>NC_089887.1:4702500-5985000 GCF_040182565.1 Anser cygnoides
AGCAGCAGATGATCAGACAAGTCTTATAACCTTAAAGCAATGATAAAGAAGGCATTACTAGGGAAGATCACGATCCCGAGGGAAGGCGGGCAAGAAGGACCAACAACCAAGAGGTTGAAGAGTGGAGGTGAGTGGCTGGAAAGGCGTACTGGTACCAGGAAACCACAGCCGTGCCACAGAGCTGCGTTTGCTGTTCCTGCCACTGAGGCAAGAGGACAGGAATAAAACTATTGGTCAATGATACTAAGAAAGTCTGTTCGTTGTGGTACTCATCCAGGAGCAGGATGCTGAATATTCAGTAGCAACAGGCAGCACCAAGGGCTGGCTCTTCCTAAATGGAAAACAAGCCAAGATGCAAGGGCAACCCCAGCACAAGCAGCACCCCCCCAGCGCTGGCTGCAAGCCCCCAGCACAGGGGCACAGCAGGCAGATGCAGGTGCAGGTAGGAGAACCCACTGATAATTCTAACCAAGCCATGAGACAACAATACCCAGAGAGCCCCCTCAGAAACAAAAGCTGATACAGCCAGAAACAGCACTAACCAGACACAAACAACACAGCCAAGGGGACAAGTCACCTACCCAAAGGCCTGATGCAAGGAACATCCACAGCAGAGCTCAGACAAGGACTATGCCACCAGCCCTGAGGCTAAATTGGACTCTGGGGGCAGAGGATGTGGGGGGTGGAGACCCCAGGTGATGCTCATCAAAGCAGTTTGGAATTAATGTCCTCCAGGCCCTGACAGTTACACAGTAACACACCTAATCTTCATCTGAGAGAGGCAAAGTTGGCAAATGAACCACAGCCACAACTTAACAGTCTATGTGTTCCCCTAGATAGTTGTTAATTATCATCAGCTGAAGTTTGTATCCTCCTAAGTGCAGATCACTTCATGTTAAGACGAAATTGGAGTAGAGAGTTCAGTGTAAAAAAAGAAAAGACTCTCTTACTATGGAGGCAAAACCTTTAGGAAGAAAAAAAAAAAAAAAAGCTTTAGTGATGTTCCTGCCCATTTTTGCACAAATAACAATTGTGCTCAATGGCTCAAAAGTACAAGAAATTCTACACACTACTCAAAATCTCACTTTTATTTAATTTTTTTTTTTTTAAATCTAGAGCAAAGCCAAGCAAGACTAATAGGATGTTTCCCATTTACAAAGAATAATTTACAGAACTTTTCACCATGAAAGACATCAAATGAGTGGGGGTTTTTTTGTAATACAAATGATGATCCAACTTCAGAAAGATAAAGCATGCTTGACTTACCAATAATATCACTTCTCATGTACTTGAAATTAAGCTTTTTCTGAAGTACCGTACTGAATTGGGCCTATAAACAGAGCATTCATTTCATTAGTTTTAATAAAATTGTATGGAATCTTTGCTCAATGATTTGGGGATGGAATTTAGCTAAATTAAAATCATAATCAAATCAACGTTCCAAAACCAAGTGTAATAAATTAATTCTTGGAAATGTTCTTCATTATCTTTTTCTAGCAAAGAAATCTTTAATACCAAGAGTCAAGTCAAACAGCCTATAGTTGTCATTCCCTGGCTTAATGAGCTTATCTCTTGTTAAGATGGAGCAACGTTTGTAAGAAAAGGCAGAAGTATCCACATAACGGAACCTAATTGCTTCTAATTTGAACAAAAAGTACTTAACAATAAAAGCACCTCTCTTTTTAATATATTCTAACATTTAAGATATAAGATAGACTCACAAAAGGGTTTATGCTATACCTAACTTTGAGACATCTGCTTGCGCAGTTTGGGTACAACTTCTTAGTTATTAGTCTTCCAAACAGTGCCTGAACATGCCTTCAGGTTAGTGTGTCTAGGACGTATTTCCGACATACAGTTTGCATGTATTTGTTCACCTTGTTTTGGTAGGTAAAAGAATTTAATATATGGATTCTATCCTATTATGTATCATATTATGTTCTGTGCAACATATGGTTGTATCATGCCATGTGGCCTCGGTGCAGAGCACAGGCCCGGTCCATTTTGTTTACCAGCACAGAGGTGGTATTAGGTTCTGCAATTGCCTTTCAGCACAAAAAACTAGGCCCACCAGTTTTTCCAAGGACAGCATCTTTATCTCCAGGATATCAAAATGTGAGTTTGGTCATGTCCCTCAGCACAAGGAGTTCAAATCTGAAATTCCTGTATCCTGTTCCCAGAAAAATGCCTGTAGCAGGATGCCACAGGACAAGGCTGGAAGTATTTCTGTTATGCAGTTGAAGCTGTCCTATGTACATACTCAAAGAGAAGGATCACTGAATAAAAAAGAAATGGTAAAAGCATATACACGCAAACTAGACTGGAGCTCTTTGTAATATTGAGCAGAAAATTCTGGAGAGGGAGTAGTCTTGGGTTCCTATGCCTGCCTCCAATATTGACTATGGATTTTTTGTAACTTCTATTTTAAACTGCAAACATGACCCTGAGAGTAGGGTCAAGAACATGGGACTTCTCTGGCTGAAAAGTGTTACCAAATTAAGCTCTGCACTGTTACTGCTGGACTATTCCGAGTTACCTGACATAGTTTTTTTTATTTATAAGTAAGTTATCTCTGTGCAGTCATGTAAAATGGGGATCCGAGATAGATTAACCACAAAGTTAGAATACACTAAACTAAAAAATAAATAAATAATCTCATTCCATGTAAATAGCAGCATGGCAACAAAATTAACTTTTTTTTTCCCCCTGGGCTTTTTTAGATTATTTAGTTCAGTTATTTATTCATTCATTGGATCTATGCTAGTAAAAAAAATAGTAATTAAGAGATGAATTTATTGTTTAATTTTGCTTCATTTCCCAATACAATATTGTGCTTATGTGTGGCTAAGCTTTGACTGATAAATTACGGAGCAATTTAAAGCAATCTTTTCAACTTGTTTTGCATTGTTGTCTTTTTTTTTTTTACTTGACACTGCTCCGTCACCCTAAGAAAATCATCTTAATTACTTCTGAGGTAAATATCCTCTTTTTATAAAAATATTTCAGATATAAACATATGTTTAACTGAGCTTTGTTCTTTTATTCACAAGTATTTATCTGCAGATTTTCCATCAGACCAAATGGGCCCAAAAGAAATGCTGTCTGAAAAGGAACAAACATACAATTAACAGACTCTACAAGTCCTCATCAAACAGCTGTCTACTTATAATACAGATGAATACTCTGGATACTTCTCAAAAGTCTTGTAAGAATCATGTCAAATGAACATACTAATTTTCCCTGCCAATCCTACATTTTCATGTAACAGTAACTAGGTTGATGTCAAAGAACTGAAACAAAATTATATTCCATATGTCATACCAGACGCAACTTGTAAAGATTAGCATATTTATAAGACAAAAAAAATGCATTGTAAGTAATGCAAATATGAAAAAAACTTTTTATTTGTAAAACCATTTTTTCCAATTAAAGTATGCTTTTCTACTTTTCTTTTACAGGATCAAAGAAATTAAATTCCATGCCGTAGGAAAGATCTGGGAGGGAGTAACACCTGATATTGAGCAGGAAGTCAACAATCAGTAATTTATCCTTTCAACCTGTAACGCCATGGTCTAAACAATAATCCATCTGGTTGAAGAGACAGAAGTCAGCCTGGTAACGGTCACAACAGGCCAAAATGTTCCGAGTTCAAAACTATGTGGGACAAGAATGATATAAATAACTCTAAGTTTCTAACTGAGATCTGGTATTTTTCACATGAGCCTATTTTGGCAAATTTAGAATTGTCTATCTGAATTCATTTAGACAAACTTTTTCAACCAGCACTCTTTATACCCCCCTTGTAAAAATCTGAAAAGTAATGCTAATTGAAGATGAAAAATTAAAAGCATGTGCTTTCAGCAGAAGACCATTTTGCAAAAAAAAAAAATAGTTATTAAAAACAAAACTAATGGATAACTAGCAAACTAAACTACCTTTATTATGGTCATTAACTCTGAAAGCAGCAATAAACTCAGAATATTATTTGTCTACCTCCCATGACATATTTCTCAACAAAGCTGATGGACTAACATGTATTTCAATGTATTCCACATGTATTTTGTTATATTGCCTTTGGTCATAATGTATAATTTAGCTAACCTAATTTAACGTCAATATCAAAATAGCTTGCCAGAGGAAACAGTATGCTAGTTAAATATATACTTTGCCTAGTAGGAACATAACTTGTTATCCAAGAATCTTCACAAAAAATACTTACAATTCTCTGACAAACATTTTCATTTTCAAAATGTGAAAGCTGACTAAAGATTAATTGCACTAACTTTAGATTAATAATTATATTTCTGGAATAAATTATAAAACTCCTTTTGAAGGAGCTGAAGCAGACAGATGAAATGACCCAAAATCATTGGATTGATTCATCAACTACTAATCACAGAAGTACTCATTAAAGTATTTTTTACCAATATGCTCAATATATAACAAGTAAAGGTTACTCTGTGTTTCTAGTACTGATAATGACATGGATAAACTATGTAGTACAAAATTAAGCTTACACAGCTTATAACATAGTACCAATAAGTATCCGCTATCTCAAGGCAACTTAATTTTAAATATAGCCTAACCTACAGAAAACATATTGGCCACTACTATTCAAATAATTGTTAGGGGGAAAAATGGCTAAGGATAATCAGTATTTCAGATAAACATGGTATATATGTGAATGTTTTTGACAGAAGACAACCATGCACTGTTTTCGTCCAGATTCTAAAACGACAGAAACTGAAAGGAGAGAAAGATTATTTTAATGGCAATCAGAAACTGTCTAATTTTCTGTATTTTCTAACATGAGATCTATTCAAATTTGATATACCTGGTTCAACCAACAGCCACCAGAGTAGCTCAGGGTTACTGGGTTCATTAAACCTGATATGGTTTCACCTCAGGCTACAAATGGATACCCAAAAACATTTTAGGCTAGTAAAGTAAAACCTATTGTTAAATTCACAAACATTAATTAGGAGCTTTTCTAATGGAACTGCAACACAAAGAAAACACAAAGCCAGACTTAACTTTATTATTATTATTCCCACAAACTACCAAATAAAATACATTCTTACATTATTTCTTTCTATCCAGATTCCTGTGGAGAAAGACATTTCAACAAGACAAAGGAAAAGGGGGGAAAGAGGGGAACTTTAGGTTAACAAATTCCATAAAAACCGTAGGAGTCAATGGAAGAAAGTTTTGTGAGTCAATTCTTAAATCTAATGAAGAATCTTCAGACAACATTAGCCTGGGAATACAATTAAAAGGCAAAGGAGGAATAATAAAAAATAACTACTGAGAAATAATGACCCACAAAGGTATTGTCTGCCACACATGGCACAAGGGAAGGATGCTTGGTGAAGGGAGAGAATGAGAAACATCAGCATATAAAAGCTTTGTAGTTACTCCACTGAAGTATCCGTACAACTGAAAAAGACACATGGAAAAGGAGGCAAGCTGCCCGGAGTGACTTACAGATGCTTACATATGGCCTTCAGAACATCAAAATCCTGAGGACTTTTTAGTCTGCCACCTGATACTTTGATCTTGCAAAACAGAACTCTGCTAAGAGCAGTGTAGGTGACCCTACCCTTCCCACAGAACACCATGAGAAGCATCAGTAGACAATAAAAATGTCCTATAAAATGATGTGATGACCATTTCATGGGGATATAAAATGGGACCATCTTGTTCAAGTATTATATACTCTACCTATAGCCAATACACTCTAAACCCTCACGGCTTGCCAGTTTTTCATATTTCTGTTCATCAACTAACCTCCATGGTATACTAAATGCTTTGTGGTTGATATTTTTGCTGGCTCCTTCAAGACACTAAAGTTACAGATATATGCACATCGACAACATCCTCAGTTTAATTTTGGAAACCTGTCCAACATGGATGCTAGTTACCTTCAGACAAACATTTTTGATAACAGCATTATAAACTTCCACAGTAAGGAGACTGAGTGTTGACTATTTAATTCAACAGCTACATTGTAGAGATTTGTAGAGAGCTCCTAAGGCCAGAAACCCCTCAGATTCCACCAAGCTCCTATCTTTGAATTATTAACTATGTTTCAGGTTAACTACTACATTTCAATACTACTTCAGCTTAAGTACTGTGTTTCAGGTTAAGATACTACTAGGGCACATGGCAACTAAGTAAATCTGTTCCAAGGAATATTCTGTAACCTTCTGCATTTTCTGAAAACCACCATTTCTGAGTGCTCAGGAAAGCCCAAAATGTTTCATGATTATTTTATGCTGTTACAAGCATCTAATGAACAGCACACTGGGCTAGTTATACTGCTTGCAATGACAAGCAACAGTTGACATCTGTCCTTGCTTCCATAAGGAAACAAAGCTGTCCTACACGTTATCATAGAACAAGTGCCCAGCATGCTTTTTCTGTGGTACTGGGGAACTTAAAACACACCCGAATTCTAGGAAACAGCTACGAATAAGGATGGGGTAGAAGGATTCAACATGCATAATTCCCATTCTTCATTGCCTCCTGAGCAGAACAAAACCAAACAAACAAAAAAAAACATTCCTCCCCTGAAAATATGGCAGAATCAGGAGTCAAGCCAACGAATAGTTACTTATAAACACATAATTATGACAGAAATTGTGAATTCCTGTTGAAATAATTTATCAAAATTAGATGTGATTTTTCTAAATTCTCAAATTGTCAAATTTGATCATATTATAATTCAACTGAGTTTAGTTTCCTCCCACTTTACCACTTTTCGCCTCCAGAATCACGAAATTACCTAAACATTGTCCTAAAAAACTGCTATTTAATAATCATTATTCTTATGTCTCTAAATATTTTGTTTTCCTGCACTACTGCAAGAACTTCCTGACGTAGAAGAGGAAATAAAGATAAGTGTTAAACTGAATACACACAAAACTCTTATTACTCTTATTACTTTTCATATTCTAATTAATATTGTTACTGCTCAACTTAAGTTTACAACATAATAAATGTTTTGTTTCTCTCACACTTAATACTGTAGGGCATTTATTCTATCTATAATTGTTACATTTTTAGATAATGGTTTTTAAGTTCTTTCAAAGTGAAAGGAGACAACATATTACAAAATTATCTGGGATGAAGACATAAAGGGAATTTCACTCCTATGGATAAACAATCAATATTAAATGAATATTTGAGGTAGCTATCTGCTCCAGAAGTCAGAGAAACAATCAAGAAAACAATGGACATCGCTATATTTTTCCTTGATACTGAATAGCCCATACCCTGCAGCATCAAGTACAGATCTGCAATGAAAGGAAACCATTAAAATTGGCATAATATGCTTTCAAGTTTACTGTCACTTATTGATTTTCATGCCATATATATTCTATTACAAATCAAACTCTTAACTGACAGTCCTGTGTTAGTTATCTGAGAATGAAAGTTAGTATCTGAGAATAAAAATTCTTTAATTTTCCAAGACTGTAACTAGTCATAAAAGTTATGTCCAACAAATTTAATATTTGCAGTATCAATGCAGTATTATTACCTTCACCAGCACTTGCAAAGACTTTTGTGCCTTGAAAGAGTTTGCATAGGTTAATTGCCTGGAACTTGATAAACAATTCTGATGATAATTTACGAAGAGAAATAGGATCCAAGATCAAATAGCCATCAGGACACTGAAGAAGATAAATGATAACAGATTCATCTGCCACTCTAGTCACGGTAACCAAATAAAACTCTTTTACATATCTCCAGTCTTAAAAACAATACAGACTAGGGGGTATCTGGGAGAACATACTTGGTAAGTAAATACTCTTTTTGAAAGCGTGATGGGATATGCCACACTTCAGTCACAACACTAAGAAAGATACATAAGAATATTAGACATCTTTAATTTAATTGCCTTTTTTTTTTTTTTTTTTTTTTTTTACATCATGGCAATTAGGGGAAATCCTTTCACTAATTTATTTATTTAATTATTTTGGACTGTGAAATACCTTAAAGCAGGATAAATCTAAATATTTGACTGAGAATGCATCTTTATTTTGAATCTACTGAAAGAAAAGGATTAGGCTTAGAATAGATAATGTCTTCTTATGGCTGGGCATTTACATATCTGGTATAGCCAAGTAAAATACAACTCAAAAAAATCAGTATTGCTGTTTCTGTTTTGAATAGCTTCACAAGCATCTACATTTAAGACTTAAGTAACTTTATTAAGTATCTCACACATACTCCAATAGAAGACTGAAGATTGTGACTGTTATTTACTAACTTTGTGAGCTATCAAACGTGCTAAGCAACATTAATCAAAATATACTAATATTTTTACTTAACAGTACACAAGAAGATACAGTCTCATGTCATATCTTTTCCTGGTTCAGGCAAAAGTGCTATGTATTATTCCTTTTCTGCTTTTGATCTTCTCGACAACCTGATTGTTTATCTTCTTAAGTCTCTTATACAGAGACAAAATATATATTTTTTTAATTATTAAAAAAAAACACATAACTCCTTTGCTTTATTATGAACTTCTTTAAAAAACATACACCCCAGAAGACAAGTATTTGCATCATGAAATACTTACATATAAACTTTTTATGTTTAATGGGTATTACTTCCCACCAGTAGTATGAGTGGATAGACTAATTTCTCAGTTCCTGAAACCTGCTGAAGCACATCCTTTTTCACACACAAAGAAACACATTTGCTTCTGTGCAAAAAATTAGATTAGACTGACATTAAGAAGAGCAATGCAATTTACACACTGACTAAAGAAATTCATTGGGATTAATCTGTGTAACTTTAATATTTATTAGTTACCCCTATAGTATATATTAATTACTCTACCAGAAAAGTTTCAAAACTGCCCCAATGCAACCAAAGCTTTTAAATGCATAAAGCAAAACTATTAAGAACAGTATAATAGCAACATGAAAGTTTAAAGCATAAAAATCTTCAATATATTAAGTAAAATTCACTGGAGAATATTTTAAACATGTAAGCTTTGCTGAATACTACTTAAATTAAAATCACCTACTTTTATACACATTATTTTATTAGTAAAATTACATTACTTATCATATTCAACCAGGCCACAGAAAGCTTAACCTTTCTTTTTATGATACTAGGTTTGATGGTCATTAGTTTCCTCCTATGAAAATGATTCATTGTAATAAGTTGTAAATTAGTGCAAGTCCTAAAATACAGGAGACATGTACTAGATGATCCAAAACCAAAAACAACTAAAAAAGCCAACAACAACAAAAAACTAAGACCTTTTCTGTGCTACATGAAAATGTGATAATGCACTTCACTTTTTACCCACAAATTTAATACCACACTTAATGAATGACCAATAGTGGCAATTGTTCACCCCTTTACCAAGGACTCACAGGGCTTGAAACCTGTTACATTTAGCTATTTCTTCAAAAACAGTAGGTCTGAAAGATCTGAACGCTTTGTTTCTTACAGAACCACTACACACACAGTGATATGAAAAAGCACAACTAATTCAATAACCACAAGTGCTTTGACTCTAACATTATTACATTTCACCATGTAGATTTATGAGATTTAAGATCTCCATTTAAGATCACACAATTTCACAGTTTCTCTCTGTCAATATACAAGGTATAAAATGAATAAATAAATAAACCTCACAAACAAAAAGAGGAGGCCTCCAAAATGAGTTTTTGAAAACAGATGTTGTTAGTTGAACTAAGTTAAGGATGTAGTATTTCTGCATCTCACCTATATTTCTTTTTTTTTTTTTTTTTGGCCCCCCATTTCTTTATCACCACATTGCTCCTGTCAGAAGGATTTGGAGGATCAAGTGAAGGCAACTGAGTAGGGGAGAAGGAACTAGGGGTGGAAATTATTATTAGGACATTTTCCATCTTATGCTCCATGCTGAGAGTCATAGTTCTGAATTGCCACAGAGCCAAAAAAATCTGTAAAAAAATCTGAGTACAGTTATTTAACTCAATGCCAAATGACACAAAACATTCTTTTAGAAATGTTAAAATAACCTAATAAAAAAAAGAATTATTAAAGATTAAAAAAATAACCAGATAAAAAAGGAATGAATAAAGATTAAATAATTATTAAAAACAGGGCAGATACATTAAAATCAAATTTTGGAAAACATAATTATACAGAGCACTAATATGTCTAATAACACGGTAATTTAAAACTTTCTTTTTTCTATGTAGAAGTAATACTTTGTCTATAGAAGTAATACTTTGTATACAAAAATAAGAAAAAATAAAAGATCTTTTGACCAGCAACAGTAATAGGACTTCACAGGGCTGGAACACACTGAAGGCTTTGAAAATTCCAGTATATCAATCACTATGGACAGTTCTTCATATGTACAGTGCATTCTACTTGTCAGCTTACACCATGAGCTCTGAATAGTTACGTCTTGTGTTTTATTTGCCTCCATGCAGCATCTGACCTAGCAAGCATGCGTACAGTTTATTCGGCACGTAGCCTCTTTTCCAGAACCTCAAGGCAGCTGAGACTTAGATATCTGGAAAAGCAACAGAGTTGCAAATTTGTATGAAATCGACATTTGCCTTTCACGTGGGATGTAAGATTTGACTGAATTATAGGAAATCTATATCTAGCATCTCCCATACTGGTTTTGGGAGCTCTTTCAGTCTAGGCAGTCACGTCCTTAAAACAGTACAACATCTTGTCTTGAAATAGAACAGTAGCAAACATTTTCTTCCCCAAGTGCTACAATATCCACTGTCTTTGGCACATGTTAATAGTTCCAACAGAGCTCTCCTGGTAAACACACTGGTTTGGATGTTACTAAATTCAAGTGCCAGTGACAACTACATACGCTGCACATGCCCAACACCAACACTCACTAATTGGTTTTAAGATATGTGCAACATGACATAATTTACCAAAGCACCAATGCCTATTCACTTCACGCTGCAATGAATTCCAAGTAAACATGGGTAGCTATGCCATTAATTTTAATAAAGTGACAGCTAACGCTTACTCCATTGCACTGAACATTTGCACAAAAACTGGCTTATCAGTAGTTAGAAAGCCCAGAACCTCTACAGGAAGATATTTAGAATTCTTGTAACAAAACAGGCATTTGTTCACATGAAAGTGTGGAAATCCACACGTAATCAGCACTTCATTTGCAATAAACAATATTAACACTCTGACCTCATCTGTTTTAAACCATCAGGACAGATATTAACTAATGAAATGAATAATTGATCATTTCTTAACCTAATAACTCTTTTTGACCAGA
Source organism: Anser cygnoides (assembly GCF_040182565.1). Classification (NCBI taxonomy): domain Eukaryota; kingdom Metazoa; phylum Chordata; class Aves; order Anseriformes; family Anatidae; genus Anser; species Anser cygnoides. The sequence goes on from NC_089887.1 coordinate 4,713,779, forward strand.
CTGCACAAGCACAAAGTGATAGTTACTCTGAGTGACCAAGAGGAGTTAAGCTTGTTGTTAACCAGCTACATGAGCACATGGTTGAAAACTTGTGGGCACGTAACTTTCGCCGAGATCAGAATACACCCTCGTGGAGAGGTTCTTCCCAAACGGAAGAGTATATTGGCAGCGGTGAAACGGAGACACGGAACAAAATTAGAAGATTAAAAATACTGCCTCCCAACTCACCTGCCAACAATTCATATTGATAAATCACTTCCCTTTATTGCTGTACTTATCAGTGGGTGAAATCTTCTGTATTTTGTCATTTGTAAGTATAGAAAAATAACTCCTGTTTGCTCTCCAAAGGACATCCTCCATTTAATAGCTATCACAAATGAAACTAAGCATTTAAAGGACAATGAAAACAAAATCCTACTTAGTTGCACCTCAGCAAGAGTAGAGCCTAGACCAAAGAGTATCTTCATTGCACTGAGCCCTTCTGGACTCAGCCACTTAGGGGAAGGCACCTGAGGTAATTTTGGAAGCTCCCTCTGCCAACAGCTTCCTCTGCTGACAGGTTTTCCTTTTACCATGACGTATGCCTGTTTAGTTGTGTTTGTGTCTCCTCACTGTCTGCCAACATACAGAGGAAATTGTCTATAGAAAGGAAATATCAAAATAGATGTATTCAGAATAATGTCAAATGCATAAAAAAATGAAAAAAGTGTTTTATCTCTATTCAGTCAAAGAGCATTTAGGCTGAAAGTGATAACACATTTGTTGGTGAAAGCTATTTTGCAGGCATCAAGCTTCCATTCTGCATTGTTACAGATAAAGTATTCATCTCTGCCCAAGAGATTAGGATTGTCCAGTTGCAGAGCCATATTACATTTTCTCACTAGCTAACCTACTATTTTTGTTTGTTTTTTGCTGTTGTTTTAATAGTATAACAGTATATATTTAATAGTATATTTATCATTATATTATATATATAATATATATTGTATATTATGATATATTATATTAGTATATAATATCAAAAATATTTATAATAGTATAAATAGTATAATAGTATAACACCAACAATTTGAAACTGTCAAAATTTTAAATTTTAGATCTTGTCTGGACTGCAAAACTGCAATGCAACTAATTTGCAGTCAAATTTACCAAGTACAACAGTTAATGCAGCAGACTTTTACTGTGCCAGACTTTTAGTGAGCCATACGTATGTCTGTTCAGATTCTAGGTAGCAGAAGACAGAGCTAAATCCAGAATAAAAAAAGCTGAAAATTACACTTGAATGGAATTGACCAGGCATCTTATTTTAATCATGATGTATTTACATAGTGAATGTGGCATTGAACTCCCAGCACTTAAAACTTCTGAGTTTGACATGCTTTTGCTCTCAATTCTCAACTGAAGATTCGGAAAAAAAATATGTATAAATATTTTACCAATTAGAAGCTATTAATAAATCATATATAATGAAAATGTGAGAAAGTTTGATATTGACACAGGTATAGGGGAACCTGAAATAAAGGCACTGGGTACTAATAAGCCTGTTTTACTTGTTGAACTAAGGCAAAATCATTTAACCTAGTCTCCCATGGCAACGAACAAAACTGTTTAAAAGTAGAATTTTAGTCTTGTTGTAGGGATAACCAGCACTAGCACGATTAGGCTCTGTGAAAAGGAAACACTTTATCTCAGTCTACAAATTTCAGGAAGTTTTTGAATAAAATATATGTATTCTTTTCAAGAGCGGAAAGCACAGACCTCTCAGGAGTAGTTCATAAAAGCTGAGAGTCTTGCAAACTCTCCCAGAGAGAAGACAGCACAGAACTTAAAAAAGAAATAAAAGAGCTTAAGAAAACTACAAAGAATATTTTCTTTTTAGAATATGTTTTTTAAATGATGCTTACACATACTGATTCAGGAAATTAATTTAACAATTATCCATGATTTTTCTCCATCTGAGACATATTCGACGTTGCTAATGATAAGTAACCAATTACGTTTGCAAAAAAATATTTTTAACGGAAAATTGGAAATTGGTGGGTAGCATTTACCTTAAAATCTGCTGTTTGAAGTGGCATATATTAAGAAGTTTTTTAGAAGTATCTTCAGTTACTCCCTCTTCAGAAACAAAACAAAACAATGCAAAACAAAAACATAACAACAACAAAAAGCAACTAACTTCTTAGCATTAAAAATAGCATAAGGCAAAATACAGGAGTTACTATTCTTGATCTTTTGTCTCTTAGTCTTACCTAACATTTTTGAAAATGGTGGGATAACCCACCATGAAACAATTTTTCTGGTTACCTATTGTGCATAAGGCCTTCTAGCACAATAAAAGCCCTGCTTCAGACAACACGAGTGTCCTAGAAAACCTATTCTGTGGCCCATTAGAGGATAACTAAGCAATCTGTTCTGTATTTCACAAATAAAAAAGAGTGTTTTAAACTATCACCTCAGTCATTTACTAGCAGTAGGCATTACGTGTGTTACAGTAACTAATACAATAACCAGAGACCCTAACTACATTGTGGTAAAGGTTATATCAACCTGGGACAGAAAGATAAAGCAAACAGAGGAGAACAGCGAGGCACAGAGATGGGCATACACATGAGCAATTAGACAGTACTCATCAGTATGAACAGCAGTGTTTCCAGAGCATTATCAACTAAGCAACGGTAAAGTTTTTGTGCATATCATAGGGGAAAAAAAAAAAAAGAAAAAAAAAAAAAGGCGTGCTCGCTGAGTTTAAAGGCCATATTTGCTGATGGACAAAGAGTTTCTCCTAAGCAAGGAGTACAGCAGGGAAGAAAACACCAGGGTGCTATTTTACAAATATTGTGTTAGCGTGATAGGTTACAATCAGTTAACCTCTGATGCTGAAGGAAAGAAAACAGCCCCAAACAATCTGAAAGGAAGGTCAGTAGTACCTCTACATGCACAGATTCCAGAGAACTTAAAAACACAACAATCAGTACCCCCATTTAGAAATACCGTGAGGTAATTTCCTTCCCTCCTCCTACCCACTTCAATACTACAGCACTGTGTCACTTGCCATTCGTTCCATGTTACAATGAAAGCATTATCTTTGAAATGCAGCTATGCCATAGTGCTATGCATTTATTTTCCAATCACTGTATACCATTTAGTTATTTCAGAACTACTTAGTCATGAATGTCCTTTGCACTTCCTTAAAGATAAGAAATAAGAAAGAAGGGATGCTCTCCAACGCACAAGGAAGATAACAATGACTGTGTTCTACCGACTCTGTATTAGATGCAAACGTTAGACGAGCAAACAGTCCAATATAAAGAAATGTATTTTTCTATATGTCTAAATGTTAGACATATTTGAATTATAGTTTCATTATTTTCTTAGTACTTCCCTTAAGAGGTAGTAATGCTGCTGAGCAGACTTCCTATAAACTCAATGCCAAAAGCACTTATCAAAGCCACAACATATACAGAGTTAGATAAATATGAAAATGAGATTGGAAGTAGCATCTACCAGATCTGATTTTTTTTTGTGTGTGTGTAATAATGAGTTAAGAACTCTTCAATTTCATCCTGGAATCAATGTGGGACCACTTTAGCAACATGTACTGGAACTATGTATCATTACTGTCTACTTTCTGGTCCAAGAAGGCTATACCCAACAAATTATTTTCTAGATAACTTGTTAGACCTAGGAGTTTATTAAAAAAATATATGGCTTATTGCTTGAAAGGCCATAAAGTGGTTTAAATAGACCTAAGGGACAATGATTTATCTACCAGAATCAACTTTCTGTTCAGGCTGCTGCAATAGAGCATGGAAATGTGAAAAACAGGATTAAAGATTCAAGTTATCTGCCTAAATCCCACAAATGCTTTATCATTTATCAAGAATGACACTTCAGAACTTATCTCAATGCTGTGACATACCATAAGATTGTACAATCCACTTCCACATTTTGCATAAAGTGGTGTTAAAGATTTCATTTTATCAGTTGTTGGAGCTCGTATCATCATTTTCACCTGCTGAATCTGCATATTTGATACCAATGTTAACAAGTAATATCTGTGGAATTTGCAACTTTAGTAGACAAGACAGAGGAAAAAAATACATTATTCCCCTTTTAGGTTTCAAGAATTTAGATGTAAGGGGGCTAAGGGGAATATTCACATTGTCTGACTTTACCTGACAAGCTTCCCTCTAACACAGGGAGAAACTCCCTTAAGTGTCTTTCAGAGAAGAAACCCTATGTTAAGTCTTCCAAACCACCCCTCTAAAGGCACTAACCTTTCTATTTTCTATCCAGCAACACCAGCCTCCAAATGTTCGTGAGTTAGGCTGTTCACATTCCCTTGCACATTCCCTGTGCACATTCCCTTTTGTCTAAACCTGAAACTTCTCTAACAATTTAAACTCATCTTAGTGATGGCTGCCAGGGTCATGCCCCTGGCCACATATTCCCATCACCTCTTTCGCATCCCTGATGCTTTTGTGACCCCAGTTTCAGCTACTTCAGGGAGCTAAAACAGCTGAAAATTACCCTTACAAACACTTACCCTTTCAAAGCCTACATTTTCAACATTACTGAGGGTGCCAGTTGTATTACAGGGCATTTCACAGAGAAAACATATGATTAGCTGCAGACTACTATATATTGTAGTAACAGGATTATTTTTTTTTGGAGCCAGAGCAAAACAAAAAATAACTTTAAGCAAACCAAAAACACTAACACTCAAAGTACAGTGTGCAAATACCATGTATGCCTACAAGCCAAGCATCTGTATGATGCATAATTAATTAAACACTGTATTCATAGATTCATAAAGGTTGGAAAAGACCTCCAAGATCATCTGGTCTAACCATCTCCCTACCACCAACATCACCTACTAAACCACGTCCCCAAGCACCACGTCCAATCTTTCCTTAAACACCCCCAGGGACGGTGACTCCACCACCTCCCCAGGCAACCCATTCCAAGATCTTAAAAAACAGCCATAGTAGTTTAAAAGTAATAAAGCCAGTATATATGTTAAAATAAAAGGTTCTTCCCTCCTCAACCATGTAACCCCTTGAAGTCAGACCTGTAAATGCCACATGAACTAATCCCTGTAGAACCATTGAAGTTCCAGGGCTCTGGCAATTCAAAGACCATGTCCATAAGGAATCTGAAAGTTTTACTTAAGTGAAAAAAAAAAAAATGCATCTATTTAATACCCATTCATAACCAATAAACTGAGAAAACAATACACCTCCCATACAAAAGTGTGCCAACTACTACACATCTGCAAAAGTGAACTTGGCTACATGTGTAACCACTTGACTACTTATCAGAGTAAGAAAAGTATTTTTTCCTAGGGAATGAAAATTATGAAATTGTCTCAGCTACTCTGTAAGAAGACCAACATCGCCACAGGCAGAAAGAACTCCAGGAGCCCCAACTTCTTCAGGAACAGACCTTTCACAGAGTTATATTTTTGTTCTGCTTGATCTGTATGGCTGGTGAAGGGTCATCTTTGAGGCACATGGAGAGAAGTGTCTTTATTCACTAGAAAATACTCACTCCTTAGTCACTCACACATAGAAACCAAGTCTCACCAATCACCTGCTTTCCAGCTGTAAAAACTCTAAGTAGCCTAATCCAATGCAATGCTATAGCTGCTAAGAGTTCTTCCTTTTGTCCACACAAAAGTCTTATTGTGTGGAATTTAAAAGATTTGAAGTAAACGAAAGATGGGTTCAAGCACTGACAAGAAAACAAAATACTGGAAAATTAATCAGTGAGCACTATTCAATCTTAGTTCTAAGGTAGGCTGTAAAATATCGTGTATCAGTTTAAAGTTAATCATAATGCTCACGCATAAGGAATGAAGATTAAAGATGCACTGGCTACCTTAGATCTGGCACGTTCTAATCTCTGAGCAAATCTTTCTGAAAATTAATCTAGTTTATATAACTTCAAGAAAAAAGAAAAAAAGAAAAAAAAAAAACATTTTGAAGACCACAAAGGGATCAACAAATCATCAATTTGTTCATTAAAAAGTATTTAAATACATATTATATATGCAAAGGGTTTCAGCATATACAGTAGAAAAAGCTCTTTCTGCAATGAGCTCAGCAGGAGCAGGATTTTGCTCCATGTGGAATGTGATTGCCTTCAGCCTGCCCACAGACTCATTACAGCAAAAAGGCCCCAGTGAACCAAGTAACCAGTCCCATCAGAATGTACACAGCTTCAGGTAAAGCTGTATACAAAGTTGGTAGACGGATGAAAATCTTTTATTTTCATCAACAGTGCTTTCAAGATGTGTAGACATGTGCTGGTAAGAACAGTAGAAGAAACAAACAAACAGAAAAACACCCTGAGACATCCAGAAGCCCAAGCCCTTCACACAGCTTCGTAATAATTCACTTTAAGATTGTTTATTAACATTTCTACAGTTTGTTTAATCAGCCAGATAATCTTTAAAATATTAGCGAATATTTGTCTCTGTTGTTCAGAATAGACAAGTACGCCACTGAGATGGCAGAACCTTCCAGAACAACCTTTCAAAGACAACGATCCATGGGCACAGCAGATTCCCTTCCCTTTTTCTTAAGTGATGTGAAAGTTGTGCTGCAAAACTCTGAGACTGAACTGCCACAACTTCCCTCTGCCCCCGGGTCATCACCAGTCTAAGTATCTTCTGGTAATACATGGAAAACACAGTGACAAACACCTATTAGATATGGTCTTCCTGCCCCTCTAATAGCACTGTAACAGGGCACTCTCACGAAGCTGTCTGAAACACTGTACTTTAAATGTTAACAGATATGTTTGAATTTGCTTTAGGAAGTAAATTAAGTCATTTTTCAGCAAAAATAAGGATAGAGAGCAAACTTAGATTTACCACAGTAGGGTTAAAAGTTGGACGATAGGGCCACAGAAAAAGCCTACTCTCTCCATCCTGTTTCTACTTATACTTGGCTTGTAACACCTCCTTCAAATCCATTTTTTATTATTATAATTATATACACAAAGAATTTACCTGTTAAAAAACTAGCACGCGTTTAAAACGTTCTTCTGAAGAAAGGGAATACAAGTAAATCCAGTATACATTAATGAGTTTCCAAAAAACAGTACCAGAATCTCTTTCAATTAGAAATGCACCATTCAACATTTAATTCATAATGCTTTTCATTCTCCAGTAAGTATCGCCTTCACATGAAACTCTGTCCTTCCAACAGCAAAATACTCTTCGCAGGTTGCTTATCTTTTCTGCACATCAAATGCAGTTGGAAATTTGCTTGAAAACACTTCCTACAGTTAGCATATTTATAAGTTAGAGAAGATCAAATATTTGAATTCGAAAAGCTGGGCCCCAGAAACATTTTCTACTACCTTTCACATCACTGCTTCTGTCAAAGCACAACGGATATCAATACCACCTTAAATACGCATTCAGGTCCTTGTAGAATGCTGAATTATAGATTTCACCAAGTGGCATAAAAAGATTACACTTCCATTACTGTTAAACTAAGAAAATTCAGACAAGCTTCCCCTTCTTAATATTTAAAGATACTATCTCCTATTGGAGAAACTTAAAGCTATGCATTGGTTTTATCTATTTTAAGATCATTCTGAACTACAGACATCAATCCAAAAGAAGTATATTTTCTAAGTATTAATTCTTTGACAGAAGACGTTGGGAAGGTACTTAACTCCATTAAGACGCACGTAGAGTAACCTAGCACTAGTGAGCTAGATGTCACTACAGAATATTAGTTACTGTGCTGAAATATTTCACCTCTGCCATCACCTTGCAAATTCTGATTTGACAACGATGGTGGTTATCAATTAGCACCTCATCGCTATTTGATGACACACAATGACTTAAGGCTAACTAGCACCTAATACTCAAATTTAACAAAATTGCCATGAAAAGGGGCATCAGGCAGAGGCTAACCAACATAAAGAACTAAATAAGCAAAGAAATGTACACCAATTTTCAGACTCTCACAGGCCAGTTTGCCAGACAACCTTTACATTCACAGACTGGGATGGTAAGTAGAGTGAAACGTGCGCAGTTTGCATGGATGCCTACGCAGATCTGTGACCAAAACAGCCCAGAATGGTACTCCCGCTGCTATGTTCATGGGACAGGCCACAGCATTTGTCATTCGTCGGCTTCTTCCACCAGAAAATCACTTCCATGATGAGCAGGTCTGCACCAAAAATAGTAAGCTTTGAAGAAAATGCTTGATTATGCAGTACAGTAAACTAATGTACGATTCATAACAATTAAATTTACTTGGAAAAGGAAAACGCAATCCTGTAAATCTTTATAACTGTTTAACACAGCTATCAGAGAAGATGGAGAGCTGAAAAGCTAAGTAAAAAATGAATTTAGGAGTGGTTCTGCCTACAGTTCACCTCTAGATCTTCTTGTACATGGATGATGATTCAAGTCTAGAGAATTCTCAAACCACCTGTTGCAGTTGAAAATACTTTATTCCATTCACTTTACAGTATAACACACTTAATCTCAACGACTATTTAATCTGTTTCCCATGAATTTAGAACCCATATTTCAGTATGCCTGAAATATTTATTTCTTTAATGCTGAAGTGGTTATTACAGAAACATTAGCTGGTTATAGCATAGTATTATAATTCATCAAAATAGCCATGGCCTATATATTTAGAACATTCATTTCTTTATCACATAAAGAGATTGGAGTCATGTAATTCTGTCATGCATATGACCACATCATTCCATTAAAGTTTTTTGTGGCTGTACCAGAATGTCTATTTTCATGAAGGTCTTTTATAAAAAAATGTCATCTTATCTCCAAAGTAAATTTTGGCATACAAATGATGGGTGTATTAGAATCCATTTGAATTCAAAGAGCCAAAAGAACCATGAGTTATAAATGAACACAAATTTTGTGAAAACCTCATAGAAGCACTCTGCATTAAGACCTCCACGTTGGTTATCTGTCAAAGAATTTATAAAGGACTAACTGTAAGATGCATTTTCTGCACTATATTATGCAGAAACATATTATAATTGTTTTCTTTTCTTTCATTGTTTAGTGTCTTCTAAACTCCATACCTTCATCTACTCCAATATTTCATCTTACTCTTTCCACTTTCCCTCCTCTCTTATTTACTGGTGGGTTAAGCTAACTTGGTGTTAGGAGTTTTCTTTAGAACAGCTTGTGACCACCACATAACTCCTCAAGAGATACAGGACCTAAAACAGATAATGCTGCAAATGCTTAGTAATCTGAAATATGCTATTGAAATATTTTTTCCATAGTTTGTGCTAAACAGAAGTTTCAACTCACTTTTTAATCCAACATGATGGCTAGTTTACTACTAAACCATAGAAAACTGTTTTACATGACATCCACGTTGATTCCTGAATCACTTGCCCTTAAAACTGTCTTGAATGAAATATTTTTGCATTTTTAATGTAAACACCAAGAATAATCAGCACTTGTTTTCCAGAATGAAGCATCATGCTGGCATCTATCAACAACAAGTACCAAAAGCAACAAAAAAGTTATGTGAATTTTAATTTGCAGGGAGAATTATTTCAGGTATGTCCTGTTTCAGAATAACAATACCCTGTTAGGGCTTGCAGGCCTCAGCATAAGTAGTTTGGGAATGGGAATGACAGCATAAACAAAGCACTGAAAAAGGTTTATGAGGGTGGAGTCCATTATTAAACACTGGCTCAAAATTCTTCTGTATCCTGCGGCTCCAAACTTTCAGAAGGTGCAATAGTAAGCCCTGAGCAGACAAACTAGAGCAGACTTGGCTCTGTAACCTTTCTTCCTCAACTCACGAGCCCATCCAGTTATTAAAACTGAATGCACTGTTGTTCCCTATGAAATACTCGGAAACAAAGAACTAAAACACAAAGACCATTCCCCTTCAGAGAGTATTAACTTCCGCTTTTAATAACTAACTCATCGTCCCACACGATACAGTTCAGCACTGCACGACACATACCACTTCTGCCAGACAATGCACACTGCAATAAAACTCAGCCCAGCAAAGAAAGTGAAAGCTGCGTTTGTTCAGCATGTTATTTTGCGCAGCGAACTGTAATGCTTCTGCCTGCCATTTATTGTTTACACTGTCAAAGGATTATTAAGAATCAAGCTACATTTGGTGATTTTTTGAGAAGAGAATTTACATGCAAAGTGACTGACACTTGATATTTAGAGTCTATTGGTCGACTCTGACCCTTCATTTACAAGTGACTCATTTGACTGCAAGGATCTCTGATGTGGAAATGCTCAGATCCGAATCAATTGCAGTTTTTGTCTCGGGTAAATGTTACTTGGCAATCCAAAAGAAATGAACAATGCTCGAACCGAGGTTCACATAGAGTAGTACTCATATGCTTAAAGAATTCCTTTTACATGCCTGATTTAGTTCTAGTCGGCGGATTTATGAGTCCCCTTCTCCTAATAACTTATCCCAGTGCACAGTGTTTTTAAATGCACACAACCAGCAGTTAACTCTTCTGCTGCCTAAATGAAAATGAACTGACACGACAGACTTATTTAAGTAAATAAAAATGCAGACTTGGTCCCGATAAGGCTTTTGATTCTCTGTGGGAGATGGGGATAGGAGAAAGAAGGGAGGATGAGAAAGGGAAACATGTAGGTACAGTTTGCAAATCCCTGCTCCATAAAGACAGGATTGTGTATAATGAATGACTATTCCTACATGAAATCAGCTCTGTGCAAATCCTGCAGTTTGCCTCTGACAGGGATGAAGTAAAATGTTATATCTTTACCCTAGCAAGATTTCTTTCCTCTTAGAAGGCAGATGCAGCATTTCTATAAACAAAAATGTCTCTAGCCGTACCTTGTGCCAGTGCTTGCAACATGTGGAGCTGAAGCAACAGAAACGCCCACCATCCCCGACAGAAGAAGAAACAGAAGTTTAACTTCATCATCATTCCGTCTCGCCTGCTATTCCTCCGGGCAATGATTTTGCGATCCACCTTTCTTTCAACCATTATTGCCTCACCGATCCCCAACGGATCTGACTGCCTGCCACTCCTGACAGCGCTTTGGTCATTGCTCATTCCGCACCCCGAGGCCGGGCTCTCTTTGGTGGGTTGGGAACATCGCCAGCTGCCTTTGCCCCGGAGTTTTGGGGGAGCAGAAGCCCCCACGTCACGGCAACCGAGGACTCTTTGATTTGTGCTCACTTTGCATGCAACCCGAAGGCAGCACTCTGTGTGCCTCACTGTATTATAGTCGCCACCTAAGTCAATGTTTCTTGTGGAGGTATTGATTGCGCCAAAACAACCAGTCAGAAATGTGAAACACATGTTTCTCTGCGCTGTCACATCCAATGCCTTCAACAGAGAGGGAGCAAGTTTATTGGCGTCAGTATTTCAGTAAATCCGGATCCTTCAGCACATTTGTAACAGACACAGAGAAAGCCTGATCCATGTTAGCCACCAGCAGACGATCCAGAGTACCTTTCATACCGCAAGGATGACGGAAACTGTTACCCCTGTGATATTCATGAAGCGTGATGAGTTTTCCGGCATGTGTCCCATTCTCCCGCAAAACCTTGCTGTGAAAGTGTTAAATTCTTGTGCAAGTTGGGGGGGGAAGCACCAAGGAAAAAAAAAATGCTAATTGAAAGTATCTCTATTCCTTGTGCTAAGGATTTATTTCAGACAATTTCAAGATTAGCCGTGCAGACAGAGTAGTCTCCAGATATCCCCGCAAAGCTCTGCATAGTTTATAGTAATCCGATTTTCCTCTGGATACAAATCTCCACCGTCAACAGAAGGGTTTAGAAGGGTCCTCGAGCAGGTAACTGGGGCGGCTCTGGCCGCGGTTCCAGCGAGCCGTGCAGTCCGCCAGCCACAGGCCAGCGGCGGTGTCACTTCAACTCTCAGCCGGAGGCAGGGAAAACCTCAGTTGATCGCGTCTCCCTCCTCCTCGCAGACCGGTGCCGATGTCTTTCTCGTAGGGAGACCGCGACAAAAAAAAAAAAAACCACCTCTAACACGGAAAGCGTTTCGCTTCTGGCCGGCTGCGGACGCAGCAAGGAAAGAAACCCTCCGCTGGGTGGTCTGCGGTGCGGGGGGAGGCAAAATCTCCCGAAACAAGCAGCAACAAGGTGAAATCCTCCCAGCTTCGCCTGGCTGGGCTCCTGCTCTCCTTGTTTACGCAGCCCGGGGATCCTGCTCCTTCCTCCGAGCGTCTCTCCCGCACAGAGGCTGTAAACACAAGAGGGAACGCGCTTGCCACAACGGCAGCGGCGGCGGCAATAAAACCGTACCCAAAAAAAAAAAAAAAGGCAGCAAGAGCCGAAGGTTTTAACGTTCAAACAATGCACCGGGTATTGTTTCAGTCCCGCCTTCCGTAAAAGTTTCGTGCGAGATGCCCTCCCCCCGCATAAAAAAAAGAGGGGCTGCGAGTCGCCGGGCGAGGAGCACCCCGGAGAAACGCCAAGTGCAAAACAAAGCACCTAGGCTCCAAGTTGATCAAACAAAAATCCTGCCAGCTTCCTCCCCCGAAAAGCAGCCCGAACTTTTCTCGCCCCCTCCAGCCCAGGCTCGGCTCCCACCCTGCCGGGCGCCCACCTCGCCGTCCCCGCCCCGCTCCCCTCCCTCAGCCCCTCAGCGCGCAGCTCGCGGCCGCGCCTCAGCCCACCTTCCCCTGCCCTACACCTAAACGGGGCTGTGTGGGGGCACATCCTCCGCTGAGGGAGGGGACGGGTGTGTGGAACTGTCAGGACTTGGTGTGGGGGGGGGCCATTTTAACACAGGTTTGCTCGCCACAGGCGGGGAGGAGGACGAAGCTGCCCCTCCTCACACCCCGCACCGCCCGCCAGCCCGGCGGGACCTGCCCGCAGCCTCCCCTCACGCTCCCGCTCCACCCCTCGTTGGCTCTGCCCCCAGCCCGCCCGCTGATTGGGCGGCGGCCGCGCGGGGCGGGAAAGGGCGCCGAGGAGCCGCGCGCAGCGCGCGAGCCCTAGCGGGACGTTACCGCGCGTGCCCGCGCTCCGCTAACGGCCGCGCGCGTGCGCCCCCTGAGGCGGGGGGATTATTGGTTTTTTTCCGCTCCCGCGTGCCCGCGCTCCCCAACGGCCGCGCGCGTGCGCGCCGGGCCCGGCCGTTGCTCGCTGCGCCCCCTAGGGCCGTGAGGCGCCGCTGCTCCGGCTCCTGCCTTCCCAGCGGTTATGCCTTTTTTTTTTGGGTGTTTTTTTTTTTTTTTTTTTTCAGCGAATGAGGGAAATGGGTGTGTGACAAAAGGAGTTAGCCTCCGTCCTGCTCGCTCCTCTCAGCCTGCGAGGTTGGCAGCGAGGTGGCTGAGCTCAGTTGTGCTTTATTTAGTGAGCGTAAGGAATGTTTGAGTCAAGATTGGCAGCCAGCTTCTGCTCATTTTTTTTTTCTTCTTTTTTGACAAGCTGTCTGCTCGTGATAGAGTCAAGTAGGCAAGCACAGTAAACTACCACATAACATCCAAGGTCACTTTTTTTGTGTTAACGCTGGCGTTTTGAGTGTCTGACAGAGGTATGGTGTTCAAGACAGCACCTTCTTCACGTGCCTTTGTCCCTTTATAGCACAAAAAAGGTGAAGTTTTTGTTTGGATGCCACCCCACTGTTAAATGAACAGCACGTACAAGCAGAACCAGCCCTGTGCAAACAAAGCGTGCTCCTCTTCTCTCCAGGACTCCCAGCCCATGCAACCTGCTGCTGCTCAGCCTTCCCTCTACACCCTCCCTTTGTATCTCACAAGCTCACCTCATCTGCCAGATTCTCACCAACACCAGCATCTTCTTCTTCTGGTATCTCACAGATTACAGAAGTCAAGATATCTATTTGCTGTCCTTGATTTCATCTTCCATGTGCGTAAAAACTGGTTGCCTCCCATGGTTAAGAAGTTGCTGTACTTAAATGATTCTCCTGCTCTGATACCTTCTCCTATAACTAAAAGGAAGGAGCTGTAGTCGAGTTATCTCTTCTTCGTAGTCTCTTGCGTGTAACAAGCACTTCAAAAATGTCTCACACCTCACACTTCAATGTGTGTGTAGATTACCTGAATAATTATCTACAGGATCAGGACCCAGTGCTCATGATTTTCCCTGCAAGATGTCCTGTTGTCAGAGCGATACAAGGAGAGCCCAGATTGTTTTCGGCTGTGTTGAGAACAGGCCTCAAGGAAGTGCCACGGTACTTGTAACGCCCAATGCACCATTCGGTAATGGTAGCCAGCTTACTGCAGCGTGAGGAGCCTGCTTTTCTATTCAACTTGTAAATTTGGGTGGTAAGTCCTGTTTTATCTTAACGTGAAATAAAAAGTATATTTCATTGTGGTTTTCTTTTGTTTTAAAGTGTTATTAAGAAAGGAGGATAGGGCTGTTGATTCGCTAGCTTAAATTTTAGTTTAAGATGTTCCATTCAGTTTGATATGTAAGGAAGTACTTACTGCTTACTTGTAAGTTATAAGGGAGACAATTTGAGGTTATTAATGTCTAAAGTCTGCTGAAAGGCTCATTATCAAGCAGTTAAGTTTTAAACCCAAGATACTACAGAAGAGAAATACTAATTTCTGTTACCATGCTTAATTTAAGTGAAAGCTTGTTTCCAGTTGGAATTAATACGTTTTCTTAGTAGCAATCTAAATCTGTTCGGTGTATAAACAGAACAATAAGTTAACCAGTATTCACACTCAGGCCTTGTTTTTCAATCATTATTTAAATATGGTAGTGTGTTTTTTTCCATAGTCTCCAACTCCATATTTAGGGTGAAATGCTTTCAGTTGGTTATTACCTTATCTTTAAAAATAATACAAAATCCCTTTGATATGTCACAGACACTTGTGGTTGTTTTTCTGATTGCCTTGGTTGCAATAGTGGTACTTAATAGTGGCCAAACCAGAAAAATGTCCATGAAGCCTTTATCTAAATCGGTAAAAGGATTCCACCATTTTAGTATCTCTGTTTTGGGCCTGCTTCTTCACTTTCCTGCATACATATAACGAGTGAGGAACTAACCTGTTAAACATGCAGCAGAAAGATTGGTAGGAGAACAGCTCTGCCACCTGAAAAAGCGGAAACAGCAATCTGATGTTTGTAAAAAGAAGGGAAAAAAAAAAAAAAAGAGAGGATTTTTTTTCAGGAATTGTAAAAGAAATGAAGAAGTGATGTAGATAACTGCATTTAAAGGTGGAGAAAATGAGGCAAAAAGATTTTTCCAAGGACTGCTGTGTTCTGCAATAACCTATAAATGTTGTAAGTCCTCTAAAGGCTGCAGATTTGCATAATTAGTACAGAATGGTGAGAAGTTTTATTTACAGATGTGGTGAGCCTATGAGACAAAAGAGAAAGGAATAGAAGGTTCTACTACACAAGTCAAGCTGCTAGTGAAAGGCAACTTTCTAGCCTAGAAAATAAGCCATGGAACTACTTCCAGAGGAAAATCTCACCAATGTTGTACAAACTTGATTCTTATTTTCATTCCACAAGTGTATATATTTTCTAGGGTATAGCCTATTGACTTTTTTCTAGCATTTGGAGTTTAGCCAAGCTCCTTTAGAGTGAGTGTTCTCATATACAAACATTTATGCGCTTTTTGAGAAATGCAGCAGGTTGTTTTGATCTAGTGCATCTCCTGTTGCAGTCTTTGGTTCTTGCAGTCATTGATGGATAATATCGAATTAGGGAAGTGTGGATTATACCATACAGAAAATTTTCAACCTGGAAATTCCTATGTTTGTTGTTGTTGTTGTTTTGTCTGTTTAGTCCTCTAAACTGAGACATTATCTTGCCTTTATTCTTCTTTAAAATAAATAAATCATTGATTGATTTTGTGCTAGTGTATGGTATTTTCCGTGGGCGCACTTCTTTGGAGGATGACTTACTGTCCCTGAAAAAATTAACTGATTAAAGAAAAAAAAATAGCAAAAAATATGAAAATTAAATGGAGGAAGATATGAACACACTGACAGGTTAATATAGTCTCACAATCTAGATATTAATTTTCTATTAAGATCTTCATCAGAAGTGTTGTAGAACAATTAATATTTCTAGTCTGTAGGTAGAAGGACTCCTACTGAAGGTGTAGATCCTGTGGGTACCCTGAAAACATTGCTTTGTGATTTCTTCCTTTGCTTCCATTTTCCTTCGCTCTAAAACTGAAAGTGCAAAACTTAGGGCAAGCAATTGCATTAGCTACCACATGGTTGTCCCAGAAGATTTTTATATTGCTTTTCCTCTTCTCCCAAGGGAGACAGAACTTTAGAAAACAATGAGTATGTGAGTAGAAGGTAAGTTGCTCTCAAATAGGATTGTTTTTCAGCATACTAAATCAACCTGAATGCAGTAAACTATTGGAGGGGGCTAAAATCTTCGTTAACAAGAGTATATTCCCAAGGGTCACTAGCCAGCTGCTCTGCTTTTATGGTGTAAATATGCTTCTGCAATAATAAAGATTGGAAGAGAAGAAATATCACATTACATAGCTGGAAGTCTCAGGGGAGACATTAAACAATGACTTCACCGCACTTCTGGAAGTATCTTCTGGCAATGAACACAGTTACAAGAACAGGAATAACTCCCATTAAATTTTACTGGGCTTAAATAACTTAATATGGTGTCAGTTACAAAGCCCCAAAACAAACAGAATGACAGATTTTTGTTTTCTCTATGTAATGTGAATTTACATAAAGGAAATTAGAAATAGATTTATAAACCTTTTAGGTCTCATTTTAAATTCAGAAATGCTAGCAAGTTCAGAGTTAAATTTGTTCACTTGCCACTTAATTTGATTGCGCTTAAGAGTCTGAGAACAGGAAAGGTACAGTCCTAAGGCACAGCGGTAAAAGTCGAGGGCAGAGTGAATAGATTGAAATGTGTGTTTTGCAGCTTTCATGAGTCTAAGAGCTATCCTGATAGAGCTGTTGAACAGATGTGTTTATATTAAAAAACCATTAAGCAGATATGGACAATGTCTCTACAGTCAGGAGAAGGGAGTCATGTAGTTTCTGAATCATCCCATCTTCTGTATTATCCCAATGTAACAATAGGCTTTCCTATTTAGCTATCAGAAGGAATTCACGATGACCTAGCCACGTTGCCCTGCTGTGTTTTATGGAGTAGAGAGTTAGCAAAGTAACACAAAGGATCAAGACAACAGGTTCTGCGTTTTTGAAATGTAGACGTTTGAAAACATTCTTAGTGCCACCCAGAGGAAGACTACAGGGGCTGTAATGATTCTACTCCAAACTAGTTTGGCTAGAATGTAGAGAGAGATCTTACTTTAAGAAGTCTGTGTCTTCAAACACCAGTCGGTCTGGCTATCCAGCCATGGGTTGCGGGGACTACTCTTTCATGATTCAGATGGTGCCCCAGGTGTAAGTGACCTGAGCACTTTGAGGAATGTCTGAAATTGTCCATAAATGCTAGGGAGGACTTTAGACAAAGACTAAATCTTCTGGTTGTACCCAACCTTTATACTTTTGAGTGCCATCCTGCAACTTTCATAACCTAGTAGTTGATCGGGGGGGAAAAAAAATGAAAAAAAGAAAGCAGAACCTGAAACCGTAAGTACAAAAAAAAAATCTACTACATTGCAATTGAACATGCAGCAATAATACTACAGAAATGCATTAATGCATCAACTTATACTTGCTCACACTAGGTAGAAGATTTTCAGAGAATACCAACATGCTTAGGAAGTGTGGTGTTGGCTGCTTTTTTTCCCCTCCAAAACTGAACAAAAACCCAACCACAATATTAAAAGGTACTGCTTCTAAAATAGATGTATTTCAGGTAGAACATAAGATGTCAAGCACCATGAAATGATACCAGATTTTTGTTTTGTTTTTCCATTTTAAAACTGGTAACTTTGGTATATAAAAAAACAAACCACAAAGCAAACAACTGAAGTCATTGTATACCATCTAAGAGCAACTGTCATTTCTGTTGGCTACACTTCTCTTAATTTCTGGATCATCTTGTACTAAGATGCTATAATATGACCATGGTATCACACAGAGAGGATGCTAGTTCAATGTTTAGTGAATTGATGACTGTCTCCTATATGCTTACTCACAAAGATAATGCAAAGACTTAAATAACATTCTTGTAGTATTGTAGAAGATCGTGTTTTTATGAGTGTGTTATTTTCCGATGTGGTATAAACACCTTGTCTTAAGTAAGCAAAGGCATCTGTTGAACATTTTGTGATGGGATTA
Organism: Anser cygnoides; assembly: GCF_040182565.1. Classification (NCBI taxonomy): domain Eukaryota; kingdom Metazoa; phylum Chordata; class Aves; order Anseriformes; family Anatidae; genus Anser; species Anser cygnoides. Next base: position 4,731,996 of record NC_089887.1, read on the forward strand.
CATTATTACTGTGAAGAACAATGTTACTGTGAAGAACAGTGTTAAATGCATACATGGATATATTCAAAAAAATAACATGCTCTTGATGTACTGTAATTAATTGAGAAATGCCACATAATAGATGTGATGAGTTCATGATTATGATCATGCATTTTTCTGAATTGATCAACATGATTTTAATGGAATAACCTTAAAATAAAAACCCCATTTATTGCAAGGTGATAAACAGATAACTAGAAGGAGGATGAAAATAATTACCATGAGGATTTGAGCAATCACACTTGGTAGAAAGGGATATAACTGAACATCTCAGCCATACTACTGCTGCCATTGGCTACAATTTCCTCATCATGTAAAACAGATCATGAAATGAAGAAGTGTAAAAACATACACAGAAGTTGTTTACAGCGATGTCAGCACTGACCACCTTAGTTATAGATTTTTTTTTTATATATAATATGAAAAGATATCGATTAGTAGTGTTTTAAATCAAGATTCAGATCTAGAGGAATCTGCCACTATGACAGAGAGTTTTCTGAAACATTGTGACTGTTGCTTGTCTTAATAACAGTCTGTCTTTATTAATATTTTGAGCTTGCATACTTGCGTATTCAAGGATTTTCCAGCTTTATTGCTGACTGCAGTTGAGACACTAAGCTTAGGTACACTAACTCTGGTTTGTGTGTATGGGGGGGAAAGCTGGACCAGGCTGTGTCACTTCAGGGAGATGAGTTGCAAATAAGAGGATTAACATGAGTGAAACAATGTACCAGCTGTTTTTTACAAGTACTGGTATTTAGTATAAAACTAAAGTTAACAAAAAAAACCTTTTCCCCTCTAACTTGGTGCACAGCATCTCCACCAGCAGGTTCTTCTCTTTGGTAGGTAAAATAGTTTTTGTCACCAGTGTTCTCCTTGGCTGCATCCATGTGTATGTCAACTCACCCCCTCTCCTGAGTGACTCTATAATTCAGTTGGCACCTAATCAGTGCTTCAGTGCTTTTCAAGGCTAGTTCTACTGAGTGCTGTGATTCTTCCTTTTTATTTTTATTTTTATTTTTATTTTTTTTTAAGGTGATCAAAAGCAATTATCTCTCTGAATCTGTTCGAGGTAGGACAAGTGTCCAAATTAACACTAAAGAGCTCTCTTTTCCACAGATCTCCTATTATGATTCTACTAAAATAATTAATTCTGTAGAAATTGAGACTGTGGACATGAACAGTATATTTTACTGTTTTCATAGCTTTGGCTCAAGGTTATTATCACTGTTCTGTGCTCAGAAGGGAAGAATATATCTTACTCACAAATTTTATCTTCATTTCCATAGCAATTACATGTTATTTTAAAGGGGTAATCTGAAGGATCTTCTGTGTGATCCAATTGGATGACACTCTTGCACCATTTTTAGGAAAATTGTGAAAACGTATTTAAATGTGTAACAAGGCTCATCTGGTCTTTTTACTTGATTCAGAATCAAATCTCACTTTTCGGTAGTAAACACAGTATGGAATGTATGTTCCTTGAAAAGAACACCCACAACAAAGGAACTCACACCAGTGGTAAATTTAAACAGGAACAGAATCTTATGATAGACTTGACTTCAAGCAGTAGCTGAAGTAACGGAGAAATGTTGGAGTAAAAATTAAAATAATCTTTAATAAAGAAATCTATGTACTACAGAAAGTAGTAAAGATTTGTGGTTATTTATCATAGAAACCACTGATTTTTCTCAATTGTTCTGTGAAGCATCTATGCAGTAATTTGGAATGCTTATACTTAAAACAGATGCTAGCATTATTCTTCGGAGAATGTTCAGAGCAGAGGGAGCGTGAGACAGATGGACACACAAGAATCAGTAGTTCAGAGAGCTATCTCAGATGCATGTATTTCACATAGGTCAAGTTTGATGAAACCTAAGTTTCTTGAATCAACACCTCTGATGTAAATAATTCACAGTAATGGGAAAAAAAACACTAAGCCTGTATGGGATGAATGTAAACATACTTGAAAATAGTTGTTTGAGTTATGATATAATCTAAGCCTTGCAGTTGTTTTATACATAGATATAATTATACTAATGTGGGGGGGTTGAAACAGCAAGAGATTTTCTTCTAGTAATGAATTTAGTAAGATATGGAAAAAAAATCATGAAATTTAAACTGAATGGCAGTTGTAGTACAACAATGCCATAGTATGGGTTTTGGTGTTGTTTTTTTATGAATATATTGTAAAAATCTCTGTAAATCTTCACATTAATATTTAAATCTGATCTCATTCCTGACTTTGTATGCATATCATCGTTTTTTAAGTATTCCAAGATGACTATAATGACCTTCCTTTGGGAGTTGCTCCACAGTGCTCTCATAGTTACAAGAGGAAAATGTAAGTACAAACTACAAGGTGAGATATCATGCTATATAAAGCACTCAGTAATCAGGGCAGTGCTTCTGTTGCCTCAGCTAACAGTGGAATAAAGTAAGGCCCACCCGGTTTGGATTGCAACAAAAAACCAGAACTTCATTTTGATCTAACTCATTAGTTGAGCTGTTGCAAATACACAGATTTTGATGTTAATTCTGGTTTACACTGTTAAGGTGAAAAACATAGCAAAATTAATGTCATTTTCTTTCCAAGAAACATAGCGGAATCCAGGTCAGACACTATATAAGATCAGAATAAGGGCTACTACTGTGTTTTCCTAAGACTATATTGTTGTTTTTCATGGCAGACTTATAAAGAACCTTTTAAACATCCCTCACAAGGACAAAAGTTAAGCAGGTAAAGGTGAAACTTCAATACAAAGTAGTAATTTGTTTTTGTTCAGTTGCAACTGAACTGAATTATGAAGTTTATAACCTCTGAAACCTATAAAAGCATAACATTAACTAGGGCTAACCAAACTGAAGATGGTGTATACGTTACCAATTAAGAACACAACTCTAATATTTTCCTTCTGTGTTTGGAAACAATTAGTGATATATCTCTTCATTAGTCAAAATAATACTAAAATTTACATGGGAGAAAATAAAAAAAACTTCAAGTCTCAGATATTTTACAAATACAGATTAATAAAAAGTAAATGGGCATTGGATGTTGGCAAATCTCACAACCATATGTTCAGAGAGTTCTTTCATTTGGTCATAATTAATTTTTTTTTTTTTTCAAGATAAGTAGCTTTAATCATTTAGATACCTGGGTGAAGTCTGAATCCTGCTATGGATGTTTGAACTCTCAGGGATTTGCAATAGAACAAGAGGAGCTTTCATACACGTAGCCTTATTACTTTGATTATATACACCTGTTCTAAATAATATCGAGCCTAATTCTGCCTATAGTCATAATGATATAATTCCAAAATGAAGTCTTAATACTGCAAGGACTTGGCACATAAACTCCAGGCATGGGACAAATCCTACGTATTACAGTAGTAATATTCATCTGCCAGAAGCTGAACATGTCTTTATCTTTGCAGGTTTTAAAGTAAGCAGACACCTCTAGTTTAAATGAATGTCACCTAGAGCAGAGCTTGCTGCCGTAGCTAAAGACATTATGCCTTGCTTACTATTTCTTGTTGATCTAACAAGTTGCATATACTTATAGTCACCTAGTGTTCTTTACTTCAGCAAAAAAAAAATCATTAAAAGGGATCCTAAAAATTACTGAAATATAGGTAAATTATACAAATTCTAGGGAAAAAAACAGTACATCTTCAAGTGCTGCTTAAAACACTGCAGATGCCGAATTTTTATGGTTACAAGCCATTTTAAATTATTCCATTTTTAGTTACTTTTATATATATTTTCAAGTAACATACATAAATATGTCCCTAGCAGAACATTGCAAAAAGTTAAAAAGACCCCTTGTTTTAATCGTGCTCCCATGCTGACTGGTTATGCTTTGCATTGGCTTCATGATAAACATTTAGGTGGAGAGTAATTCTAAAAAAGAAAAATGGAAAAGAAGCTTTCCTTCTGGCACTTTGCAGTATATTGTATTATGACACAGCTAAGTATAGCTAATTTATTTGGAGCAAAGGGGTTATTAAGATGAAGATTAATGCACAAATAACTCTTATTCTTGGAAGCTTACTGTGAAGCATAAACTCACAAAATCTGTTGCATAGGAGGGTTTACAACTGTGCCCACAGTAGCTGTGGTCTTTATGTCAGTGTAATAATCCTCAAGGTACTCTTCCAGAAGCTGTAGTTGAAAAAGAGGGGAGGATCTGGAGTTTATTTTATGGTCAGAAACATATTTTAGCATGTATAGTGGAAGAAGAATAATTGTATCTAGGGTTCAAGATGGTTTATGATTTCAAGAGGAGTTAGTACCACGATTCCATGCTGATAGAGACAGCATAGAGAAACCATAAATCAACACATGGCAATTGTTTTTTCTTCTGAGAGTGCTTTTGGTTTGCTTTTCTTTGGAGAACTGTGTATTAGGTAGAGACAATATTGTGATTTTTAGTGGATCCAGTATCTTGTTCTGAATACCCCCACCCCACCCCACCCCCACCCGTAACTTTCTGCATGGATCTTACATGGATCTTATGTCTACTGTAATAATTTAACAATCATACAGCAATTTTTCTCTAGTAAGGTTGGGAGTTATAAAATGGTGTTAGCAGTTCTGAGGCCACACAGTTTGATACAGTGTGATGGAGCATCTCAGGCAGCATGTTCTGTAAGACTGTAAATGCCTAATATGTTTAGGGAAATTGTACCACAGGGAACATATTAGGAAGAATTCATCAGTGGATCAAAATTGTCTTGGAGCCTTACTTATTGGGGACCAGTGCAGTTTTAAATTATTGCTGTCTTAAGAAAAGCCTCAAGACAAATTGTATTTCTTAGATTAGCTTTACAAGAATGGGTCAATAATTTCTATTGGAGAGTTTTGAAGGTTTTTTTTTAACACTAGCATGAGCAATTTCAATAATTTGAACTCTGTAATTAAGTTTTGAGTCTTTTCCCAAATGATTTTCAAATTGCTTAATAAGCTGTTTATAGTCTGTCATTCTTTACAGATGAAATTGGACATATTTGTGAAGTGTCTTAGCGGCGTGCCTCTAATGACAAAGAACTTTAATTATAAAATGTTTCTGCAAGTTTTGCATTAATTAGACATAAAATTAACAAAGTGTAAAGCGTGTACACATGTTCACACACATACAGAACATGAGCAAAGTTTCATCCATCGATGTTTAAACATTTGGAATCACACTGCTTTAAGAGTAATAGCAATTAATAAGAATTCTGCTATTCCTAATAATTGGAGCAGAGGTTGGAATTGACATCTCTTGAGTCCAGTGCTCAAATTAGTGCCAAATTCTTTACTGAAGTAAAGTACTTCATCTTGCCATCCCATTTCTCTCTGACCCAGTTTATTCTGTCTTATAAACATGGTGCAGCTTCAACAGCAAAGAAGAATGCACCCCTTAAGAAGTTCTGGAACCCGAAAAGCTTTGAATTTCTGCAGGCTAACCCTTGTGTAGATTCTTCATCCATTAGCTTGTGGAGCTGCTGGTATCTATGTTCACTACCATTTTTGCCTGAATCAGGAGTGAGCTTTTGAAGTGAATCTACCAGCTGTCCATATTTAGCATGCTTTGGTTTGCAGTATGGGCTTAGCTCTTGTGAATTGGATTCATGTCAGATAAAACTAAATTGATAGATGTGCTCAAGTATCCAATACATTAGATGAGACAGGAGCAAGTCTGAAGTAAGTACTTGTGAAACGGGCATAGATGTTGAGTCTTCAGCATCATTTTTTTCATTTTGTAGGTCTGCTCCTGTATCACAGTATCACAGTATCAAATTGTATCACAGTAATTAACTTTTACAGAACCTCATTTTACTGAAGAAAAGCAAGGACATCTGTTCCTTTTTTTTACAAAAAAAAAAAAAAAAAAGTGTTTTTCCTTTAAAGCCTAGGAAATCTTGTAGGCTATCAGTCCTAAAACAAGTTAAGTAACTACCTGGAATCTAGAAGTCTAAAATCTCAAAAAAAATTAAAATGTTAAAGGAAGGTGTGTGTTTTAAATCTCATAAGGCTAGTTTGGTTACCTTCTCAGCTTGTTGGCTGTTGAAAATTCTATGTTGAGTTGCTTGGTTCTTATGTACATTGTATAAATAGTTAATAAAGCACATAGCATATAGTCATGGAATCTACAGGTTTCTGAAAATTAAAGCTTGAAATGACCTCTACAATGACTACGACACTTTAGTGAATATAGTCTTTAGTTTAAATTTTGTGTTTAATAAGGAACACATAATAGCTATCCATAAGGCAACAATTTGTTATTCTTCAGCTGGACTCTTCCTTCAATACCAATGTCCAAATTAAAAGCTTATTATGTACTGCCACTCAGCTGTATTAACTCTATTATATTCATGTGGTTTAAAATCATGATGGACTATAACGCACAACTTAAACAGAAAAACTTCATACTGTGGACCAAATAAATATGATTGAATTAATAATCCTCCAGTTTTGGTGTGACTGCTGTGTACAAAGAACAACTTACTATTGTGATCTAGTGATGACAATATTAGAGAATTGCTATAATTAAACTTAATATTGCCTTTATTTTATTATGACTGCCGTGATCTGATTTGTATAGGCATTCATTTGGAAGCTAGGTATTTCTGCAGAATAAGATTTATTTATATTTTTGGTGGCTTATGTTCCACACAGTAATGAAGAACAAGCTTAAAATTAAGTATACATTTAGCAGTTTTGTTGAAATGTTGCAACTTTTTTCATTTTTAATTCAAATTTATACCTCAAATCCAAAGGCTCTGGCTCTCATGATCTGATGTTGAGTAATGACTTACTTGTTAGATTATAATTTTGACCAAGACTATTCTAATCTCAGAACAAGAAAAAACAAATGCAGGTCAGTTAGCAAGCTGTGTTCAAACCTAGAATTAAAATGTTTTGACAGAATCAAACAGAAGAGGAAATAAGGTTTTATGTTAATCTTTGTTATCGAATATAATCCGTGGTTTGTAATCCATGGAAAGGACTAATATGGCTTCTATATCAAGTACATACTGCATTTTATAGTTGAGTAAAAGTGATCAACCAAAATCAATTTAGAGGAAAACCAGCGTTTTTTATTGATACCTGCGATTGTTAGATCTCTGGTTTAGTAGTTCCCATAACAACATCCAAATGACTGAAAAGTCTGTACAATTGCTGTCCACTGAACCAACAGGATGTAGCAAACTATTGTTCTGACTTCCTTGTTATCTGAGAAAGGCAAATGCTTTGAGAAGTTGACTTTACACTTACACTCTCTGTAACTTTCTACCTATAAAAATTATAAAACCAAAATACATAGTGTTGGGGAGTCCTTACCTACCCTTTGCAATTCAGGTCTGTCCTCCTTTGAGTGCGCAGAGAAATGCTCTACAGCTATATATTTGTTGATTCAAAATTATGAAATAAAAACACTCTTTTTGTAAATATAATTTTATTTCCCAGTAATAACATTATTTCCCTGCCTAATCATATCAGATTAGGCAGAATGAGAGCAGGAAACCAGCACATTAAGAGGTTGTGGGACTTTTCCTTTGAAATCATTTTAATCCTTTCTGAGACGAATTAAGAGCATGTAAGTGCTGTACGGTGAGGAAATAATATTTTTGTCCTCCAACTTATGCTTTGCTAAGTTAGATATTCATTTTCCCAAAACTTTTTATTTCTCCAAATAATAAAACAGAGAGGTGCATGAAGCAAACCTGAAGCTATATTCTGAAGTCTGTTTGAACAGAGTGGTTTAGTCCAACAAATTGACAGGACTCATCCTCCCTCTAGTCTGCTGACAGTACAACTAGTTCATTTTGCCTTGAATTTGTTAAGATATAGACAGGAAAGGGATTTACAGGTTGGGGAATGTTGTTTTGTTTATCCTGCTGGTGATGAAAATAACCCTCTAAATATCTGATGGCAACCTGCTATTTTAGAGATTAAAAAGTGCCTGAGCTGCCTGTAAAATAGTTAATAGCCTACTTTGCAAGTAGCCATAATCTTTAATTTATTTATTAAAGATATTTTCATAGAATATCTATGTTTAACCTGACAGCGTGATTGCACTTGGGTCTTGCCCCAGGGCAGCTATTTGGATGCATCATGGACACAGAATATCAACACAAAGTAGTTTTGCTAGAATAAAAAGTCTGTTTATCATGCTGTCCATATTTACTGTCTCAAGTGTACAATTCAACAGTTTTGTAAAATTGAATAGTATATGCTCCAATTCTCTCTTGGAATGTTGTGATGTTAGAAAACTATTGTATTTCTGTGCAGAAGGAGATGAATCTTTATTCTGTAGAAAAGCCTTGCCTAGAGCATGAAGATTTTTCCCTACCCTTATGTTTAATATGTTTCTATATACAAATTACTTTTAGGCCAAACTTCTTCACAACTAGCTTATAGTTATCTATATATATCTATCTTCCAAGCTGTTGGTATGTTAATAAATCAATTTTTGTTACACCCCTCCCCCCAAAATACTAAGCCAAGAAGGAGGTAAGTTTGAGAACGGTGTGTGTTTTGAGGATGCTAATACCCAACAAATGCACACACGCACATATATATATATATATACACATATACATATATATACATATATATATATATGTCAGTAAGGGAAATGTAATAGTTACTCCGAAAACAAGAATTACAAACCTAGAAAATTATGTTAGCATGTTTGGATTTAATTTGATATGTGAGGCATGGAAGCAGACTGAATTCAGAATGAATAGTCTGTCAACAATGCCATACGGTAAAACTTAGGAATTCCAAAACAGAGGAAAAAAAATTCTAATGTTTTGCAGCCTACTTCATAGTGGTGTGCAGCAAAGAAACAGCGTTTTCACCCTGGAAAAAAATAATAAAAAGAAATCGCCTATATATACATATATATATAAAATCAGGAATCTCTGCAATAAGTACATAATCAAAATAAATTTTTAGCACTAGTTTAGATAACACTGAGTTTTGAGCATATTTTTTTTGTCTTTTTTCAAATATACTTCTTTCCACTTCAGGGCATGTCTACACAAGGAAACTGAGTGAGGAGCAGAGTTCCCCACTATAGCATAGGTTAGGGGGAAGCTCTGGGACCAGAGGGACCAGAGGACCTGAACTTGTCTTTCCTAGTGCTACATTGCTCCATGGGACTACTTTAGCTTGGACTGGCAACATCTTAGGAATTTACGTATGGTTCTCAGCTGTATCCTGCAGCATTCTGTCACTAATACAGCAACATAATTGAGGCTGGTTTGACATCGTAGCAATACATCTCCAGATCTTACCATGTTTCGATTTGTTTTGGGTTTGACCTGTATTGCTATTAACGTTGAGATTTATAATATTGGACATTATATTTTAAATTCCTCTCTGAATTTTGGAGCTTCACCTACAATTTAGCAATAGGCTTGTACAATCTAAGTTCTATTTTAAAGTGAAATTCAATTTTTTAATCTGCTTTAGTCAGCTTTACCTCAGAAATTAACAAATGGGCCTACCTGCAAATTTTAGAGTTCCTAGTTTTTAGATGTAGCAAACAGTTGGAATCCTTACAGGTGCAAAATACAACCCCATCTTAACTGTGAGCTGTTACCTGATATTGTCTATAATAAGTAGTTATCCGTTTGCTCAATGCTTTACACAATACAGCTATGTACCTGCTGTTTTTTCCCCCACAGGCTTCTTTCTCCATTCAGAGTAGAGGAATGTTCGTACTTGCTTGAGTATGTCTGCATAGTATGGCAAATTGGTATGCAGAAAAGACCACGGGAGCTCTTGAATAAGCGTTTATGCCTGAACTTAAAAGCAGACAGTTTGTAGCAGCCAAGAGCTGCAACTGCATTGGGAAGTCTGCTTAGGTTTGAATATAGTATGCTCAAGGTGGATTGAATCTTGCTGGCATTGGCAGGTAAAATCAGTCTCCAGTTAGCCATCCAAATTCATTTAGGAAAGATTTGCAGCAACTACATTTTGGGTAAATTTTCAGAAGAATAGCAAAAGCCAAATCCCAGAGGTGAATAACATGTGCTCACAAGTATCTGAGTTCCATGTTCTAGTGTGAGAGGCTCAATGTTGTTCAGTCCAGCAATAAGCTTACTCTCATATTTTTATATCAAATCATATTATGTATTAATTGTTCAGAACCCCCTTGTTTTTCTTACTAGATTGTTTAGTTTAACTGAAATATAATGAACTCTCAATCTAGAGAGGGCAATAGAAAGAAAATGCAGATGTCTTAAAGTTTTCTAACTGCAACCTATTTGATAAGTTCATTGAAAAATGTAGGTGAAGGAACAGTGACAGTGCACCTGTCTCTTTTAGATGACATTGGAATAATTAATTTTATGAAAATGACTTCTATTGGAGGTTAATTTATTTTGGCTGACAGTCACATACATTAGTAGACATGTCTAATGCTGCAGTCTGAACTTTATTTAGAAGAGTTTATTTATATCTTTGGGTGATTTCTTTGCAAAGATATGAAAGACATTTAGGATCATCAAGCATGAACATTTTTCGTAGTTAAAAATAAAATAAATGAACAGACCAAAAAATAAAAATAAAAAAAGACTACTTGAATGTTTTTACTTTATGATGCAAAATTATTTAACTTCCTTCACCAGTGAAGTTGAAGCAGTTCCTTCAGATGACACAACTGAGATTTTTGTACAGTAAGCAAGCATGGCATATCTTCTCTCTTCTCACTTCTAGTGGTGGGTGGGTATACTGACAAGGAGACATGTTGTGAAAGCTCAGTATACAAAGTAGTGTTTGCATGCACTTCAGGTGATTCCGCTTACCTGTTCTGGCCATAATTTGGTGTTTACAGCCATCTCATTTGTAAATAATTTAATGACACCAAAATGATCAAGCACAATAATATGTATTTTTAATACATCTATTTTAAATGGCTCAGATATGATAGAATGTAATGACTTCATACTTTAGAAAAAGGACCAAATCTGAGAACATTGAGTGCATTTATATACTATTCGAGTGTGAAAAATCCATATCAAGAAGATAATCTACATGCCCATCTCAAGTTCTAGGCTCATGAGGCAAGTACAGTAGGTTTTGTAAGTGTATGTTACAATAATGATTTCCCAAGAGACAGCTACTCCTCATGCTTTTTGTGCATCTGTGTGTAGGTGTATGGAGGCTAATGTAATTCTGAAGGCTTAATTTTAACCCGGTTTATACTTGTGTTTTCACCGGCCCCAGCTAATAAAGGAAATAAAACTGGTGGATTATGTTTTTTTGTAATTAAGGTAATACTTGTCTTCCTAAGTTTGTGAAATGCAGGTAGTTGGTATGTATGGGAAGAGAACATGCTTACAAATTCCCTTTTTATAAACAGGGATATGTTGCCTGTATCAGGAAATTAATTCTTCAGAATAATTATTGCCTTTTTAGTCATTCATATATATATATAATATATATATGAATATATATATATATAATTATATACATATAATATATTTTGTATGTATAAATATATATTTGTGTATATATGCACACAGAGAGAGGGATTTCGTAGAACTCAGTGGGATCATTGTAATAGCATTTTACAGTTCTTTTTGCAACTGTGTGACAGGCAGTGAGAGTGAGATCTAAGCTATTTAGAATCAGATTTATCTTAATTTAGGTACAAATTTATTCTACTTGTGTGGAATTCCTGAGATACTTAAATGCAGAATGCATATCCTGACTGCCTTAAGATTTAGGACCCAATGTTGAGATCCTGGAACAGATACCTCCACAAAAAATTAAGCAGGGATACATATTCCCAATTACAATTCAGTAGGTTAAATGATGGGTCAGCTGTTCAGTCCTCTCAAAGGCAGCCAAGATGAATGGAACTGAGTGTAAAGTTTGACTAATGCTTTTCCTTTCAGAGTGGTTCCCGTTGCTCCTGCCAGAATGCTAGCCATGTGGAGTTAACCAGATTTTATATGGTTATGCTTCAGTTTCTCAACTGCAGTTTCTCTGTAAGAGTCATAGTATTCGTTCATCATGCATTCTCCTAAAAATCAGTAAAAATCAGTTCAAATTCAAGGAGCCTTTCTTTAAAGCACTGGTGATCACAGTTCTCAGTATATTTGCACTTTCTATAGATTTTGTAGATTCTATCCTAAGTGTCCAAGGTCACTGAGAAAGGGAGGGAGAGAGGCAGACTGATAATTCTGCTGCTGTTGAAGCGCTACATTGGAATTGACTTGGAAAAAAATTCCATGAAAAGCAATAAGGTGTCAAAGCTAACTCCTAAGTGAACCAGAGTGAAACTATTGAAATGTGCCAAGTGTCAACTTTTATCTCCTCTAACTGTTAAAAGACTAAGTAGTGTTGTTGACATAGCAAGGACTTATAAATCCTCACTCTAGAGGTTGCTCATTAGAAGAATGATTATTATGCTAGCAGTATGGCAAACCTAAAAACCACAAAGCTTAAAGTAACTGTAGGAAGTAAATCACTCATTCTGAAAGACTCTTGAAGTCCCTGTCCTCTATAATAGTCTATAGCATCAGTTGGCAATATCATGATGGATTTATTTTCAAGGAGGTTGTAGTAATATGCACAATGCAGCATATTATGTTTTGACTTTTTGAAGACTTCTTATGAGGAAAAAAAAAAAGGAAAAACAAAACAATCCACAGTAGTGGGAATCAGTTCTTTTCCTAATTTTGCCCCTTGGTATTTATCTCTGCTTTTCATTGTTTTTCTTCTTTTCCTTGTTGACCTAATTATTTTCCATTGGTCTTCTTTAAGCTTTCCCTGAATTTCATGTGTATGGTTTTCCAACTGCAATTTTGTCAGATAGGAAAATAAAACACATCACATGAAAACACAGTTTTGTGGGAAAGGTACTGGCTTACATTACAAGGCTTGCTAGAATTCAGGCACCTTTTTCTCCCAGTACAAAGTACAAGATTTTGCAAGAGCAATAAGAGAAAGGTGACCTTTAATCTAAGATGTAGTTTGTCTAGTTTCTCTTATGTCCAAGGCTTTAAGTATAAGGTAAGTCTACTCGCCTTTCCCTCCTTCCATGCCTCTTCCTGGTGAACTGCATCAGCAGTTCTGACCAAAAAGAATATATTCCCTTTGGGTTAATGCATGTATGGATACTGCCTTACAGCCTTTGTACATTCGGAATAATACATGTTTTATGTCTGAATACCATTCTGTGCTTCAAAAGGAGGTGTAATACTGTAATACTGACGACATAAAAGGTGGAGCAATTTATAAATGGCAGCAGAACTCTATGATTAAATTACAGGGTAACTATTTAGCCCTGAAACTATGTATTGTTATTGGCCATGTACACTAAGAGATTTTCAGTAGTTAGTCTCCAGGGGCTATAATTTATAGTTTACTTTGCAGGTGGGAAAAGTTTATAGTTTGAGAAACTGTGTGTGTGAAACCATGTTTGTGCCATTGTGTGTGAAGGGGTTGTGGAAGAAGCAGAAGACGACATCAAGGAAATCTTTAGTTTAATGGAAAAACCCATGGAGTATATGAACATAAGGTAGAATGATCCTTTTTTTTTTTTTTTCTTTTTTCTTTTGGGTTTGTACAGTGTGCTGTTATCTGTGTAATTCTGGAGTCGTCATAGCATTATGCACTTTTACAGAGAAGTCCTTCATCTGTAGTAAGGCAGTTTCATGCTTGAAAAGATGCTAAAAGGCTTCCTATAAATTTTTCACTCAGTATTATTCAAATATACATGTAGCTCAGAAAATATACAGTACACTAAAGAACATTTAATGACTGTCATATAAAAATTTTGCATGGTAACATGATTATTACATTTTAGGCCACTAATTATGTGGACGTGAATTGAAATATGTTGTACCCAATTGTCATATTTAATAATAAGAAAAAATCAGGAATTCAATTAAATTATTAGCACTGTTAGTGCTATTGTACATCCATTCAAAACAAAAATAGTTACTGTTACTACTTGATTGTGGTTGATTTGGACTTTCACAGTGAATATTGCAAAACCTAGTCATTTTTTAAGCAGCTAAGAATTGACATGACAGATCAAACTGATTGTTTAAGGCTGTATCCTCTGTTGCATTTGGAAGTATAAAACTTACTGGTGATGGGTTCAAAACAATCCACAATGTGTTTGTGTTAACAGCCAGGAAGCTGGCTTGAGGACTGAAGTATGGGTGCTTGTATCCCTGATAATTCTATTCTATCAGATGTAATTACGCTTCAGTGTAAATGTCTGATCTTTTATTTGAATTCTGCTTGATTTTTGGCCTCTGATTTTTATAGCAATGAGTTCATGTAGCAAGTGATTCATTTTTAGCAGTAATTTTCAGGGATTGTCATGAAATGCCTCTAATGAAAAAGTGGTTTAAAACATTTTGCGGTGGAGGGTTTTTAAAAAATAAAAATAAAAAATTAAAGGATTTTGTGCATTTTACCATTTTACATGCTTGCTTCTTGGGATACAACATACATGCAAAGGTAGAGGATTTAAGTCCACTAGATAAGCTTTTAATTTATTTATGTGAGCAGTAGGCTTCATCATGGGGAGGAATCAACAAGTAGCTTGTGATAAGCAGCTTCCACTAAGTTGCAGTGGAGCATTCCGCAACTGTAATTCTGTGAAATGATTAAAACATGCTTATATGTATGCCTTGCAGCAGCCACAATTTAAAAGTAAAGCAGAAGATTCAGTGATGCACTGGAAGGGCAAGGGTTATAATGTCATTTCCAATAGTAAATTATTAATGAGGATCAATTAGCCAGTGTTTGTACTGTTCTTTGGAAATGCAAAGCTTCATGGAAATAGCAAGTCAGAGTATTAAGTGATGAATCTTAGTTTTCTGAGATCTATAAATAAATTTCTACCTTGGTACTCTTCTTTCCTTTGTACGATATGATTTTTCCATTATGTACTGCAATTTTTAGTCTGCTTTCAAGAACAGATAGCAGTGTTTGTTGTAACCTCCACAAGACAAACAACTGACAAGAAATAATACTACTTAAGTAGCTTCTTGCTATATGTAATACAAACTACCTCAATCTCTATTTTCTGTACGTTGCTGAGCTGCCTTTCTTCCTCAGGAACCTGGGTTTTAATGTCCTACATGTGAGTTGGCAGTGAATTGTCAGCCCAAGATAACTGTGCATTTGTTATAGGAATTGTGACATTGTGTTATGTGCGTAAGACAGTGGCATGCTTTTAATACGGGGTGGTTAGACATTGGCACTATGCAGGGCCAATGCTAGCAATGCTAGGGAAAAAAGGTGTATGAATTTTAGATGAGATACTGTTGTGGATTAGACTAGAAAAAGACTCTATTTGTTCACTTCTCGTGTGTGTGATTGCTCATTTATTTGTTGTGTTGAGCGTGTTGGTTTGTTTTGTTTTGGTAGTGGTTGTTGTGAAGGTGTTCAGCATCTACAACAAAGCCATGTCTGAGCACATCATCCCCTAAGGTCCATGAGCGACAGTCATTTTCCTGAGGGCTTAAATGTTTTGGCCATTTAAAAAAAAAAAAAAAGGATAACAAAACATTGCTAAAACACCTACATGCAGAAACTAAGTTGGGAATGTCTCAGGAGTATGGCCCTAGCCCACAGATTTGTTGACAGAAATGTTAGAAACTAAGCCAACTTCACTTACTTAGGAAGATCATGTTTTTAGCTCACTGTTGTCCCAGATCACCCATGCACTTATAAAACAGCAGCAGATGGTTCCTTGTGTTTGCACAGCTGCCAGTACCGGTGGTAATAACAATGATGCTTTTCACTTCTGTAATACCTTCCATGTGACAGTCTTATGGAGGTGCATAGGTTGCTGTGCGGTTTTGTTGTTTTTTTTTTGTGTGTGCTATCTTGGGGAACATCCCCTGGGGATGTAATTTACCAAAGGCTCCCAACAGGTTTTCTCCATTTCGTGTCCCCATCCCTAGTTTCCAAGGCAGGCCCTCGCTACAGCTCTGTTTGGTATTTATGGCTTCTTGTTGCGTCGATGCTTTTTGTTCGCACGCGATCTTCTGTTTGCTCGTTTGTATTTTGATTTAAAAATTTTAAGGTACATTAGATGCTACTGAAATGGTTAGAAGTTTCACAGTAGTGAAAAGGCTTATAATTAAAATTGATGTTTTACCTTTGTCACAATAATACTTGCAATATATAGGCTTGTTATATGATTTACCACTACAGAGCAGAAAATACATATTGTAGAGCTTTACAGGTCTTGTTTTTTAATGCTGTATGGGAGAACAGTTTCATTAAAAAAAAAAAAAAGCCTGTGTGAACTCTTGCATTCCCCACTATATAAATAGTATACGAATGCATATTTATATGTCTGCCTATAAATATCCTATAGATAACATATACAGCGTGTGCACATTAGTAGATACAGGTGTGTGTATATGACTGTATATTTAACTCATCCTGCGTATGCAAGTGAAATCAGATGACTTCTTTGCCCTATTTTCCATTCCATTAGAGAAAAGACAACTCTGTCCCTCCCCGTTATTAGTAAGCAGTGACCAGTTCAAGATGAGCCAGAAAGGTTAAAAGCAGAACATACTACGGCATACCTGAGGCCTGTTGCTGAATGATCACCTGCCTTCATCAGGAAAAGGAGGAGAATTCAGCATCAGGTAGAGATCAGTGCAGTGAAAGGAAGAAAGGTGTGTTTGATGTGTTTCTACCCAGCTGCAGTGTGGAGTAGGAGGCTGCTGAGAGCACCTGGCCAGTAAGGGGTAAAGCCTTATCTGCATGGCCATGGAGCCTGGCCTTGTCCACCCCACAATGTGTCCCTGGGGAAGGGGTTTGAGGTTGGAAGGTACTTTTCGGTGCCCTACTGCTTGCTTTTTTCTTTAGCTCATATCATTTGATGTGGTAAAAAGAGATCCTATAAACTTTGCCTTGGTAGTAGGAAGAACATTAATATTAAAGTGGAGATGAACAGATATTCTAGTATTAATGAATACACATATATAAATAGACATAGGTCTGAGGATCCTGAGTCTGTAGTTCAGCTGAAAACGTTGGCATAAATTTGGCCTGGTTTTACACAGCATAACTTTGTGGAATTTGCTAGATATTCCTCGGATTGGTAATACTAGATTTTGTGATATATTTCCTTTCTTTGGTACTGAGTGGACTCTTTTCATATATTTACAAGTCTTGCAGGTTTTTCTCTTCTCTACCTCCTTTGCATGAAAACAAGTAGTTTTATGCACTCTGCGATTCCCCGGACTACTCATCAACCTGTGCATCGTTTCCAATACATTAAAAATAAATAAATAAATAAATGAAAACTTGAAAGTAATTTTTTCTGTCTGTATATAAAAGCAGTAGTACTATTTCTAGTGAGGGATATTGAATGTTCAGGGGAAATCCCAATGCCTAGCTTGAATAAATAAAGGCCTGTAAGTAGGCTTTCATGACAATCTATAAATGAAAACATATGGGGAGAATGGGTTTTATCATTCACTTTTTTTCTTGTTCCTTTTTATTTCCTGCTTCTCAGTTGACTGTATTTTCTACCCACTGAGCACTGCACTGAAGTTGTGTTTTGCAGAAGTCCAGTTCCAGTTTCACTCAGCAATGTAAGCTGAGCATCCTGAGACTCAGTAACAGAACCCTTTCACAATAGGTATGTTTTGGTTTTTTTTCCACTAAAAAGCAGTTCTGCTGGTCTCAATGTATAGAATGCCTCCAAACAAGAACAACAACAAAACCCTCTGTGTATTTAATAGAGGTAAAATCAATGCAGGATTATATAAAAAAAAAAAAATGCTGTAGCTGTAGAACAGCTGTTCTGATAATTAAAAAGTTCTAGGCAGATAGATTGAGAATACACGACAAAAGCTAGAGCCTACCTTTTATCATGACTTTGCTGAAAGTTTGCCTAACTGTTATTTCGCTCATTTTCACTGGCCCTAGCCATGTACTTATATTTTATTTTTTTTCAGCATTTACTATTTTCTAAAAGTATTTCATACAATCAATAGAGAACAACATATGTACAGAAATTAATGCATTTAAGATGATATGGTTAACAAGCTAAAAGTGGGCTTATTTTAATTAAAGGTACACATCATATGCTACAGCTACCACGTTAATCAATAAGACAAAAGTGTGACACAAAAACAAAAATAGAACAAAGAGTACGTTAAGGCAAAAGAACTCTGGTTGACAGAATTCCAATTGCCAGTATATAAAAGGGACTGTCATAAACATTCTTTTGAGAGGGTATGCTGTAAGTCATATTAAAGAAGGAAGGGTTTTACAGAGCTTTTAAATATTCCCAGAGTACTGGAAAGGATCCTGTAAATAGGTCTGTAATGCTTTTCATCCAAAGATCTGCAAGTGCTATGCAGATTGATGAATTAAGACTCAGAGTACTATTAATATTTACTTTCTCAGCTGAGAAGAATTCTCTGACGGTTTAGTGATTAAGAAGATCCTACATCTATATTTAGACACGCAAGACCATGATTTTCCAAATTGCTGAGTACTCGGTATTTTTTGGGCAGAACTGATTTAAGAGTATAAATACTTATTTGTAGAAATATTGGACAAGGCTTTATAAAGTTGTATATTACAGAGCCATCAGCAGCAAACTGGCAGTTAAGGTTGCATTGAGATTTTTATGCAAAAGAGGACTTTGTTCTTCATGTTTCCCACTGAGGAGTTCCTTGGTCCATCAGAGCATAAGTGTGTTAAGCTTCATAGCACCCAGTAAAACCCTGCTTTCTCCCAGGGGCTGGTTAAAAGACAGCACAGTGGATTCAGTGAATTTCGTACAGGTGACTAGAGACATTTTGTTTTCAATCGATATATAATATACATACTTTCTGACTATTGTGATCTACCAGAAAATTCATCAGTAAAGCTACTAAGAAATAAGTAAAAGCTTACTTGGCAAATTAAATATTGAAATCCATGAAGTCGTTATGGAAATCTATACCACCTTTCTAATTTTGTGAAAAATAAAAAATAAAAATAAAAAATCAAGCTAGCTTTCAGTTGTGAAGTGGAGGTTGTAGGGCCAAACCTCAGGTAAGCAGTTCAGGAAAGCCTGAAAGACTAGGAAACACCTATCACGTAATGAACGTAGAAAGCAGTTAAAATCAAACATGATGAGGTTTGAGTTGGTTTGTTTTGTATTGTTTTTTGCTTGGTTTGTTTGCTTGTTTTTCTTTAATCATTTTACAACTGCATTCTCTGTCATTTAGGCAGCTTGGCAGAAATTACAGCACTGGAGGGGAAATGGAAAGCAGTAATCTATAGGATTCTAGATGACAGTCTTGGGCAGAGGAAAGCACACAAATGCTAATTACATAGGGAACAGGCACAACTGCTGATCAGGATTTATTATAGCCTGTTTTGTGGACAAATGAATATTGGTTTGCCTGGAACTGTGCACGCATTGTGTGCTCTCAGGGTCATGGTACCTCTGGAATCACGCAGGGATGCGCTTTGCGTCACACGCAGTTGCACTTCCAGAACTGTGTGGACCTCTGCCATACGTCCAGGGTTCTGGTGCCTTTGGCTCTTTTTTTTTTTTTGTCTCATGTTTTATATCTAGAACTATCATTTTTGGTGCTGCGATGGCTTGTTATACTTCCAGAATGTTTGAAATGCAATGATTGACAGATTTACAGCAAAAATTATGACACATGGAATAAAAGAGCAACAGTATCCAAAACAAATGTGTGTTCATAAGGAGAAAAAAAAAATATCTTATTCCTTATCTGAGTTAGTGGTTAATGAAATCTTTTTTTTTCCCTCCTCAGAAAGTGATCTAATGAAACCTACAACCTGTAATAAAAACCATTTCCATGGGAAAAGGAGGTTATGAAGAGGGTTTTCTTTTAAACTGTATCTTTGGTTAATTGTAAGCACAGTGTGAAATTCTATATCTGAGTTGTCATGTTTTGCTGAGTAAATTACGTACCAGATATTATGAGTGGCTATTGAACGCATGACGAGTTACGCTGTAGTAAAGTTTTGCTTTACAGAAGTATAAATTTTATTTTAAAAAATCACATATTTTTTTTTAATTTCTAAATCTCTTCTGCCTTAAAAAAATTTTCAAGATCTAAAGGAAATTATGTAACCTAGCTGAAAAAGATGGTTAAGCAGTATGTATCATACACATCAGATTCAGTATGTGTGTACATGATACAGGACTGTATGTTGGAATGAGTTTTCTTGACTATACATAGTTAAATTAGAGATGTTGGGGGAAAATAGGAAATCAAACAAATTTGCTAGGGGTAAGATACCACCTCAAAAAAAAAATCAAATTATTTTAAGGAAAATAATTATTGGGCTCTTTATTGGGAAGGCCTACCTTCCTGTCAACAAGAAGGCCCTGCTTTAACAAAATGAAGCCTTACTTTGTCATGGAAAACATCTAAAAGATGGTGAGTAATTAAAATGTGTTTCACTGGAAGAAGAACAAGATCATTTGTTACAAACCTCTGACTAACATAGAGGCTTATTTGGTAGTTGTCTAAAGGATCTGGGCTCCCAAAGGAGCATCAGGGGAACTGTGAGATAAAGGTAGATAAGCTTGCTAGTAAATACTCTATTTCTTCTGTTATGAAGTGATCCTATTGCAAAGAAAAAGAAGTACTTTGCTTTATCAGGCCTGTATAGTGCAATCAATATATTAATGATCATAGCTTCGAAAAAAACAGGCTCACAGATACTGAATTCAAATCAGGCTTGTTGAGGTTAATACGCAAGGGACTAATACACGGAATTGTGTTCTAAAATGATTCCATTCAAAGAGATGTTGTTTTGAGGCTTGTCATCAGTAGGACTGGAGTCAGTACAATTTTGAAAGGAAAGAGCAGTTGTTTGCCTTGACATATACATGTAAAATACTAACATTCCTGCCTTTGGGCAGAAGAAAAGAAAGCATATTTACCTAAGATCATATTTTTCTCACTGACTGAGGGAGAAACAGTGTTGGTTCTATCCTGGCTTATTCAAATTTTTGTAGCACTTACATAATGATGATAACATAGCTCATTCTAGAAATCTTGTAGGCCATTATAACCTTAGGCAAAAAATCATTTTCTCTTTCTCCCCTCCATCTTAAAAAAAATATTAATGGATTGCAATTATTCATAATGATTCTACTGTGGTTTGCTTCATCTTTTTTTCTTTAAAAAAAAAAATAAATCTTTCATGCAGATTCTTTTGCAAAAGCTAGATTTGTGCTTTGCTCTTGATGTGTAATTGAAGAAGCCTTATGATGATTCTACAATACTGTGGCAGTGTTGGATACTCTACCCAGGAAAAAAAAAAATCTATTCTGCACAGAAAATCTATCTCTTTGCTGCAGATACACCAGTCATTCTGGGTGTAGGAAGTTAAGGCTACGTTTCTCATCATATTGAATCAGGAGATGGTTTAGATTAAGTACTCTGTCCAACAAGAACCTCGGAAAGAAACATCAAGTCCAGTTTTTTATAATATTCTAAATGTTCCTAGTTAAACTGGTCAAGGCAATCCAACATAATTTGTCAGTAGGAATGCTTAAGAAATTTTCGTAGTCATTCTATATTTCATGACTTGATGGCAATTTCTGGTAAAGTATGAATTAACCAAGCACATGTCAACACTGATAGTAATGGAAGTTTGTCAGCTTTAAAATGTGCGAATCCTCCTTTTCTCGACTCCTGTAACAGGCTTCTAAGACATAATTTGTTCTCCACGAACTGCAACATTGCCACATTTGTTTTCAAAATGTGTAAAGTGGAAATTGCTGTCAGGCTAAAAATTTATCTTACAAGTCTCTGCCTCCAGCAAACTTTTACAGTTAAATTATCCAGGGTTTATAATTTGTATAGACTTTTTATTACAGTTAAACCAATGTGAGAACCTCTGGTAGAATTTTTTGTGTGTTTGTTTTCTGAGATATTTCTGACCTCAGAAGACTTGCTTCTGTCCAACTAAGGTGTTAACAGCTGACCACATAGGCAACAAATTACACTGGTAATTCTGACCTGGAGCTTTTGTGTCCTGGCTGAGTCTGGTGACTATTTGTCTCACTAATGACAATTTTCTGCTTGAGAAAGAGTTGAAACTAATCTCTTCATTTTCCCTGGAAATGTGAATGCTTGAAAATGCTGTGAGATCTCAAAAACTACTGTGGCTCCTTCCTCCTTAAGTACTCTTTATAAAGGAACTTATGAAGATCTTTGTAGGCATTTGCAAAGATGCCAGGCAACAAAAGCTGACTTAGGAAAGACCATTGCTTACTGGAAGCCTCTGATGATTTTAACTGAAGTGTTAATGATACATTTGTATGACAAGTTTTCCTACAATGTTTGTGTCGGTGAAAGAGGAGTGCAGTGCTCCGTAGTTTCAGCAGGAAACTATGAGTATGCTATCCACTGCACATCTTTCAGGTGATTGTGGTTAAGTACAAAATATCTATAAAGCCTAATTTTAAGGGACATAAACGGTAATTTTTTAATGTGATAGACCAGGGACTGAACTCGCCATATGTGCTTTCAGTGTAGCTCAAAATTGTTGATTTCCTTGGCTCTGTTTTTTGGGGTATTTTTTATTTGATGGTTGGTTTTGTTTTTATTTTTCCCAGAGAAAGCAAAATGAAATAGATCAGCTGGAAAATATCAGCTGTGAATAGATGATGCTTTTTAGTAAGTGAATGGCTCAGATTCTTTGCTGTTCTTTCTGTCTTCCAAACATACTTTTATTGAGCAAGTTATGTTTGAATGTTTTGCACTAACATAGGTCATCTTTGGTTAGCCAGATTTACATTAAGGAATTTGACTTCCTTAATGTAAATCTGGAATCCAAGAAGTGTTTGGGCAATGCTCTCAGACATGTGGTCTGATTTTTGGGTCGTCCTTTGGGGACTCAGGAGTTGGACTCGATGATCCTCGTGGGTCCATTCCAACTCAGGATATTCTATGATTCTATGAAATAGTATGAAAAGCGTATTGTATGGAATGAACAGCACAGAGATGCTTAGTAAAAGGGACTGTGATAAGTACAACTCATGTAATTTGTTTCTTACCTAAGGACTGAAAAACAGAAGTCTGAATTTTTAAGTTGAACACATGGACCTGACTCAAGTGTTGCTCTAAATCAGTTCTACAGTTGCTCCCTGCAACTTATCTTGCCGGGTTCCTCTACCACCTGTATTGTCACCCTTTCATTGCCAGTCATTAATGTAGTGATGTTGGCTGTACACAGTGATTTACAACAGTTTCACTACTGCATATGAAACTGAATCCTTGCTCCAGGAGATTTGCCAATTAAAGGTTTTAGTGGTGCCTGTATTTTGAGGTGCTGGTTTTTATGAGAACCAGAATATTGAAAAAACACTTTATACTACCAAGAAGTGTTAGAGTAACATGCTACGCAGTATTTCCATGACTGGGATGAGTTCCTCCGTTTCTTCACTACATCCCTTATCAATTACTTTGCATGGCACATCAGTTTTGTACCCTCCTTTTGCATGTAGCTTTCAGAGCTTTATTATCCTGTGCACACAGGCTTCTCTAGAACTTGGCCAGCTCTGTCTTCTTACTGGGGATCCTGGCTGAGAAAAATAATGATAATGAGATGAGAATATAGATATCACTTTGCTTTGAGTGATTGCGTGGCGACCACTTTTGCCAAGAGCTGATTGTGAACACAACTATTGGTCTTTCCAGAGCAGGCTCAGTGATGGCTGACAGAGCAAGATCGCTGCCAACTGCAAATTTGGTGAACTAAAACAATGATTATGTTACAACGGACTGGAATTCTAATTGCAGCTAAATGTGTGTTTTCTTTGCCCTCCTGCTCTGGCCTTGTCTCTAATTCTTAAAGCAGGAGCTAGCATGTCTCGTTGATCCTTCTGAATTGTGCTGAGGGAGTAAAGCTGCCTATTGATGTATTTAACGTCTTTGAATGAATGATGTTTTATAATGAGTGAACAATCCGGACTCCCTTTCATCTCCTTACGTGCTAGTTTTTGATATTCAGTATGTGTATTAGAGCATAGTGCATCACGTGAAATAGAAAATTTTAACCAACTTCTTCACATTTAGGAGATAAGAGCCAAGTGGCAGGATTAGAATGGCTGCGTCCCAGAGGCAGGCTCAAACAGCCTTTATATTGTGCTCTGTGTCAATGATAGGTAGTGCCTGGGTGGTAATTTTCATAATAGGCTAATCTTGGTGGGGAGAAAAGCAAAAGAATCAAGTCCAAATTGTAATACGTTATTCAAACAGAGCAATTAGCTTTTTCTTTTCAAATGTGTAATACAGAACAACTGAATCTTATCTCTACTAAACCCAGACACAGAGGTCTGGGAGGGTAAAGCAGCCAACTGACAAGAGAAACGCAAAGCGATGAGGAAATGCTAAAAATGAACTGGTTTTCATGCTTTAGAAAATAGTATTTGGATTGTCCAGTTGATTTCAAAGCTTAGGGAGTCAAATGACAGTTGACTTTTTTAACGTACCTTCTTTGAGGAAGCATCCTTTATGACAAGCAACTAACAACTGGCATAATTCACTCAGCCCGCTTTAGGTGTGGTGTGGACTAAGGTCTCTGTTGTTCAGTATGCTGGGAAGAGTGATATTCAATGTTGCATTGTGCTGTGGCTCTAATGTAACATGAGCGAAAAGCATACTAAAAGCACCCGCCTTTGATCTTTTTCTTTTTTTTTTCTGTAGCTTGGTAATTAAATCATTAAAATTTTATCTTCACTTATCCATGGATAAAACCATTTGAAACAATTAGTATGCTGCAAGAGATGTATGAAACCAGAAGCGTTTATACGGTGTGAATGACAAAGACAGATTGAGAAAGAGAACAGATGAGAATGTAACGAAGCTGCCCGTACTTTGTACTATCGGCAGTAGGTGCACTTCCAATTGAGATAGTGGCACCTGTATGAAAACACCAATAGCTAACACATAGATTTAAATGTAAATAAATTGTAAATATGTTTTACATTGGCATTTTCCCTTCAAGTAGCATGGTGAGGGAAGTTACAGCCGCTCATGGAACTAGTGCACGAGTCACATATATAGTTTTTCTTGCAAGAAAAATGACACGGAGCTGAGTGTCTGGACAGTTTCGGCATAGCTGCTTAGGAGCTTTGCAAAAAATAAATATATAAAAAAGAGCTTAACTTCATCATGTAGTATGAGATTGCAGAGAGGTGGATTTATTGGCCAAGGCTCATTTGATGAGCGCCATAAGAAAAAAGGACAGGAAATGTAATTTTGGTTGTGACATTTTGATACATCATACAATAATTTTGCAGTCCATATCATACTTGTTCTGTGATTCCTTCACTTGTTTTATAGGAAAAAAGCCTGGCAGTAAAATTAGGCAGAAAAGAATTCTACTCTTTCAAAAACATTTGCAAGAAATTGAAAAGAAGAATAGCCATTATTAAGAGCACTGATGTGTAATTCTGGTGCAAAGTCTGACAGCAGAATTCAGGTCTGTGCTTGCAGATGGAGGTTGGTTTGAGCCTGAGTCTCACAGACCTCCAGTGAACACCAGTCTGTTTTATTTGGGAACTATTTATTGCACAGGAGAAAGTTCAGAAATAGTTAGTCCCTAAGCAAGCATATAATATATTGTAGAAAACTATGGGAGACACAGTACGGCAATTTCTAACTATTCTGAGTGTTGAGAGTCCTACTTCTTTGGGACAGTTTTGTTCTATTAAGGGGGGAGATCAGGAAAGGCTTGTTAGTCTATAGCTGACTTTTCATTTGTTCTCAAAAAGGAGTATATGTCTTTTTTTAAAACAAACAAACAAAAGACAACAAAAAACACACAAACAAACAAAAATAAAACCTCCATACCTCTGTTCTTTCCATAACTAATTTTTCCTGACTGTTTTGCTGACAGACTGGCCTCCCCCAGGCGTTTCTCGTGTGTCAAAAAAGTTGTAAGAGTTGTGTAGGAAACAACACTAAATTAAAATGAAGAAGGAACACTTCTGTTTTTTCTCTCCTTTCCCTTACCAAACCTAAACACTGACTTTATTAAAATCTTTTACGTTCTGCAAAAATCAAAACATCATTGCTATTATTGTGTGAGGTTACAGAAGTTCTGTAATAGGGATGTGTGCCTGTCAGCTCTAACAATGCGTTATGATATAGTGTACTCCATTTAGAAATGGCAATGACAGCTATTAACCTATCCTGTTTGTTATAGTATAATAGTGGAGACTAATCCCTTGATTTTAGTTAAAGACCATGAGTTTAATGCTGCCCTAGACGACACAGTTGTTGGATTCATTTAGAAGAAACTATGGAATACTTTTTGTCTTCATCTTTATTTTGAAAAATCTGAAAGAATTATAGTTAAGTCATTTGTCTTGTCCAAGATTTAAAATCAGAGGTGAAAAAGAGGGATCTCAATTTTATTTGATCTGTACTTTTCATTTCTCAGTTCAGATGTTCATTATTCCCTTTGGTGAAACTTGATTTGCATTTAGTCCTGAGTTCTCTGTGTCTTGATTCATCAGTGAAGCCGTAATTCTGACCTAGCAAGACTAGTTTGGCTGAAGCAAACAAAGAAATTCTACTTTTTTTTCTTTTTTTTTTTTTTTTTATTCCACACTGGTCATTAAAGTCAGGGGCTTCTGAAAAAACTCATTGTTCTTTCCATTGATCTGAAGGTAAATCATCCATTTGCTTATGCAAACAAGGTAATATTAAATTTCAAGTTTCATTCAACCTTTGTTTTCTGAAAGCATATGCTGGCATGGAGCTGGAATAACTTCTCTTATATTTTAAAAACTCACTCATGTGGCAGGAAAACGCCTAAATTTAAGGCACCTTTTCCTTCTTTGGCCCAGTATAGGCTGCTGGTTTTGAGAATAGACGTGGTTAGGTATGGACAGCTGTTGCATCAGCTCTACTCATCTTCTTGCTTGGCATAACACAGACCTGCTGTCTCAGCTCAGCTAAGAGGTCTTCGGTGGAGGCTTGGGAACAGCAGAATCCATCCCCACCGCATCCGCAGCATTACTAAAGTGTCTTCTGGGTCACAGCCAGTTCATTATGTAGGCAGACTTGAGGACAAAGGATACTTGGTGCGTGACTGTGTGCAGTTCACGGTTAGGCATGTCCTGTGTTTTCCCTCTCCACGTATGGAATTAGCTTACAACGCCAGTCAGTGTATAGGACTGAGCTGTAACAGTCAGGGATTGAGAAGGTCACTGATGTACACTGTTCCCTTTGGTCTGTAGAAGAAAGATTGGTTAGTATATCCAGAAATTCCAGAAAAACACTGCAGTATCCATAAGCTTCTTCATAATGTGTTTTGTTTTTGTTTTTTGTTTCTGCCACAAATATATTCACATCTGCTCTTCACAAGCCTAATTTGTTAGAGTGAGGTGAGTTTATCTTGTATCAGTCGTTTTGAAAATCCAAGTTTAGGTATACTTTGATGGTATTTTCATCAGGTTCTTCTGTATCCCCTCCCCCAGCAAATCCTTTGCTCCAAATAAAGGACATCTGAATGATCAAAAAAGAATAATAGCCAAATAGATGATCCATTTGCAGCCCCCTTGAGAATTGTCCTGCTTGTGTATTCTGTCACTGGTATATTTATTCATATTGGAGTCAGAGGCTCACTATAGAGCAGCTAAATATCAGGACAACACAGCTGCAGACTCCAGCACTATACAAGATCATTTATAAATTGCTGATAAAATTCTACCCGGAGTTACATTTGTGCAGTACTAGTGACTTAAGCTGGGTTGCCTGAATGTGGTAAGGACAGAATCTGCCCCCTCAAATCTCTCATAAAGGCGACATGTTTATCCTTTGTCATCAGTTTCCCCACATATACTATGGAAGAACTGCCGTCAGCATTAAAATAACAATTCAAAACAGTATTATACCTTCTTTTTTAAAGTACATAGATAAAAATACTAGACTTATATTTATTTTATGGTGTGCTTTATTTGGGGGGAATCGCACTGTAAGTACGAGGTATATATTTATATATATATATAAGTATGAGGGCTGTTTGCCATCTCCTTGACGTCTACTGGCCTAGACAAAAGGGGAAGGCAGCCAGAGCAGGGCTGGTTAGCCTGGCTGCGCTGGGGTTGCAGCTCTTGGGTCTTGGGATCATTCTGGATCCCAGGCTGTTCCTAGGACATGCTGCCAATTATTTCCCCGGCTCTGCAGGCCCCGTCTGCTATAGATGGGCAAGTTATTGCCCTTCCTGAGCAGACGCGAGCTTTCTGCAGCCAAGGACCCTGACTCATCCTCTCTGTCTGATATACCACAAGGGTGGTATAGGAATGGATGAACTATCTGTGGGACTAGGGCCTGGTCACACTACAAATTGTTTCTTTCTGAGGAACATTTCAGACATTAGTACACATTTTGCTTTATTCAGGACTCTCTGCAGGCTTTTCCCTGAGTTGGCAACAATGTTCTAATGAGAATTCAGTGTGAATAGGGTTTTTGTTGTTATTCTTAGCCTACGCTTTACTGACAGAGTAGTGTAGGTACAGCCATTGTACATGCATCCAGGCAGCTTTGTGACTGCAAAGTCTCATAACATGAATGAAAAATGTTTTACAAGTTCCCTTCATCTTTTCTTTTGGGAGAGTTGTTCAAGATAGCACCCATAAGGAAGGATAATTTTGGAGGAATCAGAATGTTCAACAGGCACATGTGCTGAAGCAGGATTCACTCTAAAGTGCTGAGAATCCTTCTTTTGGAAATAATTTTTGAGCTTACTGGTCATGGTGGGATGAGTAATATTGATGGGAGTAATGTGAAAGTTTACAGCAACGTTCTGTAAGTGCATATCCTGTTCCACTGAGCTAAAACTGGATTATTCAGATAACATGGTTCTTTGACTTCAAGATCTTTGGAGCATGATAGGGATGGAGGAAAATCTGCTAACTATTTGCTCTTGACAGGAAGACACCTGGCCCATTCCCCTGCCTTGGCAGATATGTCAAATTTGAATTATTCACCCATTTTAGTGACTTATTTTGACCTGAACTCTGAGCCATCACAGTGCAATTACTGCTTTTTTTTTGTTTGTTTTTTTCTCTGCATGCTTAAAATATGAAAACTCAGTGTTTGTGCTCTGCTTTGCATCAGCAAACTTTCTGAGCCTGATAAGGAAATCAAATTCCAGCCTCTCAAGCAGTTTTATTTGCAAGTTTTGCAATCCCCTCCTCTCATCCCAGTGTGTCAGGCTGTCTTGCAAATGAGACTACCTGGTTTAACTTACTGTTATTATTTAAACTTTTGCAGAGCCCATAGATATCTGTATGTCTTCTGTTCATTTTTTCAGTTCTTGTTAAGAATGAGGATTTTGCTGGTGACTTATTTATATGACAACAGGAAATGAGAGGGGGAGTGGTGTGAAAAATTTCCATAAAAACCTCATACAGTTTTCAGTAGATTTCAGTAAAAACATTTTGTTCTCTTCTTTGCAAGTTCCATTTATATTTTGTCACGAGAGAAAGCTGCCACTGATTTATTTTAAATATTTATACAGAATTGCAGTCTTAAGATATACACACATTATGAGAACCGTACATTAAGAAATTTTATCTCCAAATAAAGACTAGGAAAGGTTGTGCCAGTAAACATCAACTGATTCTTTCTTTGCTAATTATCAGCACCTGGAGCAGAAATAATTCTCCACTAAAACTAAGTATTCTGGTAAATGTTGGTAGTAATTAAAGATGGAATAAATGCATCTTCTTTGTGTTAGCAAAATATCCCAATTGCCAAACACACCAGATGAAGAAGTATGGGGTGGGATGGGA
Organism: Anser cygnoides; assembly: GCF_040182565.1. Classification (NCBI taxonomy): domain Eukaryota; kingdom Metazoa; phylum Chordata; class Aves; order Anseriformes; family Anatidae; genus Anser; species Anser cygnoides. The sequence continues at coordinate 4,761,832 of NC_089887.1, forward strand.
TGGAATGGAGGATGTCTTGTTCATCTTTTCATAGTAAAGGAAATACTGTAACTCCATGCACTGCAGACATTCCTAGTCTTAATGTGGCCAGCTGTAGAATAGCCATTGTTGTGACAACAAATGTGCACAAACTGAATTAAAGTTAAAATTACTCTTTCCCAGAAATGCCTTGCCTATGACTTACTTAACTCTTTTTTTGATTATTTGTATCTTTCTCTCTCTCTCTCTGTTTTTTTTTTGCCCACAAGCAATACTGAGACAGTAGTAATTTGTGAGATAGCATGCTCCCTCTTTGGCAGCCTGTCATAGAAATGCACCCTTGGGGGGACCTGGGTTTGATGGCTCCATGTTGAGTTGTCTGAGTATGAATGCAGGAACAGAGGTAAATGTCCAGTTATCAACTGCTCAGCTGTCATCTACCCTGACTCACCTCATTCTTGCCTCGTCTTTCTACTCTTGGTGGCTTAGGCAACATACAGAGTGTTAGGCCAGCTTCATCATTATGGCAAAAGAAATCAAGAATTTATAGGAAAAGCAAAATCTATTATATGTTTTTCCATCTCTTACCGTGTTAGCAAATTGAGAATTCTGTGGTTAAACTGAAAATGTCTTGATGGAGAAATGTCTTCAACCCCTTTCTTAGGAAGACAAATGTATGAGCAGCTCTTTGCACAATGCCTGCCTCTTGCTTTGAGGAACGAGTTCAGTTCCGTCCTGCGCAGGTAATGCCTGGAAGGCTCCTGGAGATGAGATCTGGAGCACAGTGGCTTTCTTGTCAGTGGGGGAGTTAGAGTTTTGAGCTTGCTTGAATATTTCTTATGAGGTGTCTTCAGGAACAATGTGCTTGGATATAAGTGTGGCCTAAAATCATGGTTTTGTTGGTTTTCCATATATATTCCCATAGTAGCCTTTTCCACTGGAGTTTCGAATTTCAGCATGAAGTGACATAGCTTACCAGCTGGTATGTGAGCAGGCATCCATAAACAAGTGCCTGACTAACAGCATAAATTTAGCTGTGTATTGTGTGGTGTCTAAATACCCCTATAAATATGATACTACTTTTCTTTCAGGCTCAAGCTCTCTGAAACCTCTCATCAAATTGTACCATTGCTTTACAGAACTTCAAAATAAGCAGAGTATCTAAAGTTCAAGCATTTTTCCCTATTGGGATTTAAAAATATATGGAAGGATGAGACCTAGGGTGATTTGCACACACAAATCGCCAGAGCTCCAAAGTAGGAAGAAGAAGGTTGCTAGATTTGAAATTAACATGTATACATAGTCACATATAGAATGTAAAATATATAAGTTAAAATGCGTTGGATTTTGAATGATTTTACTGAAGATTGTACCAGTTCAGTGAATGAAGTTCGGGTGCATCTCAGCTTGTGGCAGACTGTTGGGAGCACACTGTTTGCATAGGCACTTCTTTATTGCTGTACTTGTGTCACTGATATAGTCAAGACATTTTCTCAGTAATGGTTCCTCCTAAAGTGCCATAGTTACGAATCCTGGAGATATTCGGTAATGTTACAGCTCCATAAAACCGATATAATTGTTCTGTTACTACTGTTAACGTTACTACTGTTAACATTACCACAAGATTGCTTTCTCTTTATCTACTCATGAATTTGTCAGAATCAAAAAGTGTATATAATTCATCCTGCCTAAATTAAGTGTGATGGTGGAGTATATTGTGGCTAGAAGGGCGCAGAATTCAGGCATGTTTGGAAGTAAAAAGAGAATTACTGTAAGTTATTTCAAAATAAATAATATAAACTCTGTCTCGACATAAAATTTTGTATCTGATAAATATCTAGATTAGGATTGTACATTATCAATTAAAGATAATGAAGAGGAAGCACTAAGTACATGTGAAAAAAATGTTAATGTTACAGAGTATTTCCCATCCCTTGTTCACATGCTGGCATACTGAATCTTCTTTTCAAATGATAGAAAACAGTGATTGACATTAAGCTATTCTAAGTCTCAATATAATCCAAAACCTTTTTCCAAGTGTTCAGTTTCTTAAGCAATCAAGTTCATTTTCTTAACCTATAACCCCTGCACCACATCTGTAATATGGTTACTTTTCTAAGTGATTATTAAGTAGCTGTGTTTCCCAGTAAGACGTGTTATTTAAAATAAATTGCATCTGTATTTTTCCTTTTTTTGCCTTTAGAGTATTTTTAGGTGGGTATTTTTTTTAGAACTATTTTTTGACAGCTAAGTTCATTAGTGTATGTTACTCTGATATTTAATTAATAATGTAATTATATTCTCTTAGAGTTCATATCGATCGCCATTTCTCATGTTACTCTACAAGTCATCTATGTTTTGTTTTGTTTTCCTGATGCCTCTTAAGGCACATGTCTATCTTGATGATAGGACTGCAGTGTTAAATGATGCCTGCTACAATGCGCTTGCCTTCTGTAAGTACTTAGATAAAAGAAATAACAAATTTATTTAGCAGGGTGGATCTATTGCTGCTACTCACTACATGCTCGTTTCGTTTGAAATTGCAGTCATTTAGCAGTTAGATTAGGAGTAAATAGAGGGAACCAGGACATGAGAGTTTTGGGGCAGTTTTTAAACTTTCCAAGTATTAAGTAATTTTGCATAGCTTTAACCTCATAGTCACATGCTTATCTAAAAAGTCTAAGGTGTCTGAAAGGAATTATTTTCATCTGACCATCAGAATTACTAGTGAAATTTAGTGGGTAGATTGTTCAGAAAATCAATAATAAAACTTTCCTTCCATCTCAACAAATGAAGCTATGCTTTCTTTAGATTTTTGTTTGATGAATAAGTAGTGCAAATGTATTCTTGACTCCAGGGCCATTAGGTGGCACACTTGGGCTATGGGTTTGGCAGGGCATGCCATGAAATTGTTTGTGGAACCCAAATGACAACTGATTAATCACACATCTTTTAATTCATAGGGAGCGAAGCAGGGAGAATGCAATAAAATGATGTTTAGATATGAGGCAGTGTAAATATTTGGTCAACTGGAAACCAGTGAGCCTTCTGCATCTTTTGTTTTAGGGCATTAGCAAAGTGATGTCACCAGGAACCTTAAAATACTTGTATGGACTTCGTTACTGCATTAGTTGAATTCTCAGATGTACTCAGGTGTTCAACTCCTAGTGAAATCAATGCAAGTAACATAGCTATATACTTGTGAGGATCTCCAAATGCTTATAAAAGAGCTGTTGGTTTTGTTGTTTAAAAATCAAGTAGACCAACAAGAACTTAATTAGTTAAATCTTTGATTATAAAGTTGTATATAAACCATATAAAAACACATCCTTAGGGAGGATTGTTATACAGGATTTAGTATTTCTATAGTGCATGCAACTTGAGTAGGATTCTTTCTGATGTGAAGAAATTGAAATTAATACGGAATAATGTTTTACATGTGTCTGAGACCTCCGGCCAATCCACTCCCAAGTGCTAATGATTTCCAGAGATCCAGCTCATGTTAAATTTCTATTTCCCATTCTCATAAGCTTCTTTCGGTTGACTTGACAGTTTCTTTATTCCAATGGGTTACAGCCATCTTATGAAGTCATAATTATGGGTAAATTAAGTGTCATTATTTCATATTCATTTCAGATGACGAATGTGTGAACAGAGTTTCTACCTGCTAGCTTTCAGATAACTGAGAGAAGGCTAGTAGAGAACCATTCAGAACACTAGGACAGACACCTGGCATTTCACAAGGACCTGTATTTTTGATTTTTGAAGCAATGTGGCACCAAAGTGAACAGTAGAAATATGGGAAGACATTTTCATGGTCTCTTGTATTTTCTGGGTTATGATACTTTGCTCTAGTTGGAATTTGTTCCTATTTTTCATTAATAACACATTGAGCTACAGAAACAATACCTGAAGGAGCCAATATGTAGCTGACTTGGCCAGTGAATGATTTCTAAAGCAATCAAGGAAGTGTTTGTATTCGCGGAATGTCTACTGGAGCATCCATTTTTATTGGACAGAGAATTCCAAATTATTATTAATAATTATTCTTAGCTATTTTGTATTGTGTGGCTGTACAGTACCTAGGACAATGGGGTCATACCTAGATGTGACTCTAGTGCTACTGTATAAAAATAATAATAATAAGACTGTTTATATTATGTTCATGACTATGATTCGGAGATTCCATTTCCTCTGGAGAGAGAACCTTGAGTTACAGTTATTCCTGCATTTGGCCAGAGCTTTTCATTTAAGGTTTTTACATCTGAAATTCCTTTTGGATATGATTGCACACACACATTCTCGCCTACCTGCATTCTGATGTGAAAATTAGGTGCTCTGCTTATATGGACTCTGGAATATTTATTTATGTTTAAAATTTCATGGTTTGGGGTGGATGTCTGTGCGTGACAAGAAATGATTTGGTGTTGCAGTTACCTGATAAAGGTATCGTACAAGATTAGTCAGGATGAAAGTTGTATTATGATTTCAAATTCTTTTGGAAATAAGAATCAGTTTTCAGAGAATACTCTGATGGGGAATGTGAATAAACAATAAGCATACAAGTAACATTGCATTGCTTTTCATTGATAAGGGAATATTTTTAATTTATGCTCAGGTTACAACTACTAATTTGAAGCTCTTAATACATTTAGGACTCTTCCTTTGAAATATTAAAATACTTAAAAGAAATATACTCAGAAAGCGGTGGTTTTCCTAAGTCACCATTAGTCTCATAGTCTCTCTGATGCTTCTGCCCTCGTTAGAAATAAGTAGTGTTATTGTAGCTAAGGGGGCACAGGCTGAGCTAAGGCAAGGATCGATAAGGACAAGAACAGTGTCCAAATGATAAAAGTTTCCATCTAGCTGCTTCACTCTTCAATTTCCTTACCCCAAGTAGTCTCTCTAAGAGAAGGTAATGGTCCAGCGGTGAAGTGTACTATAAACTTGAGAAAGATGAATGATTCTTGTAATTTCTACCATAAATCTGCCATGCACAGAAACAGGATGGAATTCAAACACTGTTTTAATGATGACCGAGGAGGAAATCCAGAGGAGTGCCACAAGTTCAGATTTTGGTGTATTGACAAAGGGCATATTGCTTGAAAAAGAGACAAGCTACAACTGTCAGTCCCAAAATATAATGAAAAATGTAAGAGTTAAGAGGAAACACTTTGGGACTGAAAGAGGAGTGAGTGCTCTCTAGCTAGAATTAAACACGTTCTTAAGCACATGGGTTTACCAAAGGTGAGTGGTATTGCTTAAGATACATTTGCAGAGTTGATGAAGCTGGGGCTTAGACAAGTTTCACGTCACGATTAAGGCATTTAGGCAGAGCTCCTGAGGACAACACATTTTCTAAAAATACCACATAAGCCATTGTGTGAAAGACATTTGAAGCTTTTTATTCTAAAAGTGAAAAATGTTACTTTTTGCTGTATTTGTATGAGAAGAGGAAGAATATTAACTAGTTGGTATGCGAATAGTGATTGATGCTGACCCAGTTCTTAGCTGTCACTTGTCATCCTTTCAGACAATTGAGCCATTATTCCAGTTTACATAGCTAATATTTGCACAACCTGAGATGACAGCAGGAGGGAAGTTCACGTAATGAGCTCTTGCCCTACCCAACCCCCTTGCATTTTAGTTAAATGCCTCTTTAAACTTCTGCACCTTTTGCTTCCAAAACTTTTCCTCTGGGCCTTTCTCCTTACATGTGGCCAGCAGGAGACCTGATTTAATATAGACTCAGCAGCACCTGTGCTAAAAAAGAAAATAAATGCTGAATGTCCTAGCCACAGAGAAGCAACTTTCTAGTGAATTATCACAAAGTGTTGTCTTCTGTTATGTTACAGGATGGTACGGCTGAGAGCATTGGATCTAATTTCTCTCTGTGAGAATATAAGATCTCAGAGCCCCAGATATTAGGGAGAAGACTTGTGCTGTATGAGTTTCATTTCTTGAGACTATCCTAATTATTTTGATCACCATTTGAAAAGTTCATGGCACTATGAAGGTACTGAAGTCCCAAAAGAAATGTGACAGCCTTTTTTCTTTGAGATCTGCCAGTGGCTGTTTTAGTAGATATCATGGAGAAAGATGTTACATGGACAGAACCAACTCAATTTCTGATGCGAGCGTTCTCGCACTGAGTCAGTGGATTGAGAGCAGGGCTTTATTTTGCCTGCTCTTTCGAAGAGGTTAAATCCCCTTCGCGTTCGATGTGTGTGCAGAGGATTGGTGTTTAGGCACCGGGGGCCACACGGATGAACTGCGGCACGAACACCGCAGCAGCTCTGCAACAGTGCACGCAGCTCCTGCTCTGCCTCAGAATTGAGTTGAAAACCGCCTGGTTTGAACATGCACGTTTTTGAATGTGAAATGTATGTGTGTCACGTTTATTCTTTCAGCATGGAAAGAAGTAGGTTTTATTTCAGTGATATATTTCTGTGGCATATGCTGTAGCATTGTTCCACAGATGCTATCACCACCCAGATGTTATGAAATTACTGTTCCAGAGTTCTGATTGCTCACAAGAAGGCCAGACCTATCAAAACTATTCAAAGACATTTCTAGAGGAAAACTGTACTCCTGTGCTATCTTCAGAAGAAGTTAGCATTTTGCTACTCATATTCTATGTGTTCATTTCAACTTGTAGTAGTTTGCTGCAACAGTACCTTCTGGTGGTGGTGTTTCTGGACATAGTATTGCTGCACTACTGAACCATTCTGCAGGTCTGCATAGTAATAGTGCAGCATCATCTTGTCCTGTGTTACAACACAGTCAGTCCTTGCACAGGACAAGTTTATAAAAGTGCTTTCTTATCTGAGGTTCGTTCTTGTGTATATACACACACATGCAAACACACAAGCACCATGCAGTTTCTGTATGTTTTGTATTTTACGTGTTGTGCATCTTTGGGAATTATTAACAATAGCTTATTAAAGAATAATACATGAAGATGACAACTGCATTTGCAAGAACAAATATGTGCAGCAATTACGTACATAATGCTGAAATAATGAGCAAAAATGCCTGTAGTGATATTCAGTAGTGGAACAGTTGTTGCTTTTTCTGTAGTGTGTTGAAGTGGAAGAGGGGAAATGGTGTTGAAGATAAGGATAAAGACTAGTGGCTGTGTGGCATTCCTGATGCAATGCTTGAGGGCTGATAACAGGCTTGGGTTTAGAATTTGTAGAGAGGGTCTATAAATCAGACAAGTGCTTGAAAATTCTGATCTTATATGCTTGGCCTCTGGGGCTTATTTTTGTTTGGTTGGTTTTTATTGATTTACACACAGTTAATGGCTTGTTGGAATTTACTCTTAGTCTGATGTAGGATGTAGGGATATAGTATAAGGGAGATACCTCATCCTTTCAAATCCCAGGACTGTTGAAGGTTAAGACCTTGTAAAAAATGTGCAACTAAGGAGTGTTAGGAACAAATTGCCCTCTATTTTCTGATCCCACTCACCTGACGTAGGCCCAGGTTACAAGAATTGAATGCCTCCTGTCACATGGGTAGATTATTATCCATGGACTGGAATGGTTTCTGTCTCTGTGATTTCTTTTTCCAAATTTCAATCACTTCGCTTTTGCAAATGAAAAGTGTTTATACTGAACACAAGCATTTCTGTGGTGTAGTCTATATAGCCAAGAGAAAACTTTAGTCCCACATTTGCAATATCTTACCTTCATTCTTTCTGCCATTGCTCATGATTTGTGTTCTTAAGGAACACAAGTTTCTGGCTTCCTCCTCTTTACACTTTGTGTCCTCTTGCAATTCAGAAAAGGCAAGTACTTAGATAAGAGATGTTTTTCTCTTTTTTTCTGCCTTCTTATATCCCTGTGTACGAGGAACAATACACACATTCAAATAAATTAAGGATGCAAGGGCAACCTCAGCTGTGTCTTTCTTGGCCTATAAAGTGATTAGTTTTACAGCCCTGTTTTTCTTATGCTAGCTTGTGGAATGGAGCAATGCTCACTGCAATGTTGTGCATATTACAGTTCCAGAAAAAAGCCCTCAGAATTCCTGTGTATGCCATTATAAGCCTAAATCAACATTCATCCTGAAATTTTGCACATTGATTGCAAAATGTCACATACAAGAATATCGGAAGTTTCCAGAAATGCTTGAAGAGGAGCAAGGAGCAGTGAAGGTCAACAGACTTGGCTATGTCTACGGCATGGTACTGAGGAAGAAGAGTAAATAGTTTTAGTAGCATTAAAAAGCTGGTAACTGCACAGCTGGAAGCAGTGAACAAGGTTCTGGTCCTAACCAGCATGTATCCAGACTGTAGTTCTTAATCACAGGGAGCCTTCTTACACTCCGATTGGTATAAAGCTTAACCAGTGGAGGTAATTATGTGGGACAGTAACTTGGATGTTGTTTTTCTGATATATATATATTTTTAATAAAAACAAAGGATTAGATTAGGGTGCTGCTATGATTTGCATTTGTTTTTTAACAAGGAGTTATTAGGTTTTTAGGATTGGCAGGTAGGAAGAGGCACCAGAAACTCTTTGAATGATGTTTTATGGTGTTATTGACTTCAACAGGAGTTGGCAAAGAGATAGGAACAAAGGAGGTGGAATCTCTTTGTAGAAGAGAGAAGGACCCTGGAACTTGCATGAATATTTTGTCTGAGATACAAAGCAGGTCTCAGGCTTGAATTACAGAGCTATAATTTGCGCTTTGGGCTCTGTTGATTACACAATCCACTGGAGCTTCTCTCCCATAGTTTATGGTGTCGTTAGAAGCCCCAGCGGAATTAAAGCCCCGTAATTCAGTGCCTCTTATTATATGTACACCTACACACACGCGTGCACATTTTTTATATTTAGTATAAAATTCTGAGTGAAATTAAGGTCCAATCTGAAACAGAATTAAATTCCTTTGGAAATAATGGGTCATATAAACAATATGTTACTAGAGTTGAATCGTTTGGTGTCTGTAGACGCAGACATGCACTTTGAGAACAGTGGTAGCTATGAGCGATTTTCATGGTTTTATGCTTGCAATCTGTAAAGAAACCAAAAATCCACATAAACATCCTCCTTGAAGCAAGTGCTTGGAAGTGGAATTTAGATAGGGAAGGGTGAGATGAAACCCTGTAGGTTTTGAGTTGTGGGGGAACTGCACATCCACCTGTGGACTAGAATTACCCAAACATATTAACGTGATGTGTATCAGTCCTGGCATCTAGGTAAGTGTGGGTCTGAGGAACAGTTTCCTGAGTGGTTGCACAACTTATTAGTGGAGGAAACCAGTGTGAGTTTTGCAGTTCTTTCCATATAAATGATAACCAGTCACACTAACTTACACTCAGTCTACACCATAGTATTGTTTTGTACTGTTTTCTCACTAACATGTTGTGTTTTGTTTGTTTGTTTGTTTGTTTTTTACTTCACTATGAGCAAGCTGTCTTGTTACCATTTATCAGGCTACAGAAAGGTATGTGAACAAATAAATTCGTTTATATGACTAGAATACATTGATTCCCAGCTGTCTCTGAGGATGTGCAGGAAGCACACATTTTGAAATCACATACTTTGCAAAGCAGTAGATCTTAAATCTGTCAGTGGTTCAGCATTAAGTTAACCACTACAGACATTCAAATACTGTCTTCTGGTTAAGAAATTAACTATATACTGGGGGAAAAAGACTTTTTTGCTGGGCATTTTTGATTAAATAAAATAGCAGCAGTGTGGAACCACGTGATGCCTTAGCAGATTATAAGTGGTTGGCTGTTATTGTTGGTAACTAAGTAGTTGTAAGGATGAAGTCTACATAATAGTTTGCTTGGTCATATGTTGGCAGAAGTATGAACATATATGTGTCAATCATCAGGTGTACAAGCAAAACTGCCAGCAGTCAGCATTAACTTTGATTTTCACAGCTTCTGTCAGCTTAAGTTACATTTATAATGATGTTCTAACATGGTTTTCCAAAAGTAATAGAATCATGGAGGAGAAATGATACCCTATGTCATATAAACCTGAATGTAAGAAGTATAATACTGCAGTAATGGGGCTTCCAACCTGCCAGGATACCTTTTGTAAATGGAAATTGATTTTTCTCAAGGATTCTTTACTGGGTGAAATAAATTAAGTATACTTTTAGTTTTTCTTGTTTAAAAACCTCTTTGTTAAAATAAGAACCAATGATACAGACACAGATTCTAATAAATTAGAGCAAGATAAATTATATCAAGCAGTTTGCCGAATACCTCAACTTAAGAGTTTTTTTACATCTGAAGAATGCTATAGGGGCCTCATAGGAAGACAGACTGTGGATGTCATTGAAACACTTGGACTAGCTATAGATTATTTTAGTGTTGATTATGTAATTATATGTCTAGGCTCTTTTTTCCTTTTTTGCTTTAGGATTTTAATTTGATAGGATTTTTCTTGTGAATGAGTTGGAAAGTCAGTTTGGTTTAGGTCAACAGGCCTCAGTTTGACCTTAGACATAAGACAGTCAGCCTCAAAATGCTACACAATTTATACTCAGACACTTAAAATGTTAATAGGTTTCTAGGGCACAGATGAAGCTTTTGTACTCATTTTGCTGGCATAATTTACTACATTAATGATAAAAAAAGAGTGAAAAAACAGAGTAAAAATGTTAATTTCAAGCACCATTACAGAAATACAATACAATAAAATAAAAAATCAGATAAATGTTCATTTGCTGCAAACTGATGATTGTTAAGAGTCCATTGCCCTAAAGCAAGTTATGCTTGTAGCACCAGAAGACCTAGGTCAATATCATTTGTGAAATGCAGATTACTTAATGGGGATTTTTGTAAATGTTTTAATAGAAAAATAGTGATTTAAACAGTGTTTCTTCAATAATGAAAAGTCAGCATTGTTATGGTGATTGTGTTAATACACGGCTGGCTGTTGCTTTAGCAGCTAAGGCATTCTTGAACAAATAGACTAAAAAGTCTCGGTGTAACTCATTAGTCAGCATCTTGTGCATCCCAGCCAGGTGCTGGGTAGCCAGTTCTTCAGCTCCTGTTGCTCTTGCTCGTGGTCCTAGGTATGGAGATTTCACTTTCAGCCTCTGCCTCTCACTTTCAGACTCTAAACACTGCTGGGGCTGTTTTTAGAGTGAATGTGTAAGCCCTGGTATAACACATGCATTGCCTCTCTCCTGGCCTGTTTGCTGGCAGACCTGATTCTCTAGCTAAAGATGGAGAGTCGTGTATTCTGCTTCCCCTGTTACTGGTTCAAACGTTGGTGTGTCATTTAACTATCACAGTAGTGTAAGTATATCTCCCCAAGCCCAAAATTAGATTCCAGTTTCTGACAAAGCCTACGTGTATAGGAAATTTACGGTGCTCAGGTGACCGCAGTAGATCTCTGTGCTGCTGCTTCTCTCTGATGAAAATTATGTACAAAGCAGAAAGTAAGGGATACCAAGTATAAGGGGCATTCAGGGTTAAAACTGGGTAACACCTGTGGGAAAATGGATCCTTAGAGAAGTATAAGATTTCAGGGTCTGCAGCATTTGTTGACTCAAATATGAGATGTTTCCCTCCTAAGAACTGGAAGGCACCTTAACTTTTCAAATTTGTTTAAAAACTCAGGTATGATAGGTTTGCTCAGTTTAAAGCTGTTGTGCGTATTTATATCTCAGTGTAGATCCAAGTCTTGTTAATTGTTAGGTGTGCATTACTTATAAATATCTAAAAATCGGTATGGATTTTTTTTTTTTTAAAGCTAGCTATTGAGTGCTGAAGATGTAGCAGGAGAAATGTAGTTTGGAGTAAATATTTTTTTTAAATAAAAACTTCTCTAGTGTGCTTTTGCATACCAAAAAGGCCTAATGACACTTCTGATATACTTCATGCATTCTGACATTTTTGCATTTTCAGCCAGATAAACATGCAGTACACAGCAGAAGGGATTGTATTAGTTTCTTCGTTTCTTCACTGTCTATTGTATTAAATAATGGCTTAGAAAAATCAAATAGACCCAGGTCATGCATAAAGATGATTAGAATAGAATAATAATTATGTGCATATGTTCAAACCTTGAGTAGTGCTTTCTGGGAGAAGCCAGGCTCCATGTTGAGTGAAGGCATACAAGGGAAATGGATTTCTGGCATCTGAGAGAGCTGTATCAAATCCTTTCTGCATAGGTGGGGACACAGGCACTTCTTGTCAAGGGATTCTAGTGAGCTCAGCTTCTTTTCCACAAAGACTTTCACAATGGACACTACATAGACATTCCATTTCACCATGAATTAGGCAGATGATCTGCTTTCTCCCGTCTCCATACATCTTAACTCACTAAATACTCGTTGCTTTGGCTCTCCTTGTATTGAAGAGCAGAAAAGCCCCTCTTGCTGTGGAACATTTGTACTCATGTCAGCAAGGAATACATTTTTCTCAAAGTCCTTTTTATCCAAGATGGAGTTCACTTTGCAGATTGTAGGTCTACGCGTGCAAATATCCACTCTGGGGAGCAGTGCACTTAAAACTGGTAATTTGCCCAGGTATCAAGGAGCTATTTGTGCAGGGAAACATCATGCATGACAGCAAATTGTTTTCAGAATTAGAGGGTCTGATGCCTAATTCTGCATCCCATTCATTTTAATTGGTATTTTTGCTACAATAAAGTGGCGAGAATAAATCCACTAATTTCAGCAGTGCACTTAGAATATAGGTAGGGGTATACCACTGGTACATGAATAGCAAAACTAGCAGAAAAGTGGTCTGATTTGAATTTACAAAACACTACAATTTCAGTGTTGTGAAAAGCAAAGGAACTGAACAGAACAATGTTAGAGTAATATAGAACAGAATACAACAGATTAGAAGCTAAGCCTTAGCTTTTCTACTTTTCACATCCATTTTAACTTCTGAGAATATATTTCTTCTTTAATGCCAAGAAAAAATAGCCCAGAGAAGCTCATAGAAATCTTAGGAAAGATTTAAAATATTCCATCTCTGAAACTGTTTGCAATTAAAATATTGACACACAATCAATAAAACCCAAGAAATTTTACCAAATATAACTCTGCAGTAGCTGCAAAAATGTTGTAGGATAATTAATATTGGAATAGTATGAATTAATTTAGTCAAGAGTATTAAAAGTACATGCAGAGAGTTTGAATTTTTTTGGTGGAATAATAAAAAAAGACACTTAAGAGAGATGATCATTATGCTTTCTCATGATTCTCGCATATGCTTGCGCTTTCTAAATTTCTTGGGCATTTGTCCAGTAAAGAAACACCAATAGGCTCTTGCTGTTACAGGAGTCATTGCTGTCAGAGGCTGAGCTGTAAAGACAAACCTGGCTTTGCAATGAAATGAATGGGGTTGGAAAGGTCCAAGGTTATTCCAGGATTTTATTTTGTCATAGGTGCCTGTATATTTGTTCTAGAACAGTTTTAAACACTGTTTTTAACCTCATTATGATTTTATTAATTTTGAGGAACTGTTTTGCTGTTTAATGTAAGAATTTGGCTATAGGTTTGCACGTGCTTCAACACAGAATGTTTTTTTAAAAATGAGATGGAGTAAGAAAGCAGTAGTTTTTTGACAGTATGACTTTATATTACAAACAGTAGTTCTGAGACAATATGCTTATTTATCCTCTCCTATGTTTGATACCAGCTGTCTTGTGAAATATAACAGTGACACAGATAACGACAATAGCAACAACAATAATGGGAGAATGCCTGATCACTACTATCATAACCTATACCCCCAAAAGAAATCATCACCCTGTGAAACTGAACCTTTAAAAAGAAGCAGTGTTATTTATGATGCTCAAAACAAGCATACTGAAAGTCAGAGAGCGGCTAGGATAATATCGGTCTCTCAAGGTGTAGATATTAGCCATATCTGTATTTAAAATTATTTCTTATTAGAATGTGATTCTGCATATTTTGTACCCCTATGCAAATTCAAAATGCAGATAAGGTTCTTAAAAAGAGGCACACAGAATAGCATACACTTGGAAAACACAGAATGTGAAACCAAGAAGCAGTTGGTTGTTAATTTTGTGTATTCTGTATGGTCTTTTATTGACCCAAAGAGATCTGGTTTTTTATGAGCCTAAAGAGAAGACACAACCTCACTAACGTTGTGGAGACCCACTCTGTGTGGGCTGCTGGGTTTTGTGAATTAACAAATGCTCTAAATGAACGCTATAAAAATAAATCAGTGATGCTGCATTGCAAGATGGGCTTTGTTCATTTATTTCTGACACGAATGGTTTAGTTTTAATTATTTATAGCACTTCACAGTGCATTGGTAAATGTGCTGCAAGATATTTTGTAAAAGTAATGAAGTTTTTGAAACAGCAGACCACAGTACATCTGTCACACCCATTTGGTACAGTGGGAAGTGACCACGCTGGGGGGAAGAGGGCGAGAGAGGTGCTATTTGCTTTATTTTGCTTGTGGTATGGAAACAGCTGCAGTCACAGACTTTGCGATCTGGGCTTTTTGTTTCCATTCATGCTGGTTGGTAGAACTGGCACATCAGTGTAAGAGCTGAGGGCCTTGTGCTGGGGATTTATGCAAGTATTTTGCTTAGGAAAGGAGAGCTGCTGCTAGCCCTTCTAGCCAACACTGTGACACTCAGTAATCAGTGACACGTGCAGATGGCAGAAAGAAGCAAGTAATACCAAGACACATGAAGCAATTCTACTGCTGGTTCTGGGGAAGACTACACAAAGAGAGCACACGGCACAAGAGACTGGGCATATACGGGAAGAACTTTGAAACTGCAAACTGTATACACCCTCTGATTTCCTCTTTTCAGATCATTGCCTGCTCTTTTAGGTCAGCATTGGGAAACAAGGACCTAGTTTTGGAGTCAAAGTTAGTTTAAATAATCCCAAATCTCTTTCATATGATTTTGCGCAATAACTAAAGTATGGAATCACCTCTTTTCATGAAGAACAAGGAGAAAGAGTGGGGTAGTTGGAGAGAAGGGAGGGAAAAAAAAAAGAAAAGAAATGAACAGAGTGTAATCCATCTTTCAATTCATCCAGAGCCTGAAAGTTCACTTTTAGTTTTGACTGTGCTAACTTATGAGTTTGTCAACTCTAAAAACGTTCAATTTAAATTTTCTAGTTTTATTCTATTTTTAGCACTTCTTATGTCCTTGAAGTCATTAGCTATCTGAATAAAAAGCTAATGTATGAAATGACCTGCTCTGCATCCATGTGGAGGTAATGGAAGATATTGGGGGGAGGGGACTGATAGTTCGTTTGAGGCAGTGAAACCACTCATAGAAGTGCACCATGGAAAGGACCAATTTTTACCTTTCTTGTGGAAAAAAAAATAAATAAAACAAACAAAAAACCTAAACCCTCACCTTTTCTCTGCATCTGTTTTTGCATCGATAATAAATGTCTTCCCCTGGACTGGATGAAATGCTGGATCTGCACAGCTATTCATAATGCATGTTCTTGTTCCTTCTTTCTCTCCTGCTTTTATCTTGCTGTTTCACACTATTGGTATATTCAACATTGGAAATAACCCAGAGAATTAGCATCTTCTTTTTACCACTTTATGATGTCAGATATATCGATATAAGTATGGAGATGCAACACAAAGGCAATCAAATTTGGTCTGGATTTATATGTATGTAAACGTTTTACTTCTCAATAGTATTTGCAGCCCTTTGCTGCTGCAATCATGTTAATCTCTGATGACTGGGGAATAGCAGCAATATTAATGAATAGACTGGCTTGTATATGCTCTAAGATCATAGAATTCTGGGAATATACTTTGCAAGCTATTTTATTCTAATGTCTTCTTCATGAAGCCACCTTCATGGAGTAACATGGGATTTAAAATACAAATCTTGATGCTGATCTTGCAGAGACTTACTGACAACCTTAATTTTATGCACTCACACTTCAATAGGACTGTTTACAGTATGGAAGGTTAAGAACCAACGTGAGTCTGCAGAATCAAGATATAGAATACTGTATCTTGTTTTAAGGCTGTTTTTTCTCAATTATAGTGGTGTGCTATTATCAGGGACAATTGCCAGCTACCTCAGTTACAGACAGCTGCAGAGCAGCAGGTTGCGTTCATGCATCGATCCTATAATCTTTGACTTTGCAACCCTGGTATCATCCAGTCAGTGAACTACAGACAATACGTATCCTTATTTTCCCTTGCTCTCTTTTGCACTATAACAGAACTAATTACCCTTTGCTTCTGACTGTTCCAGCAGCATAGCTGGGTGCTTCCTCGTCCCTTCCAAAGGAGTGCTGGGTATTCATTAGAAAAAAAAAGAAAAAGAGAATGGCTGACATACCCAAAGGCATCTTCTCCATCAAAAATCTCAGTGGGCTAATCTAAGTTCTGTAATCAAAAAGATGGAGTTTTCCTTTGTAGTGCCCCTTTCTCTCCTCTCGGAGTCATGCCAGAAAGAATCCTTCCTTACTGCATTATCTTCACCCCCCACAGCACACAGAGACATTCTGAACTGTTAAGCAGTATGTGTATGCCTCATCCCAGAAAAAGATTTGTCTAGCATCTATACCATGTACACACTCCACAATACATCCTGATGCTTCTCCCTGTCATCCCTCCTCTCTTCAAGGATGCAAAGTTCCTGTGAGGTCTCTTATGATGATCACGGTTTCCTCTAGACTTGCAATAGTAGACATTGTGTCCCTGCTTCTCTATTGTAAAATTGTTGAAATTCATACAAACAAAAGTAGCTGTCCCTGGTACACTGATTCATCCAGCTGATGTAAAGCTAAAATGTTACAGATAAGCCTGCAGTAGTTTTGTAGGATACCGTGTAATGGGCCGATAAACCACACAGTTACTGCATTCTCAGATGTCATTTACTTTCTCCAGGGCAGAGAAAGCCAATATGGGGTGAGCAGTAATGGTCTCCAGCAACTATAAAAGCAAAATGAAAAGTGACACTTTTCAACCCAGCAAAAAATAAAAGTGAGCTCCCCTTCTCCATTCCTTGGAACACTTGAGTTTTAGCTTCCAGCCAAGGCTGTCACTTTTGACTAGGCTCAGCAAAGTGAAAGCCTCTGCTGGAAGCATTATATCATCATTGTAATCTTTCTTTTCACTTTTTTTTCTTGCTAATTCATCTTTATTGACTTTATTTACTTTACTAGTCCTTTGTGTACTTACTACCATATTTGTTTTCTTTCTAATACGCTGGGCACCCACAATGGTTTCCCATATTGATAAAAGGTTGGCCACTAAAGATAGCCCATACTTTAGGTATTGTTGAATTTGACAATGGTGCCATGTAGCTTACATCACTCCAATGGATATCCCTGGGAATCTAAGACACAATATATTTTTATTTTTTAGCTTACTTAATGAAAAGATCCTGATGAATCTTAATGATTCCCTAAAGAACTCCTCCATTTCATCATTTTTCCCTAGGGCAAGAGGTCTCATACAGGTACATTTGTTGACTCTGATAGTTCAACTTACTTGTGGCATCCATTCACTACTACCTACCCTGATCGCTAATTCTACCTTAATCTGTTCTATGTCAGCACTAACTGCTATTACCATATAGCTTTATTAGATAGAAATCTGTAAATGTTTATTTTAATTACATAAATTAGGGTATTAAATATATCTGTAAGATATCTGTCTTAAAGATACGTAGTGCAAATGAGGATTGGTATATTTCATGCATTGAAAAGAAGCTGGACATCAGAATTCATGATTGCTGTATTGCTTTCATGGTTTCCTGTTCATGTTGGGCAAACTACTCAGAATTCACAATAAATAAATAAATAAAATAAATAAAATAAAATTTGTTCTAGAGTGCTCAAACACTATTTTCTTCCAGCCTTCTGAATTTGGTTCCCTTAGCTTCTGTGTCTCACTTCATCCACTTATGAAATTAGTCGTTGTCTGTCTTCCAACTTCCTATGTTGTATGACACTTAGGTATAGAGATCCTTAGATGAAGGACTCATAAAAATGCACAGTACTATTTATAGCAAATGTCTATTTCTTAGTTTTGCTGAAAGCAAACACTACCATTTTCTTTAGAAATGTAAGCTAATGCCTTGCCTGTTTCAAGAAATCAGTACAAAATCTACCTGACTGTATACATATTTTCAGTTTCATCATTACTGATTCTTTTACGCCTGCTCAGCAGCCCTTTACACCAGTGCTTTGTGTCCAAGATTTGGTTTTGCATTCTGCCCTTTCATCATCTCAAATGCAATATTCATGAATTATTTTTTGACTTCCTGCAGATTCTGTATTCAGAGCTTTTTCTTCTTCCTTGCGGTCATATTTTCTCTCTTTTCTTCTCTCTGAAGCCTTCAAATACCAGAGTATTTCTTATGCAGGTCTTAGGCCAATGACTGCTGTAGTTTCTGGATCAGAACAATATTCTTTATGTATGAAATAGTTTCAAGACAGTTTTAATACCTTTCCTTTTGCATTGCTTTATTTTTTTGCTTCCTTTTCTATATAGAAGTATAGAGAGCTATAGCTTCTGGACAGCAGACCTTCATTTGCTGACCATTAATATCTTTTTCATTGGTCTACACAAAGAGTTAAATTTTCTGAAACTTAATTTATGTACCTATCTTCACTATGCCTCTTTTTGCTCCAAATCCTGTTTTGTATGTTATTACCTAGTTTGCTTGTATTTGCGTACATAGACTTTGTTCAAATGTGAAGTATTTTCTTGACCTTCTATTTTAAAAAATAAATGAGATTATACCCCGGTGGAAAAGCTGCACCCTCTTTCAGATCCTACATTAAATTCCAGAGAATTGCAGTTTTCCTCTTTGTTACTGTCACATTTTGGCTAATTCTCTGTGCAAGGAATATTTTATGTATGCTCAATGTTTTAGAAGGATCTTCTTTATCAAAGTTGTACTCGATCCTTGTGGGTCTCTTCCAACTCAGGTTACTCTGTGATTCTCTGATTCTATAATTCCGTAAAAGTTAATTTTACTTGTACCATAGCACACTTGACAGTAAAAAATGTGACTTTTAAAACTATGCAGTAGTCTTCCAGTGAGTAGCAATTTTAAATTACAAATGTTCAAGAAGTCCAGTCACACATTGAAGGAGATGATCAGAAATGTCTTGCTGGACAAAGCTAAACTCAGATGCAGCCATATACTAAGACACTGTTTGTTTCAGGGGTCCCGTGAGAGGGCATCTGCTGATGCCTGTACGGGGTTTGTGTAGTAGTTTGTTTCAGTTTCAAAAGCTGGTCACAGTTCTGCCATCTGTCTCATTCGCATCTCTGGCAGGCAAAACTAAAGATAGCATTAATGTAATGGTTTCCAGCCTGCTAGAAATGCAAGCCTTTTTGTTTCCTTCACATTTCACTCTTCCTACTCATCTTGCCTGCACATGGTCAAAAAGTCAGGAGAGGACTTCTTGTTTTTCTGTCACATTGTGCTTCCTTAAGATGCACCCTCAGACATTTGTATTCTGCTGGACTCAAACCCCTAATCACGTGCATAAAACCAGTTCGGTTAAATTGTCTCAGGCAACCACCTGTTTTTCCTTTAAATATACTTTTGAATTCTTTCCCATATTAGAAATAATATGTGATTAAGAATGTACTGTTACTGAAATCAATTTTGATATAAAAAGACAATTTCTAAAACTAAAAAACAGAGAAAGATTAGATTCTGTTTCCAGTCTTTCTTCCTACATCTTATGAGTGTCTTGCATCTAACAGTTACCAGAGCTGGGCTCTGTAAGAACAAAATAGGACACAGATTTCAGAACTCTTGCTAGGAATCCAATTCCCTAATATATTAGTATAAGACTAATAGTTTTCAGAGTACCTTAAGTTTCATCCTCCATGACCACCTAGCATGATTTTTTTTTGGTCTCTCAAGACCCAAACCATAATATGGTTCAAACACTTGGCTATTTCCTTGGGAAGATAACACACCTAGAAGTGGATTACTAACCATTCTTCCTGAAGGTGGTTTTCTGCCTTATTTGAGTGGATGAGGCTAAGTAAAACATGAATCACCTGTTAGTGATCTGTTAAATAGAGTGCACAGAAAATATACTCTCACCACACTCATTCGTTTTTCATGATACAATAACCTGCAGTATAACATGTACATGGCTTCTATTCAGAAGGGAAAAAAAGCAACTCTCTAACAATGGGTATGTAATTAGTAAAAGACGATGGTGATATGTTCTGAGAAAGAACCATTTCACAGCGGATAAATCTCAGGATTAGTGTGAGTAACAGTTAAATTCCTCAATTATACTGGAGTAAAGAAAGAGCTCAATAGATCAATGGTTATAACATACAGTATAGTTTGTTTCATCATGTAAGGATAAGAATTTGATGCAGCAGTTGCAAGGAGAATATATAATTCCCTGAAGCTTAATGTAAAATTGGAGCTCCTTCTTTCTGTCAATACTCTTAAGATCATTGCTGCTGCTTCTCACCAAAAGTCCAATTTTGGAGTCACTGCAGTTTTTTAAAATGCCCTGTTTTTACTCATTGGAAGTTTAAGCCTAAAAGTTTCTGAGCACTTCTTTATATTTTAGTGAGCTATAAGAGGATAAATGCATAATTTGATGTCTTTTCAGAAATAGACACTACAGTTTCTTTGTTTTATCCAAAACTTTTTAGATTCTTGAAGAGCGGTGCTGCAAATTTAAGACAAATGTATTTTTTCAAGTTAAACTCTTAAATGAAGGGAATGTGTCCATCTCTGTGCTATTTCCCTCCTACATGGAAAATGTAGTGTAGGCACACTTCTCTGAGTGAATGTGGGTCAGTAAGCACAGCAGTCTTTGTGTTTTTCATTATTGAATCAGGTAATTAGTATAATGTCTCAAAATAAGAGTTGAATTTTGTTAAAGATCATTAGCTAATAATGTAATAAATTTAAGAAATTATTACAATCGTCTCTAACAAGATCTACAATTTGGATCTATAGACAAAAAGCTGGACTCAGTCTACCTATGCTTAAAGCTGTTTCATGTCCATTACTTATTTTGATATGTGATATCTGCATTCTATTACATCAGATGAATCAGAAATAACTCTATGAATGACAAGTGAATTACTGTTTATTACAAAGTTTATGGCCTGTAATTTGTGTGGGTTATGAGTATTGGAATGGAGTGAAATAGAAGTCCTATATCTAGATGTAAAAGTATTTAATATTCTAACACCGAGTTGTCGTGTAGAGAGAAGGCATAGCTTTCAGAAATCTGTACCATTGTTTCGAAGAGAAGTGTAAAAAATTCAAAACCAGGTATTCATTTATGGTTCAATAAATAGCAGTCATATAGTTTTATGGCTATGTTTAATCTCACATATGTAAAATCTTCAGTGATATATGAGTACTATTTATACACAGTTTAAGAGCTCTTCTACAAGCATGCTTAGCCTCCTTCCCTTGGGAGCTACACAGTTAAAAGGGAGATGAACTTGAATGTTTGGAAGAACAAATACAGTCAATGATGAAAAAATCATTTTATAAGTAACAAGTCTTAGAGGGATCAGACATACTGATCAAGTATAACACCAAGATTTTTAAAAGCTCAGGGCAGTGCTGCAAGCAGTGAAGGGCAGTTTAGTCTAATAAGGTGTTAAAAAGCACAAGAATTCTCCACTCCCTACTGTTTCTACTATTTTTTCCAATGCTACCCTTCTCCTCTTTCAGGTAGGCATCTCCTGCTTGGAGCATATTACGTCTTTACAGCCTGCCTCTGAAACCTCTGCTTTTGCAAGTGGTTATTGCTGTTTAGGCAGAATATCCATGCGTATATGGCTGGCTAAATCTTGATCTGTTTTAAAACAAAAAATAAGGAGAAATAACATGTGAATATCTCATTCTGACCTCTGGTATCTGATAACTTTTCTATCAAACTACTGACCCAACCCAAGCTGCTTTTGGTAAATTTCTGTTTCGTAATCTTCTCTGTGTCTCCTCCATAATGAGCCAGCTCATGTTCCTGCAGTGGTTTCTTTGCAGAAGAGTAGGTGTGTTTCCTTAAGGATGGGTTCAACTTCCACTTTGGGGAAGATACAGTTTCTGTTTTCTGGCGGAGGTGAATCTTTGGTAGACTCAATATAGTCATTCTTGTTTTTATAACAGTTACTTATCATATGCTCACATGGCATTCCAAGTTCTGGTTTTGGCACATCTCATTCATATAACAGTTTCAAGTTCAAGTCTTTTCATGGTTCTCTTAACAGATGAGGAAATTGAAGCACACTTAGATTATGGGAGCCACAGAAGATGTCTATATAAGACCTGTAATGAAAACTAAGAAGTCTTTAACTTTCAGGTCTGTGCTGCAATCACTGGACATTCAAACTATGGAAAATGTCCCCTTACCACTCAAACTATATGGATTAATATGTAATTATTGTTTTAGACATTGCATCACTTACATTATTAATTAATCCTAATATTTTATTTTCTGTGAGGCAAATTGTCACTTTGAGCACAGCACTCAGAAGTTTTCCTTCTTCTGACCTTTTATGGAAGCTGTACAGAATAAAGAGGGAGAAAAAGCAAAACCATTAAAACTGTAGTTTTTTTCAATTTGTCTCTATTAAAAAATATGCATACTTCTTTAATTAGAATAAATGTTGACCTATAAATAAGACAAGAAACCTTCTAATTTAAAACAAACAAGCAAGAATAAGTAACTTGCCTCTCCTTATTTCTCCTAACTTTCAGGTTTGATAGATTATCCTTCAGGTTCCAGATATGTTAAGTCCTTCACAGTCTAATCCTCATAATACATATTGATAATGCTGTTATTTTATAAGTGAGGAAAGATGACCTTGTGTTTTAAGCAAAAGATGAGGTATGAAAGTGATTATTTAAAAATATATTTTAAATAAAATTTGATGAACTAAAATTATTTTTCCAGCCTGTTTTCCTGTGAAAATGATCTGAACTCTGTTCATTTTTTTTCAATAATATTGAGTAGATGCCCTCTTTTTCCTCTTCATAGGAAATGTTAATTTATAAGTGCTTGCCTTGAGTTTCTAACTTTTGCCAGATTTTATAAAATAGTCCTTTTTTTTAATAAACTATGCAAAAAAAAAAAAAAGCACTTTTATGACTTTTAAGAGGTAAGAAATATTCTTTTCTTTTATCTCCCCAAAATTTAGTTTCATCATCTATTGAGTATGGATATCAATGTCTAACTCATTGGTTGCTGTGAAACTTAAGTATTTGTCTGGAAAGTTTAAAGTTTCTTGGATTTTAAGCACTATGGATATATAATTAAGAGCATAAGGAACAGCATAAGGACCTGAGCTCATACCCAGTTGTGATGAATAATTTATGTGTAATGAAAAGGAAATGGTTGGAGGAATCATGAAATTAACTCTGCCTTTTCTGGAACAAGTGTCACAGAGCCTGGAGCTTTTTTCCATTTGGCCCCAAGAAGTGGCAGAATAGGTCTGACTTCTTTGCTTCAGCAGAGGGCAGATCTTTCAGCAAGGCACTGTCTGCTCTGCTGTGGGATGTCAGCCCAACTCATGCAATAGATTGGAACCTAACTTTGTCATAAAACGGAGAGCGAATATGCTCACAGCTTACACAGACAGATAAATTGTCAAAGTCGACAGAGACAGAACATTTTGTGCAAAAATATGTAAGCCCCAACACTGTCAAATGAAGAGAGAATTTTATACTGTCTGTTTCCCACTGATATATGTTTGGCTGTCGTCTTATTTCATAGTTCAGGCAATTGAAACACTGTTTAAATGTGTATCATAAACCTATAGATGGGAGCATTTCCCTACTGGATTTAAACCATTACCCCAAAGGTGCTAAAGGAACCCAGCTGTGTGTCGCTTTTTAAGATCAAGGGGCATTTTTGATGTTAATGTCTAGAAAAGGCAGATGAACACTAACAGCTGCTTATCCACAGGCTGGTGAATTGAATAGGGAAATACTTCTGTTCTGGAAGTCAGATCTCCAGAGAGAAGTGATAAATTATGAGCATCTCTAAGTAAGAGTGATAGTCTCTAAGGACAGTTGAGCAAAGCTGATAATATAAAATATGTAAAATGTGGAAAATATTTAATACTTCTGTTTCTTTGCTCTAAAGAGTTGGAGGGGTTGTGTTAACAATATATACGGTGCTACTGAGCTAAGACATGCAGGAGAAATGCAATATATTAATTCTCAGATCACTAGTTTGTAAAATGCTTTTCTGGTACCCAGGGATTTTCAGGACTATTACACTGATAAGGAGTCAAGGGCAGTCTCCTCATGGGCTGGGATGGCTCTCTTGGGAGATGAAGGGAATAGAAGAAAATGAACAGCAGATTAAGAGCTGGACAGTTTAGTATTTCTCTGCTTCCAAATGCTGATTTTTTGAAAATTTATTTATTTTTAGCTTTCCATTCTGCAACTACTTAAAGATATCCAGCAGCTTTCTTTCTGAGTTATGACCTGCTCTCCTGAGTGCTGATGAATCAACTCAGTAAAAAGGCGTTCTGTAGGAAGTCAAGCTGCACGCAGAGAATCTTCCCCTGGATAAACACATTTTGCACAATTCCTGTGGCACAGACAGAAGGAGAAGCTTTCCCTACAGGCTCTGACAACAACGTTATCATGTGAAAGTTGCTGTGAGCAAAATACTTTGGAGGCCGGCAACAATGTAGAGGAACCTCTCAGATGCCAAGTCTTCTTCACTGTTTGATGGCACTAATAGAAGGCATAGGATAACCTTGAAATGTTGCTGTTTTTATGCAAGGATACTAAAGTAAAAGCCTGGAGGAAGGGAAGGTACAGCATCAAAAAGCTTAAGATGCTCGTTATTCAGGTTTTACCATTAAGGCTCAGATCATGCAGAATTAGATATACCTGTATTTTAGGTGGAACATCAGCATTTTCTTGAATTTTCTAGTTGCCTAACAGGACATAATTATTTTCTGCACTTGCATTGTGTGAAATATATCACCTCGGTCTACCAGCTTCAAAGAACTGTAACCTCAGCCATAATATATTTATAGTTAGAGAATATTTTTTTAAAAACTGAAAACTGGAATTAAGATTTGAAATTCTTGTGAGAGACAGTTCATACTCAGTTATGGGTAGTTTTATGATTGATAACTGGATCCTACTTGACTAATCTCAGTTTACCAGTAAAGTCTTTATGATTAGGAGAATTTTACATTCTTCAAGTTTCAGTAATAGACTCCTTTAAGCTGCTCAGGCTTTACTGGGTAATTGCTTCATCTCTAGGGCTTCACTTTAGGCCCAGGGAAATGTGGAATCTTTAAAACAATTACTGTACATTTTGAAAGCTGTTTGTAGTCAACAACATTAAGCAGAACAGAAGCAGGAACAGGAACAAATGGTATCTAACACTGCTTTACTCAGGAGGGCACTTTTGTAGTCTACTGTCTGATACCCAATTTGCTGAAGAAATCAAGGACAGGAGGAGAAAACTGTAACAAGCTTTGGTAAGTTTTAACAAGAATTCTGTCAAGTTTTTATTTTCAGGTTAGGAACTGTGTGTGGAAGACCTGTGTTTTTTAAATTGAAGTGAAGCCGCAAAGCCTGCTTGTCAGCAGAGTTAATTTCTCTGGTTGTGCTGAAAATGGTTCCTCTGTTGCATGGACAAATCGGCTTCCTCTATGAAAGCGGTCGAAAGCTTGGATCAGAAGTAACTTACTTGTCTTTTGATGGAATAATGGTAGGCCACAATTGGTATAGCAGTATCTCATAGTATTTTTCCAAAGTATCCATGGCTTTCCCCTAGTTGTGCTGGTCATGTCAAAAACCGCAGAACCTCATCCATGCAATTGTCACGTGGATAGATTTTGGTTGCTCAAAGCACGAAGCTTTCCTGCACCTTGTCACATGCAGCTTGCTGTTTATTTAAAGGTGGATTTTGATAAAGTTGCACAAGAATATAAGTAGCACACCACAGTATAGTCCTCAATGGAAAAAAAAGAAATTAAGGGGATAGTATGTTCTACTGTTGCCCAGTGGGAGAGAGAAATCCCTGCCTTCCTCAGTCTTTGAGTTCTTGATTTAGAGAACTGGAATCTCTTCCAGAATCCCTTTCATCCTTATGGCTAAACTTAGGCCCCTATCGGTCTGGCTACAAACACATGAAATCAGAAGGATGATAAGGCAGAATAAGAGCAGAGCTGCCCCACGCATTTTGCTGTCTAGAATATATTTTGCTCCCTCTCAGCTTGCACAGGGTTGAGGTTTTCAGTTTGATAAGAACACTTTTGAGTGTTATTGTAATGACACTTTGAGCCATATATTACCTCCCTTACATTTCTTCTTTTCAGTTTATCATCTCACTTCCTTCATTCTGTTTTCTTTGTCGCTGCTGTATCCTTTGACGCTGCTATATCATTTGATAATTTTTTTCCACTGTACTTTCTTTCCATTCATTGTTTTCCTTTAGTCTAACAACTACTTTTCCTTTCTCTGTCTCTCACTCCATTACTTTCCTGTTGCTGACTCCAGTGAGTCTTCATTTGAGTGCATCCATCCAGTGCAAAGGGCAAAGCCTAGGTAGCGACTGGGAGTAGAGCATTATTTGTGCCCTGTTTTACCCCTGGAGGTCGAATAGACAATTGCAGAACAGGAGTCGGCAAGAGTGGCAGGCGCATCATGCAAGTGATGCAGGCTAAGGATCCCTGAAGAACATAGCAGCACTGAAGGAAGGTTACTAGCAGCAGTGGTGTGTCCTGGCCCCCAGGACTAAAACAGGACTGGCTTGCTTTGTTCTTGTTGGCTTGACTGTGGGAGAAGCCTCCCAGCCAGTAAATGTCATCAGTGAGACCCACCAGTTGTTAAATTTGCCCGTGTGTGGCTTTGAGCCCAGAGTCCAGCATTAAATCCATTCAAGATCCTGCAGTTTATTTATGTCAGCAGAGACTTCCTTTGGAAAATATATTGTTTTTAAGTATCATTCAACTGTAAAATATTCTAATACTTGCATGAGATTTTTTTGACTACCCTTTTAGTGATAGTAGCTGTTAATTAAATAGATGTTTTCTTGAAAACCCTTTGAAACCTTGGGAAAACACAGAACTTCTGCGTGGAACTATTTTTCTTGAAACTCTCTTCTGTTCAGTCCTTCCTTTCTCTTTTTCTTTCCTGCCTGCTTTCTAGCCAGCGTGTGTACTGAGAAGCAAAGGCTGCTGCTTTGTGGTCTGAGAGGCACAGCACCAGTAAGGCTGGCATTCAGCATGCCCGCTTTTGCCCGGGGAAACATGCCCTAAAAGTCCAGGAAACTAGAAGTGAGGCAGTGAAGACAATCTGCTTTTTCAATCTGAGCCAGTTGTTTGTGATTGCGCTGCTGCCTGCTCTGCCCACTGCTCTTCCTGGGGAAGGGGCAGAAGTGTCTCTGTATTTGCTTACAGTGGTACTTCAGGGCTCTGCTGTCACCTGCGTGCAGACTCATTTGCAAACAGGCTGTATCACTGGGGAGCAGAAATGTGTTTTTTTTAAACCCTAAGCAGATTTATAGTCTAGTTTCCTGTCAGATCTTTGCATTTTCCTTCTCCGCCCCTCCCAGCCTCTGACACACTTTTTCTCACTTTCTGTGTCGCTCTTTGCTCATTCTGACACCAGTGCACTTGCTTCCTTTATTCCTGATTCTCCCTAAACTTTCGGCACTTTTGGGGTCAGGGGGTGTTTTGCTCCTTGTGTTTCCTTTACTTTTTAACAGCTGCAGAGCACAAATAACCTCTCCAGGACCCCTGGAGAGACGGTGGCAATTGCATGGAGGCAACATAGGGACTCTCAGCCTGCAGCAGCTGCAGCGAGACAGCCTGGTCACTCATGAGCACCCAAGGTAAGGAAAGCAGCTGTCAGATCAGCTCCACCTCACTGCTGGCTAGGACGGCATTTGACTCTAATCACTACAAGTTCCACTTTCACCTTTCACCTCTTTTTTTTTTTTTTTTTTTGTGTTCATTTTCAAGAGCCTGTTTCTTTGAGAATGATTGCGTTCGTGCCTTCCTTGCCCTCAGCAGCTCTAACTGTACTCTGCACGCGCGGGTACACGGAGCTGAGGTTTCAGCGAGGTAAACAGGTGGTAGCTGGAGGTGAAAACATCTTCTTCAAGAAGTGTGCGCTGGGAAGGACGATTGAAATGGAGGCCTAGCAGGGGGAGATGAAAGGGCTGATTGTCAGCACTGGTCTCCAGGGAATTTCTATTCATGGTGTGTTGTGCCCTAACCCTTTTTTAAAATCCTTTCATTGGGGATTTATGCTTTCTATTAACTAATACAATCTTTTTTTTTTTTTAATTAGTTCTTCTCACTTTCTTTATTATTTTCTCAACCCTAGTGGATCTCTTACTTTTTCACCATCTTCTTATGCCTGTTTTTCATCAAGCGCATTTTTGTTGTGTGACAAATGTTCCCCTTGTTCCTTTCTTTCTCTTCCCTCCACCTTCTTTTTCTTGTCTGTGCAACAGACTGTACATCCTCCCCCATGTTCTCAGTCTTTCTCTCCTTCCCCTCTGTGATTTACTTCTCTATCTTGTGTTCCCCTTTCCTGTTGCTTCTCAGATGCACTCCTCCTTCCTGCTCCATCCTCTTTCTCATGCACACAGCATACATTGCAGCCCTGCAGAGTTGATTTTGCACACACAATGGTGTTGCCTCTCCACTGGGCTGTCCTTGTACACATATGCTGCTTGTATATCTGCCCCTTTGCTCATGTACATATTCAGGATTTGCATATTTGCAGTTTTGGAGATGCATCCCAAAGTAGCAGACTTTCATACTTAAGTAGCTTCCCTCCAATTCTCAGACTCGTACTTAGAGATTCACAACAAATAACCACTGTCATCCTGTCCCTGTTTCCTTCTCTCTCACAACAAAATTTTCTAACACCTATAACACACCATAGCTTCCTTTCTACTCACAAATACAGCCTTCCCTGACGTTGTTTTTTCTATCCCTGCTCTTTATATCATCCCACTCTTTCCAAAGTTTTTACCCCAACCCTCCATCAGATTTTTTTATCTGTTTTAATCTCGATGTTACATTTATGTTGGGAGGAACCACTGAAGCAGATGGTCTTACTCTGTGCTGCCTTGGCATCTCCCCGCATATGTGTAGGGGAACTGGAGGAAGTTTTGCAGTTTCTCAGCTCCTCTTTCCTTTACAGCATATGCAGGCTAGAGCAGAGCAAGAGCTTTGTAAAGCTCTTAAATACAGAACTTCTGATCTGACACTAAGGTAGTTTATGTCCCATTGAATCCCATGGGATTTCAAATCTCAGCGGTAGAGAGAGGTTCCCTGCTGTAATGCTGTAGTGGGAGTAACTTTGCTCCAAGGATTTGGAAACAGCTCATTTTTTAAATACTACAAGTTGCCAGGATCAGATATGGTTAAAAATGCATCCAAGGATAGTATCTGCTATTATTGTGTATTTAAGTTTGTAAGCTTTGAACCAGATATGACAAAGTAGTAAATTTTTTGATGAAGCTTTTTAGCCTCACCTTCTTAAGCAGGGCTATTGAGGCTGAAGATTTATTTCTAGGGATGTTCTGGTTTGGGCTTTTGGGGACTGAATAAGGATCACATATTAAACTCAGCTGAATTAATAAGAGAATTATTGTGTGAGAGAATTCTCTTAGCAATCTACCCTGCTCTCTCAAATTGTCTATCTCCTTATGAGTGAAAGAAGCTTAAACTATGTTTGCAATTATAATATATCCTTTTTGATTCAGAGCTAGCAAACTGTGGCCTTTGAGCTGTGAGCATTCTCTTCTGAATACTGAAGCAGGTACATTAAAATATCTTTGTCTTTTGGATCTGTTGAAAAGTCCAAAAGCCTAGAACAATAAAATAAGAGATGTTCGTACAATTTTAATATGAGTCCTTACTCTGTTACAACTTGTCTTGTGACACGAAATGTTTGGTGTTCCTTTTAGTCATTCCGCAGAACTTGCATGATGATTTTGTGCTTTGTGTTTTTGGTATCCTGTGTCCCCAGTACTAGTTCTTCTCATGCGGCCTTGATACCTCCCAGAAATAAATTGGCTGAGACAACATTTCGCCGCTTTTCCCTTCCCTCTTACCATCGTCCCTCATCATCATGGTTTGCTGTGGGTTGAATTTAAATGGGCATTGTCAAAATTGGGTTGACAGATTCAAGGAGCTAGAATTATTTTTTTTTTCTAGTTTCTTTAGTCATTTACCTGGCAGAAGTGAAATTTCAGCTGGAAAGAGCCTGGAATCTTTCCACCCACCCAGCAAATTGCTTTACTGGGAGGGGCACCCCTGGAACAGACATTCAGAATCACATGCTGGACTCCCTGTTCTTACGCAAATAGTTACTTCTATTTATATTTAACTCCGAACTAAGAGAAAAATAAAAGTTTAGCATGATTGAGAAGAGAACCATTTGACTGCAGTTTTACCTCTTAAAATTAAAAGCAACTTGAGCCTTCTCTGAAAGGATGCATCCCAAATAACTGGGATATGCCGAAGAAATCTGAATGTAGTATATCAAATGATTTAGTTTTATACTGTCACTTAGTCAAATTTTTAATGAGTTATGTGGCGTGATTACTCACAGAGGATGAAGCATATAAAGATCTTTATTTCTCCCAATATGATGTCTATATTATTGAAAGAGAACAAGCTATCCACTTATCAGGTGTCTCAACTCTCTTTGATACTGAAGTGCATGTTTCATGAAATACAAAAGTTTCACTTAGATGTGGTCATTAAGGTTGTGTAACTGATGGTGGAATTTGACCTGTGACAGCTTTCTTTGTAAGTAACCCCCACAGTTATCTAAACCATAAAAGAGTAAGGAATATTGGTTCAGGTCTTGTGGCTTTCAAACTGGAGGGTAAAACCCTAGTCCTCACCAAGTTTAGTGGAGTTTTGCAACTGGTATCAGTGAGATATGATTTTTGCTTTGGCTGTTTATCACTGCTGTCTGTAGGATTTGCATTCTCAGAATGCTGTCTGCTTTGCTGAGAATAGAGTATCTGCAGTGAATCTGCAATTCCCTTTTCAGAACAAATGATGGGGTTTTCTCAGGTGTGTGTGTAATAAGATTCTCCATCTCCTCTCTTCCCCAAACTCTCTCTTAAGTGCTGCCTTCACCCTCTAGTCAGGGTCAGTTATTTAATGGCAATGAACATTTTCAGGAAGGTAACCTTTCTGCTTGTGATTTGTTCAAGGACTCTGGAATTATAATGGTTGATGTCAAAAGTATATAATTGGTCTCTGTGGCACACATCCAACAAGTAATAAAAGGCTCTTTCTCTCTACTTCTTCAGTCAGTATTCTCTCCCTATATTACCCTCTCACTTTTGCTCCTCTCAGGCAAAAGGAGAATACAGTGCTAATCTGTTTAAAGTGCGATTTGACAGAGTGGACGATCTGCCATATACCCAGACATGCTCTGTCCCAGCCGCAGGCAGCAGTGGATTGCTCCCTGCCTGAAGGTTTGCACACTGACTTTAGTTAAACATAAATGTCTTCTCTGAACTTTATTTTGAGCACCTTTCTTCCTTCATACTCTTCCGCCAAGTAGCTGGGCTCTAGTTTGTGAGTATCATGAATTCTCACATGCTCATTGATGTACTGGGGGGGGGGGGAGGGTGTTTAAAAATTTACCATCAGGTAAAGGAGCCTTTGTGCTCTTTTATACAGAAGGCAAAAACAAGTTTTTTTTCACAGCTCAGGGTAATGTATTACCAATAGCACCAGAAGCTGACCGTGTGTTGTGCATTGTCTGCAATCACTAGTGAATAGGTAGTGAAGAGAATATTCTTGTTACATTAGTCCCACAAAACCTATTTTATCTTCAGTGCTGGATGGAGCTTTACTTTCTAATGCTGTTTACTTCAGTGAATCTGTTTAGCAACTCAACAGGAAAGAAGAATTTGTCAAATCTCACTGGAAATCTATCAGAAATGTCAAAGTAAATGCTATAACATTCTGGTTTCGTCAAAAGGGTAAATGTATATACAGCTGTGTATGTGATATTATTGCTAGTAATTGTTGCCTCGGTGAATCTGTCTGTATAAAGTAGCACTGTGTGATATTAACAGATATTTTTGTTCTGGTCCCTGAGGCCAGTTTGGCCTTACACAAAGATACTTGTTGTTTGCTCAAGCCTGATAAGTCTGCCTTGTTCACTGTAGTTCAGGGAAGGAATACATCTTCATTGCAACCAGTGAAAAGATTCCCACCAGCCCCCTCAGTGCTGGATGTCTGCTGGCAAATTTTCAGCAGGTTGTAACTGAGGCTCTGAAACTTTAATGCAGGCTTTCTGTCTAAAATGAGATCCTTTTTTTTTTCTTTCCATATGAATGCAGACAAAACCGTATGCAAGCAGGACATATATGGTTTTCAGTAGCAGTTAATAGGTTGTTTCCACTTCATTTCTTATGGCTCTGTATGTGTATAAACATTTCTAAGCTACCTACTTGAAATCAGTGAGCATGCTTAATAGGTTGTTACACACATTTAATATATTTGAGCACAAAACCAAGTTCCTCCAAAGTTTTAAACACTATTAAAAGGCAAAAGATTTTCCCTTCAGATGTTTTCCTCTATGAATTCTGAATCCTGAGCAAACTGGGAAAACACCCGAAGGTTGTTTCAATTCTTTTACTAAAGCTAACACCAAATACACCTAATTTCCAAACTGCAGTGCAACTGGTGATTGAGTCTTTTCTTCTTAATCATCAACTGAGAATATGACATAAGATCAGTTGGAGGCTTTTGGCTTTTAACATCTCAGTTAAACTACCAGGGATGTTTACAATTCACTAACCATACTGGGCTGTTGAACGAAGCCATGGCAGTTTTGCATGGATCATCTCCATGCAAAGACTGGTGCATCCAGTCTTTTACAAGAACAAGGCGCAGTGTCTATCCAGCAGCTACTGCGTGCATCTCTATTTCTTGGCTTTTTGTGAAGATAGTTGCCACTCTGTACATTTATAATGAAGTTTATAAATTACTTATTTAATATATTATATTATAATATATAATAATTATATAATACATTTTAATATAATATAATTATTTATTATAAATTTATTATAAACTTTATAATGAAGTAGTTGGTGTGACCATCAAACTAATTTCACTAACGCCTTGCACTGAAGGAAAATACAAAATTTCATAAACTTTCTTGTCTTCTTTACTATTGCAGAGCTGATTTTCTCGGGGACGGGGGGTGGGGGAGGAGGAGGGAAAATAATCTCTGCTACTGCTCTGGTAGTTTCCCTTCACAGTTCCTGCCAAAACAGGACAGAATAAGTCTCAATATTGATTAGTTTAAGAATATAGAATATCCCGAGTTGGAAGGGACCCATAAGGATCATCAAGTCCAACTCCTGGCACCACACAGGTCTGCCCAAAAGTTTAGACCATGTGACTGAGTGCACAGACCAATTGGTCTTAAATTCAGACAGGCTTGGTGCAGTGACTGCTTCACTGGGGAGCCTGTTCCAGCGTGCAGCCACCCTCTCGGTGAAGAACCTCTTCCTGATGTCCAGCCTAAACTTCCCCTGCCTCAGCTTAACACCATTCCCGCGGGTCCTATCACTGGTGATAACGAAGAACAGGTCACCCGCCTCTCCACTCCCCCTCGCAAGGAAGTTGTAGACTGCAATGAGGTCCCCCCTCAGCCTCCTCTTCTCCAGGCTGAACAGGCTGAATATTTTTGACATGTTGCATCCTTCCAGTACCTGTATTTTCAGTTACATATTTTTCAGGAAGATCCAAGATTAACATGTTTTATTGTAGAAGGTTTAATTTCCTTCTGTCTTTTATTCTATCATTTTTGCAATTTAAGCCATGAAAGCTAACAATGCAGTATGAAAAAAAATATGTATTTAAACTTTTGTCTTAGGTCAGAAAGGAGTGTGTTTTTCTTCTGCTTTATTTTTTAGAAAAAAAAAAAAAAGTGAAGGAGTATTACATTTCCTGTAAGGCTGGAAACACTGAGTCAGTTTCTTTTTAATCTGAAATTCAATGGTTTGAAGGAAAAATGATACTTGGGCATTTTCTTATGGAGTGTTACAAAACAGAATGATGTTTTTGTGACTTGTCCGTATCCATAGTGAGAGCGATATCAGTCGGTTTTGCTGGAGTAAGTGCTATTGACAGTAACACCTTCACTGAATCACTGAACAACTGGGGTTGCACACCTGGGAGAGTAGTGTCTGGCTCAATAGTTACTTTAGAAGCTGTATGAGAATACAGTATCAGGAAGGAATGAACTTTTTCACCTGCAAAGAACAATTGGAAAGTGCTAGGTTTAAGGCAGAAACGGTCAGGATTTGAATGCCTCTTTTTGAAGGTTGTGAGTTTAATGACAAGCTCTGATACCTTCTAGAACTTCTACATTGTGGAAAAATGCAAACTCGTTGCAATTGCATCATTATAAGATATTTGTGCATAAATACAAAGACATTTTAGCAGGATAGTATTAGAAATATTGGATGCAAACCTATTAAACAGCTAATGTGATCAGCCCATATCTAAGTGCAGTCTCTGTACAAAGGGATAAGAACAGTAAAGATCATCTGAATATTCAAAACTGTGAGGGAAGAACATGCAAAAAGGTGAGGGGTGGTTAGTTGCTGTTATCTTGGTCCTTGTAGGACATCCCAAGTCCTCTCTACCTTCAGTCTGATGCTTTTTTCTGACTTGCCTCGCTTATGTTTTCTATATCTCCTTTCCTCTTCCTCTCTGATTCTCGTTACCATCCCATATACGGTAGTTTCATCAGGTGAGTGAAAACAGCTAACAAACTTCTCCCTGCACAGCACACTTCAGAGCTGAGGATATCTGTCACCTCTGGTTTGTGACTGATCCTGAAGGAAATGAAGCAATACATAAAGCATAGCAAATGAAAAATAATCAGAAATCAGAGGGAAGGCATAGACGGGCTGTGGTGCTTTAATAAGTCTTCTGTACCTCACTGTGGAAGTCGTATTTTCATCTGGAGGATTCTTTCGCATTATTTTCTTTCGCTCTCATGGAGAATGCTTAACGCATACAACAGTAGTAGGGGGCGGTGGTTGTGCTGTTTTTCAAACATGGTCCAATATTGGTTCTCTGTGGTCCTGCATTTAACATCTATAAAAAGCCGCACAAGATCATCAGACTCTGTGGGCTGCGCAATGCCACATCCTGGCATTCTGTGTTACGTTCTGCATGTCTAGAAGTGGTTTCTTCCCACCTTCCTCCTGCCCTCACATGGAGGCAGTGAACTCAGTAGTCTCAAACCGGAAATTTGTTCTGCCCTGGGTTTGGCCTGACACAAGCCCAGGAGGACACATGCAGCTGCCTGCAGCCCACACTAGCAATCTAGAGAAAATCACAGTGAACTGAGTTAGTCTTCTGGCTGGATATGGGTTATGAGCGATCAGCTGGACCATTTCTGTCCTGAAAATGTATGGTAACATTTTTGGCTGAGAGCTAAAAGTTTGCATATAAAAATCTGCGGGGAGAATATGGTTATTATTTTAAACTTCCTTTATGCTTTAAAACATTTTTTACTAGAATTATCCATCTCAGGTCCTCAAACTGTGAAGTAAGAAAGTCTAATTCCTTTTTACCTTGCTAGGGTGAATGATATCATAAATATTAGAAAGAAACGTAAAGAGTTATTCCAGAAATTTGAAATGAGATAAATGTGTGTTACTGATGTCAGCACTCCAGTGGAGATACCAGGAGCTGCAAATGTCAGCTTCTGATCCCTACAAGAAAGGTTACCAACTTTCTGAATGAGTCCTCACTCAGTTTACCTCACCTCCACCATTCACCTCATCACTACCATTGCTAAGAAGTGTCCAGAGTTTCCTGTTTCCCAAGTCAAACCCAATGATAGCATTTTTGGGTTGTAGTTGTTGGCCATTCTAAGTGAATAATTACATGAGACCAAGAGGAAGAAATCTATTTTCAACAGACATTCTTTGTAGCTTTTTACTTTTTGAAGTCAGATTTCAACTCACTACAATCAGAGCTTTCCAGTTGTTTATTTAAAAGTTTTGCTGAATTTTATTCTTTTCTGGAAAGTCCCTTCTGTCCTTGGTAGCTCTGCTTTCACTATTCCTGTTACACCAGTCTTCCTTCTCACAGCTTCCTCAGCTCCAAGCAGGCAGGGTTATTAGGACAGAAAGGGTTAATGCTAGGAGAGAGAAGTGGTCAGGATGTCATAATAAGGTATATGCTTCTCCTCTGTGTTTTTACTTTCTGAGAGCCATAATTTTTCCTGTTATATGCAAGGAGAAAGGTGAAGACAGGATCTAGAAAATGAACAGTTCTTAAAGCGGCTTCTTGCTGCTTTTCATCAGAATATAAATAGACTGTCGCTTCTGCGAGCAGACACGTTGATGAGCGATGGAGGGAGATACTCGAGGTATATCAGGGCAGCTGATCATCAGAACTGGAATGCACTTGGTTTTGGCAATGCGGACACATGAGTATCATCTAACCAGTCCGTCCACCAGTCTTCACAACCAGTATGAAAATACTGCTGTACTCATTGGGGGCTGCCCTAAAGGCTGAACAGTACTTTTAAAGGGTTATGTGATTCTCAAGAGAAAATTAGTCAGAGTATCTGAGAAACCTTCATTGCCCCTGAACTGCTCTCGCCTTCCTCTATTGAATGCTGCCTGATGTATAACCTCTGCTTTCCATTACTGAGAACAAGGAAGAGCTTCAGGTTTTGTCAAATTGCAAGGCAGTAAGTTTTCAGGATGCTGCAACCACATTCTTGGATGTTTCCAGCTTTCAAGTCACATCAGGGAACACAGAAGAATTAAAGAGTTATCCACCCAGAAGCAGCCATGGCCAGCACTAGTAAAGCCCTTTTTACCCTAGGGAAGGTTGTCACTTGAGAGCAACCAAAGGGCATTCAAACACCCAGAGCAACTTCAAAAGCTTTACTAGCAACCAGGAATCATTAATGATTACTTTCTCTCAGGACAGGTCCTGCAAACATTACCTCCCACACTCATTTGCTATGAACAATTTCAGTGTGAGTATAAGGAGAAAGTACAGTTCTGTGGTTACTGTAGTTCATCAGCCCTTTCAGAGCTCTCCCACGGTACTTGCCCACTTGTTACCGAGTTCTCTCTTCCGTGATGTTCTGCATTTTGGTCTCCTTCACCGAGGCACCTCATGGAGCAGGAATAAAAGAACCCCTGGCTCTTTTTGCCTTCCACTCAAGTAACAATCTGTGTTGCTGGGTAGGGAAATGTCACAAAGGTAACCCTGTCACACAGGCAAGGATGGACAAAGACAGATCAAGAACTCTTGTCCTCTCATAAAATGCAGAGAGAAGATTTCAGAAGTAGCTCTCAGTAGACAGGATTTTACCCAGTAATGCCAGCAGCAGTGCTGGTTGGTGTCTAGGACATTCCTTCTAGGAATGTTAATAATAAAAGGCTGGACAAGTTTCCTTTTTAAAGAGGCTTTTTAAATTCTCCATGTGCTCTTAAAAAAAAAAAAAATCCTTTAATCTTTCTGATGTTTGCAGTACCCTGGAGAACAATATAAATTCTTTTCTCAGGTGATAAGTGTATTGCTTTTATAGGATTTGAAACACTTATTGACCTGTTTATCTTATGACAAAACAGGATTTTGAATTTAGATCCAAGTTGCTCTACCTTGTTTCTGTTTCTAATCCCAATTGAACCTTGTATGTTCTTATTTTATTTTATGCTATATCATGCTAGAATAATTTCTGCCATAGAAGATAGAAAGGCCTTGCCATCAAAAAAGGAAACCTGTGAACAGAGCACACAGTTCTTAAAAGAGCTGAAACCCGTGTGAAGGAAAGCAGGAGTTAAACTGGCTCCTGCATAACAATTGTTTTGGTTTACGCTTGAGGTTCCATCTCTGTGCCTGATTCCTCAGTCTCGCCTTCCACGGTGACTTCGTTAGCAATGAGATGCTAATTAAATTTCATATTTATGATTAGAAAATAAAATCAGTGGACCTTTTTAAAATAGATTTTTATGAGTTTTGGCTCAGTCAGCTGAGTCAGCAGTATAGAGTCTGCAAGGCTGAACTTACCGGCTTTGGAAAAAAAAATAGGATAAATAGAGCAAATAATGATAGAAGGAGAATCTAATCTAAAACCTCATACTATTTCTACACTGTATTAATTTTTGAGCATAAGAAAAATAACTTTATTTTTTTCCTCCTAGAAGAAATATTCATAGAAATCCATAGTCATGTAGTCATGTATTCATAGAAATACATAGTCATGTGGAAATGAACCTTTTTTCTTTTATCTTGTCTCAGAGGGTTCAAAGCTTCAAATTTAATCTAATTCTTAAAATCTCAATTGTAGGTGGAGATATGGTGAAAAGAGATTGATCTATCAGTAGTATTTACCATCATCTGTTAACTAGCAAAATATGTGTTTCATGGATTCAGAAGGATCAGAATTAGCACAAGTAAGCACTGACAACACAGTGTCAGCCCTCTTCCCCATGGAGCACGTATTCCTGGGTGGTTTGTACAATTCTGGGGAATCAGAGCTACCTAAATACTGCTGTTGGCCAGATTTATAGGTGCTATATAGTGAGGTTTCTTATTAATGTAAAAATTGTCATTTCACAAAGATTTAAAGGCCCATTTTTCAAATACTTAGCAGTCAAAGAATGCTGTAGTTGACAAAAGATTTTTGAAAGAGCTCAGCTTCAATCTGAGCATATAAGAAAGCCCTGATTTTTAAAAGTGCTTAGCACTCAGCAGCTCTGTGATTCATAACACTATCTTATCCCACACTCTGAGGCAAGTCTTGCAAAGATCTGGCCATTTATTTTAATGCCTATAGTCTATCTACACTCTTTGAAAATCTGACCCTAATTACAAGTTGTGCCCTTGAGTGGGAATGAGAAATAGGGGAAATCAACCCCCAGGAATCAGAACCATTAACTAGTGCTCATGTTGCATGTAACCTTAGTTCATATGCACACACAACGCTGCATTTAAAACAGATGCTTTTCTGCAGTGTTGTTAGCTTGCAATACTTCAAGCTACAAGGTACAGTTAATGCAAATAACACGTGAAGAATTGTTATGCTTCGAGGCATAAATTAGGAGAACGGGGGGAAAAAAAATGCTCCCACTGACTTTTAGTTGATTGTGATGCCTTACCACCCTTTGTATTGTGAAGCATCTCATAAAGATCAGGATTCGGGTGAATATAATCCTGCAAATCTTGCTTTTGTAATATTGCTCGTAAATGCTGCTTTACAGCAGCTGCCCATGCTTAAAGACTGGGATGCTCACAGATGGAGCGTAATTCTTGCATCACTTCACAGTTTCTATTTTCGCAAATATTTATTTCCACAGTCAGCAGAGAATTCAATAAAATATGGTCCCTCATGCTGATTTTTCTTCATACTTCTTATGTTGACTCATTCTGAAGAACCACACTCAGGTGAAGAGAGAGAAAGATTTCTTGCTATTTCAGTACTTTGCTTCTTCAGTCTTTTCCAAAAATACAAGTTGACCATGAACGGAACTGCCCAGAGTTTCCTGATGAGAACAGAGTTTAGTGTCTTCATATGGTTAGTTAATTCTTCTGGGATAAGCTTTCCACACCAAAGCTTTATAGCATTTTATTCTATATCGTTACAGCAATGGTCTCAGTTATGGATAAAGCAACAGAAGATACTTAATTCCTCCTTGCAATGCTTTGGAAGTAGAAAATACTACAAAATTGCTAAGTATTTGGTATTCTTTTCCCCAAGACAGCAAGACAAGGTCACAGAAAGGTTACCACTTATAGAAATAAAGTACAATCCCATTAAGCATGGAATCAGACTATTTTTGCTTCAAATTGCTGTAGAAGTGACTTAAAGGAGCCCTCCTGCAGGATGCAAAGAGGACTGTCTCTATTTTCCAGTGGTTGCTTTCCTCCTCTTAACTGCACGCCTTGCAGTGAGGCTTTGTTGATGATGCTGAGCTGTTAGCTGCCCCCAGCTGTAGTATCTTTGGGAAGCAAGGGTCTGCATGAGGTAGTGCCTCTGCCGCTCCATCCTGAGCTCACAGCTCTCTGTGGCTTTGAGAACACTTCCTCTAAGACTTTCCTCTACAATGTTGTCAAATTTGAAAGTTACCCACAACCTCTGTTCAAAAGAAAAGGGAAGTCAGGCAGCCCCCAGCACCTCTCTATCTGCTATATATAGACAGTGAGTTTGAGAAAGAGGATGGTGGGCGTATGTTTCCGGAGCTACGTGACACGGTCCTGCTACACCAGTACAAGAAAGGAGAGGACACAGAGCAAGGAGAGGAGGTGACCAGGAAGCAGAACTGGGAAAAATATGATCGTAAAGGAAGTGCAACCATTTCCACGTGAAAGGGGAATTTTGATTTCCAGCTGTAAAATAGTGATCTCCTTCTGATTCTTGGTGAGGTTTTGTTCTTAGGCCGGGCTGTTTGTGATCTGTTGTATACTTTCTTGTCAAATGGCATCCAGTTTTCTTCTGTGTGTTTTGTGCTGGACTGGCTGAGAAGTTCTTTAGGAACGCTTAAGAGGACAGAGGATTTGGTCAATGGCAGGTGACAGAGCATCAAGGAGTATTTCAGTGGCAGTCTGTGACTAGGAGGGAAGCTTACTTCTTACAGGGGCTTTGAGGTGTAAAAAGTACAGGTACTTGTTATGTAGGGCGCAGCATTCCTCAAGCAGCAAACTAGCATGTGCAAGAGAGTTCCCTGTTCTTTAAAAATTGCAAATGTTTTAAAGTAATAGTTAAACAGGATACAAAGTGGCCTAAATTATAAATGCCTGTGTTCTATCTACATCAAGTTCTTCGTTTACATAAAATGAACAAAATGCGTGTGAATGATTGCCGTCATCACCTCAAGGAGACCAGACAGTGTTTGATCAAAAAGAATAGATATTAAGCAATCAAGAGCTAAACAAGATTGGATGTCTTCACAGTGCTAGGTACAGACCTATTATACCTTTGCATCATGCATTGAGATAGTTAAGTGATTCATACTCTCATCCTGTGTGTAAGTCAAAATGTATGCTGCTGTCATAATGCAGTATGCAGTTGGCATGGGGGTTATTTTTCATGTGTTTGGAGTAGTAGTGTTTGTTAAGGTCGATCCTTATAAAGGCTTATGACAGTTTTTTATTTGTCCATTCTTTGAATTTTCTTTATTTTGCCTAGCTCAACTTAACAGTGGGACTCCCACTAGAGGGTTCTGTTGTATTTTTCTGTACATTCAGAACAGTGTTCTAAAGCCTACTGAATGAAGTATTTTTTGCAAACTTTCTTGGGCCATGGTGAATTATGGTGAGATTATCTGACAGTATTCAAGACTGGAGCGTAACCTTTTCTGTTGTGAGAATGGCCTACACATTTACTGGCAGTTGTTGCTGAATTTGGAGATAGATAAACTAGAGTGCAGTCCTCCCATCTGATGCGCTGTGCATTAGCCTTTGACTGCTTGGGGATGAGAGTACCACCTACATGGAATCATCATCTGACTGCATGGAAAATGTCCTTCTCTGAATGTTTTTTGTTATTGTTTTAACTTGTGTAATGTAGCTGTTTGTAGAAAGTGCAATCTTTTAATAAGCAGAATGAGTAGCAGTTTTGGGTGGCACAGCAACACTTCTGTTTTCCTGTTTTGTGTGACTCATTATATTAATAGAAGTGAAGTGTTAATAACACTGATGAGAACCAGGCTATCTGCGATAGGGTTGTGTGAGTTTCAGATATATGTATCAATGATATGAATCATTGTCCTTACCAGATTCTTATGTAGCTCAGTGCATGCAAATTACCTAGGAACACCCACTCTCTGAACCAAAGAATGTGCTGTTTGTTGTACAGTGAGCACACATTTGCTGGCACCTTACCTGCAGTCATCAACCCCATTTGCATGTTGGGCTAACTTGAGTTTTGAATTCAAGACTCCAGATCTGATGGCAGGAGCTCTCCTAATTACACTCTACTACCTGCTTGCCTCATGTTGTGTCTCCTCCTCCTAAGCTAGTGAAAATCTCATTACCAATTGTAAAAACAGAGTGAGTTAATCTCAAAGAAAAAATTAACCTGAAACCTAATAACTAATTCTGAAACATTTATTGGACCAGCATTCTCATGAGCCCTTGGCAGCCTGAGGATGACAGCTTCTTCTTGAGATCTTTGCTTTTAGCACACATTAGTTGAAAGGAAATGCTCATGTCAGTAGTTAATGCTGCACTCAAGCAAGAAAGGCCAGACATATAAACATATTTGTACTACGTTAGCACAGTGATTTCTGTTGTCCTCATCATCATGCGTAACAGCATGGAGAATGTGTAGATTAAAGCATTTATTAAATGTCAGGCTTTCAGCTCTCCACTGTTACTTTCCAAATCCTTTTAAATAGATGCACTAAATCCCTGTGGTAAATTATTTATTTAAATTATTGTGCCATTATCTTGATTTGCATGCTCAGAACTAGCACTAATTTCTGATGTATCAGGGTTTGTGGCAGGATCTTCCCTATTTATCCCCTCATTTGCTTTACACCCCATATTCTTTCCTTTGGCCTTTAAAAAGGTTTTCCTGTTCTCATCTCTATCTCACTTCTGCTCCTCACTTTCATTCTGTTGATTTCCTTTTTATCTTTCTTTTTCTTTTTTCCTGTTCCCTTTTTTATGTCTCATTTTCCCATGTCCTCACCATTTTTCAGCCCTAAATCTTGTCTTTCTTTCTTCTCAGATTTTTTTCACCATGTCTCATTGCTCACGTCTCTCATTTCTCATTTACTTTCACAAATATTACCACTTAATAATGCTAGTGTTGATAGTTTCTGAAATTTGAGCATCAGATTCTTTAATAATATAGAAGAACAGAGTAGACCAATACCAAGACCAGTGTAGACAACGACATTTAAAGAGGCAAATCTCTCTGTTGACCCTACAGGAAATCTAATCAACAATTAGTTGCAGATAGGACCAAAGTTCTAAGGTAGAAGTCTATGAGATGAAGTTCTGAACAGACAGATTTCTTTTCCATTCATTAGAGAGAAACTAGATTTCTAAGTTAAACTGGATGCCTTATTCGGGTTGGTGAGATGACTCCACCCTCTGTCTCTTTTTATAAATTCATTCCTCTATCTGTGGTGCTTAGCAGGAATGCTGCTGAGGGAGCTAGAATTAGCACAGAGCATCTTCACGGTACGTAGAAAATAGTGACACAGAAAAATGACAGTGTCGTCAAAACATCATTGCTACATTTCTTTAAGCTATTTGTAGAGGAGGATTTTTCCATTTTCTATGTTTATTATTGGTAATATATGTTCTACAACTAAATCTGATTGGATCGTGCATGATCAGGGTAGCACAACCTGCTGTCGGTTTGCTATTGAGACAAAATTAGTCATTTCCTTCCTGTGTGATAACGTGATAAGAGCTGTGAA
Source organism: Anser cygnoides (assembly GCF_040182565.1). Classification (NCBI taxonomy): domain Eukaryota; kingdom Metazoa; phylum Chordata; class Aves; order Anseriformes; family Anatidae; genus Anser; species Anser cygnoides. Next base: position 4,805,187 of record NC_089887.1, read on the forward strand.
GTTCTAAGCTGGCAGACCTGAGGAGGACATAGGCTTTAGATATTCTCACCAACTGGAAAGCAAAGTGATAAAGCATAGATCTCTGCCTTTTATGAAGCCCCGATGATTACAGGATCCTCATAAATGCTACTGGAGTGATTAAGGACTCACAACAATATTTCATTGGGCAAAATAGCATTCTTAGTATGCAATCAGTTTTTTCCTTCAGGAACTGATAGGTACTTTATAGTGTTTTGTGTGCAATTTCGAATGCAGGCTAAAGCTGCATGCAGTAAGTGTGGAATTCAGTGCAAGGATTATTAGAGTATTAAGCAATATTATCCTGCAATTCTGAAAAACTAGTATGTCTGTTGTATACAATGTTTTCTGGTTTAGGTGCTAATAAGCAAAGCATTGGGTGTACTGTATTAACAATACTAATAATTGATCCTTGCTTTATCTGTGCACATTTCTATTTTGCTGAGATAGTTTTATGTGGATCTATTCTTAGTAGAGTAACTAAAGGCAAAGAAAGAGGTAATTAAAGAGAATTTGTATAGTATTAATTCTTCTGGCCCTCTTGTGTTAGGGGAGGAATAGTGATTAGAGACAAATCTCCTCTGATTTATTCTATTGCTTTCATTTTTTCATAGAGCAGAGATACTGAAAGAGTAACATGATAGAATTCTTCATTTCTTTTTCTCTCATTTGGTTGTTTTTGAGATAATATTTATGAAAATGAGGGGAATTTTCTTTCCCTCTTATGTTTGTAAATGCAAGATGGATATGCCTCCGGAGCCCTTTGAACAAGTTAGGCAAGTTGTTTTGGTTATCTCTGTCTCTCTCCTATTTAGAAAATGGAAATAGTATTTATGACTGTGGCTATCATCTGGCTTCACTGAAGATCCAGGTTTACCTCACTGAAGCTTTGCATGTCTAGTAATGGTTTGGTTTTGTTTTTTATACATTGTATGTAACAGGAAGATTGACTTAATGGAAGTGGACAGAAAATATTTGTGCTAAAATAATCCTACTTCGTGTTTAAAGCTTCCTGCTCTTCTTCTACTTTGGAATTCTTCTCCTTTGGTATACTTAGTCTATATTTCTCTTCTATGTTTTATTGGGACTGTGGCGGTCTGTGGGCTGGCTGAATCTTTCATATGAAGAGGAAGTTCTGCTATATACAAAGTGGTTCTTTCCATGTCCAGCCACAGTGACCTGAAACAGAAATACAGCCCTATTTTTCAAGCGCTGTTTGCTACGGAAAGTATTCTCAGGCTTACAAAACCTGAAGTAATAAAACTGTGCTAATAATCAATGTTTTTCTACGGCCTTCCCATCTTAGTGGTTCCAAGTGCTTTGCAGTCACTACTGAGTGAGTCCTACCTTGTCACAGAAACACTTCCTACCAGCCTCGGTTTCAGATGGGGACACAGAGGTAGAAAGAATATAAAGTGTTGATTCTCAAAGACAGGTTAAGGCTTTGTCTCCTCTCATTCGCAGTCGAGATTTAGACACCTGTATGGAAAGCAACTTGAAAGTGTAGGCAAGCAAATTGTTGTCTTAATCAATGTTTAAGCTTTTCAGAAATGGTTTGCAGTACTGTAGAACATTCAGCACTGCAGCTAGCATAATTGGAAACTGCTGGTAGTGAGCATTTGAGAAATCCGGCATGTGAATAGAGCTCTCCTGTCTCCTTAAGCAAAGCAATATAATTTCCCTATCACACTTTAAACTGTGGCTTTCCTCTAAAATTAAAAATAGCACTAAATCCCTTTGTGGTTTTGTGGTTCTCTGATATACAAATCGACATCTATCCATACAAGCAGCTTTTGAGAAAATTACCTTGTTGTTATGCTTTATATCATATGAGTTGCTACACAAACTTGAGGGAGAAAGGGCATCGCCCCATGAAGTCTAGAGATATGCATAGAAAAAGGATGAAATACAAATAGCCTCAAAATGTTGGGGATAATATACATAGCTTCATAACACTTTTTTCATCTTTATATTTTGCTTTAGAGTGTGCTAATTCATATGTAATCCTTTTATTTTTTATATGCACATATTTAGTATTTAACATGAACAAACTCATGTTCATATTAACTTTTAATTTGCACATTTTGCGTGGTGGTTTCTTTTTAAATACTGTTAGTCTGTGAACATCTGTGACAAATGCAGAAGTCCCAAGCATTAGAACAGTTCACCCTTCCAAAACAAACTTCCTCCTGCTCCTAACCATGAGTACAATACCCTTTTTGTGTGTGTGTGTGTGTATTTTATGAAGGGCATATCAAGAAATCAGCAATGCTAGCTGAAGCCCTCATTTGCAGTCTGCTACATGGTGGTTTCTCAGTATCGACAGCCTGTCAAGAATTCACAGCAAGGGCATGCAAATAATTAAGCAGCTGAAGGGTTAATTTCTGCACCATCATAAAATTAAATCCCAAAAATGAAGCCTTAGGATCTGCCTTGATGAAGAGCACTTTATAGAACCCCTGGTTCTGAAGCCTGGAGGCTTTATTCCCTTGATCAGTGGAGGGTGTCACTGACGTATGAAAGCATGGAGTCTGGGTGAGAACAGAGAACAGCTTTAACTGCAAGGTGATTTGTTCAGTTGAAAAATATAACAAAAAAATAGCAAACACATAGAAAGATTCATTTATGTGTAACAGCCAAGAGAAGAATATTCCCCGAGAGAGCAAAGGAGATGAGGGGAGTAGAGCGTTTCTTTCAGTGTAAAAAAGGGATTCTCTCTTTTATTTGTCTGCATCTATAGAGACCTTTGAAATAGATGGGACTAGCTGAGATTATTACTGGATTAAGGTCTCCTGCAGTTAAAAGCTACGTTGTATACTAACTACTGAAAGGAGCAGCAGGAGAGCAATTTTTTAACTGCTGTGGCAATTCTTATTTCTTTTTGGCTACTGTTTGTTGAAGTCAGTCCAAGTCTGTGATTTCACACCTGTGATTTGTAATGGACATTGTAGTATTTCTGACATATCACAACTTCTGAACGTGTTAGGTTACAACTCGAGAGGTGCTGGAGTTGGAAACTAACTAGATAGTGATAATGAAGGTCAGATTAGATGATTACACAGTTGAAAACTTTTTAAGTCTGTCATTTTTAATTTGATAAGTAAAAACAACTTCTGTGCAATGTCATTACAGGAAGGAAGCAGGGAATAAGATCCTTTAAAAGACTGCAAAATACATGTGCTGCTGAAAATCCCCTTTTACAATTAAAGTCACTAATGCAATGCCTTTATTAGCTTCCTTCTGAGTTTCAGTTGTCACATCTGGTTTTGTACCAGCATAAAAAAATTTCATCTAATCATAAGCGTTTTATTTCTTATTCAATATTATGTTATATGCTAAATCAAAATACTAAGTGGTTACTATGAAGGCTGCTCTATTAGTATCAGCTATTGGTTTCCATTGTCTCTGGAAAAGCTGCAAAACACAGTGCAGTTACGTGAAGGTTATATGCTCATAGACCAGTCTGGGCAAGCTCTGGGAAGGAGAGGAGTGATACCCATTATGCAGCAGTAATCCCTCAAAGGGGGTGAGTAACAGCATGGTGAACCAGGAGAGAGCTTAGCTGTGCTTCTGGTAGGGCATTTCCATCTTGAAAATGTGAAGAAGAAAGCAAAAGGATGATTCTCGCATTCCTACATGGCAATGACGGACTACTCCACTGAACGTTGTTTCTAAGGGCTTGATCCTGACAATAGGCTGTGTTCAATAAGTCTGCTACCAGAAATGTGCTTTTAAAATTCTTAACCACTCGTACAATATATTTATTACTTTCCCATTAAATGTTATATCCTCAAAATAACAGTATAGATATGTTATGCCCGTACATGAAGGACTATTTGTTAAAGGTATTTTTAATGTAATGTAAAAAATGTATTCATGTTGAGAATTATGCTGATGAGCGAACTTTTCTTTGAATCATTTAATGAAGAAATCCCTTACTAATGTCCTAAGGGAAGTGCTGACAGAGAGTGTAATAAGTTCTGGTTCAGTGCAGCAGACTGCAAGATATTTTGCATTTTATAAAATTCAGGCAAGTGCTTCTGAGGTCCATCTGTGAGCTTACCGGAATACTTTGAAAAAGCAAAGGGCCTGCAACATACGTTTTTTTTTTTAAGGTGCAATAGCTGTGGCTAGATGACTAAAATACTGTGACCTTCTGCTTTACTGCCTTTTCCCCAAAATTCAGCTTTTTTTTTTTCCTCTTTTTATACAATGTTTGTTAAATTCACCTTTGAAATGAAATATACATTTTTTTTTCCAGAACAAGTGGTGGACAGTAAGGTTCATGAGAATGTATGGGTATTTCAAATGAAGCTGTATTTCACCATCAGAATTCCTCCCACTGCTACCTACTTTATATAGCTTTATATAGCTTTATCTGTTGTTTTACCTTTATACTGTTAATTGCTCCAGTGTCATTTTACCACATGCAAATGCTGGTATGCAGTAAAAATTTATTCCAATTTCTAAGGGGTTCATAGTCTTAGGGAGACTTTCTCATAATGACAGCCATGGCCCCACGATCCTAGATCCCACTGGGCAGATCTGGTCTTCCTCACCCTCTGAGGATGGTTTTCTCTTCTGGCCTGTTTAATAGCAGCCAGTGGAGTAGTAAAATTTACATGCAATCAGCAGAGGTAATGCTAAATAATGGTTCCTGGGATATGAAGCTACAAAGAAAAGAATTCTGCGAGAGCTACTGGAGTACAAAAGAGAACAGCAAAGCTTCTGGCACTTCTCCCATAACCTGTCCATGATATGAGGAACCCATTCAAATTTTTCTCATAGAGATACTGAACCCCAGCCTAGAATTCTGGACAATTTGGGAAGACCTTTGAAAGGAACATGCGTTTTTGTAGGACTATTTTGCATTTTATTATGATAGAACACTGACAAACACATTATCTAGAAGATTAGCACTTGCATTTTTAGTTTCCAAAATGAGGAGTTAATCGCCTCTGGCTATACAGAATAATAGCTGGTTCTGCCCAGCGACATTCAGTGTAATGCATCATGCTTTGCAGTTCCTGAAGTTGGAAGCTGAGGAAATTATAACACAGTGCAGAGAGCTCTTCTGGTCCAAGAAAAACACCTTGCTTTAGTTACTGATTACCACCAAAGCCTCATAAAGCACTGCTCTCAAATCTTATGACCTAAGAACTGCACATTCTTCTTATACCATGGTCTCCCATAGGCTAAAGTAACTCTTGAAACAGAAGCTTAACTTCCATGTGCCACCTGGATTGCAAGATCTTGAAAAAGCAAGAATGTAAAAATAAGACTTTTTTGAGATCTTGACATTTACCACAAATTTAAGAGGGAAAGATTTTTACAGTTTCCTTACTATTGGCTTAGCTTTACTACAAGTTTTTTCACCTTGTTTCCTGACTTGTAACCTCTAATGAGATGGTTACAAATTAGGAGTTGGCAGGAAACTGCTTAGCAAGCACTCAAAAGATCATGTGATAATTTTTGCATGAGCCAAGAACATTTTCAGACTTCAGTGATACAATGCTCATACCTATCCACTCATGCAGAGAAAGGCAAGGTCTGAACTCACGGGTACTGGCATTCGTGCCCACATGTCCATCAGTACACACACAGCTCCAGGAGGCAGGCATGCATAACTACTTGCCTATAAGTTAACTCCTCTTTAGGTATAGTTATTGTCATCATTTGGCTTGTCACAGATATGCAGGGAAGTTGCGTGTTCAAATCAGTACAGCTGAGAGGAACAGGGGAGATGAGAATGAAAGCCTTAGCTTCCTGCAGTGAGTATTTGTCTTTGTTCTGAGCTTCGTATGTTCGTACCCTTTCTTGAATTGCACCACGTCCTTTACTATTGCTTCTATTATGAAGAGGGATTCTCTGACTTCAGGAGACCTTCATGGAGTTAGCTGAGCTACAGATTCATCACCAGAGAGCAATATGCAATAGTTCATAGACTCAAGATAGCTCTTGTCTGAACTGTCACTTTCCAGATGAGCTGTGGACAGGCTGCACTTCAGTTCAAGCAGTTTCAATATAGGGCAGACCCAGCATTAGTCAGAAGTGATTTTAAGCTCATTCTGTATGACATGGAAGCACAAAAACAAAACAAAACAAAACAAAAACAGGATAGAAACTGTCCCCTTTGATGTTCATTTGCCAATTGTTTCCCTTGTTAAGGAGGAGAGCCGGAGATGGATGACTGCCTGGAGACACTGAAAGATGAGGAGGAAGCTTTGTGGGAGAACGTGGAATGCAACCGGCACATGCTGAGCCGGTACATCAATCCCGCCAAACTGACCCCCTACCTGCGGCAGTGTAAAGTAATCGATGAGCAAGATGAAGATGAGGTGCTTAACTCGCTTATGCTACCCTCCAAAATTAACCGAGCAGGTAATTATTTTATGAATGGCTACATCTGTATCCCTGTTTGAACGGTATTACTTTGCTAAGTCTAGAGGGAGCCCGTAGCAAGTTACAGATGATCAAATGGAAACCATATATCCCATTTATGGGAGGTTTAATGTGAAGGGGGGGGAATCTGCTGCTGTTATTTTGATAACAATGACTCTTGCCAGTGTTGTGCAGACCAGAGCTCGTGGGGTACATGTTCCCATCACAGCCTTGGCAAATATTTCATTTAACACAAGCAGCAGCCCTTGCCATTCCAAGGGTAGATTTTCAGCTGTCTTGTGGTGCTTTGTGATTTGTCACCGAAGGGTCTGCCATCCTAGCATTTCAGTACTGCCTGGTAAAAGCTGCACTGAATAAGGCATCTTCTGAAATCCCTATTTCAGAGACCAATTTGCTTGCACACCTTCGGAATAACGATCAGTGCAAACATAAAGAATGTGTGGCATTACTTCATGAGTTCAGCTGAACTCAATTAATCAGCCAGATTTTCCACAGTGCATTGCTGTGTCAGAGACAAGCCTTAAAGAGATTTGACTTCAGGGATATGCCACTTGCTTATGCTACTCATAGTGCTGTTATGTCACCTCTCACTCTGTTCCCTGTGGGTTGTACTTAGGGCGGCTACTGGACATTCTTCACACCAAGGGCCAAAGGGGCTATGTGGTTTTCTTGGAGAGTCTGGAGTTTTACTACCCTGAGCTCTACAAACTGGTGACAGGGAAGGAACCCACACGGAGATTTTCCACTATTGTTGGTGAGTAAAATCAGTCCCAAAGCCTGTCGAAATGAGGACTATCTTGAAGACTGGGTTTGATCTTTTAGGCAAGAAGTGTGAATATAAGCTAGTGTTTTAGTAGCATTGTGCAGTTTTTCAGTCCCTTTCAGTGCACAAGGAAAGAGCAACAGGTGAGGTGAGGTATAAAGAAAAGGAAGATCCCAGTTGTCAGAATGGGGCTGTAGAGCTTCAAATGAAGTGACAACCATTACAAGAGGTCTCAAGAGAAGAAACACTGGAACAGCAGAGTTAATTTACATGGATGAGTGACACGTGCAGAAAATCTGAAGGATTCAGATTAATTGTATTTGTACAGAGCCATTTTACAATGTTTGTGCTATTTCCGTAGGCCTGTCAGCTCAGCTGAAACAACAAGACAAATGTTAAGGCTTCATATTCTATCTAATCCAAGCTGTATGCATGTATACTGTGATTCTGGTAATAGTATGCTGTGTAATACTTGTACTGTTGCCAGTTAGATATATAAACGTGTACGTATTTGTGCATAAGCTACATCTCTGTACATGATTTGGGACACTTATTTCTTATTCACTTTTGCTGATCGTACTTAATATTAAGTTCCTTTAAGAGAAGTTGATAAACTGTTCAAACATTTCAGTGGAAGAGGGACATGAAGGCCTTACCCATTTCCTAATGAATGAGATCATTAAGCTTCAGCAGCAAGTAAAGGCAAAAGATGTGCAGCGCTACGAACTCTTGGCTAAGTCTCGCCAGCTGGAGGATGAGCGAAAGCAACTAAAGCTGAACAAGATAGAGCTGCTGACCTTCCAGGAGAGATACAACAAGATGAAGGAGGAAAGGAACAACTACAATGATGAGCTGGTCAAGGTGAAGGATGAGAACTACAATCTGGCCATGCGATATGCCCAGCTGAGTGACGAGAAGAGCATGGCTGTGATAAGGAGCCGAGACCTCCAGCTGGAGGTGAGAGAAATGCTCTGGGTACCTTTAATCAGGAGTAGCAATGGAGGATGCCAGTGGCACGTGGCAAAAAGAGACCTTCCCTGACAGTAGAGAGATGTAGAGCTCATTTGCTTTGCTTATCCAGATGATTAGGGGCATCACTGTACAGAAATGCCTACTGCAGTGACGTGTATTAATGGCAGGTAATTTACACACTTATAATGGATTAGCAGAAAATAACATACATAAAAGCAAAATTTTAAAAACATAATTGTTTGCTAGAATAATAATTTTAGCTTTTCAAGCTCAATAATGTATTAAGGCAGTTATCCAGGTTTGCATTACAGTGTTTTACTGAAAGAGTCTCACATAGAGTATTGAAATATCTTGGGGCCATTTAGAAGACAGAATTATTTCAAGTGTGTTAAAATTTATTCTTGTGTGTGTGTCACAGGTGAGACAGAGTAAACAACTACCCACAGTGGATATGGATACTGAGGTTTATTTTAGAACCAAAGAGATTAGACATTTTATGCCACTTTGCTTTTTCACACAGTCATTTGTTCCCCTCCCTTGGTGCTGCCTTTTATCAGGCTCAGTGCTCCTACTCTGCGTGGAGTTTGCTGCTGGTGCAGGAAGCTCGGGCAGAAATTTGTGTCAGTTTCTGCTGCTTGCAGTCACCAGTCACAGTTGTTACTGGCCAAGGGTGCTGGGTTTTCAGGTTTTCCCTGGCATTCATATCCATGCATCTCTGATCTCCAGGATACTCCACCACTTCCAGGTTTTTCCTCCAGCCAAGATCATCATTCTGCTTGAGAGTTCAAAAGTTCAATACTGGACATTCACCACACACACATATATACACAATTATCTGCTGCTTGTTAGCATTCGCAGTTTAAGTTATTTTTTCCACCTATGACAGTATGTTTTCACCTGAAAGTGAGAGTGTTTTCAAAACAGTCACTGCCAGAGCTAGAAATGATTTCTTTCCTTTCCTATTTCTCCTTTTCACTGCTCCCTGGCTGTTCTAGATTGACCAGCTGAAACATCGCTTGAACAAGGTGGAAGAGGAATGCAAACTGGAGAGGAACCAGTCACTGAAACTGAAAAACGATATTGAAAACCGACCCAAAAAGGAACAGGTGCTGGAGCTGGAGCGGGAAAATGAGATGATGAAGACTAAAATCCAGGAGTTACAGTCCATCATTCAGGTATAAATGCAGAGTGCTACACTGAAAAAAGCTGTACCCTTCAACTTATCCTCCCTGCCTACCCAGATGATGGAATCAGCAGCCTTTGATCGCTCCTTGCCTCCAGGCATCCCCACACTCACCTCCCATACCATGTCACATACCCCACATCTCACAGCCTGCTTCACAGTGGCTACCCTTCAGTATCTCAATATCTGAAAGAGGCTGTGAGTGTGGACAGAGAAGCAGCTGCTGGTGACATCTCCCATATGTTTTAGTAAGGCACAGGGGGCTGAGTCCATAATGGAGAAACTAGAAACTATGAACAGGAGAAGCTGGCATGGTCTCTGCTACAAAAAATATTGTTGTCTGATAAGTCAAGCTGTTGAGAAATTGGCTCTTTCAAGGTGCAGAGTGCAGCTGTTTAATTAATGAGCATTCAACTCCATGTTTTAATCCTGCTGTGGTTCTTTTTACCAATACGTCAGTACAAAGCTGTGTCAAATAGCCAGCCTAGAAATTTCTGACACTGGCTCTGTGTACCCTGTTCTATGCTATTGCCCCATCTGTGCCAAAAAGTCCTGATGAAGCAAAGCATAATAAAGGTTTCTGAACTTGGGTGGTCACTGATTTCCAGAACACCCCATAGAGCACTGCTGTAACTTGCACAAGGATCTTAATTAACCCTTTTTTGGGGAACAAAATTGGGAACTAGGATGATATGCAGCTAAATTAGCACTGCATTACACTGTGAAGAGCATAGCCAAGTATTAGGATATATGTGAAAGTGATCAGTACTTTGCTGGGCCAGGCTAGTGGCCTTTTAAAATGACACTTTAAAAGTTATCAATAGAAAGCGTTTCAGAACACGGCTGTAGCCTTTAGCAGTACCTAACAGTTCTTATTTTTAATACAAATCCAATTCAAAGGTTGAAAAAGCGTGTAGTGTAGAAGGTTCTGGGAGTTCTGGTCCGTGTAGACCCTCTTATATTGATTGAAATGGTCTTATAACACCTAAAGAAATAGAGGAATTATCATGAAATGTCTAAAAATAGGGTTGTAATTCTCCTAAGTGAAAGTATAAATAAACAAAAGGCAGTTTGTTTTAGAAATATTTACTTTATTAGGTAACCAAATGTCACTGAAATCTCCAACTTAGTCTAGGTATTTTAAAAATAAATATGCATATTACTTGCTTGCATTTTGTGCCTTTTTCATCTTGCATTCATGGTTAATTTTGGATGACAGTTTATTTGTTGGAACCTGCTTTGGTAATCTTGTTAATTTTAAATCTGAAAGAAAAAATATTGCTGGACACCATAGAAAATGAAGCTGTGGTACAAGCTACTTCGGGCATGTTTAATATTCTCTAAGCATAGCCCTCTAAAGCCTATGCATGCTTTAAAAATTCCTCTGAATGTTTTCTTAGGCCCTGCTCTTTGGCAAAGGGTGAATTTTGTGTTCAGTGAGAGCTGATTAATAGAGAAGAATTTTAAATGCAGGGCTTGGAGTGAAGAATTGTGACTGCATCCAAAATGGATCAAATTATAGCCAGTACAATAAAACAGTAAAACCGTTCCTTCATCAGACTATTCTGACAGCAAGACAGACTTTATTCATCTTCTCTGACAGTATTTTAAAATATGAACAAATGTCCATCTCTTCTGCTGCTTTCCCATTGCAATACCATGTTCATTTTATATTCCTCGTTTGTTACCATCTTTGTTTCTTTTTTCCCTACAATATTCTTTTCTCTTTCCCTGGCCTGTCTCTTAAAAATGTCTTTTGTCAGGCTGACAAGCGGAGTTTACCGGATTCAGATAAAGCCATTTTGGATATTCTTGAACATGACCGTAAGGAGGCACTAGAAGATCGTCATGAATTGGTCAACAAGATCTTCAATCTCCAAGAGGAGATTCGTCATGTGGAGGACTTGAGAGATAAGGTGAGAAATGAAAGGACGGAAAGAAACAGGATATTTCAGGCTAGTACCCAAAAGATCTTTTAGAGCAGTAGTAGTTAATGGTCTGTCATTTCCAGTATCTTGAAGAGAAAGAAGATTTGGAATTAAAGTGTTCGACGCTAGGAAAAGACTGTGAGATGTACAAGCACCGTATGAACACTGTGATGATACAGCTAGAAGAGGTGGAAAAGGAGCGAGACCAGGTATCTAACAGTTAAAGTGGGGAAAATTAGTAGCCAAAGCCTGTATCTCTTCTGTGTCACTTTGGGGGATTGTGGGTAATTGGACCTAAAATACCATTAAAACGTGAACATTTACAAGAAACCCTACTTGTTGGAATTTGCATTATAATAATTATACACAGGATGATATTGGGTTGTTACCATAGAGTAGCATCCTCTAGGCAGGACCAAGATCTTAACAACTACTGCAGGCTTCATATTAGTGTCCATCCAATTTGCACTCCAGAGTATTTTGCCACCGACCCAGAGGGAACTGGAGATGAACACCCTCATCATCATCTTTTTTAATGGTACTACTGTGGCACGTGCTGGTCTTCACTGCTCTGTTAATTGGTGGATGGTTACAATTTCTGAAGTCCCTATTCCAAATGCGTTACAAACAAAACCACTGGGAGAACGTATCTGGTGCCCAGATACAAAACAGGTTTCTTCTCTCCACTGCAGGCATTCCGCTCACGTGATGAGGCTCAGACACAGTATTCACATTGTCTGATTGAAAAAGATAAATACAGGAAGCAAATTCGAGAGCTGGAGGAGAGAAATGATGAACTCCGAATTGAAGTGGTTCGGAAAGAAGCTTGCATTGTTAACCTAGAGTGCAAACTCCGACGGCTCTCTAAGGACAATAATTTTCATGACCAGGTAGGGTTGAGAAAGGTGAATGTGAGTTATTTTTTTAAGACTTCACTTGTAAAATAATTTAATATGGAAGGAAGAGAGGACTCCCTCCATTTAATTAACTAAAAAATCCACTTGTACTAAATGCCAATGCTCTGAGAAATTTTTCAGTACAATGGGGTACAAGTTGTCCATGTCACACACATAGCTTCTCAAAGGCTGGAATTTCACACCTCGATTTAAAATGGATAGGAAAAATTGTAGAAAGAATGAATTTCTGCAGTGGGATAGAAATTGTGAATTCTTTTGAGGAATTTGCTCCAGTGGACAAAAATCCCCACAGATGTCAATCTGAGTTACTTTTTTGGGACTGGACCACATTCCACATGAGCCTCTGAAGCACTCAAGTCAGAGAAAGTTCTATCAGATTACTCTAAAGGGAAGTCATGAGGAATTGTACCAATCTCTTCTCAGAAGTGTTTCCTTCTGATCTTTAGAGTTTGCCAAGGAATCTACCCATTACCATTATCTCCCAGACCTTTGGAACTTCTAGCCCAAAAGCCAATGGTCAGGAAGCAGATGACTCCTCCACTTCTGAAGAGTCTCCAGAAGATAACAAATTCTTCTTGCCTGATCAGGCTCGACTCAAGAGAAGAGTAAACCTAAAGGGAATCCAGGTATGTTTTAATATCAGGCTGGAATGGTACAGTCCAGGGACTGTTAGAACAAAGAGATAATACATGTTGTGGTTATGCCTCTGGAGCGCTGTGCTATAAAGATAGGAACAGATTTGTATAATACTGTCAGTTTCTACCCTGTGGTGATTTGTGTCTTGAGGAGCAGATTTAATCAGGCTTCATTGACCATTTTCTGTCTTTTCTCCATATTCTCCTTGCTTCTGCCGTTCATTCACATTCTTGGAGCGTTGTCAATAAATTGATTCGTTGCCTCCTTAACAGTAGTGAAAAAAATGACATAATGCCTGAAGTCTAGCACACAAGGAACTGAAGGTGGAAATTGAAGCATTGGTGGAAAAGCTCGCATCAATAGGTAGAAATAATACAAAGAAATGGACACAATCTAGAGTCAAATTAACTGTCTAATTTAGAATTAAATTATGGCAATTTCCTCTCACTTAAAAGTAAGGGGTAGCATGAGTTAGGTCCATGATTTCACCAACTAGCTGCATTCACACTGCTATTATCTGATGCTTTGTTCATGAATTGTAAAAAAATATACAATCTAACATTTGGGGTTTTGAGCTTCTCTTCCCTTTCATCTGCATTTGAATTCTCCCTGCCCTTCATAACCTTTCTGAGCTTTTACTGTCATTATTACTTATGGCAATAGAGCTGCATTTTTTACATTTCATGCTCCAAAAGGATGCCTGTTGTATTAACAGCTGCCTGAAACCAGTCCCAAGGCACCCACTTAGCTTTTTTTTTCTTACTTTGTTCCCTCAGCAGAATCTGGAAATTGCAATACATTTAGGCCGGCTTTTAAAAGTAGTAAGGTAGATAAATCCCATTCATGGCAGTGGCATTTAGATATCTAAATATCTTCAAAGTTTGGGGTCCTGTTGTTTAAATGAGGACAAATATGTTGCAGCACAACAGTGAAAAGGGGGGTGTAAATCTCTTTTTTACAGTATGTGGCAAATATCCTGCATTTGTTTTGATTTTTGTCTTCTTTCTTATAGATCAATCCAAGAGCTAAATCCCCTGTCAGCATGAAAACAACATCAGAGTTTCAAGGTCAGAAAGAGCACCTATGTCCTTATTCCTTTTCTGTTGCTTTGTCTCATTCATTCCGTCTCTTTAAGTTATTTTAACAAACATTCCAACTCCGGACGTTCTCAGCTAAGTCCAAGTCAGTAAAATAGAGAGTTTATCTCACAGTGAATAATGTCATAATTTGAAGTAGTCAAGTGTTTTACCCAATCAGCCTCTCCATCCAGAGGTACCTCTACAAACACGCAATATTGCATTCAATAACTGAATTTTCAGTTTACTTAATTTTCCTTTTAGCTTATAAAAATAGTAAAGGCTGTTTTGTGATACCTGTACTAAAAGTGAATATACTATTCTCTTTTTGCTGTTGGAGAAATCCTTTGATCAATCTAGTGATCATCTAATGAGTTTCCTTGTCCTTCAGCAAAAAGGAAGGACTTTTTAAAAATTATTTTTTAAATCTAAAGCGTTGCAAAGGTTGGAGTGGGGGAGGGTTGACCCACCCATCAGCCAGCTGCCAAGTTACCAAATTAGTTGTTGTATACTCCTAATTCCTCTTATTTAGCTAACACTGTTCTCAAAGCAAAGATCTTAAGCAGCACTTCCTTTATTTTTTATCTGCTGCAGCATGGTTGCTTTTGTACAAAATAAGAAGGTAAACATGGTTCCCTGCTGTAAGACATCATATGTATGTTTAGTATTAGGTAATGGCAAACTTAGTTTGAATTAGAGGTGCTGGAGAAGGGAGGGAGTCCACAGAGACATTCATGCTGTGCTACCTGGGGCTGCTGAGGGATCTCAGACTTCTCGGTCCCAGTTGTAAATTTTTGGTTGTAAAAAAAAAAAAAAATGTAATTCAGTGAGTCAGCCTTATTGCAGGTTGTCAGATCCAGATAATGAAGTTAAAACACAAAGGAATAAAACAATCCTTCTCTAATCTGGTATTTAGTATTCGTAGAGCTAACAAAAAAGTACAGGAAAGAATTGAGAGAAATGGTTGGCAAGAGGCTCTTTGGCGTGGTGTGCATTTCTGTCCTGGGGCAGGAAAGGGTGCCAGTGCTGCCGAGTGCCTCCTGCAGCCTCTGTCCAGTACAGGAAGGGCAAACACGATAAACTGAAATGGAAAGATAATCTTAAATTCTGTTGCAAATCTGTGAAAGATTCTGTATTGAAAGTGATCTAACATCATTTTCTTTGCTGTGTGTATTTTTCTCTGTCATCTGTAAGCGCAGCAGTCAGAGCACAGGATGAAGATGGGGCTGATGCCAGCAATGGCCGCACAGACACTAGTTCCTCTAATTCTGTTTCCATCAGTAACTCCATCAACAGCTGTGAAGTCAGCAAAATTGTAAGGAGCCTTCAGATGCCCCTTGCCTGTCTGCAACCTTCTCTCCTAACGTGGCTGAGAGCTTCTGCAACGCAGTGTTATCACTTTGCTAGCATCCCAGCTGTGATCAAATTCAAGACCTTTGTCAGAAGCTCTCTTAATCCTTTTACCAGCATTTTGTTAGAACAATGTTATTAGCCTTTTCCAAAATTACAGAGCTGCTCTATGTTTATTGACAATTATTTTAGAGGTATTTATGACATCTCACTGTCTGCTTATATCATTTCACATTTGCTGTTAGAAAGATGAGATTCTCTTTGAAAGCTGCTTTGTAATGTAAGAAAATTTTCAGGTTATACTTTTCCTTTTTTTTTTTTTGATTTCTCTAATGCTTCTTCTGTCTGTAAGTAACAGTGAGTGAGAAAAGGGGTGCAGATCACAGCTGGAAGTTTCTGCGTGCCGTAGCCAAACCATTTCTTCCCTGCTTGCTGTATCCCCATAATCTCTCAAGGTAGATATTCCATTATACATATGTGAGCACTGACACAGCAGGACAAGCAGACAGAGAGAGTGCTCTTGCAGAGTGTTAATAACAAAGAACAAAACATCTTTCTAGAACACCGTGAAAAATGCTGCCCCCAGGAAATTAAAATTATACCCAAGAATAGCCAGGAAAGAACTCCCTGCCACTCGTAATAAGCTTAGCTGTTTTAGGAATATTCTTTGGAATATCTGTTGGATACTTCGATGACTTACACTATCATCCCTGCAGTACAATGTAAAGTTTAGACTCCGAACCAGTGTACTAGATTAATAATTGAATCTATAGAGATCTGTATTTTTCTTCCTCATTCCTACTATGTGTATGTCTAGAAATAAACGTATATATGTATCTGCATTCTACTTCTCATCCTCTTCATCCTGTATGTCAGCTGTGCAACATTTATTCTACATATCAAGGATAAAGTTAAAGTTCTTCAGTAAATCCACTCACAGAAAAAGGTATTTTGCCATCAGACAATCTGAACATATAGGTATAATGCTGGAACATATGAATGTGAGTCTATAATCATTTTTTCTTACTGTTGGATATGTTTCTCAGTGCAGAATACTACTGGCAAGCTAACAAGCTAATGCTTTTGTAAATTAAAAATGATACCATGTTTAATACAAACATCCTTTCTTTTGCTGATGTTTCTTAAAAGCAAACCCTGAGAAATCGCAATGACAGCATCATGTCTACCACTCCTGAGCCTCCAGGAAATGACTCAATCGTCCGACGCTGCAAAGAAGATGCCCCTCACTGCAGGTAGGTAGTTGATAAAGTATGTCCAAAACCTGGTGGCACAAGAAGGAAGTAAAAAGGGCCTTAAATGTCCTATTGTGTGTCTCTAGCTGGAAAGCTTCTGTTAGGAAGTTGGGGTAACTTCCTAAATGTCTTTGGGGGGCAGTCATTCATCCCTAATCTTGTCTGTCTCACAGACATCTGAATGGCACTGACCCCTTCTCTGAAAGCTTTATAGCAAAGCGATACTTAGAAATAGTGTTTTGGTGTTGGTGTCAGCAGCATTGGTGTTTGTATCAGAAATATCAGTACTCTGGCTTAGCAAGGTCTGAGTGTGGCATTATTTCGTTGAGCTAGTAAGCACTAAAGTCAAGTATCTTGAGAGTATGCCCAAAATTTCACTGTAGATTATAACTTTATAATCAGCCTGCAAAGTTTTTTTTTAAAAATTTGTTTGTGAACATAATCCAAAATAACTGCTATTCGCATGCCAGGTTGTGGGTTTCACAGTTCATCTGATCTTGATTTGTGTGAAAAAGGTGAGATCATAGTTCAATATGTAAGAAATGGTATATTATTTCCTTGCTTATGCATGGTGTAAAAATAGCTGATTCTCCCCAGACTGACTGAAGAAATTCACCCTTTACCTGAAGCCAACTATGAGGAATATCAGCTCCACAGGAGACCTACAAATCATTCTGAATGGGAAAAACAACAAGCTGTTATTTAGACAGTTTTGCAACCGAAGGACACACTTTAATGAAGTCCTTCTGGTGAAGCAGACAGATCACTTGGCTGGATATCACCAATATCCCCTTAAGAGCAAAATTTTGGTGCATTTTTCCTGTTTAGTTATAAGGCCAACCATTCCAGTCACCCTTAAAAGCAAAGGTTTTATCTAAGTAGTGTTAGTGGGAGCTAGGCTGGAGCCAGAGCTGTGGCATGAGTTTCTGTGCAAACGCTTGGTACACCTTGCCATTCTTTTACTGTAGGCATCTGAGTAACCATGTGAGGTACCATTAAGCTGTTATAAAATCCTTCAAGTACTTTAAAACAAGCAGGTAAATTGCTCCTAAACATGTCATTATTCCTTTTTTTTTTTTTTTCAGCTGTGCTGTTGCCTTATCTAACACCGCCAACATTTTTCTTTGTCACTGAAAAGGTTCCTCCTTCAGAACTTAATGAAATCTGTTGAAAGTGGGAAAGTGAACATCTTTTTCTCTCTCTCTTCTATTATCTTACCTTTGTTTTTAATTCCAGCCTGGTTGAAGAGGACAATGACAGCTTTGGATTTGATGCTTTGGAGCTAGATGGTAAGAAAGAGGATATCATATAGTTTAACTGTGAGATGTGATGAGTTCACCAGCTACAGGTACTGTCAAATTATCAACTCATACTAGATTAGAAGGGACACATAGTTTAGAGGAAAAAAAAAAAGATCATCATAAAAAGAAAGCAAACCTTAAAATAAGGAAAGCATCAGACTGAGAGGGGAAAATATAAAGAAGACAGCACTGAGAAGAGTATAACTGTACCCAGTGAGAGGACAAGAAGCAATGGGTACAAACTGAAGCATAAATACTTATTTAATAAAACAGAACAAAACACTTTTACATTGGAAGGTGGTTGTCTGGAGAGGTTGAGGAGTCTCCATGTCTGGAGATATGCAAAACTCAGCTGGACCGAGTCCTGAGCAATCTCCTCTAGTTAACCCTGCTCTGACCAGGGGGGTTGATTACATGGTCTCCAGAGATCCCTTCCAATCTGAACAGATCTGTAAGAGCAAGTGGGTAGGTCTAGTAAGAAAGATTGGCGTTCCTTGCCACAGTCTGTAATCAATAAAGCCTCTTATCAGGAATTTCCTCATTCAGTTTTGGCTAGGATCAAACTTCCATTTTCACCTTTTCCATCTTTGTCACTCTATCTCGGACTCATTTTCATTTTTGTTACCCTTTTCAGATGACAGTCATGACAGACACTCACATGGAGCTCCTTCAGTTCACTCTTCCTCCTCTTCTCACCAGTCAGAAGGCCTGGATGCCTATGAGCTTGAGCATGTCAACTCCATATTTAGAAAATTCTCTCTGGAAAGGTATTTGAGATGCCAGTTTACCTATCATAGACAGAGACCCCCATTTATCTATTAGTTACTGAAGATATATATTGACAGGAATATCATGTCACAAGTTGTCACTTGACACAAAGACCTCGTGGCATTGTGCTAAGTCTTTACTTCTTTATGTTGACAGCAGTATAACATTATTCTGAACCACTTTCGTATCCTGTAATCCAGTGAAGGTCATCTTAAATTTTCAAAAACTTCAAGCCAGAGAAAATGTTCTGGAGATTTAAATTTACCCCTGTGTTCTTGTTATCTTTCTGCCACAGGTTGCTAGGTGAGGTTGCCATTATACATCTGAGTGCTTGAAGCTATCCAGTTGATCTTCTCTAGAACTTAGGCAGTAATCAGAAGAATTTGTTTTAGAGTCCTTAGATTCTAGTACTTGATAACATTAAAAGTGTATTTATATGTCTCTCATTTATCGTGCATGCATTTAACTCTGTATTGTTAGTTAAAAGATGAGATAATGGCGTAACTGTTGCTTCCTTTCACAAACACAGACCTTTTCGTCCCTCTGTCACCTCTGTTGGTCGCATCAGAAACTCCTGCCATACCATCCAGCGCATAACACTGAATGGAGACAGTCTCAATTCAGAAATCACTCTCGTTGGAGGTAACGATAAAGGGAGCTTTATTAGCTCTGTCAAGACAGAATCACTTGCAGAGAAAGCAGGTCTTCGGGAGGGACACCAACTCCTACTGGTAAGCATAAAATAATCAACACACAGCATTAAATGTCTGTGCACCTGCATGCATTCACGCTCATCACAATACTTTCCTTTATGTCTTCTTTCACCTTGTGTTAATGGCAAACCATACAATTCTTTTGAAGAAAAAAATAATCTGATATTGACTATGAAATTATGGGAGAATAGTATTTATGGTCATCCAACACAGAGACACATACCCCTTTGCACTTTACACTACTTCTGTATGGAAGAGATGAGAGTAACTGACACTTTCCTAAATGCTCTGCCCTTCTGAAAAGAGTAGAGTGGGAGTTGCTCTCAGCTTCCCAGTAGTTGCCTGAAAGGAAGTTCATGCTACTTAGCTCAGCATGATGACTCCTAAACCATTATTTAGAGTGGTCTATCCTGGCACTGGACGTGCAATGAGACAGAAATGTATACAGCTGCAATATGAACGGGAAGAAGGGCTGCACAGCTGTGTAGCTGTACCCGGCATCATGTAAGCACTTCAGTGATGTTTCTGCTAAGTTGCTCATTGCTTAGAGTTTTCCATCCATTGCCAATAATCCCAAACCCTTTCTTCCCCTTAAAATACCTCCAATGGAAACAAACAAACAAACAAGCAAACAAAAAAAAAAACAAAAAAAATTATATTCTTGCACTACTTACTACTGGGTTTATCAAAGAGCTGCAGCATGAGTCCATGACTGCTAACGGTCCTAATTTGAGAGAAAAGAAACTAAGTAATTGGAACATAATCTGCATCTTGATAGCAAAGTATCGGGATTGATTAATGAGAAGATTATGCTGCTTAAAAAACTGGTATAATGGACTCAGAGATTGAACCTGCACTGGATAGTAATATTTCTTTCATATCTAGTTGGAAGGCTGCATCAAAGGGGAAAATCAGAGTGTTCCCTTGGATACTTGCACAAAGGAAGAAGTTCACTGGACAATTCAGAGATGCAGTGGTCCAGTAACACTCCAGTATAAATCAAATCATGAAGGTAAGACCAAAAGTATTTCTCATCTCTAGTAGCTCCAGGTCTATTGTACTAACTAGTGCGGATGAGAATAAGAGAACCAGAATATCTTTTATATTGGTATAAATCTGAAGTATGCCCACCAGTGTTAGCTATGAACTGAAAACAAAACAAAAAAAAAAGCCCATATGCTTGTCACTACAGGACTCTGAAGAATTTACATGGTGGGCCAATAACTACATGACTCACAAAACAGAAACTTATTTTTATGTACTGTTTTCTGTAATACAGCGTGGTGACCTGAATTATCTTTTATCCAGCCGAAGTCCACTTAGCATTTTACCTGATGGAGTTGCCCTGTTTATTACCTTTGTGGCTTTATCTTTTCCTTAACATCTGGAGTTTGTGTTTGATGGATAGAATTTGATTTTAGTGTTCAAGGCTTGTGATGATACTTTGGGGTTGTGGATCAAAAATTACATTCCCAAATCCATTTTTTACCGGTGTATATGAATTTTCAGGTTTTATTTATTTATTCTGGTTAGAGAATTTCAGCTGAATAAATCACACAGGAAGTGATGTCTTTGCTTTTCTTTGATGTTTTCAAAGGTGGGAAAGAATATTGCAAATTTTTGAGCACCGCTTAATGGTAGATAAAGCATGTTATAGTTTGTGGGAGTGCCAATTACAGCTAATAATAAAGGGAATAGCTTGTCATTAAAATTGGTGGCAGAACTCAAGCTGTACTTACAGGATAGAGTTACAGTTATGTCTGCATCTTTGCTGAGAAGTTCTCTGTTTTACAGGTCATGTTTGGAGCACTGAAAATAGGGTTATGTATTATAGGTATCATGACAATGGGAATATTCTCACAGATTCTGATACCAGCAGCATGACCTGTTTCTGAACCAATGCCCTGTTGGTGTCTTTAAGGTGCAGACCCATAACCTTGCTGTAACTGGTGCAACTAGCACTCTAGAAGTACAAACTCTCTCTCAGAAGAGCCTCCGAAGTTTGTGCTGTGTGCTTCTCTCAGAGGATGCCCCGGAACGCAGCAGTGCTGAGGTTTTGACCAGTGGCTGATCAACGCTTTGCCCCTTTCCTCATTGCTGCAGGTTACCGAAAGCTGCTGTCAGAACTGGAAGAAGGGCTTATCACATCCGGGGACTCGTTTCATATCCGCTTGAATCTGAACATCTCCAGCCAGCTGGACTGCTGTTCCCTGTCAGTGAAATGTGACGAGATTGTTCATATTCTTGACACCATGTACCAAGGAAAGTATGAGTGGCTGTGCGCCAGAGTTGATCCTTTCACAGACAGGGATCTGGAAACAGGGACCATCCCCAGCTACAGCAGGTGAGTGTAATGCAGAGTGACCATGACTGAGAGCAGTGGTTCCATAAATAGGAAAATTAATAGCTGCTGTAGGAGAGATGTGTATGTCTTCATCTTTGGGAAAAGACCTGGTGGTGTTAAACTGTAATATGAGCTGTAAAACTTTAGAAAGGAGGCTGCACATCTCACCCAAAAGAATAATGTGGATTTCTCAAAAAGAAGCATAAGAAAATATATCATGGAGATTCTTTAATCCTTAACTGCACTGCAGTCCTGCTCATTATTTTATTCCTGTATTTACGATGTCATTTATTCAGTCCTCACTGCTATTTCTATTTAATCTTTTCTGTCAGCACAGACCCATTGCAGTTCAGCCTTTTTTCTGTGGGGTTTCAAAGGTTTCTTGATCTATGAGATTTCATCCTTTCTTTCAGAGCCCAGCAACTTCTTCTGGTGAAGCTGCAGCGGTTGATGCACAGAGGAAGCAGAGACGAGACAGAAAGCTCGTATAATACTCTTCGGGCACTCCGGGTAAGGACCTACAAACAAGGTCATTTTAAAATCCATTACTCCACTGCTAGTTGTTGTTCATCATGTTAATTTTATGGGAATTCCTATTTACACTCTGTGTAGGTTTTGATCGTCCCAGGTAATGGGTGACCTATGTTTGTTTGAAATAATATTGTCTCTGGCAATGTACCTAGCTCCAGGGTACTGTTAACCCTTCCTGCTATGAGGTAGTACACTTTAAATGTATAATATCTGTTCTGTGTCATAGTTAATCCCTTTCATTCTTCTCTTCCCATAAGCCTCTAACACAACATCACATCCACATGAGGAAGAAGCTGTGTCCTTGGAGTTAATAACTGGAATTATTTCTTTCCTACTGTGAACAATTGTCTAATCCAAAGAGCTGTCATTGTCCCACATTAGAAAAACATTTGTCTCCCAACCTACATGCCATGGAGAGAAGCGGGATTGTCAGGTCTTCACACACAACAGCCCTGCCAATTTCTCCTTTTCCGTCAGTGAAAGAACTTTTATTTTTCTTTCTTTAGCCCCAAGAATTCCATCTTTACACGATTAAAAACTAACTTCCCAATGTATTACTTACCAGAGTTTTTTTCTAGAACTTTTAATAGAGCTTAGGAGGCATACACACTTCTAACATTTGCAGAGACACTGGAGCCACGATATTTGATTTCAGTCAAGGTTGTGCTATGCATTCATCCTGTACTCCAGTCCTCACTCATCAAAGGGATGGAGAGCACCAGCAGCGATGCCAGTGAGAGTAAAAGCTTTGCATGCTATTTCTTGATACAGAAATTACCTCCATCATAAACTGTGGAGTGCAATCTCCTGTGAAGAAAGGAATGTGGAAGAGCAGTGACCGAAGTGCTATAGCTTGCTTAGAACATTGTATTTGCAGTAGATATAAATCAGTCACTGTCCCTTTTACTGGAAATACAAAATATCTGCTTCTGCTTCTGCTTTCTCTGATGCTATGATTTAAAAATATTTTTTTTTTTCACTAGAATACATTGCAGCCAGAGGAGCCTGCACCACCAAATGACCCAAAAGCCAGCCCTCGCCTGTCCAGAGCAAGCTTTCTTTTGGGCCAAATATTACAGGTAATAAAGTTTAAACTCTCAGTGGCATGTCTGAAATAGATCTGAATAACAGATATTCTCAGGCTATTCTAATCTCCCCAGAAACTCTACCTCAGGTATAGAGGTTGCATAAGCACTTCTCTGTGGTACGACAAAGAAGGGGCAAAGCTGTGGGTATGATCTGCAATGCTGTTGTGCAGATACTCAGTGCGTGTGTGTTAATCTGCTGTGGATACATCAGTGCTTTGACTCATGATAGCAGCGAGCTCTGCCAAGGAAAAGAAAAGCATGCCACTTAAGAGCAGAGGAGAAAATAAGAAATCCCAAAGGGCATTAACAAAGGCTGTGAATCAGATCTATGATATTTAAAGAGACTTAGAATTTAGTCTGCAGATCCATGGAGTTTTGTCTTTGATAGACATAGGTAATTCAGATCTCATAGATAACAAGTGTGGACTGATGAATGCATAGGAGAATAAAGAACGTAAGAAATGAGGGTCAAATCTCTGTTCACCTTTTCAGTTTGTCAGCAGGTCTGAAAACAAATATAAGCGCATGAATAGCAATGAGCGAGTCCGTATCGTCACTGGCTGGCCCTCTGGTCTGGCACGGACCTCATCTGAAGCAAAGAAACCCTCACCTGATAAACTGGAAGGTATGGATATAAAATAATGATAGCTTTTACACACGTGGTGCTGATACGAAGGCATACTGCGTAACTGCATGGTTGTTAAAAATGTTATAGGACTTCCCTATTACTAGCTTCTCTGTTCTACTCTGTGCAAAAATTAGGCAGTGTTTGTTACCAAAAGACTGATTTTACTAAAAGTGTTTGGGGAACCAAGCCTTCATGAGCAAGCTTACAACACTGAAACTTCCTGTTTTGTTGGCAGTTCTTCCCAGGTTCTCTCTTGCTCTTTGTCTAAAGCAATTAACTTATTAGCAGAAAGATTCTCCTAGCAAGTCTCCTGTTAAACCATTAAATAATCTCGTGAAAGCAAAAGGCACTTGAATTATTTAGTGTTAGATTGGACATTTTACTACTGGATATATAGTAGGGATAACCCTGGCACGATAGAAAGGAGAACCAGTATGAATAACCATGTCATTTCTGGTTCACAAGTTTCTCCTTTTTTTCTCCAAATACTGATGGAGAGGAAACACCAGTATGAATGTCTTGTTTTCTACTCAGATTTGGATTCTGAAAGTGAAATCAATAAGAGGCTCAGCCTGATCCCTTATAGCTTGGTGAGACCCATCCACTGTGAGCGCAGGCGCCCCGTTCTTTTCACCCCCACCATGCTTGCCAAGACCTTGGTACAGAAGCTTCTGAACTCTGGAGGTGCCCTGGAATTCAACATATGCAAGCCAGGTAATGGGATAAAGACTGCCAACCCTCAGCATTGGAAATAAGAGCATACACATATGTGCACATACACAAGGGCGTGCACTATTGAAAGTTGCTTGAGGTTTTTAAGTCACATCAGAGTGGTGTATAACTACAAGTCTTGTTTTTTTGAGACTGAGATATTTGAATGTTTTTGAGACAGCCAATGCACACAGTTATGAGATTCTGTGTCTGTGAATATTATCCATGTGTATGCTGTGTGGTTGCTAGGATGCCCCTCAGAGACTGAAATGCTGTGAGTGCTCTTTCTGTTTGCATACTGTTTGCATACTGCATATCTAGGCAATGTGAAATTTTGATTAATTTGTTTCTAGTATTTGCTATTATGAGGAATATCTTCCCTAGAGCGATTTTATGTTTCTATCTCGTCCAAGGCTGTGAAGATTGTGCATTTGATCTGCTTGAAAGACTGATTTTCTTCCATTCTAAGTATTTACTATTAAAGCAATATGCAGTACTGTGATTGCTGTAGGGCAGGATTGTATACAACACAGCATTAAACACAGCTGACGTTTCATTTTTACACTAATATTGAATACCCACCGCATAGTACAGTCTTACAGTTATCCAGACAGAGAAACTGAAAAGTTAAGTATCATAATAAATATCCCATCTTGCAATATAAAACAAAAGCTTTGATGTAGAGCCGCAATTCACAAGGGGACCAGTATCACACATTGCAACCTAAGCCAAAAATTTTTGAAACTTTAAACACAAATGTTGGAACACTAAATCCATGTTTTAGGATCCTGTACTGAAGCGACCTTCTTTTTTTTAGCATTTCTCAGCATCCTTCAGCCCTGTAATGTTACTCTGTAACATGAGGTGCTGGAATTGTATTTACTGTTTTAATTTAATGCCTTCACTGTGTTGTGGTAATTGCCCAAGGACTCATTGGTGCAGGATATAGCTGAGGTGCTCAGCTGTGATCAGATTAAGCTTTAATTGAATTTAATGGAAGAAATGAGGCAGCTGTTAAGAAGACAATTCAGTGTTCATCTTCTTTCCCTGAACCATCCTGACATCTTGGGTGAAGTGCTATTGGACAGTTGTTAGGTGTACTGCTGTTGTAATCATGATTTTTGTCCTCATCCACTTCTTCTACCAGATATTGTAACAAAGGAAGAGTTCTTAAGGAAGCAAAAGATGGAGACTATCATCTTCAGCAGAGAAAAAAATCTGAACACATACGAATGCATTGTACCTGCCAATATTGAGGCTGTCACTGCAAAGGTGCTGAGAGTACTCTGTATCCATTGCACAGGCTGTCTGTGAATCTGTCTGCAGTGTGTGTTTCTTCTTGAATGAGAGATTGACCAATTTATAGTTGCATGTTCTTTTTCTTGCCCACCTTAAATCTTAGATTTGTATTTATTCTCTCACATGGCTTTTATTTGTGCTCTTGCTTTTCCTTTTCCTTTTCATCCTCAGCTATATCCTTTTATATTCTCACTCATTCCCTGTGATGACCCACATTGATGCAGCAAAATATCCTTTCATTTTCTGTGCTTCATCCCTTATTCAGTTCCTTTTCGTATTGTAAGTATATATGAATGCGTGAGAGAGTAAGAGACACAAGGACCGAGACAAAAGAAAGGATAGCCTGAAACACAGACGCAGGGGTGTACAGTACAAAGATAACGATGTCAAAGACAGAGACGTCATATCAAGTAGAGTAGATTTGATGCACAGCATGGAAAAAAGGAGAATTAAAGTGATGTTTTTTCTCATACAAGTAGTTGCAGTAGATGTTCTCTCTGAACAAAGACCATGTGTGTGTTTGTGTATATATGTAAAACTTTTATCACACTCTTCAATTTTAGATCAATCAATTTCTATTTTAAGCCTTTTCAGAGAGCTATTGAGCTTCACTTTTATTTGACTGGCTAGTTGTAAACCAGTAGGAGGAGTTGGGACTTTAAATGTATATTTGATTAAAAGGTTTTAAATCAGTACAATGGTAAATGGAGAGCTTTTCAGCTGACCCCGTAAGGTATGGATACCTTTATCTCAAGATTCTACAACAGTGAATGTTCCTTTGTAACGCTGTTATGACTTTGTTTTTAGAATAAGCATTGTCTACTGGAAGCTGGAATAAGCTGCACAAAGGATTTAATCAAAGCCAAGATATATCCTATTGTTCTCTTTATCAGAGTCTCGGAGAAAAACATCAAGAGGTTCAGGTAAAATATCAAACCTTTTGCATATTTGATATTCTTTTATTCAGTGGGTAATTCTCGAGTCCAATAAGGTTATCACTGAGAGAAATGCAGGTCCTCTTCTTTCTTCATCTGGTGTCTGTGTGTGCATTGTTTCCTACCATGTCTTCTTCCTGAAATATTGACCAGGAAAAAGAAGGAATTCCCCAATTTTTACATTCTTTCACTGTCTCTGATAGCAATGATCATTGTGGGAGGATAAGACTGAAGAATATGTCTTTTTCTCCATGCTTAGCACTCCCACAGCATTTCTTAAGGTAATAATAGCTGTAAGAGGAAAGTTCACAAACTTGCACTCTCCCTACATTCAGCCCTCTTAAATTATTTCCCCATAGCAAGTATTTTTCCTTGGGGGAAGGATGGAAGTAGGGGGGGATAGACCTGGAGTAGCTGTATTCTCCACTGCTTTTATTGCTTGTATATAATCAGTAGAAAATAAATTCTTAATAGGGCAGCTGGGACTACGGGATTCACTTACAGTGCAAGACATTTATTTTTGGTCTGCTCATTTGGTACAGGAAACTATTGCCAAAGCCGGAGACCGAAGATGAGTTTTTACGTATGTGCCGTCTGAAAGAGAAAGAACTGGAGGCACTGCCATGCCTTTATGCCTCTGTAGAGGCAGATGCATGGAGCAGTATTGAGGATCTTATCCGAGTAATAAAAGACAAGATCGGAGAAGAGCAGCGTAAAACCATCTGGGTAGATGAAGATCAGCTATAAAAAAACAGTATGTAAAATGAAGCTCTTTGGTGACAAAAGGACATACTCAGGTGGAGCGGGGGCTCGCAGAATTCTCTGATTCGGTGCCCAGTGCTCTCTTCTGTTTCATCCTTGCTGCCTGGGGACTTGCTACTGGCAGAATGCATGTATGGAATGGAACTGGAGCTTTGCTGAACAGCCAACATCTCAGATGCTGGGGATCTGGGGTGTGGATCGGACCACAGCCACCACCACAACTTCTGACCCACCAGCATCTCTTAATGGACAGCAGCTGTTTAACAAGTCAGAAGGACAAAGATCTTGCGAGGGAGCTTAGGGTAATTTATTATGTAAAAATACAGTTCACAGCTGGCCAATCAAACACTTCTGATGAGACCAGATAAGTGAAATCGAAGAGAAATAAAGCGTGAGGATTGGACTAAAGGATATAGAATTGAGACGTGTCCTGCACCCATCTTGAGGTGAGGTTCCAAAAATACTGCAATAAGGAAGCTGTTTGGTAGCAACAGAAACACTACCGCTGGTGGCTGAGGCAGCTCTGTAGCCCTGTTTTTCCATGACCATTTCAGTCAGAAGGGAAGAGAATAGCTGTAATTCCTGGCATTAATTAAAAGGACAATTTTCACTTCCTCTTTAAACCCAGTCCTCTTTAACAGTTTTGTGGGTTTTCTTTTAGTCTTGGCAGTTACAGAAAAAAAAAAAAAAAAGAAAAGACTCCACAGTCCCAGTGGCACATCAGATCTTTCCAGATCTGCCAATGTTTCATTTATTTTTTCCCTGCCTCTGTACTGTATTAATTTGTATGTCTCTCAATTTTTACCATTTTTCACTTGTGGAAAATTCTATTGTGCCTTCTCTAGGCAGCAAGGTTCTCTGTTTCTCCACTGAAATCTGTATTTTTGTACAACATCATTGCCTGCCAACATGCCTGCTCTCAACAGGAGGGACTATTCTGAGAAGAGGAAAAGGAGAATTTCATAAGCCAGTAATCGCTGTGAGCCACTCAGTCCTTGACCTCTCTGCCATGACTGACAGCAAGGAGACCAGTGAGTGTCACACTGTGCTGTGGCCAGCTAGTATAACATTTTCAAAAGTGTGTACATGACTTAGAAGACCACATCCCATTTTCAAAAGCACTCGACTCCTCAGAGACTTTAAGTTCCACCAAAAATGAGTGGGACTAGGACTCCTAAATCTCTTAGGGCTTTTAAAATTTTTCCTCTATACATCAGACACTGCATTGAGACTGCCAAATTGATTCAATAAAACTGATCCGATAATTATGACTTGCGCAGTTGCTGATCTGAAATGCAATAAAATCTGACCTACAGATGAAGAGGTGTACATCTCATTATCCTTAGATCTTTCATTCGCTGCCATACCCCTCCCTTTTAAGATGCATTTAATAACAAACAACCTTATCTCTGCTTCTGTGTTCATCCCGTGCGCCCTGTCTTGGTAGCTCAGGCCAGCATGCAGCAGCTTGCAATAAAAAGACAAAGAATCCAAGCAAAACATCTGGCCTGGTTGCCATTAACTGCTGCACTGTCCTGGTGATGAGCTTCTGATGTTGGGGGTGTCTCCCAGGTGGACTGGGTCAGTTCATGTTAGCTTACATGACTGTGCTTTTCTGCTCTCCTCTTACTTTTATGCATATCATTTTTTTAACTAATGCTGTTTTCTAGAAGTCATTTATGTCAGCTTACATCTAAATTTCTGCTGCTGTGTTTTTCACATTATTAATGTTTGAAAGACTGCTCATAGCTAGCGTTTCTCAGATAATAGCTTTTTACCTTCCCAATGCCATCTGTTTGGACTGCGCAAGCAGGGGGATACTCCTATTTTGCAATCTCTTCACAAAGTACAGGCTGCATCCACAATTTGCAACTCCCTCCAGGGCAAAGAATAACAGCTGATTGGGGTATATATAGAACAAATTGGTTGATTCTTCATAGAGCCTCTGTAGCTCAACAAGAAAACAAAGTGTCGGCTGGGAAAGCTGAGCCTTCCAGGAGCATTTTTGCAGATATTCCTAATGTCCTGGTCATGCAACCTTGTGCGACAGCTGCCTGTGCTTTGTTACCGTGACAGTTTTGAGTCCGCAGCTGAGCAAGGGGTGGGACTGCAGGAACATTCCTGGGCTGCTTCAGCAAAAAGTTCAGCCAGGTCAGCTTCAGAGCCGGCAGGAGCAGCCAGCTGCCTGCCTACAGGACAGAGCTCACCCCGTGTCCCTGTTGCAGGGATCAGGAACAGCTGGCAGGGCGGCTGGGACAGACGGGGAGCTGGAAGGAGGGGCTGAAGGATCTCCATCTCTCATGGCTGCTCCTGCAGTGGTCTTCTCTCCCCACTGCTTTAGTTCTGAGCCCTCTTTACACAAACAACAGCTGTGGATGTGATTTATCTCACTTAACTTCAGACATGGAAAAGGTGGATGCCAAAGTCTGAAGGAGGTTCCTTTCACAGTGAATGGAGATACACCTCCCAAGAGCTATTTGTCTAACTTACTGTAGATGGCTATCTTAGGATGAGACAAATTGCCCTCTGAACTGTTTGTTTCTTTCCATGGTCTATAGAAGAAAACTAGAAAATTTGTCTGGCCTAAAGGCCAGCAAAAAAAAAGCATTTAGCTTTTTGATCTGTAAAGCTAAGCCCACCTTGTGGAAAAGGTGGGACTAGAGATGGAGGCAGGGAACAATAACAGATCTAATTATTTATGTGAAACAAGAGGAGTAAATACGCGGAACACATTCTTCTTGATATCTGAGTGAATCTCCTGTAAATTCCCAACCCTGCAGATGCTGTAAGGCATTGAGGTTGTCTACCCATTTGACGCAAGGCAACCAGACTCTTAAGTGAAGTAAACTGGCAGAGCTATGTGCTGTGGCATTCATAACCCTCATCTCTCTTTGACTGAGTGGAGAAGGACTGGAAACTATACTCCCCCTTGACTTCTGGATGTGAACTCAAAAAGCAAATCTGTAACTGGAGCACATTCCCAGAAGCGCAGCAGAGCAGTAAGGGCCATTAGCATTTACACTAGCTGAAGAAGTGCTTCTGATGTAGTTCCAAATGCTGTCCATCTAAACTGGAAGAAATTAACCTCTGTGTCTTTTGAAATATATTCAAAACTACAGGCTTGAAAAGAGGCCATGAATTTCCCTAAATGGCAGGGTATTGGAGTCAGTGTGAATTCCAAGTCCTGAACTGGCAGATCTGAAGTGCAAACTTTGAACTTGGGCTGTAGATTTTCTCAGTATTCTTGATTCTGCTAAGTCTTACTTATGAGGTATTACTTTAATCTACCAACCTCTTCCCTCCTCACATACAAATGTAATATAGACAATCCTGAGCTTCTGATCACATAAACAAATGCCCACCCATGCATAGTCAGCTTATTTGTCAAGGACCAATAGCGATCATTTTGTTGAAAAACTGAAAGCAATGATTAATAAAAGGCAATCGAAACTGGAAATATTGTAAATGTGTGTTGTAAGCAGTGTAAAAACTGAGTCCAAAACAGGCTTTCAGCTGGATCTCATGGAACTGTAAGGATTTGACAAGTTTTCAGTTGGATTTTCTTTGGGTGTTTTTGTGTTGTTAGACAGCACTTAGTATAAGATTTGCAAACAACCGGACTTGCAGGTACCACTGTAATTCAGACAAATTATCCGAGTCTAATAAAATGAAGCTGCAGACCCACGTTCAAGCTGGCTGCCGTGGCTGGACATCGGAGTTCAGATCAAGCCATCTGACAGAGACATGTCTGGATACCAGTTGCATTTGTCTGTCTGAGGTAAGCAACTTTTACATTAATCCATTTTAAAACATACCACTCAAGGTTTCTAACTGTAGTCTGTGAACATTTCTCCACAATCTGTATTTTAAGCTAAACAGGGAATTATCAGAAAATCAGGGTAATTGTCCTGTATTCAGTATGCTACTTTTTTTTTTTTTTTTAACAGAAAAAGTTCTAAAGCACCAAATAATTAACAGCCTTTCAAAATATATTATCGGAAAACTACTTCTTTCATTTAAGAGCTCACAAGAGCTTGCTGAAAAATTTTTAGATGCGGATTGTTCTTTGGAAAATGTCATTGAAAAAATGGCCACTAGAAAATGCAATTTGAATGGAATCCAATGGAATATTGTGCTGTTAGAAAATGTGTTTTCATCCAAATCAATTGTCTGTAAAAATGTTTTCATTCTGACATTTCATTTAAAAAAAAACAGTTTTTAAGTAATACTGAAGTAGTTCTTTTCAGTATTTCACATACTTTCAGTCTCTTACCTAGAAATATTTCTGGCTTTAATTTTTTTAATTTTTTATGGTTGAAGTATTTTTAAGAGTCTACATTTAAGCATTTAATTTGATTCAAACACTTTTTGAAGAAAATCTTGTATTTGATTTTTATATTCTACAAAGTAATAGAAGTAAGGCCTTATAGCTATCAGATGCGGAATAATTTCTGTGATCACAAGAAAAAAAAGCACTGAATCTGGCTTTACATTATATTTAACTCTGCTGCTAAAATGATGTGTTATATAAGTCAGTATCATGCAGTTCAGCACATTTGGGAATTGTTGCAGGTAAAAATTTCATGCAAACTTTATTACACAGAATTTGATATTCCTTTGAATCAGAATTCTGGCTGGAGGCTAAGCTGTCAATTGGTCTGTCTGCAGCACAGACAGCTCTGGCAGCACAATTTGCAGGGGGGTAGGAACACACACAAAGCAGACTTTTGCTTATGAACCTTAAGTGGAGATAGTTGCCAAAGCTGGAAAAATGCCTGTGAACCTGTTAGAGCTATTTGTATTCTTTTATGCCAAGCTATTTTCATGGGTTAGGGTTGGAAAACTCTGTAGCAAGGATGAAGGCAGAGAGACAGTATTCAGGTGGGCCGACTTCAGCTCTGGGGTGTCCAGAACTGCGCGGACCCCGGAGCTGCTGTGAGGGTACGATGCTCTGCATGGTCACCTAAGGGGAGATGTTCAAGCAGCAGTTGCTGTGCTGGCTGCTGCAGACTGAAAAAAGCAAGTCACAGTTAGGGATTTGGGACTTCTAGGAGAACAGCATTCTAGGATTTTGCAATTATTTGAATTGAGTACTCTGAATCATTCAGCATTAATCAGCTTATACTGTGAAGCATATCAAATGTGTTCCCTCTTGGTGCAGTTGCTATCTCCCTTGCTTTTGTTCCGAGGACTGAATGGTATTGTGCTATTTTGTGCTGTTTGCCATTAAAAGGTATACAGGATTTCAACTGAGATACGTGATTCCTTTCTTACAAGTTCCTCTGCTTTCCCCACATCTCCTGCCTTGCTCAGTTTCCGGAGTTCTCGTTTGCTCCCCGCTCCATGTAACGCCCAGGCTGATTCAGGGTTCGCAGCACACTTGGCTTGCCTGAGGTCCTTCATCAGAACACTGCTCCGTGCAGTCGTGTCCAGCGCACCGAATGATTAATGTGTAAATTGAAACTGTAATTCAAGAAAAACCTTGTGCTTTACTGGACTCGCCTGCAGCAGAAAAGAAAAAGGAGGCTCTCATGCGGATCAATGCAATGTGCCTTTTGACTTTGGAGACCTAATCCCAGTGTGATTCTTGGTTCAAGCACAGTGAATACGGTCCTTTGGCTCTGGCAGCTTGGCTAGCAGCACAGCTGTTGGATGTAACTCCTGGCACAGCAGGAGTTACGCTGACAGCGCAGTGCGAGTCCTGCCCACGCAGGACCTGGGGGAACCGGGGTAACTTATTCTGTCTGACACCTTCCTGAACGGAAAACCTAATTCAGCCAACGCTGTGCCGAGAGACCGTGACAGGAAATTTCCTCCTGAATCTTTCAGGGACCGCAGAATTCTGCCTTGCTCCCAGAAATCACACTCGATATTTCTGCAAAGCCCTCTGCAGCCCTTACCCCCCCAGAAAAGGATCTGTGCCAACCTCATGGGCTTTCCCCCGCATCTTTCTAGTGAAAAATTTTGGTCTTTCTCTCTGATCCTGCAGAAGCAAATGGAAGGCCTCCCATCCCAGTTTTCATCTGTAGCGTTCATGTTTCTTTACAAAGTAGGTGTTGTTAACATTCCTGTGCAAACAGAGGAACTGGACAGAGGGTCGGTGTGGCCGATCTGCCCAGGGCAGCACCACGGGCTGGCTCCTTAAACCCTGCACAGAGCTGGCTCTGGGTCTGCGCTGCTCTGGCCTGAAGACTCTGAACAAGAGCATAATGCAAGTCTGGCAGTTCTCTCAAGGATTTGAGTGGTGGCTGCCTTAAGTGGTGAGATTTCTAGTTTGATTTGAGAACCCTACCAGTAAGCCAAGTTCAGAACAACAGGAAACTCGTCCACCCTCCCTCCCCCGCCTCCTTTTTTTCTGTTCCTCTGCTGCAGAAACTTTCTGATGTTCAGATCACAGGCTCTCCGGGGTTAAATGCACCATTAGTCACTGGAAAAAAAAAAAAAAAGGAAAAAAAAGAAGACCCTTTAAAAGCAGATGGTGGGTGATAGGGAACCTGTTTGAGAGTAAATATCTACAACAGCATGTCTGCTTCATCAGATATTAGCATCAAAAGCTGTCTGACAATTTAGCAACAAACAGCAATATTGATTTTCTTCCAAACTGCAGACACAGAAAGCACAGAAAGACAAAGACGGAGAGATGGCTCTTTCATAGGATCCCCATCACGCCTGGGCAAATAACAAGGCAGGACTGCCAGGCAGTGAAGCACCTGCAACATCCAGGTCAGCGTGGTACCAGCAGCCTGCAGGTTAGAGGTGACTCAAGGACGCAGGGCATGGTCCAGCTCCTGGCCCCGAGGGTGTGCAGCACGCAGTGATACCTTCCCAGGGATGAAGAAGTGAGGATGCAGCCGGGCTGTTCCCACCACGGCAAGTGGGATCTTGTGGATGGAGCATGAAGCGGTGAGGTACAGGTTGCTTCCCTTGCTGTTTTCAGAGGATACACGAATTAATCACTACGAAGCAGTCGAACAGTAATAGCTACCTCTCCACCTGGGCTGCCTGCAGCCCCAGCAGCCATCCTGACTTTTCAGGGCACTTGCAAAGTAGCCATTTTTCCATCCTGGCAATCTGGAAGAATTCTACCAGAGAACTACGATGCAACTCTTTTTTTTCCTTTGTTCTCTGTCCCATTAACTTCATTTTCCCATGTTGGTAGAAAAGTCTTCTCATGGCCAGCAGTCAGACCTCGGAACCACTTCTTTTATCACAAGTGTTTGGTATATCCAGTCCTCTGGAGAACAGCTTTCTTTTTTTCTGATTTAAATTCACCACAACTATTGGTCTCACATCAATTATGTACACTTCTCCCTTGCCTGTCAGTCTGAAATGCCAGTGAATCTGGTAATTTTTGCTCACAGAAGTGGGAAACTAACAGGGATCTGATCTTTGGCACAGCCTGCAGTGATTGCAAGTACCAAGGCATTAGCAAAACAGCAAGGAAACAGAAACAGGCACTGAAACTCACTGAAGTACAATCTCCTGCTCACAAACAAGTATTCAGAGAGTAACTCGTAACGTAGTGCTTCAGAAAGGGCTGGGGTACATCAGGACAGTGCCCAGGAAGGGCTTCACAAAGCAATATCCAGCCCTGGTCATGGGGACATCCAGAAAGCTCACGATAGAACAGGACAAGAAATAAGGAATAACTTGTGCCTAAACTTCCTGGAATAAATGGACACAACTCCATCAACTTTTAGCTCTGCGCACCAGAAGGAGCTAAGCTGGATATCGGCTCTGACCTACCTAGAGTTTTTTATAGCAACATTGCCATATTGTTAAAACACTGTTTTAAGAGCCAGTTTTTGGTTGTTGCCTTCATTTTTTTCACCCTAGAGAAAGCTGGTGGGGTAAACTTCTATTAAATGAATGTGAAAAATTGATGCCTGGGTCTAAGTGCACATTTATAAATATAACATCAAATTCAGTGGCTTACAACAGCGTGTCTCCCAAAGAGCTCTGCCCTCCAAGCACTGCCTACCCTGCTGTAGTAATGGTCTTTCTCTTACCAGCCTCCTGAAATGCTCGAGCAGTCTTCCAAAGGCAGCCTTATGCTGGTGAGATTTAGCTCTGTCATTGTAGCTTGTCTGCAGCATTTACTTCTCCATATCCTGGTGCTGAGCTGATTTGCTCATTATCAGATTGCTTTTTATTAATCACAGCAGTAACAATGGGACAGAGAAGCTGGAATACAGCATAGACAGTGCTTCATTTGTTCCAATTGATTTTCCTATCACATTTTATTACTACTATTTACTTTGTGCGCCTCAGAAAGATTGAACTGCACTGTGCAGTAGGGGTACATATTTGAATTTCTCCTCCTTTTAGCTCGTGCTATTTCTATTATGATAGTCAGAACAGTGGGTTCTTCCAGCAACTAAGCCATGACCTTCTCTGCTATAAAACAGCATATAGAGGTTTTGTGATAATTAGACTCCACCAGCGTGTGAAGTCCTGCATGTGGAGTCCTAGGGAAATCCATGCGAATCATGGATACCGAGCACGTCTGAAAATTAGATTGCCAAGATGGTATTTTACAAATTCTCAGCATTGACCAGAACCACAGCTATAGCTAAAACAGCCACAAGGTATAATTTGAGAGTATGCAGAATATGTGTATGCATTCTACACTTGGGATAGGATGTTCTGGTGGTTTCAGGGTGAGGTTTTGTCTTGCAGTAAAAATAATGGAGATGATGGTGATGATGATGCTTTTTTTTTTTTTCCTGCTTCTTCCTAGCTATTTTCTAATATCTTAGATCACTTCACAAGCTGGATCTGGCAAACTTCAGCCAGCATATCTAAAACATCAGAGAAGACCAAAGGATTACTGTCAGAAGGTATTTGGTGGTTTATGGAAGATGATGCTTGAGTCAACAAGAAGACAAAGGATGGCAGGTGCAGTAAGATTCATTCGTTGTTTCCTTTCCATAAACGAGGCTCACAGAGAACCAAAACCAACTTAAAACTTTGCCAGAAAAAAACTATCAAATTCTGTGGTAAAGCTCCTATTTTCAGCACAGCTAGGATTTCACGCTAGAGATTTATAAGCGTTTGAACTATATTTATTCTGAAATTGCCCTATTCAATGAGTACAACAGGAAATCCATGGTTGGCTGCATCTGTAGGTGTGAGATACAGTTGTGTGGGGAGGTGATGAGAATATGTAAGAAAAAAAAATAGCTTTGTTTTGTACAAATTGTTTTACAATTAGCCTAGTTTAGGAGGGAGGAGGAAGCTAGCAGGTGGTAGCATGTGTCATTAATAAAGTTTAAAACAGAAACCACGAATAGTCAGCTGAGCTGAAAGTTTCCGTGGGCTCTTCACTCTTACTGGAAATGTGAGAGTCCTTCAGACAGGAATTTCTTTCTTATCATGTGCTTTATCTTGCTGAGGTGCTGTTTTATAACTTAAGCAGAATGTGTGAGTGTCTGTGTGTGTGTGCGTGCAAGAACGTCTGTGTACACGTGTACCACAGAACAGCACATGTCTATACAGATGTGCAACATTATGCTCTTTGGGAACATGCCACACACCATCAAGTAGGTGTTTTTTCCTCCTAGCTCAACTAGCAGAATGGCTTCTTTTGTTCTACCAGGAGAAGCTTTTGGTTCTTAGAGCAGAAGATGCTGAGCTAGAGTGCCCTGGCCCCCTCCCTGAAGTACACACATACACTTGTCATTTGTCCAACGGCATCTGAGCTGTGTGACTTTGAGCTTGTATGATGGTTTACTATCCTCCTACAGTTGGTGACCTTGAGCTGCATCAAATAATTATTTTCTTTCTTATTTTTCTTTTTTTTTTTTTTTGAGCAGTAGTGGGGGTAATTGAATGATTGTAAAATGGGCCACTAGGCAACTAGAGGTTAAATGAAAACTAAAATAATGTCATCTACTGGAACATTTTTGGTCACATTTAAGGTCACAGTCAGATAAAGGGTTAGGAAATATCAGCCTGAGACTTTAGCATTGCAAATGGGTTTCTGCAAGCACAGCTTGTGAGTGATGGGAGGGGAGAGGAAGAAGGGAGGCGAATATACAGACACTGGTGGTGGATTTAACCTGGACTAAGTTCAGGCACCTCAATAAGATTCACTTGAGCAGTATTGATCAGAGAGGAAACACTAAGTATGTTTGTTAATCTGACACTATTTCCTTCATGCTGTATTTTTATTGTTATTAGAATCTGTGATTTACTGTGTCCAGCCTGGATCAAATTCAGCAGCTGTATTTCTCAAGATTATTTTTTCACCCTTTCTTACTGAAGTGCATTTATGGAAGAAGTTTTACAGCTTTTCAAAAGAAGCGTGTCTCCCTCCAGTGGTGAAGTGATACAGCTTGGGTTTCCAAAATCAGTTAGGCCATGTGACTGTGCATGAGTGTGCATGAGAATACACTTTTACATGAAATAATCCTGTGACGCACATGAGGAGAACATGAACACTCATCAGTAGCCACCTATTTTATAACGGTTCTTCCAGTAGAACACACAGTTTCTTTGAACAACCTCTGTGGTACACCACATCTCATTTTAATACTCTTTGTTTTAACAAAATAGTTTAATATTGCAAATTCTCACTCAATTTGCATGTTTTGCTGCTTGAATATTAGTAGTTTCTGACTGCTGATTCCACAGTTGTACAATAAAATAGTGGGTTGAGCCCCGTCACCCTGCGGCATGAGGTAAAACAATGTTTTAGACGTCGTGTAGAAAAATCTCTTTGGATCAAGCTGTTTTCAGTTCAGAAGAGACATATTCAAGCCCTGGTCACCCCATAACAGAAAGCCATACGATACAAGTGCATTGGGGTGAGGAGATATTGATTTACCTTCTGTAAAATAAATGTAAAGTCAAAGCCTGAGCATTTTTCAGCACCTCTCCAGTACTCTGCCTGATTTGTGTGCAAGCCCCAAATCTCATACCTTCCACCATACATCCCACATCTTTTGAACCATCCCTGAATTGCAGATTCATATTATGAGCTGCAAAACTTGTTCGGCCTGTGTAGTGAGCCACAAGTGCTCCCTTACTCATCTAGTTTGTGTTCCTTACTCAAGTTCTTCCTTTTTGACCTCGTTCTTCACATTTCCAAATCTGAGATGAACTTCATAAAGCACTTTTCTTAACCTCCCTATGCCTTACTGTGTTCCCCGTTGAAACTGTGCAACATCAAAATAGATATTAAAATAGTGATACCTCAGTAAGGGAAACAGCAAGAAGCATTACATTTAAACCAGTATTTATTGTTAATTATGCTTTTCCTTCTAGTAGTGAATAAGCACTCAGTGCTGAAATTGGAAGACCTGCTCAGAAAGGGTTCTATGTGATTATTTGATTATAATATGTTAGCAGTGCTTGTAGTTACTGTTCTGCTGATTTCATGCCAAAACAATGGGCTGTGATGGCTTCAGAATCAGCTAAACACTTCACCATCTTCTGAGCATCGTAAATGGATTGGAGAAAACATGTTTGTGCATTTTCTTTCTGAGCTCTTTCATCATCTGAACTGTGACATAGAATAGTTTTCTTCAATGCTCACTGTATCACAACCGTTTGCTAAAATATGAATATATTTTTGAAGATAAAATATCTTGTCTCTTCAGGAGAATGCATTCTCCTCCTGTTTACTTTGGGTTTCAGGTTGTGCTTTTCCCTGTCACCCACAAATATTCAATTGTATGTTCCCTCCTCCTTCTCTTCTAGCCAAGGTTATAAATTAAAATTCAATTTCATTAAAATCGCAAGTAATCATTCTCTGCCTCTCATTAGTAATGATTCGGTGCAGGGGGATCCCGGCTGCTCCCACAACTGTAATTCAATTGGACTCACCAGCTCTTGTTCACAAATCGCTTGAGCTGCACTTTCTTCACAAATTTATGGCATCAGCACTGTCCAGAGGTTGAATTACAGCTGCAGGTTTGATCAGGGACTGCATTATTCTGCATCTAATCCCTGCATTCTGACAGCAGCAGGGGGGAGCACTGTTGTTTTACAGGAACGGTGCATTGTTCTTCTGCTTTATGTCAGGGCCTGAATTGCCTTTGGAATCAGGGAACTGTCAGCCCAAAGCTACAAGCGAGCAACAAGATCAGAATGACATGGTATATAAATAACAAACATGGAGACAGTCGAAAGCCAGCGTTCCTTCTTCTGCACTCTCCTAAATTACTGGAATGGTGATTGACCACAGACTGTGCTCTTTCATCATCTGATGCTATCTGAATATGCGAGGCTAGCTGAGCATAATGTTGAAATATCACTCCCAGCTTTTACTCAAAACGAGGAATGTTGATATTCACTCAATGTTGATATCCACTGGTGGCACAAAGTCACCATTAACATTAATTAAATCTTTCAGCCAGAGGCCGTGTTCATGCACCCGTTCACACATGAGCCCTTCCTCTCGGGCAGTGTTCTGCAGCCTACGGCATTCTTGGCAAAAAGGGTCCGTCAGCAGATCTGGAACAGCACGCAGCAGGACCTGTGTGTGCCGTTTACCCCGGAGGTAAGACGTCACCCATCAGCTGACAACTTGCCTGCTGCAAGGCGACATAGCCCCAAAGCCGCCTGTACCCGGGGTTTTAAACCTGGTGGAAAGCAGAAGCCCCTGCCTCTTGTAGAGAGGTGGTGCTGTCATGCAGCTCACCTGGCTCGTGACTCTCAGTTTGGAATTGATCTTCTCCAGGACTGCAGAGACACATTTAACATCAGTTTGGAACAAAAAAAAATATATAAAAAATAAAATAAAAATGGTGTATTGCCTTTGAGAGGTTTTCCTGCTTTAATTATCCATATGCAGGTGGTCCTACAACAAAGAACAAGTCCGAAGCTGCCATGTGCCAGTATGTCGTACTCATTTAATTGAGCTTTGCTGTTAAATCAGTAATGGAAATCACTGAGTGTAAGGCAATATGATAGCTTTGCCACTGTTCTGCTTCTTGTGGCTTCTACTAATTTTCTTGTTTGTTTTAATAACAAAATCTGTCATATTCTAGTTTTGCACAAACCCTAAGAGGCAAATTACAAGAGGTGTCAAGCAATTCTTGTTGACTTCAATGAGGGTTATGTCTTTTTAAAAACTACTTCCCGTGGAAACTGAAGGTCCTTTTATTTCTTTATGCAATCTTGCCATTTTTTACGCTTTGTTGTCAGAGAGACTCTGACATGAGACAGGATAAGGGAAACGTCTGCTTTCACATGACAATTCAGTGCAACAGCATTTGGCTCCTGGTTTGCAGCTTGCAGCTGAATCACCTGTTGTGTGCGGTCCCTTGTGGCTGCAGGCTCCCCCAGCAGGATTCTCAGGCACGGTTTCCCAAGTGTGTTCCAATATGTTCTCAGCGTATTTTAGATCCTTCGTTTGCTCATTTTTTATCCCTTTGCAAACTGAAATATATTTTTCCTTTCCTAATTAACTCCCTGCCACCCCACTTGTGGTAAAGCCTGATTTATTTCTCCGTCTCTGCACTGAGAGGACAGGATACTTAATCTCCTCTGGGTGGACGCTGAAACACTGTCTGAATAAAATGCTGATCACTCATCTGGTTAGCTCCTGCCAGCTCTTCTCCGCATTCCTGCCGCCCAGGTTTTGCATCATTTGCTATCACTTCTTTAACATGGCCGAGTCCCTTCCTTCTCCACTTCTGAAGACTAATAATTCCTCGGTTAGCCAACAGCCACATTCTGGTGTGCATGCGAGTGTTTGTCCTTTCATATTGTCTGAAGAACATGAATATTCACAGGCTAAAAAGGATTGTTTGGATAAAAACTTTGAATGAAATCAAGCCAATGGCTGTAATTTATTGCACTTGCTGTTCATTTGGGTCTTTTTTTTGGTTGTTGACAGGGACCTGCTTTTTGTGCTAATGTCTACCTGGTAGCTGCAGAGGAACAAAGAAGCTTTGGGATCCCCTCATTCGGGGAGCAATGAATAAACATGGTGTAGAGACAAACAAGAATAACAGCCCAATGAATTAACATTTTGAAAGCTTCTGTGTTTGATGCCCATCTGCAAAGTAAAGAATGAATATCAGATATATGTGGATGCATGCATACATGTTTGCAGTGGCAATCTCTTTCAGATGGCAAACACTTAACTCTAAGTGCCAATGTTTTTGCACATCTTGAAAATATTTGTGTAAAAATGGAAAGAGAAAAGTCGCCAGCTGCACCGTGTAGTGGAAAATGATGTGGGCAGAATGCACAACATGTGTTAAGTGAAGGGAGCCAGGTGAATGAGGTGAAGAATCAAGATTTTTCTTCTTCACGCTGAAGCCCTGAGAGACTCATTTAGTGACGTCTCACAGCACACTTTTCAGATGTGCATCCATTCTGCCTTTCCTTTGAAGCTAACCTGGGCTGCGAAACGTAACAGTGAATTCAGCAAGAAGGCTTGGAAGCCTGGCCTGCCAGCCCATTAATGGTCTCAGGCAAATACTGTGGACTCCGTTCTATTTATTTTTCCTAAAGTGTAGGTGTTAAGAAATATGAGGCTGGTAAGCGGGTGACACGGCATCTGCAAGCATCACCTCGGCAATTCTGGTTAGCAGACAGCCTTGGAGTAGGATTGTAAAAATTGCATCATTTGTAACCTTTTCCGCACCAGCCTTTTTAAAAACAACTGTAACCAACAGCTTTCCTTTGGACATGAAGAGAATAACTAAAGCGAACATCTGTTTTCCCTTTAGATGTGGAGCTGCAATAGCAAGCCATGCATAAATTTTATTAAGGCTTGCTAATTTCCTACGAGTTTGGGGAGCTACATGTTACCCATGGAGATATTTGGCTCTGCATCTCCAGATGAAATATAATTTTAAAAACAATGCAGAAAAAAAAAAAAGTGTATATAATTTGGCAGCAAACATGTTAGGTTCTGTTCTCAGGGAGCTCCATTTTCTTTGGCTTTGTTTTTATACTTTTTGAAATTTTTACCTTTTCCTTCCTCTTAATGTTATTCTCTTTGTTTTCCAATGACTTTCTATAACATAGACATCTAAACGAAACAGGCATCTGAATTGGATATACTGCTTAACGTGAGTCTTTTGTACTCAAAATCAGAGCTCCAAACATATTTAGGACCTAAGGCTGGTTTTATGTTGTTTCTTAGATGCCAGACTTCTTGTGCATGCTAGGGATGTATGCTCTAGCCAGCATGTGCTTGTTCTGTCACTTGGGGCTCTAGGAATGTCTCCAGATTTAGAACTCAGAAGCGAGGACTGTTGAGACATAACCTCATGTGGATATAAACCCACTCACATCCCACAGGCCCAGTTTCTGTGCCCTCTGAGGTCACCTTTGAACAGAACCTCACTTTCTGATCTTTCTAAACTCTCAGAACCAAGGTACATCATCCCTGTGCATAACCAAGGGAACTTCACACTAAGAACTTAGAGTCTGCAGGATGCTTAGCACGACATGCCTGGAATTACACAGATCATGCCTTCTTATATGAAATAAGTAGAAAAGTCATGGCACGGGTTAAAAATATGCTTGTCTTCTCTTAATAATTAATTGTTCAGGGATTAATATGAGGTTTTGTGTTTTGAAAGTAAACTAATTCACTCGTTGGCTGGTGTGTAATGAAGGAGAACAGGCTACTGTCAAGCAGGCTGAAAACAGTGAAAATTAACTACAAGAAGTGCCACGACTCACATATTTTATGTATATGAGTAATGTATTCTCTGTGGGACAGAAGATGAAAATATCACACAGAAAAGAAAAACACTGTGGCTACAAATTTAATAAAAGAAGCAAGCATACTTTGCCTCACAGCGTATTTTGGCATTTTTACTGCCTGTTGGTATCTGGGCTGGGCAACTGCGAGAGAATCCATGTTTGCAAACCCACAAGAAGCAAGAATGAAGCCTTCTGCAGTCTGCCTGCCTGCAGAGCTAGCAAAGGGGAAAGAAAATATAATTAAAAATCAGAATACATTGATATCAAACGATTACAATTTGAAAACACTGTTTGGTTCTCCATTCTTCTTCCAGTCATACCATTACAAGGCTGTTCGTGGTTTTCTAGTTCTTTGTCTAGGCCTGTTTGTGATGTCTTGATGTTGATGCTTAGAAGCTCAAGAAGTTTAGGCAAATCTGGGTCAAAAAAACAAATGCATGTACAAAACAACTGTATATTAAAGCAATGTTAAAAGGGACAAGCAAATACTGAGAAACAAATTCCCTTTTAAATGTATTTTTTGAGAGATGCCAAATGACTTCAGTTTTCTTTGACTTGATGGGAGTTGAGACTGCAATCACTTCAAAGAACTGGGACTGCTGAAAAAGAGCAAATTACAATAGAGATCATAAAGACTTGCAGAAAACATCCAGCCAAGGTGTCAGTACCCATAGCAAAACACTACTGTATTAATCCTGGAAGGTTCCCATATACTTAATGAGGTTACTAGAAAATAGTTGATTTATTTGAACTATTTTTGTTTTATTCCTCCACAGGAGAACATTATTCAGTTTTTCTATTTTTTCATGCCGCTATGGGGAATGTGCAGAGAGGTGGCCATTGAAAAAGCCGCATAAAACCTCTGAGAATGCAGTAAGCAGAATATAGCTCTTTTAACATTACAAATCTACCAGCTTAGGTAAGGGCTTGAAGTGCATATAAACTCCTGCACCTCCTCAGATAGGCAGAGTCACGATCTCAACAATGGAGTAGAAGCAAAAGGAGCTTAGATCATAAATCTTTTTCAGATCTACAAGCTTTGCTGTCTGAATGCACAACGAGCAATTCAAGGGCCCCAACATCTTTTAACAAGTCAGGCTAAGCTGGGAGTACTTCTGCCCTGTGTTAACAACAGTTCAATATTTTGACTCAGTTCGCTCATCTAGCACAGTGGTCAGAAAGGACAAGGTGGGTGATTTATCAGCTCAGGTGATTCCATTAGCGCATACTTTATCTTGCTGTTGTCTAAAGATTGCCAGTTTCGTGCCTAAACTCTGAAGTTTAAATTGCATTAGAGCTAGCTCTAACATTACTGCATGGTGCTGTACTGCAAGCTGGTAGGCATAGCCTCATTGTTGTTTTCTTTGCTTTCTGGTTTCACTGAGCAAAATATTTTTCCTGGCAGTGACAGTGTCTGGTAGTGCTCAGGAAGACAAGAGCCATGTCTCAGGTATGGGCTAACACTCAGTTTTGTAGCAGCACCTCCTTCATACTGTGTCTCCTCCGCTGATGTCGATGATACACTTTCAGAGCACAGAATGTAGTCTTTAAGGTATGGGTCACAGCGGACTGGGTAAAGAATGGGCCATCATCCAGGGGACTCAGGAAGAATTTGGTGTTGGTCAATTATGAGCT
Source organism: Anser cygnoides (assembly GCF_040182565.1). Classification (NCBI taxonomy): domain Eukaryota; kingdom Metazoa; phylum Chordata; class Aves; order Anseriformes; family Anatidae; genus Anser; species Anser cygnoides. The sequence goes on from NC_089887.1 coordinate 4,850,075, forward strand.
TCAAGACACTGGAAAGATAGCTCTGTGTGCTTTCAAGGGCTTAATCCACATATCCCCTCTGTGCTCAACCCAGGTAGAAACAAGTGGCACTTGAAACATAGAAAGAACCAAGCTCAAGCACCTCAGCCCTCCTCATTCCCTGTACTTTGTGCTGACATTCATCAGTGAGGCCATAGCCTCGTATGGACTTTCTGCAAAAATCACAGAAATCACAGGATTTACAACTGGTGTTCAGTATCAGGGCTACTTCCATAACTTCTTGCTCATCTGCCTGAGCTGACCAGATGTCATGCCCAGCTGCAATAAGGTCTGTATGTACAAGCAATCCAACAGCTTCTCCAAGTCCCATACAACTTTTCAGTCTTGATCTTCTTCCGTCTGTTTGCAGGCCCCCAGGGCACAGAATTTCATTCTCCAGTCCTTCCCCAAGAGCTCCCAATTTTCCTGATCATAATTCATATTCATTTTCCTGCTCATTATAAGTCTGTAGCCAACAAGGGAAATGGAAATCATGTTGCCCTCACTGCCTCTTTCTAGCCTCCTCTCCTCTATTCCATCTTTCAGTCTCCTTTTTTCTCTCTTTACATCCATGGGAGTTGAAGGAGGGAGAAACAGAAGCAGGTGTACAAGTCTTTCTTCATCTCGGCAGAAAGAGAAGAGGAATTATAGGAAGTAACAGAGATGGCGAAAAGGAAAATAGAGTTGAAGTAGGAAAAATATGTACCTGAAAAACTGAGAAAGTAAATGAAGAAATAGAAAGCTGAAACATTAGCATAAATTTATTCTGTTTTATACCAAAAATAAATAAATAAATAAATCATTTCAGTACAAGCCCAAAAGAGGGAGACGAACTAGGAATTCTGAAACATGAAACTGGTAAATAATAAGGAAATGGAGAAAGGGAAGCTGTGGAGACTGAATACAAACATCTCTCTTATAAGCTTTTACATGGATGCTTACACCTACTGCTCACGCTTATAACAAAACATCCGCAGAAACATCAGCAGGGATCACCACATGCATTTGTGAGGTTCTGCCCAGTCCCTCAGCAGGGTAACAGAAAGCGTACTGCTGCAGCTCCGTGGTAGTAAACAAAATTGTTTTGTCCTGTTTTTAGAGCAGCTTCTGAATGATTAGATGAGCAACAACAGTGCTGCGGGGGAAAGAGGGAGGGGTGGACCTTTTCCTTTTGACAATTAGATGTGAGCTATTGAAAGCTGCTTGCATGGATGAATGCATAGAGAACTAAGGACATATGGTAACTGATTTGCCTGATGAGGTTATTGTATACCATAATTTCGCTCTCACTTACAGACGAGGCAGGCCTATCACGGGAGTTGCACTTCACAGTTGTTTGAATTCTCTGCCAAATACCTTCAGAAGCTCAGAAGTCTGAAGAGGACCTCAAGCAGGGCGCAGACAAAGCCAGTGGGGCAGGAGTAACGGAGCTAATCAGAAAATACCAGTCTGGGCACTTCACAGTTACATAGGGTCTGATTTTCAGGCAGCTTAGACTCTGTGGATTCCAGCGGGAGTGCTGAGTACTCAGCTGTTCTCAAAATCAGGCCTAAGCATGGGGGATTTGAGGGTTGGTCTGTTTGCGTCGTCCTGCTCTGACTGGCTTCTTCTGGGGCAATGACGACCTCCAGCGGGGAATCTCGTGAATTACAGCAGTATTTTATACGCGGAATGAGCTGTGCTGTCTCGGACTGCAGTCAGAGAGTAAAATCCTGCGAGAGAAAAGAGCTTTTTTCAAGACATGTTCTGTGCTGTACTGAATGGCTCGTGACTTTGTGTTGTTCTCCTGATTACTGCAATGCCTAAAGGTGTTTTTCAGTTCCCTCTCTTGGTAAGGAGATTTGCTCTTTGGGGAAGTTGACAACAGCACCTCAGTGTGATTAACAGTCAACTGAGTGGTCACTTCCAGGAAGGGCTTTGTTTATTTTTGTCTTGTTTTGTTCTAAATCTGTGAGTCCCTGATCTTTTTGGTCGTGTTAAGGCTTCCTGACAGCCTTGGCTTTCTATGAAATCCCTGCCACTTCAGGATTTTCCCTCAGCTGTATTTGTGTCGCGTGCCCCAGTACATGCTTGCATAGGCTTGCCCCAGTGCTTGGTACAGGCCTGGGGCAGGAAAAAACAGCTGAAGCTGGACTGATTAGGTATTTATCACATAAACTATCAGAAGCAGAAACAAAGGAATAAACACAGGAAAGGCCACGTCGTCTCGTGGAGCTGGGGAAAGTGCCGGCCACTTATGATTTCGTTGTGTGGGCAGCAGGTACGGGCTGCCAGCCGCCGCTAGGTGACTGCACACTGCCCGCTTTATGAAGTAGTTTATTTCCTCGGGTACCTAACCGGGGGACAGAGGGGTCTTTAAAGTGTCGGGCGTGTGCTTGGGTACTTCAACCCCTGCCTCAGCACAGCGGGAGGAGCCGCGGCCCCGGGGCCTGGCAGCAGCAGAAGCCCCGCCTGAAGGAGGCCGAGGGGCCCCTCACGGCCCGGCCGCCAGTGCTGCAACGTGACGTCACGATTTGACGTCACATTCTGGCATCACGATCTGACGTCACACCCCGTCGCCACGCCCCCTTCGGCCGACCGGCCCTCTCCCCCCAGCCAGGCGCAGGCCACGCCCCCTCCTCCATCACCGCGCTCGGCCCCCCGCCCGTGATTGGCCCTCCCTCGCATTGGCCCGCCTCCCGCCTCGAGGCTCCTCCCCCTCCCCCGCCCTGCCCCTCCCTCCCCCGCCCTCTCCCCCTCGCACCCCCATCCCCTCGCGGCGCTTTTATCCAATCGGAACCGAGAACGCCTTGAGCGACACTTCCCCCGCCCAACGAGGCGCGGCGTTGGCGGGGCGGAGCCCCTCCCTCCGCCGGCCGCCTGAAGGCACCGGGGGCTCCCCGACACCCCCCCCCCCTCCCGGCACCCCCTCACCCCTCAGCGGCCGCGGGGCTGAGGCCGGGCCGCGGCGCTCGGGGGGCGGCTGCCCGGGCCCCTGGGCGCCCCCACGGCTCGGAGCGGGCCGGCGGAGCCCCCTCCCCGAGCCTGCGGGCCGCGCCCCGCCGCCACCGCCCCCCTTCCTCCTCCTCCTCCTCCTCCTCCTCCTCCTCCTCCTCCTCGTCGTCGTCTCGGCGGCCTCCGCCCGATGCTGGCCGCGCAGCCGGGGCTCGGCGCGGCGCCGTGAGGCGGCTCCCTCCCCTCCTTCGTCCCCCGCCGCCACCGCCGCCGCCATGTCCGGCGTGGTGCGCACCCTCAGCCGCTGCCTGCTGCCCGCCGAGGCCCCGGGCCGAGGCCCGGAGCAGGCGCGGAGGGAGGGGAAGGAGCGGAGCCGCGACGCGGAGCGGGAGGCGAGGCGGCGGAGCCGGGAGATCGACGCGATGCTGGCCCGCGAGAGGCGGGCGGTGAGGCGCCTCGTCAAGATCCTGCTGCTGGGGGCCGGCGAGAGCGGCAAGTCCACCTTCCTCAAGCAGATGCGGATCATCCACGGCCGCGAGTTCGACCAGAAGGCGCTGCTCGAGTTCCGGGCCACCATCTACGAGAACATCCTCAAGGTGAGGGGCTCGGCGGGGAGCCGGGGCCCGCCGCGCGCCCGGGGGCAGGTGCCTGGCGAGGCGGTGCCCTTTGTGCGCCCGCGGGGAGCGGCTCCGGGCTCGCCCTCCCCGGGCCTCGCCGAAAAGGAGTCGGGGGAAAAGTTTGGCTGCGAACGGGGAGCGGGAGAAGCTTTGCGGGAACGCGGGGGAAAGAGGGGATAGGTGTGGCCTGCCTTCTGGAAAGCGCGTTAGGAGAGCATCCTCCAGGAGCCGGAGGGGCCTCAGGATTTGGAGGAGCGAGGAGGGGTTTGTGTGTTGTGCGCCCCGAGTCTGTGCACCCCGGGGTGAGACGAGAAACGGTCCCCGTGCGTGTGCTGCGGCCAAAAGTGGCTGTGGTTCGTCTTCAGGCGTTGGGGAACGTAGGTCATTAAAGCTGGGTGCTGCGGGATGCTATCGAGCGTAGCTCAGACATTGAAATAACTTAGTTCTGGTGCCTTTGCCAAAAGGTCGTTGTTTGGCGCTTGTGCGGGCTCCTAGTGCTGGCAGTACGTTTCTTTAGTGACTGGGGAACGTAAAGGCTACTGGTAGAGCTTGCAAGTTGAGCTCTTGGTCTTCAGACAGTGAAGGAAAATTATCCCTGACAACTACTGTTTCCTTCTGGGGAACAAGCTTTGATGCCCGGTTCAGGTAGAAGTGGTTGTGTTTCAGAATATCATTGAAGATGCGTGAATACATTGCTTATGAATATCTCTCTCTTAATCGTCGTAATCTCTCTAAAAGATTAGAGACAGCTACTTTCCTGCTTATGTTTTTCTGTAGGACTGGCTCCATTCTTATATGGACAAGGATTTGTGAGGCTCTGTGATACCTCATAGAAAACTTGAGTGAAGGGAGCTGTGTAAATTAAGGATAACAAGAGTTACTTCTGAATTTTCAGATTTGTTTTGAATTGAACCTTATATACCCTTAATAAGCACATGCACACACAGTGATTCTTGGTTTTTAAGAATTCCAGTATTCCGTCAAGAACTTTTAACTTCTGTTAGTGAACCAGGACATTGTTGGCTGATTTTCCTTTACTTTTTTAGTCCATTTTTGGAGCATGCTGTTTATTACATGAGCACGTTACATGTGTTACAGGCCCATTAACTGCAAGGAAGTTGAAGTTCAGAAGCTTTTCTTTCATTTAATTTAGGCCCAAAAAAAAGGGTCGTTACAAATTTTTAATTTGTATACCTAGAAGCAAGGATTCTTATCTTAGGGGACGATGCTTATTTTGGCACTGTCAGTGGTATATTTAGTGCTACTACTATTTTAAAGTAGTAACAGAAGCTTTTAAGGAAGAGATTTGTAGAAACAACACCTTGATGGGACTTTAGGTTACAGAAGCAATACTAGTTATGGTTAAAATATTGTAATATTTTATGTTTAAAGAAAGTATAGAGCTTTCAGCAGTAGAACTTACTATGCGTAAGACAGGAAAGCGTCTCCATCATCTTGGGGAAGCTGAGTTACACACTTGAAGCACTTGTCTGCTGGATGGCTTTGGGCAAATCTATGGAATCTGGGTCCTCGAGGTAGCTGGCTGGTGTTCTGATTTCAAGACCAGTAGTTACAGCACTTCATGGAGCGTTGTCAGCTGAGCACCTTTTTTAAGCCTCCCAATCATCAAAGTAAAACATGGAAGTATTATTGAAGGGAGATAACAGGGTTGAATGAACGCCCTTTTGGCCTTGCAGATTGTGATTTGGGAGTGTTAGGGTATGGTACCCTTGTAGGTACAGGTACAGTGTCCGTTGAACTTGTCCTTTTTTGTTTCTCTGGATGACAGATGGCTCTTATGTAAGAATACAGTTTATATTTCACCCACAGTTTTGGGGAATGGCTCAGGAATAGCTGCTACGGAAAGAACACGCAGAAGGAAAGAGCAAACAGAGGAAACGAAATGTTTTCTGATGGGAAGGTCTGAGACTGGAGCGGGGAGGAGGCAGTAGATGTTCTGTTTGCTTCTTGCCCATTGGAAAGAAACCTGATAACACCTTGAAATTCTGCTGTAATCATCAGGAAGAAGTCAAGTACCAAGACAGACTTAGGGGACTCTTAAAACAGTGATGTTGTCAGGGAAATTTAGTTTAGTGTAACACTTTCTTGTATTACAGTTCTGTGGAAAACCATAAAATGTTTCAAGTAAACTAATTTTGCTTCTCGGACAATGTAAATTGTCAAGTGAATCTGATTGCTGTTCTTTCTATAGCAGTGTTTAGACTACAAGTTATTTCCCGTGTTTCAGGAAGTTCAGACTCGAATGATCATCCATTAACACTAAGCGGAGCGGAGATCACTGTGTGGCTAACTTACAAGAAAGGGTTTAAGATCAATTTTTATAACGCGATGCGTGGACAACACAAAATGTAAATGATCGTGTAGAATAGCATATAAATCTGTTGGATGTTGTGGAGTACAGCTGCGGCAACCTTACCCCTTGTTCCATTCAGTTCTCAGCGTCGTCAAGTAATGGTTCTGTTAAGCTCCTACAACGCTGAGATCTGAGATAGAAATGCAGTGTAAATCTCTGCGATTAAATGGTCAATTTTCGTTTTCCAACCATGACTAAACTTCTGTCTGAAGGAGAGAGGATTACTAGTCTCTCAGCAGTACTTGATATTTCTAAAGTGCTTATTGCGGTAGTATTTCGGCAGGCTACACAGCTCTTGGAAACTGAAGGAACCGATTGAGCAAACAGAACCCGAAACCTCTCTGGAAATAATGGTGCTAAGTGTGAATTGACGTTAGCGTCAGCTTCGACTTTGAGTTTTCGGCTTTCCTTGCCCTGTTCTCTCTGTTTCTTTCTCTCCGCCCGCCCCCCCCCTCCACCTTGGGAAACCCTAGTTAGAAACAAACTGCTAAAACAGAGTAAATCCCTGGTACAGGATTTACTTTTCCGTTCAGTACAGGTGATAGTTCAGGGCCTCGCTAGCTTTTTCTGGCGTTTGTGGGGCAGTCTTCAAATACATTAGCTTTGCTTTGGTTTAAGGTAAATAGTCATCGGTTAACTAGGGTTTTGCTTGTTAATCGAGGCTAAGTTTCAAAGTAACTTTTTGGAACTTCTTGGTGATTGAAGTGAAAAGCAGCAGTGTTAATGTCCCGGTATGAGTACACAGGCTTCGCGGCTTCAGCACACCCACCTGGAAGAGGCAGGCGGGTAGGACAGGGCCGTGCTGCAGCGTCAGCTTCAGGACAGCTCTTGGGGGAACAGAGAAACCTGGAAAACCTTTGTGTACCTTAACTCCAAGTCTAAGCAACGTCTGGTGGCGTTACATGAGCGTTTTGACACCTTCTAGCTGTAACTGGAGGGGTGATCTCTTGATACCTTCCAAAATAGAAGGGGTGGCCTTGCTCTGCTCTATTTGCTTCCTTGGATAACAATTAGAGAGCTTAGGGACTTGATGAATCATGGCTCTGATGTTCCTTGTCTAAATGTTTTTTTTTGTTTCAAGTATGAGAATAGCATGCTGCTTGAAGAAACCCAGCTTAGCTGCGTAAGAAAATAATTAATCTACGAGCACCAGAGTGGTGCTTGCAGCAGCATGTTTGGGAGATCTCAATCTGAAGGGAGGAAAAAAAAAATCAGTTTTTAAAAGCCTCAAGTATGATCTGTTGATATTTTTGGTAGCAGTATTTTCTATGTTGAGATTGCAACGGCCAGCTCAAAGTTTCAGTACATCTACGAGCGCTTTCTTGGTGTCTGTGGCCTGAGTTGGGCCGGCCGACTGCAGAGCTGGGAGCCCGGCCTTGCAGAGGGAAGGACTGCTCAGGAAGTGATGTGTAACTGCTTGTGGGCTCTGACGGGGGGGAGGAACAACCAAAGGTCTCAAACATGCACGCTCCCTGAGGATATATCTTCGGGACTTTTGAATGTAGTTACAATACACGTGGGCATACCTGAGAGCATTTCTCCCCAATGGTTTGAGTGTCTGTAAGTAACAACAAAGCTGGCAAGACGCGTAGCCTGTGCTGAAGTCCATTTCAAGAACTTTGGACGTCTGAGCGGGTACCGAAACCCAGACTGCTGCTGCTCCGTTGTTTCAGGTACCCTCTGCCCTGAATGGGCTTCTGTTGTGTTCGTCGGGTCTAAGCAGAAGTAAACTTGTAATGAGTTACCACAAATAATAGCTGGCTGGCAACTTGCTGGTTTCAGTCAAGCACACGTTCTGTGAAGTGGGAAGAGTATTCCCAAATTTAGATAAGCTGCACTGTGGGTGACCAAATCACCTAGTCACTTACAGTGCAAACCTGGTTCTTCTAACAGCCTGCAGACGCAGGGGGACCAAGGTCTTTCCGTTACGTGAGTTCTTGCTACCCGCCGAATTGACTCCAAATTTCTCTGGGTTTCTATTGAAATGAATTTGGTAACCTGTTAGGTGCTAATGACACGCAGTCTGTTGGTTGGAGCCTGTCTACACTTTAGCCGTTTGTCACAGGTCGGCATCCGCCAAATTTCCCCTGGGACGGCTTCCTTTGGGAGGAATGTGAAGGAGAACGCTCGGGAGGAGCTGTGGCTAATCAGGAGCTTTTCTATTAAATCTAACGTACAAGTGCTAAAGCTCCGTGTTAGAACTGGTATTTAAATCTGATTATCTATGCTCTGTGCTTTGACTCTTTGGTGGTTATTTTAATACGAAAAACAATACTCACAAAAACATGAGGGAAAACAAACACGCCAAACTTCCGAGTCGTCTTGGTCTTTTTGTTCCAGTTTCATTTGATCAATGATACACTTGGTAATTTCCACTTGATGTGGATGTTGTCTTAAATCTAGATTTCCTCGCATCTGGTGGTCTCTTCCTGTTTTAAGGGTGTCTCTTGGTTGGGCTAGGAGAGAGCAATCTCTTCCCCATGGTGGACAGTGGAAGAGGAATAATGGTCAGTAGTAAGTGATAAATATTAATTGTTGCTCCAAAACAGAGCCTACAGTGCTCTTGTGATGTAGTCATTAGTCTCGCAGAACATGAGTTAGTCCCTGGAGACTGGAGACACGTACTTTGATGTTTTCCAGACAAAACTTTAGTCACTTGAGTGACTAAATCTGGGAGCGTGCATTACATTCAGTTGTTTCGGTACAGATATATTTTTATAATCCGCTTGGAAAGAGTATTGGCAAAGAAATCACCAGATTCTGCTACTAGGAGTGTGTACAAGAAAATTTCAGAGCGAAAGCAAACTAGCAGACATTATTTTAAGAAGCTCAATGCAAATCACACAAAGAGGAAAAGCCAAGAGCATAAGCCACGGGCTGCAGGGTTGCCAAATGAGTTTCCTTCACTTGTGTGTGTCTTTGCCTCATCGTGGGGCTGGGGACAACAGATCCTGTCCTGGGGTGGAGACCCCTGGAGCTGCAGGTGCCACTTCAGCCCCACTGAAGGCATGAGCTAGGCACAAGGGTGATAGTCTCAGGAAAAGGAGCAACCCGGTAATGTAACTCGGGGAGCACTAACTTGGAACTTTTTTCAAGGTCCTGCATTAGTCATCACCTCCGAGGTAAATTGTCTCACTACTTGGTGCATAGCTGCAAGTAAAGCTTGCATCAAGAGGACTTTTTTTTTTTTCTTCTGCATTTATCGTCATTTTGCTGGATTTACTGGAAGACAAGGACTCTTTTCAGAGCTGCCAGACGAGCAGACATCGCTGCTGCTCCCAGGTCAGAGATTCAGTGGCTAATCCAAATGCTTCTTAATGTTTGCGTTCCCGTGGACTGAGTAAATGACTCCTTCCCTTTGTTCAGGTTTTTATTTGTGTGTTGGGCTGGAAGGTAGGTCACCTTCGCTGCCTACCCTGCTCTCACCTGGGTGGGATTGGGTTATGGGAACGCTGATAAAGCACACGCAACTGCTGAGCCTTATGCTGGCCAACTGGTGCTGCTTCCTCCCCTGCCTTGTGTCTGTGATGAGGCTTTTGTTGGTGTTTTGGTTTGTGGGCTCCAAAAAATGACAAAGCCATCAGACAGGAGAGGGTGGAGCCATGCTGCCAGGAGGGATGCCCCTCCTGGTGGTACCTAGTTGTTGGAGGGACTGCTCAGTGATACAGCTCCTCATCCTGAAGGGCGTTGGGTTCTTTGCTGCTGCTTGGATATCGAGTTCCAAGGGCATAGATCAAATAAACACACCGTTAATGCCTTCACGATAGCATGCTGTATGAATCTGATTGTCTTGCAGTTAACTGTTAGCAGTAGATCTCCTTCCTCCCAGTGTTCCAGGCGGCATTAAAAAAGTGCCTGTGAGTATATTTGGGAACGCTGACACTTGTGTTGTTCAAACTTGTATTTGAAAATGTCTTCTTTTAGACCGTAAAGAGTTATTTTCTAAAAACACACGCAGGCTACATTTTATCATCTCTGTTTGCCAGTAAGAGCTGCTGCTGCTGAAAAAGCCAGCCCCATCTAGGGCTGCGAGGTTGAGCCTTCTCCTCTCGTGCTGGCACCAGTGGTCCCGAAGCTGTTGCAGTTTTTCGGTCCTGCCTTCCAGTCCAGCTGGCCCCGGCTCACCCAGCCGCGTCGTGTCGTGCCGTTCCCCTGGCACCGGGGCACAGCAGAAATATCTTACCAAGGTGGGAGCGCTCCCTTCGGCGTTAGCTCAGCTCTATATTGGTCTGTGTGAGTTGTGATCCCCAAACATTGCCAGTTTCTTGTCAACAACAATGAGGAAAAACAGGCAGCAGGAAACACGTTTCAATCTCCCTGTTGCCTGCAGTGTTAAAGCCATAGGAAGACGGCACTGCCTGCTAGCTGTGATTTGGAGTCTCCTGATAAAGCACTGGGCGATGATCAGCGTTTCTCCTGTGACAACCATTTCTGTAAGTGACATAGTTGCTGGGCATCTGGGGCTTTGGTGTGAGGTTGGACAGTGTAAAAAAAAAAAAAAGCTTGAAAACAAGCATCTGCTGCAGGATTTTGTGTGTAACAGTTCTGTGCTGTGTCAGCTCATACACAGCTGTAGTTCAATACGGGGATTTGGGGACAACTCCGTGTAGAAGGCTTTTCTGACTATTTTTGTATGTTATGTCTAGACCCTTGACTACAATAGCCAGTTCTCTTGAGTCACTTCACTGTCGCTTTGGGCACGGACCAACCTGCCCTTGCTTACGAGTGCCCTCAAGCCCACAGCTTGTGCTCGCTCAGCCCGTGTGTTGGCCCCTCTGGCAGCAGGTGGGGGGTTCCTAGGGAGCCTTCAAGTGCTGGAACAGGTGAATAACCTAAAACACAGCATTTGTGTTTTAAGAAGTAATAACTACTGAGATAAGATATTCTTAAATCCAGCTGCTTCTCAAATACTGCAATGCTTCTTTTCAAGCATTGGCAAGCATCACTGGCTTCAAGTGAAATTAGCCGGTGATAACTTTTCTAATAATTCCCCCAAAGTAGTTGAATTATTGTGTAAAAATGCAAACCAACCCTGATTTTTTTTCAAACCACTTTCAGAAGTGAAGGAGGCAAAATATATTTTAACCAGTCCTAATAACAAGCATTTGTGGAAATGCTCATAAAACCTTCGTGCTGGTGAGGAGCAAACGTTCTGCTGAGCGCCTGACAGCTGTGCTCCGTCAGGCCAAGGATCCAGCGCTTTGTCTCTGTGAAAGGGGAAAAGAATGGGTATGAGAACGGGGCAATGTGATATTTTGGTGTACTCTTCCAGTTGCTGGCAGCCTTGGGTTTCGGAAACTTCCTGAGCCAGGAGTCGCATCTGGAATGTAACTGAGTAGTCCTTCTTGGAGCTCTCTTCTGTCAATTTGTCTTGGTTGCTTTCTGAGTCCATGTGTTCTTTTGGCCAGCATCCTCTGTAACTGTGTTAGTCTCACTCCGGGCTAGGTAGGAGAAAACCCTTCTTTTAGCTGAACCTAGCAGTGCTGCTGTGCCAGGAGTACTTGTGTACTGGGGGGGGGGGTGGAATAATCTTCTGTATTCCCTTTCTCTAAGTAGTTTGCAATTTCTGTAGATTTCTGATGTGTCATACCTTAGTTATCTTTTCTTTCAAAGCTGTAGGTTTCTATATCTGTTTAGTATCTCCTTCGATGTAAGATAATTCATGACAGATCACAGCACGCTTCTGTTGCACTTTCTTGGTTCCACCCTCTCCGTTCAGGTTATGCGTGTGCTGGGGTTTGTACAGTGACTTGTACATGTTAAAAATCACTAGGAGAGGCGTAGGACAGAGAACTTTGCTATTTCTTACCTGGTGTTTCTGGTGTGCTGCTGTTTTGCCTTTTTTAATGCTTGACAGTATCCTTATCTGTGAATTTGTGTTCTTTGCACCTGTGCTTAGTCTGTGTCCTGCTTTGCAGCACAAAAGCTTTAGATCAGCTGAGCTCTTCAGAAGTTTTTTTCAATATCAAAAGTTTGCCGTTTTTTTCTGTATGCCAGTTTAGAAAATATTACAGAAACAGGCAATATTCATTCTTCTGAATGAACAAGTGAGTTGTTAATTTCTTGAAGAGTAGAAAATGAGAAAAATGTTCGGTGTTGGGAAGCCTTACTGTGAAATGGTTACTGCAGTTAAAGGGTGTTACCTTTGTGACCAGAACTCCGGAGGAAGGGTTGCACATGCAATGAGACTTGGTATTTTTAATTTTTACTGATGAGTCCAAATTGAGTTTTGACAAACATACTTTAATAATGTATTATGCTATTTTAAGATAGATACAAAATCTAGGTATTTTAAGCAAATTCCGTTTTCTAAGCGAAATGTTTACTTCTAGGCATCACCAGCATGTATAAGCAGTCCAGCAGTTTTATCTAGAGAAGAGTGGCTGGCTGGCTGGCTCCCATGAGTGTGTTTTTTTTGAGGAAAGAGGTATGGAAATCTTTCCAGAAGGAGGGAGCCTGTCCTATGGCAGCTTGTGCTGTGGATTACTGGGGCAAGGATTACCCAGGGCTTGTTGTGGCAGCAAAAAAGCAGTGTTACTCTGAAATGAGAGAATCGCCGTATATGAGATCTAATTTTACAGACTTGTTTGTCCTTGTTTTTGTGACATCTGCTTGTAGCATTCCTCATTTTGTGAGGATGCAGAAACACTTGGTTTAGACTTGCTCTACTGGGGCACTTTGCTGAGTCACGTTTTTAACTGCTAAGAGTTGGGGGGAAGAAACCCTGGCCGTTCTTCTTACGTCAAGCTTCTGCTTGTGATGCATTTTAGGTATAAATGTCAAAGCTGGTGTGTTCTGTAAATTCTGATTTTGAGAGTTGCTTTCCTTTGGATATCCACAGCATTCCTCCTACCCCATTTCCTATTTTTGATGCTCTTCACTCAGTGTTTAAGATCATCCTTCTGTGTGTTTCTGTAGGTGTCTGTCAGTGCTGATGGCTCTGCCTCTGGCTGCCAGTTGGTCCCAGCTCTGTCCCTGTACATGACTCGGTGGCAATCGTTCCCCCCGCTAAAACAGTCGGAGGAAGATGCTGAATGCCACATGCACCCCGTTGGGTAACCATGTGGTTTATGCACAGCATAGGGTCTGTGGGATCCAGGTTTAGTTCCTTCTCCTGCCCCAGGGAGATTCAAACCTGCATTGCCAAAGAGCTGCAGCCAGCAGATAAGTGACTATTCTGGGACCAGTGCAGTCTCTACATCCTTGATTGAAATTCTGCTCTGTGGTTTTCTCCAAACAAATGATGAAACTTTCCTTAACAACAGCCTCTCGAGATCCTGCACATCCCCGGTGGGAGCAGTAAAATGCGAAGCGACAGTATGGGGAAAGGCATCGAGTCTCAAGTCCAAATGCTGCTTCATCGTAGTGGGAACTCAGCGATCCTGCCGTCTCTCACTTGAGATGCTTTTAGGGGACTGCGGTAGCCGTGAGATGGTGAAGAGTTAAATCCATCTGGATGCTGGAAGATGGAAAAGCTGCGGCTGAGCCGGGCGGTGGCTGCGGGAGCTGGAGCCGGGGCAGGTGAAAGGTCAGAGCCGGCTGAGCCCTGCATGTGGACGGAGCCCCAGTTAACTGTTTCTGTCCGTGAACATGACTTCTGGCACAGAAACAAACGTGGCATTAAGCATCTAGAAATAGCAGTGTGCCATCAGCCCTGCTAACCACAAAGTTTTGGAAAAAATTCCTTGTGAAATTCTCATCTGAGGGCAGGGGGGACTTTGCACCCGGACGGAGCTCAGTGCAAGTGATTGGTTTGCAAAAGCATCTCAAGTCATGAGATGGAGTGCGGGCATCTGCAGTTCAGAGGGAACCTTGCAAGTGGTGCATTTTCCTTCTGGCTGGAGTTTGTTGACACTGTTCAAGTAAAGCAGATCTCAGGACTTGTGCTAATAAAATGATAAACTCTAACTAGGAATGACAGTGGGCTTTTGGTCTGTCCAGCAGAGTTACTAAGTAGTTACTTATGTCTGGAACTTAAACCAGCAGCTTGTAAATACATTCAATTTTAGTCTTTTCATGGTATTGTCAAGATCTGTTCTCTACTTTATAAAAAGAAAGTAACAATCACTAGAGAACCAAATATTTACATTTCTGGGAGACTGCACTTCAGGAACACTTGCACAGTGACAAGCAAGATGCTTCATTTTGTGTTCTTGTTCTGTGACACTCAAACTTAAGTTGCTTCTCACTTCTCTTTCCAATCTTAATTTCCATTGGAGAAGTTACTGTTCGTGTTGTGTGGGGCTGTTAAGGGACTGGAGACATGAAAGGTTCAAGTGTTGACAAAACATACTTGCCATCCTGGTAGCTTAAAGTATACAAAAAAGAAGCGGTCCCATGATGCAGAGGTTCGTGTGCATAGCTGTGGAAACAAAGCTTCAGTTTTAGTTTTTATTTTTGTTTTCATAAACTGTTAAACCAAAAGATCAGCACAGTAAGCAGTTGTTTAGTACAACACGCAGATCTTACTTGTGAATTAGGTAGTGCTTGAGATGCGAAGCCGCCATTAACAGATTTATCCAGTTTTAAAGCGATTCTTACTGTTGAGAAATAAGCATCGCCCATCTGAAGGCAATAAGCACAGGTGTGGTTAGATTCGAGGCCGAAGTTTCAAAGTTATTTAACCTCATGTGTTTGGCCCATTGCCATGAATAAGAAGTTAAGTTTCCGTAAAAATGGCAAAGCGTGCAATTGAGTGGTCTCAGTAATCCTGAGTTAAATTTGAGAACTGGGTCGCCTTCCTTCAATTTTATTATTTTTTTCCCCCCCTCAGAATTGGGATATCAAAATGTATCTGTCATGACTTATCAAATGTGTGGCAAGCTGGAAAAGTTAGCTGGTGCTGATGGAAAACTGCTGCTGCTTTACTCAGCCTGGCAGCTTGAAACCCCTCCAGAGTCTCCAGCTTCCTTGCCGCTAGGCTTTCCTACTGGAAGGAACTGCTTGGATGAAGGTCTCTCAACAGAAGATGCTTATTTACAGTAAATTTTCAATAAGTCTGTCAAGTTGGATAGACGTATTTTCTTGTGTTTTATAGCATCCAAGTAGATTGTGTCAAAACCATGCTTTACAGCAACGTGCTTCTAGGATCTTGCTAGCTTGGTATGGCGCTCTGTTTCTGTAAGTGTTTAAAACCATGTTAGTGAGGATCATAAGTTAGTTCCCAGGCACTTTTTTTGTGCATTCAGTGCTTGCTTTTATTTTTAATCTGTTGGTAATAGCCTTTGTTCTGCTGCTAATATTTTTTCCCACCTGAAGAAATACATTGTGGCTAGGCTGCTTATACCAGCAAGCTCTTTCTATCTTATTTCTGGTGGAGATGTTCCAATAAACAATGTTTGATTCCCTCCTGCGTTCAGGCTCACCAGAGTAAGGTCTTAAAAAAAAAAAAAACAAAAAAAAAAAAACCAAACAAAAAAAAAAACACAGCCCTGAATTTCAAGCACCTCTGAGTCCTTGTTCTTTTATACACTTTAATCTCTTTCTCACTGACTTTATCTGACTCTTTCTTTAGGGCTGCAGGGTTCTGGTTGATGCACGGGACAAACTGGGGATCCCTTGGCAGTACACGGAGAATGAGAAGCATGGGATGTTTTTGATGGCTTTTGAAAACAAAGCTGGAATGCCCATAGAGCCTGCCACTTTCCAGCTGTACGTACCTGCACTGGGCGCCCTGTGGAGGGATTCAGGAATCAAGGAAGCCTTCAGCCGTCGGAGCGAGTATCAGCTGGTGAGTACCACCGTTTTTGTGGTGGGAGGGGGGGAAAAAATGTTCCCTGCTGTATAAATATCTCCTCAGTTGAAAGATCACTCGCTACGTGCAAGATTTATCCATCATATGAGCCGTTTGTAGTTATGCTGTAAATGTGAACACTTCAGCAGAAGGAACAAGTGGTAATTGGAGCCAAACTTGAAAAACTACATGGCAGTAAGAGGGA
The DNA here is from genome assembly GCF_040182565.1 of Anser cygnoides. Taxonomy (NCBI): domain Eukaryota; kingdom Metazoa; phylum Chordata; class Aves; order Anseriformes; family Anatidae; genus Anser; species Anser cygnoides. The sequence goes on from NC_089887.1 coordinate 4,865,956, forward strand.
GTGGAAAAGTGCACGACTGGATAAACTGGAAGAGCAAGAGGAACCAAAAAAGGCAGGAATTGGTTGAACTAAAAATATTTTAGCAGCTCAGTAGTTCTGTTCATAGTAGGTCACTGATGAAGGCACACTTAATTTGTAACTTTCCAGTCCTGCCAGCTTGCACTATATTGATACTGGCAAACTATTCCTGCATGCAGATCTTTTGAAGTGAATGCAACACCCATTCCGGCTGCTGCTATTTGGCTGTTTCTTTTCATCCTGACGTCTGCAAGTGAAATTTGGATAAGCAACTGGAAGATGACAGTGAGCTTTAAAAATGTGCTATCTTCCTTGCTTTCTTGTTACTAGATTTTCATGCTCTAGCACCAGACTAACTGCACTTCTGGTGTGGAATACGTTTCTAGCAGCTGTTCATAATGCACTCTTTTTTCTTTCTCCGTGCGAGTTGGAAATGTTTTTTCTTGTTTTCCACTTCCTTTTTCAGTGAAGCAAGGTACGGATCCATGCAACTTACTATCCCTGTAACTAGTTCTTAGAAGGTGACAGGGGATGATTTCCTAATTTTTCAAATAAATGATTTGTGATTCTAGAATATTGATTATGGTTTAATCTGCAGGTAGAATTCTTAGTTTCAGGTGTTTTGACCACAGACTGAATTTAGCTATGCTTAAAAACAGCTGAAGGTGAAATTCTTCATACCTGGATATGTTATGAATGTTTAATTAGAAGAGTTGGGTTAGAAACCTGAATTGTTATAGACTTAGACTTAAACTCTTACAAAGGAACTGGATATAACTATAGAAAAACCTAGAGAAACTCCCAGTGAAAGTCTGTTTTTTCATGCTACTACTTTACACGGATTTTGTGGTGTTTAATAGGGTAGTTAAACTCATGCTACAGGGCTTAGATAGTCATCTGTCTCTGCTACTAAGATGCCTGTTTGAGTCTTGCTGTTGCGTATCTTTGATATCTGTCTGAAGTATCTTGAGAATAGCTAAAGAATAAATAAAATGACTAGGTAAAATTGTCACAGGATGGTAGTAAAAACTTCATTTCCTTAGGCTAAAAATGTTAACAAATTGCATGTTACAGCACTGGGAGTGGGGGAAGGATAGATTGTTTCATAATTCCTAGCATCTGTAGAAATAGACTAAGCCTTTGCTGTTCTGCACTGTTCAAATGTGGAATAAAAAGATGGTTCATGCCACAGGGGACTTGCATTTAACATGAGACAACTACTAAGAGAATCCAGTATAATGAGCAGTAATTGCATCAGCAGCCTGTTAAAAATCGTACTTTTCCTGGGAAACGCTGTGATCAAGCAAGGGTTTCGTTTTTAAGGGGAAATGCAGATTGGGATCACGTGGGAGGTTCGTCCCTATGCCAGTTCAAAATAAAATTACATCAGACTGGGGGGGGGTGGAGGGGTGTCCAGTTTGCAGAATAAATAGCGTTCCCTGTCTAGTAGGCCTACCTTTCCATTCTCTTGCGTTGAGAGCAGGATTAAACAGGGAATATCTAAAAATGAAAATGCCCCACAAAAACAAAGCATACAGGCATGGAAGTGATCATTTAACGTGCTGTCATCTTCAGCATCACGGTATAATTCTATCGTGTGTCTCTTTGGACAGCATTCAGGTAACCTGCTTAATGCTACTAGTGCGACTGAAACTGCTGCAGCACCCACGCTGCTAACTTGTCGATAATGCAGAGATAGTGTGCTACCAAAAATGCTGTTCATAACCCAGTCCTGTTGGGTTTAAAAAAAAAAAAAAAAGATGCTTGTTGCAGTAAAGTTTGGTAAATGTAATTGTTCTCAAGGGTACAAGTGCCAGTTTTAGATTGCTCCCTAAACAAACTCTTGAGACCTTAATAACTTGAACCTGTTTCTATTCCTTCTAGTTTCAGCAAAAGTCCAATTGCCCAAGTACACGAGGATTAGAAGCGGTACAGTTCCTTTAAAAAATAAATAAAAAGCTGAAAATTACCAAACTTTTTACAGAAAGCAGATAGTTTAAGGAGCTGCCATATTTATGATTGCATATAGTATGTATAAACCCATACCTTAATTTAGTTTAAGCCCTCCCTGGATACCGACTCATGTAAATAAATAGAAGCCAGATTTAGTCGACTCAGAGAAAATCATTCTATTCTGAACTGATTTTAACTAAGGCTAAAGAGAATCTCTGTATCAGCACTCCCTTTCTTATTTAGAGTAAGCTACTGAATGGAATATGCTTGGTTTGAACTGAATTTATTATCCTTATCCTAGTTTTAAAATAAACTCAAGTTTAAAGCTTTAAATTGCTGTAATTCTTCTGGATGTTTCTGGACGATGTTTGCAGTCACGACCTTGCTCAGAACCCGTGTTTTCTTCTCCCATGTCTTACAGTCAACTGAGCACCAGCCTGTTTTATTTTTGTTAATACTTTGCCTTGAGTAGTTCCTCCTCCAGTCAATGCTGCCCTGACTTCTAAGCCAGAGGATTACGTTGGTCTGCTTTTGAACTCTTTTTTCCAGGAAGTTGCGTAACTTTGCTTAAAAATAAAACATGGTTGGTTAACTACAGTTGAAAACTGCGGCGTACAGGTGTCCTCCTATGGTCTGTAACGCTGAGCGTAATGACTGACTCAGCAGGAGAAAACCTGTTGAAAGAAAATGGCTCTGACCAGAACGTCATACAATCTGAAAGCTTCTTCTCTGGGATTGCAGAAGCTGCCTCTGGGCATTTGAGTGTTTTCTGCTTCATATCCAGTGCCCAGAAGTGCTGGCTGTAAATCCCTGTCTGGGTCTTTGAGCCTTTCAGAAATGAGTGGGTGGATTCTACAATAGCAGGGTGCTTTTCTGCTTTTTTTTCCCCTTCACTGTCTTTCTTAAAGCAGACTAACCAATTTCACTTTCTTTTCACAAACACCAGCCTCTCATGCTTCCCCCCTGCCCCAGCCTGTCCCCACCGCCCCAAGTTCCTCTGTTCCTTGTATGCAAGCCAAGTAGTTTGGGGACAAAAGCTTCATTGTATGGTTGGTTACATTGTCACGTCTCTGTCCTCTGTTTTTAACTACTAGAATAGGAATTCCTTTGTAATCAGTATGTGATTCTTCTCTCCCTCGCCTTCATTATCCTACCCCATTTTCTGTCTGTATGTTAGAAAGGAATACATTTATCATGTGTCTGAAAATGTCCTGTAACATTTGTTCTTTTGAGGTTGCCGGTGGTGGTTTGGGCAACTGGGTGTCAGTTCTTCCTTGCCAGCAGGTGGAGACAAATTCTATTTTGAGTGGTTCCCTCATAGGAAGGGGCTTGAGATTACAATTAGCTTTTAGCTGAAAGGGAGGGAGTTTCTTCACTTTGAGCCTAACAACAAGTATTTGGGTATACATAGGTGTCCAGGTGCGTGTATTAAAATAAACTGAAAGCTTTCTTACACCCCTAAACAATGCAAGTTCCTTCTAGCAGTAAAATGTGAAGACCAAGGCCAACGTAGGAATCTCTTTGGTCAGTCGGGTTTCGTTTTGTTTTGTTTTTCCCTTCCCAGGACTTCAGTGGGAGAACGTGAGAAGCCATTCACTTTTGTTTTAATGTGTCCAGAACAAGCATAAAAACTGACGGGAGGTCAGCTACTTTTAGGACTGCTTGTGACACTGCGTACTTTCTGTCAGTTTGGATAAAGATGGGCTAAATAGGACTTGTCGTGCAAGAAAGTGATACTTTCGTCATGGTCAAAAATAGCGGCATGTTGTGTGCGAGCACTTACAGAGCTCATGACAACTATGAGCAGATTTGAAAAGACAATCATCTGCCCTTCATTGGTTTGTTAAAGTAAAATTGACATTCTTTTAGCAGATTGGTGTTTTTTTAAACACGCATACTGTTTATGTACATCCCAAACACTGGAAGTCAAAGCGGTATCTTTATTTCAATTATTCTTGCTCTCTCCTTTCAAAATACTAATACTTTCTAGCCTGTTACTATATATTTGAAGAGTTCTTGAACTTCTCCTGTTGTACAATGTATCTCTTCAGGGTTGGTAGGACTATTTACTCTGAACTTCAAGGACCGTTTGCCCGTTAAGGTGACTGTGCCCATTTATTCACGTGTTGCCAGACTCATTTCTGACTGGAGTTTACAGATACCCGTCCTTCATGCAGAACAGAGCGCATGGCCTTGCTGTGAAAGACATCTGTTTTAATGCAGTTATCCTTAAAATGCAGGATACATAGATGATCCATCACTATAGTATCGATTTAAATTTAATAATTATTGATGTTCTCTACACTTGTGAAACAATTTCTAACGTTTAGTAGGTCCTTTTAAAAGTCAGCATAAATGGGAAGTAGTGGTTCCTGAGAGGGATGTAAGGGGCTTGCAAATATAGAAGAAAACTTACTACTGTGTCCGTAGTTATTTTTAGATCTCTGCTCAGGGAATTGTATGGAACACTTCCAGTAAGACTTCAAATGCTAGGAGCCTCTGAAGCCTTGGATGTGGGAAGACTCTGGAAAATGCTTTAAAGACCCTTTCTTTATTGATTCTCCATTTTCCGGGTGTTTTGGGGTGTGGGTTTTTAGGGGGGGGAATATTTATAATGGGGTGTGAGTCACTCCCCTATGAGTTAACTGGTTTTTTTTTCTTCAAGCAGATCCTTGAAATAAATGGAGGTAGCTAAATTATGCCTGGCAGAACAGATAGTGTGTTGGAAATGTTGCACAGTGACCAGTCTGCCCCTTGGATTAGTATAGCTGTGTTCAAATTTTGTAAGGATCTGATTGCTTCAAAGCCTTGTAGGCAGCCAGCGGTGTGTTTTGGGCAGTATGGAGTTGAGGAACTGGTCTCTCACATTAGTTCTTGAAGCAAAGCAGACAAACTGCTCCCTAAATGGCCTACTTTTGGCACAGACATTCTGGGCATTGCAGTAATGCAAGGTGATCAGGAGTTGGGCTGTATACCAGCATACGGGGGTTGTGGGAGCCTTTGGCTGCTTCCATAAGCCAAGCGAACTGAAAGGTTGGGCAGTGAAACAGTACTTGCTTGACATGGGAATTAAGTGACTTCTAAGGTGACATGCTAAATGAAATCTGTGAGAGAGGTCTCTGGTGCGTTCAAATACTTCAGTGGAGATTGCTTGAATCCTTAATTTAAACATTTCCTACTGATCATCTATCTTTAAGATGCAAGGGAAGAGTTCAATGGGCTTTAAAAGTGTTTCTAAACATTTTGTTGTTCTTTCAACATGCATGCTGCAGCACTGAAATGCAGAACTTGCATCTGGTATTGACTTAATGCACTTACTAAGAACTCATTGGGAAATACCAAGCGTTAAATCAGCTTCAACTTGTACAATTGACCGTAATACAAACATAAGCTATTTGTTTTGCAAATCACTGTTACGCTGGCAGGAACCTCATGAAGATCACGTGCAGTTCTGCACCTGGGGAGGAACAACCCCATGCAAAAATATATGCTGAGGGCCACCCAGCTGGAAAGCAACTCTGCAAGGAAGTACCCTGTGGTCCTGGTGGACACCAAGTCGAACGTGAGCCAGAAGTGTGCCCTTGCAGCATTGAAGGCTAACGGTATCCCGGGTGGCATTGGGCAAAGCACTGCCAGCAGGTCAAGGGAAGTGGTTCTTCCCTGTATCCGGCACTGGCAAGGCCACACCTGGAGTGCTGGGTCCAGTTCAGTGCTCCCCAGTATGAAAGATGCTCGGGGCTACTGCAGAGAGTCTGATGAAGGGCTGTGAAGATGATGAAGAGTTTGGAGCACCTCTCCCGTGAGGAAAGAAGGAGAGGAGTGAAGGCTCAGGAGGAGTCTTACCCACGTACTTAAACACCCGAAGGGAGGATGCAGAGATGACAGCCAGGCAACAGTGGTCCTCAGCAACAGGACAAAATCCAGTGGGCACAAACTGAAGCACAGGCAGTTCCATCTGAACGTCTGGAAGCGTTTCTTTGCAGTGAGGGTGACTGAGCGCAGGTTTCCTGGGGAGGTTGTGAGTCTCCCTTCTTAGAGAGACTCGAAAGGCATCTGGGGGCATGGTCCTGGGCACCCTGCTCTAGGTGGCCCGGCTTGAGCAGGGGGATGGACCAGCTGGCCTCCAGAGGTCCCTTCTGACCTCAGTCATTCTGTGGTTCCTTGAGTATAAGCTTACACGGGAGGTTATGAATGTTCCTTATTGTGTAAGGATTTTTTGTTGTTTTTTTTTTCAGAGCCATGAAACTTGCATATTTCGTCAGTGAGACTTACTGGGGCTTGACCAATGTTGGTGAGATGTACAAAGGAAATAGTCGTGCTGTTCAAAGTGTCAGCGTGGGAAATCTTGTTACCCTTTAATGCATGTAATTAGGACTAAGCAATAACTCTTTGCAAGTTACTTGTGAACTTGCAGATATTTCTAGTTTGCAGAATTCCTGTGAAACTAAATTATTGCTGAGGAAGGTCTACAGATTTTTTTTCTACATCTACGTGGAACATAGTCACTCAGACCCAGAAAATCGTAAAATACCAATGGACTGACAGGAGCACAACAAACTAGAATCTCTTGCCGTTATTGAGCCTTGATATTTTTTTAATTCCAGTGTTAGTGCTCAAAGTCAATTACATCGGTATTTAACAATGTTAGGTTAAATTTTTTTTTTGACAAAGCTGATTGTGAAGCTGAGGTTGGTATAGAGGCCGGTTTCAATATAGCTATTGCTCTTAAGGAGTGATAGTGCTCTAAGTTTTCACTTAAATTAGCCACATTTTTGTTGTTATAAAAACAACAGTAAGTTTCTGTTATCTTAGTTATGTTAGAATTCTGAAACAGGTTTAATCTGACATAAGATGTCACAATGACTTAAAGGATCATTAAATCGCTGACTTTATCTCTGCAACTTGCATAATATCCTGTTCTGAATTCATAGCTGGGTCAATTATGGAGATGTTTCCCTTCAGTTAAATATCGAAGCAAGACTTTATGCCTGTAATGTGGTAATTAAATGCCAGAGGTCCAGATTTAAATTCTTGGTTCTAGTTCTGTCCTCTAATCCCAAGAACTCAATTGTTCATGGTTATGTTATGTAGTTTGACTCATCTTTGTACAGCAAAAGAAGTTAATTGCTTGTTTAAGCACAATACTGCAAAGCATTGTGGCTGGCCTCTGTAGTAGGAGGGATTAGCTGTTGGAGTCCCTGGCTTCTAATCCCGTCTCTAAAACCAAACAGGAAAAAAAAATCAGATCAAAGTCTTAAATAAGAACTGTCAAACAGAAGTGGCATTTTGTTAAAGGAGGTGAGAGCTAGTGAGTTGTTATAGCTTGGGCTTTATTAAAATTTGAGAGAACATAAAGCAAAATGCAGCTGGAAGCCTTTGCACAAGATTGTGTGGATATTGTCTAATACTGTATAGTTTGTCAATTTGCATCTACAGGGGTTAAATGCTCACTCTGCTATTATATTTGCACTAATCTAAAAATAAACGTTAAGATGAGATGCTAACAGGCCTGCTGCCACCAGCAGAGCTCCTTGAGCAGCGTGCTGTTTGGCTGTACCAGCGCTAGCGTGTCTGGACAGTCCTGGAGACTCAAATTAAGGACTAAGCTGGAGTAAGAGCCAGAGTTGAGGATGCCTTCATAACGTATTGTCTGTCACCTAAACCAAGGAAAGCTTCACTTGATAATGTCAATTTTGGCATAAGAGGCACTGAGCAAGAGGTGAGAAGAACTTGCATTTAAAGTAGGCTGGAAGGAAAGGTCATAAATAATTTTATACTTTGAATTCTAGGAAAGTCCACTTGTATGGTATCTGTTCTTAATGAGAGAAGCCTTTTTCACAAGTAGAACCACCCACAGGAAGCTGTATGATGGCTAAAGCAGTTATTAGCTGTTTTTTAATAATTTCTGCTATTGGAGAGAAATAACAAGAACCAGAAAGGTCATGAATTGTGACCTTTTCAAAGCAGTGCAAATGGAAAAGCGTTAGAAAATAGCAGTTTATTACATTACCTACCAGAAGTCTCAAGCAAGGATTAAAGCCCTCTGTACTGAATGCTCTGCGGAAAAATAAAAAGATTCCTGCCACTAATTGTCCCCAGCCTTAGGTTATGACAGCATGCAACAGCTGGATGAAATGTAGTTTGCAGGGAACTGGGAGGATAATTTGGAAAGTAACAAGCAGATGATACATAATAAATAAGAATGGATAACAAGAAATTGATACACCTACCATATGGGAACAGAGACAGATGCTGAATAAAATTTAATAGAGAAAGACCTGTGCTACTGACTGTTCGAGTACTCAGCCAATTCCTGGCACTCTACGATTCTTCCATCTTTTTTTTCCCCCTTTTAAAGGCTGAAAACTTAGAGCAAAATCACCTCTGAAGTCTGTAAAATGTGCAGTGTGTTCGTACACCTCATTACTGCACTGCTGTCTGGATACCAAACGGTTGAAATTTTACACTTCGTGTGGTCCTGCTTTTTACTTTTTTAGGTTCTTGGAGGTGGATTAAAAAGCCTTGTGTTTTTATGGCACTGTGTAAGCCTGTCTGTAGGAGCTTTTGCTTTTGGCCCATGGATGCTAGTTAAACTTGACTGTATTTTTGGTGTGGTTAAGGTGAATGAGAGAAACAACTTCATAGATACAGCTCCCTTGTTGAAAATGCTTTACTACAGTTTGTATCTTGCATGATCATTTGCTATTTTTGTGGTCAAAAAGTTTCTCTTTACTCATGTGTATTTGATTAAGGACAAACTTTTGTTTTTACCTCTTACTGCTTGAGCCAAGTTGGGAACTGCCTGGGTGTCCCAAAAGATTTACAGAATAAGTACTGTACTCATCCTTGCCTGTGTGTGGTAGTGGTTATAATTTGATGTCTTACCTTCAGCAATAGCACTGAAACACAAAATCTGATATTCTGAGAGTGGAAAAGTCCTTTTGGCTCCCAATTCTTGAGAGTAAATGCCACCCTGCTTTGGGAAAGAAGCTTTCATTTTATTATGCATAAAATAATTCTAAAAAATACTTCTGTCTGTCTTTGCAGAACTGTTGTTCTAAGTCCTAATTAGTGCTACTCTAAATCTTGTGGGACTGTATTGAATATAAGGATTTGTTCAGAGCAAGTACAGCTGTAATTAATCTTTGCATTCCCATCAAGAAATGCTGGCACATGCTGTGAGAAACAAGGAAGGAAATTTTCAGTTCAGGCTGTCTGAGCCAGTACCCAACTGCAGCTAAAAACCACGGGAGCAATCTTTTTATCCCTTTCTAGTGCCCAGGAAAGATCTGAGCAGAGAAATTCAGCTCAGGGAGCAGACTTGAGCTTTCAATTGTACCCTTTAGTTTCCACCTTCAGAAGGTTTCTAATGGAGCTCAGTAATTCAGGAGACTTCAAAATTGGCAACAAGTGGCTCCGTGGAGGTTCCCAGTAATGAGAATGTATTCCAGAAGTCTGAACGAGTTAGGGGTGTTTAAAGGTGTGCTCTTTATGTGACTAAAAGAGACTAATAAACAGTTCCCACTGAAATTTGGTGGAAGCTAGAGAGGACTCACATCAAATACAGCAGGATAAAACCATGGCAGTGCATGAGGACAGTGACTTTTCTTCTAGTCACAACAAAATACAAGCATAATACAGCAGCGTATGTTAATATTTAATTGTTGACACTGGAGTCTAAAAACAATTACAGAATGCTGTTTCTGATGGAAGGGTTCCACTTGTCAGATGGGATTCAGTTCTTTAATCTTAAAAATCTAGCTGAAGTGGAGACTGAATTCATGTTCCCATGACACAGGTTTTCAGAGGTTTTGGTGTATTAAAGCTACATACAGTTCTTCAAGATCCAGCAAGAACCAGCGTAGCTCTGTAAAAGAAAAGAGGGAAAGAGGGCTCCTGCTGCTTCTTGTGTGCTCTATTAGTGCTTTTCTGCCCCTACAGCTGGTTTGGGGAGTTGGGGGGCACTGCAAAAGAAGTGGTGAATAGTTTTCTGTACACCCTTCTCCCTGGCTTGGCTCAGTGTGTGCTCAGAAGAGTGGTGATCTGCTTTTTCATACTAATTCTGGACCTCGTTCTCTGCCTAAATTCAGGGCTGAGAGCAAGGGTGACTTCAGTGCCTTTTCAAATGCTCTAAGGTATTCCATTGAGAGGAGAAAAAAAAAAAGAGGTTAAGGCTTGGATTTTTTGAAGGGGGCACTGAATTTGGTAGAATAAGGGTTATTGAGTGCTTTAAAGCTTTCCTGGTTTCTTGATTCCACATAGCTCACAGTAACAAGTACCAAGCACAGATGAACAAATAAGTGAAACATTGAAAACTAGGAAGTCTCACTGTCATATTTCCTGGGTTCTTATATGTTTGTAAAAAGAGAACAGATTTGAAGTTGTTCTTAGTTCTCTGTCAGTGTGACATGTTACATTTAATAAGCCTATTTATTTTAAAAGATGGGACCTGCTAGAATGCTGAAAGGGAAAATGCAGGTAGGATAATCACGTAGCAATAACTCACCATTTTGTGTTTTCCAAACCTTGATCTTTTTGCAACAACTTCTTGTAAAGAGCAACTTTCTTCAATCTACTGTTCTTCTGTTATCTTCCCCTCTTCCTACTCCCTCCCTCCCAGGCCTGCTGTGCTTTATAACATGGAGTGTTGCGCTCAGCATGTCTGCAAGGCTTGAGCTTAACTTGGGCTGTAGTTCTGTGACAGAGCAGTCATGGTGAGTGATAGGAAATCGTGGCTTAGGGAGTTCTGCCCTGCACTGTGTTCTTGTTGCTGTTGGCATAACTTTTTTTTTTTGGAAGCTGTGCTGTAATCTGGGAGGCTGATCTGAGGTAGGGTGCAGCCGTAGGGTTGATTGTTAGAGCAGCTGAGGCAGTGACATGCTGGGGCACTGAGGATGGACCAAGTAGCTGGTGTCGCATGTGAGCACAAGTCACCTTAATGTCAGGCCTGCCAGGGAACGAGGGCAAGGTCTTTCTTTGCTGGCACTTCTTCCAACCAATTGTTCCTTTCCTTCATAAAACCTTCCTGATGCCAAAATAAGATGTCAGTTCCACAAGGATGCTGTTTATTTTTTTCAAATGTTTGTGCTCCAGGTTATCAGTGTATCACAAGTGTTTGTGTAACATTCAAAGACGAGGCTCAGTTTCACATGTATTGAACACAGAGAAGGAGGTAAGCAGGGGGAGGGAGGAGACGTAGTATTTGAGTTGTGATTTTTTTTTTTTGAGTCTGTGAAATTATAGTTGTGCAGCAGTGGAGGGTTTTCGTACCTTAAGTGACTTAAGGATGCATCTGAATGTGATATGCTCCAGAAAATCTCTTGGGGTTCCACAGTGCCACAAACTGACCAGCTGCCAATTGAACACCTATGGAAGGAGCAGAGCTGTAGCCTTCTCAAAGCAGGAAGAATAAGTTTGGTTCAATACTCTTCCCCTTTTCTGAACCTGCAGTATCTGGGAAAGCTTTCTATTACAAAGGCAGAAGGCAGCCTGATTTCTTCTCACTAGTTTGCAGCTCTACTTAAAGCAGCTCTGTGGAGTAAACATAATTTGCTCTATTATTGACTTAGTATTTGAGGGAGGGGAAGAAAACTTCTTGGAAACATCATGCAAGATTTTCTGCTTGAGAAAGTGGAAAACATGTTGCTCTGAGAAGTAATTTATTGACACCTTTCAAATGTCTCCTCTGTATACAACACAGATTCCTGCAGTTCAGACTGTGGCAGACTTGTGCTTCACTTGGCTTTACTCCTGAACAAACTGTTGGTGTTTGTCCTTAGAAGGTCTGCTCTTCACCCCACCCCCAAAGCCTCTTAATTTGACTTGCTTTCCATGATACTCACTTAATTCTAGTTGGGGAAACTCAGTAAAATCTCTAGCTGAAACAAATGGTGGTTTATTGATGGAACTCTTTCACATTTAATTCTGTCTCTGATTTGTGTGAATTTAAGACTTTGATCCATCTATTTGCAGTTTGGTCAGAGTACAGTATTGGATTAATAATGATGTTATGTGTGGATTTATTGGGCAGGAGGCGAGAGACTAACTTACTGTGTCCTCTTTTTCTGTCATCATCCTCCTGGTCCAGCACATACGTTCTAGGTTGCAAGGAGTTCAGATGGCTATGCACGTGGCTGGGCAGCTTCCCCATCTGCGCTTCAGTAGGATGCGACCAGGGCTTTAGTCCGGATTTTTTTTCAATAGTCTAGTCTGCTCAGCAGCTTGTAGAAGTTTGTTAAACCTTTTTCAGTTCCCACTGTGGTTTCGTTAATTTGCACATGTAAATCAGGCCTTAAGGATGGAAGGTAAGTTACTTATTCCAAGTCACTTATTTCAATTATTAGTAATTTACTTTAGATTTGTTTTAATATGCTTATAGCACTTGATTTTTATAAGGCAAATGCATTTATACGCTTCAGGGTGAATAAGAATAGAGCTTTCCATTTGATACAGGTCTTCAGTATTACTTTCCATGGAGGAAAAAAGCCCTTAAGTGGTTTCTAAAAGCCTGAACTTCATGATAGTAGCTTTTAATGATTAAGGGCTGTGTCAAAGAACTAAGATGTAAGTGCACATGAAAATTGGATGGATTTGTCAACAATACAGCTATTGTTCGTGCAGTTACCAATCCCACATCATCTTGTGAGTGCTCGCTCAAGGATGTTTGATCCTTTAGTGAGTCAGTACCTGAGTAGCTGTAGATTTCAGCTCAGGTAAGTTCATTCCAATTTTGGCTTAATAAGTGAAATTAATAATGTGAGTTTGTGCAGTTGGATGAAGTCAAAAATGCAGGAAAAGCAATCCTGAATATTTTGAAAGAGAACAAGTTCTGAAATTAAGTAATAAATTTAAGTTACTTGAAATCCTCTTACTAAAATATCAGTGGTGCTGAGGTTTAAGTGCATATTTAGAAGAACATCTCCCACCGTGACAACCTTCATTTAGGAGGAATATATTTGTAAGAATGGATATATCATGACTGGATGTAAGTAAATACTATGGTGAGGTAACGACTGTAAATCAGATCACAGAGAAAACTTGAGATTGTGAATAGAAACTGAAGTCTGTTTCAGATCATCAGAGGCAGAGAAGTTCACCATCCCTCATCTTCAGGGATCAACATGCGCTGTCGTGACCGGCACTGGAGCAGGAGAGATGGGGTTATAGGGAAGGCAGTCACTTGCTGAATTCCCATCTCACTGTTAAGTGGATGAACTGAGGTGCTGAGTGGCTTCTCGGTACTGAGAGAAATTCCACTGATTTGAGCAGTCACTAGCAAAGCAAGCAAGCAAAAAAGGTGAATTTTGTAGCTAAATGTTAGTCAGTCTCTTAGAATTAACAAAAGTCAAGCTGTTACTGAAAAAGGTGAGGTTATTTGTTTCCAGGGTAAATGAAAATTTTTCTGAAAATACAGAAACAGAAAGTGGTTAGAGAGGAATCCCCCGAAGACTTGTAAGTCCTGTGTTCTGTGTAGTTGCGCCTGCTGAGAGCTGAGGTAGTGGACGTGGTGTAAAACTTGAAAATAATGTAAGCACAGTGGAGTGTGTTTTTTCTGCACTTTACTGTCTGCACAGTTGCTTTTAAGGGAAACTGTTAAATAGCACACTGAAGTGTAACTAAGACTTAACTTACATTTTACGTTTTTGGTGAAAATCAGACTGAAGTAACTTTCAAATAATGAGCAGCTTTCTCAGTCTTGCAAGATCATCGTTTGAATCTGCACTGTATCTAAAAATGTCCTAGTTGCATACATAAAAAATGAGAAAATATTTTTAAAGCTTTTTTTAAAATAAATGTGTGGGGTAAATGACTCTTTCCAATCCTTATAATTACCTTGACAACAAATTATAGAAAAAATCAGTAAAACATGTCTGAGGTGATGTTTTTACAGCAAGTGGAGCATTAGGGCACCTTGCGACAAATGCTTGGGTGTAGAAATGGTGTAGGAAAGCATCGTTCTGTGCGATACTCAAGGTTATGCCTGTTGTAAATGCATTCAAGTTGCTTAGCTTTCCAGCTGGCTGCCTGCCATGGAAAAGTCCAAGCTCAACATTCTCTCATGGCTGGTGTTAGCTGTTTTTTTCAGCCCACTAGATCTAAGATATTTATTTCCCATCCCTTTATCTGATAAGGTTTGAAAGGGAAACTCACTGGTAAACTTGTGATTTAGTCTTGATCAGATAGTCAGCACTGCTGACTAAATTAATTAGTAAGTTAAGGCTTTTCTGTCAGCGTTTTTTCTAGTTCTGCAGATGTCTTCTATAAACAAAGCAGGTTCAAGTCTGCATACTGAGCTGCTGAAAACAAAGCATGGGACTAAGGTCACTTAATGGGATTGTGCGTCGCTCCTGGTGGTTTGTAGAAACATCCAGTTCCCTTTAAATTATGCATTTGTTGGAAATACACATTTTTGCATGGCAGCTGCCCACTGAGAATAAATGGGATAATTTGCCAGTGATTGACCAGGAATTTGGATCTATCTGTCCAGCTACAGCTCAGGATTTTCTTTCAGCTGCTTTCAGTTGCCTTCCCTTATGCGTTTCAGCCAACTGTGCTTGGAATGAAAAGTTGAGTTGGCGTGCATTAGTTCAACTTCACGGAGAACCTCCGGTGTTGGAGATGAAAGGGTTCTTGCAGCAAATCTAGACAATGTAGTCGCTTGGACAGTTGGCAGGGAAACAGGAAGGAATCCTTTCATGGGATGCTGGGGACTAGGTCTGTCGTCTGCTTGTGCCAGGGTGAGTGTGTGAGCTGGACACACAGCTGATGTTGGATACAGCAGTCGGGCTTTTATCGTTGTTTAAATATAACTGTGTTTATTCCACATGAATTAGGTATATGTCTCCTTATATCTGTTCCCTGAATCTTGCTAGCTGCTAGGCAGTGAAGGCTACAAAGTGCTAAATCACTAATGTCACAAGTCTGGATAAGGATTTCTCTAGAATTTAAAAAAAAAGAAAAGAAAAAAGCAATAACTTAACTCTATTGTTTTGCACCTGTGCGCCTTAGTTTGTGTCTTAGTTTTGTGGGTGGCCAGTACTATTTCTTTGCTGTCCACACCTGCTTTTCTTCCTGTCAATGCAAGTCTGTGAAGCAGGGATAGCGGTGAAGAGGAGGCGGTAGTAGAAATAAAATCAGAACGACAGGGATTTGTGCTAATGTCTCCTGAAGCTCAGAGTGTGGGATGAGCCTGTCTTAGTCTGAGAGAAAATTCCTTTCGTCCTTGAGGCACTTTTACTAGTGCGCATGTTTGAGACAAATGGACAGAATTGTTAACATACTATCAAGAGTAATTTATCTCCTCTACATCCTGCTGCGGCAGAAACACCTAGAGTTTCGGGGAAAAAAAGGTTATTTTTTTTCCTTGCCTTTCCAGAAAGAGGTGCTGTACTCAATTGCTGCTAAAAGCAAATGGATGTAGGAGTTGAGGAGTTCTTGTGGTGAAGGGCTCCTGTGAAGGGTGCTTCTAAAAGTTCCCTCCCAGGGGCCCACAGTTCTTATCGATGATGTGGGAGCTCAGATTAACCTGGACTTTTGGGGAGGAATGAAGTAAATATTTGATCATGATTTTTTTTTTTCATGGGCTGTAAAGCATACAGCTTGGCCAGAGTGTCATATCTCAGAGCAGGATGAGTTTATAGAAAGCCATCCTGACTTGGACAGACGAGCAGATTTTTGCATTGCCTGTTTGTACTGAGCTGACAAATAAAGAATTTTAAAAATATTTTTAGACTTCTAATATCTGATACTCGCACTGTACAACTGCAGCAGAAAGAAGAGGTAGCTTTTTCTAAAAGCTTGGAACCAAACGGTGCTTTTTTGTAGCTGGTATGTTTGTAGGGTACAGATAGCAGCAACTTGGATAAGCTCTGGAGTCGCTGGATAGGAGCCAGTAGCTCAGGCTGTTGTTAAGGAGGAAGTTAAGCAATGTTAGAGAAACTCGATATTGCTGTTATGTATGGCTTAAATAGCGAGAAGTGGTTAGTCTCTGCCTTGGAATTGGGGATTGATTGAAATATTGCTGTTTGCCTTGCTTCAGTGAGGGTCAGTGCCCTTAAAGGATGTAGATACTATCTATAAAAGGGAATTACGGTAAGAACGGGCATAAACATTTCAGCATTGCAGGGCAATTTAGGTTACTCCAACGTCCTTCTGAGTGAGTTCTGAACAAGCACAGGCATGCTTGTCGCCTTGGAAAATAACGCTTTAGAGTTCATCAACTGTTGTTGTAGAGAAGGGAACGGTTTAGGCTGTGGTCAGTCCATGCCCCGTTACTAGTGAGGCTGAACAGAAGGACCGGTTCAGAAGTAACCTGCTGAAAGCGCATGCAGGGCATTTGTTAATGAGCGGGGTTATTTGTTTGTAGTTGCCCCTCCTGAGAATTTTCAAAGGGTTTATAAAGGGTTTGTCTCTTTCCCTTGGACCAAACCAGGCTGTGTAAACTGGAGTTTCGTCTGCATGTTCACTTGCAAAGGTTTTATGGATTATGGTGACAGGATGTTAACCTGCTTGTTATGTCCAGCAGGTGTCTCTAAGGAAAGCACTTCCAGCATCTCTTTTTGCTGGTGAAGTTTTGGGTTTTAATCTCAGTACCAGAGAAGTGGCTGATCTAACAGTCTCTGACATTCTCAAATGCTAGTCTCCTGGTTCTTTTATTCTACCTCTGTGCTAGCAACCTCGGTGTTCCCTTGGGCATCTGCTTTGGATATATTGCTTTTACAGAACAGGCCCCTTACAATCAACAGGTGATTGAAATCCCAAGAAATGTGGAAAAATGAGGTTACAGCATCTGTCTGCGAAACAAAGATATTACCTGTAAATCAGCATTGCGTTTTCTGGGAGTATATGTCTTTGCCAGTACTTTATATAAAGGCCAAATTTGGATGAAATCATGTACCAGTGCTTCAAGACCATCCTATTCACAGCATCACAGAATATCCAGAGTTGGACGAGACCCACAAAGATCATCGACTCCAACTCCTGACTCCACACAAGGCAACCTAAGAGTTAAACCATATAGGCATGTCTTTGAGATCTCCAGGGTTAAAGGCTGGCAGATTTCCAGACTTGCTTCTGGGCTCTCCTGGATTTCCTCTGTGCTGCTGAAACATCTTACACTGTCTAAATGGAGAGCGTGATGCAAACAGCACCGTGCTTTTAGACAGATCCCCATTGCTTCCACCGCACAGGTTCAGATGCAGCTTGCAGTAGTTACTTCAGGATCTGTTTCTCTGTGTCTGTGTATTTGTGGGAGTCCTGTTAGATCTGTATTACATGTTCCTTGAAGTATAACATTTCCTTCCTGTGTGGTTTAATTCATCATCTGAAACAAGCAAAGACTGACAGGTCTACCTTAAATTGTCTGCTCTAAATTTAGCAGCTAGAGACAGAATGATCAGGAAGGGCTAAATTAATATTATGTCAAAAAGGCCTTGGGACAAGGAAAGGAAAAAAGCCAATTTGGAACAGAAGGTCTGCTTTCAAGTCTTTTAGGATTTAAAGGAACTGCTTTTCAGAAGGAGAAGTTTGAGACGAGCCTATATTTTAGGGAACTGGACAATGGGACGTTTCATTATTAATGATCTAACCAATGTTACTTTGAATAACTGGCTGAGGTTTAGCGACAAGTTGATAAATTCTGGCCTTGCAGAACATTTTTTCTTATTTCTGAGCTTCTGTGCGTATTTTAAAGTGATCTGCATATAATCTGTTGTGCATTTATTTTCATGAAATTAAAACTATTTGGGAACTCTGCCCAAGTGTTTTCTACTTGTTTCATGTAACAGGACTCATGAGCAGCAAAGGAAGTGATGCCAGTTTTGTTCTAGTATTTCTTTGGGGAGATTTCCTGTGTTATGAATCTAGCCTGAAGGGACAGAGGAGTTGAATTCAATTAGTTATTTTCTATGGTAATTATTTGGAGTTAAGACGATATTCATATAATGCAAAATACATAGAAGTAAATGCAATAGATATTTCTTAATATTGCGACTTTTGTCCCTTAAGATTTTTACTTGCCATGTTCATAGTAATCTAGAATACAAAAAGAGCTTTAGAATGCTATTTCAGGAAGCAAAAATATTTTCATTTTTACCTTTCCCTTTCTCTTCCACCAGTCACTTTTTAAGCAAATTGTACTACTTTTGTAACTTTACCAAACTTGATACTGCAGATAAGGCAGTTTAAAAAAAAAAAATAGAAATAAAAAATGAAGTCCAATGGTGATGCTACATTGTGGAGCTTGTGGACTCGTTACAGGCCTTGTGTTTGTGTTTCTCGATTCCCCCAGTTCCCAGATGTGCAGTGACTCATCCTGCTGAACAATGGGAACGGAGCCTTATTCCTTCACTTGGTCCCAGTTGGCAGAACAGTTACTCAGAGGATATGTGTTGCAGAGGGAGAAGAGATTAGCAGTGGGAGAATGAATCATCCGAACATTTGTGGTAACTCTTGTGTGGTGACCAAGAAGTTAAGAAAGGCTTACGGTCTATGCTCTGGTGTACTAAAAAGGAGTATCTGAATTATGTACATCTCATAACGCAGAGCATACTCGTCCCAGACAGTACTGAGCAAAGATGGAAGACAGCATTTTGACATCTTGATTAATTATCAAGGGGGGGGGGGAAGCTAGCAGATGACCATTATTTATTTTGCTGTTGGTACACATCTCGGGATTTGTTGATAGAACTTTTGAAATGTGAAATGCTCTAATAGATCATAAGTTAAAAAATAACAAAATCCCAGCACCGACATGCTTCACTAACACACACAATGCCACGTCAGCTGAAATGAAATAATGCCTTTCAGATTTCAAAAATATTGTGTATGAATATTCTTAAATTATTTCTTTTAAAGGTAGTAGTACTCCAACAGTGGAATAAAAGATTTGAGTCTTCCTTGGAAAGCAAGAGGCTAGAAAAACTTTAAACTTGTATGAAGGTGGTTGATCTTCAGGAAGTTTCTTGAGCTGCTACAGTTTTCCTTGACAAGTCAGCCTGTTAGAGCTGTCCTAGACCTAACTTGTGTGATTTTTGTAAAAGATATATCATGGGGTGTGTTTCCTTAGGTATTTAAATACAGTATAAATAGTATAAAGGTTATATTGCTTGATTTCTGTTTTGCTGCCTGCAAGCATAGTTGAAAATAGATTACAGTGCCTGGAAAACTATTCAGCTTCTTCAGTTGAACCATTAAAATAGGTTGAAATAGTCAATCTATATAAAGATGTCTTTAATGTCAGAGTTAATTGCAAGTATTAGCTGCTATATTTGCTGCTGCTTCTAAGGCAAGTTGTGCTGGTGAAGCAGAAATAACTGGCTGCGATGTGGAAAAGGAGGTGCTGAGCCAGCTCTTGAGTGCAGTTGACTGGTTGGATGACTTTGGAGAATCTCTAAGAACTTGTGCTGAGAAAGCCAGAACAGGTTGCTGTTCTTCAGTGGCCACAAGAGAAAAATAGTTCAACGTGTGAGGGGCTGCTGGTACTTTTTGGTTTCTGTATTAATTTGTACTGAATAGAAAACCTGCCCTGGTGACCTATTCTTAAACTATATGTGTAATTTATATATATACACACTTAACAAATGTATGTATGTAATACCCAAAGCATGTAAGCATACTCTGCATAATATTGATGGCACTTAAAGTTGCATTTAAGTACAGCTCAATAGGAAGCTAAATAACTTTAACTTTTAGATCCAATTAACGTTGCTTTCTATTTCCTCTGGATGATGAAAAAAATGAAAAGCTAAATGATTGTTCAGTTAATACAATTGTTACAATGAAAAATATTAATACAAAACAGTCATAAAACATGGAGTTTACTTATTTCCCTCATTTGAGTAATCTGTATTATTGCTCAAATAAGTTGGTGCTCTCTGCAGTTGTTCTGCTCTGCCAGGCTGATGAACTGAAGTGTCCCCCCATACCACAGCTCCTCAGAAGCAACCAGCTTTCTGTGAATCAGATAAAATGTGTTTAAAAAGAAAAAGTTACCCAAGAAGTCTTTGGAGCTGGAACTGACCCCATGCTGCTATGTTCCTGTGTTAGGGCTTTAATCGGGGAATCATCTTGAGAGTAGGGGGTTCTCAGTGTTTGTGTTTTGTTCAGCTTTTTTTCTTCTTTTCAGGTTTGTGAGCTTTAATGTTCTGAGCTATTCTTAACTCTGAACCCTCTGGAGCTTTTGGGGGTTTTGTTGTTTTGACTGGAAACAGATATTTTGACTTAAGTACTGAGAATCTTTGAATTCTGTGCTGGAAGACAATATTCAGACTTCTTCGGAACTGTCAGTCCCATCCTATGTTGAGCATACCTGTTCAACAATCTGACTTGGTTACCCAGCTATCCAAGTATTTTGCAATTACTGCTTAAAATTTCTCAGAATTAATTATTTGGCGTAATTACAACATGACGAAGAGCTTCATAGAAAAATAGCGAAGTCTAGTTTCCTTAAATCACTGAATAAAAAATGTGTCTTTTTCAATAACTAGATTTTCTCTCTTATAAATGTGCAAAACGTTAAATTGATCTGTGTGTGAGGCAGGAAGTAGGGGAGGCACAAGCCATAAATCAGGTAAATTTGCTTGTGTGTCGCAGCAGTTTACGTGCATACAGCTGTTTCCTGTTCTCAGCGTGGGAGGGTGTATGAGCAAGGCAAGGACTCTTAAAGTGACTGGATAGAAAAAAGGAACTAGTCGCATCAGAGACAGCCTGCTTGCCATCTTGTTGCACATCTACAAGCATTGTGCAGGACAAAACACAATAGATAGAGAAGGATTTTTTTTTAGCTTCAGTGACCTTTTCCGTTTGGGCTCTCCCATCTCTTAAATATGACTAATGCTGTACAGGAAGACCTTTTTCGTATTCATACAGTCTGTGATATCTCTTCTGATCCCAAAGAGTGCCAAAAAATACAGGAAATTACTTTCACCTTATGAAAATTCATGATTGTAAGGAAGCTCTTAGAGCAATTGTTCTTTACAAACTTGCCCCCGCCCCTGCAAAAGTCGTTTTTTTAATGCCTTAATACTGTATATCTTTTGTGATACATACAGCTTTTTGCAAATATATATGTTTTCCCTCCTTTATGAGAAGACGCTTCCAGTTTTAAATGTCAGGAAATAAGTTGCAGCTCCTTTTTTGTCTTTGCCTGATGCTGAAAGTATGTCCTTGTGCAGTACACTGAATCCTCTGATCTCCAGTCTGATTCTTCAAAATAAACTGTTGTGTTGGCATCTGTTTGAAGTTGTACTGGAGGGGAATAATTTTGTTCCTCTGTCTCAGGCCTATGGTATGGAGGAGAATGTTCGGTTTAAGGATTTATATTGCTGTTGGAATCTGTGAGATGATATTTTGAGAATGTTCTTGTTCTAAATTAGTAACGTGGTGAAGGCACCTACTGTCAGTTGTCAGTGCAAAGTAGCACTTGATTCGAGTGTAATAAACAGGCAAGCTTTTTAAAAAAGATAAGAAGTTCACATAAAGATACATTTTCTTTATAAACATTGCGTATTCTTTTCAATATAACTGCCAAGGGGTCTTGTACAAGATCAGCAAATCTGTTATTAAAACCCTTGAGCCTAGAAGGGAAGCCGTCTGTAGAAGAGAATGTCTTTCATGGTTGTGAATTATCATGAATCTTAGGTGGCTTGAATCTTTCACTTTTACTAAAGATATGCCAACCAGTCTAGGATATGCTTTTGTTCACTGTTACGAATTTCAAGCAAAATACATTGGTTTCTAATGAAGGGGTTTATTTTTACTTCCACCCAGTGTCATTTAACTGCCGTGATTGTACAAGGGGAAAAAAACTACTTTAATCCAGAGCAAAGAACTGCCTTTAATAACACTTCCTTTTCATTGTAAAGACTTACTAGATAACTTTGAACACTTTTTCAAAATTCTACACAACTTTTTTTTCTACTAGTAACAGAACTGTTTAGAATAAATACTAGCTCACCTACACATCAGTAGCAAATTATAGCAGCTCTGCTTCATTATCAGCAGTTTATGTGAGTTAAGCAATGGGGTACTTCTGTTGTTGCAGCTCCTTAAGCATATCAGGATGTAGTCCAAACTTCCATTTGTGATATAGCTATGTTAGACCTCCATGTTGGAAAGTGGAAGTGAAATAGTTCCATTGGATTTTCTATCCTAGAAGTACACTAAGTTTCCATCTCTTTCTTTTTCTCTAGGGAGAATCAGTGAAATACTTCCTGGATAACCTGGATCGGATCGGCCAGCTGGTAAGACATAACTTCTCTTTCTGTACCAAAAGTGCTCAAGGATGAAAGCCTTGATATGTTATAATTAATGCCATAATAATAATAATAAAGCATTAAATAACTTTATCAAAGTCCTTTAGGAATAGTGACCTCTAGCTTTATGAAACTGAAGCTTAGTATTTAATCGATACTTTTTGACAGATGAATATTGTTTACGGAAGCTGTATTTATACACATTTTTTTTGTCAATCCTGTGTAGCCTCTGGATCTCATTGTCTTTTCATGATTATCTGATTGCTGGTACTACCAAAGGTAGCAGAATGAAACCCTACCAAGTAAAAATGTACTACTGTACGATTCAAAATGAGTAATGAAAATATCTGTCAGATTTGGAGAACAAAGAAAAGAGGTGATTTTTCCGAAATAGTAACTGTGATAAGCGTGTGAAGAACAAATTGCTCTACAGTGGTGGGCCGTGCCACATCCTGCAATAGAATGTGTTGCTTTACTCACTGGTCAGGGACTGTGAACCTGGGAGAATTATTTCCATTAAAACTTGCAAGATACCCTTTGTGAGAGCAAAGAACTGAAAAATTCAGTTTCAAAAAACAAAATCCTTGCAGTGGTGTTTTGGAGATCTGCTTTACAGAACACTACCTAACTGATGATAACACTGTGGCTAAGAATTTCATAGTGGTGAAATAGTCTTCAGCTTGAAAATGTGATGCTTGAAGTACAAGAACAAGAGCGTTGGTCCTAAATTGTTGTTCTCGTACATCTCAGGATCTTCTGTTAGTTGTTTAACCATGTGTTGAGGTAAATGGTCAGAAGTCCATTATTTTAAGTTGAATATTCATTCTTCACTTGATAATTAAAAAATAAAGGGCTCTTGTTTTTTCTCCCATTCTATATTTTGACATTAACAGGCATTTTTGAAGGATTTTTTGACACTCTTCTCCTTTCTTTTACAGAATTATTTCCCCAGCAAACAAGATATTTTGCTGGCTAGAAAAGCCACCAAGGGGATAGTAGAGCATGATTTCATCATTAAAAAAATACCTTTCAAGATGGTGGATGTAGGTGGACAGAGATCTCAGCGTCAGAAGTGGTTCCAGTGCTTTGATGGAATAACTTCAATTTTGTTTATGGTCTCCTCCAGTGAATATGATCAGGTTCTCATGGAAGACAGGCGCACAAATAGACTTGTGGAGTCCATGAATATCTTTGAGACAATAGTCAATAACAAGCTTTTCTTTAACGTTTCTATTATCCTATTCCTCAACAAGATGGATCTTCTTGTAGAGAAGGTAAAGACTGTCAGCATTAAGAAGTATTTCTCGGACTTCAAGGGGGACCCTCACAGGCTAGAAGATGTTCAACGTTATCTGGTTCAGTGCTTTGACAGAAAGAGGAGAAACCGTAGTAAGCCGCTCTTCCATCACTTCACCACTGCCATAGACACTGAAAACATCCGCTTTGTGTTTCATGCTGTGAAGGACACGATCCTTCAAGAGAATCTGAAGGATATTATGTTGCAGTGAAGGAGAGCAGTCCATGTCTTGTTAAAATTTGCTGGAGGGTTAGATCAAAGTTTTTATCCTTTCTTTATGGCCCTTGCATGTGGTGTAGGACCCATGCTACTTACTTGGCTCAGGAATGCTGTAAACTAGCCAGTCCAAACAGAGGAGCTATAGGCCGAAGGAATCAAATGTTGATGATAGCTACTGAATCATTTGGACTAGAAACACTACTGAAACATGGCCGTTGTAGGTTCTGTACCTAGTTTGGAATGCTGAATAACACAACCACCTTCTGCCTTCCTAGAAAACAAAATCTCTGACAAACCATGTATGGAAGACACTATGTTTTAAATGAATATGCTTATTTTTCAGAGACACCAGTCATACAAACTGCCTTTTTTGTAGTTTGGAGGTGCTGAATCGATCAAACTAACCTAAACATAATGAGATTGGTAGCTGTCTTGGAGAATGTTAATGGAAGTTGCGTTCTTAACCCTAGGAATATAACCAGATCTTATATGCATATTCAGTTTTGCCAAGGGTCTGGAATCCGCTAATTAAGGTGGATGCACAGCTCTTGTCTGAAGGTTTTGCATGAGTATCCTGAAGCAAAAGTCTGAAACTGTATAAGGAAACCCATGTTGGAGTAAATTGGATGGGAAGTTGAGGCCTCGCTGGAGAAGGGTTTATTTTGCACTATGTGTAAAGGGTATTACATCATGGGGAAACTGATTTCCTTGGTGAAGCAGCCTGTGCTAGAGCACCTGACCCTGTCTCTGAACAGTGGGTGCTCGAGTGAGATGTGCTTGGTGGAAATTCAGCACTGTGCTCACACCTGCAGTTTGGCAGTACTTGTGAAGATTCGGTATCTCACATGGCAGAGCTTTATCTATATTCGGAAGTTTGGAACTGATTAAACTCTTACGCAAAGGCTTTGGTAGTACAGCAGCTGCTTGATTAGTTCCCAACAGTTGACTGTATAGGAAGTCCAAACACCCTAGAGATCCCAGTTTTACAGCTGCACTGATGGATTTGGGCAGCAAAACCTTGCTGTAAAATTAGCCCCTAATCTGTGTCTTAATGGGATCTCTAGCCTATAGTAATGCACATGTAGTTCTGAATACAGTCAAGGTTGGAGTTGCCCCTTTTGGGCAACGGTTTGTGCGTAAAATTGCAAGAGGCTATGAATAGCGTTGATATGAACTGTTAATTTCCTAGCTCTCTCAATCTGTGTAACTAACTATCAGGTGCCTTTTTTGTGTACAGACATATCAGGTCTTTTCTATTACAGTGGGGTGCATGGACAAACTTACAACCTGCCTTTTATCTCAGCATTGTAGTGCTATTCTTTAGATAATTCTCAAACGTAGCTTACTGTTTAATTTTTGTCATGGTTTTTATCCAAGAATAAAACCTGAAGGGCTGTTTGTACCCGTACAAAGGCGGCAGATTCTCTGGAGTTCTTAATCCCCACTGAGACTGCAATGGCATGTCAAAACAAGCAACGTTTTACTTCAGCTGGTGATCCCATGGGAAATGTGGTCTAAAAAACATGAAAGGACAACGGAACAGGATTTTAATTTGGATAAAATCTGGAATCTTTCTTCCCCTCTGAAGCTTGCAGATGTTGTATCAGTATTTTTGTGTAGCTTCCTAATGCAGCAGTCTTTTTTTTGTGCAAGCTTCAGAGTGGAAAAGACGTGGCTATGTCGGCGTTATATAACGCAGTGTTGAGGTAAGAAGCAGTGAAAAGTTACAGACAGGAAAATCCAATTTAAATTTAAGCAAACTTAAACAGGAATTAGCTTCCTTGTAACAAGTCTTATTTTTGCCAGGACCAAGTCTGTCTTTTAAATGTTTATTCATTTTTAGCCTTGAAGGGGAAAAATGTCACATGACTGGTAGTCAGATGGGAGGGCTCTTCAGTTTATTACATTTGAAAAGGTAAATGCTGTAACCTTGGTTGGTGCAAATAAGTTTACTCATCGTATAAGGTTTATTTGTCTAAGCTAGCCCATTTGTTTGACTGAAGATGAAGATTATTCCAACGCTTTTAATTTTTCTTGGAGTTCCTGATAGTGGTTTCCACTTCACACGAGACACTGGGAAAAGAGGAGGCAGTCGTGGGCTGACCTGACTTCTAGGTTGACTTGATTTTATTTCCTAGTTTGCTGTGAATTTTATTCTTTCACTAAATTTTCTGGATGGGCTAATATGATGCTTGTTTTCTCAAGAGTTAAGCATTCCCTTTCAACTCTAATTTTCTTTCTCAAGAATTACCTCAGTTTTATGTCTGAATCTACTGTAGTTTTACCTGGGAGGCATAGTGTGGCATTTCCTGTTCTGTTTTTCTTTCCATGGCCATCCATGGTTTTGTATCCATAGTCACTGTATGGGTTTAAAACTCTAAACAGAGCTAATAATGCAACATATACTTTAAGTAGCTTGATCTGCACCTGGAAAAGAAACAGCATGAGTTATATCATATGGAGCTGTCAATCTTGCTAGTGATTTTCTGTACAAAGCAGCAGTTTTGCACAATAAATCAGAGTTCTAGGGAACCAGTTTGCTCACCTGTGGCCCATTATTGCCTTTCTTCTTTCTGTTGACAAAATGGGCCTAAGCATGATGCTCTAGACTGCAGATCAAAATCAGTGGTTTGGCTCTGTAGGCTCTTTTCTGTGTAACTTGGGTTTGATAGTGTTGGTTCATACCAGGAACCCAAGATCAGGAGACTCTTCATGCAAAAGTGAAGCCCTTCTCAAACTTGCAAAGGATTTGGACTGTGAGTGAAAAGGATTATTTTTCAGGTGGCAGGTAAACTTCTTTGCTAAATATAGACTCTAGTTCTTGCACAACTGAGGTATTTTGTTTTTGTTTTTCAAGCTAAGTTGTAGTATAATAAAGCCAGAAAATCATGTTATGGTAAATCAGTTAATTACTAAAGCAGAATGTAGGTAGCTTAAGTTGTACAAGCATCTCAGGACAGGCTTGATCAGTTGCGTAGTCCTTTCACAAGAAACAAATAATAAAAAAAAAAACTTTATTTGAAGTGACATCCTGGAGAACTTTGCAGGTAAACACAGCTGGAGAGAACATCTTTTTTGTGTTAACTTTATAGGGTTATTGTTCATTTGGCTAGTCAGGAAATAGGTCACAAGCAGGATGATAATCAGATGGAGACCTTGAACAGCTACTTAAAAAAAAAAAAAAAAAATGCTGTCCATTCTCTGATGCTACAGGTCAGTGACCAGTGACGGGGTGTTGCAAATGGGTTGTCTCTTGCAAGGACAAAGAGAGGAAGTGCTTGCAGCTTGTGCCTGCAGGAGAAACTTACGTAATTGTGCAGTTTAAGTAGAAAAACTAACTAAATGGGAGTATTTCATCAAGCAGTACTTTGTCTTTATTTTTAAGCTAACAAATTGCAGTGCTGTCATTTTCTGAACAATTCTGAGATGGCAATACCAGATGACAGTGAATTGGAACTTAACAAGGAAGAGTAGGAATAATTTCTATAAATGACATATTTAATAGGCAGTTATCACTTTAAAGCAATTAAGTAGTTCCTAGTGTTGATTACAGAAATTACTGGCCACTCAGCTTCACACTACAACTCAAAGATGCTTTGAGTTTCATATGAAGAATTGAACTTACTCTGTTTGGTATGGCAGCACAGATTATTTGACGTGATAGTGTTTTTAAAAACTGAATATGTTGCTGCATCAAACCTAGAACTAGTCATGTTACAAGCACGAAGGAGCTCCTAAAGGCATACATTTTGACTTTCTGAGCTAACTAAAGCCTGAACCAAGCAGAGTGGAGAAGCGTACACTAATTAAAAAAAAAAAAAAAAAACTAATGAAATGGTGTAGGAAGAGCTCATCTGTATATGGCACTACAGACTAAAATTTCATTCCCCTGGGACACTTGAAATAGATTTTGGTATGAAAAACTTTCCATTTGAAATGCTACCCAGGTATTCAGTAGTCCTGGTTAGTGTAAAAAAAAAAAAAAAAAGAGAGAGAAATTAAAAGAATAGACATGGAACCACTGAAGAAACTGGCAGCCTTCCCCAGAAGATCACTTGAGAAAACGTGCCCTTTGCCTCCTTTAGGTGGCTGTATTCTGGATAATAACTTCATGTTTTGCAGCCTCTTCTGTGAATGTACCTTTTCAGTTCTGAAGAACCTATTGTGCAGGATAGAACTCAAGGAGTTCCCTACAAGCTCCCTTTGATTTTCAAGCAGTGTTTGAACACATGATTTTTCTT
Organism: Anser cygnoides; assembly: GCF_040182565.1. NCBI lineage: Eukaryota > Metazoa > Chordata > Aves > Anseriformes > Anatidae > Anser > Anser cygnoides. Next base: position 4,893,936 of record NC_089887.1, read on the forward strand.
ATCAAATTTTCAGGAGTACTTTTCGGGTTGATGGACAATTTGATGCATGCCGGCTTGAGGCAAAAATGAGATATGCAATAATACCTCCCTACAGTGCAGCTTGTCCTGCAAACCAGACCTTTCATCATGAGACCTCTCTTGGGTTCCTATGGGTTCAGTAGTAGCCTCTTTTCTATAACATTTTTCTAGAATAAAAACACATGGGGTAGTCAGGGATTTAATATAGCACTGCCAACACTTTATCTCAGTACACTCTTCATTACTTCTGTAACGCGGGAAGTGGTGGGTAGGGTGTTTCAGCAGCAGCCATAAAACATCTATGCCTACTTTTGTAAACGAGCCTATAGCAGTATTCAGGAATCGTGAAAACCGGCATCGGCTGGGCCACATTTGGGCTGGATTAATACCGACTCCACGCACTTCTAGATGAGGACTGTCTAGCCTACTGAGGAAGTAATTGGCAAGACAATACAAAACGTAGTGCTTCTTAATATTACCTGTTTTGTAATTAGCTGGGGTGATCTCTGTGCTGTGAAGTGGGCACTTCTTTGTTTTAACACTAATTTATTTACATAGATGGAATTGACCAAAGCCAGGATGTTCGGAGCTGAAACTGCTGTTGTGCTAACCAGGTGATGCTCTCTCTTCGCTCATCTTGGTGCCTGGGCAATTTAGCTTGATTCTTAAAGGTTTTGTCTTCCTAACAGCGTTTGGAAAGCAGTATTGAAGTTCGTCTGTGTGTTGATATGCTTGTCGTCTTACTGGGTGGGGAGTGTGGAGGTATTAGGTCGTCAGTGCTAGCGGTTCTGTGCCTGGCTTGACAAACTGTATCGCAGCCTAGCTCTTGGCATATGCCCAAAGGTCACATCTTCTGTCCGACATGAAATTAATCATGGTCGGAGAGGGGAAAAAAAAAAAGAGCAGCACTGACTTCCAAGGTAGACATTCTGGTAAAAAGCCAAAGCATGTTGGAAGGGAGCAGGAGAGAGGAGCTATTTCCTAAACAGATCCCAAAAGCTGATGGTGCTTGAAGACTGACTGTGTTGAACAGAAATGCCATCTGCATTGACCCCAAAAGGTTTGAGTGACTCCAGAGAGCTATTGGCTGTGAATTAACAGCAGCAGGCTGGCAAGGCTGGCCCTGCTGCAGCTGCACACCCTTCCGCTGTAAATCTCTCTTCATCTGCTCATAACTGGGTGCTAAAACTCAGTTCCTGCTCAAATATGGGATACAGATCTCTGGCCAGGCGGTGCGTCTTACTCTTAACAGCTACTTAACCTTTCTTCAAGATACCAGAGCACGAGAAGCATTTCAGGGGAATGGCTAGATAAGATACTGTTTCCGTTATTGGAATAAAAACTACAATTGATGGAGAGTAAACTTTTTGCATAAGTAGGACCTAAGGGAGAGATTCTTCTGAGGGAAGGAACAGATTTTTGAATGGCACTGCTGCTCTACTTGTACCTCCCGTCAGTCTTTTGTGCTGAGCTTACGTGTGGGTGGTTGGGGGCAAAAGCTGGCAGAAGACAGCAGGGAGAAGGGGGACGTGGAAGAGGAATGATCTTTTTGGTAGTTCACAAGACTTGGAAAGCATGCTCGGTGATTATAGGTTTGAAAATGTGTTCAAACTCCCGCTCACACCGAAGCCATTAACAGTCTTTAGGATAATGAGCGTTTTTCTGATGTACAGGTTAAGTTATCTGGGATGTGTAATGAGCTTGAGTTGATGATCCATGTTAAGCAGTATTTCTGGAGACTCCACTTAACAAAATGGCTAGTATTTATTGCTCTTGTGATGAGTTGTCTTGTTTATGGAATCAATATGTATGAAAGCAAACTGACAAAACACCAACTTATCTCGTGACACAATCATGTAGCTAGGAAGCCAATTAACGTTATCTTTTTATTCTGCAATTTACTTGCTCTGTGGTGCCTATGCATTGTAATACGCATACTATGCAATATCTTTTTTTTGTTTAAACCAGTTCACTGCATTGGGCAAGAAAGGCCTGAGTTTAGCCTTAATTTTCTAACAATCACAGGAAAGTACTTTAGAAACAGTGACAAATTAAAGAAGGTAAAAAAAAAAAAAAAAATGCATAAATTAAAAGCACAGTTCCAGACTGCTCACATAAGTGTCTTTCTAGCACCAAAACAGCATCCACAATAGAAGCAGCTACTTGCTGTAATAGTTTCAATTTATGAAAACTGTGTACTAGATAAAATTATATTGTGATGTGTAAAAAGTGTATTTTATAGCTTTGGTGACTTAGTTTACTGTTTTGTATATATGAATTTTATAAATCTATTAAAACTTGACTTGTTATACTGTTTTTCATGGCTTTTATCTTTCAACAGAGTCTAGAGAATGACTTCTGCTTTGAAAAATTTTCTGCAAAAAGCTGCTTTTTGAATAAATTACAGCACGGGCTGCATGAAACTACAGCTGTCATGCAATAAAACCTTGTTCTCTAATCTTTATGCATCTCCCACCTCTCCGGTTCTGGTCTGAATAATTCTTCCTGAATGTGTCCAGGAATTGAAGGCTGGTGAAACATTAACCTATAAAAAAACTTCCAACTCATTCATCTGTGACATTTCAGTAAATGTTTTAGACATTAGGACTGATGGGAAGGGGAAGGGGAGACACAGCTTGAGTTTGTGTTTATGTATTTTAAGCTCAGCAAGAGAAGACAATTAAGCTTGAGCTGGCAACACCTGCTAGACATTTCTTTTCTGCTGTGTACCATCTGATAATAGCCATAGGAACTATCCTTGCTTCTTTTTCTGGTGCCAGTCCCCTCTTGGACTTCCTTACTTGTGTGCTGTGGTATCTTTGTGCTACGGTGCAGAACCATTGACCTTTGAGGAGTTCTCAGCGTCCCTGTTGTACAGGATTGCTGTCGCGGCATCAGCTACGTCTGCCAGAATTTGAGCTCCAGTTCTTAGGAATGCTGTTAACCTTTCATGCTTGTACTCTGAAAGGCCACAGCTGACAAATTTTGTGGCAAATCTTAATTGTTTCTTGTGTGAACTGTTAATGCCCAATCAATTGCATTGGCAGGTGCACAATTTAAAAGAGTCTATGGAGCAATGTTTGTCCTTCCACTAATCACTGGAAATGTTAGGTCCTCAGCTACATCAGGCTTCTGGGAAGGGCTGCCTTTTTCCCCTGGAGGTGCTGAGCACTTTCAGGTGACAATGTGTTTTGCCAGCAGTCAGCATCCCTGAAACTGAGGGCAAGTGAATGGCAGATTCATTATGAGCTTGTAAGAGGTTCCCAGGTGTGATCTCGTACTCCCTAGTTGGAGAGACCCTCAGCAGCAGCACAGCTCCATGTGACCTCTTGTCGGCTCCGTGAAAGCAAATTGTCCCTTTTCTGGGAAGAAATACTCCAGTGAATTACAGCCCTACAAGACAGATGAAGTTTGGGCTGGAAGGTTACATGAAGGATCATTTAATTCCACCGCCCTGACGTGGTCAGGGACACCTCCCACCAGACCTGGTTGCCCAAAGCACTATCCAGCCTGGCCTTGAGCACTTCCAGGGGTGGGGCATCTACAATTTCTCTGGGCAGCCTGTGCCAGTGCCTCACCACCATCACAGTAAAGAATATCTTCTGAATGGCTCAACTAAATCTACCCACTTTTAGCTTAAAACCATTACCTTGTCCTATCACTCAACTCCCCAGTAAGAGCCCCTCTCTCCACCTTTCTTGTAGGCCCCCTTACGTACTTGGTGTTTGAGCATTCATTACAGGTTCTTGAAGGAGAGACTGAGGAAAGAAACTAAATTCCTGTGCTTTCCGGCTCCCATCTTGTGTCTGACTATCCTGTAGACTGGGGAAGAAGTTTTATATAATTACTAACAAAAATTAGCAGATTTCTTTCCATCTTCCTCAAGACTGACTGGCATCCTGTGAAAAAAGCACGTTGTTAAGGCAAGAAGTTATTAGGAAGAGTATTCAGGAATTTTTACAAGAAGTAGCTTTAAAGCCTTAATTTTGCACAGCAGAAATGAACTTCAGTTGAAAGCACCATTACTAGGAGAGGAAGGTGGTCACATCTGCTGCTAAATCACAAAGGGCTGAGCATTACTGATGAGACATCTGCGGAAGGCACTGGCTTCTCCTCTCCCACCTTTGCAGTCTGTTACAAGCAATTTTACCTGTAACCAGGAAAAAGCCTGGCTTTTTTTTTTTTACCCCATGGCAGATGCATTGTATCCCCGCTCCCTTCAGTTACAGCAACTTCTTAAGAACAGAATGTTTTACCAATTTATTCTTGAGAAAAGATTTTTGTCTTTATGAGCTCATAAGGTTATTAAAAGGCTGTGCTTTCTACTCTGTCTGGGATTATGGACCTCAGAAGTTGCTTCAAAATAAGTTGGGCATTGCCTGATGGCAGCAGCAAGGTAACGTGCAGGGTTCATTTCTAGATCATCCCATCAGGCCAGCAACATGCCCTCTGGTCAGGAGGCAGGGGCCGAAGGTGCTGCCATGCCGGGGCTGTGAGGGAGGCTGTTGCTGATCTTTGTGCTCCCAGTGACCTGCCTCCATTCCTGTCCTGGTGCTCTGCTCTGTCTTCCTGCAGGAGGCTCAACAAACTGAGGGGCCGCTTAACATTACACCTAGGTTCTCCTGCCCACCACCTACCCTGTGGTGAAACTGTTCCTGGCCCACAAATCAGCAGCTTATTAGCTGCAAGTTTTGTTGCTGTTCCCACACGGCTCTGCGTAGAAGTATCTCCTCAGAAGCCTGCTTTATTTGATAGTATGAGTGCTGCTTAAAATGCAGGGTATGTAGTGCTGCTGGTTCTGGACAGTTGCTACAGCTCTGTGTGCCGGTGTTGCGAGCCTGACCAGAAGCTCCTGGGCACCCCAACCTCCGGATTCCCAGGGACCAGCAGCACTTGGACCCCTTCCTCGCTTCCACCTGCCGAAGGACGTGGACGTGTAACAGCCATTTCCTTTCAGCCTGGCACCGCGAGGCTGCGTCCGGCCTGCAGGCCCCGCTGAGCTGCCACGCAGGTAGGTGAGCAGCCCTGCTCATTTCCTTCTTTCTTCTGGACAAGCTGAGGTGATAAGCGGTGATTCTATCACTGGCAGTATCAAAAAATATCTTTTAGTGGTAAGTGACAGCTCTTCAGGAGGCATTTGTGCTCTCACAACAGAGCTAACACAAGTCTATAAACTGAGTGTCACGTGGGGAGTTTCCCATCTGTGACTTCTGCGGCAGTGCAAGTTGGTTTTGTGCCTCCCCTGTTCTGTGTTGCCTTTGGACTTTATGACAGAAAGCCGTCTGTCTCTCTCCCTCAGGCCGTATTGTCATCCTGAGTTTATGGTATCTTTTGGGAAACTTTCGAAAGTTCAGCCTCATGATTCACTACGGAATCAAGTAACAGCAAACAAAAAAGTAATCTCTTGCTTAAAATAGTAAATCTGTTACAGCAACGCATGAGCAAGCGTGGGGCGGTACGCGGATTTGTAATTCCGGTAGGATTTGGTCGGGGAATTTCTGCTGCAGGGCAGGATGCCGCGGCCGAGAGCCCCTCGGAGGCACCAGGAGGGGGCGGCAGCAGCGGCCCTGCTGCGCCGAGCCAGGGAGCGCGGCCTGGGAGGGAAGGGGAGCTGCCAGGAGCTGCCATCGCCGCTCCTGAAGTCAAACTCCCTTTTTCTCTCTGCCTAAATCACGCTCAAGTGGATTTGCTTGCGTCCTGAATCCGGCTGAATTCATGCAAAATCTTTTGTACTTTCACAAGTAAATCTCGAGCTCGTCTTGGACGTGTTCCTCTGATTCTCTCCCTACCTACCCCAAAAATGCGTTGCAGGGTTTGGGGTCCTGTTGCCTTCAAAGTGCACAGGGCAAGCGCTGTGGAAAGCCCAAACTGTTATCTCCTCTGAGGGAAATATCCTCTCTCACCCCCTAGCTGAACTGGACTTACCTGCTTTCCTGTCCTTTGCAGTTGTTAATTCAAAGATATTTTTAGGTGGGGGAAATCTGAAGCATGGCCGTGGCCCTGTGAGCTGTAGGGAGCGTTATCAGTGCTGCGGGCTGAGTGAGCTGCGGGTGGAGAGGGCCAGCCTTCCCCATGCTGCTATTACAGGGCTCGAAAGCCATCAGCCTCTTGAGCTCCATCTATAAATAGCTGGAGGGGAACAGCGTGCCCCCAGCAGGGGAAGGCAGCTCCCGGGGCCAGCACAGCACCCGTTCCCCTCCGGTGGGTGACTTATGGAGCAGAGAAGAGCAAAAGGAATGGGGGTTTGCCTTCTTGAGGCAGGGAGAGGAATGCATGTGTACTTCCCCCTTTTAAGTTAATAATCAATGCGTGTGTGAATGCTTTCTTCTTGTTTTTTTCCCAAAGGTTTTGTCTCCAGTGCCAATCTGCAGAGGACGTGAGTAGTTCTAGCTCACAGCTCCAAGCCTGGCTTTGAAGTGAAGCAGCTCTGGAGATCCCCCGGAGTGTCCGCCAAAAGACAGCCGTCACACAAACGCTGTTCTTTAGGACGGACGAGCTGCCTGGCAGCTTTCTGCTTCGCTCACCGCCTCCGTGCCCGTCCGCCTCCATCTCTCCCCCCCACCCGCAGCCGTGGTCTGTCGGCAGCGTTTGTGCTCCCGTGCTGGGCTCAGCCTCCAGCCGATGGGGCAGTGAACAGAATAGAGATGAACGTCTGGCGGGGGGAGAGAGGGAGGAATAATAGCCGTGCGTCAGACAGAAATGCTAAGTAGGAGAGTTCTGTGTATGGGAAGAGAGCTGCCCTGGTTAATTTGCATCTGTTTGTTCAGATGGCCCAAGCTTCTGTGTGAATGTGTTTAGTGTTTAGCATAGGCCTCTTCCCAGCTGACTTTGAACCAAATGAAATACAGCATGAAAATAAAGTGCCTACATAGGACTTGACAGGAATTTAGAGTCATGCTGGAGCTTAGACCAGCACAGGAAAAACCCTTACCAAAGAACCGATCACGTCAAAATGATATTAGCAATCTCAGAAAAAAGAAACACCTTTTATTCCTGGGGGGAGTTCCTGTTTCCCTCTGACAGCAACAACCCGTGGTGAGACAGCTCAGAAGCAGGATAGTAATGCAACCAAAGCCTTGGGAGCAGAGCTGGCCCATCCCAAGGCAGACCCTCGCTAGTTCTCCTCCCACCGCCAGCGATGAGGGGACGATTCCCCTTTGGACAGTTTTCTGGAACTCAGTTTCCTCCGCAAGGAGGAAAATTTGTCTCCGAGAACTTTCCGCAGCCCGGTGCTGTCCCTAGCAAAGGGCAGGTCCTTCTTCATCGCGGGCAGCTGTCCTGTGAACATCTCCCACTTGGCCAGCGCGTCCACAGCCTTGTCCACCTGAGCCAGCTCCTCCTCGGAGACATTCCTCTCCAGGGCGGCGATGCAGGTCTCCAGCCACACCTCGTAATCCTTAACGATATCTGTGGCCTTGGCGGGCCCGGCGAGCTGGGGCTGGCTGTGTGCCTCAGCCAGCGAGCCCGACTGCTCGTCCTGCTCCAGCTCCTGGCCGATGGAGAGGGCCTGGCTACACGTGTCCGGCGTGAGCGGCTCCGACAAGGAGGTCACCGCCTCCGAGTCGTTCTCACAGCACATCCCGGAGTCCGAGCTGACCGCGGGGACGTCCTCCGAGGCTGACAGGTCCGCCGACTCTTGCCTCGGCCACGTGGACAGCACGGTCTGCGTCCAGGCGTAGAGCTTCTGTGACAAGAAGGGAAAAGGCGGCATTTTAGAGAACGAGAGAAAACAGGTATGCCTTTCTCAGCGTTTTGGGGGTAAACCTAGCTGTCTTAGGATGCTGTGGTGCTCCCTGCCAGGAGCAGGGGCTTTATCTTGTCTTCCTGGAGTCAGTGGCTGTGGCAGAGCCAGCCCCATCAGATGTGGGCAGAATTTGCCCTGTTATTGAAGATAGTCGAGAAAAATAGCACAAATCCTCTCCCGCATTCTGCACATGATTTCCGCTAGAGCTAAACCAGCGCCTCCCTAGAGAAAGCTGTGTCACTACAAAAGCTCCTGAGATAGCGGGGAAGAATTTTGTTTCATCGTGTGGTTGACTCCTGTGGCAATGTGTGTTATATTTCTAAGAATATCTCCTCGTCTCTCGAGCTGAAGTGCACAAGTTGGAAGGCCGGGCTCCAGGAAAGAATTAATGAAAGGAAAATGTCTGAGACAATTTCCTTTTTAAATATTAAACGCTACAATGTGGCATATAGTGGGTTGCTTCTGGCACATTTATTTCTTGTGCTCTGGGGGGATGAATCACCACTCCAGTCATCACTGGATAAAAGGTGATCTCCCTGTCTGCCTTGTTGGCATTTTTTTGTTTGTTTTTCAGCTATTTCACACCCTTGAGGCCTATTTTCTCAGCTTTCCTCTCTGCAGCTCCCAGCTGGTACTTTTGCAAAGCACTGCACTTGCTTTGGAAAAGGCAGGGGTGACAGGTACAGAGCGTTAACTTGGGTTGTGGCCCCAGTGCACCGGTCGCTGTGCTGGGTCCATATACACAGCAGTGAGCCCGGTGCTGTCGTGTTTGAGAAGTAGGCACGAAATTTGCAGTGCTACAGAGCTGCCGTCTGTAGGAGCATCCCCCTTCTCCCTTCCCCCTCTCCTCCTCTATTGCTCTCTCTTCAGGCAAGTGACAGAAAAGATAAAGAGCTCAAATTGAGTGGGTGGGAGAAATCGGCCCTGCTTCTCGTTTCAGTCTGCGCATGGAGCCTCAGGGAAGAATTTCGTACGAGAATAAAATGGACTCTTTCAGCTAAGTTAGTCTGCCCTGCCCCCTCCCTCTGGGGCAAGTCAAAATGCAAAGGGACAACTTTTCTCCTGCCTCATCCCACCTCCAGCAGCCCTTCCCTCCCTCTGGGCTTAAAAAACAAAGAATGCACCAGAAGCTGCAACAGCAGCCGGACTGGGGAAGGGGATAGCAGAGCTGTTTGGAAGCTGCCAACAGCCCATGATTTTGTGTCTCTTTCAACTTCCAAGACTCAAAACAGAGAATCTGGGAAAGAATCACAACTGCTACTTAGCACAATTCCCTAGAAGAGGAAAAGAAACTGCTGAGATGAGGACGTTAACAGAGAACATCTGGATTATTATTAATGGAAGGAATAATTGACTTGAAATCACTACCAAAACCCAGAAATCTTTCCTGTCTCTCATCCCTGGGTGACTTATTGCCTCAAAGATGTTCGCATCTTTGTGGGGTTTGTAAGACTGCAGCCTCTTTTTTTTTTTCTTTTTTAATGTTCTCATATATAACTGGAACAGGACACCTTCTTTACAGTCTTAGCTTACCTGCAGGCAGGTGCACGTGAAGTCACTAGGGATGAAATCTGTGCTCTGACACTTCAGGGGACTCCAGTGGTGGCACTGGAAGTTTTTCAAGCCCCCGTGCCGTGGCAGTGCCACCATGCCCCATCAGCAGGGCGGTCGCACTGCACCTGCGAGCAGATCTAAGCCATGCTAATGCAGCCCATGGAGAACAAACAACAGTACTCTAGGGCACGGGTCTCTGCAGTGTTAGCTAGACATAAAACATTATCCTTGACCTTAGCCAAGCTTCAGTCCTCAAATATTCACGATTTAGCTTTGCTAAACCAGTAGTTGTACCCTAACTAGTGAACTTGCAAATGCTGCAGAAACTGTGGTTAACACCGGGGCGAGGATAAAGCTGTCCTGTGCTGCTAAGCCAGACCCTAAGGGCAGCTCGAGCACTGGTGAGCTGTGTTTTGGTTTGTTTTTCAGCGTGGCCGTTGCGATCACTGCGTTCTGGTACAGGCCCTACGTGCAGAACAGCCCGGGATGCTGCAGAAGCAGCAGGTGGAAATGTTGGTTGCGCTGGGGAAGTGCAGTGAGAATTGGGTTGCTTTCAATTTTCAAGACAATTCATCGCGGAATGAGCAGCTGCGATGACAAAATGGAGTATGTTTCTGAGTGCAGCTCAGATAAATAAATTGAAGGGCTCATCCTCCTACATAAGGACTGGTTTCCTGTCCCACGTGCTCTTCTGCCTGTAATCGTGTCTCGGTCGCAGACGTTCGCAGCACTACCTGCTCCTGGGGAGGAACGGCTTTGTGTCTGGCATTTCCTGTATTTATTGTGAACGTCTGGGGCTGCTCTGTGGCAGGTGGGGATTCTTGCTCGTGCTCCAGAGGGAGATGTGACTTCAGACTTGTACTTGGCTGGCCACAACCTCCCAAAATATTCTTTGCAAGTAACTGTCATCTGATCTGATATTGTCTTCAAATGCTCTGTGCTCTCTTCGCAGAGAGTTGCTTAACTACTGACTTCATCTCTGATGTTCCTATCTCCTCTCTCAAGGCAGCAGCAAAGCCTCTTGCAGAGATTATCACAAGTGTCTCCTACAGGCGTGTGCTGTATCTCGCTGAGCTTCCACTCTCAGGGAAGCAGATGTGATGGTTGGCAAGTGAGGCCTTTCTTCAGCTTTGTGTTTGCTGCTGCCAGGGGATGTTGAGCCAATTACAGTATTTACTGCAGGTGTAAAGGAAAAAGCATTTCTAGGAGAGCTTAATGCAGACAGCAGTTCTCTTCTAGAAAGCAATAGCTGGATGGTGACAGGTCAGGCATTTAAATAAACCAGAGTATGTTCCCCTGGTGTTCTGGGCAATTTGGGCACCTCTCAGGCAGAAGCAAGCACCAGACGGGTCTAACACTGCACAGACACACAGGCGAGCAGCAAAACCACGCAAGCGTATTTTCCCCCGCATGCTTTGACATGCTTCTGTGCATCTGATTGCGAGCTGAATGAAACTAGAGGCGTCCCCGTTCTCATTCTGCACGCATCTCGTTACAAATATAACCCACAGACTTTAAAACAGGCAGCCGTGGAAAATCCTGTCTCTGAACATGATGCTTGTCAGACAGGAATAATAAGCAAGGAGAAGATAGGGTACAGAATGAGAATGGCGAGATTATTTATATTCCGCTAGCTGTTTGGCTACCGAATCCAGCTTTTTAGACAACACTGGCAGAAAACCCTTTCTAGAGCCATAGAAGTGTTAGCACTGTTCTTGGTGGTGTCCATATGTGGTGTTGGCAGATCTATGGGCTCAGAAACTCGCCCTGAGAGCAGCGTCTGCATTTAACATGCTGCTATAGTGCATTTAGCACCGTGGTTTGGGGTCAGCAGCCTGGCAGCTGTGCCCCTTACTCCAGGAAGGGCCGGGGGCTCTGCCACTCACCCTGTAGCGCTCGACCAGCTTGAAGCCCACGACGTACTGCAGCTTGCGGAGGCAGATGGGGCAGGGCTCCAGCGGCCGCAGCAGGGCCTCGTCCAGGCTCAGCGCGCCCTGCATGATGCACTGCAGCCAGCGGCACGTCCCCAGGCCCATCAGGTGGCAGATCTCGTGGCAAGTCACCTGTCAGGAAGCCAAAAATCACAGCAGCACACGGTCATTCCTGCTTCCTCGGCCCCCTCCTCTCCCGTCACCGCTCCGGCAGTCTAACCGGCTCGGCGTGGTCATCCTCCAGCCTTGGCTTTTCCAAGGGGAACACAGCTCCCTGCTTCCCAGGTACCCAGCATCCTGATCTGGGGGGGAGGAGAAAGGGGGAGATGTGTGTTTTGGAAGCAGCTGTGGGAAGACCCCATAGGTGGTGTTTCAGAGCTGTGCAGCAGTGCTGCTTGAGCTCTCTTCCCCAAGAGCACAGTGGTGGTTTGTGTTTTTGGTTTGGTTTTTTTTTGTTTGTTTGTTTTTAAAGGAGAAAATCAGTCCCAGTGGGGTTGGAAAAGAGCAGCACAGTCCATGTGAGAAATCTGTAAGAAATTATTGGCAATAACAGATCCGGGTCCTTCCAAAGCACAAAGTCTGTGCCAAAGCAAAAGCTAAGCTGGAGTCAGCCGGCCAAGCGGGACTGCCTGGGGAACTGGCAGCTGCGGGACGGCCAAGGATGGAAGGTTCTCCCCCTCCCATTGCCACCTCATTCCCTTTGAAATTACTTCAGCAAGAGACCCCAGACTAGAATGTCCTGAGCAAACACAAGGTGAGACAGAGAGAAATGACACTGAAGGCGTTGGTGCAGATGCTCGGCGTGGGCCAGCACTGCGAGAAACGCTAGCAGCAGCTCTGGGCACAGGGTGAGGGGTGAGCACTCACGACGATGACGTGCTGGAGACGGATGGGACTTAAGGCATATAACTATATGTGCAAACTTGTCTAATATATTTTTCTCATCTGTCCATGTAAGCAGGTTGGACAAGTGTTAGTGCCTGGTCCTCTTCCCTGACGGATGCCTGTGTCTGAGAAAGATGCACCTGCCCAGCTAACCACTAGCTGACACAAAACACCATTAGCTATCCAAATTAATCTCGAAATACTTCATCAGCTAACAGGTCCTACTGCCTGCACGTCTCCTGGCAAGCAGAAGACTCAGATGTCCCAAGCAGGAGGCTGGGAGCTGGGCAGTTGTGCCAGTGCTGCTGTGCCGTAAGTCCTGTCGCCTCGCTACGCAGCTGATGCTGCAGTTTGCTCCAGTGGCAAGGGGAGTAAGAGAGATCTGCGCAGTGCACTGAGATACAAGCTGCTCAGAGCTGTGTAAATGCATGGACCGGTGCAGGAGCAGAGTCTCAGGCTTCACTGGGCTGACAGGTGGATTATGCCCAGGCCTGAAGTATTAAACCCCACACTGCAAGAAATACGGGGTGCAGGAATTTTCCAGTCCTACCTTACAGCACTGGACCATCTCTTGGGCACTGAACGGCAAGGTCCGGTCTCTGCTGTCCTTGCTGACTTGGCCTAACCGTTCCTTCTGCACGAGCGGATTCAAGCTGCTACAGCTACCGTGGGGGAAATCCCCAGAAAATCTGGCAAAGCTGCAGACTCCCACTTCTGCAAAGAGAGGCGCGTGTAAGCTTGTGACTGTCTCTCAGCTTAGGCAGCACGAAAAGAAAGCTGTGATAGCGCGGTCCAGTTTAGCAGTGTGGTAAGACACACTTCCAAGGTCTGCAGCACCTTGGTTACCTTTGCCTGAAATAGGAGCCCTGGATCAGGAGCCCTGAGATCCCAGTTTTAAACTGGGAAAAAACAGTTCCTATCATCAGGGAGTGGGGAAAAAAAAAAAAAAAAAAGGATAAAATTTGGGTATTTTAGTTTCCCAGAGAAGGCTTTTTGGTACAGTGCTGCCTTATTCACGCCCCGTGCTAGGAGATCATCGGACACCAACCCCACCTTGTCCTGGCAGGAATTTGCTGAACGTGAAGCTCCAGGTCTCACATGGGTAAAGGTCCAAGAGAGTGAGTCCAAGGACACACAGAGCATCCATGGGCTTGTTGTTCTTCAGGAAGTTCAGGATCCCATCTGGACAAACACAAGAGAGATGGTCGTTAAAATGAAGCATCCGTGGAAGGCACGCAAGAGCCAGAATTCCTCCTGCTAACGGGAAGGAGCACGTAATCCAAGCTGCAGCGAGGCAGAGCTGCTGGGCCCAGTGTCTCGGACGGAGAATCGCAGCTGTGCAGCCCGTCTTCTCAAATCGGAGCACAAGCAGGCTTTTCAAGTGGTGCTGAGCAGAGCGTTAAGGCTAAGCAGACCTGAGGGCAGAGGTGTAGATGAATTCAGCACTGCCCCGTGGAAACAAGCACCTGGAACTACCAGAACTCCCCCAGGGGTGTTTCAGAGCTGTGCTGGAGAAGCCCTATGGCCACAGCACGGGGGCCAGGACAAGCACACGCTGCCCCTGCTACCTGCGAGCAGCTCGCTCCAGATGGGCATTTGTGCAGCGCGAGTTTGGCAGCTGGCGGACTCGTTTCCCTGGGGAGCTCTGTGACACTTGAACCCCGATTTCCGAACATGAGAGGCTGCTGAATTCCCCACCTGCACCACCCAGGCCACGGATTTACTTTGGCTCTGGACAGGAGATGGGAGAATTCAGCCCATGTGAGATCTACAGTGCCTTCCCCCAGAGCTGATCTGAGCTGGATCTAAACAAAACAGTGCTGAAAAATACAAACAGCAGAGGAAAATGTGATGAAAGTCACTTTGTTTTTTATTCCTGTTTCCAGCCTCAGAGTTCTGGCTTTTCCATGGGAACAGGATTTCTCCCTTTTCACTCCCTTCCTCGTCCCCTCCCTGCGTTGGCAATGAAGGGATATTTCAGGCATTTCCTATTTTCCATGGTGCCAGCATGCCAGGCTGGTGCCAGGACGCTGCCGGGTCCTTACCTGCGTGAAGCTGCACTCTGTCCGAGTCCTGGCTGTGGCGGTAGCAGCAGTGGATGGAAGAGATGGGAATGGAGGGAAGGCACTTGACACGGAGCCCCAGGAAGAAAGACTCAACGCAGCTCTGCAGGGAATCCAGCAGCGACAGCCCGGCGGGCCCTTCGATCAGGTCTGAGAAGAGAAGCCATGGTGTCAGTGCTCCGGCTTCAGGGTGAACCACCAGGTCCGATGGGGTTTTGTGGGGCTGGCCACAGTGACTGGGCACAAGGCAGGCTCGTTGTGAAGTTAATTGCTTACTCTGGGATGTGGCAGCCACTGCCAGGTGGCTGGACACGTATGGAGGAGAAGGGCTCTTTCAGAGGTCACCCTGAGAACTGGCGTTGTCTGTCATAGCAAAGCAGATGTGCTCAGGTTATCTCTGAGATAAGCAGCCCAGAGGGATTAGCCTGGGGACAGTGAGCTGTTTGTTTTTTTATTAACTGGCAGGGATGGAGTTCCAGAAATGCTCTTTTATCCAGTATTGTTTTACATATATGTGTATATATGCACGCATATATTCCTAGCAAATCTCACCCAAGGGCACACGCGGTGCTGTGTCTAGAGAAGGGCTAGCGAAGGGCCAGGAACACAAGTCCTGCGAGGAGCAGCTGAGGGAACTAGGATTATTTAGTCTGGAGAACAGGAGGCTCAGGGGAGATGTTACTGCTCTCTACAGCTAGGGGAGGTTCAGGTTGGAAATGAGGAGACATTTCTTCTCAGAAAGAGCAGTCAGGCGTTGGGACGGGTTGCCCAGGGAGGTGGTGGAGTCACCATCCCTGGGGGTGTTCAAGGAAAGGTTGGCCGTGGTGCTTAGGGACACGGGTTAATGGGTGACGTTGGTAGCAGGGTGATGGTTGGACCAGATGATCTTGGAGGGCTTTTCCCACCCTAATGATTTTATGATTCTATGGTATCTACCAGGGAGCCATACTGATGGGTGTCATCACGACTTGTGACTCTGGACTCGGGGCACGGCACAACCTTAGGTACTACCGACTGAACTTCCCGTCCACAGGTTAGTCCTTGGAAGAGGCTGATGGGTTAGTAGCATTTGGCACCACCTCCCTCCCAATGTTTTCCAGGAGACACCCGCATTACCTATAGGCTGCAGGTAAATGTGCTTCCGACAGAAGCTCTGCTTCCTCTGCAGCATGGCGTGATAGAAGGTTTCAAAGTCCTCGGGGGCATCGGGGTGGCTGAGGAGCCAGTCGAAAGCCGTCCGGATGAGCAGCGTGCAGAAGAGCGTTCTCTGCGGGTTGTAGGCTTCGGAGAGGAACAGCTTCTCCGCCCTGGAGAAAGCTTTGGCATAGAGCTCCTGCAGGGCTGGGTTGGTCGAGATCAGCGCATCCTTCAGAGCCCGGGGCCCGAAGCTGAATTCCTGAGCATGTTTGCACTGCAGCATTGCGGAGAGGCCCGCAGGCTGTGGCACTGCCTGCAGGAGCAGAGGCAACCATCAGCACCAGGGACCTGCGAGACTCCTCCAGCTTTGCTCTCAGAGCTGTTTGCCCCAGGATCCCAGCTGTAAGGCTTGGCTGGGAGCTTGTAAATGCTTAGTGCTGGCCAGGAGCCCTATGCATTTACGTGAGCGCAGCTGTGACAGGGCGCTCTACATCTGCATGTGTGCCTCTGGTTTATGGACAGTGTACCAGTAGATGGTGCTCAAGAATGCATAGCCCCGTTATTACTACCACGGCTGGATTAAATCAGATGGTTTGTGGGTTTTTTTATTTTTATTTTTTGGTGCTCCTCATTGTTGAGGTGGTGCTTCTCTTTGCTTAGGGCTCTCAAAGGCCACGGTAGGAAAAGAGAAGAGGTAGGTCTTGGTCTTTTTTATCTATCAGAAGCCTGAACTCCTGACTTACCGGGCACCAATAACAGCAGCTGTTCCTGTTGACAATTTCCCCTAACAGCTTTCAGTCCTGGCTCCTAGGCACTGACCCGGGGCACCTGCCCAAGGAATTTCACTCAGCCCAATCCACAGGTGGGATGTGCTGCATGAGACTTGTGCAGCTGCTTTGCCTCTCTAGAGAGATCTGTGTGGGCCCCCTGCCATCGAGTCGCCTCACGAACAACTCATGTCACACTGTGTGACATCAAGAATGCTAAACGAGGTAGCGATGTTGAAGTGGATAAATAAAGAGCAAATGAAAGCCTGCAGCAGAAGGAAATCAAGTCACAGCATCTGGGAAATATCCTTTCAAGGGTTTTTTCTAAGGCCAGCAGCAGGAGCCAGGCACCTATTTCCCATTGCAGTCTAGGCATCAATGGAAATTCCAGTGGACATCTCAAAGAGAAGAAAAAGAGGAAACAATGTAGTACCCCTGTGGCTGTTCTACGTCTGGATTTTAATGAAAATGTTTGTGTGCCCAGTAGAACTCAAGTATTTTGCAGCAGTGCTTTGGGCAAAGCTGACAGCTACAGGTAAGTGCTCCACCTGTGTAGAGCAGAATAAAAATACACAGGTATAAATGCACAAAAGCACAAAGTTTCTAGGAAGAAGTATTATCTTCTATTAGGCAAGTTAATACCAGTTTAGAAGAAACCAGGAGAGCTTTCTGGGTGGATAAGCCCATGTGTCAGCTGCTGACCATCACTGTTGTAACAGCATTATGCAATCACATGAGAGAGGAAAAAAGAAGGTGAAATATTTTTATGAGGAACTGATTAAGTCTGTAATTTAAGTAGCTCTACAGCCTAGCTCTGTCAGGTAAGTGCCAGTCAGTGGCCCCTGAGGACAGCAACACGACAGCGAATTCAATATTTAACTAAGAGCACCAACACGAGCCAAATTCTTTCCTCAATTACGCAGAGATGGCTCTGGTCATTTCACCGTAAGAGAAAAGTGGCAAACCATTAAAATTAATATTGAATTTCTTTACATCTAACCCTTGGGAAGATATTTGTAAGTATAAGCAGTCCTTAAAAAAGACTCTTTTTGTAAGATCTCTTTTGGAGCTAAGGGTATATCGCATAGGCGAGGCCTCAGGTAAGCAGTTTGCTTTTATTTTTGCAAGCTTTGTGTTTCACTAGCATTAAAGCCTAACGGCAGACAGCACAGTGGGATTTGAAGTAGTACAAGGGCCCTAATCCAAGGGAAGTTTAGAAATAAAGTCTGCAATGCTTTCTCAGCAACCTCCTCTTATTGCCCTCAAAATGTCCGTGTTGCTTCTGCTGGATTTTTATGAGTAGCAACAAGAATACACGTGAGGTTGTTTTGTACTTTGTCACCAAAATCTCTACACTTCTGATTTGCTTCCAAATTTGAGAGTGTGAAGGGAGATTCTAACTCCACTGAAGTCACCGGGAGTTGCCTGGGGCTTTAGTAGTGCCGAGATTTCACTTGTTCTGTGCAAGCTTTAAATACCAGCATCATTTTTCCGGTCATATGCAGAACTTACAGTAGGAAACTATTCACAATGTTAAAATCTCTGAGGATGTGTGAGCCACCTGGGAGCCTGTTGCTCCCAAGGAAATCAAGCAGAGGCTTTGTGCTTGGTCCAGGTTGCAAGTGGTCTTGTCAAAGATCACTGAGAAGCAGGAGCTGCTTTCATCAGCTCTTCCTGGTGAGCAAACGGGTATGCGGGAGGAGGAATTGCTTAGAGAATGAAGGGAATTTTTTTCTTCTTTTCTTTTCTAAATGGGAAGCAGCAAAGAGTGAATGTATGCAACAACGAACACAATGAGCACACAGTCTTTTAGCATGTGTTCCCTCGGGCTCTCTCATGAAATACAGCGTGTGCCCAAAGATATGGGACATACGTTGTTTCCCAAGGCTTCCTAAAAGGGGATATTCAGCCTGCATGAGACACTCCCGGCTATGAGCATGGGCATTTTGTGAGCACCCAACATGCCTAAGGATGTCCATGATTACGCTTTAATGGTTTGAAAGCTGAAGGGCAGGAATTTGCTAGCAATGTACAGTCTGGAGCAGCGTGCGCCTCCTCCCTCTGGGCACTCTGGTTTTGCACCCAACAGAACAGCAGCAACACATTGTATTGGCCACATCCAACACCATTACTTCTATTTAACAAGGTTTTCCAAAATAATTCCCTGGAAAAAATCAGCGCTTCAGAAAAAAAATTATGGATATCTTTAGCAGCTTAAAAGAAAAGAAACTGTTTTACAACATTAACTGTAGTAGATAGTATTTGTGCTTGATGTAATACATGGATATACTGTTTCATTAACTGAAGTAGTGTGAAAGGGCTTTGCAATTTTTAGCTCTTGTGTCAAGGATGCCTTGCATGACACCCTGATGCAGTGCTTCAGGAGGCAATGGCATTTTAGCTTAGGTGGGCATTTTTTTCCCCTCAGTTTTTAGGATGCTAAGGTGGTGATGAAGGAGTGGAAGCACCAACACATCCATATGCACTTCAGGTATGGAGGAAGAAGACATTACATCTTTAAAGCAAAAAGCAACTAATTTGACCTCTTAGCCAATGACAAACCATAGGACCTGATTAGCAAGTGCTGAGGAGGAGAAAGCAATTCTTATTATTCAAAAGACCATTAACTTGTAGTTGCACTTGAAGAAATCCTTTAAGCAAAATTATAACAATTTAAAGATCTGCTGCAAGTGGAGGCACACACTGTGTCCATTTATGTATCATTCTCTACTTTTACCATCAGAAAAAAAAAGCATCCTACTGAATTTTATTATTCCTACTTGCAGCCATTTGCTATCATTACATTTTTTCCAGAATTAGGAGAACCCCATTATTGGGTCACAGGGAGGAGCGATGCACATCTACGTGGCAGGAAACATGAGACTACGCCCTGTTGGTACCCTGCAGGGTCCTTAACAGGGCAAGAAGGAGCCAACCTCTGCCAGGAATCCTAAACTAAACCTGGCGCAGTGGGACCACACAGACAGCACGCACAGGCACTGTGCTGCACCATGCCAGCCTTGGTGCAAGATAAAATCGATATCCAGCGATAAACCTGGAGGCTGGCTAGTCCTAGTCCCATCAGCTCACCAGTACATGTGGCTTTTGGTAGCTTGGGCAGGTTTCAGGTCAGATGGGCATATTCCACAAATCCTTTCACTGTGGAATGTGGAGGGTTTTTTTAATGGTGGGTGTTAGCACAAGAAATGCCCCCCAAATCCAGTCTTAACACAGCTGCGCAGCCAATATATTCCCTTTGTTACACTAACCTGTAAATGCTTTTTATGTGCAATTCAGGTTACTCATAAATTATTCCCTTTACAAATCAGGCACCTATAAATTATTCTCTGTAATTGAAAATTACCTATGAATTATTCTTTGTGTAATTCACATATATGTCACTTATTCTCTATTATATTGACATTGCTTTCTTGGATAGGTAAACGTGGGGCTGACAACAACAGCGTAATTCTCAAAAGCCAAGGCAGTACCATACAGTGTGAGTTCATGTGGGATAGTCCAACAAAGTAGAAATGGACTTGTGTGCGGAGAATCTGTGTTGCACAGTCCAGAAAAGGGCCTCCAGTACCAAATGGATTTTTTGGGTATTTTATGAAATTTCATCCTAACATTGTAAAGATTGTATTTTATATTTATTCATTTATAAAAAGAAATATAAATGTTATATATGGATAAAAATTGGTCATTCTAATGCCATTTATTTTCCAATAAATGTAAGTGTAAGTCATTTATATCTCTGCAGGCTGTGCTCATTCTGTTTTTTTCCCCTCTCGGCTCTTGAGTAGTATTTAGAGACAGACTCATTTAACTGGGCTCTTCGGATGTCAGAGGGACATTAGCAGAGTCTGTTAAAACTGATTAATTGCTTAAGTTAGGTGCTGTACTGTAAACAAGCAGTGGTAGTGCAGAAAATTCATAGCCAGTCAGCAGCAGTGTAAAGCCCAGAGCAAGCAGAACAAGCGTTAGCTAATTATCAACACATGCCCTAGTTGCTTAATAGCTCTTTTCTTGAGATTTGCAATTGGTATCTGCTACTGCTACTCTGCGAGCATTCTCTCCTTCCCCTGTATAACACAGATGACAGCCTGAAAGCAATTTTATCAATTTGTTTGCTGATATGTAATAGAAAGAGATTTTTCTTGAACACTCAGTGGGTTACAAAGTCCGATGCAATGGGATACAGAGAAGATATGGAGGTGTGCTTGTAACCCCGGTGCAAATAAAGTTCTTGGTATTCCAGCTCCTTCCTCAAGGACCTAAACACAGTCCTTTGCACAGAGCACGGCGTTGCATACTGAGTAAGCTCAGCTCCCGAGGTCAGAACAAATCTGTATTGTCGGGTTCAGACCTGAAAAGGGACTGGGGGGGAATTGCGGGATGCTCAGCACTTCTCAGGATCCATCTCCTCTGCTCACAGAGAAAATACACCCTGGGCCTGACTCAGCCCCATACTTGTACCCACAAGGAACTGCAGCATCTTCTGCTCCCTTTGCATTCAATGGCCACGAAACTTTTAATCAGATCTCTGTGTGTTCCCACCCATGAAGTTAGATAAAAACCTGCTGGCCTCGTGTGCTGCCAGCTCCCAGTAATATTTATGTGTCATGTCTCTAGAATATGCTTGTGACTCTGAAACAGATGCTTTGTGTGGTCTCTCTGAAAATGAGTCATTCCTGGAGCTGTGGAAACCTTTAGGGATTCACACGCACATTTACTGGGAGGAGAGCCTACCTGACATGTAACTGGGATGGATGTGTTATTGCCGCAAGGCTCAGCCCTGGAAGTTCATCCTCACCTGGATCTTCCTCGTGAATTTACTTGGACTGTTGGCCAAGGCAGATGGACAGCCCATATGCGGAGAGGTTTGCAGTATTAAAGACTAGATTTGTAAGGGTCATCGAGTACCTAAGATGGAGACGGATGCTTGCAGAGTATTTAGGAACATTTACACATCTGCTTTCCCCTTGATTTTGTTTTATGTTCAAGCCTTCTTTCTTCAGTACACTCTACTTCACATGAATATGTATTAAGGACATGCGTTATCCACAGTTTGTCTCCTATCCTAAGGATCTTATTTATTCTATGCTCATGCATAATGCTACATTTTTTTTAGTACTTTCTATTTAGGGATCTCTAAGTGCCACACAAATATTAATGAACTTATCTGTGCTACCCTCCAGAAGGAAAGACAAAAGTACGCACCCTTCCCCCCCCATCACCCATTTATTCATTTTTGGTGGTCTGTGATTTTCTCTGTTCACTTAATCCGGTTAAACTTTCTGTGATGTTTCTCCCATGCACATGTGTGATGGAGGGCTGGCTACATTCTTCTTCCCTTGCTCTTGCACGCAACAAACCTGCATGGTCATCTGGTTACTCCTCGTGCATTTGATAACCAAAGACCCAAAGGCACCCAGAAGCAGAGCACACCACCGATCAGCGCTATACAACGAACCTAACATTGCCGAGATAGCCAGGCTCTAATCATTCACCGCTCTGGGCGCTTTGCTCTTCATCATACTTGTCTAGACAGACTAAATGGTTTCTGCAAGACAACCCCGGTGTTAGCCAGGGAAGAGGCTGCAGAGTTTCCATACAGATGAATGCCCAGACAGGTACGGCTCTGGTTAGATGTTCCCTCCGGCACAGGCGTTATGAAAGTGGTTCTTCATGCACTATAAATGCACTGTAATGCCGTCTCTTTTTCCCCAAGAAACCGAGTGCTTTGGGAGGGCAGGAGAAGCTCCTTTTACAGGGGCACCGAGGTGGTACCTCCGCCAAGGAGCCCCAGAGGTGTCGGGGCTGCGGTGGGCAGACCCCAGCATCCCCGAGGTCTCGGTGTGCCCTAGGGGGGCAGGGGGGGGACAGCTCTGCCAGCCAGGAGGTCGGTGGCTGAGGGGCAGCTTCGGGAAGTGCTGCAGCCCCCAGGTCCTGCTCTTGAGACGCCCGAGCCCCCCAAGCCCTGATGCTTTGGAAATGGGGTGGGGGACAGCCGCTGGGGGGGGTGCCTGTAGCCGCTCCCCCAGCACCCTGGGAGGACTCCCCAAGCCCAGCCGGGTGGGGTGCACCCAGCTTAGCCCCAACCCCCCCAGGGGGCTGCTCCAAGGACAGCTCCGCACTCCGGGTGGTGCCTTTAGGGCGCCCCCCACCACCTCGGGGCGGGGAGGGGGATACCCTCCGCAGAACCCCCATCACCCGAGGAAGGGTGGGGGACACACACGAAGACCACCCCAAACACCTCCCAGCCCAGGACATTCCCCAAGCCGGACCCCGACCCCCGGGGGGCGAAGCCCCGAGCCCGCACCCCCTGGTGGGGGGGGGGGGGGGGGGACAGGAGGGGACGAAGTGGGGGCGACGTGAGGGTCCCCGCGCCCCTTCAGCCCCCCGTTACCACCCGTCCCCCCGATTCCCTCCGGCGACGAGGAGGCCCCCGCGCATCCCCCCGCCGCCCCCCCCGGGCCTGCAGGGGGGGCTCAGCACTCACCGCCCGCCGGGCCGGGGCTGCGGAGGCCGGGGAGGTGCGGCAGGGCCGGGGCACCCGCTCGGGGCTGGCGAGGCGGAGCGGAGCCGGGCAGCGGCGGCAGGAGGAGCAGCAGCAGCAGCAGCAGCAGCAGCAGGAGGAGGAGGAGGAGGAGGAGGAGGAAGAAAAAGGGGGAGCAAAAGCCGCGGGAGGGGGGCTTGGAGAGCCGCCCCGCAGCCCCCGCTTCTAAGGGAAGGGGGAGCCCCGGGGGTGGCCCCGCTGTGCTCACCCCTTTTCCCCCCTCCCCCCTCCCAAAAAGGGCCCGTGGCAAGGGTGGCCCCGAGGGGTGCTCGGGGTGCTCAGGGTGCTGGTGGTGGTGGCAGGTCCCTGCCGGGCTTGCTGGAGCCTGGGAGAGCAGCAAAGTCAGCCCTCCTCTGGGAAAGGGTGCTCCTGGAAGGGCCTGGGGGCGAGCAGCGTGACAGTGCCACCAGGAGCGAGAGGCTTTTCGTCTGCCTTCTTAATGAGAGCTGAAGGAAGGAGTGGGTGTCTGGAGACCAGAGCGGTAGTTATGTGGTTACGCCGGAGCCTGATGAGATCTCCGCCATGGGAGTGGCGTTCGCGTTCGCCTTGATGCGCCTCTCAGGACTGGTCCCAGGTTGTCCTTTAATTTGGGAATATTATCTGTTCTTGGGAAAGTTAATTATCCTAGAGGAGTGGATCTCCAGCCCCATTGCTTCATATATTCTAGCTTTCATGTTTTGATCCTTTCGGTGCTTTGATCCTTCGTTTCTGCCATCCCTACAAGGAAGGACAAAGGAACATCCTGGCTGGGACCAGAGCTTGTCCCCGAGTGACTCAAGCTGATGTAAAGAATAAAACTTGTTTACAGGCTCAGGAGCTGCAGTGGTCCTTGCAGCCCCCATGCTGCAAGCACAGCCAAGGGCTTTTCAGGGGGACCAGCAGAAATTTCCCACAAGCCAAAGTGGCCACAGAAGAGGACAAATTGTTCCGTGCTGTGCTGTGGGGTTAGCAAGAACTGAATAAGAAAAAAAACCGCGTGCTGCAGACTGCCGTCCCTGGGCTCTGCATTGCTCTTAGGGAAATGAGAGCATTGCTGGTGAAAAACTGCCTTAATTTGCTGCTGTCCCAATCAGGACGAGTGGAGTAGCGGCGGCTTCAGCCTCCTTGTGGGAAACCTCCTCGGGATGCAGCGGGCGGGGAGGGCAGGACCAAGTCCTAAGGCCTTGCAACAGCATCCCCGTCATCTGCCCTCCAAAGCGCAGATGCCCTCTGTGCTGTTTTAATTGGTTAGTGCTTATAATTAGAGTTTATTTGTATTAATTAACTTAAATGATCTATTTGTGAGTTGCTTGTTGCACACCACCAGCCTGCTCAGAACAATACAACCCCAAGCAGGCGGCTCCTGCCCTGAGGAAGCCAAGAGCTAAACCAGACAAAAACACTCTCCAGACACAGCGCGCCCAGGAACGCCTCTTTTTGCCGTGTTTGTTTTTGCTCAGAAACCTATCACATCTAACCTCAATATTTAATACTTGGCTTAGCTGCCAGCCCACTGACTGGTCAGCATAGGTAAATATGACAAAATGGGATAAATGCTGTTAGTAACGATCCTGTGATGGTGCGCTGATCCTGGGCAGGTACAGGGGGAGGTGGGGAGTCCCTGTGAGAGGGAGATTGAGATCAGGAATAGAGTGATGGGTGGGGAAACAGCCACACGTCCACTCTGAGGCTTTTTAGGAGGTGAGTGGCTTTATTAAGAGAAGATCAGTGTGACAGGAAGGGGAAAAGGGAGGAGGAGGTGGCCAGGAATCGGATGAGAAGTGAGCCAGGAGTTATAGAGGGCGGATGTGGAGTGGATCAGAGGGAAAGAGTTTTAAGGCCGGGAAGGGTTTTAGGAAAGAGTTTTAGGGCCGGAGCAGCACCGGGGTGGTTGCACTCAGCCTTAGCTCAGCTGCGATGAAGGCTGGTGGCAGCGGAGACGTGATGCTCACCACAAGCAGCCTTTATCTGCAGCGAGCAGCAGCCATCGTTATTCTGCACCAAACCCCACTGTTTGTGCCGAGTTGTATTTCCTGGCCAAGCCGTGATGCGTTGCCTCCGAGCAGGGGGGTGTAACACAGCTGCCTGCCTTTGGTAGGTGAGCACAGGGGAGTTCGTGCAGCAGCACATCCCCAGGGGGGATGCAATGAAAACACCCCCAGAACAGTGCCTAGGACTGGAACTTAAGAAACCGCACCGTTCATCTGAAGAAAATTGTATAGCACAATATAAATATCGCCCCAAGGAGAAGGGCCAGGTATCCAAGAGCTGTTTAAGTGAGGGAGAAGAGATGTGGCCCAGACTCACAGCTGCAAGCTGAAGCCAGACAAATTGAAATGAGAAAATAGGCATTAATTTTTTTCAGAATGAAGCTGATTAGCTGCTGGAACAAATCACTGAGGAAAGTGAAAGTCTCTCCATATGTTAGCGTCTTCCAATCAGGATAAGATGTCTTTCTGCAAGATGGGCTTCTGCCAAGCACATGTTACTGGGTTCGGCACAGCAGGGATGGGATGAAACGTGGTGCTTTCTGCTCTGCTCTGCTCGGAAAGGTGATCTCGTGGTTCGATCTGGTCCTTTAGAAATGACTTGCAGATTGTGTTCCTGGAGAGTGTTCCTAAATCGCTCCTGGGCAGCTGCGGTGGTGCTGCCCTGGGTCCCTGCAGGCAGCTCCTATGTGTCCCCCGGGACCACAGGCGATTCAGCAGCCTGCAGGGACAGTTCCCTGTGCTGCCATGGGGGGTCTTTCCCCCTGTGTTCCCGCTTCCTTCTTCAGCTTTTCTTGCGTTTCAGTTTGATAAGGGCTTCTCGAGAGGCTCTCCTGGTAGGGCTGTGCTCTGAATATCTGGGCAGGTATTTTTCAGATAGCAAATGGCTCGCTGCAGGTGTGAAATACAATCCAGTTACTGGAGTTTGGGCCGTTCAAAAGTCAGTGTTACTTCTGTATTCTTGTGATCTGCAGGCGGTTCTGAAGAGGCCAGGATTACTTTCATTATCAGTCTGTACCACCACAACAAAGCATGAGTGCACACGAGCAAGCTTTAAGAAAGTTTGGGTATTAGTATCAGTCTAGACAAAGCACCACAGGTTCATCTCCTGTTCGCTCACTGCTCTTTGACCACAAAGAGCTGACCTAGATTTGGTCAGCCCTGCAGAAGGCTGCGTCACGCGTGGTTACTTTGCTCTTGGTCCAAACACTGCCACGGCCATTCAAGGAGCTGCTTCACCCTGCGACTGTGCCGTGCACCGGGGGAGAACTGGGGGATGCACAGAAATACCAGTCTAGTCTTCTGTTGCTGCTCTACAGTGAGGTGGTTCTAGCTAGAGAGTCTGAAGCAGGAGAGGAGTTATTAAAGCAGGCATCCTGCTTGAACAGGACAGTCTGAGGGACTGTCAGATGAGGCCACAGGAGCTTTGTGCTTCCTCTCTGACATCAGTTGTTTTGGCCCTTTGTGTACATCAGAGGGCATGAAAGGGAGACGAAACATTCCTCTTCCACTCACTCACGACGATACCCTTTAAAAATGTGTTGTATTGTCCTGGTGCTTGGAAAGGCTCCTCCTGTGCCCAGCTGCTGCTCTGGGCACTACCCAAACCATCCTCATCTGAGTGCCAGGATGTGCTCGGGGATGCTGCCTTGTGCCCCATCCATCGCCCTCCCCTAAACAGCCCCAGGGATAAACCTTGTGGAGGTCAATAGTGATGAGAGTATCATACTTGGGTCATTTTGTTTTGTTTTTAATTCATGATTCCTTTCAAAATTCCCCGTGGAGCAGCTAGGAGCAGCAGCAGTGAAGGATGGTGGAGGAGAAGAAGAGAGCAGCAGGCACCTTCTGGTAGGTGATAGAGTGGAGACATCAGTGTCCCCGAGGCAGTGCTCGTGCTCCATCTGGAATTGTGCCCGACCAGCGAAATTGTCCCTCTCTGCTGTGTCCTGGCACGGTCCGGGCTCCATTGGCAGGCTTGGGGAGCAACATTAATGAAAACAAGTGTTTGGCTGGTGTTACTGTAGTGACACAGACGTTAAGAAACAAACACAGAGAGCCCGGCCCCTCTTTGATTAGCGAGCGCAATCTGCTGTTACAAGCTGATGCTGGGGGAAGAGGGAAGGGAAGGGAGGGAAAAGGAGAACAGCTATTAAATGATGATGAAAACACTGGGCAGAAGATCTGCGGGAGCCATTTATTCGCCAATCTGTTACTGGAGCATGTTTCCACGTGTATCCGGGGCACCTTCTAATGCTGTGGGTTTATTCAGATTTAAAACTTGTGTTTGAGACCCTTGAGAAGGGGCTTTCCACCCAGGGAGCTGGGTAATGGCTGCTTCAAATCTGTCTTCGTGCTAATCTCAGGAGAATTTATCTTACCCCAAGCTCTGCTTATATGCAGGGTTGTTTTCCCTTTTTACCACCAATCTCACGTTTGAAATCTCCCTGTGGGAAGTCAGTGTGGATGGTCCATGGTGCCAAGAGAAGGAGCAATTTCAGGTTCCTCAGTCTTCACAGAGGAGGATGCAGATAGGTTTCCATACCAAGGAGAATGCAACTTTAGAGCAAGAATTTGGTCTGGCGTAGAGTATCTAGGGATTGTACAGACTGATTAACATTTTTTTTAATTTAATCTTATTATTTTTAATTTTTCTGTTGGAAATGTTGAGGATTGCTACCTCTTGGCTTCAGACTAAGGTTTGGGACCCCTGAGGAACGAGGCCGCTGCCTGAACAACCCATCCCCGGCTTTAAACTCAGCCCGGTCTGTGCCTTCCCTGGGATTCAGCAGAGTTCACGTATCGAGGCCAGCAGAAATAGCATCTCGCTTCCTGGTTCCAGAGGGGGTGTTAAGTAGGACATAGTTAAATTTGGGATTATTAGGAAGAGAAGAAGAGCAGATACTTCCTTTGTAATGCTTTTCTTTGATAATAGATCATCACACAAAGAAGTGTGAAGAGAGCTGCCCTTTGAGGAGGGCTGGAGGATGAGAAGTTTGCAGCAAGGAAACTGTCTCAGATGCAGTGAATTATTGGGCAGAAGTGGATGTTTGGGAGTGCTTCGTTATTCCTCCTGCAGCTGGGGCTGGCACCCAGTCCTGCAGCATTTCAGCCCAAGCAGCACTTTGCTGATAGCGGCAGCTGGTAAAGGGCTGGGAAAATTCCTATGCTGGTATCTTAGGCTAGAGGAATTTGGGGGTTGCTGTGTGATAGTGCTGGTGGAGGGGTTCTCTTTGGTGCTGTCTCCATTTTAAGCTTTGTCAGAGTTTTGCCTAAAAGAGAGACACCTGGACATCAAGTTTCACATGGCCAATAATCGCACTGGAGACAGTACACTCTAGAAACCTGTTCACAGATTCCCATGTTTCTATCTTGAGAATAAGCCCTGCATCGAGCTGTGTAATTAAAAAGCTGCAGTGAGATGAGATACAAGATGGAGAGGAGAGGTTTTCTTGGAGAGACTGGGAAATGGAAGCGCTTTCAAGGGTTTCACTGCAGAGACATCTGGAGAATTCACCAGGACTTTCTCCTTGCTTTGCTTTTCACCTTGTGAATGGTGCTGTGCATCCAGGCGGATGCTGGTACCGGTGTTACTGCTAAACTGAGCCCGGGTGTAAAGGCACGAGGCGGGGGGCAGTCGCAGGGCTGCGGAGCTTTCAGCCCGAGCTCACGTCCGTGTCCTGTCGGGCTGAGCTCTGTGTCCTGGCTGGGACTTGTGCTCATGGGCAGGCTGCTTTGCTCTGGGCTGGGTGCTGATCTGCTTGTGCACAGTGATGCTACGAAGGTGGCTAAAGGCCAAGTGCTGTCATTGGAAGCCAGCTGTGAATTAATGTGCAGCGTGTGATTAATGTGCTTTTTAAACGCGTTCATGTCCTGTCACACTGGCTGTGGCTCTTGTGTCACACTCAGTGTTCTCAGAACACTTATTAGCCTTACAGATCCCCTGATTATTGCTTTCTCTTTTATAATTAAGCCACGAAACTCAGCATGGTGCAGCTTATGTGGTATTAATTCATGCCTAGCATATTCTGCCTGTGCCCTAGGATAAGGCTAAACACTGGCAGCTGGGTTGCTCTCTGCACAGTTGCTATTCTGAAATTTTTTAATATGATTATAAAAATAACATTCTGTGTGCATATGGGCAACTTGGGGCTCACCACTACTGCAAGCAGTAGCAAGATGTGGCGTGACTTCCGCGGGAGCCGGATCTGGCCCCGGCAGTGCTGCGAGATGTATGGGGCTTGGTCCTGCCGCAGGCTCTGCCTGATGCTCTCCAGGTCAGCGCTGTCAGCTCCGCTTTGCTGTTTGCTGCTCTCACTTCTCAGGACACATCCATGAAAATGTGAGCCTCACAAGCGAGTTCTGCTTCTCTTCTTGTTCTGGCCTCTGCTCTTACGAGGCTTAAACTGAATCCAGGATTTCTTGTGGAGCTGCAGTTCCACATCTACTTTCTGTCGATGTGTATTTTCCCTCCTGGCTGGTCGCTCCTGCCCACAGTGCAGCGGTTCAGCAGCTTGTGTGGCCATGTGGTGAGCTGAGCAGGGAATAAAAATGTCATAAACCATGTCTGTCTCCTTCATTTCTTTTTATTTTCCCTCTCCTGGGACTTAGCTGTAGGAGTGACTGTGCCGGAGGAGTTGGAGCTCAGTGCTACCAGAAGGGAAATCACTGGAGTGACCCAGCAGCTGTGCCCCCAGCGGCTGCCACTCCCAAGGGAGCAGTATGAGTGCAGAACTCATGCAGGCTTTGCAGGGCTGGGTGTTGTGCTGCTATTTGTCTCTGCTGAGGGAGTCTAAACATCCTTGCAGATGAACTGTGCGAAGTGGGAGGTAAGGGACTCCAGCCACTGCCCACCTTGGCCTGGGCTCTAGGTCTGCTGGAAGTCCAACTTCGGATGTGGGGATGAAGTTCAGTAGGTGGCTGTGTGTCAGCTGTGGAAGAGCACACGTGTCCCTCGTCTACTTTGGACAGCATGGAAGCAGTAGGAGCCACAGGATGCCTTCATGAACAGCTGGATACCACACTCGTCATGGGCTGTGGATGCAGCTGGAGCTGATAAAAGCTCACTGCAACAGGTATGGTGACTCCCTCCTGTTCTAGCCCCAGAGCAAAAGCCCACGGGTTACAAAACGCATGCCTACTGGCTGTGTTGCACAAGGCGTTCTCTCACATCTAGTCCTCATTTCAGAGGGAATCTTCCCAAATCTTTAGTGAAACCCCTGAGCTTGCCATGCTGTTCCCGCTCTGTGGCATATGCTATTTATACACGTGCTGCTCGTGCTATCAATTATTACTAGTCAAGCCATTTATGTAGAGACCCAAGTGCTGATACATTGAATCTTAAAGCTTCTGTTTAAACAGGCAGTGCCAAAGCCTGGGAGCAGGACGCAGAGCTGTAGTGCAGAAGCTCTTTGAGCTCAGACGTTTCCATGGAGATGGATCTTTGATCTCATCACAATAAACAAAGGGTGGAGAAGATGCTCCCAAACTAGGGAGGAAGGCCTGGCTGATCCCTGTGGGGCAGAAGTTCCCAGCAGCAGGAATTAGAGAGGCTGGAGATCTCTCTGCTTCTCTCCACGATGACACGTCTGTAGTACCACCATGGCTAAGCCCTGCTGCAGTGTGCGAGGAGGACATGCCTCTTGTTTGGCTGGGCTGCACCTTTGGGCTGGTTAATTTAATGCTGCTGAGCACTCAGACCCTCTTCTGCACTGTGATGAGTGCTGTGTGATTTGGAGAGCAGGGGCACAGGGCTTTAATGCTGGCATGGAGCACACCCAGCTGTGGAGAAGCAATCTGAGCAATAAGGAGAATAGCTAGAAGAATCTACAGCTAGCTAGCTGCATTTCTAAGTAAAATGGAGGGAAAAAATCACATTTTTCTCTGGAAGAATGCACAAGACAGAAGTGTTTAATATGTTATCGGGGAGACAGTGACCAAAGGCAACAGTCAAGTTGGCTTTACCCGCCTGGATGAGCCCTGATCACACTGGCACGAGCTCACGTGTTAGAGCCATAGGCAGGGTCAGAGCTGTTACACCCGGCATTGGAAATTGAGGCTTCTGGAGCTGGAAGAAAATTCATTAGGAAAGGGCGTAACTTGGCCCAGCAGTCCCTGAGAATGGCTGCTTGAAGCGGCAGTGGCCACAAGCGCCCTGGCCGGGTGTTTCACACCAAAATGTGCTATTCTGGCAGCTGGAGGTGATCCCTCGTGTTTGGCTGTGTGGTTGTGCTGGCACGGAGCACACGCGTGCGTTCGGGCCTGCTGAGCTGCTCACACGTTTGTGCACTTCTCCTCCACTCGGCAGATGTGTGGTGACGTATCCTGGTCACTTCCTATCCGTTCACAGGGGGTTGATGGATTGGTCCCGTTGTTTCTGCTGCCAGCACAGCCTCAGACAGCTTTTGGTTTTGGTGTGTGTTTTATTTTAAAGTCTGTAGTAGTATGTAGGGTGAGCGAGTTGTACACAGCCTGGTTGTAATACTCCTTTCTTTTTTTAAAAATGTTTCTTCCTTGGTTGTATTAAGCTGCCAGTCATGCTAATTATATTCTCTCCTCTTTTGGGATTTGCAATACTCCACGCAGGCAAAATGGTGTTTAGGGACCTAGTACGGCTTCCTCCCACCCCTTTCACTGGAGCAAGTGACCCCTCCGTGCCCTGCCAGATCCCAGGCTCCTCAATAACTCACCCATCACTTTATGTAATTTTCAAGTTTCAATTTAAATATTTGTGAGGACACTTCTTGTTTGCAGCTCTGAAAAAGTTATCTTTTTCAAATGTTACAGAAACACTCAGTGCTAAATGTAGCCCACAGGTTTGCTTTGGAAGCTGACAGGTGTGGCGTTGTTTTTTGTGTGTTGTTGTTTTTTTATGTTGGTTTTTTTTTCTTTCAAATGACCCTCATGGAAAATTTTGTCACTTATTTCCTGTTAATCAGAAATGGACTCTACCCAAGACAGCCATGATTTTGTCTTGTGCACTAGTTCACTGGGGGGAAAAAACGTAAGTTGAAAGAGCATACAATATTAAAGATGTTTTTGAACCAAACTTGCTTCCTCTGGTTTCAGTGTAGGCCTCAGCTTTGTTCTCACAGTGCTCTTTGTCGGAACCCAAACCATACAATATTCTGGTTAAGGTTACCAGAAAGTAATGAAACCAGCATTTTTTCCCTCAGCTCTACAGACAAGATGGAGTTGCTGTGTGGCTGCAGCGGCCTGTCCCATGGCTGTGACAGGCCTGTGTGGATGCTGTCACTTAGCAACGGCTGCCATTTGTTTTCTAACTGCAGCTTTTCCTTGTTGGCACCTAGTGAGAGCTGTAATTGTCAGACCCGTCCCAAAAGGGTGCACCTGAAGGCAACGAGCCCCAGGGCTCACCTGTGCCCCTGCCCCTGCCCATATCAAGGCCTGCGCACACCAGAAGTGCAGGTGAAATGGCTAATGCAGCCTAATAAGGTTTTATTTTGGAGCCAGCATGACTGGGCCATGTCTTGTTTTGAAATGTACAGCCTGGTTCTCTATCTGCCAGCTCTGGTGGTGCAGCTCCTCTGCCCAGGGCCTGTTGGTGGCTGAAATGTCCCAGCCCTGGGCCTGGTTGTGGCTGAAATGTCCCAGCCCTGGGCCTGGTTGTGGCTGAAATGTCACCTCCCTGAGCAGCGCTGGGGTGGTGACAGTGAGGGACAGTGAGGCCAGCCCTGGCGTCCCCATGCGTAGCAACGTGAGCTGTCTTTTCTGTTCCACCAACCCAGCCTGAAAGCTCAGAGAGTATGAGGTGAATGAAGACAACAGAAGTGTGAAGACCAAGAGACAAGGAAATGGAGGAATCTGAAGGTCTGAAAGTGTATTTACATCCTAAGGGTAATTCCCCCCTACCTAGCACTAAAAGGGTGTGAAAGTTAGGTCGGAGGTTGGACTCGATGATCTTGAGGTCTCTTCCAACCTAGAGAAATCTGTGAATCTGTGAAAATGGGTAGTCCACAGCTTGAGCTGTTTAGGATCACAGTTGTAATTTACACCTGACCTGGGCTAACTGGGAAAAGTCTCCAAAAGGGGCTGGGACAACCTCTGTCCTGCACGGTACGCTCCTGCCCCTGCGGTCAGCCCCCTGTGGCTGCAGAATGAGCAGGGGAGTGACTTGGTTTGGCTGGGTTTGTTCTGGAGGCAGGCACGTGAAAGGCATTTCCCAGCCCTGTCACCTGGTTGTGGTAAATACATCCTTTAAGGCGTGATGCCGCCGAGCTGTCTGCAGAGATTTGGTATTGGTATTACTGATGGTCAGACAGCAGTAATTCCTCCTTTAGTATTGCAGGGGCTCTTGATGTGGGCTGCTTGTTTTCCCTTCCATCCGGGGGTGAGTTATCGGCATATCCAGGGCGTGTTTGCAGAGCCCTGAATGCTTTCATTACAGCAGCAGTGGAACATCACCAGCTTTGTTCCCTCTTTTCTGCACAGGCACGCCACTTGTCTGAAAGACACTTCTCTGTGTGCCGGCTCACAAGGCTATGTGCAAGGTCTGGCCTGTCTGTGGAGAAGCAGGTCTGACGCAGGCTGAGGTCTGGACGTGTTAAGTGGTGCTTTATTTCTCAGCAGAGGACAGAAACCACTGTGCTGAGGGGAAATGACACAGACTACAGGGGTGTTGCTACTGATATATTTTTCCATTGTAAATTGCTGAGAACTTGGGCAGTGAAGCTGGCTGATGAGTTTCCTCTGTAACGCACGGTGGCTTTTAAAAGCCTTGATGAATATGTATTGAAAGGTAGAGCAAGTTTTACTAGATGGACAAAAGAAATGTCTAAGATATGCCTGAGCTGATCTGTAATCACAGATCAGGTATCTAAGCTAAAGCAACAGCCTTAGACACTTATGGCTCATTTTTCACTTACATGATGCAATTAGTATAATTAGGCAAAGAATATTCTTTGAATTTTAAATGTCCAGTGTATTAAAACAGAAAATTAACTACCATTCTTTTGGCAGTTTTTGTAAAGCCATTACTATGTAGGACAGAGCCAAAGATGCTTATTCACCACCATGTCTATTTGAGTCTGAGTAGCTAGAGGATAAATCCTTTTTTCAGTTTTGTTGAAATGTGTTGAAAACAACCCTAGGAATTTCATACCTATGTATAGATCAGGAAACAAAGCTTACATTGCCCCTGTTCAGATAAAGGGCTGAAATGAGCTTTGTCATCTTCATTCACAGTATCAGCCATCAGAGATGTGGATTTTTCTCATCTGTGATGTTCTGTGTTGATACCACTTGTGTTGCTGCTGCCTGCCACCCGCAAGCCACATTAAAATAAATGACAGTCCTGAGTGTTGGTGCCTCTTACGTTAAACGAGGCCCATGCCTGGCACAGCCTTTGCTGAAATCAGCTGTAGCGTGAGGACGGGGAAAACTCTCTCGGTGGTGCCTGCCTCCTGCAGGAACTGTACAGCCACAGCGCTGATGGTGTGAGAGCAGCGGTTTCCACAGAAACTCATCCCAGAAAGGCAGCTTGCAGCTTTCTCTCGTGTCCGTAACTAAAGGCCAGGCAGCCCACCTTCTTCATATCACTGGGGTCCTTGGCATGTGACAGAAACGTAAAGTTTATTCCAGGACCACTGTTTTCATGGTGCGAAGTGGTAAGCAGCAGTGGCACCGGGACTGAAGGGTCAGTATGCATGCTGGGGGGTGATAAGTCCGTTTCTCGAGTGTGAATATGGCCTTGGAAGGTAGACCCTATTCCTCCAGGTGCATCAAGTTCACAGTTATTTGGCAAGGAACAGTGAACAGCGTAAATCCCTAACCCAGCAGAAAGCTGTGTGGTTGGGTTAAGGGTCTTGTGGAGGTGCAAAAAGAGCTCTGGTAGGTAAAAGGTAGGTGATGTAAGTCAGTGGGGTGGAGATTGCACATGTGCTCTTAACAAGGTCCTAGAGAAGGTATTGCTCCCCAGCAAGACGGATGATTTGCACTAGTAGCTGTTGTGTGTTTACCAATTTGGTAGCTAAACTTTCAGCTCACAAATCTCACTGCAGTCTTTCTGTAGAAACGCAAGTGTTTTTGTTTTTCTCTTTTACTTTCATCTCCATTAATCTCTCTATTCCCTGGCATTTGTTCCTCATGCTGCTCAGATGTTTACGACTATTTCTCCCACTTATCAGGTGCAGGATGTCAGTACAAGCACCTCAGCAAGACTCTGCCACAGCCAGAGAGGCAGAGAAAACAAAGTAAGGGAATGCAGTGAGTTCAGAAGTGAGGGAAGTACAAAATCAGAATTGAGCCACCTAACAGCTGGAGACGGAGACCTGGTTTTAATGAAACATGAAAGAAGTCTTTAATTCCCCTTCCAAAGATAAGGATCAAATTGTTGCACATCTGATTTTTAGTGGAACAAGCATCCTGTGTTTAAACAGGACTTTGGACCGCAATTAGGAAAGCAGTATAAACTTAACAATGTCACCATCACCCCAGCCTTACAGAAAGGGAAAAAGTTCCATTAAAAGTTAATAGGACTGGGAGTCAAGAGACCTTGGTAATATGCACTGGAGTCTCCCTTCTGTAAGAAGACATTTGTTCAATTTGCTGATGTTTGAGACTCCAAGGAATTATTCAAACTGCGCAATCCAAGAATTCTAGTGCTGAACAGGAGGAAGACATTTACTCAGCAACCTGCTGCCTCCTTTCCTGAAGCATAACTGAACATATTTGATATTGCCAACACGTAATGCTGATTTTGGTATTAGAATCCCTTTACTAGACAGGCTTGCTAAATCTCCACAAACAATTCACACTTCTTTAAAATTAATTGTCTTCTCTGCAACTAACTCTCTCAGGTTCTGAGAAAAAAATGCAATGGCAGGCAAAGACCTGATTTTTTATTTTCTGTCTTCTGTCTCTGACCAGGTATAGGCCCTGCCCAGGTAGAACTGTGTAGCAGAAGCAGAGCTGCTTTCTTCTAGTAACAGCTTCTGTTATAACATCCAAGAGCTGTGTCATACATAAAGGTGTGCACAAAGCAATAGGTAAGTGTACTGACTTCATAAAAAGGCATAGAGTCCATCTTCAACCTTAGCAGCATGAAATTAAAACTACATCTCACCCCATTGTACTGCTGCAGGCGTTATAGTGCAGGATGAAATGGTATGAGAAAGTTATTTCACTGCATCAAATGCTACAGCCTCCATTAGCCTAAAATGAGTGTTGTGTTCCTGTCCCTCCCTAGGCTGAGGGAGAATAAATGAGGCGAACACCTGAGCGCTAGAAAGGAATACAGCAGGGGTTGTCCAACTCCTACTAAAGGTACTGCTTTTTATTCTAGGTTATGGAAGGTTTCTTAGCATAAGGTGAGACATTGGAGTAAATAAAAATATAGTGTTCCCATCTTCCCTGAGCTTTCTTAAAAAAAAAAAAAAAAAGCTTTTTTTTTTCCCTTCAGGAAAGTGTTGCCATTTTCCCTACAGCTGCTGTTTTCTAGTTGTTGTTGATTTTGTTTTGTTTTGTTTTTTTAACCAAAGCTAACAATGGATCTATTTTATGATGGGAAAATCTGCAGGTGTCAATTTCTCATACTATTTAGAAGCTATCGTAGTTCCTTAAGAATGCAGAATAGGAGCACTTGAAAAATTCAGTGAAATAAACCTGCTTCTGGCTTCAACTAATGTCAGCTTTTTTTGTGTCGTTGCTGAGATTAAACTGGTATGTTAACATTACCTTTCTTTATGAAAGAACATTTGTAATCAGTACATAAGACTCTCTGAATGCTACCTTCTCCACTAGGCCTCAAAACGTAATAGAGAACTTGAGAACGCTTGTTTCTAGAATGGAGATATGGACAAGGTAAAAACTAGAATTTCTTAGAAACGAGTCTTGATCAGGTTTAGCTACTCTGGCTCGAAAAGGAGCACGCAGTAACTTGTTTTCATTCACTGTTTAGTTTTTTAAAAAATGTTTCCTTATGTAGGCAGGGTCTGGTGCTTTCTTAAGATACACGCAACTAAAAAACAGAACAAATGAATTTATTTAGTTTAAAAAAAACAGATCAATTCATTAGAAACTGTACTTTAAATAAAATCATCAGTATTAAAGCAAAGATTTTCTAACCTCTTTAACAGCTAACAAAACCAACCTTTTCTCCATTCAGAGTAATGTTTTTTTATCTCCTTTCAAGAAAGACTTAAGACTGGTAGCAAAAATTCTCCTCCAGAATAGAACTGTTTCAGCACTCTTCCCTCAGAGCAAAACATGTCTTCAGTAACAGTCAGCTTCATTCTCGTCTATGGTCCCCACAGTAGCGAGGATGTCCTCTAAAAGGGACTGAGGGCTTTTCTCTACATGGTCACTACTTTTATTTAGTTCATCGTGTAGTTCTTCTAAGTCTATTGTTCCCAAAGCTAGCATCATGCTCTCTGGATCTTCAAAGTCCACCCCATTACCAGCATCTGTTGGGAAGTTCTGAGCCAGAGAACCCTGCCTTAGAGTCCTTTGCAACCAAGGAATGCCACGTCCGGCAGATAAATCTCCAGCTCCTTGGCAATCTTTCAGCATGCTACTTGGAGAGAGACTAGCTCTTAAGACGAGCAGTATATCACAGGCTTTCTGACCCACTGGCTTGTCATAGTCACACAAAGACCAAAACAAAAACTTGAACAGTTTTGCTCGGCAAAATATCTGCAGCGACTCGTTCTGCTGAATGGAACTAGTGACTGTGGATGAGGCAGGAGCATAGGGGCATTTAGGAAGGCCAACTCGGCAAAGTGCTTGGACACAGAAAACTTCAACCAGTTCCAACCCACCAATTCTGACTTCCCAGTCTAAGTCGCGCTCTACAGTTTGGATCGCTCTAGAGACAAACTGCTCTGTATCTTCCGCTTGACCTGTGCAGCCTTGTTTCAGCCACTTGGTGAAGATGCTGATCACAGCCCTCCGAGGAAAGCTCTCTGGGTCTGTCGACAAGATATCTTGAAGCTTTGCTGTAGTGTCCTAAATGTCAGAAGACAAAGAAAGTAAAAGGAGGGGAGGAACATGCGCCAAAAAAAAAATCTAATATATATAGATCAGAAAAATTCAGTCCTTTTTCACTACTGGTTGTGTAATATGCCTGCAGTAGACTGCAGGTGACTTAGAAAGTAAGTTGTAATACAGCAGTAAACTGATGTGTGGTTCCGCTCAAGTCTGCAGTGAGCTATACAAGTTATCATACCTCTTTATTGTACTGATTCCCTGCGACAGCTGACTCTGGAAGAGAGTAAGTAATGAAGGTCAAGTGTCCCACAGCAGTCACAGCGCTCGCTCGCACGTAGCTCTCTGGATCCTCAAGAAGATTTTCTGTAAGCTTTGGCACCTCTGAAGACAGGAGGGACTCCCTGAACTCATCCTGGTCTGTAAGCAAGACAGCAATCCAAAGCAGCGAGGCTTTATTCTCTCAGAGCATGAAGTTTTCTCCAACACAAACAGTTCTTTGCATCGTACAACGACGCCTGCTGACTGCAGGGACAGCTGCCAGTGAGTTGAGCCACTGCAGAGAGCTCACAGGAGCACAGACACCCTGTGTAAGGCTCCCTGTTTCGCAGCAGCTTGGTGACTTCCAGTCAAGCCCTGCTTAATGCTAGATTTTGGAGAAATCTACCTGCAGTTGTTCTAATGGTGAGGAAAGACTTCCTCCAGGTAAATGGCAACATGGCTTCAGCTTCATCAAACTTACATTTTTGCTTAAAGTTGGATAAAATATCGTCCTCCCTTATTGGTTTTGAGGCATACGGCAAAGAAAAAGAATGCAACCACAGCAGCACCACTGGGAAAGGCTGCAGGGTAGAATGCTAACAGAGCTGAGTGTGCTGGATATTCCCTCTGTGACCTGGGGACAGCAGTGGGAGACAACATCCTCCTCTATTCTAACATCACAGAGCTACTGTAGGAGAATTAATGTTGCCTTAGTGCTACCTGCTGCAGTGCTTGAGCTACTAGTAAAGCCGAGAAGCAGTAGTTAATTCAAAGCATGCAAAATAGACCTAAGCTTTCAGAGCCTCCTATATCACAGCCCCCAGCCTGTTGAGTGGAAACAAACAGATTCCACTGCCGAGCAAACTCAGTAGAAGGAAAGTATTATCTGCCTAGGCACTGTCACCTACTTTGACATATGTCTCAACAGAGATGACGGTCTCAACACCCCTCAGTTTAACTTGCCAAAACTACCATTAAGGAAGACACAGCAATCAGAGTTCTACAGAAGAGTAGGGTAAGTTTATCAATCTTTTTGTCAGGTTTTGATCATGGTCTGAGAGTAAAGGGTTCAACTTTTTTTCTTTCTTTTCCCTGCAGTAACAGGTCAGAGATGCTGCACAAGCCCTACCGACTTTCATATCATTAGAAGAAACGCTCCTCTAATCTGAACAATTAAATTTCTGCACATACCTCTCATGCTTTTAATCAAGGAGGTGAGGAACTCCAGAGAAGAATCTCGTACTTCCCAACAAGGACTGCACAAACGCTTCTGCAGCACCAGGAACACATCTGTGAAAGCCAAGTGACAGGTCTGAATGGACATGAAAGGTGACAAACCTAACCAAAGCAATCTATGTACAACCTCTATATCATTTTATCTGATGCAATCCTTTTTGTTGATGCTGTATGCTTCTCCCAGAGTTCTTCAAAGCACTATATGAGCAGATAAACCTAAATTCAACGTAACTGCGAATAAACAAATCCTAAGTGCTTTGAGTGGGAAAGGTAGGTGAGAGCAGATTTCAGATGTACCACTAGTTGCGGTTTGTCCTAACTCGAATAGCTTTGTTACCTTGCAAAATCTTCTCAGTTGGCCACTGACTGTTGAAGCAGGACATTTCTGGCAAGCGTGCCAACCATTTGGACATAGCTTGAAATGATTTCTTCAGTACCTGAAGCAATATAAAGCAGATGTACTACATTGCAGAAGGCAGCATTGTTGCTTTTATGCTAGATAAAATTTGTTTTGGCTCGGGATTACAGAGAAATTCTCAGGGGAAACAAAACATATGCTTTCATACTAAGAAGTAAGCCACAAATAAACAGTGCTTATATAACATTATAACATCTCTAGCAGACTCCTAGATAATGCCTGTTCTCAAACTTAAAAACAAACAAAAAAATTGTTAGTGTCTCCAGCTTTTGATTTGCAGTTGCCACCTGAGTCCTTTGGACAAAGAGCAAGAAAACAAAAACTTACTGCAAAGACTTCAATATTTAAAGGTCGTGTCAAGTTGAGTGCGTTGGTCCTACTCTCAGATGTGAGGTCTCCTGTCCTTTCAGGAACACCGAATTTACTGGTCCATTACTCGCTCTCTAGCATTTTAGCTATTTCCTGCAAGCTGCCCAGAACAAGTCTTCCAGATAGTCTAACAGAAACCGTGCTAAGAAACAACTACTGTCACACTATTTCTTAAGACTCTATCCCACTGGTTAAGCTAATAGAGTTGGCTTTTTCTTTAGTGTTATACTCACAGTAGGGCTGGTGTTTGGACTCTCCAGGTATACCAGAAGGATGTCAAATAGACTTCCTATGACTGTGTCACAGCCTGAAACATTTTAAAAACAAACAAATCCAAACTAAAGAACCAATATTGAGACAAGGGAACAGTTCAACTCCCGTAACACAGAAAGAAAGAAAATTATAATACTGTTTTACTGAATAAAGTACAGTCCTCAAAAGGAGAGATATTCAATTTGTCACAATCGCTAAGCTTCTTTAATTACAGCACTACCTGATCTAACTTATCAACAGAAAGTAAGGTTAGCCAAGACAGTAGGAAGAATGGGGAAAAACAAATGCATTTCAAAGAAATGGAATTAATAGTCTTCATTCAGAAAGATTGGTGAAGGGAAATTGAAAATTCTGTGATTATAGATTAGTCAAGTAACTTCTAAAACTAAAATAAAGAGCTAAGATTAACTCACCTTTCCGTTCAGAAAGCGCTGCCAAGGCATCCAGAGCTGACTTCTGTACTCTGCCGCAACCAATCAAAATTTGGCTTATCTTGCTTCCCAGAGGAGTAGCTGGAATCAGGAGGCCACTACAGAATTGCAATATTGTCACGAAAGAACGTAGCAAAGATGTATAGGGTAAATCCACTGGCAAATGAATCTAATAGGAAGGGGAAAAAAAGGCAGGTTTCCAGCAAATGTTTCAGGCATGCATACAGAGCAGGAGTTTCTAGTCAGGACACAGCAAAATTACAACTTCTAGTGTTCTTAAGGTAACACAATGCTAGTAACTACAAAAAAGTAATCTTCCTCTTTCCCAACGAACTACTGGACAGGCGAAAGGAGATTCTTTTCACTACCCGGGAAAGCGGTTCCATCTGTTTTTCACTGGATCGGTAATTGCAGTAGGTGGGATGTACGGTAACAAAGCTTGTGAAGGTGTATTTAAAGGAAAGTACACTCCCTTTACAAGCTTCAGTGTTCCAGCATTCTCCCATTTGGACTCATGCTACATTTTATTTTTTTATAACATACGGAAGCCCTGCTGCCAACTCCTCTCTATGTTAAGATCTACTGCAAACGTTTGTAACTACTCTCAATCCTAGCTTTCAAGAACCAACTTGACCCCCAGGCTCTTTTCTTCTCCAAACGTTACCAGAGAGAGCAGCTTCTCCAAATGAGCAAGTGTCTGACACAAGAGACTAGCGCAAGATGACTTGGAGGACAGAAGGCTTTCAACAGTGGAGGGATCACTAACAGACTCATCCAGCAAACCTAGAGGACCAAACAAGGGAGAAGCTCAGGTTATTACGGACTACAAATGACAGTGATTTTTAAAGTTGATTTTTCAAGTTACAATTTTCAGGTGATGCAGTGTGAATAACCCTTAAAATGCAACTGTCAGCAGGATGCTGCACTTCACCACAAACACTGCTACTGACCTTGACTCCTATTCTTCCTCCAGTTTTGCCTGCACCAGACATTTAAAATGCTGGCAAGCAGACTAGCCTCTAACTTTTCTATCCCAACTGTACCTGCGTATTCCAGAGGCTGGGAGGCTGCTCTCAAAATACAGTCCATTGGCTGAAGTAGAACAGTCATTGCCTGAATCCTCACATCTTGTGGGCTTCAAGGAGGAAACAGCAGTTACCATAACAAGAATACTACAACTCTTTCCCAAACATCTGTCCCCAAACATTGAGCAGATTAATGTTTTTCACACAGGCTTTTTAAAAAGCCAGCAATGTGACAGCAATAAAAGTGTTATCACAATTCAAGCCGCCTTCCAATCTTCCTTGGCTAACTGAAAGGAGAGCAGAAATGGAATTCATAAGCAGCCTCATCCAGCAATGAAGAGTGGAATCCTGCGTAAGAAGAATGTTTAGACAGAGCCATTTTGTGTCCAAAAAAAAAAAATATATCTTAAGACACAGGTGTTAATTAGCCTTTAAATCAGTATCTGTATGTGCTATATTCGTTTAACATCTGATGTTTTCTTGATGCTTTTTCACTACCTAAAGGGGATTTACAGAGAAGATGCCAGTAGATTTCTTAGAGGTGCACACCTAGACAAGAGGCGATAATCTTAAATTGCGACAGGGTCGATTTCAACTGGATATATAGAAAATACTTTTCAGAGTGAGACTGATTAAGCACTGGAACAAGCTGCCCAGAGAAACTTTGGAAACCTGAACTTAACTGGTGAAGGCCCTGAGCAACCCGATCCATCTTTGAAGTCAGCCCTGCAACGAGTAAGAAGTTGAATTAGATCACCTCTGCTGGTTCCTTCTAACATAAGCTTTGCTATGACTGTTGTCAGAGATGACGTCTGCATGAAGCATGCTTCTGCTGGACAGCAGTGAAAGTTCTTACACTAGTTTGGTTTTGTGAAAGAGAAAACTGACCAAATACTATTGGATTTGACAGTCGAATTGTATCCATCATGATCAACCTTGGCCTAACTTCCAAAGTTAAAGGAGTCTGGTATTTCTTTCTGAGATGGGCTGGTTGTAGATAAGATGCAAATGTATACATGTGAACGTGACATTGGCTCCTTTCAGTTGTGTTTTTAAAACTACCTTTCTAATTATCAGTGTCTGAAGCTTGTTAGCTACTTGCCTGGTTCTTGCCAACCCATCCTACATATTAAGCAACATAGTGAAAAATGCAGTGCAGGGAAGAAATAGGTCTTAGAAACACAACAGATATACTGCGAACATCTGCAGAGTGCAAAAATTTCATAGCAACAACTCCTACCATTTGTGGAGACTCAGAATTCCTACTGCCAAAGGACCTGCTTGTACTGGGGTCAAGTGTTCCAGAGCAGATGTCACTAGTGCCCAAAAACTGCCTTCAGTGTCACAAAACACAGGAGACCTGCGAAGAAAGAACCGTAAGTAATATGTCCTACTAATACAGATGAAGGAAAACGGGTATTTCTAATCACTGGATCAGAAGATCCTCACCTGGACATGTTTAGCAAAAGATTCGCCAGCATGTGCCGTGTTTGAACAGAGTCTTCTATCAAGAAGGATTCCACTTGCTTTGCTATACGTAACCAAAGTACCTCTGTCCAAGTAGCTCGACAACTGCCAAACAAACTAGTTAACAGCTTTAGTGACTGATTGATATGAGAGGCACAGCCAGATTGAAGAGAATCTTCTATATGCTTTATAATCATTTGGGCACATGCTGGCCAGTCGCAGTCCTTTTCACTGAGAGGTGTAGTTGTTTCAGACTCTACAGAGAGGGTGAGCATGTGCACCAGAAGCTGACTGGCAGCTGAAGCCACAAACAGGCTGGGATCTCCTTGCAGGGTGAAAATTACATCTATGCCTCCTGTGTGAAAACAAAGCAAAAGTCAGTGGAGGAAAAAAAAAAACAAAACAAAAACCAGCTGCCCTCTTATTGTGGAGCCTTGCTGCAGTCTGACTGCATATTATTCAAATACAGGTATCACACAGGTTTAAATGTGGCATTTTTTTTTCCTTTTTTTTTGGTTTTGTTTTTTAATATTTTATTTTGTAGTCTCTAATGCCTTTTAAAGTTATCCAGTCCTTAAGTACAAGCAAACAAAAGAAGAAGAAAGTAGAGTTTTTTCAGATCCTCAGGTGTGTTTGTAACTCAGGAACAGAAGAAGACTTCTGTATAACGTTAGCAGTCTTAGGAGAGTCGACAGTGTATTTATGGAAGGAACCTGTACCATCTGCAGACACAGCCAGCAAGGAAAAAAGGGAATTGCAGCAACAGTACCACTTAACCATCATACGGCCAGGACCACATGCTGCACAGTTAACACCAATCCAGTCTTCTAGACCCCTTTATAGAGGGAATCTAAAGTTGTTAGCAGAAGAACTTAAATAGCTGTGTAAGGACACGGGATTGCAATTGTAAGCGTTAAGAAACGGAGTCCCTGATCAGTTTTTCTGCTCTAAAATTACATCTAAATGTACCAAAATATAATTTGGTACAAATTATTAAAAACCTTTTGTATTTTTATTTATAAGCTATTTTTAGCCTATGTTCCATAAGATTGGCGTCTCTCCCCTCCATAAAGGGTACCATCTTCACTGTTGAAAAAAAGTTAAATACATAACTGATTTAACAAAAACCCCACTCTCTTTCAGTGACTTGAGTATTTTTGATAAATGGCTTTT
Organism: Anser cygnoides; assembly: GCF_040182565.1. Classification (NCBI taxonomy): domain Eukaryota; kingdom Metazoa; phylum Chordata; class Aves; order Anseriformes; family Anatidae; genus Anser; species Anser cygnoides. The sequence goes on from NC_089887.1 coordinate 4,938,156, forward strand.
TATCTTGCGTAAATGTAAACTCCTCTCTCTCAATCAACACCTGAGCAACAGTCTGGAATGGAAGGGACGAAGGGAATTTGGGGAGTTACCAGTCCTGGAAGTACTCACCACCATTGCAGAGGAAGCGGAGGGCAGGCTGGTGATGCATCATGCTGTGCACGCCCTCCACCCAGCCACTTCGCACAGACGCATCTTCCCACACCGCCCTGTTCAGCGTCCCACCTGAGCCAAAGAGCCTGAACAACAGGTTCTCCTGCTGAGGACAGAGAATTCACACAGTAAACAGCGAGCAAAGGGACTTGAGGGGTGCAGAGAGGTTGCTCTGTCATCCAAGTCACTAATAGAAATACTGTAGTGAAATGTTCTCTTGCTGGAAACAACACTGAAATAGAACATTTTCATATCTTATTCTTAAATGCAACATCCCTGTCTTTTACCGACTAAAAGCTGTAAGTGCTTAATTGTTTGTTTCTTAAGATTCTGGGGAAAAATTACATACACGCAAATTCCATTACTCTGCTTTATGTTGCATGTATCTCCTCCCTGAAGAAAGCCTTTCAGGTTCTCAGTTTTGTTCTACAAATGTATTCTGTTGTATAAAATAGGGCTTTAAAAAGTTCCATGTTTTTGCAGGAAATCAAGGATTTCCTTTCAACCGGAAAACTACATCTGTTACTGCAGTTTAAATCTAAAGGATCTGTCCAGGTGTATGTGATATTTTGCAATTAGTGTTAGAGACACTGTTATTCCATGTACCGTTTTGAACTGAAACTGAGGAGTACTACTTATTAACATTGATAGCACTGTTTGGTGCAAGATGGAAGTAAGATGACAGCTGCTTTACGTGGGAACTGAAGGGATAACTTGATTGTAGGTCTTCATAGCAGTATCACTGTTCTTGAGTTGTTCAGTGCATGTGATATTGAAATAGAAACACTATTGGTACATTTCCATGAGTCCTCAGTACAGAAAAAAGCAGACGCGAGGCACCTGACTCACCTGCAAGTGCTGGAAACAATCTTCCGAAGCTGCAAGTAACCCGGCCAACCGCAGAGTGAAGGAGAGGATGCTTGGGCTCGGCTCTGGTAGCGCCAGGACGGAGGTGAAGAACTCCGTCAGACAGGGGTTGTCCCGCACCACGTTAAGGGTAGGCTCTAGAGCAAGCGGGGACAGAAAAGAGCGTCACTGCCAGCGCTTGTGCCACGACCCCACAGCGCTAAGGCTTGGGATGACCGTACCACACAGCCCCCTGACAGGAACTTGGGTTTATTTGGAGCCCGGACCCCGCTACAGGCCTCAGGCACCAGCAGCGGTTCTGGAGGCCAGCAGGGCCCCCGAGGGAGGCTCCCCGGCCCTGAGGCGGGCCCCTGCCGCCCACCCGGCCCCCAGGCGAGCCTCGGCCACCCGCGGACGGCGGGAGGAGCCCGGCGGCCCCTCACCGAGCTCCGTCAGGTCCCGCAACCAGTCGAGCAGCTTCTCCAGGCAGGTGTCGTCGGAGCCGGGCTGCCGCGGGTCGGCCAGGGCGGCGCAGACGCGGGGCAGGAGCTGGGCGCACTCGCGGCTCATGGCGAACCTGCGGCGGGCGCGGGCGACGAACCAGGCCTGCCAGGCCGACATGGCGGCGCGGCCCCGGCCGGCAGGCCCCCGTCGCCAGGGGAGACCGTAACCACGGAGACCGTAACCGTGGAGACGCGCGTTGCCGGCGCCGGCCGTAAAGCGAGCGTCGCGATGGGCGCGGCTGCCGTGCGAAGGCGGCGCGGTGCGCTGAGGGCCGCTGGGGGGCAGTGGCGGCCCGCAGCACGGCTGGGGGCTGCCTGCGAGCTCCCGGGGCCCGGAGGCGGCAGCGACGAAGACGCGGCGAGGGCGAGGGCCCCGTCGGCACCCTGCACAGGCGTGCGTTCGGCCCCGCCGCCCCGTTCTAGCGCAAGGCCGGGCGGAGCGCCGCCGGGCCGCCCCGCGGTTGCCATGGTTACCGCGCACCCGGAAGTGCCGTGAGGGGGAGGCCGCGGCCGCCCCGGTGTCCCCTGAGGCCGCCCCCGGCCATGGCCCGAGGGGCAGGAGAGGCGGCCGCGGAGGGGCAGCTGGTAAGGAGCGGCGGGGGATGGGGGACGAGGACCAGGAGGAAGAAGAGGAGGAGGAGGAAGAGGGAGGCCGGGGTTCGGCCTGGGCCCGGGCCCGTGGCAAGGCCCGGAGCCCCCTCAGGAGAAGGGCTTCGACCCCGGAGCCTGAGGGGTTTAACGCCCCTTTCCCTCTCCCTCCCCAGCCAGGGGGAGGCTTTGGGGTCCTTTGCGCAGAGCCCCCGTGTTCCCTGTCCGGGATGAGCCTGCTGTGCAGGGGAAGAGGGGCTGTGAAGGCTCCCAAGGGTGTTCTTGTCACGGCACCTTTATATCCTGGTGAACTGGAGTGGTTTCATCACGGCACCTTTATATCCTGCTGAATGTTCTCTAGAGGCCGAGCGCCTTCTCGTTCTTTATCTGATTCCTCCTGCAATAGGTGCAGTTATGTGGAGAGATCATGCAGAGCGATTAAAAGGCCTTAAAAATAAAAAGAATTTCTCAGTGTGCTGCGGGGAACATTGCCTCAGGAAATTAAAAATTAGACAGCATGGCGCATGAGATGTGCGCGTGCTTGCTCGCAGCCAGCACCAAATGCCGTTGTATCGGCTCTGTTGTTGTCAGTCCCATCTCCTTTTCTGACAACTGGGGTTCTAAAAAAATACTTCAACCCCCCCAGCCCCTCAATGAGATAGATCAGCATCTTTCCAAAGAATGGTGCTGCAGCTGTAAGCGCCGTGGAGTTGGCAGCTAGTGAAAACGTTCTTTCTGTGAGGGCAGCACACTTTCATATAATTTGAAAGAGAAGTGGAAATTTTCTTTTTGCTATGGATATGCTCACATTTGAGAAGCAGAGAAATCTGTCAGCTCAATACGAGGAAAAATTAAATACTTTTTTTTGATTTATTAGTTGTGTGTTTTTTCTCAGCCACATTACTTCTCTACTCTAGTTTACGAAATGTTCCTTCATACAGCTTAGTAAGGGAGGAATCACACAGAATGTTTGTGTTAGAGCAGATGATGCCACGTTTTGTAAAAGTAGCCACTCATTTCCCATTTGAATTTTGTTGTACTCAAACTCTGTTGCGATAGTAACAGAAAGTAAAGTTTTCTGGACTTGCATTGTAACCACTTACTTGGAGAGTAGCAAACATTGCAGTTTGTGTTTATTTCCCAGGGAGATGACAGCCTGTCCGTGATAACCTGTGAATCAGATGCAGAAATGGTGAGTTTTATTAATGGCATTCTGCAGATAAACGCCTTAAAAAGGCCTCAGAGTGTTCTTGCACACACTACACCCACGTGGTGTCTCCTGATCAATAAGAGATCCTTCAGAGAGGAGAAGTAACAATGTCCTTGCGATGCAGTTGGATATGAAAACCTCATCTAATTCCAGATGTAATTTTGGCTTCTAAATTCACCTTCTCTAAATTCTTCTTCTGGGAGCTGCAAGTGATGTTTGGCTTTATTTTGCTGCTTTATCAAGTCATGGGCCTAACTAATCATTTTACAGTGTTTTTGTGGAATTCAGCAAGCCTTTCCTTTAGCTAAATGGTCCTATGGATCAGCCTCTGCTCTGTGATCATCTTGGACTTGTTGTCACTTGTACTTAGTACTGATGGGGAAGGTCTTAATGTCCTGAGCATGAATACACTGTTTTGTAGGATAAAACTTCAGTAGTTACCACCTTAGTTTGGTGACTGTTGCTGTGGCCAAACCTGCATGTAATCAATGCTACAGATTTTGCTTTCTACACAGGTTTTGTGTTATTAGAGTAAGTGCTCTTAATATAAAATTGGAGTCGATTTTGCAGTTATATCCTCAAGTGTTTGAAGGGTGGAATATTTTAAATATACATTATATATTTAAATATAAATTATTTATTATATTATTATAATTTTTTTTCCTTCCAGAAGTTAAAGAAGAGAATTTTTCACAAGCCTCCGAAGTCACCAAGTAAGAGTTGCAAAGTCTTTTCTTCTGCTTCCATTGTGCACAACAAGATAGGTTTCTACAGGACACAGGAACTGCAGGATTTGTTTGAAACAACATCTTACGATTCTCCCTAGAATTACTCATTGGTGGGTGCAGGGCACATGTATCTGAGATTTGTGTTCTGTAACTAGTGAAGTTAGATTTTTATAGGCTAAATGTTGAAGTTTATAGCTTAGTTGGAGTTCTTGATTATTTTTATATTATTATTTTTTATATTATTTTTATATATTTTTCTAAGTGATAGGGCTGTGTCTGGGAAGCACCTTGAAGCACAAGGCAGAATTTTTGTGATTTTGAACTTTTTAAGGCAAGAGATATTTTCTTTTGTTTTAGAGTCTCCGTACAGCTCTAGCACACAACTGTATCCTAAAAAAACTGCCATTTGGAGATCTCTGCAGGGAACAGGCAGTGCACGTTTTGAGAATGCAGCTGTAAAAAACCCAAGGCAGATGTGGCTGGGATCACTGAAACAAGGTATCAGTACAGAAATTTTATCTGTATACGTGGATAAAATTTACTGTTGGGGACAGCTTAGCATCTGATACTTAAACAATAAATATGTATTTGTTTAGAGGGTACGTAGGAAGTCATTTCAGTATTACTTGGGTGGTTGGAACTGCTTTTGAGTTATCTGATCTTGAGCACTGGAATTTATAGCAGGAATGATTAACAGCATCTGGAGCTTTCTGTGTCGTATTTGCTCAGAATAAATCCACAAACGCAATTCACAATTATCCCTGACTTTAGCATTTTGTTCCATTTTTGTTGGCAGGAGTGAGCCACCCCCTGAAATCAGATGTTGACGTGGGGCATGCGCGATCTAGTGTTTCTAGTAGCACTCCAGAGTATTTGAAGGAAGCTCTAGGAATGAAGAAGCCAAAACATTCCCGTTCTTCTAGTAATGGTAAACTCTGCGATTGTGTGGTAGATAAAAGATAGTGATGTCATTTCTTTTTCTATGTAAAACCACGCATTATTTGTTTAAGATCTTAGCTTTAGTAAGGCAAGACCCGTTCAGTTTAACCTGTATTAAAGTACATGTGTCAAAATGTGATCATTGGAATACTTTGGAGATTTGTAAATTGGTTAAGGCGGCTTCCCAGATTTTTGTGAGCAATGAATCACTATTAGCTTTCAGAACTTCTTGCAAATTGCCATGCTTTTTCAGCTGAAAAAGCTGCAAATATAATATGGTTCAATGGGCCAGCTGTAGACAATTTATTGTGACTTTGCAAAGCATAGTTTAGGAACCATTGATAGAAACCATCTGCTTGCCTGAAATTCTATGTAATTGACTCCTTTTACTTCTTTTCTAGAAAGTGTTTTATCATGTGGTTGTGATATTAAAATCAACTGGTTTTTATGAGAAAAGCAAAATTTAAAACTTTTATCCTGTTCTTCTTCAATGAGAACTGTAAAGTTAGAAATCCTAGTTTTAAATTCCATTTCAAATGATACCTATGCTCTTATTATACCTGTATACATAGGTTCCAGCAACTCTGAAAGGCAATAAACTTTCACACATTAGGCGTCAATAGGAAAAATGTCTTTTGGACATCTTTTAGAAATCTTTTGTAAGTAATTGACTTATTGGGATGGAAAGACTTCAGTCTTCTGTGAAGTGTTTTTCTTGAGAAGCGTATTTTAATCTAGCATGAGAGAAAAGGGAGATAAGAGAAATTTGATGTATAATCTGGCAGAAGGTTCGTGAGGTAACATCTCCATTTTTGTTTATAAAATTAATTCCTTTGATCTCATTTCTTTTTAAAATGGTCTAGTTTCCACTTTGGTGCTGTTCTAAATATTTTCTTTAAATTAGAAGATTTTTATTTAGGAGAAGGTACTTTATTCAGATCTGCTTATTTTATGTGCCTTTTTCTGTAGGCTACATTCCTGGAACTCCTGACTACAAAGAAAAAGAAGATATGTATGATGAAATAATAGAACTTAAAAAGGTACTGTCTCTCTGATGTTTACGTAATAAAAGTTATAGGGCTGCTCCGTCCATCTCTAGATGTCCAGACCTTGTTGGTTCAGAATACTTTGGTTTCTACAACTGAGACATCCACCAAACTTTTTTTTTTGTATTTATAATGCAAGGTCTAAACTAAACTTATGTCTGTTTAAGGCAATTTCATTGTTCTTATGGTGTGATAGATACTTCTGAGTTCTGGAGGTGGAAGCCTTGAAGTATACCCAGTCCTGAACCCCAGCCATGGCCCTAGCTGGACACTAAAAAGGTTCATTGCATTGGTTTCTTTGACTCTCCATGCACACCCCTCCTTCCCCTCCTTTTTTTTTTTTCCTCCCCTTCCTGGCTGTTATTCATCACATTTTAACAATTTGTCAGTTGATCTTTGTGCAGTGTATGAAAGATGAGGACAAGTTGAACACTAGGCAAGTTGAACCCTAGGGATACCTGTAAACAAATATCTTGGCTGTTGTAGATCATTTGTGTAAGGTTGCCTTTCCGTTAAAACTTTCTTTTTATCTTTTGCCTGTCATCTCTCTTACATGTCAGCCCTGGCCTTAGCGTGATGGTCTTTTTTTTTTTTTATCTGCTTTGTCCTGGCTATCATAAGTGGATTGTTATCGGTATCAAAACATTTCCATGTCAAAATTCCATGTGATTTTGTCTCTGAAATGAGCTTAGGATTTTTCTCTCCTCTTTTAGACAATACAAGCTCAGAAAAATGAAGGAGATCGAATGAAAACTAAGCTCCGTCGACTGGAAGAAGAGAATAACAGAAAGGATAAACAGATTGAGCAACTGTTGGATCCTTCCAAGGTGACTATTTCTTGGGGATGGGGAGGTGAAGGGTGGGGAGAGGGATAAAAATAGGCAGAAGAGGGCTGAGTGGTGTGGTCCTCATCTCCTTGTCTCACTGAATTTCAGAAGTCTGTAGTGTGTTGACTCCTAGGAGTGATGAACTTGAATATGAGAGGTGGTTGGTTGGTGCAAAGTGATTTCCATTTTGTGTATCTCAGCTTACCATTCCAGCTCCCTTTAAGGGAAGATAACACCATGCTGTGCAGATAAGCTTATTTTGCAAAGATAATTTTCATTTCTGAAGGTAAAATTGAATTGTTGTCCCTTCAGAGGTCTGCTTTTTGAATATTTTGCCTGAGAGTAGAAGGGAGTTAACCTCTTGCATGGTGACTGTTGCATGCAGTCCCAAGACCTGAACCAGGAAACAAAAATGAGCTTTATTATCAGACCCATGAGGCTGAGAAACATTTAGGATCATAGAATACCTGAATTTCACTAAATTCCTGTAGTATTTTCACCCTGATGGGCAGCTATGCTCCACCATAGCTGTGCTCTCATTCCCTTTCTCAAAGGAAGAGGGCCAGAAAATATGATGAAAAAGGGCTCAAGGGTTGAGATAAAGACAGGGGGATCACTCACCAATTACCATCGTGGGCAAAACAGACTCTACATAGAGAGATTAATATAATTTATTCCCTATTACTAATAGACTAGAGCAGTGAGAAACTAAAAGCAAACTAAGCCTCCTTCTCCACCCCAGGTCCACCCACTTCTACCTCCTTTCCCCAAGCAGTGCAGGGGAACAAGAACTAGGGGGTTACGGTCAGTCCATAACACTTTGTCACCTGCTGCTCCTTCGTGGTCATTTTCTTCCCCTGCTCCAGTGTGGAGTCCCTCCCATGGGATGCTGTCCTCCCCAAACTGATGCTGTGTGGGCTTCCCACAGACTTCAGTTGAAGAACTGCTCCAGTGTGGGTCATGGAATCACAGAATGGCTTGGGTTGGAAGGGACCTTAAAGACTAACTCGTTCCAACCCCCCTGCCATAGGCAGGGACAGCACCTACTAGATCAGATTGCTCAGGGCCGCATCCAGCCTGGTCTTGAACACCTGCAGGGATGGGGCATCCACGACCTCTCTGGGCAACCTGTTTCGGCGGCCCTCTGAGTGAAGAACTTCCTCCTAACCTCTAATCTAAATCTCCCCTCTTGCAGTTAAAAATCGTTCCCCCTTTTCATGTCATTATCTGACTAAGCAAAAAGTTGCTCTCTGTCTTTTTTGTAAGCCTCCGTTAAGTATTGAAAAGCTGCAATAAGGTCACCCTGGAGCCTTCTCTTCTTTAGGCTGAACATCCCCAGCTCTCCCAGCCTTTCTTCCTAGGGGAACATGAAGGGCCCATACCACGGAGTCCATCCTTTAGGAGCAAACTGCTCCAGCATGGTTGGCAGCTCCCACCAGATCACCTGCTCATTTGTGGGCTCCTCTCCATAGGCTGCAACTCCTCTCTCTCAGCTGCTGTTGTGTTTTTTTACTTTCTTAAATATGCTCTCATAGAGCTGCAACCAGCATCGCTCATTGGCTCAGTGGTGCAGCAGGTCCCTTTTGGAGCCAGCTGGAGCTGGCTCTTAGCTAATGTGTAGCATCTTCTGGACTCTTCTCAAAGAGGCCACCCCTGCAGCCCCCCTGCTGCCAAAATCTGTCCACATAAACCCAATACAATTCCTTGCGCCTGTTGTTTTCTGTGTTCTCTTCTGCATCTTGAGAGAAGCATCCTAATACAAACTGGTGAGCATAGGGACTTCTAAATTTAAGCTGTTGGACTGTGAAATGACTATGGAGATAAGTAGATTAGAAAATTCCGTGGAAAGAGCTGACAATAGAATAAAGTAGCAAAGTTGGTCATTTGCATTATTTGTCTTCTCTTGCAGTGCTCTGAGCTGGCACGAGCTTTGTCAGAAAAGAAGTCCGACAATGGATGGGTAATAGTTTGCTACCTTTTGCTTTCATTCCTCTTTTTTTCCTCTTGCCAAGTTGAACCACTACTGAATTAAAAAAAAATAGAATGAAGTAAGAAAGAATAAACAGTTAGGGAATCGTGTAACAATTATTTTTATAGTCAGGTAACAAGGATCTGAAATTAACTGATTTGTAGAGAGCTTTCTTTGTCACTTCTTTGAGTCTGTTTGCATCTGTGTTCTCCCTGTTATCCTGCTAAATTCAAAGCAGCAAATAATGGGCAGAGTTGTTTTTATTTATTCGTTATGTGTAAATATTATAAAACTGGTTATGTTACCATAGATAGAAGTTAGGGATCTAATTTCTTTAGTGTCCTGTTTGAAACAGGGTAACGGACGTGCATGTGATTTATTAAGTGCTAAAGTAGGTAGGAATAAGTATGTCTGATTAGGTACAATTTATAAAGAGAGGGTGAGATTATGGAGAAATGCAACTTCTGTGAAGAGACGGATCACTGTAGGACTGATGACTTCTTTGTTCTTTCTGTAGGTGGTTAGTGGATTAAAGCAGAAGGTTCTCAAGCTAGAACAACAGTGCAAGGAGAAAGACAATGCTATCAAGTATGACTTTGGAGGGGTAGGGGCTTGTATTGGATAAGATAATCAATGGAATCTGAAACCCAATATTTTTCACCCATATTCTACAGTTTCTTAACACAAATTAGCAAACTCGGAGAACATCGTAGAAATTATAAACCACCCACCCAGAAACTGTAAACCAACAGGTATTGCTGTGGCTTTGCCAGTGTGATTATTTTTTTTCTTCTATTTTTAGCAAATTCCAGTCAGACCTGAAGACCAATAATTTGGAAGAAATGAGGATAGCTATGGAAACCTACTATGAAGAGGTACATCTGACGAGGCTTTTATCATGCGTACTAGAAAGGAAGTTTTTCAGTTGTTGAGTTGAAGTATAAATAAAATGTTTTAGATAGGTTTCCTGCAGCTTAGCTGCACCTGTCATTAGAATCAGATTTTCACTGGCATTCTTACAGCTCCTTCTATATGTACTGAAAAATCTTTTTTCCTCAATAAGTTGAATGTATTAATCAAGAAGGGGAAATAATGAAACTAATGTACATCTGTGTGTAGTGCGTAGGTGAAAGGCAACATAACAATAGCCTGATTTTCAGTGATGGAATTGTTGCCTCTACTACTACCCAAAAGGTCTTGCTCTGATTTTCACCAAATGACCAAATATGTTTCGTTAATGATGTGTTTCCCACAGCTAGCACATTAATCGAATCTATATTTTGTACTTCACAGGTTCACCGTCTCCAAGTCCTCCTGGCAAAATCTGAAACTATGAGGAAAAAGTATGTTTCATTCTTTTGAAGCAGATATTAGTGTATATATGTTTCATATATCACTAATATACTACTTTGGAAAACAATTACATGGGAACTGTTTATTTTGTCATTTAGATTGCTGGATTTGCTTTTTCATACTGCTTTGGTTAGCCTCATAGCCTTAGCATGTGTCTTAGTCATATTTTTTTCTGTAGATAGATCATTTTGTGGATGTGGGAAAAATGCTAGAGCTATTTAAAAAGTCCACAGAAGCTCTGAAAGTTTATTTGTTAAATAAAATCCATCTTCCCCCATAATTATGCCTATTATGATATGACTGCTGATTAAAACAAACTCAGTAGAATTTTGACATTTTACTGTTGAGTCAGTTCTGGGCCTTGCTCTATAGTGCGTGCTGCACTGAAGTTATTTTGGAGTAAACTTGATTTTCCTGCGGTACAGAGATACAGATCCAAAGCTCAGGGTATCTTTTGTGAGATATCCATGAGTGGCGCTAGTAAGACACTGTCAGAGAAGCTTGTGTTGGTGCTTGTCACCAGTGCGCAGGTGTACAGATGGTGATGAGGGTAAACATGCTGTGAGAAACGGTATACAGAGGAAATAAAAATCAAAGCACAAAGGCAAAAGACCAAGCTACAATAAGAGAGGAGAGCAAGGGAGTGTTAGTTGAGCTGAGAAGAGGGTAACAGTCTTGTGGGGTAGGAAAATATATCGCAGTAGTGAAGCACACCACTTCCGAATTTGCTTGTCCTCTTGGCTTTGTTTTAAGCGCAGGCAGCTATCTTAGTTTTGGTTGTCATTATATGGATTGATAGAAACATGAAAGCTCTTTGTGGGTCATTATGTGCACTAGTTGTGTTTTGTTGATTTCTGTTGACTCTTGTGGTTTGAAAACAGGGATTTGGTTTGTCACTTTTTTTTTTTTTAAATTCTTCCTTTGGCTCAGGCATGCAGTGACTAGCCTCTCAAGGCTGTAAGCCTTCACACTTAATTTAGTCACAGGTGAAAATGAATCATCGGGTCTCTTCCTTGTCCTCATTTATTCATAGCTTCAAAAAGCAGTGGTCAGGGCAGTCTCTCTCAATTATATGAGTGTCTGTCTCTACTTGAGAGGCCAAGCACTGAAATAATAGGTGTTGTTGAAGGTCAGGACTCTGGCACATAGAAGGAGTTGTAGGAGTGTGTTTCTTTCATGATGCTTGTCTACATTATTTCTGGCTGAAGTGAATGGCGTTTAGCTCCTCTTTTCAGTATTTTCACTGAACTATGAGTGTTTATACGTGGGGTTGTGGTTCCCAATTGCAGCTAAAGACTAGACAAATTTTGAAACCATCAGCATTTTCTGCAGTTGTTTCAGTTTGGTTTTGATGAGCCTGAAATAATGGCACCCAGTCATACAGTTATGATTTCTATCATTTCTGTCATTTCCCATTTTTGGTGATTTTTTTTTTCTACTCCCTGCTTGGGACAGTTTTATGAATAGTCATCCATGATACCTGACCAGCTTTATTTATTTGTTTCCCTGTTCCTCTGCACTGCTCAAGGGGAGGAGGTAGGAGAGGGTGGATGGGGGATAATTTCCAAAAGGTAAATTAGGTATCTTTTCACTTAGATAGCCTAATGGTAGACTGTCTTCCCCATCATCTTATAATTATTTCAGTGAATAAGTGATGTAAGGTTCCTTCATAAACTGTTCTGTGAATGTCATTGGCATTTGTCCAAAAGTAAGTCCATCCTTTGTTTTCAGAAGTAAGTTTTCAAGATTTTTCTCGTAGTGATAAGGAACAATTATTTCATCTCACTAGAAATCTGTTTTGTGATCAAACTTTGCAACTTTGAACATCTGGAAGCTGAGTTTTCTTCCTCCTTTTATTAGAAAAATAAATAGGCAAAATCGCTGATATTTTAAGCATTCTTAACACAGGAAAGCAGAATTTCCCTTTTCTGGTGACTCTTATTCCAACTACATCAATGTAAGCTATATCCTCCAAATCCATTTCAAATTTCTCACTGATTGAAATGTACCTTAAAGAAATTTCTGAGGGGTTTACAGTCTCAGGACCAGTTTCTTTCATATTAAAGCATTTATAGGTACACTTCTGTGTAAAATACATTTATATGTTGGATTTGAGTTATTTTTCCTGTGTATAGCCTGCTCTCCCAATCTCAATCTGCTTGTTGAGTCGGAAAAAAAAAAAAGGCAATTCAGTACACGCAGGTTAGCTTTCTGTGCTGAACAGCTTTTTGGAGAAGTCTCTCCATTAGCTGTAGATAAGTGTTTTTTGATCTTTTGGTCCATAGATCACTGGTAAAGCATTATATGATTAGTTAACAAAACATTTACAAGAATAAATAAATACAATTCACACAAGAATTGTGAAAGTGAGCAAGACAGTCTTTCACTATTGTTTTAGGAAAAAGCGTTCAACTCTTCAAATCAAGAAAGTTGTGAAATGCTGTCAGGGAGTGAGGTGAAACAGTTAATGTAGCCAGCTGACTTAGACAGTAAGGCTGTTCCATTCCTTCTGATGCTGCTTTTTTGTTCTCTGCTTTTAAGTTAACTTTCTGTTCTTGACTCTTTTCAAGTACAGAGGGCAGAGATACCCAAAAACGACTAAAGACATTGAACGCTGCTGTCCTGAGATTGTCCCGGAGCATCAAGGAATTACAGAATGAGAATCGGAGTCTGAAAGAAGATCTAGATCACGTAGTGAGCACTTCTCTTGCATCCAATATAACAAAAAGTAGGTGCTAAAAGTTGGTGAATGAGGGGCAAGGGATTTAGGTACATTTGAAAAATATGTTTGAGAGAGAGGGCAAGACACAGCAATGTTAGAAATAAGGGAGACAAGACAAAGATGGAGATTTGTGATAGGCAGAAGTTGGAATGAGAAATTTCTTACAATAGTCTCTCCCTTACTTGTGGGGATGCTGCTCCAGCAAGACATTCCTTTATTATTATTCCTGAGAAGTTCTGGACTGGAATCACTTAAGATTAAGTTTTTGCTGGAAAACTATTTATATCTGTTGGAAATGGATGAACATGAATGGTTTATATTGTTTTTTTGAGCTAACTGGTATAGGAAGTCAGATATTTCAAGACTGTTTTAATCTTTTCATTACTGCATCTTTAAAGTTGAGGCTCAGTGATCTTTAAGTGGTCTTTTTGTATGGACAGAAGTTAAAAAAAAACAAAAAAATATGTTAATTCACTGATACAGTTTCCTGTTTAAAGCTTCATTTTTGTGTTTAGATTACAGTGAATGGAGCAAGCAGAGGCTGATGAGGCGGATTGTGGAACTAGAAAAGGTGAGTTATCATAGTCGCATGGCTGTCTTACCTATCTCCAAGCAGAAAATACAAAACCCCTGGCTTGTACTCATGGCATGTATCAGCATTGTGTATTGTAGCACGCACGTGTGATCTGATGTCTGCACCATGTCCCCTTCCTCCCTTTTTTTCTTTTATCAGACTTGAATGTAAATGCATGTTTTAGGATTAAGTTCTGTTTGATCTTTTCTCATGGCCTAAGTGAAATTGTTTTATGCTAAATTTAATTTTCCTCTTCTATTTGCATTTGTGGTATTTTTTTGTGTATGTAAATTTATCCTTTTCAGAAACTAGGTGCCATGGAGAACACCCGGGTATCACCAGCAGATAGCGAGTCATCACAGTTACTTGCTGTGTCATCTTCACCTTCTACAGACCTGGATCATCCAGCCTCTCAACAGGTAGACCACGTTAAAGAATGCCATCACCTCCGAGGGCTAGTGAAGAAACTGAAGAGTGATAGGAGAGCACTTCAAAATCTCCTACTTAGTAAAGAGTAAGTACAGCACTCTCTGAGATGTTGTCACTTTTGTAGGTAAGAATTATTCATATTATCTTACGGAACAACGCAATCAATTCTTCACATTTTCAGCAAAAAGACAGATTGTTAAGGATCTCCTTAGCTTTTGTCAGAAGCGTCTTCTAGTCCTCTTGGTGTTGCAAAATTAAGTAATAGAGGGGGGAAAAGAGTAAGCAAGATGATGGAAAATGAGAAATTCTGCACGTTTCTAAAACATTTTTCACACTATATCATTTTGCCAGACACAAGTAAAAGCCTTTGAAGGGTTATATGCTGCTTTAGGCAGCACTTCTTGCACGTATTTTGCTGTAAAAATTTCCCTTTTTTTGTGACATAAACTTTTTTTTTTTTTACTGATCTGCTGCTTTCTCCATTTAAGCCTGCCTTCTGCCTTGTGATGCCATGTGTCTGCTTTTCTCTCCAGTAAGGAACTGATTTGCGATTTAAAGTGTTTAGACTAGTTTGGTGTGTCGGTGCGTAAGGGCAGGCAGGTTAATCTGATCATGAGCAGAGATGTGCACAGAGCTATGTGTTGCTAATAAGATGCTCTGCCTCCCATGTCAACTCGTCTTTGAACAAAAATGCATAGTGAGAGCACGCAAAGAGGCTTTCTGGTTCTGAAAAATGTGTTTGCATTTTGCTTTATTTAAAAGGATAAATGTTTCGTTACTTTCTAAATTTCATTTTATTTATAAGTTTAAACAAGAAATAGTTACTTTGTTCATGTAAAATAAGATTTTTTTAAAGAATTATTTAGATTTTCTTGTACCTGTATAGATTAGATATCAAGCAGTTGCTGCAGGCAAAGGCTGAAGTGGAGTTGGAGCTGCAGAAGTGGCAGAATAAGAAAGAAGAAAAAAGTATGGAAGAACAGACTTCAAGGTATCGTATTCTGTATTAGTAGGTCCTTTCAGATCCAAAAAAAAAAAAAAAGAATAATTCTCTTTTGAAGTGGCTCAAAATTCATAGATCAGATCAACTGCAGGAAGCTGGGAATTTATTTAATGAAAAATGTTTTGGAGGGATGGAATATGTTACCAGGGGAGGAATACTACGGAGTGATTTTAGAGGAAGTAGAAGTCTGAGATGTATAGTAGAAAGAAGAATTAGATTATAATAAAAATGAATGGGAAAAGAAGTGCTATGCTGTGCTTGAGACATTTCTTTTTACAAGAAAAAAAAAAACTGTTGTATCTTTACCTTACCTTATCCTATGCTTCTGGACCACTGCCAATATGTCATTCTATGTAGTTCATTTATTTTGTATTACTGTTGGTAATAATCCTGTGCAGAGCAGGAGACAGGAAAGTGATTGCATTATCACTTTGTAAGACAGGACTTTGCTACAGTTTCATATTTATCAGTCATCAATTCAGATCTAGAGGCATTATTAATAGTATCAGGGGTACCATTGTAACCTTGGGCCGCTTTCTTTTCAATTTTAACTTAGGACTGTGCTATCACAACTTGAAAATTGATGCTCGGTGTCTGTAACCGTGAGAATATGTATCATGTTATCCTGAGAACCGTTTCCCACTTTGGCCTTTAGAAAAAAAAAAAAAAAAGCACAAACTAACCCAATTTTATGAAATAGGTTTAGCATATTCAAAGCAGGAAAAATAGAAAATTTCTAGCTACAAACATCTTTGCTTTTCCAACCATAGTGAGGAAATCCAGATCCTTACACAGAAAGTTGGGAAATCAGAGGCAACACTGGAGGAAGAGAAGAGTGAAATGGCAGAAGACACAATGGAAAAGCTTAATAAGGTACAGAAAAGTGGTGGTTTTTTTTCCTTGCATCTAATACCTTGCAAATGGAGCTGATAGTCTAAATAGCTGCTAGATCTGTCTTTTCAGAGAAGCATCTTGTTACAGAGACTCTGAATGATGGTTAATTTCCGGAGTTTATAGTTAAGTTGTTTCAATAATCGCCACTGCTACTTAGCGTTTTTTTGGAGCTACCTTAGTAACTACCTACCTGCCCTACCATCACTTTTTTTCTTATTCACTGGAATATTACAAAAAAGCTTATACTTAAGTATTTTTTGCCTTCCTTCCTAAGAAGAGAAAAAAAATTATACTTGTGATGTTAATTTATATCTTGTAACACCTAAGCCCATTAGCTAATATCAATCAGATACCGTAGAGGGAGGGAGGTCTTGTAAGGTTTGAAAGTTAAAGTTGGACAGACAGGTAAGTGCGCTCACTGGCAGGCTGACAAAAGACAACAACAACAAAAAGACCCTTTGCAGTGCTTTTACTCTGACCAGATGATCAATTAGGGCCCATGTGCTGTCCGATCAAAAAATATTCTTTAGCCCTTCTGTTTGCATGGAAGTTGAGCATTCTTTCATGGGAAGGTTTACCAGATATAGAGTACTAATCATGATGAAAACCAAGTTGTTTTGTTTTTTGGTTCCCCTGCTGATGGGGCACCGCACTTAAGTAAACAATTAAAGAAGATGCCAATACAATAAAATAAACTATTGTCCCTTTTGAACTGAAGTTTTTCTAGAGCTGAGATATTCATAATTGGATTCAATTCTGGATTTTCTGGTATCTAATAACTGTATTTGTGCAGCCCTTAATCCTTCTGGCCAGTCTTAAATAGGCCTGTGTACTCAATTGCTTTTTTTTTTTTTTCCATGAAATATACGTGAACTTGATATCTTTGCAGTCTTCTGTCCCTTTGCCAAATGTTGTTGTATCTGGTCAATGGAGATGAGTGGGCTCTGACAGAAACGCTTTCAGATGCAGGGTGGTCATGTTAATCTAATTTCACTAAAAACTAGCCGAGAACTATTACTGGGGATTTTGGTTGTTTGTACTTTAAAATTAATATACCCTGAAATTACAGGTAATATGAAAGTATAAATAAAAATGTCCATAAGCTTAAGAGGGTACTATTTTTGATATACTGCGCAATTTGTAGGAATTTGGGTTAGATTTTTTGTGTTACAGGCTGATAGATGCTAGATGATGTTTTGAATACCAAGTAACATGTTTTTAAAAACAGCCAGTGAACAGCCCCTTTTTTTCCTCTGCAGGCTATGTATATTCTTGGCCAGTAACCATCTATTTATTGAAATGTTCCCATTATTTGTAATTATCACTAAGTTCCTACCAATTTTTCATTTTAATAGTAGGTTGTCATTTTTAATATAACATGATCCATTTGCTAAGCTTAAGCCTGTAACTCAGTATTTTAAAGGTTATAAATAAATCCTTCTTACAGAATCAAGAAGCTTTTTTCAGACTCTGTAAAATCTCTTGTTCCTCTACTTAGAATTTTACACCAACATATTAGATTAGTCTTTTAAAATTGCAGTTATAACTTCTGTTTGGCAAGTGAAGTAGAATGATTAGTATGGGTATGATATTTAGGGATCAAAAAGATCAGTTGGCTGGAGGTGGAATGTGCAACCACACCTCAGGAGAAATAACCAGAACAAAATCTTGTTTTGTTCTTGCTTTCTCTCTTTTTTCCTCTAATTAACTAATTTCTTCAAGACAGAAGAGTAGAGTTATATCAATTTACGCAAGCTTTCTGTCTTGTCAGTGTCACGTGATGGCCAACACAACATATCAGCAAGCTTAAAAAGATGATTGTCGGGTCTCAGCTGTCAGGAAGAGATATGAGAGAGCTCCTAGGTTAATTAATATTAGTGTTCTCTGGAGAAAAATTGTAAAATTAGGTACTCTGACATTTGTTCTCAGTCTGTCAATAACAGATGCACAAAAAAAAAAGTTTCTTATCAACAAAGCATTGGTTTCCACTGTGAGAGTTCTTACTGCTATAGTCATGCATAGAAAGGTCGAAGTACGTGTAAATGAAAACCTTCATGTTCCTGTGCTCAGCTAACTGCTAAAATGGGGACAGGAATGTGTTTTATGTTAAGTCATCCCGATGATGAACTTGAACATGAGCAGTATTCAGAGCTAAGATTTTCCTCTGACTTTCTTCTACCCTGTAGGCAGGTTGAATGTTTAAAAACTCAGGTTACAGCTGACTTGAGAAAAATCGACACCGATTTCCCCTCTCAGAATTCTAACTCATCTTTAGTGTACTAAGCTAAAGGTTCTTCTTCTCAGTCCTCACCAGTCTGCACGGTTAAAGGCGAAGAAGATCATAGGAAGGAACAAGCAGCCAAATGCATTCAGAGGTGGTGGAAGTTGTACCAAAACAAGGTGAGAGTCCCCTATCGGGAAGCAATGAGGACTCCTACTTCTGCATTTTACTCTTGTTTCGGAATCTAAAGTAACCTGCTGCTGGGCTCCAGTAACTACAGCAGTGCTTCCCAGTCAGATTCCTTACTGCCATCTTCTCTACCACCACTTTTTTTCAAGTCCTCCCTGCTGCTGCTGCTTTTGCCTTTTCTCCCTAGAACCCTGTTTCTGCTGTGAGGACCGTTTCTAAATGGGGGAGTCTGGGTGAGAAACTGAAGGGAGCAATAGCAGTGCTCCCTTGGTAGTGTTGACTCCTTGGATCCTCTTCTCATGGAGTTCCTGCCTTCTGCATCCTGGCAACAGTGTTAGCACTGGAGCAGAGCCCAAGCTAATAAGCACAACGTATTGCTGATGTGTCCAGCATCTCTAACGTGCCTCAGAGAAGACTTTCTGGGAACTAATGCCTGTAGTACCAATGCAAGCTTTCATGATAACTGTTTGACCACCTTCTTCCTGAATGTTCTTGTGAAGGATAGACTTAGGGCTTTGCACCTGTACTTGGGAGAGTTGGCTAACTTTCTAACTGAGACTACAGGTAAACGACACGATAGCTAAAGCTAGAGTAAGGGGTATGAGTCCTAAAGGTATTGAATTTTTTTCTTATTATTTCAACTGTTTGTTAAAGTATTATTGGAATGTTGTTTAAGCTATTGAAACTACTTGTTAAATCAAATTAAAAAAACAACAACAAACAAAACCACAAACACAGAAACCAGGTATTAGGCACCTTCATGTCTGTTTTTGAGTGACCAGAATAGCATTTCAGAACTGAAACATTCTTTGTACTTAAAAAAAAAAAATTATTCCCCCTTGTCATGTCATTATCTGACTAAGCAAAAAGTTGCTCTCCATCTTTTTTATAAGCCCCCTTTAAGTATTGGAAAGCCGCAACAAGGTCACCCCACAGCCTTCTCTTCTTTAGGCTGAACATGCCCAGCTCTCCCAGCCTTTCTTCCCAGAAGAATATGAAGGGTCCATATCATGGAGTCCATCCTTTAGGGGCAAACTGCTCCAGCACAGGTTTCCCATGAGCAGCACCCTTATAGTAAAGCATTTCTTCTGAATATCGAATCTAAATCTACCCTCTTTTAGTTTAAACCTATTACCTCTTGTCCTATCACTACAGTCCCTGGTAAACTGCCGCTCTCCAGCTTTCTTACAGGCCTCCTTTAGGTACTGGAAGGCTGCTGTAAGGTATCCTCAGAGCCTTTTCTTTTCCAGGCTGAACAGCCCTCTCACCTGACTCCAAAAAGCTATTTTCAAAGATGAAAAAACTTGTTTTTCTCAAGCTTACATTCTGAGTTTTCAGGGTGGGAGGTAGGACACATATTTTCTTTGTGTGTTTGTTGGGAAAAATTTGGAAAATACTTGTTAGATAAAATGTATTCATTTCTGATGTTAACTTAGGCATTTTCCATTTCAGAAAGAAGAAATTGCTCTGGATGAGGTGAGTATTTTTGTGATACCAAACAAAACAGTGAATCATATTTAACTTGTATAAAAGCATAAGCAAATAACTTTTTTTTTTATTTTTAAAGAGGTTTTATTGTGAGGTGAGCTGTGGTACTGAGACTATCTTTGTTTTTCAGGCTGGCAGTGTTCACCTTTTGATCTCAAGTTTTCTATATGTTTTTCATTTTCACTTTTAAGAATCATCAGAAAGATTTGAAGTAGGAATTTGAAGCCTTTCCTAAGGAGAAATGTTGCGGAGTGTTCTGAAAAAATTGACTTTGTGACAATTTAGTCACTTTTTGATCAATGTTTTGCATAAACATTGCACGTTTTGATTAAACTGTTTTTTAAATTGCATAACATAGTATCTTTAGACATGTTTTTTCCAGAAAATTAAGAAGTCATACTTTCAGAAGTTAGAACAAATTTTATGTGATACAAATATGCTGTGTTACATCTAGATGCTTTTTGTTGATTAGAATGTAGTAAAATCTCTGAGTAAAAATTCTCTATCAAAATCTCCAACTTGTACGTTCAGCATAATCACTGCAGTGGTCTGCTGGGCTTGGCTTGATTTCTGGTCATACCAGAGCATCCCAGAGCCTGCTGAGGAGCCAGAGTGTAATATGGGAATGGGATAATGTTTCTCTATCTGTGAAATACAGGCTAGTACCGGTGGCCAGAAATTAATTGCATTTAATGGGATCAATCATGAACACCTCTTAGACTGAATTTAAACCCAGAAGATGCATGTCTGTGGGTGTTTTTATCCCTCGCGCTGGGGATGCGGTGGACTGTGGCAGAGTGTCTGTGAAGTAGATGGGTGGGATCCCTTAAAACTAAGAAAATGTCAAGACATCAGTATCCATTGCACAGGGAAAAGTTATTTTGCTCGTGTGCCTCTTCCCTCTGGACTTCTGTTTTAATTTGTAGGTGCCATCTTCCAAGGGAGCTAATGTTTCTTTCTTTCTTTCAATGCTAGGCGGTTGTTGTGCTTCAGGCAGCTTTCAGAGGACATCTAGCTCGACAGAAACTGTTACTGAGTAGTGGGATGCACGATGCAAAACCTCACAACAGGCATAGCCTTGGAAAAATGGTAATTGTTATCCAGTAATTCCGTTATTTTTAGTTTTCTGTGTGAGGTACTATACTTCCACGCTTAATTCTCCATGTCACACAGTATAGTTATTTTAATGCTCTGGTGAGCAGCACCATTGTAATTCCAGAAGGATAACAAATGAATTCCCTAGCTTTACTTTGTCTTCTTTAGTTCACAGAAGTAGAGCTGTAATTTCACTGCATTATGGACTGTACCTAAGCGTCCTGTGGTTTTTGTTGTTGTTTTGAGTTTTCTGGTTCTTCCATCAGCTAGTAACATAACCTTTAACTTGTTCATTTGGAATGTAATTGAAAACTGCACTTATACTCGTGTTCATTGAGTCATTGTAGTAATAGGCAAGCCTTTGTCACTGAAACTCGGAAATAAGGATTTAGAGATCATTTGATTGGCTTAAAAAGGAATCTTGAATGTGGCTTACTCTGCTGAAGACTTGCAGTATCTTAGTCATGTCAAACGTGCTCCAGATAGCTCAGCACCGTATGTGAAAAAATTTCCTTATCGACTGAACTTTTTTTCTTCTGTAAATCATTTGCCAAATTATATGAACGTCCTTTTGGCCTTTAGCAGGCTAAAATTAATTTGGAATTTTCCATACAGATTGTCCATGTGGTCGCACTTTAAATGCAATTTTATATAAATAAATAGGCCAAGTGCGATAGGACTGAATACTTTTGCTTGATGCAAGCAGAAAGCATATCCATCATGAAGGTTGCCTTACCTTGTTTGACTTTAGGTGGTTTTCTTCCTGGGAAATAAATGAACTTTCCTTGCAGGTATCTAGTCTCATTAATTGAATGCAGATGTTTCAAAGCTTGTATGATAGTCAGGTTTGCATTGCTGCTTATAGAACCATAAAGCCTGAAGACCAAAAGACAGAAATGTTTGTTCCACTGCAATTTTCAAAATCAGAAGTTGTCAAAGCTTCTGTCTATTTCTAAAAGGTCAGTTCTCTTTGATCTGATTACTCTGCAGAACTCCTGTATGTCTCATGTGTCAAACTCTTTGAGCTCGTCTTCTGACTGGGAGGAGAAAGAGGAGACTGTGACATTCATCCAGTCCATTTTCAGGGCTCACTTAGCACGTGCAGTACTGCTTGAGGAGAGGTAAGTGACAAATAGATTTATTTATTTATTTTTTTTTGCAATATGTAGAAGCAAAACTGTGCTTGTTAGAGGAGAGGAGTAATTTTTGAATGGGATTTTAGTGTGGGTTCCTTGGCAGAGAAAGAGAACAAGGCCATTGTTCAAACACACAAAAGAACTTTCTCATGAGTAAAATGCTGTGGGTATGCAACTAAAGAGGTTTCTTGCTGCAGCAGTAATCTTCCTATATCTTGTTGCATGTTCTTTGCTATAGAGATGAGGGAAAGCAGAGGAAAATAATTACTCTTTGGAGGAAAAAAAAGAATTATATGCAGTTGCTATCAAACTCAGTGCTGCTACATTAGCTTAATTTAAGTGAGTCTGAAGCTCTGACATGTAAAAGTTAAGGATTATGTGGAATAGGAACAGGGAAGAGCTAGGATACAATCTTGCATTCAGTCTACTGGCTTAACTCAGGAAGAACATGGCAATTTGCTTACTACTTAGGTTTGTCCTGACTGCCTTGAAAAATACTTTCTTTCTCTTCAGGGTTTACTGCACCAGAAATTTTTAATATTAGTTCCTACAGTTACAATGCGAGTTACATAGTTTTCACCTCACGTGTGACCAAGTTCACTTCCTCAAGTGATAAGCTTTTACCTCTTTGGTGCTACTAACACAAGAAACTTTTCTGTGTGCATTCTGAAGACAGACTGCAATTCCTGTTCTGTACTATAGGCTATGCAATGTGTATTTTTGCAGACCCTCTGTGTCCAGTGCAACAAGTGAGAAAGCAGATTTTGCTGTCTATGTTACAGAGAAGAAGCCAGTCTCAGCAGCACTCCAGAGAACTCCTTCAGTCATCATGTCACCTCTTCTTGGTAATCTCATTTTCTTCTGTGTTCAAAAGTATGTGGGGTTCGAGTGAGTGCAGACATAATTTTACAGAGCATCTGCACATAAACACGCATTTACGTGCATACTTGCACTCTGTGCATTTACTCTTTTAATTTGATAACATGTTCCTTGTATGGGCATATTTTCAAATGAAAGATTAAATCTTTGACAACGTCAGTACCAGCTTCCTCACAGTGCTTTGCCTGCTTGTCAAAACTGCAGATTGGATGATCTCTTTCTGTGGTGAATAGTAATTATTTAAGGAACATGGTGTTCCTCTGTATTGCCTTTCTACTTCCTCTTCAATCCCCCACCCCCTGTAGCTGTAGTATGGTACTTTCCTTTCCTTTTGGGCCTCAAGCCATAGGCAAGTTGAAGGAGTTTTCACCTTGCTGACTTAGTTTCTGAAGGAGACAGACATCTGGTAAAAATAAACCATTCTAGTCAGTCATCTGTATTTAGTCATGTTTTTCAGCAGTCTTTAGTTGCTGCATTAAGGGGAAAATTGAAGTTGTAGATAGCCTTGCCAGCTAGCACTACTGTGGTATAAACTGGGAAAATGTCTTTGTCTTTTATGGCTGATAAGCAGTTTTTCCTTCTTGAATTTTGCTTGCTGCTTCTGCGAAGATGGAGTTAAAGCCAAAGAGGCTTCTAAGAGGATATTAGAAGTACTGAGCAGGAAAAGCAAAACAATGATGTAGATAATACAGTCTTAGACATGCAGCTTCAAAGGAGTTAAAAACAAGCTGAAGAAAGCTAGTTCTATCCTGAACAGGATATTTTAGGTTTTATGGACCAGTTGGAGGGAAAAGAGCAACTTTGAGGGTGACCTGAAAAACATTAGCTTGTTGTTGTCAGTGAAAAGCTGACAGTCCCTGCAGACTTGTGCAGAAACAGAGCATGCCATAAGCAGCTCAGGCTGTTTCTCTAAGATATGAGATGGGGAGTAAGCCAGATTTACAAGGGCTGTGAATACAGAGATTACCCTTCAGTGAAGGAGAATGTTTGTAAGAAAGTTTATTGTATTCCGTATTCAGAAGCAGGTTCTACTACTTTGTGAAGGAGTCAGTAATACTTGCTTCTGAAGATGTTACAGAGTGACTTTTAGTGATGTCTAGTAACAGTATCCAGAAAAGAATCCTGGCAGCATCCTGTTTTGTCTGGGCTCTACTGCAGTAGTCTTTATTGGTACACTCAGTCTAAACCCAGAGTAAACCAATTGTGAAATTCTACCCAAAGAGAAAGAATCATTTAAAAAAAAAAAAAAGCTTTGTGCCTCTGAAGAAGTATTTCTAAGACCTAGAGAAAGTGGTGTAAGATGAAGCTAGTCTGGTTAGTGCAGTAGTCTGACCGTTAGAATAGTACGGATAGAGCACTGTCACTACCTACCTCTGAAGTCTCCAAAGCAAACTTTATTTTATTGTCATCACCACCTACAATAAATGAGTGAAGTAGTTCTGGAAGAACTGATGCAGAGAATTTCACTTGACTAGAAAGTCATGTTTCTTTTCTTCTGTAGGTTGAGGTCAATGTAACAGTCTCCTGCGTTCCTTGTTTTCATTCACAGACTCTGTCTGTCACCCTTTTTCTATTTCTGGGCTTGTTGTGCTTTCTTTATTCCACATTACAGTTGCCGTGTATGCCTCTTCCATATCAGCAGGTTTTTTCTTTGTCAGGAACCTCTCATTTCATTATGAGGCCCGTGGCATGTTTGTTCTCCCCAAGTAAGATTCTCTGTGTGCCCTCTGTTTTCTTTTCTATTCCAGCATCAAACTCTCGGTGTATGGCCTCATGTGTGTTTACTTTTTGTACTACAGGTCATCTTGATTTATTTTCCTTTTGTCTGGGAGATTTGTCTTTTTCAGAGAACTGATATTTGAAGCTGAAAAATAGGTAGTTGAGAAGATACTGTGCTAGAAGGTATTCATAGTTGTAATCCTTAAGTTCACAAATCTCTTGAAGAGGGGAGAGAAGCTGCTCTTCCTGCTCATCAGATGTAAGGGGCCTCATGTATCTGACTTCGCCCTCTGATTTTCCAATTTTTACTGGAATCATTAGGATTCTGTTTATGCCATAAACATTTCTTCAAATTGGAATTGAGTTGCATAGAACCAATAGAACTTACTGTCTTAAGGTAGTACAGCATGTGAATAATATTTGTGGTATTTTATAGATATGAGAATGAAAGACATTGTCACTCACAGCTTTCATCTTATTTCTCACTGTTTTCCCTTTTCTCTATCTATATTTGACTGAAGTTTTCATTATGACCTTTCTGCTTAGCTTAAGCTTGCTTGGGTCAACTTTTCCTTTTCTGGCCTTCTAATAAATATTTATTTTTATGACCTGAGATGGTTTCAGTATCAAATTGCTTCACTTTGTGACGTGTAACCACTTGCAAAGATTTAAAGACAATAAGACAAATCATGTGTGGTCAGGATGTCAACTTACCACTTGGTATGCGTGTTCTTTCATTAAAGAGGAAAGGGTAATATTTGCAAGCGGAAGAAGATAGATGAGAGCTATTCATAACTGTAAGCAATTCTGGAAACTTGATGGTTCAGAGAACATTACGCTTCCCACAAGGGCTTGTTTTTATCAGCGTTGTTTATTGATGCCCTTGTTTCCTTTTGCAATTATTTCAGCCAGGTCTTCTGAGAAGCAATCGCAGCCCACTCTCTCTCTGTCTGTGGATGAAGCTCACTCAGATGATTCAGATGATATTGTCATCGTTTCTCCATTATTACGGATGAAGAAAAACTCCACCCACTTTTGTAATGGGCCCCGATGATCTTGAATTATTTGATTCACAAACAAAAATATTTCCAAGAAGGTAAAGCATATCAAAGATGAAAAGGAGGAGTATTAGCCTACAGTTGTCATTATTTCAGATGTAAATGAATAATTGTTTGATATGTCTGACTACATGGCTAAAAGCTGCTGACTGACCGTTATGCTTATCCTTCTGGTACAGAGAGTTTGAATTTTAAAAAAGACTAAAACAAAGCAATGTTTTGTCTCACAGATTCAATTATCAATTTTAAATGAAAGCAGTAAAGACTTAAAATATTTCATGTCAAACAAAGTCTTGTTTCAGGTTGGCTGAAATACTTTGTTTAATCAGAAAGCGAAAAATAACTTGGCTCCAATTTTCAGCTTGTGCATGTGAAGGGGAACAGCTTGTATTTGCTACAAGGTCCTCTCTATTTAAAATTTTTATAGTGTCATATTGTAATGTGTTTTTTTTTTGCTTTTTACACTAAACATTTAAAGTCTATGCAGACCAATAAAGTAGTTCTAGGAAATAACTTCTGTGTCATAGGGCTACTCTAGGCCTACTGTAGCTGCATGGTTTCCTTATTTATTGCTTTTTCCAAATGTGTTTGCTATAATATGTATAGCACTGTTTTGTATTTGAAATGTCTGATCACGTAATCACTTTTTTTATATTTGTCAGAGAAGGGTGTAATAGCAGGAGTGTTCTGTGAAGGATGCCCTTGTGACTGCTTTTTCTGCTTACGTATCAGTGAGTGGAGTGGAGTATGCAGGGTCATCGCTAGTAAGTGCAAACATTTGACGTAGAAGATACGTTGATTTATGTTCTGTTTTAGCTTACATCACTTGACTGAAACTTTGACTAGCTAGATTGCTCATACACTGAGCATTAAGGGATTTTAAGTGTAATTTTGCTCTGCTGTTGTAGATCTCTCTTCTCAGCAGTACTTTTGTGTGCATGCATATCAGCAGTATATGCTGCAAGTGCACTGTGAGACCAGTCGCAGGCTGGGAGAGGGGTCACAAGAGACAGCCATCTTCTGTCATCAGGTAGAGCTGTGAGGCTTACTGCTGGAAAGCATGGGCACTACCCGCTCCGGTCTGAGGGACGTGGATTGGGATGAGCGACGTATTCAGACCCATGTAGCCTGAACAGAAGCAGTAGGTTGGCTTATAACAGATAACAAGACTACATCCAGAAATAACACTAATTGACAATATCTTTAGCAGGTTCCGTGAAAGGACCAATGACATAATGGACTGTGGACAGTATGGTCAGAGGAGTCTTTCCAAATCTTTTACACAAACTGTACCTCTTCTTGCTGGGAGGAGGAGCTTTTAGTCCAGACTATTGTTCCAACACCCTTCAAAGGCATGAAAATGCCTTTTTATGAAAGGTGAACTGGGTAAATTATGTGATATTTACTGGAAGTAGAATTTCATTTTGCAAACAGCAAAGTTTTTGTAGAGACCCTAATGGTTCTTTGTCATCAAGGAGTAATAAAGTCACCTGTAAACAGAAAGCATGCTTTTAAATAGAAGATTTTTATCACCTTTTCCCTCTTCTTTTTTTAAATTAAAAATCAGTCACCGCTGTTTTGCAGAATACTAATAAGCTAGAGCTGTCTCAGTTCTCTGATTTCAATGAAGCTCTATCTGAGCTTATCATAGTTCATGCCAATACTTGCAGCCAAAGGAAACTGGATGGCTGCAGCACAATGCAGCTGATTTCATTTAATCCCATCAGTGGAAATGCTGCCTTTGCTTTTTCCAAAGGCAATTTTGGGAGCTCTCCATACCCAAAGCAGTCTGAAGAATGTCATTTATACTTGTGTTGGGTAAATTTTTCCTGCTGGTAGTTTGGTCACATGACTGTCATCTGCAGCAAGGATAAATATATATAAAATAAAAGGGATAAAATCCTCTTGGTAGAAGCTTAGACTGTTTCCCTCTTTTTCTGAAAGTCAGGTTATAAAAAAGTAATTTTGCTAAATAGAAGCAGAGCTGTATTGAGTTGCTTATGTATAATATTTCAGGTCTGTAACTGTGACTCTGTCATGGATACCTCCAGAGAGAGTAACTAGAGCTGAGAACTCTGACACATCAAGGAGAGAGTATGTAGTGTATGTCAGGACTGAGACTGATGTAAAATACCTACCTAACTGTTACTCTTTAGGGAAATACTTGGACAGCAAATATGATGAAGATGACATTTACTTTACTGTACCATAACAAAGAACAAATATGAAAGTATCAGGAAGTAGATACGGAGTAGAAAGACTTGTGTTTTAACTGGGCGTACGACTAGCAGTAGAGTAGCTGAGTTCCAGGATAAAGGAGAGAGAGTTGCTTGGTGTGACCCAAAGTCGTAGACAAACAGAAGGGTGAAAAGGAGCAAACACCTTCTGAGGTTAATGAAAATGTCTCTAGAGCTTCCTAAATTCAATTCTATCTGATAACCATTAAAAATAAATAAATCTGATACCTAATTGGGCAGGCTTCAAACACATAACTTTGTTTGAAAGATAACTATATGCTCACAGGATATAGAAAGTTTGGTTTAGTACACTAGAAAGAGAAACCTCTGCAGCATTAATAGCCTTTAATGTTTTTTCATTATATGCTGTAATGGAAAGTGTTGAAAGGAGTATTAATTGACACTGTAGGTTTCATTCTGTGGCTGAATGCCAGCCCTTGTAAATCTGGGAAGAGGTGTGGAGCAATGAAGGAAGAAAAAGTTAATTTCAGAGGAAATGGCATTTTTCTTTTCTTTAACTCAACAGAAAGCTGAGGACAGTAAAAATCTGCGTGGCTGAAACCAGCCAAGGTAGGCCCTATAAAAACACTCAGCTTCATTTAAAAAAAAAAAAAAGTTTTCTGTACAAAGTACTGGTAACCTTGTGGGGGCATCAAGGTCCTGAATTAAAATTAAATTCCACTGTAAGTTACCTATTAGTGCACTTTCCATCCTGCTGATACACAAGTTCTGCATGGGATAATGCTGCCTACTTAAAACCTTTTGCAGTTTACCTACTGTTTAGTTAGGAATCATGTGTGAATATAGAGATCAGACTTTCATGGGATGTGATCTCTCTTGATCTTTTTCTGTCCTTAAGTGCCTATGCCTGTAAATTTTTATTGCACCATCAAGACCTGAAAAATATAATGTTTCCTACATAGTTATACAAATAATCCCTACACAGGCAACTTTTTATACTGTTGTAATGGAGAAGTATCAAGCTTGGCATATATGAGAAAGCCATTGATTTTTATGATCGTTTTAATAATTAGAACTGTGCAAATCTTGTACGTAAGTTACTTTGGGATCTTTTAAAAGTTGAAATATTTGCAGTGTATTTTCTCCTGACTATTGAACTTTCAAATTAAGTTCAAGCTTGTAAATTAATTGTTCGTGCATTCGTGCTGCAGTTGCTGTGTTTGTATTGCTACTCCAGCCTCTGCTGCTTGCTCCTGTTGTTTTCACTTTGCACCTAGGCTGACCTTTTACCTCAGGCCGTTTTGCTGAGGCAGTCCTGAGTAGTCCAGTCTCCTCCATTCTGCAAGACAAGTAATGAGGCTAGTAAAAAGTTAACTCTTAAACATGTAGGGTGTGAATTTCTTCTTAATACATGTTCAAAGTCTTCCCATCAGTAGGATGAACAATGCTCTTGACCAAAGCCTAGTGCAACTGCCAGCAGTGATGGGCTTTTGCTTTCAGTCTTGGTTTCTGGTGTTTGATTCAAGAGAGGAAATCTGTCACGTGTTCCTAAAACTAAAAGCCATACCCTTGCCTCAAATATGTGTGGCTTTGTGCAGAGTACAGCAAGTTTCATTTATGTCTGTTCATTTGTTTTGCTGCTTGCTCGTTGGTTGTAACAGTCATAGCGACCAGTTACTAAACCAGTGAAATGGGGGTAATAAAGTAATAATAAAAAAAAATATTGTGATGACTGTTCCAATTTATCTGCCAGGAGGAGTGGAGGGGGAAAAGATGTGCATAAGGCGCGTTGGCTGTTGCTTATATGTGGCCTTTAGCATTCATTCTGTCCTCACTGTGCTTGAAGGAATAGCCTTGAACAGCAAGTGTTGCTATGTTCTTGTTAACTATACTCCATTGTATTCCACTGATTAAGTTGTACCCTGCTCCTCTTGCCCTTTCCACTGTCTGGCTGTCCTAATGACTTTTTTAAAATCTGAGAGCATATGTGTTCTGCATCTGTTCTGATCTCCAGGAAAGTGTTCATGTTGTTCCCCTCGCTGGGGCCCTGTATAAACAAAACTTCCTCCCTCAAGATGTTGCTCAGATTGTAACAGCTCCCCTACTATTTGGTAGATTTTTTCACCAGCGTGCCTCGAAAGAAAACTTCACACTGGGTATCACGTAAGCCCCTTTAGGGCTTCTATTCTTGGTAGTATGAACAGATGTGTCATAAAATCTTGATGCCCAAAATGATCTGAAAAGAACCAGGAGGGACATCATGCCTGTTGTAAGGGGCTGTCTTATCTTTCTCGCTATCAGCCAGATCATATCACACCTGAGTCTTGCTCTTCTGCCCCACCTCGGTTTATCCGTTCTGCAGAATGATTTTCTGTTTCAGTAGTGCACTGGAGCTTGCACATCTTTCCTGTAATATAAATTTAGCAATAATATGCTGTAAGATCTGCCATTTGATTACAGTGCAGCTGCTAAAAAAAAAAAAAAGCTATGCTTAAATGGCCTCTAGTTGTCTGCATAGAAAATGAGAATAGCATTAAATAAACTGGAGGATTGACCATGAATGCTTGCAATTGAAGTTGTAACGTCCTGTACAAACATTAGTTTAGCATTGTCGTTATCTAGCAATGATCCTTATTTATATCTCACACAAATTATGGCAGAGCCTATATATCTAACCTGGAAATATTTCCTAAACAGGCTCTCTGTAACTTACATGAAGTTGTCAGTTTCTTCCTCCTCTTGACAGATGCTTAATAGCCAGGTATAGCATTTCTATGCTAGTAAACCTTCATTATTATACAAAATGTACTAGAATGTTATGAAGAAATATCTTAAATAATTAAACAGAAACTGACTGACAAAACAAAGTGCAATTTGAGCTGTGTTATTCTTTTTTTTTTATATTCACTTGCTTGCTGATTTGCTGAACTTACCAAACTGCACTGGGTCTCACTGTGATTAGAGAGAATTTGCCAAGTTCCTTTGTAATTGTTTCTTTGCAATTAACTAAATAATAGAATGTTCTGTGTGTAGCTCTCTGGGGAAAGGAAAGGAGCGGGCAGGTGCAATAGGATTTCCACATCTTCCACCCATTTCCCTCAATCTCACGAAGTATAAAAAGGCCAGTAGAACATGAGAGAAAGGGAGTATTGCCTCAGGACTGGAAATGACAGAATTAACCTTTTCATACGATATTTTTGAGTTTGCTTAAAGCTTTTTATGTTGGCTCTGGTTGTGGCTATTCTTTGTTTAAACCCAAAAGTCCCTAGGAGGACTTCAGAGGAAAGTAATGAAGATCCAAATGTACATTCCCGTCTCCACTCTGGGGAAATACCTCAAGCTGGGAGGAGAACTCAGCTGGGAAGAGCGAAGGCTGTGGACTGAGCTGTCGAGGGGGCAGTGAAATCTGAGGGGGGCTGCAGAGCAGCCCTGGCTTTATTTCCTTTGACTTTCTGTAGAAAAATACAGAGGAAGCCCTTGGAAGGAGAGGAAGGGTAATGTTGATCGAGGCACAGTCTAGCTCAGTGGGAAGGAGGCATGACTTGATGTAAGGGCAGAGCTTACGGAGCAGCAGAGGCAAGCAGGGCTGAGGTGTTGTTTAACAGTGGCAGCTGAGTGCTGAGACACGTTTGTCTCGCTGACCTCCCTCTGACTGCCTGTAATTTAGCCCCTGGTCTCGAGAGGGTAACTCATCCATCTGCTGGCACTTGAAATTCAAACTTCTTTTTTTTTTTTAAACTGCATTGTTGGTTAAAACCTTTCATAACACATATTAGGTCTGACAGTCAGGGGAAGACTCCTCGCTTCACGGTATATTAAAATCTGAATTATTTCATCTCATAGTGAATAAAAAGAGCCAGGGGTATGGGATTACTGTTACAAAACGTGCTCTCATTGCACAAGTAGGAGTGTCTGAAGTCAGAGGGAAGCTTCTGAAGCATGAAAAAAGATATATTTGCTAGTAATGTTTTCTCAGACTGCCTGATGGTCTCAAGGGGAGAGGGGTCAGCAGTGGTTGCCTTAATTTTGGAGGGTTTAGCTATTCTTTTTATGTTCATTTTCTTTAATTTTGAACACCTCTCATCTGCATATTTTGTCCAGTGATTCTTTAGCAAAGCCACTGTCAAAGCAAGTTAGCGAATGCTAATGTGGCTCTTAGGGTTACTTTTCAGCAGGATTGCCATCTAGCAAGCTGACATTTGCAGTTTGCTTTGGTTGATTGTAGAACTGCTTTCTATGCAAGGGTGATTTAGTGTTAGCTTTTATTCCTGGGATATCACAGCAGTGGCTTGTTTGTTCATTTTGCTTTGGCAAAACAGAGCACCTATTTGTGTGGGGAGGGGAAAAGGCTGCTGTAATCTAAACATGAAAGCCTCGATAGCTGTTTTGTTGTCATGTAGTCGAGAATTACCTGAATAAGATTGAGTGAGAGATGCTAGGCATCTAAGAAATGCAAACACTGCTTCCTGATGTGGTACAATAGGCTGAAGCGCCCTTTCTACCATGAAAGTATGGCTAGAGCTAGATCCTGTGGATTGCCTCATTCCTACTTTGCTGAACTTGTTTTCTTCTTCTTTTTCTTATTTTCCCATATCATTATAAATAATTGTGGGGGAGAAATTAAAACTGTTGATGCCTCTGTTTCTCTCTAATCCCAAATCCTCATTCTACTATAATTTAATCCAGTTGTCTCTGCAGCAAATGACCGTGAGAGAGGCATGCACAGGAGCGCTGCAAAGCCTGGTCCCTTTCCCACTTACCCCCGCCCCTGTATGGCGCCTCAGACTGCTGTGCTGATGGGCTGGTGCTTACACCCCCATTTAATAGTATCCAGCTTTTCCTGTGATTTGTTCCAAAACATTTTGTTCCGTTTGATTTATATCAGTGCTGTCAACTGAGATCTCCGTGTTGAGT
The DNA here is from genome assembly GCF_040182565.1 of Anser cygnoides. Taxonomy (NCBI): domain Eukaryota; kingdom Metazoa; phylum Chordata; class Aves; order Anseriformes; family Anatidae; genus Anser; species Anser cygnoides. The sequence goes on from NC_089887.1 coordinate 4,970,834, forward strand.
GGCTGCTGCATCTGCTTTTATTCCATGTCCATCATATTGCTGACAAAGGTACTTTGACTTGCAGCCTGGTGGGGTTTTTCTATCCAGAGGCCTGTGGCAGCGTAACATCTGTAGGACAGATTCCAGCCTTGAGTGTTTTAGTGCCGAATTGCATAAACTCTGTGGCGTAAGTGGTTTACGCGGAGAGAGCTCTTGCTCGGAGTGAGGTCTCTCAGCTCCTTGTCTTGGGGTTGTTTGAACTGGAGGTGAAATATGTTAGATCATTGGGCTTTAAAGTAATTCCTTCCTCATCCTTGTTGGCACGGTGAAAAAGGAGGAGGGAAAAAAAGGGAACAAAATAAAATTGGCTGCTGATCTCCTGTCCTTCTGCAAAGAAGTGAGAACTCTTCTTGCAGAAGGTTGGAGGGAGTTGAGGTCTTCTATCTCATACCCTTGTATATCTTGTACTTGTGCACATACTGCGTGGCTGTGAACTCTGACGTGCGTCTTAGTGCTATTTGTGAACGATAAGATTTCGTTTTAGCTATGTTGATAAAACTCATGAAAATCTTGTCCTAGTCAAAAACTATTAAAGTTGATGTTATATTTCAGAACATCAGCAGAAATATGTTTATTTTATCCTTATGTATTAAATAGCCCCTTTTAGCTTTTTGCTGTCCTTATTTATAAAATGCATCTGTGAGAACAGTGTAAAGTATAAACTCCTAGCTGCATCTAGGGAATGTAATAAAATTGTACTTGCAAAAGAGGCATCTCTGTAATCTCTACTGACCTGCCAGCAGTTAGAAGAAAAAAAGCAGTTATTATTATCCTTTTTTTTTAATCGTTTATTTCTTATAAATGGGATGCACAGCACTCCAGTATCTTGTATTTTTTCCTGGATCATAACAGTTTCTAGTTCTAATAGAGATAATTTAGATGAGGGTTCCTCAAACATTGATCTGTGAGATATTTGCTTGAAGTCTGTTAGGAGGCTTTTTCTGCGTTTCAAATCCAAGTTGCATTAAGTGATATTTAAAATACATTGTTTTCAGCTTTTCAAATCAGCAGGTGAAGTGCGCTGCCTCAGAGCTGTGACGGGGAGATTGTGGTTCATATAACCGTATGGAGAGAGCTGGACTGCAGCACGTACTTACAGCAAGAATGAAAATACTGGATCATTTCCTTTTAAAAGAAAACAAATATTTTTATACCTTTCGGTCATAATAGGAACAATGCAATCTTTGTAACAAAGCAACTGAATTTGTGATTGCTGCTGCTTACTGTTATTTTTTTGTTGTTTTACAAAGCTTTCCTCAGGTTATCCGGAGTGTTTATTTACTTACTAGTTCCTGACACCTCCCCCCAAGAGGGTGTGCACGTATTTTTTAACTTTAATACTGCAAATAGTTTTGTTCTATTCGGAAAATATACGCAAATACTTTCTCGGGTGGTTGGTGTGTAGTCCTTGGGAAAGCCATAATGGCCGAAGGGCTCTGGGGAGAGCACAATGTCGGCTCCCTTGCGTTGTGCACAACTCTGTTGTGTTGTGCAGGAAGCAACTGTTATCGCTTAAATACCTGGGTGTTGAATTCACGGCTGATTTATGTGGTCATCCAGCCCCACTGCTACCTCCACGTCCCATGGAAGCTAATGAAGCAACGTAATTGGCTTTGGGTCAGGGGCTGGAAGAGGCCAAGCCTTTGTCTGAAGAGAGAATGGTGAAAATTAAAAGAGGCCGAGTGCCTAAGGGCTGCGTGGATTGGGCACGTTTGGAACTGTTGCGAAGAGCTTTTAGCCACGTCTATACCTCAAAAAACTTGCCCTGATTTGGGGGGAAAAGCACAAACACATGAAGCGAGCAGCGGGGGCCCGCGCTCCCCTCAGCGCCCCCCAGGCCTCCGGGGTCTGGGGGCTCCGTGAGGGGCTGCGGGCAGAGCCGGGCTTCCCCGGGCGCTGCTGGGGGGGAGGGGGGCTCCCCCTTTCCTCAGCCGGCCTCGGGGCTCCCGGTCTCGGCGTTTTGGGGGCGTTTTGGGGGGGGTCCTGGGCCGGGAACGGGGCGGAGCGCGGCGGTGCCAATGGGAGCGGGCGGGCGGCGCCAGGCGCGGAGGCGGCGGAGCCTCCTCGGCGAACAAAGAGGGAGCGAGCCCGGAGCCGGCCATGAGGGGCCGCCGGCCGGCGGGGAGCGGGTGAAGAGAGGGGCTCCATGGCCGGCGGGTCGGGGTGAGGAGAGGTCGGCGAGGGGAGGCTGAGGCTGAGGCGAGGCGAGGCATGGCGGGCGTCAGCTACTCGCCGCCCTGGTGGGTGAGCCTGCTGCACCGCCTGCCGCACCTCAGCCTGCGCTGGGAGCTCACCTCCGCCGATTTTCGCCCGCACGACGCCGAGTACCAGCAGGTGAGGGTCCCCTCGGGGGGCTGGGGGTGTTGGGGGGCCGGGAGGAGGAGGAGGAAGGAGGGGGCGCCGTGCTGGCGGTGGGCTGCGGGCTGCGCGCCTGGGGGCTGCTTCCCCTTCACCCCGCCGGGTCGGGGCAGCTCCTGCCGGCCTCGCTCGGAGCCCAAATTCCTCTGGGAGAGGTAAAAACGAGCCGAAAGGGGAGGCAGGGGAGCCCCGCAGGCAGCCCTGGCCCGGGGGGGGCCCTGTGGAAAGCAGCTGCCTGAAAGGGGGAGAGCCACGGGGAGATCCAGTGCACAGCGCGATGCTCGGAGAGCGCTCGGGTGCTGCTGCTTTTATTTTTCTCTCTTTTTTTTTTTTTTTTTTGTGCTGTGTGCCGTGCTTGGTTGGCTAGCCACGTAATTAAAACGATTACGGAGGGAATCTGTGTGCTCCAACAGCTGTGTGCTCTGCCGTCGTCTTGGAGCAGAGCTGCAGTGGCTCTGCTGCCTCGCTGTGCCACGGGCTCTGGGTTTGGGAACACCATTTTGCTTTTCGGAACACGCTTGCGGTGTCCTGTGTGTGCAGCCTCCTATGCACACGCCAGGGGAAAGGCTGGGGTGGCTAAACAGCTCTTGTTCATCCCAGAAGTGTAAGGGGTTGGCAATACTGTACAAAGCAGTATGCTTTGGCTTTTTGTTGTAAAGAGAAGAACAGTTCTGTGGGCTGAAGCTAGAGCGAAACGTGAGGGAGGTGTTTGAAGAGCTATTGGTAGATGCTAAGAAGCCTCTTTAAACCAATAAACAAGACAGACTTTTGACCCAACTCAAGTATTTGGGGCTTCAGTGTATTAATTCGCTTTAGTTCCCATGGCTTAGCAGAGTTCAAGATGGCCACACACAGCTGTAACACAGCACAGCAGCTTAGCTGGATTTCCGTGACCTCAGAGGGTAGCTGCCTTTTCAACAGGGGACACGAGATGCTGAAGAGCAGAAGTTCAGAGTTCATGGAAGGATGTTCCTGGGAGCGCATTGTCACAAAGTGAGCGCTTGCTGACCTTTGAATGGACAGCCGATGCACCGGTTTTCACTCAAATTGCTTAAAAAGGTTTCTCACAGCAATCTGGGGTTGTGTTCATTTCTCAGGTAATCTTTCTACTGTAATCACATTCAGGCTTCTGCTGCTCCCCTCCTCTGTGTTTGCTTCCCCTTCCGTGATGACATTAAAGACTTCTTGCACAGCAGTGGATGGCCTCTTAAGTCTTAACATCAGCTCGAAAGAAAATGTCTTATCAAATCCCAAACCGACCGTCTGGATTACTGAAGCGCCTGTCTTCAAGAGAGTGATTTGAATAGCAGCTTTACTGATTTCAGCGTTGGTGAGGGATAGCAAATAGGCTCCAGTAATGCAGGCGGTGCTATCTGTGTTGTTGGTTATATAACGAAGCTGCTGTGGCTCTGCAAGTTGGCCCTGGAGTTTGTAGCCACATAGATTAATTCTAATGCAGTGAAACTTATTCCAGGAGTGGGAACTGTAATGCTAGATGTTCTCTCATGCTTTAAATTGTTCTGAATTCTAATTTTTTCCATTAGCTTTGTTATGAATTTGCAGCTCTTGCTGTGTTTGCAGCCTATGCTGGCACAGTTTCCCTGTTTCTTTAGGCACATTTCATGTTTAGGAGGCAAAATTATACAAAGTCCTGAAAATAACAGTCAATTTTTTTATTTAAATCCTGTTTATTGTTCTTTTCTTTGGAAGTCTCGTGAGGTGGCACAAATTGTGCGTGTATTTGTTTTCTGTTCCATTCGTGGTTGATGCCCTCGTTCTGTAGTATAAACTGTTAAACTGCACGCTGGATTTGAGGTCAATGGGGGATGCTATCTGGGAGCGTATGGGAATGGGAAAGGACAGAGCGTCCCTAGCTGCAGTAAGGAAGGATTGCCTTTCCTAAAGTGAAAATACCTTCAAGTTTCCATGACTTCAAGACATAGGATAGTTAGGCTGTCCTCATAAAGAGGCAGACAGTAGGGCACAGCGTCCGTTCTCGCTCTGATTTGTTATAAGGAAGGGAGCAACATGTGCCTTCTGATTCTTCACCGGTTCTCTGGAAAAGAGAATAAAATGTGAAAAATAAAACGTGAGATACAACGGCTTGGATTTGAATGCTGTAATGTCACTTGTTGAAGTGCCACGTGCTCCTGCAGATGAGGAGCCTGCTGATATAACAGCCTTTCCACCTCTACCTATTGAGGATTACTGTAATGCGCAAGCCGCTATTCCACTGAAGCAGCAGACAAGCCAGTGTCCCCTGAAACCTCTCTGGAGCACGTGTAGCTCTCAGATAAGCGCATAGTGCCTGCCTTTCAAGTCCAGGTCTTTGTTGCGTCTTCTGGGACCCTGGATGGTGGGGCGCATCTGTAAGGACGTAGATCTAACAGCCAGTTGTACTGCTTTGTCCCACCGACTGTGTGCACTGGGGGCTTCCTCCTTTTGTCTGAGAGCTTGAGATATGCCTGGGGTGATGCTGTGCCAAGGGCTGAGATCAGTGCAGCTGCAGGCTTTGGCCACGTACCTTCTTCACATGAGTCAGTCTCCGAAATGCTCTCTCTTGGTATTATTTACTTATCTTCTCCCGCTGCGTATCATGTTGCATTAGGCTAGAACACCGTGTGCAAGTGTGAAGGAGCAGAACAGATCCTCCCATCAGGACTAGATTGTTTAAAAATGTATGTGCGTGTCCTTCAGATGCTCCGCTTCAGTCACGACAGTCTGCAGACGTCAGTACAGCTCCCTGTTTCGTTCTGGGGAGAAGGAAGCTTCAGCCTAGCCTGAGCTGGGGTTGTGATCGCTCTCCAGGGGCTGGCGTACTGGCGAGTCCCTCAGAGCTGCCTCCAAGTCCTGGTTTCCACGTTCTACTTAAGGACATGCTTCATGGAGCCATCCCTGTAGAGGATCTTATCAGACCAGTTCTTTGCCCCATCTTTCCATGAATCATTGGGACTGAAGATATCTTGATATGAACAGTTTTGTTCTGGCTGTATTCTCATCTGAGTCATACTGCAGTGCTCTGCAAAGCCTTTTCATTGTGTAGTGAGTCACAAACTCTGGAGTGAAGGGAATGTAAAAATGGAGCAAAGCCTGTGTTCCTCCTGACAGCATGATGGTAATACCAGTTCTGGTTTCTGTGCCTTTTGCTGCTGAACAGATAATGATGATCGCAACGCTATTGTCCACTTTCTGATTAACTGAATTGGAAAGTTAAGATGGTCCTGAGACTGCTGGCGTCACTCAATCTACTTAGTAGAATAAATTCTTCTACCTGTGATTTATTTAGTTGCGTGGCACTGAATTCACTTTAATTCTGAGGGTAGAGTTGGTTAAGAGCCTTGAGGTAGCGTGGAGGTCACGGGCTGGAAAGAAGTAGAAAAGCTGAAGAGCTTTTTAATATGGTACAACAATAGGTAATGGGATATCTGATTGAGACAGGGTGTCTTTGGTACCAACAGAAAAGGAACCTAAAACACTTCATTGTTAGCTCTTAAGTCTCGCTGGGTGCTGAGAAGTGTATTAAACAGTGAAGATGAAAACAGGCTGCAAAAAAGCTAAGCTACGGAGTACCTTGACTTGAATTTCTGCTTTTTTTTTTTTTTAATTGCTGCAAAATGGCAAAGTTGACTTGAATCTGTGTAAACACGAGTTGTGTGAAACAGGCTAGAATAAAGCAAAATGCTCCAGTACATCTTTGAAATTCTTCCCTTGTATCACACCAGTGCTTTTTCTGCTAAAACTGCAAATGCACAGACAGTAGGTGCAATGGCAACTGTATGTGCTGGGAAAAAAAGACGAGCTGATTGATTCCTACCAATTAAGATGCAGAGCCACACTAAAGGAAGCAGAGATAAGAAGAGGGGTATGCTCTGGTCCTTGGTTTTGAGATGGTCTCTCTAGTGTTGTCACCCAGGAGTTTCTTTTCATACATCTGTCAGCGCTTTTGTGTTGTAATATTGTTTTTCTCCTAATATATGTGTGCCGAGGGGAATCCAGCAGTGAAAGGTGCTGTGTAAGCCCAACGATGCTTCCTTTTTTTTGGCTCGCAGGCTCTAATCCGAGGCATGTGTGTTTGAACCTGTAGGCAAAGGTTCAGCGTAGAATTAATTCTGTCAGGTACTTGCTGGCGCTGCGAGGCTCTTTCCCTGCACATAACAGCTAATGTCATCTTTGGAAGCATTTCTTGGCTGGAGAAACACGATGAGGCCTAAACTGCCAAAAAACTTGGATTAGAGAGATTGTTTTAGAACTTCCTCTACTGTACTGGCGTCTTATTTCAATTTTGAAACCAAGAGTCTTTCTCTAAATTGGAAACATGTGTATTAGTCAAGTTGGATGACGTGTTCTTGTCTCGTTGGCTCGAAGTCAGGGGGTAATGTGCCTTTCTTAAAGGGGGTTAGACTGAAGCTTTCTTTCAAGAACAGATGGACCACTTCCAAGGCCTGATCAGCTCTCCTGCTGTAGCATTAGTTTGTTCGTATTTCCAGAAAGGTTAGGTGACCCTGGTTAGTAGAATCCAGCGTTTTCTAATTAAATTGAAGTTGCTTTTAGGTTTTTAAGAACTGATGGTAAATCCCCGCTTCCCTTTTCTCATCAGTCTTGGTTGCACAAGTAACTATGTAATAATACCTCGTATCAGCAAATCGGTGCTGGAGCCCGAATCCGCTGCTCTGTTTGATCTGGAAGATCATCTACTGGGGAACTGCAGCGTAATGAATAACCAAAAAATGTACAGCGAAGACAATTTTTGATGGTTGATTTACCAAAGCAAGACAGAGAAGGGTTTCTGTATACCATCCATCGAGTCGTGCAGCAGCATGTGGTATACAGACAAGAAAAAAGTCAACCTCTGCCAGCTTTCTGTCTGCAGCCTTACTTTTTTTTGCTGACCTGTGCTGTGCTGCTACGTTTCAGATGGTCTCCTGAGAGCTGACAGTTTCTGGAAAGCCTGGCTGTATGTTACCGTACTCTAGTCAGAAGAGCGACTGCTTTGAACGGATGGTTTTAGCAAACCAAAGTACGCACAGAGGGGTAAAAAGTGACTTGGAGAAACGTAAAGTGCATTGTAGGGCAAGGAGATGCGTGTGTGCAAAGACGTGAACTACGCTCACTTTGGGTACAATCCTAAAGGTATTAATCCCGTGCAGAGAAGATGCTTTTTCCAGGCCTGCGTGTGGCTTGGAATAGAACCAGGTGGTGGACAGCCACTGGCATCGTGGTGCTTCTGCTGAAACCAGTTGTCCTCTTGAAAATCCTCTCTTTTTCTACAAGCGTACAACAGCTACGTCTCCTGATTGGGTTTGAAGCACTACCAAAGTAAGTCTTGGAGGATGCATCCACCTCCTTTGAGTGCTGCCAATGTATTGTACTTACCTGTATGCACGCAGGTGCTTATTGGTTAGAAGCAGAGGTTCAAGAACCTGGGGTTTTGCTTTTGCTTTGGAAAAGCAGTGTAAACAGGAACTGAAAATGTAGATGAGGTTCTCTGATGTTGTTTGCCACCAGAATGATATGGCCGCTTAGGAAGCTCATCTTGGTATCTAGCTGCAAAGCCTGCTCACTGGTGTTCTGGAGAAAGGACCAAGCAAAATCAGTTGCCTTGCTTCATCTTTCCCTTTTCTTCATTGATTCTTAATACCTTTTTGAGGGAGGAGAATCCATGCTTTTCAAGTTAACAAAAAGCCTTTGTTTAAATGTTCATCCGATAAAATGAGCAGTGCTTTGAGCAGACATTGGTGCGGAGTTTATTGCTTCTTATTTTTCATTATTAGAGAAAGTGAGAAGTTCTCGCCCAGAATATATCTCATTAGGCATGACTGGCAACGAAGGGTGGGAAGTCAGGTGCTTTCCTCTGACTTAATCCCAAGGCTTTGAATGTGGGCTAAGGGAGCTGTGCACAACTCTTCTTCAGATCTGTCTTGCTTGTATTTTGGGATTAGATGTATTTTTGAACACGTAAACAAAAATCTGTCTTTTGAGAATGAAACTCAAAAGATTGGGGCCTTTGTCACGTCAGGTTTCTTGACATAGCGACTTTTAGACATTTGGAGGGACAGGCATCCTCAAGTCCCCTGGCATATCTTTCCCCCTCTTTTCTGCCTTTTTCTTCAGGACAAGGCTAAATTTACACCTCTTTCCCTGCAGTTCCCACCCACCTGCACACATGCTGGTGGAAAGGGTGAAACCCAGAATTGACGCTCTATGCTTTGGGTGTTGATGCGGTAAGACGGTGTCGTGGCAGAGCACGTGTGGTCAGCTCTTTGTGAATCTCCTGCAGGACACCTCTGTACCTCTGATCAGAGCCCTGAAGACTTAAGCCACGTTGGTTAACGCTTCTCCTGAAGTCATTCTTCTATGAGCAAGCACTGAGTAAGATGGTGCTCACTCTCAGTTTCTGGGACGTGGAGGGCTGTCACCTCATTCGTAGCTAAGCTCTTGATGGCTGTCACTTCTCTGGTTTCTGTTTTCTCTTTTAGTAGTAAGCTTTCTACCGGTTACGTTGAGATTTCCCATTCCCCTTGAGTGGGTAGGAGAACTTGGCTTGTTTTCAGCTGAATGTAGTTCCCATAGCTGGGGGAAGGGACGTGATGTCTGGGAATTTCTTTGCTCTGAGATTCAGACAGCACTCGAGTAACTTTGGAATACATCAGGATTGCCTTCTGGACTGAACTTTCTAAACTAATTCCCGCTTTTGAGACTTGAATAGGACTCAAAATACTCGGACATATTGACATGCTGGAGAGTTGTCTCAAATAATTAAACAAAGACCAATAACCCTGCTTCCCTCTCAGCAAGGCTGTCTGCACTTTCTAGTATGTCATCCTACTAGTTCTTTGGTTTGGAAGACGATGATTAACAAGACAGGTGAACTAACATCGAGGAAGATCAAGGTCACGCAAGACTTTCAGTCCTGGGGACACACTCGGATGACAGTCTAAAAAAAGAAAAAAGTCATCTCTGTTAGAAATCTTGCCTTTTTCTACTCTTCAGGGAGAAGCTGAGATAATTCATTGTATTACAGTAGTGGAAAAACAAGGAGTTGGTTGCATTTATCCCCAAACTAGCAATAACCTTTGCAGCACGGTGAAGGGGTCTGCAGGTATCTCGTGAATTGTCATAGCAAGGGCAGCGTCATGCTGGTGCCTTTTCCTTTTTTATTGGATAAACGGGGAAAGAGCAAAACTCAGCACACTTTAATGCTGCAAAGTCTTTAATTTCAAATTGTCTCTTTTTTTTTTTTCTTTAGATTTCTGAGTAATGAGCCTCTTGTAGTTTTTCAGTCTGATCCCATAATTGTGAGCGTTAGGATTTGGTAAGCCACAAATGTACATGCTCTTGTAAAGTAGTCATTTGTGTGCTATTCCCTTGCCAAAAGGGGAAAAAAAAAAAAAAAAGCTAGCCTGCGATGAATGGACACAACAGTTGGTGTAACTCAGTCACCATAACTTGTATTGATGCCTTTCTCCAAGCACTTGGAGATGCTGGTAACATTTAGAATAACTTGCTTTCGTGTGATTATCGGGTTGTTAGCTTTAGCAGGTGTAGTGGGGGCCAGACTTCAAGTTATCATTTGAACAACTAAATGCCTTTTTTTGTCAATAGGAAGAGCAGCATTGAAGCCAGTTGGGAGACGGAGCTGCCCCCCTCGCCCCCTTCCCTCTAACTGGAGCTGCACCCTCAGGTTGCGATCTCCGATCTCCTTGGGTCGTGCGAAAGGCTTTTTCTGGCTGATGCGCCTCAGAATGGTGCCCCACGTGTATCGCCATGAAAGTCCTTTGCCGTGTGAAGTTAGGGATGAAAGATACTGCTAATCAGTGCTAACAATGCCAGGCTTATTCCTGGAGAAAGCGAACCTGGAATGCGGGGAATGGATGTTTCACAAACGTGTAACACATTCAGATGTGTTGTTATGCCAGAGTTGGTGCCTGTGCACGGGCACCCTTTTCAGGCTATAAAGCGCCGCTGTTCATGCGGAGAATTTAAACAAGCCTCCTATTCAATGCTGAAATTCAAAATAACTCCAAAATCCAAATGGAGGCACTTCACTCGCATAATAGTGTCTGTTACAAGAGGACTCAGTGTGGCAGATGATGTAATGCCCCTTCAGATAAGGCCCAAGCTGGGGGAGAGGAAGAGGGAGCCTGTTACAAATATTGGTAATGGCAGCAAAACTGTCCATAGGGTGTTAATTAGCAAACCTGAATAATCCCAAAGTTGGTTGGGTTATAACTGTACGTGTGAAACAAAAATGACCCATTGCTTGCTGCTATCTGTTTTCTCTGATAATTATAATTGCTTTAGTGTTGAATGGCAGATTTCTGAGTAACGTGGCAGGCAGAGCGTGACCGCACCGTACTTCGTGCTCTTTCCTTGGGGTAAAATCCCTACAGTGCAGCAGATCTCTTGAGTTCCTGTGGGGCTCGGCCACAGCTGATGACCTGGGGTAGTTTGGACACAGGCTGCAGCTGCTGGGATTTCTTCATTCTGCTAAGGAGGTGCTTCCTGTCTCATTGCTGAACTTGTAATGCTTTCTTCCCTCTATGCTTGTGTTGAGCTGTCCCGTACTTATTTCCTTAATTTTAGGAACAGCCCCTGTGTCGCTGCCTCCCTGGAAGCGCCTCTGTGCTCTTGGGGCGCAGGCAGAGGGGCGGAATGGGGCCGCTGTCTCGTGCAGCCCCCACCTCCCCTCCCCTGTTTTACAGTATTCACTCCAGGAAATGCTGAGAAAGTTGAGAGTAATGGAATTCATGAAATTCAAGCTGTGCTTCAATGGAAACGTGTTTTCAATTTCTGCCTCCTTGGGAGCCTGGGACTGAACTGCAATTGTTAAGGCCGGGGGGGCTGGGGCTGGGATGAATGGGAGCGGCGGAGTCGGTGCTCCACGGTCTCTTGTGCAGGATCTGGCTGCTCCTCTGCATTCAGAGGCTGGTGTGTGCTTCGTGACCGCTTCAGGAAGCGTTTTTGCATTCAGCTGTCCAAAAGGCCCGGGTGTTTTCCTGCTGGGTAGGCTCTGGCTGCCGGCATCTGAATGGCAGCGACGTGCTGGAGTGGGACGTGGTGGGGAAGCGCCGGCCAGGGTCGGGCTTTTCCCCCTTCTGCTCTTGTCCTTTGAGTGTCTTGCTGCTGATTAAGGGTGAAAATTATAATGTTGACTTGAAAGCCTTTGGTAAAACTCATTAATTCGTTCCTTCTTTAATCAGACACCTAGCCGTGGGCTTGTAATTACCAGAGCCTAGGAACGTTTGCAGTTGCAACAAGCTATGCTGCATCAATTGCAGGAGTTGTGCATTTTTGGTCAATGTGTACTGGGTGAGCTCTTGGTTTGGTTTTCAGTAGGGACCATGGACGGGTGTAGTGATAGGGGAGATGGCTGGGAGTGTTTGGTGGCTGACCTGGCCAAATCGTGCCTCATGGTGCTGAGCAGAGTGTATATTTCCTGGGGAGTGCAACCGGGTAACTTTGAAGCAACGACAGGAGGGGGAATCAAATCAAAACTGATGCAAACATTTCTTAAAACTCTAGCTCCTTTTCGGAGTCGGACTTTTGCGATAAGAACATAACTCACAGTTGCTGGCTTTGCAAACAATGCTCCTCTTGCTGTTTGGAAGCCAGGGAACGGCTGAGTGTTCTACAACAAAAAGCACCAGGTACTTTTTTTTCAGGTCTTCTGGGGGAAAAAACGATAGTAAACTTCCATTATTTTGTCATCTCTTCTTCTTTTTAAAAAGAACAAGGAAGGTAACTTCCAGAACTAAGCTGTGTGAGTGACCCCGGCAACACATGACTAGGGTCTTATTGGAGAAGTTTTTGTTGCTTCTGGTATTTTTGTAATACTTGTGCGCTTTTCTTTTTTTTTTTTAAGAGAAGGAGAACAGGAGGGAAGGCTAACAGGACTTCAGAGAAGGACTTGTTATTTCTACCGTGTTCCAACTGTACGTGTTGTTAGGATCACTGCGAGTGCAATGGCAGACCCTGCAAACGCGATCTCCCTTTAGCTTTGGACTGACAGGCTGTCAAGTGCAAGCAATACTGAAAGGCACAGACCTAGCACAAGGCTGGGGATAGAGATAGCTGGCTGTCACTGTGCGTAGACAGGGACAGTTCAAAAGATAGGATTCTTTTTTCTTAGGATTTGAAGTTAAGTAAGGTTAGACTGAACGCCTTGGACTTCAGTAGGTGGCAGTTATTGCACAGGACTAGATGAGAGGTACTCCTGTTTGGAGTGACAAGTATTAATGTTCATGTTCCCTTAAGAGAGAAACTGCTTCAATTTTAGTAGGTGGCAGGAAAAAACGGATCATCTGTGTTTTGGGTCTGTTTTTGTCTGGATGTAGAGGAAAGCACACACGGCACATCCAGTGAGGATGGAACGGTTTGCTTGACACTTCTCCTGTAGCTAAACAGAAGTCGTTGTTTTTGATGAGCAGGCTGTTTTAAAAATGCTGCATCACACTTTCTGTGTGCTTTTTGCAATTTCAAAATGTGATGTGGGTTTTCTGCTTGTCCTGCCCCTGTTGGGGTACGAGGCCGAGCAGCGCGTGGAGCTTGGCAGGACAGGGCCTCACCCTCAGGCTCACCGAGCGTTGGCCGTGTGTGTGTGGTACAGCTCTTACAGGTCACACAGCAGATGTTCAGTAGACAAAGTAGTGGAAGCAACAAATTTGTGAGGTTAAAATAGCCTTCGAGTAAGTATAAATGGGTGAAAACCTGGCAGAATCCTTGGTTGCCCTCAGACCGTGTTCTGGGGCAGGCTCCCTGTGCTCACCGACTTGTCAGCGGCTCTCCTGGTTACCGCGGGGCCTTCGTCAGCCTTTTCAGCTTGACCTGCTGCAAGTTCAAATCACTTCAAACACCGGCTCTCCCCAAGCGTTATAAACGCTTTAATATTAAAGGGTAAACTAAAGGTGATGAGTATAAAATATGCCCAGTCCTTGTTGAGGAAATGCTCCACGTGGCCGGGCGGTACTCAAGGCCGTGCTGCCGGTGCTGTGTTAGCAGGCAGCTCCTGGAGAGGCAGCGTGAGTGTCAGTAGTGCTGGGGGCGTTCTGCTGAGGTGTAAATAACAAGGCTGGACAGTTTACTCTAGCTCTGCTGTTTTTATTAGCGCAGCTTAGCTGTAGCCTCAGGCGGTGTGGAGGTTCTGGGAGAAGGAGGAAGGGACAGGCTGTGAACTGGCCTCCTCTCCTAGCCCGTGACGCTGAGAAGCAAGGTATGGGGATCTCTTTACCCTAATCCCCACTGCAGCGTTAATTCTTCCTGTCCCTGTACTTCTATCTTAAGCCTGAAATTCCTACCAAGGCAGGTGCTTGCTGGGTCACATGCATGTCTTGCTCCATTGTCCTTCCATCCTTTTTGGTGTTTGTGTGGATTTTGTTGGCATCTTTCAAAATTCAGTTGGCTGCTACTGTATTTTGTTGCTGTTAATTTTTTTTTCTTTCCTTAAGCAACTGTTGATCTGTGAGAATGCTGCTCGTCTTATTACTGTCCCTGAATACACTTAATAGCTATTCGCTAGCTGTTGTCTTCTGTCTGTGACTGACCCACCTCTTAATGTGTTCCCCGTGCTGAGGACGACTACAGATCTAAGATTGTTTGGTGGCTAGAGCTGAATGCTCTTCTGCTGCTGTCAGCAAAGCTTTAGGCTGGGAGGAGGTGTGCTCCTTGTACCACAGCAGTGGCGTATCCAGCAGGTGAAATGTAGTTCTGCAGGTATAACCCATGGGCAGGACTTTCAGCATTTAATTATTACGTTTGGTTGGTTTGTGCTGGCTTTGCTAAGAGTAATCTTGATTACCTGATGCAATAAATTACAGGTTCCTAGGAAAGAAACAGTTTCAAAGATAGTCCTTGAACACAGAACCAGGTTCAAGTTCAAACCAAGCATGTCTGTATTTCTTTCCTTTCCAAAGTGAAATTTGCTGCTGGATGTCTGATTTAGTGAGTGCTGAGCTTTCTTTCTCACAGCTGTGCCTTCAGACCGAAACCACTGACAGTTTGGTTCAACGTAGTTCATTACTTCCTATCCACAAACGTGTACACCGCCACAGCTCTGATGTTAAAACTAGTCCTGCAGGACTTCCAGTGCTGGGGCTGTTCTCTGCGAGCCTTTGACTTGCTGTTGCCTTCTGACAAGTCACCGGTCGCTTCTGGGAAAACCGATCCTGAGCATTTTGTGCAGCTTCCCTCAGGCCTTGGTCAATGCAGAGCCAGCCTCCCATGTGTGATGAACTTAAGCTAACTGCAAAAGGGCTGAGGGCATTAGAGCTTCTGCAAATGACAGTGTAATTAATCTTCAGCTTTATTCTCAGCATGGAATATTTTTTTTTCCTGTTAGAACCTGACACACATGAAATGAAACTGCAGCATTGCTCTGATGTTGCAGTAAGAAAGTATTAAATGGCCCAACCTTTGACATTACCTGCAAGCTATTTACTATTATTTGACTATCTTCTTTTAGTCAACACATTAACTACCCTGCTGTAAGGTTCTTGTCTTGGTTCAGCCATGTTTTGGATGATGAGATGGGTCTTCGGGTTCTCCTGCAGTGTTTCTGAAATGGGTTATGGATTGCCTGGTCTAGGTGAGTGCCCTGATGGCTGAAGCCGTGCTGTGAGCCTACAAGCATTCAGACACACAAGTACCAGCAGCTGGAGAACAGTGCTAGCTGCTGGGTGTAAGCATCGATGCTGTATTCAGGGTGCTTGCTCCCTGTACAGCCCTGCCTTTAAAGATCTAAGCTCCTCCAGCCCCACTGAGTGGTGTCTTTGTAGGCGGGAAAATTTGATTCCCAGCAGCTTGCAAGGAATGGGGTCTTTGGGCTGCTCGTGCTGCACTCCTAGCCGTCAAGCAGTTAACTTCCAGCCAGCACCCAGATAACCCCCTCTCCTTGTGCCCTGGCAAATAGGGCCCCCGGTGGAGTTACGCATTCAGGGCACGTTCCCCATCCCGCCCTGCTGGCTTGGGCTGGGTTAGTCATGCGTTTCACTCAGCGTGTCAGATCTGAGGCTGGCTGTCTCTCTCCTGCTCTGAGTCCTTGCTCTGTAAAAGACGGTAATCAACAAAAGGGCGGTTAAAGATGCGGAGCTTGCTTATAGGGTCTGGTCACTTCTTTCACTGTGATCTCGGGACTAAGGAGGTAGCATTCTGAGTACAAAGGGGTTTGAGTCCTGGGAAAGTGGCTGCGGCTGTACTGTTCAACTGTGGGGCACTCACTGACATTAGTGAGTGACAGTGACGTGTGAATGAAACATCTGGCTATTAGGAGAAAGCTAAATGAAGACCTGATGCGAAGGCATTCCTCATGGCCCAGATTTACTTCTGGGAGCTACTGTTAAAGCTCCTAGTCGCTATGTGGGGATTGCATCGTGTTTGTAAGTGTATGGAATAAACTGCTCGGGTTCCTTCACTTGCATGTGTTCCACCACCTTCAGGTATAATCTTGTGACAATTTTAATCACTTCCATAGCAACCAGCCTGTCGTAAGCAGGATTACGGAGCCCAGTAAGGATGGAGGGCACAAGGAATTTAGGAAGGAAGTGTCCGCTCGTGTAAGTATCCATGCTGACGTGGAGCGAGGAGGGGTGGGCGCAGGACATGCACGCGGGGAGGGTGCACACGTGTGTGGCGTGAGCCGTGTCCTTGAACTGACGTGCCAAGATCTTAAGGTGAACCTGTGGGGTTAGCAGGTAAACCCCACACAGGGCTAGTCACTGATCTCAAGGCGCAAATTTGCAGACTGCCTTTTCTCAGCTGATGGGATTAAAACCTTGAAGGCACCAGGGACACGTTAGAGCCAGCTCTTTTCTTTTCATGCCTTCCTTCTTTCTGCTCCCCTGTCAAGAGCACCCTAGGCCCACCAATCTGGATAGGGTAAGGTTGGTGTGTTACAAAACACTGACTGCATTATTTCCACCAGTTCTATCCAGAGAGGCAAATTAAAATGCTTTCTCAAAGCACACTCAGCTTACTTCTCCATTTAGTAAGAACTTGAGTTGGCAATTTTATTGTTGAAGCTGATGGGAAGAACCAGCAAAACCAAAAGCTTCCCTCTTAGCTCCTCCTGCAGTGAAGGCTAATGGTGTAATGGTGTCTTGTGAGGTCTTTCTATAGGCCTTTAAGGGGAAAGGGGAGTACTTTACTAGGACACGGTTATTGCCAGAGGTACCGTGGTGGGTTTTATGCTGCATGGAGTTAAGTGAGAACAGTTACCAAATGCTTTGTCAGAGTGTCTGAGCAGATGCCCCAGTCTATTTTGTTTGCAGTTTATGCGCCACTTGTTTGCATTCAATAAAAAGCTCCATGAAGATGCAAGAGTCCTTGCAGGTATTTGTTTTATTGCTTCAGGGAATCTTATCTCGGAGCTGCTCAAAACTTTCTAGAGACTTGCTCTCACTTCTTGCAGTGTTTGGGTGATGTAACGAATGGTTCGATTGCCTCAGAAAGTCAAAAGTGCTGCTTGGCTCTTTCCCAGAGGCTTTAACACCTGCTAAGAGGGTGAAGGATTCCAGGCAACTGCTGCCAGCCCGTTAGGGCTTTGAAAAGTCTCTTGTCAAAGATCCAGTTTCCTTCATAGCTTGGGAGTCGGATAATGTTCCCCACTAATCTAATGCAGTCGGTCTGAGCAGATCTAGCTGTGTGTTGCTGCCCAAACTATTTTTCTTGTTGCCGGTGTTTTTAGTGAGCTGATCCAACTTTGTGGCACGCAATCGTGATCACAGGTGTTGACAGGGAAGAGGTGAGAGGGCTTAGGAGGCCATGACTGTCATCTTTTTAGCTTCAGAGAATCTTCAATAACCGTATTTTGACTGGTCCACAGTTCACAGATTTGGCGTAAAATACTTGGCTGTGAAGAGCAGAAAGAAGAACTGTGTGTAGGGAAGTATGGATCTTAAGTATGAGATATTTGAAGCGCAAGCTGAATGTCTGGTGTAACCTAGCTTAAAAATGGGTACAGAGCTATCCAACTGCACAAAGATGCACCTGGCTCCCTTCTGTGGCGTGCTGCGTGCCAGAGTTCCTGAATAGCCGGGAGGATTTTTGTGAACAAGTTGGTGAATCCCATGTTGTGATAAAGTCCCAAGTAGGCAAATTTCTGATCTTCACAGGTAAGGATACCTGGTGCTTCAGAAGAGCTCTTTTCAAATGGGAAGTAAACTATGGAGAGAAATGTAGGTAAAACACCGAAGGGTTTTATGAAGCTAAGGAAAGTGATTCATCAGTCAGAAGATAGCTGGCCAAAAGTCCATCCAGCTGCAGCAGTGAACTGGAAGACACCAAGTTAAAAATAAACAAGAGAGGAAATGGCTGGCAGACAGCAAATAAGGAACCAAGCCCCAATTCCTGGTGCAGATCTGATGAAAACACATTTCAGAAACAACAACAGCCAGAGAAGCTGATATAATGTATTTTCATGCTCAGCACTGGGGAACCTATAAATTCAGAATGCCGATAGGGTAGCAGCACTAAAAGCTATTTTTAAAATATTTTTTGTTTGTTTTAAGTGGAAGTGGCCAGTGTTAGAGACAACATACTGAAATCATTGAAGCGCCACAAGGTGTGTGTTGGAAGGCTAGCCAAGCCAAAGTCAGAGGAACCACAAGGATGGTCCATAGCAGGAATCGCCCACTGCTTTGTTGCCAAAAGGCTGTGGCCTGGATGTTGTACGGGAGGCTGGATTAGTCCTTTCCACGAGCTGTGAGGCCAGGGATCTATCCTGACTTTGTGTTGCTTTGCACTACTGCAGTACGTGATTGTGTAATAGTCAATGGACGAGGCAGCTGGCTGCTGTGCAATACCTGAAAGGGATTTTTTTTTTTTCTGCATCCTTCCTCATGTTTCTGCTTTTAATTTCAGGAGGCTGTATTTCTAACTTCAGATGTGAACTTAAAAACAAAACAGCAGTGCGAAGAGTGCATGCCCTTGAGTTTTCCTTCTGAAAGACACTGTGATCTGAAATGTCACCTCGCTGCCAGTCGTTAGTTATGAAGAGCATCGAGGAAAAGAGCCCGGGTTGTGGTCAGAAGTTCAAGTCCCTTGTGTGACCTCTCCCCTGGGTGATGGGGACCTGCCATGGGGGGAGCGCTGCCGCCTGGCTATTCAGCTGGCACTGCTGAGCCCTGCGTGTGAGTGCTGTGCTGGGGGAGCCCTCACAGGGGCTATTTTGGGTGAAGAAACCTTTCCCTGGAGGCTTGTTGGATGACAGTGCAACACCTTGGTCTTGACATGTCAAGCTCTTTGGTTCTAGTGCTTCTGGCTTGATGTGGTTCTTTATGTATAGAAAGAATTCATCTTGAAGGCTGGTTATAAATCTGAAGGTAGCGTTGGGAAGACAAGGAAATATGACTTAATGGTATACTCAGCTAGAGACAGAACAAAACAACAAAAAAAATAGCTCGGGATTATGCTGCGAGGGGGGAAGTCTCAGTCAAGTTAGGACATGAAAGCAAATGTACTTCCTTCTCTCTCTTTATAATTTTGTCCACAATGAGTAGTGTTGCTGCTGCTATCTGAAGGAGAGCTTCAGTATGTTTCACATTTTCAAGGTCAGAGCTGCTGACTTTGGTGAGACTGTGTTGGTGGGAGGATGCGATGCTTTCAAAATGCGAAACTTGCAGCGGTGAGATGAGCAGCCGTTCTGGAGAGATGGGGGAAGCTGCCTGTCTCAAAAGCAAGTGTCCAAAGAAGCTTAAATTTCCCAATGAAATGCAACGTGAATAACTACAAAGGATAAGTTGATCACAAGTGGAGAAACAATTTGCAGTCAGCGCCTTTAAAAAGGCACAAGCTTTGCTTTGAGCCACTGGGGATGGCTTTTACTTTCAGATGTGCATTGGCATGCACCTCTGCATCAGTAGCAGTATGCAGATCATGCATTGAATGATCCTACAGGAGCAGTGCTGGCAGATGAAGGCACATCAGGATGACAGCGTACCCCCCTGGCTACCAGCAGGTGCTGAGGTGTGACAGTAACACTCGTGGCTCTGTCAGCGTGGAGGCACGGGGCACGGTGGCACATGCAGAAGACGTTGGATCGACAAAGCTCCAAGCAGCTAAAGCTTCAGCAGGGCATGCGGCATTTGTATTTCTTCCTCTAAAACCGACCCAAATAGCGCCTACCTCTCAGCAGAGCGCTTTGCGCTGATTTCTTCCCCAGATGTAGCTGCTGTGCAAACAAACGCTGAAGGACTTCGTTTTTGACAATGGCCCTCTCTGTCAAAGGCGCTTCAGCGCTCGCGAGTTAGCGGATTAGCATAGCAGGGGCGGTTTGAAGCAGTGCCGATAAGCGCGGAGTGTTTCCTGCTGAAATTATGACAGAGTGACTTAGAATTCTGCTGCCTTGCACATTTTTCAATCCCTGACTTAATAGGAAAGTTTTGGCTGCCTGAAGTGTCACCACATCCTCTCTTGCATCTGTAAATTGCAGGAGGATTTTCTGGTGTCCGAGCCTGCAGCGCACACAGGCTGAGGTTGGTGCTAGAAGAGGTCGCACTTTGTTCTGGGAACTGTACACCATTACAAAATGCTTCCTCCTTTGTGCTAGATTTTGGAAAACTATTCTTTCTAATAACCCAGAACACAAAGGTGTTCTCAAATTCCGTGTATGTGGTGTGGTTTGTTTTCTTCTCATTGTTCAGGAGCTTAGGTATGCTCAGAGGGTCCAAGAGAAAGTTTATTGTTGCCATTTTCTTTACAAGAGCTTGTTTTTTTTTTTTTTAACAACAGTAAAGCTGCCTTTAACTTGTAGAAGTCAGCACAAACAAATCGACTTTAGTTTTGCCTGGTTTTACACTCAAAACCCAGGAGATACTGTAGTTATACCCAGTCTCAATTCTGCTGCATGGTTTGCACTTACTCTCTGAATGTTTGAAGAGTGACTCTATTTCCCCGTGATGCATCAGACCTCTCTTTTTTTTTTTTTTAAACATCCTGCTTCTAAGAAGCAGGCGATGACTGATTCCGAAATGGGTGCTGTAAATCATGCTCGTGTAACAAGCGGAGGTATTGTGCTGTGCGCAGGTCTCTGTGCCGCAAAAAACAAGCATGGAGCGTGCTGGTGCTGGCGGTTCCTAAACTACACGGTAGTCAAATGTTGTACATACCGAATTATTTGTCGTTGAAATTGCAAGTCAAACAAAGGGTGAATAAGTCAGTAGAGATGTGCAAAGAGCGTTGAGGTGAATGCTGTGTAGGAGGACACAGGCTGCAGAGCTGCGCGGCGCTTACTGGAGGGTGCGGCTTGTGGGGCGCAGGGGTCTGGCTCGAGTTCTCTGCCATTATCTGCAGCTGTGTGCTCCAAGTCTCCGTCTTAGCTTTCTCTGTGGAAGTGCTCTGCACAAAATTCAGCATTTGGAATCCTAAAACTGATGTGACTCTCCCATCCCAAACAAAGCGTGCAGCTTCAGACCCTTTAATCATTGCTGTTTGAAGTGGAAGCTTGCGGCTTCTGAGGTCATGGTTACGCAGTCACCAGCAAAGGGAAGGCAGAAGGGCACGTCCGGGACGGTGGCAGGCACGCTTTGCACCCTGCAGTTGCTCGGTGATTAAACCAAGGAACTGACCTGGCTGAGAACAGGTTTCAACACCCGCGCAGAGGCAGGTCCGGGGGAAGTTACACTATAACTAGCCCTGATGCTAACCAAGGCTGTCTGCAAACTTGAGGCCAGGGTGTCTGAGCAGCTGGCCACGGAACTGGACTGAGCACCTGATCCAGGTGTAAAACACAGTTTTCTTCTTGTTGTTTGGTTATTGTAACCCTGCTCTGGCTCACCATGCACCCACACAGGAGGCTGGGTCTGGACATGGGTTGAAATGAGGGACTATATCCCTTTCGCAAGCAAACCCCCAGTGTTTTAGTGTTCTGTTGTGTAATACATAGCTTTGGTCTGTCACCATGAAAACACACCTGCGAAGCAGATAAACCAGAGGCAGGAGCCAAGTGCCTGTGTACCGTAGTGCTTCATCACCCAGAGAATTGGGGGTAAGGTGTGGGTGGAAAGGTTCTGGGTGCACAAAGCTGGGCGTTCAGTCTCTCTTTTGGGATGTCGAAGCAATAAACATAATCAGGAGCCAAATAAAAAGTTCTTGGCTGACTTCTGTCTTCATGTGACCCTATAGCTTTTTCTAAACCATAGTCCTTTTAGGTTTTTTTTCCCCTTTTAACCATCATGGGGAAAAAAAAGACATGCTTCCGGCTTTGGCTTATAGATTAGCTGTTTCCTGCTCTTTATGGCTTCTTTCTGGTTTGGAGGCAGAAACAATGTGGGGCTTGGAGAGTTGATAGAACAAACCACTATACCGCTAGTGACAAGAGGTTTGTGATAACATTTTATTTCTGGTTATTCTATGGCTGCAGAATTGTAACTGAGCAGGGGGATATTGCTGTTAAGTGAACCAACACATCCTCTTCCGAGCTTGTTCTTTCCTTCTTTCTCACTGAAGACCATACCCTCCATCACTTTAACAATCTTGAGCTGTTCCGGCTGCCATTTGAGCACATGATTGATTTTTGATTTCTTTCCCTTTCTACAGCAGTGGATTGTGTGTGACTTGATTGTGATTTGATGCTGCCATCGGCGCGCGCACACCTCCTTACCAACAGAGCGTATTGCAGCTTCAGGAATGACACATGAAATCCCACAGAGCCGTGTTCTGTTGACACCAAAGTCTGAGGTGGTGGTGTAATAGCATGCTACAGCTGGCCAAGCAGTAATACAAATGACTATCTTCACTAGATCTGCGGAGTTCAGCTGTGTAATGTAGCTGCCGTCCCCACCTTCCCCGCGAGTTTCTCTGCTGCAAGGCTGCGTTTTGAAGCCCTTTGCTAAGTTGCACCTCTTTTAAAGAGTAATGAGGTTGAAAGCAAGATACAGGGCTGTGTGACTAGTTACAGCCCATCCATTTATCAGTGAAATTGTTTTCCAGTGCTGCATACAGAGAGAAACTGTCAAGCCTGATAAATATGCTTGAGCTTCTTCACTTCTTCATTCTCCCTAGAGCCGAGTTTCCAGAAAGAAATATTGATATGTAAAGTATTGGAGATGCTCACCAGGGACCAACCTGGAGTGGAGACATGGCAGGAATATTTTATTTGGAAGCTGGCTGGGTACACAGTCAAAACAACAAACAGTTTCTTTTGTTTTATGAAGATTTTACTTTTCTTTTATTAGGAAAGGAACTGAACTCTTCATACACTGAAGTGTCTGGGAGGGGACATCCTTTCAAATGTTTGGCACGTTGCAGATAACGGCACCCTTCCTTTAATCAGTAACCTTTTTTGAATGTTTTTTTTAATGCGGAGCAGAGCCAGCGAGTCTGGGGTTCTGGGCATCTTATGTCTGTGCTCTGGTTGAAACAGCTCTTCCTGCCGAAATTAAAATCGGAAACGAGCTGAGCTACACATGCTGAACAAGAGGAAGACGGGGAGTGGCTTGGTGGCAGGAAGCTTGCTAGTTCTGTTTATCTGTTCAGTAGTTTGGAAATAACTACTTTGGAAATGCCAGGAATTTGGCTAGTGGGAGCGTTTGCTGTCCTGCTGTCTATGCAGGTTCGATGCTGGGAAGAAGTGGTGCTCTCCTTGTAAGCTTTTAGTTCTAGTAAAACTCGTGACTAATACGGGAACACACACGCACACTTTCATAGAGAGGTGTGCCTTGACTCTGCGTCAGAGCTGTTGGTCTGAACGGAGATTTCTGCATGCTTGGTGGATGGGAGTCAGACGCCAGCCAATGCATGGGATACAGCTGGATGTGCTTTAAACTCAGTCCCCCTGTTTTGCCCCATGGTATTTAAAGGTTATGCTGTTATTTCCGGGGTCCATGGACGAAACTTTAACTTTAGAACCCCAAACTCCTTGAATAGTTTGTTTTTACAATATCAGCATCCAGGTCAGTATTTGAGTTTGAATCATCTTAAAGATCACAAGGTAAACGCGGTAGTGTGAAGTGAAATCTAAATGGGCTTTTCCCCCTTATGTATCGTTGTGGAAGTAAATTCTTCTTCTGAAGGAGGAAACTTTTGCTTCTGAAGGACGGACAGAAGTGTTAAACGTGTCTTAAACATGAATGATGAGCCCTTCCTAAATGTAAATGCTTTATATTGTCAGTCTATGGGCGTTTGCTGTTTACTTTGGGATGATCAGTAACTTCAGGCTAGCAATAGTTCTCGGGGTAGGTTATGTTTTCCAGAGGGAAATTTGAGCTCGAGGAATCATTATGTTAATGGGATTCCTTGGGTAGCAGCTTCTTCCTACACCTAGGAGAGCCATTGTGCCTGGAGAAATCACTAGGGATATGAGCAACAAGGAGAGGAGGCTAAGCCTAACTTGTCTAGAGATCAAATGCTCCACCGGAGCGAGTATTAAAATAGCCTGGGGAGCTAAGAGGGTCTTTGGTGCCTACAGCGATGAGCTACATGAAATAAAGCTGCCTGAGTCCTGGGACATCAGAGGCTGGTTTTGAGCGGGCCTCCTGTTAAAGGACTTGAAAAGACAGCCCTTACGAGGCAGCTTGTCCAACTTGATTAGATTTTATCCGGAGCTTGATTGAATTTGTGGACAAGATTATGAAAAGCACCACGACTGTCAGTGAGGTGAGAAGTCTTTTGAGGGAAAATTCTCTAGTGTCCCTGAGGACAGTGCTTTTAAGTTCGCTTATGGATATGAGGATTCCTTGATTTAGTTTTAGGTTTTTAATGTGACGTTCTTGCTGTTGTGCCATCAGCATGGCTAGTCTAACACATGGTTCGCATGGTGCTATTTCCTGAACTTGGTGTTTGCTTGAGCCTGTCCTGAAAGTGGAGGGTTTTTTTGTGGTCTTAGTCCCTGGGACCATGGGAAAAGCTTTGATCCTCAAGCAAAGCAGCAAAAATAGACTTGCTTGTTAGGGTGGAGTTGCGTTTGCTGTGCTTCGTTGCTCTAGCAGGTCAGATTAGACAGATAGTGACCTCTCGATAGCTTGCTTAAATAACACATCTCGATATTTGTGTAGTGGATATCGGTCAGGCTTTCATTTGAGGATGTGGGGATTTTATAGCCTTTTGTAAGAGCAGAGAAAAATGAAGGAAAACCTTGACATGTTTTTCTCTCTTTTACCCAGGATGGAGTAAATGATAAGCTTTTAGAAGCAGCTGTGCCTCCTACTCCAGTTTTTGCTGGCTCTGTTTTGGTGAAAGAGTGGCATTGCCTACAGCCAGGGGACCGCACCAGCGGTGTGCATGGACTGCAGGAGGGCAAGCCGACAGCACTGCACTGAATCGCCACAACCCACTCTCGCTGGTGTTCTTGTCTGTCAGCTGGTGGTACATGTCCAGCAGTGATGCTGGAGAAAGGTCAGAATAATCTCTGACACGCTTACACACAGCTGCGGCTGTTAATGTGGCAAGTAGTCAGCACTGGGGAGATCCCACTCATTGAAATTATGCTCCCTGCCTCTTTTTTGTAGGGGTAAAAGCAAGCTGATGCAGAAATAACAGCAATTTCCAAGCCTGAGAACTGTGCTCATGTAAATGACTACAAACCATTCTGGATACTGCACTGAATAATGAAGAAATCCAATCTTCAGCTGTCTGCTTATCAAATGTTTCCCCACCTACTTTTGTTGTATTTACCTCGGGGGAATTAACAAAAGAAGTGACAGATTTTTTTCATGTGAATTTGTACCCTTAGTCCGTAAAAACTTTAAAAATGCTTTTGTACTAGGTGTGCTGGCAGTGTCTGCCATTTCTCGCTGTCAAGAACGTGTGTGGGGAAGGCGCTGTATTTCCTGGAGCTTTTTTCCTTCTCTGGTGGTGACAGTGGTGCATCTCAGGGACTCCTGAGGTTTGTGGCAGCCAGACTACTGAAAAAAAAACATCTGTTGTTCTAAAACACCTTCTCCCTGCCCCAAAGTCCTTTCTTCCGCAGCTGTACGCTTGTAGCCTACCTGGGATCTAAGATCGGGTGACTAATATGGGCCTCTGCAGTATAATCATTAACCTGTAACGCTCTCCATAGGTTCAGTGTGCTGCCCGAAGACCTTGCTGTGATCTTTGGTTTTGTTTTCAGTGGCTGCCTTGGGAATGTAAGGACAGAGACCTTTGGCTTGCTTTCTTTCAAAAGTAGTGGAAGTTAGGCTACTGGTTTTGCTGTTCAAATTTTGGTGGTCTTCCTCCTGTTCTTCCTCTCTCCAAGCTGAGAGCTTCACAGGGTGAGCAGAGGCTGCTGCAGAGGTGGACCTGACCTGCCCGGCAGCGGCTGATCAGAAGAGGAGCTGAGCTCCTCCTGCCTGTGCTGGGAAGGGAGGCAGAGTAGGGCAGGGTGTCCACGTGGCTTTAACCCTCTCTGAGTGCTTCTGGGACGTGGTGGTTTGGGGACTGGGCTGAAGGAATTACAGACCGCTCTCCACAGCTGGTTGTGCAAGAGCCTGCAAGCCGTTTGCCTCATCTTTGAGTTTTTTGTCCAATTGCTGCACTTTTTTTTTCTTTTTTGTTTTACGAAGAGGTTAATTTCTATTTGCTCACATCTAATGTTGGTTTGGTTTAGGCAGTTGTGCTAGAGGAAAGCTGTAGCGAGCTCACCCGCAGTGAGCTGTCACACTCAGGAGCTAGAACTAGTTTTCCTCCTCCGCATCTGTATTGTATTTCACGATCTGCTTTGTGGCTGTGGCGGTGGTAAGCCCAACGGCTGCATCAATTACTTTTCCACATGATGCCAGCTTCTGTACTCTCTCCTGCTTGTCCTTCTGTGAGAAGCATTGATTTTTATTTTTTTGTAAATGTTGCTGTGGTCTTGGGCCTTGGAGTTAGAGCCCTTTTCGCAGAAAAGCCAAGGCAATAGAGTTCCCTGTTGTGACCGTTTTCTCCCTCGCTTTCCTAAGTTAATGGAGTGAAACATCTACAAGAGCAGCGCCGATGCTGTGCGGTGCTGCTTCTGAGGAGCACTAATGCCTTCTGGGTGCCAGCACTTCTCTGACTGTCAGAAACGAGCACAACTGCACGCATCTCACCCATCCCCTCCATCCCGTCCCCGTGTCTGCGGTACCTTCTTCCTGCTCGCCGGGGACAGCCAGAACCACGGAGCGAGGCAGAACGTGAGCTTGTCCCACCTTGGCTTTGTAGAAATAACCCGGAGCAGCCGCTCTGCGTTGGCCCCGTGATCTGTGTCCCCAGGTCCTGCCTGCTCGGGCCGCCTCTCCCTGCTTGACCTCAGCCGGGGGAGCGCGATCGATCGGGCGGCGAGGCGCAGAGCCCAAGCGATCGCGGTGCTCGTCACGCCTTGCTGTGGGCCTGCAGAGGAGGGGTTGAGCAGGGAGCTCTCATGCGTGCTGGCAGCCTCCTACCTCGGGCTCGTTGCTGTGCAGCTCTGGCGGGCGGCAGCCAATGGTAACCACGAGCATCCGCGCGGCCCGGCTCACCAAATAGCTCCTGCAGCGCCTTGGTTTCGGTCTGAAGCATTCGACTGCTCCATCGTGGCTTATTTTTCCCTTTCCCTCTGCCTCTCCTCTGCTTTCCACCCCCCTCCGCTGCCTCGTTTTGTTGTTTTGATGAATAACGTTCACGCTGTTGAGTCTCTTGTTCGGTCTCGGATTGAACTTGCTGCGTTTATCACGCCCACGGAGCGCCTGCCTGCGCCTTGCAGCGCGTGGGGGCTGAGCTGTCACCTCCTGGTGCTTCGTGACCATGGCAGGTGGGGTAGGTCATGCAGCTGGAGGCAAACCTGGGCCAGGAAGGCTCGTGCTTTGCCTGGCTTGCTAAACAAGCTGAAAATAGCCCTAAAATGGGGTCACCAGCCACTTTGCACGCACAGGTTCTCCACCAATTATGCGTGCCAGCGTGCGTGCTGTATGGCTGCATAACCGTTTGGGGCCCCGGTGCAGGAGGGATGCCGACCGACTGCTGCGTGCCTGAAGGAAGGTCACGGAGCTGGTGAGAGCCTGACCTTGCCCTTGGCCCCTTCAGCGTGGAGAGGAGAAGGCAAGGAGGATCCGGATCCATGAGCAGCCTTCCCCTACCTGAAGCAGGAGCTTGGAGAAGACAGCATCAGGTGGTTCTCGGAGGTGCACAGCAAAAGGATGGGGAGCTCTAACCATAAGTTACAACGGGAAGCAGCACCTGGGTGTAATTGCTCATGAATATTTTTTTCCGTAGTGCTGGAGCAGGGTCTGAGGGAAGCTTTGGAAACTCTAGCCCTCGAGACACTTGAAACTTGCCTGGACATGGCTCAGAGCAGCCCCATCAAACTATGAAATTAGCCCTACTTTTAGCAGCAGGTTGGACTACAGTGACCTCCAGAGGTCTCTTCCAGCCTGTTATTTTCTACCACTTTAAGGGACCTGTGAAATTGAGGTTTCTCTCTGAAATCTTGTAGCAGTGACATGTTGACTTAGTGGAGTGAATGCTGTAAAACTGGAGCTGTAAATGTGCACATTTAACATTTATGGGAATTAATCTTTCAGGACTCTGTGGCGCCTGTTTTCAAGTTCCTGAGAAAGGAGACCAGACAGCTATGAGTGCTGCTTTCCCCTGCTCCCTGGGGTGCTCAGTTGAGGCTGAGTGGTGCTTCTGTTTTCCAGTTATCCCCCAGTCCTCGTTAGTGTGATCTCTGTTTATAAAATGTTCTTTCCATTCATATACTTTCCATATAATCCTTCTGAAATGTATTGACTCATGGCAAGAGAAATATGTAAAGAAAGTCCTCCTTATTTTATCTTTAACTAATAAAGTCCAGTGGTGTGCAGGCGGGTTACAGTCTAACTGTAATGAAAAGCTAATCACCAGCCTTCTCCGCTCCTTGGGATCCCAGGAGGTTACTGGAGCAGCACACTGCCCCAGTTTCTCGTCCTCGTGTGTGCGGTGTCCGAATTCTTTCTTGATTTGGTGTTTTCAGCGTGGCTTTTGAAAAGCTGGTTTGATGTTGGTTGGCTGCTACGTGTAGGGCCAGCATCTGACATATGACTTCAGAAGGGGAAAGCAACTTAAGTAGCTTAATAGGATTTAGCTCTGTCTACGCTGTCCTGCCAGAGCACGTTATAAACCACTTTAGTGGGATTCCTTCTTTAAATATAACCATGACATCAGCATCGGCAGAACCTCCATAAGAGCTCTGGGAACTCTCTTGTAAAATCAATCTCAAAATGCACTTGAGAAGAATTAATGAATGAATGAATGCCCGTGCAGGACTCAAGGTCTGGGAGGAATCCTATCCGTGAGCAGGGTGGAAGAGTATCTGAAGGAGGGCTGTGTGCATTAGTTTACCTTTTAAAGTGCTTTGGTTTCTAGTGTAAATGATGTATCTGTCTTGGGAAAGTAGAGCAGCTAGCAAGCAATCCTGTTAGGACAAGGTGGTGCAAATATGTGCTTCTTTTAACTGATATAACTACCAGTACAGCAAAATAACTCGCTGTCCTTATATATTCCCAAAACTTTTTGGTAAGGGAGGTTAAGTGAGGCATATTTGTCCCTAAATACCTGATATAAAGCCAGAACTGTAACTTTTTTTTTTTATTATTTTTTTAGGCCAATGGCCTTTGACATCGTTTGGCTTTGCAGGCAGACAAGCCTCAGCTTTGCTGAGTCGAAATGAGACCATCTCACCTCTTCTCCCAACCCACCTGGGAAACAGAGAAACCGTGAGAAGAGCTGCTCAGACCTGGAGCTGCAAAGGGGGGTGCCGTCTGATTCTTGCTGTGGCACCGCATTGCACTTGTATCTGCGGAGATTTTCAATCTGTATGCACTCTTACCGTTACCTCTTGCCCTACTCCTGTGAACGGCATTCGAGATGTGAATTTAAAAAGCGTGTGGTCCCCTCCCTACAGCATGCTGAATGGGCAGCAGGGGCAGAGGGGCGAAGCTGGGCTTGCTGACCCCTTGCCAGGACGCCGCTCTGGAGGGAGCGCCGTCTGATTTCCCCCTGCTCGCTCACAGGACCATCTGCAGCTCCGCTCTGTTAATGGCGAGAGCTGTAAAGAAAGCATCTCTATTCAAACTGCATTTCCCTTCAGCATAGCTGCCGGAGGCCCTAATCCCTTCTCGGCGCTTGGCGAGGAGCCTGCGTGGGGCCTTTCTTAGCTCTGCAGCTTCCCTCGCGCAGGCCGCGGTGCCGAGAGGAGAGGTGGTTAATGACGCTCCCAGTCTTGTCAGTGGTGCAGAAACACAGGCTCCAGCTGTGACTGCGGTGGGTCTTGGCTGGCTTGGAGAGGGGTTTTTTTTGATCAGCTTCCTCTGTTAGTCTCTCGATGGTAGTTTTTTCCTGGGTTTGAAGGTTCCCCATAGTGAATATCGGTTGTCTTCCTCCCTGAGGTGTCCTTCTGAGAGCTTTTTTTTCTCCTTTAATGAAAGAGGGGAAAAATAACCAACAACAAACCACTCAACCCCCCCCCCAAAAAAAACACAAAATAAAACTGAGGAAGATGTGGGGTGGAAATGCTTCCTGCACATGAATGAGCCTCTCTTTGGGAAGGGAAATGCACAGCTTCAAGTTGAAGGAAGAGATTTTTTTTAAAAAACAAACAAACAACTGTAATAGACTGCAAAGAGGAGGTTTGGGAGTGAATTTAGGGTGAGAAGCGTGGCAGCTGTTTGTCACTGCCACTCTGACAGTTAATGGCATGCTTGCATTGTTTGTGCAAGAAGGGCAGCTCAGGTCCACATCAATAGATGGGTCAGAGGTCTGGGTTCCTCCTGCCCCAGCGTGCGGGAGGAAATCGCTGGCCCTATGGGATGTTGCCCCTTGCCAGTCCTTCGTGGCCTCTCCACATGACTGACATCCTGCATTAAAGCTGGCTTCAAATAGAAATTATTTTAAGGAAGATGTCACGTGGACAGCTAGCAATAGCACAACGGGTTGTGACTTTTTAAAGATTTAGGGCAGTTTGCCCTTGATTTTGCTCTTTGTTCCTTCCCAGAGGTCAGCCAGCAGGGCAGCTGTACCAGTGTCATTTGCTAATGTAATCAGGAGTGCTATTTCTTTCACCTTGTAGCTGGCTTATTTTGCGTTATGAACTACAGTAAGTTTTTGCTGTGCAAATGGCCGTTTGACCTGCTTTAGTTGTACAGAAAAATGCCCTTAAAGCTGAATGGGGCAAATATAAATGGAAATGCGGTGCCCCCTTTTTTTTGTCATTATTTTTTGTTGCTGCTGTTGTTCCAAACTTCTTGCTTTAGATTCTGACGGTTGGCTTCAGGCTTCAAACTGATCACAAGCTGGACGTGGATCTCCAGGTCAAAGACATCTGAACAACATTGGTGGAGCCCATTCACATCACTTCTGTGCAAGTGCAGGAACCCAGTCATAACAACTTGCCTTCCTGTTCATTCAGTGCTAACAGAAGCATGCTGTGAAGCCACTTGAGGTAGATTGGTTATCTTGACCAGGAAAGTATCCCTTTTCTTCTTAATTAATTTTTTTTTAGACTGAAGTGCTCCCAAATGCCGAAGTGTGTGCTAGAGCTTCTTAGTTACACTAGAAAATAGTTCAACTGGTGGCTTAATTCTTTTGCCTGATAGCTGCTCTTTAGGAAAGGACCTTTTCACGGTGCCAATGATATGAAGCAAGCTGTAGAAATGTTAGTAGGCACGTTAAGTTGCTTTTCAAGTCTAACATTAGTAACAGTTTGACGCTGGGGTTCCCATTCCAATTTGGAATCGCTCTCATTATTCTGCATCACTTCATGGTTCAATGCAGGATTTTCTGGGTAAGATGTCATTCTGTAAATGATACAAGAACGCAACCCCACTGGCCCAGCAGTGATCACGTTTTCTATTTCTAAGTATTTTCATATCTCTTGGATTTCTACTTGCTTTCTATATTCCTGTGGTACAGTCAGAACACTTTTTACAATCCTTCTGATTGTAAGGAGTTCTGGTTCCTTGTTTCCAGTTATAGTTGTTTTTTGTGTTTTTTTTTAAAGTGTTTAGTGTCCTTTGCAGATCAGTTATGAGTCTTTCCACAAAGCCACTGCTCTACCCTGAAAAGTCTCCTTAAAATGTGCTCATTTGGTAGGTCCTAATAGACATTGAGTACATTATTTGCACGCAGTGCTTGGGAACAAAGGTAAAGCTGCTGCTTTTCTGTTGGTCCTGGGGTGCCTTTTCTCCCCAAAGCAAATGAGCTTCCTTACGTGCCTGTGTCTGATTGGTGAGCTTTACCGGATCCTGGTTCCAGTCCCACCAAAATTAGCTGGAGGTGGAAGGCTGCAGTGGTGTCACTACAGGGATGAGGCACTGCGCAGGGTCTAGTAGTGGAAAAATATAAAAAGAAGCCTGCCTGACTTTCCAGAATCACTTCAGTCCAAGTAGGGTTGTTAAAAATATCTTCTGTTAAAATGAACTTCTTTCATATGGAAATTTTGGAGGCAAATTTGGAAACTCAGTGTGTTTTTTTTATCTCGTGGGGTAGACGGGAAATGGCCATACTCGATCTGTTTTTCCCTGCTTTGATATGTCTGCAAATCATGAGATGCACAGAGAAGATGCCAGCAGGATCTGAAAGGAAGAGTGCTTGTGTGCCTGTGCACGCTCTGGATGCAACTGGATGCATATGCTGTTAAGAAACTTGAGCGAGTACCTTCTTTGTCTAGCAAAACTTCTTAACTAATGCATGTGATGTGATATTGGATTACGGAAGGTGATCCATCGAGTCCAAAATAATGTAAAATAATGACCGAATCAGCCACATTATCTCCAGCTGTCATGCTTGTGGAAACTCCTGTCCCTGATGATGGGACGGGCTCACCCTGTTGATAGCTTGCTGTCCCTTTGGGCAAAGTTTCCACAACTGGGATAAGATTTTTGTTTTCCATTCCACTTGGGGGTGGCTCTTCACATTTCCGCTCTTCCCCAGTGCTTTGTTTCCTCTTCCAAACAGAAGTGGTGTGGGAAAGCCTCTCAAAGCAGACTGGAGGCTGGCTGTTAATGGGGTACGGCATGGTCGGTGCAGCTGGCAGTAACCTCCCTGCCGGGCCTCTCCTGCTCTGCACGTCTGAGCCGAGCACTGAGCCCAGCCTTTAAACTCTGTAGTGGCTCTCTTCTGGTTTGGGTGGCTGTTTGAAGAGGAGGCGATTAGGCAGGACAAGTAACACTGCTGTGATCCTAAGTATCTAAACTGCTGCCGTGTCATTCCCTGCTCCGTACTGGAAAATACAGGCTTTAGGTCCTACAGAGGAACAGGAGAGAAGGAGGGGGGTGCATGTGGTCATCTCTGCTGAAACATCCTATCTTTCTTTATACAGGACTTCTGCAACTTACAGGAGCGCTGTGAATACTTGGGTTTCAAACCATATCTAATAAGAAACAGTTAAAGAGTAGCTAAAAAGAGCTGGTAGCTCGCAGTAAAACACAGCCTCCTTACAGATGGAGGCATGAAAGAAAATCCTTGAGGTTGGCGTCCGCTCCAGCATATGCACAGTCAGCGTAGATAGGTAAAAAATGTGATGTTCCAACACTTTGCTAGATAGTGAGTAAGGGTAGGTTTAATAGGATAGGCTTAATAGTGAGTAAGGATGAGATTTTTTTTCCCCCTAAATGAAGTGCATTGTCTGAGAGCCCACATTGTAGGAGGGGGGAGGGAAGAGGAGGGAAATTGGATTAAGTCACTGGGCTGCAGGCCTGAGCATTTCCTGCCTTTTTTTTTTTCCTTTTTTTTTTTTCTTTTTTAATATACCAGTGCTGCCGAGATCACGTGCTGAGCTGTGCAAGCCTCCCCTGGTCCCTGGCTGCGTGCAACAGGCAGCTTGGCAGCGCCGCACCTCGCCTTCGGGGAGATCCAGGCCAGCGAGAGCAGAGCTGGGGCTGGGGACTTGGCTTGGCAGGGGAATTTGTGTAGCGCCTGGGCTCGGGCCAGGTAACGCAGGCACTGCTTGCTTATCCCCGAGTTGTAGGAGCATTAAATTCGTGCTGCCTTTGTAGCGCGGAGTTTCTTTCCATTATCCAGTTTGCTGGAAAATTACCTTGTGAGGAGATTGGGTTTTAAGGCTTTTATGGGTGATACAGCTTTCTAAGCGGGGAAATAAAGCTGCTTCTAAAAGGCCGAGTAGAGGGACCGCCGTTGGTCAGGAACGCGTGAATTAATCTGTTGTGGGAAGGGAAGGGCTGGAGAAATTGTGCAGGTCTGGCATGGGAGAGCTGAGCGAGCACGTGAGCTGTGTGGGAGACCCATGCAATTCTTCTGGCGCTCCGCTTAGCGCCCTTCGCCTTAATATTCCAAATATTTATTTGATCTTTGTCTTTAAACGAAGCTGGCTAATAGGTTTAACGTTATCTGACCGGGAAC
The DNA here is from genome assembly GCF_040182565.1 of Anser cygnoides. NCBI lineage: Eukaryota > Metazoa > Chordata > Aves > Anseriformes > Anatidae > Anser > Anser cygnoides. Next base: position 5,004,473 of record NC_089887.1, read on the forward strand.
GTTAGGAAGGAGTGAACTTCTAAAGCCAGAGGCCTGTTCCCGAGGGGATTCCTTACACATTTTGCTGGTCTGGGATTTGGAGCAAAGACCTGCATGAACACTGATGCGCCCATGTTTTTTTTAGAGCCCTGCAAGGGAATTTGCAGAATCCCCAGAAAGGAAATCCTCCTTTTCAGCGAGAATGCTCATTTGACAAGCTGCCAGTTCTGAGCTAAGCCTCATTTAATAAAGATTTAGTCTGTGGGGACCTGTCAATGGAAACTGAATTTGGTGAGTGTCTCATTCTTTTCATCGCTGTAACGCATAGAGTTTTTCAGCCAGCATTATGGAGGAATGAGGGATAAGAACATCCAATTTAGAGGACCCCCTTACCTCTGGGAATGTTTCCTTGCTGTGTAAGATGGAGATTGCTGAGTTGGTAACAGCTGAGGGAATAAAAGGATTGTTATTTGACTTCAGCCCAATAGGATGCCGGTGTTCACCGCTGATTAGCGTGGCTTAGATCTGCATTTGTGGCAGGAAAAAAAAATACAACCCAATTGTTAAGCAAATCCTTTCTACTGGGTGCTTTCCGTCTCCCTTTGGTTTGTGATAGGAGGTGCTCTGATGAATTCTAGCACCTGTCCCCACGCAACCTATGGAAGCTGAGGTGCGTAGATGTACCTGCACTATAAATTGTTAAAGCACAGTCTCAAACAAACTCTGGCAATGATTGTATTTCGTGCTTGTTATTGCAATAAACCAACTATCAGCAAGGTTACGTCTTTCTGGCCTCTGCGTTGGTGGCTTCTGTGAATTGTAACAAATATAGGGGCAGTGTTGAAAGTGTTTAATTATGAAGTAAGGGGTCAGAATGTTAACGTGGAGGAAATGATGATAATTTCTAATCAAACTAGCCTTGTTCTCAGTCGTTGCATGTACAAGGGCACTTGAGAAATTAATCTGAATTAACTGGAGGAATAAATTCAAAGCAGATTAGTTAAACCACTTTAAATGCACTAAAGTGAATTAAACTGCACTGAATTAAGACCATTCTAGTTAAACTACATTAAACCCCTGTGTGAACACTCATTTGTAATTAAAGTGACTTTAGTTCACAGCTCTAATTCCAATTAACTCTGGAATGCCCTTGCCCGTGTAGATTGCCTCTCAGCATTAAGGAAGCTAGCTTGTGTATTTAACCAACCTGGTTAACCTGATTTGGGCTATCTAGTCGTGTTAGATGTTTCAACTGTAGATCTGTTTTATTCCAGTGTCTGGTGTCTTGTCCTTAGGTGATTAAATAAAAATAAAATAAAAATGCATGACGTAATCCTTGGCATTTCCCTTTTTTTTCCAGCAAGGAAAGCCAGTAGCCAAAAAAGCCAAAGGCAAAGCGTTGGCCTATATTGCTGCTCCAGTGTGGACTTGCTCTTACCGCGTGTATCTGTAATCTGCCGCGCTTCCTTGCAGCGTGCTTTCCCTGGGAGATGTCTCCAGAAGGAGATGAGGCGGTGGAACCTGTCCTCCGTTTCCATGGTGCTCTTCCCCGCTGCTGCGGGATCCCGAGCGAAGGAGAATACATCTCAGTGCCGTGGGAAAAGGCTCTTCCACGGCACGTTTCCTGCGCAGCCTTGCTTCTCTGCTGTGCTGAACGCAGCGATTGGCCTGGGAAGGCCTGTCCCCCAGGCGGAGGAGATATGGATGGTTTAGTGCTGAGATCAGTCGTGGTTTCCACATCCTTCCCCCCCCGGCCCCGCAATTACATTTGCCAATACGTGGCTGGCTGTGTTCCCTAGAAAGCCTGCGTCCTTCTGTGGAGGCTGTGGGATGAATGACATCCTGAGACGTTCAGTGTCTCGACAAACGCCACATACAGCACTCTTCACCAGAAGGGAGATGAAACGAAAATCGAGCCTCTGAACTCTCAGCACGATCAAAGCGAGCTGATGAGGGGTCAGAATGTGCTGCTTCTGTTGCCAGCATTGCACAGAGATCAGTTTGGTAGGACGTAATTATTTATCATCTGTGAGTACATAAGCTTCTCAGATGTTCTGAGGTCTGCAAAAAAGGTGTAGAAAGTAGTGTGGGCATGACACTATCCCACAGCAGTTTCTTTTCTTGCTAAGAAGACTTCCGTCCTTGATGGAATAAATAGAGATGAGTGCTGCTTTGGCAGCAGCCCAGTTTGCTTCATTTGTTCTTCTGGGCGAACGTTTTTCTCTTCCCACACTCCTTTAACCTCTTCTCTCTGTTCTATTATCGCAATCTTAAGTCACTGCATGGAAATCCAGAAGGAACATTAGTTGCAGATTGAGTGGAAAGCTTTCTCTTGGCAAACGCTAACTTTAAGGTAAAACTATAAACAGCTCTCAATCTGGCAATGATTAAGACAGCTGTGTTGCTGAGATGCTCAAAAGCTATAGCTGGTGGATTTTATATTTTGTCCTGTGGGTTGGAATTACAAAGTTTAAGATGAAATAATTTTCAAATTACTGATGGAAGATTAAAAGCAAATCTACATGCTTTTCGGGAACCACCTGAAGACTTTCAGCTTTCCTCTCAAGTTTCTTCTTGAGGTTTTAGAGGACTTTATGACTAGTAGTAAAATAGCAATGCTATCCAGAAATAGCTGTCATCTATTTCATGTGAAGAGTTGCTCACTGTGCCGGACTGCTGTTAGTATGGTTCAGGCCAAAAAAACGTGGTAATTGGAAACTGGATAGGCTGAAATTGGTAAAAACTTGTACTTAATATGGATTATTTGGAGTCTGTGTGTATTCAGGATTAAGTTTCTAAGCCCGTGCTGCTGCCAGGGCTTCTTGTGCCAAGTAGCCTTTGTGGCAGAGGGGAGGTGGTGGTGGGAGGACGAGGCCCTAAGCCAACACTGCTCTGTCCAGTCAAGGGGCAAACCAGCAGGCTTCAGGCAATGCTGAACCTTGACACTTGTGTGCAACCCAGTGTTTACCTCCTGCATTGCAATGCTTCGTTTTTATTTATTTTTTTGAGGTTTTCGTTAACGAAATGTGCCTAAATATATCTTGTATATCTCCTTTCTCATCTCGTGTAGATCACTACTGCTCTTCTTGACTACTTTTGTGATTGCAGTTCCTTACATGAAGGCAATTCCTGCTGGGGGACGATGGAGTGGAGTGTACGTCCCTTAAGTGCAGTTTCAGCAGCAGAAATTAGCCTTCCAGGACCACAGAGATCAGAGAGATATTCACGGAGCTAATGATGTAGATCACAGCTGGGAACTTGGGGTCTAAGAGAGCTGAAACCTGCTGTTCGGTGTGGGATTTTTCATCCAGTAGGCAAGTCTGTGTATCGGCTGAGTCAATACTGGAGACTTGGAGGCTGTGAATCGTGCTGTGCTGAAGGCTGATCTGCATCCATGTCCTTGGGTGTTACACCAGCACCCAAGGTACCCTCATACCATGTGAAAACTCCTGCCTCTGTAGAGCTTAACCAGCCCCAGGGGTTTTAGTGGGGGATGTTTTTGCCGTGACCTGTATTTCTTACAGCGATGGTGCCTCTCTCTGCATGGGAACCTAGATGTTTTCTGCCCCTTTTTGTCCTCTTATTCCCATTGAGAGGGTGAATGCCATGAATCCTGGCAACCCAGGCAGAGCTGAGAAAAGCCATTAACGCTGCAGCAGGCTGTTGAGCACAGTGCATGCACAAGACCAAGTGTATTCAGGTTTCACGGTGCCTTTCCAAGCTAGCAGTGCTGCTCATGGTTACTTCCCTGTGCATTGCTATTAACTTTTATTTTGAAAGAGCTGCTGAACACTGCAGCTTCGTCTCCTGCCAGTCTGGCTGATACCACTTGGATTTACACTCATTTTCAGGGACTGCTCTGTCTCCACTTCTGCCATTAGTGTCAGCACAGTGGTAAAATGTTGCTCCTCGAAGTTGTCTCCATTTTCCTGTAAGGGCAGTTCATGCATCATTCGCTATAAAGGTTCTGGTAGTTCAGCAAATGTTCGAAGACGAATTGATGCTCTTTTGTGGCAAAAGGCCCAGTGCGTAATTTTGCATTTACTTGGGATAACGTGGCCTTGGATAACCGAGTCCCAGATTTAGTGTTGCAGGATAAAGTCTCTGAGGGTTTATCCAGCCTCAACCCCCTTTTTAAAATACTGTTATTTAATCCCGACAAGCAGGCACAGGCATATCTTTGGTTGCAACCAGGCTTTCACTGCCAGCCAGGCTCTGGGTCCTAAACTGACTCATCAGTCAGAAAGATTAATAACCGCTCTGCTGGATGATTTCACTTGTTGTCATGGCACATATCCATTAATGGAAAACAAATATTCTCTGCAAAATGAAACACAGATCTGGGTGTACTGGCCAGCCAACCCCTTTTGGCTAAAGGCTTACATTTAAGCATATATTAAAGCGTCCCTTCAAAGTGAGAACTCCAAGTTGCTTGGTGCGTGGCAGTTTGTGTGTGTGTGCTCTTTTTTGTTTGCTTGTTCCTTTTCAGATGGGCTGTTCCTCTCCACCTGGAACTGCAGAGTGATTTTTTTGCTAATAAAGTCTCTGGGAGGACTTTTCGGTGGGTTCTTCTTTCCGGAGGCAATGCCTGTTAGCGAGCGAGGAGGGCCGAGGGTGCGAGCGAAGCAGCGCAGGCAAGCGGCGCAGGCAAGCTTTGCGTTACAGCAGCCTGAAGCATTTAAAAAATAACCAATATCCCCAAGGAGCTTTGGTAGGCTGAATGTGTTGGTTAAATTAGTACTGAGGGCTTGTACATGGCAGGCCTTCAGAAGTGGGAGAAGTTGGGTCTCCGAATGCAGCTTCCCTCTCGAAGGCCTCTTTGCGCTCAGGAACTCGAGCGGTGCGCACACCATCTGGCGTAATCATGGGAAAGGGGGAGAGTGCTTTTTCCCTTCCAGCCCCACTCTCTTAAAAATCCCCAAGTTTGGTTTCTACAAGGGGACGGAGTTTCAGCTGTTGAGTTTGGGGAAGGTGCACCTGTAAGCTCCCCGCATCCCCAGCATGCTCGGTGAGCTCTGGGTCTCTCTTTAGGCCGCGAAGGCACCCAGCGCGCAGCGACGTGGAATATCTGTCATGCAGCAAGAGAGCCCTAACTGGTGTGAATCTCATTATGTACAGCTGATGGGCACTACAGCCCATAAATACTGCCGTTTGCTGGGCTGGGAAGTACGTTCAAGTGTTGTGTGGCTTATATAGCTTGCCAGAATTCAAACACAGCTGGGAGTACCTATGGAGCAAGCTGGGGGAGAAGGAAGGGAAAAAAAACCCTCTGAAGAGGAACTTGCTGCCAGACTCCCTTGGAAATATTCAAGAATTTTGTTGAGAATCTTGCTGCAACTGCAGCATTCTGTGTTTCACGTCTTTGACCAGGAGGCAGTTGTTGCTTCAATCAGAAGGAAGCCTATAAATATTTTAAAGGAATTTCTGCATGAGGAGAAAAAGAGAGACTGATTTAAAAAGCTTAAACCTTAGTGTTATGTTTGCCGATACAGGTCTATGCCTGCCTTCCCAATATTGGGGCAGCAATAGGTAACTTAGGTCCTTTGCAGATATTTACGCCGTTTTTACTACATTGGCATTTGTCACTGCTACCCAAGGGTTTGCCCAAAAACACTTCTGGATAAAATAACATCCTTCTGCTTCATTCATTCACTTGAGAAAGAGTGGCTGGATTTAGTGTTAGAATTCATTTTATTTTTTTCTTATTTAACAAAAATGTTTTGCATTTTTGGGATTCAGCCAGGATTTTCTGAATAAAAATAAATTGGAATGGAGTTAAACACTTTCTGCTTTCCTTTCCTCCCAGGGAACATCTGAATAGAAATAGGTGCAACAATACCGAAGCTTGTGACTACTTCAAGCTGGTGTGTCTGTAGCATCTGCATTAGTTTTGCTGTATCTGTATGTGTGGATGGTATGTGGAGGGTTTAGCATGTATTCTAGGTCTACCTAGAATAGAAGCATTGCATGGAGATTTTTTTTTTTTAAATTCAATATCACACATGTATAATAAATTCCACCCCCTTTCAAACCTACTCATGCACTTGGATGTCTAATGAATAAGCCTGCATATTTATTCATGAGGATTAAAGAACTGTACAGATAGAGGCAGCTGGCTGAACTATTCATTTATTTTCTCTTTAAATCTGCTGACCTCTGATCTGGAGGAAAGAGGGAGCCCTCCCTGATTCACTTGGGCTGCTTGCAGATGGGGTAGACAAAATGGCTTGGCTCTCTGCAGCTCAGAGTCAGAAGATGGTTTCATCGAGCAGAGAGGCAGGGCAGGGAGAAAGCACTGCTCGGAGCCTCCTGTCTGTGGCTTTTTAAAACAAAACCCCAAAAAAACATATCAAACCACCAGTTTTCAGGTTTGGCCTTCAGCACTGTCTCAGGGCCGAGTCCTCAGACCTCTGGGCCCTGGCTGACGGCCTGCACTGTGGGTGCTCGGTGGTCCCACGCTGACGACTGGTTTTCTTTTCCTCAGGCCCTGCTGCTGTTGGGTGGCGTGGCGCTCTCCTGCCTGGCTCTGGACCTGCTCTTCCTCTTGTTCTACTCCTTCTGGCTGTGCTGTCGCCACCGAAAGAGCGAAGAACACCTCAACGCAGACTGCTGCTGTACAGCATGGTGTGTCATCATCGCGACCCTGGTGTGCAGGTAAGGGTGAGCACCTCGCTGCACAGGGCGTCGTGTCCCGTTTTCATGCTTGGGGTGCTGTGCCTGTAGTTAGTAAATGCTGGCAATAATCCCTCTTTCCGCTTGGTAGGTGTATGTTTTAAATGTCTGTAATGCATTTTCTTCCTCTCTGCCACTTGCTGAACTGCCTAATGGTTTGAGCGATGTGAAAAGGAATAGCTAATGGGCTGCTCTTTGATGCTTCGTGAGTGGTAAATCAAGGACGCTGCGTCCTTGGGAGCTTAACACTTAAATAGGAGGGATACAGAGTTCAGTTATTTGATGGGTCTAGATGGGGATTTCTTAGAGTCTTCGAGGCTGGTGTCTGAAAAGAATGACTATGGTTGAGAGTAGATTATGAAGAAAGAGGCACAAATCCTTCTTTTGGGTCTGGAAGTACGGTTGTTTGGACGTGGACGTTCAGATTTTGTAGCCTGTATTAGGCACTGCTACATTTTGTTGTATGTACTAATGTACAGAGCTCTCTCCAAGGGTTGCTAGTAATGCTGCTAGTGTCAGCAATGTTTCATGTTACGGCTGAACAATAGACACTCTTGGAGATGTTCCTGGAAAACCAGCGAATTTAAGTAGTTGGTGAAGAACATGAGCAGAAGAAGTTAAAATGAATGAGTTTACATTTTGCATTCTGGGTTTTTTTTTTCTGTTTGTTTTTTTTTTTTTTTGGTCAACACAGACAAGGATCCCATTTGCTAGAAAGATAACAATGGGGCATCTGAAAGCAGGAACATATTTGCAGACCCCTGGAAAGAACTTCGGGCTTAGTCTGTTTTGACTTGAGCAGAATGAGTTCTCTGGGATCTGTGGACATTTACACTGAGCACTGAGTTTTCCTGCCAATTCCAAGCATTATTCCAAGCAATTCTCTTACCTGAGAGTCTAAGTGGTCTGAGTTGCCCCTCCGCAGTTCTGAGAGCAGTTCCGTGTTCAGAAAGGAGGCAACAACGAGACAATTGTATTTTGTTGCATCTCGTGGCTCGCTTTTTCTGTTAACCTACTGACAGACCATGTCCTAGATACACCACCCGTTTGGAGGCATACGTGTTCCTTGAAGGCCAAGCTTAGCTGTTCAGGGGCTAGACTGTGCTATTAATGGACTTCTCCATTAGAAAGCAAATGGTATTTGCTCTTTCGAGGCACATACTTGAGAGACTAGAAAACCCCTGGAGTACTAGAACAAACACCACAGAGCAGACATTACTATGTTGTGGGTTTAGCAAGCTGGGGATGGATTTGCCTGTGAAAGCCAGGGCTCAGTGGTTTGGAGGAGAGCTAGTATGTTTAAAAAATACTGCTGTCGTTGCAGGGAGCTCTTCCATGCTTTGCTGATTGCAAGTAAGTGCCTGGAACGGAAAGGCAAACTAGAGAACAACTCAAAAAAGAAATCTCAACCTCAGACACCTTTCTTTTTAGTGATCTCAGGAGCTTCAGCTGCATCCATTCCAATCCACTGAAAATGCTGTGGTCCTAACCCTTTCTTACAGAAACTCTAACTGATGCTATTTATAGTAGTGTTGCTGCTACAGGCTCTTGTTAGCTATTGTTATGCAGCATTTGTGTCCAAGACAGCTGCTGCAGAGTGTGGTAGTTCTGTTTGCTTTTAATTGTAGGCAGGGTGAGGAGGAGGCTTTCTGCATATCTCCCCAAGTGTGCATGAGACAATTTAAAGTTGGAAGGTCAGCATTTAAATTCTGGTAGGCTTGATGCAACTCCCAGTCATGTCCACAAGCTGGAAAACGGCTTAGGCTTGCTCAAAATCTGAACGATTGGTTTACATCCTTGGTGTACTATTTATTTCTGCAAGTATTAAATGCAGGAGTATCCTTAAAATTAAGATTCTCCTGGAATCTGCAGTGATACTGCCTGAATATTTGTTCTGACCTTTTTTTAAAGTTCCCCTCTGAAGTTGGCGCTTGCCGCGGTAGCAGGATGGTACCATCCCTGGTAGCTGCAGCTGCTGTCCAAGTGCTGCTGCTCTCTGCGAAGCCGAGGTCTGTTTTCTGCCCCTCTGACAGCAGCTGGATGCGACAGCACACTCAAAGCGGTGCCTTTTGGCACTCTGTGCTCGGCATCTGGCTGGGAATGCAGATACGGCTTCCGACAAGCAAGGAATCCAATCTGCACTAGCAGGAAGTCCCAATTAGGTACCAGCAGTTAAAGATCAGTCAACTGGAGATGTCCTGTCCTAGCTGTGCGTGACATGCAGCAGAAGTGCCAGACCGGCAGATGCTGTTAGGTTCCAGCGAGAGGGAACAAAGCTCCACTGAATGTCTGCCTGGGTCAGCAGGCTGACCTGGGAGGCAGTTCGCACCAAGGGGAACAAAGGTGGCTTGGATGCTCAGGCAGTGAGAGGAGCCAGAGACTGCGCTGTTCTGTCCAAGTGCCATGAAGTGGGCTGTTGTCTTCCTAGCTGAGAACTACTTTACTCTGGTTGAGCCCAGCCATGCCTAGTACACGCTTATCTAGGTAGTGGTTAAACCCAGAGGGCAGTTTGTGAATCCTGCTCAGTTCTGGATCACTGTGGATCGCTGTTACCTATTTTCCTTCTGAGCAAAAGGAAGAATGCTGAGCCAGCAGGAAGGCAGAGCTGGTTAATAGGAATTCTCTAGCAAAATATCTCTCTAATGAGTCCTCCCGGTTGCTTTAATCACAAAGCTGCAGGAAGGACTTGCCTAGATTATTCCTTGAAAACCTAGTTCATTGCTAGTCCTTACTAAGTTTGATTGGTTTGTGTGTATGGAGAGTTGTCGTCTCATATAAATCCACTCATCCTCAGATCCCTGTAGGTCATGCTAACGCTCCCGCAAGGGACCTCAGCTCCGAAGGTGGGTAGGAAGCTTCATGGAGAGGATACCTGAAAGAAATGGGTGCAATTAAATGGTGAAAACTTGCTTTCTCAAGTGCTAATAGCGCTTTCCCTTGGTGCTAAAGTGCAAGGTGGTAATTAGACAGACAAATTAACATTCCTCCTGAGAACATGAAGTCTAAAAAGGGCTCTCCTTATGAAGTTCCTGTAATTAAAGATGACTTGGTGTAGTTAGATTATTCATTTCTAAAGATGTGATGTGAATGGCTAGTGCTCATCTTTTCAGACTAGTGATTGGATGCCCACAGGGGTTTTCACTGTGTGTGTGTTATGACTGGAAGATCTCTCCATCAGCAGGCATGAGTATGTTCTCCGTATCAGATTAATGCTCCGCTGTTCACATACACCTTGTGTAATCCAGAAAACATTTTTTGCAGGCTGCACTACAAGGAAATGTGGAATTACACCTGATTTCTTTTTCTCTCTCTTTATCATAGAATGTCCTAAGCCCATCCACCTCTTGCATGCAAATAATAGGGAGGCTGTGTCCTTGGGGAAATTCAGCCGTGAGCTTTTCAGGAAAAGAGAGAGGGAAATGGGTGTTTTTTTCTCCAGACGTGAATTTCTTGAGCCTTGTTGAAAAGTGATACTGAAGTGTACATACGCAACATGCAGTAATTAAAATCATAGGGTTGTCTCTGTATGAATATGTAGAAGTCGCAGCATGCTGCTGGTCTGTCTCTTGTCATATAACTGTCTGAAGAGCTGGTGTAGCACATAGTCTCTCCCTAGTGTGCATCCGTGGGTATGCATTAGTAATGACAGTGTTAATCTCAGGAGTGTACTGTTTTTTTCTTTTAACATATATGGGTATCCTAAAACTTACCAAAATGACTGAGTAGCCAAGTGGCTTTTTTAATGCTGTATTGAGCAGCAGGAGAAATTTCTTAAATGTCCCTTAAGAGCTGAGTAGATAGATTTTAAGATTATTCTTATTTAAAAATACCAGCGAGAAGGAAGGCAGGGGAGTGGTAGTGCTAGTGGAAGGGGCAGGAGAGTGACAAAAGTAGGTCTGGGAGGAAGAACCGAGGCTGGGGTGGTGTGGACTGAGGAGCTGAGGCGTGTGCGTGCTGGGGAGGGGAGTGCGGCAGAAGGAAGAATAGCACAAGTGGAGATGAGTTTCCCACAGAAGTGTTGAAAATGCGTTGGAGTATCTTCCAGAGGGTGCTAGGGTGGGAAAAAAGCTGTGTCATTCAGGAATGCTGTTCTTGTATCCATGCTGCATGACAAAACTGCAGGCTTCCCCATTGGGCGATGGTTTTGTCATCATGGACTGGGAGATGTCTGCTCTATCTGAGGCTATGGAGCCTTCCAGGGTCTGTGCAAGAAACCAGGAGGTCGGTCCTGACCTCAGGGACTTACACTGTTGGGTTAGGATGAGTTGATCTATTTTTACTTTAAAAGAGGGAGCTCAAATAAAAGGGAGCCCCTGGTTCTTTTTAATCAAATAAAAGGTAGTTAAAAACTGGTTCAAATGTTTAAATCTGCTTTAAACAACAGCAACTTATACCGGTGTGTGTAGGCAGGGATTTGAAACAACTGTTGGATTTAGATAGGCCAAATGCAAGCAGAAAGCAACAGCAACACTTCTCTCTTCCCCCGCCGGCGGTTCCCCCCCGCCTGCTCTTCGGCTCGGCTCCCCCCTCGGTCGCAGCGTGGATCCAGGCAGCTGCAACCAGCCCGTGCCTCTGGCCTGCAGGGATGGATGGCTTCCCTCCCTCTAGCATGATAGGAAGGGGAACTACCACAAAACGGCACGGCTTGCTTCTAGGAGAAGGAATGGCTCCGTGTAAGTAGCTCTTGCTAGCACAGCGTACGAATGCAGAGCTGGCATTTGCTGCACAGTAATGGAATAATTAACGTACTGTCTGTAGGTTCCGGTGGATGTATGCGATGCACATCTAGAGGAATTTGTTGCTTGATTTAAATGGCTTTTATCCTAATTCCTATTGCTCCAGGAAGAGGCAGATGCCCAGCCCATCCCCGAGCAGCCAGGACCCCTCCCGTCCCCCAGCCAGCCACCCCACATTAATTGCCCGGCATGACGCCAGATGGGATGGAACACCCCTTTGGCCAGTGGGGGTCAGCTGTCCTGGGTCTGTCTCCTCCCAGCTGGAGAGGGACTCTACCAGGGAGTGTAGCCATGGAACAAGGAATAATGGCTTTGAACAAACGGAGGGGAGATTTAGATTAAATGTTCTCAATGCTCGCAAGGCGAGTGGCAGGCCTCCTTGGTGTGCGAGGACAGCGATGCCGTCCGGCAAAGCACCGAGAAGGAATGCACCCGACCAGAAGGAGATGTGTTGTGGGCGGAGGGATAGCGCCGGTGGCATGAGAGACACCAGTGCCCAAGGGACCTCTGGCGCCCAGCCCACAGACACGTATAGGTGGTACCACTGGCACCGCAATGACGCGGGGAACAGGCTGCCCCCTCAAAGATACAGCGACAGGAGGCCTGGGCCTTCCCATAGGCGCAACGGTGATGTGGGGCAAAGGCAGGAACATCAGGCAGACAGCCGCGGGGAGCAGAAACGTGCCCATAGTCCAGAACACAGTGCGGGACCCAGCCACGAATGTAAACCAGACAGCAGCGTTGAACGCATGCATGAAAATCAACCTGGCAGTGGCATGGGACCTGGGGGTGGAACTGGACGACCCCCTCGTTCGGCACCCTGGCCTGAAAACATTCCGGACAGAAGGCATCCTGTTTGGGCAGTCCCGGGCAAGGACTGGCTTGTTCTTCTGCCAAACACCGTGGAGCTGGATCCACCAGATGTGGAGGAACCAATGGAAGTGGATCCACCTCGGCCAGAACAGACCAGGGACTACTGCGGCATGTCTTTGCTACCTGCCATCCGAGCACACCAACAGCGTCACAGGAGGGCCCAGCCAGCTCCCTACTTGTTGTCGCTCAGGCTCCATCCCAGGCATTAGCTTGGAGCCACCAAACACCATGGACATCTCGCAGGCTTACCTGCAAGATGTCCCGGCAATAAACAGCTCTGTTGCCGATTCTCAGGGGTTTTGTGAGTGCTTCTTTTTTTGGGTGGAATGGGCTAAAGTTGTGCCAGGGGAGGTTTAAGTTGGATATTAGGAAAAGCTTGTTTACTGAAAGGGTTGTTAGGCATTGGAATGGGTGGCCCAGCGAAGTGGTTGAGTCACCATCCCTGGAGGTCTTTAGAAGACGGTTAGGTGTTGAGCTTAGTGATATGGTTTAGTGGAGGACTTGTTCGTGTTAGGTCAGAGGTTGGACTGGGTGATCTTGGAGGTCTCTTCCAACCTAGGTGATTCTGTGATTGTGTGTGAGTAGTGACAGTACCTACCTAGGTGGTTATGGGCGGCTGGAGGTGGTGACACGGTGCTGGGCAGGACGCCTGTGAGGATGGATGGCTGCTGGGGTGGTTCTGCCTCTGATGCGGTAGAGAGGTTTGAGTCAGTTGCCTGTAGTTGGCAGCACTTGATAAATGGCTCTCTGATGTAAAGTGGCTAAGGTACTAGCAGCATTGAGTCTTTAAGGAAAAAACGACTGCTGCCACTTCACGCAGAGTGCTGTTTCTGAGCCTTTTCCACCAAAAAAAAAAAAAGTGCTACTGTGGTGGGAATACTGAGAACCAAGCAGCAGGTTTTGGGCACTCACCAAGCCTTTGCTGAAAGAATAGCATTCTAGTAGCTGTAATGGGATGAATAAACATCACTCGCCAATTAGAGGGTTCAAATCTGCATATTCAAAGCCTGGAATGTCCTGGAATTTATTTGGTGTTGACAGTATAAACAACTGCTAAAGTTTGCTGCTGCTCTGGACAATGAAATGGTTTGTCTGAATTTGTTTGCTCTGATAAGACAAGGGGAAATTCAAGCCAGAGGTTTGTAATTGCAGTGATGGGATGCTGAGTGGCCTTATCCTGGGAATAGCTCAGGATCTGTAATCTCGCTAGTTCTCAGGGATGGGGAGTGCTGTTTTTTGTGTTTGTTTCTGTTTTGTTAATCCTCACCACCACCACCTGCACCCTAGGCATGCATTATCAAGCTCTGATTATAGCTGCAACCAGGGAGGAATGCAGAGGGCTTTTCTCTCTTCCATTATCAGCATTGTTGCCATTGTGAAAACATTTGAGGAATGGTGTTCATGAAGAAAGAGACCAAATTCTTGTATTAACACTAAATATTAGGAATTACATACGTGCCACCTCTCTTTGTGTATGATGTAGTTGCTGCCATCAAAGGGAGAGTCTTCAGCTAAGGCTTAAGGGCCAAGCCCTGTATAATTTCAGGAGATTTTATTGTTGGAAAAAAGCATGGGGCTGGCAGATTTTCATACTGGCTCTGCTTCCAGTGTGTGATCTTTACTTCTATTCCTTGCACATGTGAAGAAAAAGCAGAAGTGCAGCCAGGTGAACTATATTGTTCTGCTCACTGGTTTTGGGGTGCGTGAGACATGGGAAGGGAAGGAGGGATGCTGTGTTCCTGCAGGACAGGAGTGACAGCTTAAACAGTCATTTGGACTGCAGACTGGCGTACATGCCAGAGCAAATCTAGGCAAGTGTCTGTTATCCAGACAAAGCCCACCCTGGCCTGCTTAGGTTTATTCCCCAGCTGGGTGATGGCGGTGAAGAACGCTGAATGTCCTTTTGTGACCCTTCCTGTTAAACTAAGACCCTGCACTTCCTTGTTCTGGAAGCTGTTGGTTGCCTTGCTTCCTTCCTCTTTCATACCTCCTTCAAACCACCTCTGTGAGTGTGGTGCTATAGCCCAAGCACAAAGTTACTGTGAGGAAACTGTTTCATCCAGAAAATTCTTAACTTAAAATTAAAAAGAAAGCAAAAATCCTTTCCCCATCCTCTTCCCACACCACCACCACCTTCCTTCCCAGTACCACAACCTTGGTGTCTTGAGAACCATCCCAGAAAAGATTCTGGATGCTCTGAAGGTAAATGTGACATGAAAATGGGAAATGTGTATTTTGGTAATGTTTGTTTCCTCTGAGTTCAGTTGTATAAACCCTTCACAAGTTCTTTCTTCCTCTGTTATTAGTAAAAATGGGCTTGGGAAGAGGAATGGTGAGTTCCTGCGGTAATGCCTTAATAGAAGGGGTATTGTTGACTTGCTTCAGATAATCTCCTGGTTGTAACTCATTTACAGGATCTTCCTCCTGTAAGTGAGGCTTAAGCTAATATGGTTTACTTCATAATTGGGGCAGACTGATATGTGTGGACAGTTACGGCAAATCAACTGATAGGTGGTAATTTGCCAAGCAGCTGGAGTTGAATTGTGTCTGCAAGCTTGAAAATCACTTGCTTAAAAATAAATAAGCTTTTTGTCCTAGCAAGTTATTAAGCTTTGCTTCCAAATAGTCTAAATCAGTACAATTCAAATGCTTCTAATGGAAGATAAATCAAGATAGATGATGTTCATGCATATTTCAGAGTGTAGATAGAGAAGACATGGAAATAGATCCAGAAGACACCACCATAGACAAGTAGTCAATGCAAGCTCTCTGCATCCTTTTCTTAAAAATGTAATGAAACTATCTGTATTTCATGTCCAGAGAAGGCATGGGGCTCCTGGCAGAGCAATGGTAGCACCCATTTCCTCTTGCAGGAGCAAGGTTGGCTGTCTGGATTTCTGCTTGCCCGTGGCTGGGTCTGAACTCTCTAATGGTTCTCTAACAGATTTTCATTCATAAATGAAACGCACACATTAAGAAGGGATGGTTCATTATATGGATGCTATACAGACAATTGTTGGCTGCGTGGGAAATGCAGGAGAACGTTTACAGATTAACTTTTCTGGTGGTTGCTGGGGAGCATGATTACCCCAGCTGCTCTTTGTGGAGACATGCAGCTTCCCTTTCTGTGGAAGCTGCTGATGTGACCACGAAGGGCCTTGGAGAGGTAAGCAGTACATTATATCGCTACCCTTTAGCTTTAACTGTACCCTTTTTTGCTTTTTTTTTTTTTTTTTCCTCTGCAGTGCTGGCATTGCTGTTGGCTTCTATGGGAATGGAGAGACTAGTGACGGTATTCACCGGCTGACCTACTCGCTACGCCATGCAAACCGCACTGTGGCAGGTGTCCAGGACCGGGTAAGCACTAGGGGAGGCACCCTCACAAATGGGGAATGAGGGAATGAGCAGACTTCCTCGGCACCTCTTCTCCTGAATGTGTCTGTGCCTGTATCTCTGCCTTTTTTTTGTTGTTGTTAGTCTCCAAGCTTAGAGATGTGCTAAAATTTCCGTTAATGGAGTGATGCTTTCTTCAGCTCTTCTAAAAATATCAGAGCAAACACAGCTTGTTAAATGAAGTCTTCTCTTTGCGATTGTGCTTGATTTAAACACGGCTTCTGATCAGCTCTATTCCACGGACATGGAGGCAGGCCAAAGCAGACGAGTCTGTTAGTAGAATGTATCATTTTAGCACAATTGGTTGTTGCTGTACTACCTCAAATTTCATGGTACCTTTCTGCAACCCTGATGGCTACAGGTACTAATATGAGGTCATCATAACCTTCCACAAATGTCCCTCCACTAGACTTAATTGTAGACATTTTTAACCTGTTTTAGAACTAAGGTGAACAAATCTTAAGGGAAAAAAATTTGCCTTCCCAGCCCTAGTGGCTGTGTTCTGGGTTTGTGCTGTTCTGTTCTATATTTTGATATGGAAAATGGCTTTTAAACCATGTTAAAGCAAAGGTACAGGAGGTGGTTAAAAAAGGGATGGCTATTGTGATTTAAGATTTCCTGCTTATCAGCAGAGCCCGTTTAACACATAAAGTGCATGGTAAAGGCTCAGCTGAGATACCATCACAGGACAACTTGCAAACAATCAACTTTATAGATGCTTGTAGGTTGCTTTTGAAGGGTAAGCAGTCTGAGCCTCTTAAGACAGAAAAGTAGTAATCTGGAAGCTGTCCATAACTCACTAGTAAGAATGAATCCTCTTTTACTTCTGTGACTTCCTAAACTTTTTTTTTCTTTGCCACACTATAGGTGTTAGATACCGCAGTGGCCCTGAATCAAACAGTGGAGCCAAACTTACTCGTCCTGGAGGAGATGTTCGCAAAGCAGACGGACTACCTGCACATTATCCAGAAGCTGCAAGGTCTCTTGGATGATCTGGTCAGGCAAACAACCGAGATCCCCTTTTGGAAGAACGAAGAGCTGTCTCTGGAGGAGCTGGCAATTCAAATTGACCTCTATGACTGGTACAGGTGAGTGGTATGCTGTAGTACAATGGTTGTAGCATTTGTTTTGGCCTATTTTGCAATAATTAAGTGCGTCTTCTGGGTGGCTGAGCCAAATGCCGTGTATGTTACTACAGGTGCTCTTGGCCCAGTCCACTGATTTCATTTCTTAGAGCAAAAATGCATTCAGTTTAAATGAAAATGCATGGTAACAGCTTTTTTCTTAATTTTCAGTTGGTTAATTACCAGCTGAAGGGAAACTTATTTTCCACGTACAAAAGCTTGTGTTCTAACACTGGGGGAGTGGTTGTATGGTGCATTAACTAAATAGAGTAGGAAACTGAACTTGTTCCTTGTGGTAACACCATGCACTAACTTTCCTTTTTATTCAAGTTATTGAATAAAAGATCACACCAAGTGTATTCCACGAAAGAACACCTCTGTCCACACATATGGATTAACTGAAGCACATTCTGACAAATGTCTAGTTCAAGAAAGTGCAATGCTTCTTTGCCTGATGGTGTCTAGTTGCATATAACTTGTACAGTAGCACAAGATTAGCAGTCTCATTTCTCAACAACTGTGTATGCTGAGCATGTTGTTTGAATGTTTTTGCATGCCTGGACTCCAGACCCAGCAAATAGCCAGTGCTTTCTGCAGATAAATCATTAGCAGTGGCCCTTACTCCAGGAAAAGAGAGGATAATTTTTTTTCTCCATTAGTCACTTCAACTGCTTAATCTATTGTTTGTATACACCAGTTTTGCTTTGCCAACTGTGTTTTTATTTGCTGCAGGTGGCTGGGTTACCTGGGCCTGCTCCTGTTCCATGTTCTAATATGTTTGCTGGTGCTCTTTGGACTCATTAGAAACTCCAGGGCCATTCTTTTGGGGTAAGTCCTGACCCAGGTACAGTGCAGAAGGAAGGCCAGCTGAGTGCAAGTGCCTGATAGCTTAAACTTCTAGACTATTGTCTGTTGATTTCAAGGGCTTTTAAGGCTGAACGGTTTATATCTGTCTCTTAACGTACAGTGTCTTTGTAGAGCATTGCTCTGTAGATTGGATTAGGGCTACATACGAGAGAGGTTCACAGGAAGAAGCTATAAAACTCAGTGGTACTCTTGTCCCTTGCTTTCGCATCAGAAACAGGTAACTCCTCTGGATAGTCTGCCTTTTGCTGGGTAGCACTGGTTGCCTCGGTTTGCCTGGGAGTCAGCTGGTAGATAGTAATGTGGACATCCTCCCTTGAATTTACAGGTTTTAAAAATTTCCCTGTAATTCTCTACAGTGGTGAAGGCATTTGTTAATGGATGATAAGCTTTGCATGTGTTTACACAGCCTGGTAGCATGCCTTTTGTGTCACGATCTGCTCTTGTTTACCTTTGGCTGTCACACCTGAAGACACTTTAAACTGAGAACACACAATGATTTGTACAGCTATGAGGAGGAGTCTTGTTGCCATGGTACTGCAATATTAATGCATCTTTGGTTCTACAAAGCTCTGCAAATGCTGCCATGCTGAGGCCCCATTACAAGAAAAAAATATATTTCTCTATGTTGAAGCTTGGTTTAATTTGGCATATTTGGCAAAGATACTGGTTTCGTAAACATAATGACAGTTTGACAACTGACATAGCCAAGAGTTTATCCTGGTACACGGTGATACCATTAATACTTGGAATGCGTATTCAGATTTGTTATTTGCCAGATGACTTCATACCTGGCAGGTTACACAGACAAAAGTCCAAGTGTATGCACAGATGGTAAACCCAGAGTTTAAATTAGAATCTCATTCCATGTTAGCCAGAAGTTCATATTAAGGCATTCCCCAAAGGGAGCACATGGCATAGAGAAGCAAGTGTGTCACAGCCAAGCAAGATGGTGAAATGCCAGTTTTCGATCTTTCAGCCAAGCAATCAGTTACTGACCCAGTCATCTTCATTTAAAGTAAAACAACAACTGTGTCACACTGAACAGATCACCACGCTCAGCTGAAGGCACCAAGCGGTGTTGTCCTTATGTCGTAAAAGCACAGAACCTTGCTGATCCATGACTGATAATTTTTGTATCCCTTTGTAAAAAGCATAATAAGATATTTAGCCACTTTATTCCAGAGTGCTGCACAGGGCTCAGTCTGGTGAGGCTCCACGACTTCTGCAAGGCGAATCCCCATTCTGTGAATGGATCTGTGGTCCCTCAGAAATACGTTGTTAAACTGAGGAATAGAGCTTTTTTAAAATAAAAATAAAAATCAGACCTACAAATATATTTTTGTAAAGCTCTAGTCTTCAGTGAGACAAATGTAACAGAAAAGAGATGCCCCTTCCTTATGGAGGTGCTCGCACTAGGTTTGAGTAAAGAATATCTTGATTATGATTTTTTTTTTTTTTTGGAGGGAAGGTGGGAGGAACCTGCTTGTATTACAAAGCCTGAAGTAAAAAGCATGCCTGAGAAAGCGAGCCAGTACCCCTTTACTCTGAAGATAGGGATGCATAAAATGATACAGCTTATTAGTCTGCATTCCCATACCTGAGGGAGTTGAGGAGCACTTTTGCCTAAATGTCTCTAGCACTCATACTGACAGCAAAGGTGAAGAGCTAATGTGCTGGTTGGGGAAGTGCAAAAGCTTTTCCCACTGGTGTGTGCTAGCTGGGTATCAATGAGACAACCGCTCCATCATCTCGCTGCTTTGTGTGTCTGTCTTGGCCTGATAGACATTTCCTACTATTTCTGCCAGTAATGAGGTCCGGCTGCCAGAACGAAACTTAAGTCTGTGCAGAGATGTGCTCACATGGCATCTATGTAAGGTATCTAACTATTGCTCTGAGCTGTTTGCCTACAGATGCCTGGCTCTCTCCTTGGGCTATGTGAGGTGCTCAGGTGGTGTTCAGATGCTTAGAGCTGGAGACCAAAGTCAGGTGTCCTAACAGGCAAAGTATTCTGTCCAACTGTCTGTAGCCAATGCATTGCTTACACCAGACAGCCTCATTTATTCTAGAAACAGAAGGATTTTGCCCGATTTTGTTGTTTGTATATATACATACATATATAGGGGGGTAGGGTATTTTTCTCTGAATATCTTCTGGGTTTCGAAAGTAATGTCCAGAGTGAGACTATTTCAAGTGATAGGATTGTAGCCATTTGTCTGCCAGTCTGCCTTCCCCTGGACCACCCCTGTGCCTTTATGCCTTTGGCTTCCCCATTAGAAGCAGACTAAAGGCTTCTCTTTGGGCATCTTTTTCCTTCCCTGCAGCCCCAGGCCAGGAAACATGGGAACCAACAACTGGACGTAAACTTTCCTGGCTGCTGCTGTCTGCAGCATATAAAATGAGATGATTTGTGTGAAGATGCAGTATTTGTTAATTTCTTGGTTTTGGTAATTGCTTTGGACTGCACATAATACATCCTGCAAAAGATCTGGATGCTTGAAATCAGAGCTCCTACATCTGCCATCTGTCTGTCTCCTACAGGGTGTGTTTGCTTGGGGTGTTTGCCCTGATTGTCAGCTGGGGATCCTTGGGTCTGGAGTTGGCTGTCGCAGTGGTAAGTGGCTCTTGTCCAAGTCCCATTCACCCTTTGCTGCAGAGTTATCAAACACAAGATAAAGTAGCTATTGATGCATATTATGGTGTGCCTGTTTTACTGTGTCTCTTGTTCTGAGTAGCTGTCCCAGTCATTTGCATCTATGAGAAGTACAGAGCTACTCCATGGTGGGGTGCACTGGCTTGTACTCCAGCACTGCTGCGGCTGTGTAAAGCTGTGCTAGAGGGGATGGCGATGAGAGACTTCAGTGTCTGAAAAATCCCTATAGTGGAGGGTTCCCTGATGTTAACCTGGCTCAACTGCTCTTTGATATTAGTGTTCTTTGAAATTCCTTTTCCCTTTTGTCTTGTCTCTATCTAGGGTTCCAGTGATTTCTGTATTAACCCTGATGCTTACGTCTCCAAAGTGGTTGAAGATAATGCAGTGCTTAGTGCTGGTAAGTGCTGGGTCTGGCTTTGGCACAGGGAACTGTGGCTCCAGCTGTCACGTAGGAGCGTGACAGTGTCTGAGAATTTGTGGCTATGTTTGGAACCCAGCAACCTGCGTACGGTGGGAAAAGCAGATGTGTGTGGAACTCTGAAAAACCAGTGTTCTTCCCCAAAAAAAAGCATTTATACCCCAGTCAGAAGTCCATACGTACATTTTATTTATTTATTTTTGTCAAAAAAGCATATAGAATCCTTATTTCATCTTGGCCCTAAGATGGAAATAACTGATATGGTGGAACAACAGAAGTCCCTGGATTATTTTCTTTAAATGTAACAACCTTGGTCTTGTTTCTCCTCCTTTAAGTGACAGAACTGTAGCAGTATGAGTGTGCAGTTTGAGTTGTCATTTTTAAAACTTGCTCTTGGTTCTGTATCCCAGCATCTAGAATATTTATTTTTTGTATTTGTTATTAACAAATATATATCAATTTGTCTCTTAATGGTGGTTATAAATAGGAGTCTTTTGAAAGCTAATTTAAAGGGTAAATGAACGGAATCAGCAGGAAAGAGAAGTATGAATTTCCCTTTCCATTATAAATGCAGTATTTTGATTGCTTTGTTTACCCTGTTCCATTTCAAGCAATATGCCTACATCACTGTGGCATTCAGCTGAAGCGCTGATGGATTTTGTGTTTGTCACTCCTAATTTAGACTGAAGTGGTTGGTTGAGATGAGGGGTGCCTCCAATTTGGACCTCAGGGGCAAAACAGATATTCAGAACTGTGGCTTAGCAAAAATATGGCTGGATGCTTGCCAGCAGAGATAAGTGCTAAAAAGGAAAGGTATTTTTCAGGGCTGAGTCTGCTGCTTAGCTAATAAAGTGAGCTTCTCTTTTCTCCCACCCTCTTTCCCCCTGATAATCCCTCTGTACATTTCTGTGATGATAAATCACAAATAAGCCATGATACTGATTTGTAAAAGGAGCCACATGTGTCTTTGCTGGTTCTTATTTGCTGGTATCTGAGAATTTTTGCCATGTGTACCGAAGATCTAGTGTTATTGCTGTGCGCTTAGCCAATCGCTGCCTCTCGCTGCGTAACTGATAGGGAATTAGGTATGTAGCGATGGCTGAGGATGCAGGGATTGGAAGCAATAAGAAATATTTATGTCTGGAGGCAGAATGTAGTATAAAAGAGTACATGCCAGTTGATATTACCACAGTGCAGCTTATTCTTGGAGAGCCTTATTTATTGATTTCCTGGAGGGAAGAGGAGAGAGCCTGGCAGCTCGCAACAGATGGGTCTTAGTAACAAAGAAATGCAATAAGGGAAGAGAATGAGTGTTTAACACTGCACAAGATGAAAATCCTCCCTTGGTTGTGAGGGTGACGGCGATGTCGCTTCAGGTGCCAGCTAGCCTCCGTGTTGTTCGAGGAGCTGAACAGGCTAGGGAGGCCAAGGGGAAATATGTGACACTAATGCCAGCCGTGTACTGTATTAACTTGGTAACCCAAATCAGAACATTTGGGAACAATTTGGTTGACCCTGAGCAGCTGAAGGAACACCCTTCCGTGCAACTTTTCCGTTTCACTTGTTCTTGTCGGCTCCTGCAGGTTTTTGCTCCTCAGTATCATACACGCACGCGGAGGCTGCCGGTGGCTGGGCCTGGCACTCCCCTCCCTCCTCCTGCTTCCCCCGGCAGGGACAGTCAGCTCCCCGGTGTGAAATAAGGCTCTGTTCTGGCAGCTCCGCCAGCTCCAACAGTTGCTGAGGCTCCATAAATAACAGTGAATGGGGCTGAGTGAGACGCTGAAGAGGAGGAAGAGCAGGTGTTGTCACAGGCCTGAGCTGGAAGGCCGGCCTCCTCCGTGGGCTGCTGGTGTGTCAGCTCCCTGCTGTTCAGCAGCCGTTCTGCGTTCACAAGCACCTTTCCTTCTCTACAGAAGGAAATCAGCCTTGCTTCTGAGCCTGCCATCGCACTAGGCAGCTGGTGGGGAGGTGATCAAACATTCTGCCTTCCCATGTGAATTTCCACTGCTCTGCTGTAGTTTATGGTCAGGAAGCGATGGAAATAAGCCTTGGCTCCCCACGTCGGGAGCGTCCTGTGCACCTGAGCAGGAAGGAAAACCACAATATCAGTACTGTGGTGTGGAACTATTCAACGAGGCTTTAGTCCCAATAGCAGTTCTTAAAAACCATCTTTATAAGTCTGAAAAAATTGTTGGTATCCCTTAATACGCTTGGCTGTGAACTGTGGCAGTTGCTTTGTGATGAGTTGAGCCGTGTCTGTGACGGGGCAGGCTTGAGGAGGCAGGGCAGGCAGCTGGGAGCCAGACCCAGGGCTGTCCTCCTGGGGGAAGCTGCTTGAAGGCTCCCGGATCTAGTGCGCGGGCTCTTCACACACTCTGCTTTGCTGCAGGATAGACAGATGAGGCAGGAGCGCTTTAAGATTGTACCAGCTAGTTTCACCAGAGCGCATCCTGCTGTGAATTTTTCAGTTCAGAAAACAGATCGCTGAGAGACGGTGCGAGTTGAAGGAGGGGCTCACAGTCCATGGAAGAAGAATGTAGAAATCACATTTACCTTGGAAATCACTTGAGCTGAAATTGGACTGAAAGCAGTCTTTTTTTTTTTTTTTTTTTTATTCTTTTCTAGGTGTCTGCTTTTGACCGGTGCTGGGTTATAAGATACTGGGCTGGGGGCTGTCATCTGCTTTTAAGGACGTTTAAGAACCAACAAGCAATCTTAAATGTAAAACAACCAGAAGCTTTATAGTGCTGGGTCAACTTTTCCCTTTAATCACTGCTTTTAGTTGTTGTTTTTAGATATGACGGGTTGTAATATTCCCAGCCCTATGCTCTGGCATTCAGACTAGCACCGAGTGGCCCAGGTTTGCTTATTTGCAATGCTTTTTTGCTGTTGTTTATAGTATTTTTCCCAGAAAAAAATAACAGCATTGGATACTGGGCAACTAGTATGTTAATATTTCTGTTTATGTATTAATTGCTGTTTGCCAATCTAAATAGAATTAATGGAGCTGAGAATAATCTGATTAAATGCATCATTATTGTTGTAATGTTTTTAGCTGGCAAGTAGATGTCCTTGTTTTGTAGAGAAAATGTGCTGCGTTTAAAAAAAAAGGGGGGGGGGCGTGCTGGGATTGGGCAGAAAGCCTTAATACAGGTTTTGTGGAGGAGAGGCTTAAATCATTTTGCAGAAGAGCATGATATATATGTGCCTAACTCACCCTGTATTCATTAATTGAGATAAAGCCAATGGAGTTGAACAGTGGCTGTATAATCAGCTCCTGCTGCTAGTAAAAAGGCTTGGTGCAGCCAAGATGTTTATTTTCAAAGCAGGAGGCCATCTTCTAGTCTCATTCGTTTTCATTGATATTATGTTATTATCAGATGACTTATTGAATAAAATTAAATAAAAAGACAATCTGTCTAAACAACAGGAAGAGCTTTCTCCAGATTCTCTTACTGGAAAGCTGCATTGAGAAGAGACATTCACTTCATCTGAAAGAACTGCTGACCACAAGGGATGGATAATGGAGCCTTTTACCTCCAGTCCAGCCAAGTTTCTCAGGCTGGATGCTGCAACTTAGCTGCTCAGATATAAACTGCAAGCCTTCTTGTTACACATAGCCTCCTAATTGGCCTCACTGATTCACTCTCATCTTAGAAGCCCAGAGCTGAATGAACCAGAGGACTGACACCACCACCACCGTCCTTTCCTGTCTGAGAAGTAAGGCCAGGACAAAACCTCATGTGGGGATTGTGGTGGCTGCACTGTTATTACTTGGCCTGAATGGGCGCTGCAGGACAGAGCTTGTCCGAAGAGGCGCTCTTGAGATTTGTGTTGAGCTGTTGTCGGCGTTGAGGAGCTGTGTTTTCCTGCGTTGTTTTGTTGGGCTCCTGACGAGCAGAAAACTTTGCATGGAGAGCAGTTGGGATGGCTATGAGCTCTTTACTGAAAACTCATGATCAAGTCAGCCTGCTTTCACCAATAACAGCGGTGTATATAAGAGAAATATAGCTGGTATGCAGATACATCCCTTTGCCTTAGGAAAACAAAACTTCTAGTGGGTAAGAAAACCTGGCCAGAAGAATATGCTTCCTCTTTGACATCACAGGCCTTATAGCTCAACCTCCTCTGATGACTGAACACACAGGCAGTCTCATCTGGGTATATCTGTGAAAAGCAAGCTGGCTAGAGAATGCTTGAGTAGAAATGAAGAATAGCTGGGAAAAACTACTCAAGGTGCAGATTTCATTTTGTAAACTAGGATTTTTTTTCCTGATCGCTCTTTACCCTGCAGATCTTCTTGCTGCCTTTTGGCAAGTGCATAATGCCATTTTCACGTTTCTGCTGAGCTTTGAAATGAATAGTAAGTCTCCATGGTTGCAGAAGCAATGAGTGGATTCTAGCAGCTAAAGCTGTCTTTAGTAGGCAATTCGACTTTCCTTTCTAGGAAAAACAGACTTTACAAAAATAAAGCATTTAGGATAGTTCCCTTCCGTGCCTTCTGCTCCCACACTGCCTGTGCACTGAGAGAGTGGGTCAGGAGGACTGCTGCTAGCAACAGCAGGCACAGGCAGCTGCCACTGTGACCCTACCTAACCCTTCTCCTGTGGACTGCATCTCCTAAAGGCTGGCTTCAAAAATCAGATCCGGCCTTCAGGAATTTTCCTTGAGAGGAAAATGCAACAGGAAGATAATTACAGGGGAGAAACAAAATTGCCTGGAGCTGTTAGCAGAGCACAAATAATGGGTTAGCATAGCTGTTCTCTGGTCAGAAATGTGAGACTTGCTGTTGTACAGGACGGCCTCCATAGGGATTAAAAGTGGTGAAGGTGCCTCCTGTTCTGTCCTTTCTTCCCAGCCTGGCGGTGTGGAGGCAGCGGTCACGCTCCTCTTCATTTACAGGCTTCACAGGACAGGATAACTTCAAGGCAGCTTCAGTGCCTATTGTATGTGTAGCATTAGTTTTAAAGCACCACAGCTATCAACGCACTGTGTTCAGTGCAGGGGAGAGCTGCTCCTGCTGGCTTTGCCATTTCGGAAAACACATTTTACGTACAGAATGTCACACTAGTCGGCTGCAATGCTGGTACTGCTGCCGTGAAGCCTTGTTGATATTGCCTTCCAGGGTGAGCAAGGCAAGCACTCATTTCACCGTTCTGCTTTTTACTTCGCATGTAACCAGCAGTCTTTGATTCTGGGCTCACAAGTTGCAAACTCTGATGGTATCGGGAACTCTCACCTGTAATCTGCCCACCAGGGATGATCCAGAAGGGCCTGAAGAAACATTTCTGGAGCCATATATTAGCAGTATGTCATGCAACTTGGTGCATTTGTAAAGGTGATGTAAAATTGATACCACTGTGGGAGTTTATGCGAAACTTTCAGTGTTTGTTGGCTTAAATTAAATAGGTGACAAGATCAGAGCTGTATGTAACGTTCTTGCTGTGCTTTTCTCTCAACACAGGGGCACTGTAATCCATTTTTTCCTTAGCCATCCCATAGGTTGGGGTGACTTATGAGCCCAGGGGAGCAGTCCTTTCCTTGGCACAGTAGTTGTGCACAAAGTTTGTGTGGTCTGTTCAAAGTGAGGCCCACGAAGCAGTTCTCGCTGCCCTCCTGTCGGCCCAGGTTTTGCTGATTGCTGTTTAGAGGAGGCAGAAGTCATCCCAGAGAAAGAGACGGTGGGGGGAAGATGGAGCATCTGGCAGGAGCTGCCCCAAAGTAGGCTAATGAATTATAAATCACAGCTGTCAGGTTGCATCGCAGCGTGCAGGAGCTGACGGTCTGCGTTGCACCACTCGGTCTCCGGTGCGCTGGCTTGCCGAAAGGTGCATTCAATATTTATGGGAAGTGCGGCAGAATCGGGATACAGTCAGGTCTGCTTCCTGCACAGCTCCCCTTGCTTTTGGTTGTGCGTTTTGCTGATTTCTGAGTTGGGACTGATTAGAATACCTTTGCAACATGGAATACGCTTTACCGAGAGTCACAGATAGAAGATTAAAGGGAATGGAAAAAAGGGTATGAGGAGAAGGGGGGAGCAGTGTATGTGTTTTAGAGCTTTTGTTATCTTCACTGAGCAAACTTCACCCTTGATTTTTCTGAGCTGACGTGCTCCCATTCATCTGAAGAACTGTAAATGTTTGAGAATTAATCTAACGGTATTGGGACGATCGACTCTTTGACAGAACTTCCCTCAATAGCACTACTGAGAATGGCAGGGGAAGGCCTGATACTTGTAATTTGTGCATGCTGACTTTCTTCAGGCAGTTGGTGTAGTGTTATGGAGGGCTCGTGAAGAGGGCACCAGTCTGGTTTCACACACACCTGAACGAGGAGAAATGAAACTGTCTTCAAGCCTGGAAATAGGAGATTTAACAGTCCTACTTATCTGTATTCATAAACATGAGTACTCAGTGAGGATACTGTGACTACTGATAGAGCTACTGTTAAAACGCACCTTTAGAATGTTACCAGCAAGTGATCTGAGGGCCCTTGAACAGATAACTTGTTGCTGGTATCCTAACGCATCATGGTAGGAGCTTCCTTTCCTGACCAAGTCTGTGGTATTGATTTAATATGTAATATACCTTCTTAGCACAAGTCAAAAGAAAGATGCAAAGGAAATTATATGCACTCTTTTAATTCTAACTAGAGCCTTCTAATTAAAATCTAATTACATGCAAGTGACATCCATCAGAAGACAGACTATGTTTACTTTTTCTTCCCTAATGCAAGTCAGAAAGGCAAGAACTTGTTCTTCCTTTTCTTTTCCCAGCACATTCCATTACGTTGCTTGCTTGCTAGATGATAATGTTTTTAGGAAATATTACTGAAAGTTATTTTCTTGAATTAGGAGGGCTTTCTAACATTCTTCTGTGGAACACTGCCTAAAACTAGTCTTTTTGGAGTATGATACAAGAATTCCCAGTTGTGAAGACTCTTTTTTTTTTTTGTTTGTTTTAAACACATGAGCTTGTATATTTAGGAAGTGGTACATTTCAGCATGGTGTGGTAGCGCAGGGATGTGTGTCTGCACCTCCTTTGGCCCAACATTGTGCTTTCACAGGTATTTTTGTTAGCAGCCTGTATTTATATCAGCACTGCTACCTCTCCTGTGCCAATTTTTCTGTGGCTGCTTAGTGACCTAGCTGGTGAACAGAACTGGCTGAAAGTTGAGTTGTCTCTTTGCTATATTCCCTAGGCAGCACTCTACCTTTGGTTGCTGTCAGTGACCGTAGAATGTTATTCCGACACTCAGAAGTTACAGAAATTAACCATCCCACTGGATTTCTCCTAGACTAAGGTCTGGTAGTGTGGTTATACTGTGAATAGTGCTGACTTTGGAATAAAACTTTTTTGATGGTTCCCCTGACTATGCAAGTGGGGCAGCCATGTGCTGCTTTATTGTTGAGAGCGAAACAAAAAAGTAGCGGTTTTAATTGCGGGGAGGGAAACCAAGAGAAAACAAATCTTTCTTCTATCCCCAAATGCAGCCTACATCCCTTTTCCTAGTGCCATCCATGCCCTGTAATCCTACACAGAGAGAGGGAAGTGATTCCATTTATATTGCATTTTCATTTTGTATATTGCTTTCAGAACTCAACACCTCCCTTGTGGCAGTTGTAAACTACTGTAAAGCTGAAACAACATACCTAGTATGACTTTCTCCTCTTTTGTCTTTGCAGATACCCTCCGCTATTACATTACCTGTAGTGCTGGATACCCCAACCCTTTCCAGCAGGTGAGTGGAAGCGCCCTCCCTCCCTCCCTTCATCCCTTCTCAGCATGGTGCCTCTCGCAGGGCATGGGTTAAACGCTTCTGATGCCAGCATGCAGCAAATTGCAAGGTGTTAGCTGCAGGAAACACTCCACCTGTTGGTAAAGCTTTGGTAGCTACTTTCCAGTTGCGCAGGTGATTTAGTGAGCAGTTTTTTTCCACCTTCATCACTGCCTGTATAGCTTCAGGTCCACGGTGCCCTCTTACAGAGGCCTGTATGTGTTGTGGTGAGGAGCATGGCTTTGTTCATGGTATCTCTGTTTACGTGGTGCACTTCTAAGAGAAGCAACATGGAGACAGAGCACCCATAATTATTGCCAGGGTGGGAAACTACAGACTTCCTGCTTTGAATCTCTTCTTACAGGCTCCTTTAGATTAAACACTGGCAACACTCCACTCCCAAACTGCAGCCACTTCAGTGGGTGGGGGAGTGATTCTCGCATATGCCTTCTTAAATCCCTTGGATGTGGGGGGGGTTTGTATCCTGAAGTATAAACGTGAGTCATTATTCTTTTGTGTGGGGGCTGAGGAACAGCACCTGGGCCCATCCCAAACTTTGTCTTGTGTATCAGAGGCCAGAAAGAACCCACACCACCCACTGTTCAGCAGACACCAGCTGCTTCACAGTTTATATTTAGGATTTTTTAAATCCTGTCTTCCTCTGTTTTCAGGGGTGGGGGAAGACCACTTCAGTCTGTGCACTGTTGCCATCAGTTGCATTTCTGGTTGTTCAGTGTAGTCTCTGACATGCTATAGCATGTGAAATTCCCATGGATGCTTTAATGGGGTGTGAAGGCTGCACCCCAATGTAAACAACTTTCAGTATTAACTTTTTCTCAGCCATCTGGTTTAGCAGAAAAATCCAGCTGTGTGCTGTGGTGAGAACATGAGTGCTTTGTGTCTTGTTTTTTTCTCCTTCCTGTCTGTCCTGGCACTGGCCACAGCTCTGCATGTGTGTTTTGTGCTTGTCCTTCCTACAGATGGGTAAAAGTAGAACTTAACCCTATTGGAACTGAACCCATGTCAGCTGAGACATCCTTAACTTACACCATTCATACAGGTGCTTTAGTATTTGGGAGCAAGATGTAAGTCTTAATTCCCAGGAGTTCTTTTGGTCCATGTGGCCTAAGTTGCTGAAACACTGCATGTTTTGTGTTGAGCAGAAGCTGTCAGGAAGTCACAAGGCTCTGGTGGAAATGCAAGATGATGTTATGGAACTCGTGAGGTCAGCGAGCAGAGAGCACCCCACCTCCAAGGTAACTCTCCTCAACTATGCTCTCCCTCTGCTTCCCTTCCATGAATACAAAGCCCAAGATCAGCTTCTGTAGAGCTCTTCCCTTGCAATAATTACTGGCTTGTTGCTTACAGGAGTATCTTATGCGCATCCAGGAGGTTTTAAATTCAACAGAGATCAACTTGCAGCAACTGACAGCTTTAGTAGACTGTCGGAGTCTGCATTTGGTGAGTACTCGGTAATTGGGCCTGCCCTAAGAAAGCACAAAGAGGGATGTAGAGCCTGTAGCATACTGATTATTTTGGAGTTTCGAATCTCCGGTGTACCAAAGCAGTTTATAACAGCTTTACTGATTGACTCCAGCAGAAAGGAAAATGGGATTTTGGAGCAAGTTAGCTTTCTATTTTCGTGTTTAAAGATCAGGGTGGGAAACTGGATAATATGCCTTTGTACATCTACAAGCTGCAGCCATAAGGTTTCAGGAACTGCCAACTTGTTTCCATAGCTCATAGCTTATTGCCTTTCCCATGAAATGCCTTATAGCTGCAGTAAAGCGTGATTGAACTGTTGCCCTAGCTGCATGTCTGAAGGTAGAGAAATAGATAGTCCATGCTTGTGTTCACAGGCAAAGGGACTGAGTGAAGGACCTGAGAGGCTTATTGAAAAATGTGGTGTTTTAAGTTTGGGTGGATAAGTTTGTCTTGGCTTTTTTTCTTTTTTTCTTTTAATTTCTTACTGTGTGGGGCTGAAAATACTGACATGTCTATATCTGATTTGGGCTTTGTGAGGGGAAATAAAGGTTAGACAAATTATGAAAAACACTTGAGGACCCTGAAATTAAAACAGAAATATGCTCTGCGAAAGGGACTATGAACTTTTAAATTGTTTCAGAGAACATAGTCCAGGGGAAGGACTTTTGAATTAGAACTCAATGTTAACTCTCTAGTGATCAGAAAACTGTTCATTTTTCTCTCCAGGATTACGTCCAGGCTTTGACGGGCTTTTGCTATGACGGAGTGGAAGGCCTCATCTACCTGGTTCTCTTCTCCTTTGTCACAGCCCTCATGTTCAGTTCCATTGTGTGCAGTGTCCCACACACTTGGCAGCAAAAGAGGTATAGAGAGGGTTTAGATCCTGTAGTTTTGTAGAGCTCTTTCCTAATGAAGACTGGCTATTGGATTTGTGCCCATGAGCATCTGGAGCCCTTTCCCATATGATCCCAGGAGTGTGAGGCCTTTTAAGCACAGGTCCAACAGAAAAAAAATCTGCTGGCTTTGCTCTGGTTGTGGTTAATATTTACATCTGAACCTTATTGCACTGGAACACTATGTGTGCAGAGTATTCAGTACGCTGCAGGACTTATGAGTCAAGTCAGAGATGAATGTTGATAGCTGTAGAGAAAGGTAATGCTTGAACTGTGTGCCATCTCTTACAGTACCTATTCTCTTGTGTTGCTTTGAGTCATTTGTTCTAGTATGGGGAAGAGAACTGGAATGAGAAGCAGTCCACACATACCTTTCTTGTCTTTGCTAACACTGGGGCAACTGACTTGCACAGCTAATAGAAACTGGGAACAGTCTTGTTTGCAATAGCACGGGCAGATGAGATGCTTGCACACTGGCAGCACTCATGCAACAGCAGAGTTGTTTGGCACTAATATTAATGATGGCAAGCAGGCTGATCAGGAAGTCTTGAACAAACCTTCCCAGGGTCTCATTGACTCACTGCAGCTCCACATGCAGCTACTAAAATAGCTTTGATTTTTCTGTTCTTGTAGAAAAGCAGTAGGCTGTGCAGCAAATTCTCTTCTGTGGTCCCGAAACATGATTTTTGTGGTCTAAGCCTGAGCGCAAGGTTCAAAGTAAAATGGAACATCCTGAACAATAGGAGGAAGCCAGAGCCCACAGGCCTGCAGTGCCCACAGAGAAAGCCTTCGGAAATGCGTCAGAATAGCGCATAAGAAAATGGCTGGTTTCCTTACCTCTTCCACATGCAGCTGTAGAGGCATTTTCAGGAGGAGAATGGTAGTCTGCCTGTTCAAAGAAGAAAAGTTTATGCAGTGTTATCTCTTGTGCTGCCTTCCGTGTGAGCTGCTGCCCATATTGCGATCCCCAGCAGGCTCAGGCTGCTGCTGTGAACTGAAAGATTCCCTCTTGCTTTCTCTGGAGCACCATTTCTTCCTCTAGCTCCCTCGGGGAGGTGATGGATGTCATACTTTATTGCCTGTAAGAGAATGTGCAGGCTGCAATTCCCTGTGTAAATCTTCAGTGCCACCTTGTGGTACAGAAACTGCAAGCGATACTTGAGATGCTACAGCTATGGCCATGTTGTCTCCTGCAAGCAGCAAAGCATTTCATATGGAATGTTTTACTAGCTTTTTCCAGCATCACTAAAATGTATTTCAAATCTTGGAGCTTCATCCCCTAATTAGGGAGATAAAATAATAGCATATTATACATAGGAGGGACAGGAGAATAATATGGAGGGGGGGAAAGGAACCAGCTGACAAACAG
Organism: Anser cygnoides; assembly: GCF_040182565.1. Taxonomy (NCBI): domain Eukaryota; kingdom Metazoa; phylum Chordata; class Aves; order Anseriformes; family Anatidae; genus Anser; species Anser cygnoides. The sequence goes on from NC_089887.1 coordinate 5,036,709, forward strand.
CTCTGCTCTGTATTAAAATTGATTTAAATTCCTGGCCTTTTTGAGAGAAGAAAGGCTATAGAAGCAAATGTTGCAACTTACTACATGTAGAGATTTGTGGGGTTTTGTTAGAAGCTGAAGTAGTCACTGTGTAACCATAGCGGAAGTTCAGAGCAGTCTCCAGAGGCTTATCCTTAAAAGCCCTGTGGATATCGCTACAAGGAATGGAAGGACACAGACTGCAGCTTTGAAGGTTGTTTTGAGTGTTGCATGCCACTGTATCTTCACTTCCTCTTTTACATATATTTTTTCCTGTATTTGCTGTGTATTTTGGGATGCGTGTCCATCCTTCCGCTATATGACTGGGCAGTTGCAGAGCTGTGCTGTCTGCCAAGCCCTGAGAGAAGACCATAGGGAGAGTGTAGGGGATCGTGCAGCCGAAAAGTCCAGATGGTGTCTGTGGGAGGTCTGAGTCACAGTGGTGTAGGCTGTGTTTGACACTGCCGCCCTGAGGCATCCCAAATGGGTATAAATGTGGAGGTGTGGAAGATGGTTGGGAGGTTCCTAGGATTACCATGGTTTCCTGCAAACCCCACATGTGGGGTAATTGTAGGGTTCTAGGAGGAACTTTTTTTCCTTCTTGCAGAAGCTCAGATGATGATGGGGAAGAAGAATCAGCTGCTCAGGGGAGCAGACAGACACACGATAATCTTTACAGAGTGCACATGCCCAGCCTCTATAGCTGTGGGAGTAGTTATGGCAGTGAGACCAGCATTCCAGCAGCAGCACACACAGTCAGCAATGCTCCCGTCACAGAGTACATGTGAGTATCCTGACAAAAAGGCCATATTGCAACTTGCCCGAGCTGCTTCACTTGGATTTTGTCGTTGCTAAGCGCTGCGAGGCTGGTGCTTTCAGCCAGGCATTGGAGGTGGTAAGGGATTCTGTCTGAAATGTCAAAAGGCATGTTTCCCGATTAGCATCTGCTGGGAGAATGGGATTGCTTAAAAGTACTGCAGTAGAAAGGGGTTTATTAGGCAGCATACTCAAAAACATGAATCACTTTGTACTGTGGGATTTAGACATCTGCCTACAGAAAAAAATAAAAAATAGTAGTATTGTCCAGGCTCCTTATTGCACAATCTGATCCCCAGAAGACCTGACTCTTCAGATAGAGCAGTTTTGCGAGAAGATTTTAAGCCTCCTGAGACACTGAGAGCCATAACAAAACCTGCAGGCTCTTTCCTTCCCAGTGATTGCAGTCAGCTCTGACATTTGTTGCAGTCTGGAGCTACCTAGTTCAGGTGGGACCTTCAGAGCTTTCTCCACAAGTGCTGAACTCTGATCACGCTTTGACTCTCTTCAGGGACTGTCTCTTTTGGGCTGCCACATCGTTTTCTTCCCCTTAGACTTTGTCCTTATTTTATCTCCATTTCTACAGCATGGCAGTTCTGACTCTGCAGAGAGGCAGATTTTTCACACGAACCTATTTTTAAATCATTCGACATGATTCAGTGTGGGCTGTTCCGAGTGTAAAGATAGTGCTTAATCTGAGGAAAATAACGCTAGTTTTGTGTCCTTAACTGAAAAAGGGGATCCACTTGGCCTGTAAGAAAAGCTTTGAGGGAGACAAGACTGATTTGATACGGTAGTTCTGGGGGGATGTATACTCTGTCCCATGTCACTGTCAGAGACCTTCCCCAGAGAAGTGTGGCACGTACCCCCATTACCATGTGTGTCTTCCTTTCCTAGGAGCCAGAATGCAAATTTCCAGAACCCCCGTTGTGAGAATACCCCGCTCATTGGCCGGGAGTCCCCACCTCCCTCAGTAAGTCTCTCTTTACTGCTCCTCTCTGCTTCAGCGACTTTGGGGAATACACATTTACCACTCCTGTATACTCTCAAGGGAGCTGGTTGTGTAGCCAAGCACAGGATCTGGCCCATAAATGGCAGCAATTTGAATAGACAAGCCGTGTCTCACCTGCCATGGAGAATAAAACAACTCTGCTACTTTTGACATTGCACATAAAAATAATAAAACTAAATCTGTTAACACTGGTAATCCTATGGGCCCAGTCCTGCCACCACTGAAATGCATGAGTGTCTTGGTGGGTGACTTCAGCAGGATGATTCACTTGCATGCAGTATTCTTGCTATCTGTGGCACTGGTTCCTCAAGTTTACAAAGAAATTTGTTAAAGCAGTAAATTCAGAGTTATTGCTGAACCTCTCTCCTTAATCTGCCCTAAAGAGACAGTAGGATGAAATTTGTATTTTTTTGTTGCTGTTGAGATTTTTTTTTTTTAATCTTTGTTTCACAACTATTTTACTTTCTTTAGAATCTGTTTTTGTATTTAATTTCCTATGGAGGGAAAAAGAAAAAACACTTTCATGGAAGGTTTTGATATTTGGAGTGGCCTGGTAGCCATTTCAGTATGCTGGATAAAACATGGGCATGCCTTCATGTATGTGTAAGAACTAGATGAATCTTGCCCTCCTTCACTGGATCCTGTGAACCTTATGCCAGAACCTGGAGAACATGCCATCGCAGTGCTCGTTAACTTGGTGGTGTGATTACAGAGGATGAGTAGTAGCATGTTTAATAATCAGCCAGTCTTCAGGTATAGGTAAAGAAAATACACTCAGTGGTGCATGATTCAAATTCATGGGGAGGATGGAGTAGGAACTGTGGTGGGAAGGGGGACATCACATTCATGTTTTCACTTCAAAATGACCAGTTCATCTCACCGTAGAGAAAGAGGAAAACTGGAAGGTTGAGCCTTATCTTGGTACTTGGTCAGGTTTCTTGCAACCTTCTTAAAAATACAGATTTTTTTTTCCAATCCCTGGTATTGTGAAACACGACCTCTGGTAGCTTTATCTGCTCTCAGCAATGCGACAGTCCTTGGGAGGAGCTGGCGTGCCGCACACAGTACGGTATGGCAAGAGTTTGCTTTACCACTGGCATTTCCTGCCTCTAGACCTGCCAAGGCATATGTTTGTTCAGTGTCTGTAGGCCACGGTCGTGCCTCCCCTTCCCCTACAGCTCTCATGCTTCTGAAAAAGCACGCTCCTTTCCACAGGGGCTGCAGTTACGCAAGACATTCCCTGGTTCTTCGGTAGCTGTTTGCATTAATACCCTGAAGGGGGATCCGAGTCCTGGTGCCTTTAGGCTGGCTTCTGAGAAGAGGTTTATTTTTTGAGATTTACAAGATTTATCTTTTTTTTCCAGCGGAACTTGACTTGACAGCCACCAATATGGTCTGTAGGGAAGTGTAGGAGCTGGAGGAGGAGGGGAGAGTGCATCGCTGCTCCTGTAGAAAAAGGGAGCTTCTGCCTAGGTGAAGCAAGGAATAGGCTGTAAAATAAATGTCTTTTCTGGAGGGATGTACTGATAGTAGATGGGCAGTGGAGAGAAGGCAAATACTGTCTGCTATCCTGGTGTACAGACAGGCAGCAGGGGACAGGGGGATTTTCTGTTTTATTGTTATTTGGTTGTTTTTTTTGTGGTTTTTTTTGCCCTTTTTTTTTTTTTGGTTTGGTTTTCTATTCACAGCTCTCCATAGTAGGTGACTGAGACTGTATGGAAGCGGAAGAACTTGCAGGACCTGTTTGTAGCAAATTATCTGTTAGAAAGAGAGTGATAAAAACAGAATATTAATGTGCATATCCCTGCCTCTTTCTGGGAGGAGGAGGGGGTTTATCATCTCAACAGGGTACGTCCAATGTGTGGACAAGGCTGATATATTCCATTTAGCTTCTTTCTGAGAACAGATGGTGAAAACTAAGGTGTGATGATCCTGCTGCATTGTTTGTCCGTTACTTTTCCTGGCTTTTTGTTTGTTTGTTTGTTTTTCCCTCCTCTCATTCCTTCTGTTTTCTCCTTCTTGCCACAGGGCTATCCCCTTAGGGTTGTAGAGACCACCTTGTCACCGACACACACCACAGCGTTTCACTTGCTTGCACTGTGTTTTTCATGCACGTTGAGGCTGCACTCTCTTTTTCTCTCTTTCTTGCGTCATCACAGTTGTATTTGGCTGCCATGGACAGTAGCAGCCATATGAGCTGGCAGCTTAAGCCCTCGGACAGTGCACGGACATACTGGTAACAGCGCCCGCAAATGGAACAGGTACTGGAAAAAAAGGTCCTTCTTGCTCAACCCCTTCTCCACTCCCAACCACTCCTGTCATCCCTGCACTGTTTATCCCAGGCCAGTGCCTTTTATTTCTTCACATTCCTTTCCTCTGCACCTCCCACCCCATTCCCTCCTGCCAAGGGTTAAAGTTACATAGTTGTGCTCTGGTGCAGACTGAAGGAGCATTATTAACCTTGGAAAGGCTTCTGGTGCACGATGTGATGGTTGGAGAGGCCCGTGCCTCCTAAAGGCGAACTCACGGCTGCTTTAAATCAGAGCCCACGCTGGAGAACAGCTTAAACACTTAGTACTGAGCACTGCTTAAATGTACAAATAACATTGCACTTCAAATGCAGAACAAAAGTTCTCCCATCCCAAGAAGCCATTTTCTAGCAAGAACCAATCTAGCAGCTTTTCAGTCAGGACAGGGTGTCTTATTTCAACTTTTTGGTGTCCCCTGAGCCCTGCTGCTGTTCTCTTTGTATTGACTGGTCATAGCAGCATGTGCCCACAACCAGAGATACTTATCTGCCACATGCTTTAAGTTCCTCAGTAGGATTTTTAATCTGTTGAAAGATCCTAGCTGGTAATGGTGGCCTGTCCTAAAGAGTTGTTTCAATGCCTGTTAGATCTGTGTGCAGCTCCTCCTTTTATCCTCGCATTTAAAGTCAGAAAGGAGTAAGTTTAAAAAAAAAATAATCCTGAAGGGTCCAGATACGAGCACTAAGATCTATTTCATTCTGTTTCCAAACCTTTTACTGTTTTGTTTGATCTGTGTGTGTCCAAATCATTCCATCCATCTCCCATCGGCTCTGAACAGGGCCCTCTTAGCATCATTTCACCGTCTGAATTCCCAGCGTGCTGCTGTTGTGGGTGTTCTCCGAGGTAGCCAGTGTGTCCTCCCTCACGGTGGTCCATGAGAAAGCCACGTGTAGACAGAGAAAGGCAGCTAGACTGCCTTAGGCCTTGTAGTTTTTAGCCTGGTTGAATACATGGTATAATTACAACACCCATGCAACTCACTTGGTGTAAAGGACAGCGTTGCTCCATCAAGGGAGCCACAGCCAAAACTGGAAGGTGTTGGTTCCAGCTGGAACAAAGGCCTGCTGCTTTTGGCCCATGCAGCCAAAGGCCCGAATCTTACAGTCTGTTCGCAGAAAGACACGTCCATAAAGCTGCTGTTCCTCCATTTCTGCTGTTCTTGTTGGGACTTAGCCTCGCATTGGGTTCCTTTCTGTCACACTGCTGCTTGGTCTGCCTTCTTGCTGCCTCGTGCCATTTGTCTGCCTGCCTTGTGATGTGCTGGGAGGTGTGCTGGCTGAACTGGGTGTCTTGGTGCCTTCTCCCATGGTGCATGAACACAAACTTGTCTTGAAGCATGGTGCTAGCACCCTTGAAAGGGTCACGACTTTCTTCAATCTGAAGTCTTGTAAAGACTGCTCTTGGGCTTGTGGTGTCTTTTCTGCTTTCTGATTCCTGCAGGTGGTATCGTAGCAAAGCTAGAAAACTGCTTATGGGTCTATCCCATAAAATATTGTCTGGGGGGGGAAAATTCTAGTCTTCATTCTGGATTTGAGATACCCTCTGGGCTGGAATATGACCTCATTTCAGTCTTGACTGTCTTCTGTTTACCTAAGGTCACACCCAGAGTTTAATGTGGCTGTCTGCACGGCTAAGAAAAAGCCATTGCATTCTTTCCAAGACTTTAAAAACAAACAAAACAAACAGAAGCTCTGTTCTTTTGACTTGGAAAACTTAAGTCCCTTTGAATTCAGAACCCACTGGCTGGAATTAGCTGTTTCCCTCCATGTTGTACCTCCCATACATAATGATACCAAAGCCTGTGTGTTTACTGTGCTGTAGCTATTTGAGAGGTGGATCAGCTTTTAAGAACTTGACTCCAGAAGCTTTGGTCTTCATTGGCTTACCTGAACAGCTCTGGCAGGAAATCAAAGTCAGGGTAGCCAAAGAGAGATGTATGTGTTTTTTTAACCACAAACAGTAAATGGTTTTTACTTGGAGTCATGGTTTCACGTGGTAAGTGATCTTCCAGCATAGCTCAGTTAGCAGTGAAGTATTCATGATCTGCACAGTTCACAGGACTTGGTAGAATTCATGATCTCTGAAATTAACTGATTATTCTCCTTAATTTTTATTAGTTTTTGCAACCAGTGATTCCTTTGTATGCAGGCTACATGCGTTAAGCACCTAACTTTTATGTGCTGGCAAATTATGCCTATCAAAGTTTTTATGCCCTCAGCAAGGCTAGATGTAAAGAAGAGACTCTTTCTTTTAAGAAATGCAAAAATAAACTTGTGTGCAATCAGCTGTGTTTGTCCTAGCTGACTGGTAAGTGACTGAGAGGTGTGTTGTGTGGAATAACATGAGACACCTGGAGAAATGGCAACAAGAAGGCTGTTAGGTGCCCTGCTCAGGGGAGCTAACAGCGTGGTGAAGGTCCTGTCATCCGTGATGGGTTCAGAAAGGTATGAGAGGGCATATAGGCACCTGGGCGCTGAGAGTACTGGAAGAATCGATGCATTGTGCATGTTCTTTAACCTTCTATGAAAGCTCCTCTTTAAAAGAAACTAAATGCAACTGCGTACCTTATGGCTCTGTCAGGCACTGTATCCAGGTTACCTCTGAGCAGGGACCAAGACCTCCTGAGCTCTGAATTGTTGTGCTCAGGCTTAGAAGTCTTTCTTTAGATTTTTTTTTTTAAGGGAACTGAAGTCTGAAGTTATTTTAACCGTGGATAATACATTTTGGTTTCATATCCATGTGACTGGCAAGTTTGTGCTGATACATCTTCATCTATTGGCCTGTCTAGATGTAGGGATCTGTGTATTCCACAACATCTTTCCTTTGCTTCCGAGCGGAGGACTGAAGGACTTGGGCGAGAGACTGCCAACAGCATATGGAGCAAAACATTCATACAGTGAACCTAACACAGTGACAAAAGATTCAATGCACGCTTGTAGAGCTGTGCTGCTCATGAGGGGTGTGCAGAAGTGTTAGCTCTCTGCTTCCAGTTTTCAACCATACTTTTCACGGTCATTAAATATATACTTTAACAGAAGGAGTAACTGGTTCAAACTGTAATGGGAAAAGGTTCAAAGGTGCAAAAATCCTGCGTTAAGGAGAGAACATCAGCCCTAACTCTGACTATTGAGTCTTGATTTGTTCCTTGAGGTGGATTGCAGGTAGGTTTGAATGTAAAATGCTCTCTGCTTGACTGTCCAAATCTCATGATCCTGATTACTTTGTTTCAGTGTCTCTTAAACAACTGTGGTGTTTTTTTCTTGGAGGAGGGAGGAGTGAATTCTTTTCAGCTTCTCCCTCCGCAATGATTGTACTCTGTACATCCTTGAAATGCAGTTCATCAATTGGCCTTCCTTGATTTGTAATGTTCTAAAGAAAGTTGATGCTGCAAGTTGTGTGCTGAATCTTTATGATTTGTCTAGCAAGATGCACAATGACCTTCCATGATCCTTGATTTTTTTTCTAAGTACTTCTTAAAAAACCTTATCAACTGCAAGTTCTGTGTTCATACTCATCTCCTATGACACTTCACGTATAGAATACAAATGGAAAATGAGCAATCAAATGCCCTCTAAGACCCTCTTTTTAGCATGATGCTTGGCTGGTAATTTCAGCAGTATGCTATCTGAAATGTGTCCTACTTATCCTGTGAGAAAGCTCTTTGACTTCTAAGCTTCTTTGAGCCTGTTGGGTTAGTCCCATATGTTTTAATAATGCCCTAAGCTTCATTTCTGAAACAGTAATCATACTTCATAAACTGTATAGAATATACAGTTCAACTGGCTCAGCTTGGTATTTTCTACTTTTTCTTTCTCAGTGGCAAAAAAAAAATACATCTTAAAAAGAGAAAGAACATACGTACCCTTTGTCTTCTAAATATAGATGCCATTTCTGGGCCAGAGTTTTATATTAAGATCCATTTTCTGCAGAAAGTTTTCCAATTATGGAAGACACTAAAAGTTGAGTGTGCAAATAAGCCTCAGGTGTCTTCATCTTGTGCTGATGGGGTCAGCCCTGCTAAAGGAGCAGTCTCTCTCTTCTATTGTGCAGAGGTTCAGCCCGGTTTGGTCTGTGAAGGAAAACTGATTAAAATACCGTTAACTCTCTGAAAACCCCTTTGAATATCTGAGCTTTTGAGAGCCTAAGGATGCCTCATAATGTTCTTTCCCAGCGTGCAAGATAAATCCTACCTCCTGGTGGGGAACTGCCTTTCAGTTGTCTCTTTGCCAGCTTAACTGGCTATTTCATGTGGTACAATTTTAAAGGTGATAAAAAGTCAGTATGCTGAAAAGCACTCTTGGGAAGTAAGATGTGGATATTATAGAATTATTCAAGCTCTTACTGGTATAAAAAGAGGAAAAAAATACCTGTCGTCATTGCTTGGTTGTTAGTATCATGGTAGCAGAGTCCCAGAAGCAGTAGCCATGATGAAGGCGTGGAACACATTGGCATAAAAAGACAAAGACTTTTGTTCTTACTGCGGTGTGTGATTTGCATGCTTTTCAGCTCAGTAGTCAAAACTGAATGGCATAGGTTCCCCTTGTAGTTTCTGGGAGCTGTTTTGGATTACCTTGCTTGGAATAAAAAAAGAAGAAAACAACCCCCAAACCAAAGGCACCTCTCATCTTTGTGAATTTCTTTTCTCACCCCCAGGCTGGAGTCTTGTCTACCACTGCGTGGTACGCAGGCTGGATCCCAAGCCATTGGTGGATAATTAACCATCTGATAACTGTTAGCTAATATCATCTTGTGGGATGGCAGCCTGTTGCCGGTCTGGCGGGGTCTCTTCTCCCTCAGGCATAAATTGTTCACAAAGATTCATTCTTCCACACTTTTCTTTCGAACTGTCCATCTGCGACGCATGCAGTCTTCTTATGCCCTCGTTGCAGTAAAATGCAATGTACTTTATTTCCGTTTCCTTTTCAACCTCCTTTTTCTGTCAACGTGACTAATTGAGGACGAAGGTATGTGGTGGGTTTTTACATCTGCATCATTTCCATTTCCCTCTTTTCTCCCAAGTGAAATATGGCATAATTTGACTCGATGACTGTTGGATTTCCTTCTCCATTGAGAGCTTGGTTAAATCATTAGCCCATCTGCACCGACCTGGCCATCAACCTTGCAACAGGCTTGACAGTATGTTACTCAGACTTGGCTACTCAATGATTTGTGAAATTTTCCTTGTCAGACCAAGCCAGCAGCTCCTTGATATGCAGTAAATACAGACCATTTTATGCTGGGAGGCGGTCGTAGTCTGTCGTTCCATGCTTACATTAGTCATTATGACTGACTTTTCTGTTCTGTTGTTTGTGTTTTGTTTTTTTTTTCTTGTCTTCCTCCAGTACACCTCCAGCATGAGAGCCAAATACCTCGCCACCAACCAACCTCGTCCAGATGCTGGCAGCGTGCATTAAAATGAAAAAGCTAAAGCAAAAAAAAAAAAAAAAGGCAAAAAACAAAAACAAAACAACAAGAAAACCCACATGTGCAGTCAGACAAAACAATGTGCCAACTGCTGTGCCCCTGTGCTGTCCTCGTAGAACAATCCTGCTGTTCTGCCCAAAATCCAGTGCAGCTCCTGTTTCTCCAGCCCAGACCACCCCTCCAACCTGGTACCTGCCCACTGGAGTGGAAGCCCCTTTTGAATTTAAGCCTTCACTTTGCTGTACCTGATGTGCAAGAGAGAGCAAGCACGTACAGGCAAGCAACCAAGAGATTACCATCCTGTCCTGGATTCCAGCTGCCTGGGGCCAGCTTTAACAGAGTAGCCCGATAGAAAATGTTGGTGAATATATTCTGCCCCCATTTTTTCCCCTTCTGTTCCTCAGAAGAATGCGGTGAAAGATGGTGGTAGGTCTCTTCTTACTTCTGCAGTGGGATCAGTGGAGCTGCTTGGTCTGTCAAACGCTGAAGAGGCAGAGTTTTGGTGTCTGTGACTAGCGACCAACGAGGGGAAGCTGAGCCAATGCACAATACAGCATCTGGGGGGGAGTCCTCTGGTCCAGCGCCCTGTGTGAGGAAGGAGGGAAACCCCTGCCTCTTGGTGTCACTGTATATCCACTGTAATCTGTGAGCCTGTGGCTCTTTTCTAGAGAAAACCACTCCACTAGCATGGTAATGAAAAAAAAAAATCAATTAAGAAAGTGCTGTTTTCTTTCCCACTCTATCTAGCCTGTGAATTCTCCAGGAGGAGCAGGGGGTCACAGCACCACCTAAGTACCCGGTCCATTGCTCTGAACCTGACCTCTCTGCTCCACCAGGGAAGCCCAGGTACTTGCAGATGGCGTTCTCGGTGCTGCTTTTATGAGGCCAACACACAGAACAAACAGGAGCCAGCCACCACCCACTTGGTGCCAAACTTTTCCAGGAAAAGACTTGTAAGACTTTATGGTTGGTTTTTTTATGTTGGTTTTTTTGGTTGTTTTTTTTTTTTTTTTTTTTTTTTTGCACTGAAGAGTTTCAGCTCTCTGATATTAGGTCTTATGGGACAGTCAGCTTGCAAAAGCAAGAGGGACTGCAAGCACCAATGGATTTATAGCAAATGCAAACTCCCTGCAGGAGTGACCTGTGAACTCTGGTGGACTTTATTTTTCTTTTTTTATTCATTTTCTTTTTTAATCACAGTTTACAGCACAGGGTTGCTGAACTGGCACTGAAGGAAGTTTTATGGAGCCTCAGTCCTAACAAACTCACAAAATCCTCAGTATATCTTCTGTGCTCCGGAATCAGAAACACAAATGCCATCATTTGGGCATTTGGAGAATGTTGTGACTGTCAGAACATATTTTTTTCTATTTGTTTTTGTTTTTCAAGGCACATTGCTAACCACTATCTGACCATATTCAGGCACATGTAGGCATTTTTCTAGGCATGAGCTAGAACAAGGCTTGCAAAGGGGCAGCTGGGTGCCTGCAAAGGGCAACATCCTCCATTGGTGCTGTACTTTCCACTGACGAGCAGTGCTCCAAAGGACACTGACCACTTACTACTGGAAGAGCAGGCTGCCTCTTGGGCAGCTAGTAGTACTGTAGAGTACTGGCCTTTCAGTAGGGAAACTATGATGTTCCTTCTGTTGGTGTTTTTTGTTTTTGTTTTTTAACCTCTGAGCAGCAGTGTGGCTGCTGAGCATGATATTAAATAACTGGCAGAAGAAATAAAGTGGGAAATATCCCTCAAACTGGAGTTGAGCCATTGGCAGAGGCAGTTAATCTTCACGTCGGTGACGTTCAGGCTTGGTGTCCATTTACCCCACGTTTGCTGTACGGGGCACAAAATCTACCAATCTGCCTTTACTCAAGTCAGTTGCCTTCTTGCAGTGAGGTAAGGATTGCTCCTCGCAATGATGGTGTTTGCTCTCAAAGGGTACCAGCTCTGTGGAAAGCAAGCTTTGAGCTCCTCTTAAGAAGATAAACCACTAACAGAACAAAAAGCTGTAGGCCAGCTTGTACCATTCAAAGGAGTGAGGGAGAAAGGGAAGACAAGGCACCGCGCAGCCAGGAAGAGAAGGTTTGGGAGAAAACTTCACACTTCACCGTAAATCTGTGGAAGCAGGATTTTCTTGCTCAGGACTGAGTAGGCCTTTCAGACGCATTTGAGGGGCTTCACACTGAAACATACCTCGGTGTTATCAAATTACAAGGGCAGGGAAACATAGCCGCAGCTTGTATGGAGGGATTTCTGTGGCTCATGAGCACCAGGTTTTCCACCTTGTCTTAAAGCCTACCAGAAGACCCCGGGCGTGCAAGCACGTGGCATGGTTAGCTTGCAGGGCCCAAAGTATGCAACTGCTATCCAGGGGGGACTGAACCTTCCCCTCGCTTTGAAGAAAGAAGCAAGAGCCATATAATGCTTACTAAGAACAAATCGTTCTACTGTCATCTGTCCCTGCAAGGATGTGCCCAGATTGCTACTTCGGCTGTCATTTGTAGGGGAGTTGCCCTAAAATCTGTGGCCTGATTCTGCTCATTGAAGGCAAGCATTTTGAAGGCTGGAGGGTGTGGAGAACCCCGTGAGGACAGGTGCTTCTGTATACTGACATTGCTGTATACAGAAAGCATCCTGAATATGGATGTGATTGCATTTTGGGAGGGGTTGGATCCAAATTGCCACAGTGGCGTTGCCTGTGCCAGGAGGGGCATGGGGAGCCTATGCCTCCTGTTTGCAGCACCTAATGCAGCAGCCACCTTGTCCTGCTTCCTTCCAAGGCTTGGTGTAGTCACTCGTAACACCCAGAACAGCTTCTGACAACGTTTGGGGCTTGCAGCAAGGCACAGATGTGGAGATATGTGCTCTGTGACTTCAAAATATAACTGGAAAGAATGTTATGGAGATGACGTTTTGCTCTCTGGAGGCCAGCATAACATGACTGCAGTGTGAGCTGTGTACTTTTGTCCAGCCAGCACTTCCTTTACTTGACATGGATATTGCACTTTTGTAAAGCATCCTGGAACTCTGCTGCCCCGCTGCATGCTGTGCAGAGCGCTGGATAGGAAACACAGACAAACGTTTTGGTTTTGTTTTATTATTGTTGTTAGTACTTTTTCTTTTTCCTTTTTTTTTTTTTTTTACTGGAACCTTGAGCGACAGTGTGGCATTTCTGCAGGCTGGTCTGAGTGGATCTGCTGAAGAACAGATGGCCTTTGCCTATTCTTATGGCTGCGACGTAATCAGTCTCATCCATATGGTCACACTTTGTCTGAGGAGTGGACTTTGGAAAAGCCAAGATCTCCCAGACTCTGTGCCTCCCTCTCGGGTGAACAGCAGGTGCTATCTGGCGAAGACTCATCTGTTCTGGATGGCATTCATGGTTGAGGGAGTCCAAACTCTTCGAGCTGTAGGGGGGAAAGCTGTGGAGACCTCTCTCTCTTCCATTGTGTGTCTTTGTTCTTAATGTGACAAAGCGCCGAGGCTGTATCGCTTGGCGTGTCCCAGCTGACCTTATCAGGACATGAATCATGTTACTGGTCGCTAACAAAAGGGTCCAGGAGTCAGGGGAGCTGAGATTGGCCTCTGGACACCTCACTGACTGCAACAGGGAAGGCGGCTTGTCCGGTCGAAGGTGACTGCATCGGTGAAGACACTTCATGTTACTTTTTCAGAAGCACAAATGTGGTCATTGGCTTGTCTGGTTGGCTTGGTTTATTTCCACTGCATCATCATGTGTGAATGACTTTTTCTTTTGGAACTGAGAACTCTTCCAAGCACACGAACATCTCCACAATGTGAAATGTAAATAGCATGTTGGACTCTTGCGTCCAGTGTTCAAGACTGCATTGTAATTGTAAAGGAAATCAAATCAAGACTTGGCTGTGAATTTCTTGTGCTGTCTTGGGAATATAACTGTAGTGTTTGTATCCTGTATGTACTATTAAACTGAGTTCATTTTATGTGCTGATAAAAGGGTTCAAGCTAAGATTTTTAGCGTACATCCATGTACCCAAATGTGAAGGATGGAGTGCTCCCTTCCCCTCCTGTCCTTTTTAAGTTTTCTCCATTTGATAGGTGTTAATTTTCCGTGTACAGTCATCTCAGCCAAGATGCAAGGATGTTCATTTGAGTGCTTTGAGGAGGACACAGTACATGGGGATTTCAGCGATCCCAAGTCAGGATTTCCATAGCAGTTCCCTAAAAATATGTAGTGTTCACATGAAAAGCTTGGCCTTTCTGAGAGTAAACAGCTTCTGGAGGGGCTGCTTAGCCATCGCTCGTGAGAGCTCTTGGTACTGCGGGGTGATAGCAGGCAGGAGTGCATGGCTACCCGTGTGAGCAAGGTACAGATACCCGTGTGGATAAACCCACGTTAACTTCTGGTCCCACCTTCCAGCAGCAGCTGAAATTGCGTGCTGAGCCCTTTGAAGAAGAGAGCAGTGTCTTGGCTTGTTGCTTAGAGCCACCTCACCTGATTGAGGTGTAGATTAGGTGGGTGAGTTTCTCCTTAGGTAGAGAGGGGTCTTTGAAGTACTTCCTACATAGGGACCAAGCCAGGGTCTTCCCCTGGCAAACAGCTCTGTTAGTAACTCACTGAACACCTCTGGGTGGGAGGGGAGAAGCCCTCCAGGCAGATACTAAGGAGTAGATCTAACGCCTTGAGAGAGGGGACCCGACCAGACTTAATCCGTACCTTTGGCCAGGTGGCTTCTTTCATCACCAACTACGCTCGTTTTCCAGAAGTGATCTGTGTGCGTGCGGTGGATGGCTTCTCTAGTCCTTCCAGGAGGCCCAGCAGAAGCGTGGGATGCTTTGGTAGCAGTTCCTAGATGGCTAACAAGTGGTCCGTGCTTTTGGGGGGAACAGTGGGATCTCCTGCCGAGCCATGATGGTGAGTGTGTTGCCCAGCTGGGAGAGAGAAGGGTTGGGTCACCAGTGGCCCCGAGCTGCCGGGTGCTCACCCAGCCCCTGTGGCTGCGTGCGTGAACAAAGTGGAACATAAATTGATGTACAACCAGAAAGTTCAAAATATTCCTTTCCTAAAGAGGATAACTGTAGCATGAAGCTCTAGGTGCTCTGCGTATTTGATACCACATTGCTCCTCACTATGCAATTCCAAACTCCTTCCTTCCTCTTCCTCCTCTAATCTCCCACGAAGACTTCTCCAGTGGCCTCTGTGCAGGAGGGCACTGGGCTCCCAGAAAAGCTTCATTTCTTTCATCGTCCTCTGCGCTGGGGCCGGGTGCCCAGCTGCCACGTCGTGTGCCTCAGGTCCCTTGTTAACGGGAGGCCCCATGAGTTTCATTCACATCATTCAGAGGGAAGTTTTTTGTTTTGTTTTTTTTTCTTGGACACTGTGCACAGAAACCTAATGGTGATCATGTACCTGGCCTTTTTGTAACTTCTCTGTTTCGTTTTTTTCTTCTTAACCATAATGGTTGTATATCATACCACTTTATATACATATATAATATATAAATATATATAATTTTTTTTTAAACTTTGAACCTGCTAGTTTCTTTGAAGAGTTCCTGCACTTACCCAAAATGTTTTTAAATTGTGAGGGTTAAAGAGGATTGAGCCCATTTTTGTATCTTTACTTTTAATTCTGTAGTTCTATTGATTGTAATGTAGCTATTTTTTACTGTAATTTTTTGGTTTGCAAATACTAAAAAAAAAAAAAAAAAGAACTAAATGTAATTTCTGTGGTTTCTATTCAGCTTGGGTTTCATGTTTTAAAAATAAACAATATAAAACCACTGTTCCTATTTATTGATTCACATTCTTTCCCTAGTTCGTAAACCTGCCTGAATTTTTATTACCTCTCATACATAGTGGTACATCCGTGGGCTAAGGACAGGAGGGAATAGGGCCATGAATTCTCATAGCTGTTAGGGAACGGAAAGAACGGGAGCGTGAGTGTCCTTTACTACAGAAATCGAAGCATTAGTGTCAGTCCTGCTAATGTTTATGTGACATTAAGTCTGTGCAGGTGTATTGGCAGGGCTGCTTCCTCTGGTCGCAGCTCTCGGCCTAATCTGGTTGCTGTTGGAAATCAGACTTTCTGATTCAATTTGAAGTCTGGACTGTTGCAGTTGAACCAGCCAGCTTCAAAACCAGCCCTCTGGAGAAAAAGGAGCTGTGCAGGCGTTCCTTCTGGGGGAAAGTTGCACTAATCCTGCTTCAGAAATGAGGTGTTTTCACCCGTTGTCCTGCACGGGCTGCAGCAGGGTGCCTGGGGGGGATGAGTTTTGGTGTGGGGAGGATGCTGACCACTGCACGCAGCCGGGTGTCTATCAGGGACCTGCAGGCACCACGGCATGGTGGCACCCACCAGGCTGCTGCGGCGATCCCTCCCTGTGCTGCTTCATTTACACCAGCACCAGGGCTTCGTTTTCAGGAGCAGGAGTACGGCCGTGGCCAAGCCGGACAGCGATATGCAGGGGAGGGATGGTGGCAGCTGCCCCGCTGCAGGGGCATCGATCTTGGGAAGGCCGCAAAATGTCCGTGCGGGCCTTCGGGAAGGTCGAACTAAAAACCTCCACCCGTCCGCAGTGTCTCTCTTGATGTTTTCTGCCTGAGTCAGTCGAACCAAGGGACTCGTCTCCCTCCCAGATTACCTGGTGCTGCTGTCAGGACCAGGCCAACACCCCTGGATGTCACCGCCATGTGGCACCGCCGGTCTGAGGGCTGCTGAGAGGGGACAGCTGCCCTCAGCCCTGTGGCCAAGCTGCAGGTCCTGGGCACCCTTCTCTGTGCTGGCGTTCTGCCCTGCTCCGCTCCCCCAGATTTTATGCGGACCTGTCCTACTCCCTTGGTGGGCCTGACTGGTGTGAGCGAGGGTTTCATTCTGTTAATTCTGTATTTGGTTAAGCACCGTGTGTATTTAGACTGAAACCCACTCCCGTGGTCACAAACCCATCAGTAAGGTGCAGAAACACCGATGGTTTTTTGCTGCCCCTTTCACCCTCGTGTGAATCTCAACAGAAACCAGTTTTCCTCCCCTCACAAATAATTGACAGACCAGCCTCCCCCCTTGTTTTTCCCCCTAACAGAGGGACCTGTGCGTTCCACCTTCGCCCCCTGCCCTGAGCTGATTAAACCCACTCTGAGGCGCAGGGGGCTTGGAGCAGCCAAGGGAAGCCGATGGCGTGAAGGAGAATAAAGCCCCCACCAGAGTCAGCACGTAAATATTTTACCAGGTTGACAGACTCCCACCAGGGATGGGAACATGCAAGGCCACCGGCCCGGTGACCTTTCCCAGTGCTTTCCAGCCGGCCGTGCCCACAGCCTCAGGTTTCGCTCAGCCTCCTACATGGGTCCCTTCTCCCCCAGGAGCCGGGGTGAAATATGTGTTTGAATAAACCTCGCCTTCAGATCAGCCTTCAGTAGTGGGCCCTTAGATCTCCGACCTCTAAGATAAGGGAGGGAGGGGTGCCCCGGGGAGACGCTTTCAAGTATCTGTGTTACTGGCGTGTGCTGAGCTGTGCCGACAGGAGCGGTGCCTCCAGGAGGTGGTGGTGCTTGGCGGCTGTTCTGTGCTGGAAAGCCAGCACGCTGGTGGCTGCTGGTGTGCCCGCTGGGACCGGTTACGTGCCTCTGTCCCTGGTCAGCGGCTGGGTGGTGACTCCTGCTGCCCGTGGCGGTGTGCATGCCGAGACCGAGGCTGGATTTGCCCAATTTCTTCCATTAACCGCACCTGAGAGCTGGGTCCGTGGCTCTCCTTCTCTTGCATACCTCCAGAGCTGCGATTCCTCACATTTCCCAGCCCAGGGAAAGCCAGTGGGCAGCCAGAATTGCATCTTGTCCTCTGCAACCCTCTCTGAAGCACCCCTGGTCCTGAGGAATGACCCCGTCACCCCTTCATGAATGCTCCCGGGAGCTCAGCAGCCTGCCCTTCCAGGACAGAGGATGCAGGGACCCGAGCTGGGAGCCCACTGGGCCTGAACAGCTGAGAGCAAAGCCTAAATGGGGAGAAACAGATCTGTCTGACCGCATGGGGATGCTGAAGTCCTGTTCTTGGCAGTCAGGAGGGTTTGAAGCGGAGGCAGCCGCAGGAGGAGCGAGGGGGGAGGCAGCAGCCCCGGGGCTCTGCAGGGCTCCTCTGCAGCTCCGTGGGGGCACACACGGCGGAGCAGAGGCCGTGACCTCCCGGCACATTTACCGGCAGCCTCCTGCCTGCTGGGGTGGCCCGGCAGGAGAGGAACAGAGCCTGGATGCGGCCACCTGGGGCCACGGGTCCAGCCACTGCGACAGAGCAGCCGGGCATGCTGCCGTGCCATCGCATGCGGCATGGGGAGAGGGGACGGGTGGTGGCAGGAGCAGAAGGACTTTCTTGTCCATGCCTCACGTCTCTGTTTCTGTATGCAGGATCGCACCGTGGTTTATCTTGGAGCTGCAGTCGGGAAGGGTCCTGCCTTAAAGCAGCTTGGGGCAGGCTGTTTCTCACAGCGAGCCCTGTGAAAATCCCCGCTCAGCCCTCAGGACAGGCTGTTAATCCCTCCTGGGTCCGTGCAGGGGCTTTAGGAGGTGTTGCAGATGCTGGTGATGAGAAGCTTTTCTCCCATCCACCCCCCCTTCCTCTTCCCACCAGCTGAACACCACGGGATGGGATGGGATGGATGCTCTTACCCCATAAATCACCAGGCACGCAGATGAGCTGCTCCAAACGCAGCTGCGTGGGGCTGCTGCAGGGATGGGCTGCTCCAGTCCCTGCTCCCCAAGGGGCTTATAAATCACTCTGTGCGCCCCAAAATGCCCAGAGCCTGCTGGGAGGGGGGGGGCTCCCTGCGCTGATGTGTGCTCAGGACCCTGCAGGATACGACCGTGCCGACCACGGAGGGGACTGTGGAGAGTTAGTGCCCGTGTTGGCCATGGCGCACCCATGTTCACGTCCTTTATGTCTTGGCTCTCGAGAAAAGTGCAGGGCAGTCCCTAGGATGTGGCCAAGGATCATCTGAAGTGTCACGGTGGTTTTAGTCCCCTGCACCCACTGGGGACAAGCACAAACCCAGCACGGTCCCCCCCCCAGTGAAGCCATCGCAGTGTGGGGAGGATGGAGGGGGACACGTCCACTGAGGACGAGGCCGGAGGGGTCGGCAGCAGGGCCTTATAGCGGTCCCACAGCTTTGGCTGGCAGCACCGTGGGAAGTGCTTCCAGCTGTGTTTAAGATGCTCGCTTCGTCTCCCGCTCGCCGCCTCCTTGCCAAGCAGCCAAAGGAGCAGAGGCAGCCCCGCTGCATGGCTGGAGAACCAGAAGCAGCAAGGATCTGGGAGTCCCGGGGGCGGGGGGCAGGAGGGGACTTGGTTTGGACAGGGACACAGCTGGTCTTAGAAAGCAGGAGGAGAAAAACACACTGTGGAAGGCTCAGCAATTCAACTTCAAGGGATGGATGCAGTAGGAAGGTGAGCAAGCTTTAGGGGGAGGTGGGAGATGGCCGGGAGCTGCTTTGGGGGCTGGCTGCCCTCGGCTTTCCAGCCCGTCCCACCGACTGCAGATGCTAGCGAGGGATTTTACGGGACATCCTCCTGTCCCATCCATGGGCTCAGCCATCCTGGTGCTGGGACACACGGCTCCCAAACGCAGGTCAATAAATGACAGCGAGGTGGATTGGATAGCCAGATGGCCGTGTGCGTTGTTTGGGTTCTGTGATTTGGCCGCTTTTACGCTCGTTTCCCACAAATGTTCCCCATTTGCTGGCCAGAGAGGCTGGAAGTGGAGCTTGGAGAGGATTCACACAAGGCTCTCCATCTCCCGTCATCCCCTCCCATCCCAATTCACAAATATTTCTCGCCGGGGCTGCTGCCAGGACTGGTGCTCATCCCATCGCAGCGCAAACACGAGTCCCCAGTGAAAAGCCTCTGCGCCACGGCGCTCCCGCGCTGCGAGCCGGCTGGGAAAGCAGCAACTCACACAGCATCCAGCACACTGAGTGACCCGAATGCAAGTTTTATTATTAAAAAAAAAAAAAAAAAAAAAAAGGGAGGTGAGAGAGCAGCAAAAATGACTAATGCAGAGCCTCACTCTCCGCCCTCCATGCTGCAATCCTCCCTGGGGGGGCCGGGGAAGCCTTCGGCACAGTGCTGGAGCATCTCTTGGGCACGGCGGTGTCACAGAGAGGTCCCCACATGGTGACATGTCCCCACCGAGCCAGGCTCGTCCTCTCCCTCTGTCCCAACAGTTTTGCTCCAAAAGGTACCGCGAGTTATTGGGAGCAGCCCCAGCTGCAGCGATCGTAAACAGGACGTCCCACACCAGCGCCGGGGGCGCAGATGAAAGCGGGCTGGCCTGTTGAGCCCGCCAAGTATGTGAGAGCAGCAGGGCTTGCTTTTGTTTTCCTTTTGTTTATTAATGCCTGTATTTATTTACTTTTCAGCCCGCGAGTAAGGAGGCTGGGAGCCTGGTGTGGGATGAACTGGCGGGCTTGTGTTCTGCCTCGGCTGCTCCCAAAGGCTTGCTGGGGTGCTTTTATTATTTTACTTTATTTTATTTTATTTTATTTTATTTTATTTTATTTTATTTTATTTTATTTTATTTTATTTTATTTTATTTTATTTTATTTTATTTTATCTTATTTTATTTTATTTTAATTTTATTTTATTTTATTTTATTTTATTTTATTTTATTTTATTTTATTTTATTTTATTTTATTATTTTATTTTATTTTATTTTATGTTTTAACACCCCCCCCACCCTCCAGACACAGTGCAGCACCCAGCCTTCCCCCCTGCCAAGGGGGGTCCCCACTCCCTACAGCCCCATCCCAGCACCCGGCTGCAGCCTCCGTCTCCCCTTGGCCTCCCCCTTAGGAGGATGATGACGATGATGATGGTGAACACAGGATTTGGGCTGGTTTTGCCAGAAACGTGCCCTTGGCACCCACTCTGCTTGGATGACCCAGGGAGGGCAAGGCTGCGGAAGGGGTGAGGGCGCCTGGGGCTCCTCCAGCCCGACCCCGCGCTGCCGGGAAGTGCCCGCGGCCCCATGAGCAATAGGAAAACGCGCGGGCGAGCGGCGGGTGGCACGGCTTCCTGCGCCTGACGCAGTTTCCCTTCTGTGACCCCGTGCCGGGAGGGGTGCGGGGGGGGGGGGGGGGGTGAAGCGGGGACAGGGGATGGAGAGGTGCCAAACCCTGCACCCTCTGCACAGCCGGGGCCAGGCGGTTTCGCAGGGCTCGCTTTCCACCACCCCCTCTTTGTCCAGGGCACTTTTGGTCTCTCCCTTTTTTTGGGGGTGCCAGTTTAGGGCGATGCTCGGTTCCCTTCTGCATGCAGCAGCCCCAGAGGGGGCTGCTTGGGGGGGGGGGGGGGGGGGGGGGGCTTTTGGTTCATTTTGGGGCTGCCTGAAGGGTGTGTGTGTGTGTCAGGGGGAGGGGGTTGTTGCTTTAGCACATGCTGACTTCCTGCTAGGATGTATTTTTAGCAAGGCCAACCCATGATAACCGAGAAATTCAAGCGAAACTGTAAAGTAAGTGTGTGCCTTGAAAAAAAAAAAAAAAAAAAAAAGGTAATAAAAGATGCTGGGTAAAGAGGAAGGCGGGGGGGGGGCTGGGGAAGGAGATGACTGTGGCAGATGAAAGCTGCTCTGGTTGCACAAACAGCGCTGGGTTTAGGAAGCAGGGGGGCAGACCTGCCGCTGGTGCCACAGCACACGCAGGCTGGGTGTCGGCGGTTCCTGGTGTCGGAGGGAAGGGGCTCGGGCCCCCCGCAGCCCCCGGCCTTCCCACGCACACGCCTGCCGGCCGGCTGTTAACACCCCCCTGCTAACAACCGGCTCTCACCTCGCCCCCACCTCCGCTCCCACCCCAGAGCCTGGGAAAACCCATTCCCGAGGTGCTAAGCCCTGATGGAGCCTTTTGGGGAAGGGAAGGAGGAGATGATCCCCCCCCTCCGTGGGATGCAAAGGGGCCGGTACCCGTGAGAACAGAGGGGGATACAGGGGCAAAGCCTCTCCGTGCATCCCCGAGAGCTTCGTTAGGGACAAAAACAAGCGCAGCCCATCCGTAAAGAGACACCGGAGCCCAGGACCAGGTGACTGTGGTCAGCAAAAAGCTGCTTTATTGGTGACGGCTCCCACGGGGGCCCCGTGGCAGCGATCGGGTTCAAGTCCCTGAGAACACGCTGTCCATGCTGGTTCCCCAACCCACACCTATTGCTTTTAAACACATCCTAGTTACAAAAAGCACAGAGTGACGTTCCAGATACTGGAACATATAAATTAAGGTAAGTGATAGTTACAAGACATCGCAATTTTTTTTTTTCTTTCTTAAACAGATTATCAGAAGGTTGTTTTTTTTTTTTCTGATCCACAGAAAACGTATAAAAAGCATTTTAAAATCTACATAATTCTTAATGTTGCTGGTTTTGGTTTTTTTTTGTCTTTTTTTTTTTATATATAAAAAAGGCACAGTAAAAAAATACTGGCACAATAACATATTTACAACGCACCCATTATGGGCTATCTTCACTCAGCTTCAGGTTGGAAACATTCGGCTCCAGCTCTGCCCGCTTCTCCCCGGGGAGTGCGGGCTGGCAGTGGCCACGGGGGGATGCAGGACCCCTGTCCCTTCCCGCACTGCCCAGCGCTGGGCTAAATCCATCCCTGGCTCACGGCAAATTTTGCTCTGGCAGCATTTCCCAAACCATTTTTGCTCCTGCTGTGCCTGGAGGAGTGGGACACCGCTCTTTGGCCCCCCAGTGCTGGCCTTGCTGCAGGATGCACCCCATGTAGGAGCAGGAGCAGAGCCAGGGGAAGAGCCTGCGATGGTGTGGGGAGACATCTGCTCTTTTGGGGTGCCCGTTGCCCACCAGCCACAGGCAGAGAGCAATGGCCGGGCTGGGAAACGCTGCCGGCCTGCGGTGGGTGCCCATCCAGCCAAGCACCTCTCGGGCACTGCAGCCGCCCCGGCAGCACCCACTGGAGGATGCGTGGTGGGGGGACACCCACATGGCCCCCAAGGACAGACCCTGAAGTGCTACTTTGCAAAGGCGCAGGGTGCCCGTGCTCAGCCTGCCTGCACCCGCAGCCACCCCGCTGTCGGGCAGGGAGGTGGCACCGGAGGGAGACACCTCAGCGCTGCGCAAACACAGCTCTGGAAAAGCCCTCCTCCCGCCCCCCGTATTTATAGAAAGCCTTTAAATTAGTCTCTATAAATAGTGCATAGATTTACGCCGCTGAAAACATTTCAGCGGATGTAGGGAGCTCCGGGGAATGGAGCGAATGCTGGTGGTGCTGGGCTTGCCAAGCCACCCATCTGCCCCACGGTCTCCCTCTGTGGTAGCTGATGAGCACCCAGCAGTTTTGCAGCACTGCAGTGTGTCCCAGCATTTGCCGTGGCCAGGTTAAAAAAATAAAGACTTTGCCTGTGAGGAGCCAGAGCCTCAATGCTGAGATTTTGGGGGCTGGGAGAAAGGATGGGGACAGGTTAGGGGTCTGCGGGAGCAAGGAGGGGTTAGAGCTGAGGGTGGGGAGGCACACACCAAAAAAAAAAACACCTTAACATCTGGAAGGAAAGAAAGAAAAGCAATCCAGGGTGAGGCAGAGCTGCGCAGCACCGGCTGCCGCTCCCCACGCATGGCGCGGGGCTGGCCGGCGGGCGGGGGGCTCGACCCAGGCGAGGCAGCCCCCCCGTGCCCCGGGGTTAAGTGCTCAGGACCCGTCCGTGCCCGCCGTCCCGGAGCGGGCAGCGGGGGCGCGCGGCCGGGCAGGCAGGGCAGGGGACAAGGGGCCGCACAGCAGCCTTCAGTACACACACACTGTGCAATACCACAGCAACGACGGCCGGCCGGAGGGCCGACACGGCCGCACGCACACACGCAAGGTCCCGCACGCCCGTCGGATACCGGGGAGACTCGGGACGAGGTTGGGAGGGGACACGCATCTCCCTAGTACACCACGTTGGCGGGGCACCACGGCGTGTCGGGGTACAGCAGGCAGTGCACGGAGCGGAACCTGCGGAGGAGAAGAGCGGTGCTGAGCACAAGGTGGTGGTGGCCACGTGGTGGCACGGCCCTGAGGGGGGTCCCTGCCGGCGGGGTGCGGGATGGGACCCCCCCATCTCACCTGGATGGGTCCTCCTCGACGGAGAAGGCTCCCTTCATGTGGATGGAGTTGCGTTTGTTTTCGAACATGCCGTAGCTTAGTGTCACCTAGGGGAGAAAGCACGGGAGGGTCAAGCAGCCGACGTGGCCACGAGGATCGATCGGGGGGCTGCAAAATTCACCCTGTTTCTCACAGCCTCCTGGGACAGGCTGATGGGGCTTGCACATCTATCATGTCTCGGCTGAGATGCCCAATTTTTAGGTGGCTCAAGGTAAAGGTGACCCCTCCTTGCACTGCAAAGGGATCCCACCAACGAGCCTCAGCTGAAAATCTCATTGTAGGGCACTTCATTTGGGGATTTCAGCCCTTAGCTCCAGGGCCCAACCCTGCAGACCCTGCTCCCAGGCTCCCAAAATCCCATTGCGTGCCTACACCACAAAGGATAAAACCATACAAAGGTACCAACCATCCCAACCCCTCCATCCAGCCCAGGGCCCTCGGGGCAGGGTTACCTGTTTGTGGATCTCCGTCTTGGGCACCTGGTGGAGGTTCTCCAGATGCGAGTGGAAGAGGTTGCTCCGGATGAGCTTGACGCCCAGCACGGACTCGATGATGTAGCCGATGGTGCAGTCGTCGGGCAGGCGGATCTTCTCCGCCGTGCTCATGAAGTGGCCCCCGCTGTGGGGAGACAAAGAGGAGCTGCAGCGGAGCGAGGCCCGGGGGGATGTGGGCACCCCGCGGGGCCTGCGCTTGGCTGCTGGGCACCCAGCCCGGCTCTAATTAAAAGACAATTAGGGGTATTGAGGTCCTTTCTAGCTCGTTTCCAAGCCCCTGCAGAAGCCCCCATCAAGGCAAAGCGAGCCAGGTGGTGGGACATGTTCAAACATCCCCAAAGGTGCTGTCAACTCTTCCGTGCCCCGCTGGGACCGTGACGGGTCCCGCTGGGGGAGCAACGCCAGCGCTCTTACCTGGCCCACGGGCTCATCTTCAGCGCCAGCCCCCGGCTGATGCAAAACCCTGCTCCTCCCGTGGCAAACCAGAAATGCACAGGGTGCTGCGAGAGAGGGGAAGCAAAGGCAGTGAGACCTCCTCGGGCTGGCCCAGACCCCGGCCCGCATTAAACCAGCCCCAACCTCCCCCCCCCTCCAGCACCACGGGAGCTTCCCGCGGGGCGCTGCTGCCACGGCGGTCCCCCCGTCATGTCCCCCCCTCACCATCTTGTTCTCGCTGATCCTCTCCGTGGCCTGGATGGGCCGGTCCAGGCTGGGCTTCCCGATGTAGATGTCCTGCGTGTGGGGGTAGCTGGAGAGCAGCTTCACCAGCGTCCGCACGTTCACGTAGTTGTCGTCGTCCACGTGGCAGAACCACCTGCAGCGGCGGCAGCAACCGCGTCACGCTGGGCCGGGGCAGCTCCCCGCCTTACCAGGGCCGCCCAGGCCCTGTGGTGAATTACAGCCCCGAAAGGCAAACCCCGTCCCCAAGCACCGCTTACTTTCTCCCGGACTCGATGAACTTGTCGTACTCCACGGCCATCTTGCAGGACAGGGCCTGGCGGCTGTGGGCGGCCGAGCAGTTGGTGTTGATGACGTTTCCTGAGGGAAGAACTGGGGTTAAAACGCCGGTGCTGGGGCATCACGCTCCCCCCAGACGAGGATGCTTCACCCCAGGTATGATGGGGGGACGAAACCCCACGGGCTTCATGCTCGGTGGTGCCTGTGCCATGTTGTTTTGGGCAAAAAGCAAACTTTGGCTCTTAGGTGCACGTGAGATGAAATGGGGTTGTATCCCAGGGCTCCCCATCCTACATGTAATGCCACCCGACATCACCCCGCCTGTGCCCCTAGCACCCTGGGAGCAAGGAGGATGGATGGAAGGGGCAGGAGGGAATGGGGCTGGCTTCTCCACCCGGGATGCGACAGCCAAAGCCCTTGCTCTGTTCCCACTGCCTTTTCCCACAGCGGCCACCTGTTATTTGCTTGCCCAGCTCGAAGGGAATCGCTTCCCGGCCTGAAAGGGAGTCATTTGCATGGGGAGAATAGGCTGAGCTGACCCCGACCCCGGGCAGCGGCTGCCAGATAAACGTCCCCACGAAACCCCGGGGTCTAAACTGCAATGTTTTTGACTGTTTTTTGGCATTCCCTAGGGCATGCAACGCAACAGCCATGCTCCCTGGTTGGGGGAACACCCCAGCACAGCCCCAGGCACCGGCCACACTCAGCCAGGTCACACACACACAAAGGGCCAAGGGCCACTGACTCACGTGCTTGCTTCTTCAGCTCTTCATCCTCCCCGTCTGTGAAGATGAAGGTCTGAAAGAGAAGATGAGACACCTTTGAGGACCGTGGGGCTGAGGCCACATGGCTCTGGACACGTCCCAGCAACCCAGGGCAGAGCGAGGGA
Source organism: Anser cygnoides (assembly GCF_040182565.1). Classification (NCBI taxonomy): domain Eukaryota; kingdom Metazoa; phylum Chordata; class Aves; order Anseriformes; family Anatidae; genus Anser; species Anser cygnoides. The sequence continues at coordinate 5,062,732 of NC_089887.1, forward strand.
CCAGTCCCCATGGGGCACCATCGGTGACTTCTCCCTCCTGGCTAAAACCCAAAGCAGCACCAGGGTGCTGAGCAGCCCTATAACATTCTTGCCCTTGGATTGAGGGGCTTGGATCAATCCTCTATTTACACAGCTCCTTCCTAGAGCCTGGAGCATCCCCATCCTCTTGCCCTTCCCACGGGGGCAGCAGCGGCGTGGAGCAGCCCGCTGGCACCCATACAGGATTTCGGGAGAGGCAAGGGCTGACCCGGCACGAGGTGGACACACGGAGAGGAGCGGGGAGCGGGTGCAGCTCCGGAGCTCCCTCCTTCCAAGCAGGGACTTCAGACTCCAGCTGGAGGGACCGGCACGTGCAGCAGGGATGCCAAAGCATCCCTGGGCCCTCCCCAGGCAGGTGTGTTTGCCCACGGCACCAGGTGCCAACCGTGTCCCCACCTGTGTCAACAGCACGCTGCGGTCCCCGGCCGCTTGCACAACACCCCTGGGGTGGAGGAGCCGGCACCCACGGGTGCCTCCGGCCAGCTCCAAGGAGGGGACCGTCCCCCGCCACCTGAGCTGCCCGCCCGGCTGCACTCCTCTATTTACACAGCTAATTCCTGGCATATGTCGCCCGGGGAAGGGGGGGGGCCGGGGGCCGCTGTTCGGCCTGGATTTGGGGAAGGGCGAGAAGCAGGAGCAGAGAATAGGGGGTGGGAAAGGCACCGCGATCAATCAGCGCGCAGCAAACAAAGCTGGGGGAGAGAAACCACAACCAGCTGCCAAGCGCTATTAAAAACCAGACGTGCACAAAAGGGCAAAGGAGGAAAGACAAAAGGGCTGGGGGGGGGGGAGGCAGGAGGCGGCGGGGGGGGGCACGGGGCCCGAGCGCTGGGGCTGAAGAATTACAGGCGAGCTGGAAATTCGGTGCCACCCCGCGGGCAGCCGGCCCCAGCAGCGCGCTGGGGTTTTGTGGTTTGTTTGAGGAGGGAGCGGGGCCACGACAATAGCGGGTGCGCGGGGCTGACTTTACTCAGTGGAGGAGAGTTAAGCGGGCAGCAGCAGTCATTAGCATACAGCTGCGCTGGTTAACCCGGCGCCGGCTTTGCTCAGGGCCCGGGCGAGCAGCGAGGGCGGCGGGGAGAGCAGAGACTTGCTGGAGGGATGAACGGGAGGGTGCGTTCCTGGGGACAGGGCTACAAGTGACCTTTCGGGCTTGGAAAGGGGAAAAGAAAAAAAAAAGTGTGGTGGAGAAGGTGGAAAGGCAGTTCTCACAAATGCACGGCCAAGCGCCTGCTGTGCGTGCCTGGTTTTGGGGTGGACAAGGGTCAGCCCCTAAATGGGTCGGTAAGGGTTGGAAGATGTGGGACCTGCTGACGAGGAGGGGACGGCTGTGGGATGGGGACCTCGGTCCGTCAGCTGCAGGGCCGAGGGCGTCCTTGGCACCCCAGGATTGTCAGGAGGAGCTGCCCAGGGATGGTGGAGATGATCACACCACAAGCACTGCCTCACCCACCCCAAGGCGCGTGGGGCCTGCTACGTCCCCATCCACCTCCAGCCGTGCCTCTGCTCAGGCGAGACAGAAAACGTTTGAAAATGTTTGCTTGATTAGATCAGAAGCGCCGTCCAGCAACTGTGCCTTCAGCCGCTCCAAAAATAACCCCACAGCCCATCCTCCGGCCCAGCCGCTATAAATAGGCCACGGGACAATTGTTTATTGCCGGCCCGCACCGAAAGCCCTCATCCTACCGAGCCATCTTCCCCCCCCCCCACCTCTCCCTGGGCACACCCCCGCAGTTTTCCCAGGGCAGGTGGGAGCAGGTGGCACCTTGGGGACACCATGGACCAAGCAGAGGGGCACCCAGCCCTGCACGTCACCCTGCAGGTTCCCCACCTCCTGCTGCCAGAGCCCAGCCAGGTATTTCAAATCAAAACCAAAATATATATATTTTTAAAATATATTTATCTGCCTTTCTTCTACAGGAGCCGTGCCCTTCGTGCACAGCCCTCTGGCCCCGGGCAGGATCAGGCACTTGGAGGTGTCAGGGAACTGGGGAGGAAAGGAGCCAGGAAAGGAGAGGGGCAAGAAGGCACCGTGTCCAGGGGATGGGGGAAAGCCGTGGCTCAGCCTTCCCCTGGGACCAACCATCCTACAGCCAGGGATGGGGCTGGGCTCTGCAAGTATAGCCCAGGGATGGGGAAAAGGACACAGGCAGGACCCCGCCGGTGGCTTTGCTGGTCCCTGCTCAGCTGGGACCAGGCAAAACACGGCCAGAGCTGCAGCTCCAAGGGCTGGCTGTGAGGGGCAGCACCCCAAGCAGGCTTCGTGCTGTCACATCCCCTCGCACCCTCACCCAGCACAGCCCGCAGCAGCCACAGCCTTGACGCGGGGACCCATTTGCAGCAGGATGGGACACCGCAGCCACAAGCTGTCCCCTACAGCCAGCCCCAACAGCGGCATCACCAGCCCATCTCCCACACAGAGGGCCCCCAGCCCTTGCGCTTACCCCTCCCCATCTCCCCCATCGCCAGCTATGTCACCGATGGGGTCCGAGACCTCCTGCCACCCCACACAGTTAATTTCCCTGCAGGGCAGAGGAGAGGAAGGGCCCGCTCCCGGCACGCTGGCGGCCGCCCTGCCTGCCCAGACCCCTGCCCCGGGAGGCGCAGGAAGCCTCATTGTTCTCCAAAGTGCAACTTCAAGAAACACAGGATGCCAAATCCCCGCCGAACAATAGCTGCCCCGCTGAACGCAGCCCCGCACAATGTGGCCAGGCAGCACAGAGGCACCCCGGGGTCCCCATGGCCAGGGGATGGTGGCAGCCCCCAGTCTGCCTGCGCGGGGATAGGAGCCCCCCAGCCGCCTCTGGTCCCCTGGGGAGGGCCGTTTCTTTATTATTTTTTTTTTTTCACCCTCCCCTCCATTTCTCCTTTCGCAGTGACTCATTTCCCCTCCTCTGAGCGAGCTCGTGGGTTGCTCTGAGCTTGGTGCTGTGCAAAGCATCCCGTGGGCCGGGCCAGACGTGGGGGCAGCCTGCCTTCTTCCTCTTATGCCACGTTTCAAAGCGGTCCAGGGGGGCTGCCAGGGCTGACGCACACCCAGCAGACATCACACCTGCCCCCCCCCTTCCCCTGCCAAAAACGGGAACCTCGGCCAGGAGAGCCCCGCAACCCCACAGCTCACAAATCCAGCGCCTTCCCCATCACATCTCACTTCCCCATGCTGGAAGGGGATGGAGCACCCCAGCACCCCCCCCGCAGCACCCGGGGGGGCTGGCAGCCCCTTTCACCCGAAGAAAAAGAGGGAAGCAGCCGCTCGCTCAGCACGAGGGCCCTGGGGCGAGGCGGTGAAGGGGTGCTGGGTTTGAAGCCCCCGCCGGGATGGGGTGCGTTGGAGGAGCAGCCCCTCAGGGAGGTGTGGGTGCTGCCAGAGCAGGTCTCTGCCCAGCTTTCTGTCCCCTCCAGCAGATGTTTGCTGCAAACAGCCCCGCTCCAGCCTGCGGTGGTTGGGAGGGAAAGTCCCCACCTCGCCTCGGCGGGCAGGGAGCAGCACAGCAGCCGTGTCCCTGTCCCCATGGCTTTCCCCGGGATGGGGTCCGGGCTGGCACAGCCCCGCAGAGCCAGGGAAGGGGCTCACAAGGCTCTGGCGAGAAGCCGAGGGCCTTTCCTCCCCCTGGCTCCTTGCAGCAAGAGGAAGAATCCTCCACTGTAATTTTAAATGCTATAATTTTTTAATAACCTCCGTGCAAACAATGAGCTCATTGTGCAGCCGGGGTCCCCCGCCCTCCCGCCTGGCGCTCCACGCACGCCGCTTGCCTGTGCCGAGGCCGGCAGCATCGTTAGGGGCAGGCAATTAACAGGCAGGCAATTAACGGCCCTGACAGCGCCCTGTCCCTGCTCACCCCCCCCACAACCACCCTGCCTCCCAGGCTGCCCAGGGAGGGATGCTCACACGTGAGCCGAGTTGAGCAGTGCTCAGCACACCCCAGGGCATGGCCAAGGGATGGAAGGGACCCAAGGGACAGGAGGCACAAACAGCCTCCCCCACCCCAGCTCCCCAGGGGGCACCCAAGCAGGACGCGTGCCCATTTCCCCCCCCCCGAGGACACGAACTCTGGCCAAGGTGCTAAAGAAATTTTGGGAGCCGCCAGGCCAGCGGAGGAGCGTGCTCTCCGGAAGGCAAATGCAGGCGCCTGGAGCAGGAATTTTTCAAAGCCTGCAATTATCATGCCAAGTGGAAGGGGGGGGGGGGAAAATGAGCAGCTCCCACGCAGGCGGGATGACAGCCCAGCACAGCCCAGCACAGCCCAGTACAGCCTGCGGGCACCGCAGCATGCGCCGAGCACCCGCTGCCCTCGGTGCCCCAGGGACCTGGACGTTTCTCGTGCAATTCTGCCACTGCAAAGCACCCGACTGAGCAGGAAACCCGTGGGTTTGGGTGGTTTGGACTAGCTTGGCATCCAGGACTCGTGCATAATGGCCACTTTCCTCCTCCCCCCTCTATTCTTTCAAGTGTAAAGTTTCCCCCAGGCTGCACTCCAACGGCCTAAGGATACAAATGCCGAGACAGCTGGAAAAGCTCCCCAAAGCGAGGAGGGGAAAACCCCACAACTCTTCCCCAGTGCCACCTGTCTGGCCTTGCTGGTTCAAGGCAGGGAGCAGGCTCTGAAGGCAGCCGAGATCTGCCCTCTGTGCAGAGAGAAAAGCAGGAAGGAGAAGGGGGTGCCCGGTGCATGAGCCCATTGCAGCGGGGTGGAAGGGACAGACCACAGGAAGCAGGGGCTATTGTAGGCAGAACAAAGAGTGGGGAGGAAGAACACAATAGCTATTCCCCCTATCTGCCAGGGTGCAGGCTGGAGCTACCTGCCAGATTTAACCCCTTCTTGCCAGAGCTCGCATCACCCCTCCATGGAGCCTGGCTAACCGAGAGCCACGAGAGAGACTTCGGGAGGAGGAAAGGGGGGAAGGAGGCACTGCGCCAGGCAAGGGGATTCTCAGCCCTCGGGCAGGGGCTTCCCCCACACACCCCTGTGCTGAAAGTGAGAGGGCCGGGATGAGACGGGCCTGACTCAGACCAAGAGAGCCGTTGGGGCGCAGGCAGCCCCACCGCAACCCGGGGCACCAGCGGGGAGGTGATGCACGAACCGCGTAGGACGGGGCAGGGATGGAGAGGAGCCACACGGCACCAACACCAAAAAACCACCACCAGACAGCTTGGCCCCAAGCTCGGAGCAGCCCAGGGTGCCCTAAAGTTTCCCCAAAGCAGAGGCAGGGTCAGTGGGGGAAGGCTGGAGCCGACGCCAGCAGCGCGCGGGCTCGTCCCCTCCGTCCCCGCGGGAGTTTGCGCCGCCTCCAGCTCGCTCCGCAGCTCCTTGTCCTCAAGTGCTGCACAAGGGCCGTCACTCAGCGGCTTGGCTTGTCAGTCGGGCACCTCGCCGGGCTGCGGCCCCCCTGGCTTCATGGCCCTCATCTCTAGGCAACCTGACCTGGACACGGCCGGCTCCGGCTCCCCCGTTCCCATGGAAAGTGCCACACAAGAGGCTGCGAAGCCTTTTCTCTGCGCCGGGAGAAAAGGGGCTTTGTTAGCTTGCCCAGGGGGACAGCGTGAGAGCCGAGGCTCGGGTCTCTGGGAATCCAAACGGACAAACGAAGCAAAACAAAACAAAAAAAAACAGAAGAAAGCCGGGGCTCGCAGGAGGGAGGGAAGGGGGGAAGAGCAGCCATTCCCAGGATCATCTGTAGGTGCTCAAAGAGCGTTTCCCCCACCACCACCGCTCTCCACCCCCTCACAGTGACAGCGGAGCATAAAAGAGGCTTCCATTAAATAACCGTACCAGGGAGAGACGGCAGAGCCACTGCCAAGTCCCGGCGACCTGAGCAAAAAGAGGGACAAGATCCACAGGAGAAAAAAATAGTAAAAACGAAAAAGAAAAGTCAGCGCGCTTGGAGTAACGTGCAGGAGCCGAGTGCGCCCACAAGGTCCAAGGGAACTGAGCAAAGGAAGGAGGCACGGGCAGGTCGAGCCCCCTTCTTCCCTCCCAGCCACTCCAGGCTTCCGAAAACCACCGAGGAACAATTCCAGGCCAGGAGGAAACACGTGAAGACAGTAGGACGGGAGGGTTAGGACGAGGCGTAACTTACTCGGGAAGCTGACTAAGGCTAGAAAGAGTGCCTTAAGAGCAGATGGCACGGCACATTTCCTAAGAAAGCCCCCCCCCCCTTTTTTTTTTTAATCTCTTTCTGAGCTTGAAGGACACAGCAGGGCTGCCAGGACGGGGTGTCACCAAGCTCAGGGCTGGCACCGGCTGCAACTGCCCCAGCACAGGCGAGCCGGAGCAGACCAGTGGGAGCCCCCAGTGCTGCCCAGATCCTGCCGAGGGGACCGGGAGCCTGGGCACAGCTCTCTGAGGCCTGTGTCCCCTGGGCAGCCCAGTGCCTGCACCCCCGGGACCCCCCAGGGCAACCTAGGAGGGCGCCGGGGCTGTACCCAGCACCGTGCCTCAGTTTCCCCACTGGAAACCCTTCGAGGCAGCCGGGCAGAGCCGAGGGCTGAGTTTTTGTGCACCACACTTCACGGGGAGCCCGGGGCAGGGGTGGCCGAGCCCTCTCCATCACTCCCACACCCATCACTCACCCTCCCCAAAACCACCCGAATCTCCCCCAAAACACCCCCGGCGCTCGGTGCCACCGGGCGGGCGGGCGGAGGAGGTGACACCCGCCTTGTCCCCGGCCCTGCCCCGCCGGTCGCGACCTTACCATGTCGCGATTGCGGGAGATCCAGGTGTCGAGCAGCAGCTCCAGGCGCGCCTTGTGGAACTTTTTGGTGGTCTTGACGGCGATGAAGACGTCGCGGGGGGAAATGTCCTCGGCGGGCGGCCGGGGGGGGCTCGGGGGGGCGGCGGGCACCTCCCGGCGGGCTCGGCTCAGCCTCCCGAAATAATCGGCGAAGCTGCGGAGGCCGCCGGAGCCCTGCGCCGCCTGCCCCGCCGCCCCCAGGCTCTGCAGCGCCCGCTGCGCCCCGCCGGCCTCTCCCCTTGCCAGCCCCGGCCTCCCCGGAGGCTCCACCATGAGCACCAGGAGGCAGGTGAACATGGAGCCCACGAGGGACAGCAGCAGCTTCCTGCCGCAGCTCTTCAGCATCCTCCTCCACCTCCTCCACCGCCGCCTCCGCCTCCACCTCCTCCTCCCTGCCGCCCCGCTCCGCCACCAGCCGCGCTCCGCCCGCGCCGCCGCCGCCGTCCCCGCCGCGCGCCGCCGCCGCCGCTTTTAAACCGCCCCCGGCCCACCCGGGGCGGGCCCGGCTCGGTACCGCCCCCACGCGTGGCCGTGGGGCGTGGGCAGCCCCTGCTCCTGCCCCTGTCCCTGCACGCCCCTTGCGAGCCCCCTGCGCCCCCCCTTCGAGCCCCCTGTGCGCCCTCTGCGCACCCCATGCGCGCCCCTTGCAAGCCCCATGCGCGCCCCTTGCGACTCCCCCCTGCGCGTCCCCTGCGAGCCCTCTGCGAGCCCCCTGCTCGGGGGTCGCCTGTGCCACAGCCACGTCCCCCGTGTCCCCCCCCCCGGGGGGCTCAGGGGGCTGCCCGCTGCTCCCGGCCCCCCATCAGGGTACCCCGGTGCCCGTACGCCATCAGCCCTCGGCCGACCCGCGCCCCTCACGCTTCCACCAGGCTGCTGGGGAAATTGGGGATGGGGAGGCGAGGGTCGGATCCTGCCCTGCTTGGGCAGAGCTGGAGGAAGTGGCAAGGGTGGCGGACCCCGTCCCGCGTGGTATGGAGCTGGTGCCGGTGGGCAGCCCCCGCAGCGCAGGCTGAAAATAAATCCTGTGGGGGTGTCCCCAGTGACTGCTAGCCATGGTAACGACGCCTTGCGAAACGAGACGCTGTTTTCCCCGCCAGGCGGTGGGAAAAGTGGGGGCTGCGAGGGAAAACTGATTGGGAAGTGCTCCTGGATGTGCCATCAACCTGCTATTTTACTGACGCCAAATGCCAGGGTTTCTTTCCCCCCTTATCCCCGTCTCGCCAGGCAGGGAGCTCTCGGGGTTTTCTCTCCCACCACATGCTGTGTCTGCTACAGGGAGGCGGATTTGGGTTTGGGCCTGGGCTGCTCGGTAATGCCATAATCAGGGGCTGCTGCATTTTTGGGCAGGGCCCTTGTCCAACTTGCATTTTTCCTGCTGTCACGTGCTCCATTCATCTCTGGCACGGCATAAACAATGCTCATAATACCAGGCAGGACGAAGCAGGGAGGCAGCTTCCTCGGGCAAGCCCCAGCGTCTGCCTTCTGCTGGGTTTGGGATCTACATAACCCCGCTCAGCCCTCCAACCCTGGCCCCGGGCTGCGAGTGCTGGGGGAGGCTGTGGACGTGGGTTTGGTTTTGCATGGCACTGCCCACGTCTGGGGAGGGACCTGTCCTGCCAAAGAAACCTCCAATAATAAAAGAAAAAAAAATAAAATAAAGCAGTTAGACCATACAAACACAGGAACCAAATCCCACAGTCACCACTTCCCGCTATTGCTGCAGAGCCCGGCCTTCAAGCCTCGGCTTTCTTTTCCTCGGGCGCCTTTTGTCTCCAACCCGATGGCACAGAAACCGTGGCTCGAGAGGCAGCTGAAAAGCCCGACCGGCAAAACTCCGAGTGAAGAAAGAGCGCCTTTCTCCGCGAGCCAAAAGGGGAGGAAACACACTTGTCCCCCGACCAGCTGCTCTCCCGCTCCCGCAGCCTCGGAGGTGGCCGGGGACACGTGCCGCGGCCAGATGTTGGGGTCCCGGCCGGCGCCGCGGGGCTGGTGACAATGCGGGCTCTGTGTGCCCCGAGCGACGCGGTGGGGTCTGGAAGCCACCGTGCCACCGGCACATGGGTCCCCTGGGGCCACACTAACCCTGTTCCCGAGGCCAGCTTGCCGTGGTGGTGGAGGAAACCTTTCTTTCATCAGCATTGTCCCGCCGGAACGCAGCTCCCCGGGGATCGGCCGTGTCCCCGCAGGCTTCCTCTCGAGGCGCCTGGCCTTCTGGCTCAGCCCTCGCCTGCCACACAGATGTCTCCGGCCAGGCACCGTGCTGCTCGGGGAAAGGGGACGGCGTGATGGGGTGAGCCGTCCCCACGCCTGCCCCCGCTGGGTGGCACCTGCAGGGCTGGGAGCTGGAGGTCGCTGCGGGGAGGATGCTCTCTGGAGTGTCCCATGCCCAGTTTGTCAGCATTCAGCCCCTCTTCTGGGCACCAAGCGCCTCACCCTAACTGGGGTGGCACCATGGCCAGGAGAATTTGGGTGTCCTATAAACACAAGGGTCGGGGGAGAAGGAAGGAGTGATGTCTGCTCTGCAGGAGGGACGCCAGGGCTGGCCCAGGAGGGGCATCTTGTGTCCTCCCCCGAAATGATCCTGCTTTGGATGCACCCCATAACCTATCCACTGAGATGCCATGGGGGGAGCCTGGCCATGGCTGCAGGGGGGCTGTGGGGTTTCTGCAGCCTTCCCTAAACCAGACCCCCATCCAAACCTCAGGGATATGCCCTTTGCTCATCTCCCCCTATCCCAAAGCCAAGCCTAGCAGTCGAACAGCAGGCAGAGGCACCACCCCAGCTCCTTCCCACTGCAAATTACCCTCACCAAAACCCCATACTGGTTTCCAATGGAGCCGGCTGCACTCACCCCACACCGACCCAGGGCAGGGACTGGCGTGGGGCACCTCCCATTCGGCCACACCGTGGGATTAGGTCGCTCTAAATTGGTTTAAACCTTCCACATTGCCCCCTCCACAGCCTGACCCCAGTGCTCTATAGGTGGTCCCTAAGAGGCTCACAGCTTCTCAGGGCTGCTGAAACGGGTAAATAAATTCCCTGTAATAAAGCATTTGGGTCATCGGGGAGAAACGCCATGCCGGGGCTGTGGATTGCAGGACAATTTCCATGCCTCGTCGGACAGGGGTTAAAAGCTGTGCCAAACACAGGCTTCAACGGGATCGCGGTGCTGTGTGTATTTAGCGGGGTTTGGCCCCATGTGTTAGGGTATGCGATGGAGGAGGGTGGCTGGGGAGCCATGGTGCTGCTGCAAACACCATCCTCCTCGCCCCCCCGTATTTTTTTTCTTTCTGGGATTTTGTGACAGCACAAAAGGAACTTTGCATCAATTACTGGTAGGAAGCCGGCAGCGCCCCGCGGCAGACTTCTGCGCTCCCCGTCCTGGGCTTGGTTAACTTCCCATTGTGCGAGCGAGGGAACAGGGCAGCGCTATTAAGCCCCAGTGCGAGGCTCAGATTTTTTTTCGTGGCCTGGCATTTTCTACCCCCCCGGGACCACAAAACCTCCCTGCCCTTGTAGCACGGGGCCTGGCGGTGACATCGGGGTGGCTGCGCAGAGCCCAGCACCCAGACGTGCTGCGGGTGCTGTGAGTGCCCGCCTGATGCTGAGCCGTCCCCGTCCCCCTCGGTGGCTGTCCCCAGCTCCAGCTCCCACACCGGGACCCGGCGCAAACCCCACCATCCCTCCCCGACCCCAAAACCCTCCGTGGGGCTGCGGGTCCCCTCGGAGCAGGGCGGGGGGACGGGGCGATTTGTGCAGGGCGCGCTGGGATCCCACGGGGGCCGGGGGGCTATAGAAATGCAAAGCGTTATTATTTCCCTGGGCTGAAGCAGAGGCCTGAGAAAGGTTGAGCGAGAGAGGCAGCGAGCGGGGAACAGCGGGGGATTTAGCTCCTGAAAGGGAGCCGGGGAAAAAAGCGGGCGAAGAGCCTCATTGTGCGCCGGGCAGGGGGGGTCACGAGCGAGTTAAACTGGTTAATGTATTGGAGCGGCTTCCTCCGAGCCGCTGGGAGAAAGCAAAGCGCTGCAACAAAAGGCCGGGGGAGCATTCTTGTGGGGAAAGTGGGCTCTCTTTAAAAGGATTTGATTTCTTTTCTGTCAGTTGAATGGAATTTGGTGGTGACTCCTTCAGGTCTAAGAATTTCGGGCTTTGGTGGTGGCGGGAGGGGATGGTCCCGTTGCCCCCCCCCCCCCCTTTCACTCGTCCCCATCCCGCATTCTTCTCCCACCGGGGCCATTTCCAAGCCCGCTGCCCCCTGGATCACGGCCCCCATTGCTGGGGGGAGAGGGGCTGGGGGGACACCAGCGGCCCCGTGGCCACGCTGCTCCTGAGAGAAAGGCAGGGGCACAGGGCGGCCTGCGCGGCCTGGTTTCTCATGGTCACTGTTCAGCCGCAGAGGGGGGGGGGATGCTGGAGGAAAGCGGGGGTCCTGCGATGGTTGGTGCCCCTCTTGGGGCTCCATGGGCAGGCCGGGGCGTGGGGGGAGCTTTCCTTTGGGGAGAGAATTGTAAAAACAAAGGTATAAACAGGAGGGGAAGGGAGTCAGCACAGATGGACGGATGGACAGAGGGAGGCCCCAGCTGATGCCAGCGTGGTGCCTCGGTTTCCCACAAGGTGCCTGTCCCCGGGGCAGGCAGGGCCACAGCACGAGGTGAAAATGGGATTTGCTGTGCTGCGTGCAGGGGACGGGCATTGTCCCCCTGTTCCCCCAGGCATTGTTCCCCAGAGGAGCTGGGCAGCTCCTGGCCCTTCAGCTCTGGCCTCTCATCCTTCCTAGCCCCTAGTTTTGTCACGTTCCTCTCCCGAGCTCTGAAAATGAGCCGGGAGCTGGTGTCAGGTTTGCAGATTGCCCCAAGGAAGAAGCAGGAGCCAGGTTTTATATAGGGCGTGCCCACGGCACCTGCCTTAATAACTCCCTAAATCTCCATGTGTGACGGACAGGGCACCAGCCTCCCCCCCTTGATGCTCACAGCCACCGACCGCCCCACATCTCCCAAATTTGCTGGCACACAGGGAGTCAGAATCACTCTGGCTCCCTGCCCCAAGCATCCCCATCCCCGCAGCTCCCCGGGGAGATCGGGGCAGCCCCAGAGCAGCGATAGCTCCCGCAGCCGCCCGCGTGCATCCAGGGCAGCTCAGATATGTGTCACCCCTGCTCGGTACGCTCCTGCCAAGGCTATTCCCAAACGCTGCCTGCCCCCAGGGAGCTTGGCTTCTCTCTGGGCCATCACAGCTTCTTGGCTTCTCCCTCATCCCCGGGGTCTCCCGCTGCCAAGCCCTTTGCCAAAGGCGCACGGGGCAGCATTCATTCACCCACCACTTTCCCTGGCTTGCCTTGGTGGTCTCCGAAAGCCCCTTCCCCACGGCACCCCTGGGAAATCTCTTGCTCCTTTCCCACTCCCCCCATGAAGGGGATTAAAAGCAGCAGTTCATTTTTCATGTGATGTTAGTTTAAATTGGAATTTCGCTGCTCTGGCTTCGGCCGGTTTCCGGGAGCCGAAGCCGAGAGGGTGGTATTAGCGCCGGGCGAGGCAGGGAGGAGGAGGAGGGAGGTGGGAGGTGGACGGGGGGAAGCTGGGGGACGCGCGGGGGTGAGGACGGGATTAAAACATCCCATTAGAATTTCTGTTTTTGGAAAGCTCACAAAAATGTTGACATGTAGCATGACTAACATAGTGCAAATGTCAGCCCGGCTCTGCGAACGGGGGCCCTCGCTCTCCTCCCAACACACTGGCCCCCTTTTAAGGCAAAAACATACAATGAAAGGCACAATGGCTGGATTCCAGCGAGCAGCGCTAATTGTTCCTCGCTCACGTCGGGCTAATTGCTGCGCTGAAACCATTCGTGCCTGGCCTGGATCCCACGTGTTTTTACCATTTAATTGGGAGCTGGGACTGGGAATCGGGATGAGATAAAGGCAGGCAGAAGCTGAGCCAGCCTGGGTGCCCCAAGCCAGGGTGGGACATGCCGTGTGCCCCCCGACCGAGCAGCCCAGCCCCATGCGAGCTCCGTGCAGGGCTCAGGCTCTGCAGAGGAGAGCTGGGATGCTTGGGGACCTGGTGAGCCCAGCATGATGGAGAAACGTCTCCAGCAGCAAACACGTGCAAGAAACGCCTTTGTCCAGCTGCTTGGGGACTTCTCCAAGGGTGATGCACACAATAGGGTGTGCGCAGCTCGTCACCCGGTGCCGTAATTAGAAGGTTTGTCCCCCTGCAGACAGTGTGTGCAAAGCTTGGTCAGGGCCTGGAAAGGAGAACAATAGGAGGGCAGGAAATGCCTTTTAGTGGCTGCCTATTGTCTTCCACCTTCTGGGGGAACTGGAAGTTTAACTATAGTCTTCCTCTCTCAGGTATTCCTGTAGGGTTTCATCCTCGGAGGATGCGCCTGGACCACAGCATCGTCCTGGTGCTGGGCTCTATTGTGCTGAGGAATGTGCATGTGGTTTTCCCTTTAACAGCCCGTCTGAGACCCAGAAACACTGCAGGGTCCCAGCACAGCCCCTCTGGGGCAGAAGGACTTGCTTGTGTCTCCCCCAAGCATCTCTGCCACCTCTCACCCCACACTGTCAACAGGGGTGGGGGCACAGGGCTTAATGTTAGCACTTCTTTGCCTTTCTCCACATCCATCTTACAAAATATCACTTGTTCCACAGCATCCTCTGGGAAGCCTTCATTCAGGCTGTGCAGCTTCATATGTAGAGGAAGCTGCTTTGTGTATGTTTAGGAGCCACTTATTCTGACACCGAAGTGCAGCATCTTTGAGGGTAGCCCTGGTGGAGCTGATGGAGCTCCTGCAGGCATTGATCCCCCGTGAATGCAAACAGCACTATTTGCTGTACGATTTGCAAGTTTAACTGCTCAGTGGCCTCCAGGTCAGAACAGCTCTTGGCCTTACAAGCGATGCCCAATGGCTCTGGGGACTCAGCACAATCGTTTCAGATTGGTGTGACAAGCTTGGAGATGAGGGACGTGCTTGGGCTCTGCAGCCCTCCCAACCCAAGGCTCTCAGCTTTCAGGTCTCTCAAAAATAGAGATCAACCATGAAGAGATGTGGAAACCACTCAAGACAGGGAACCCAAAATGTCCAAGGTTCCCCAGGAAATCTGCAGGTATCTGTCTCAGCACAGCGAGGGTGATCTTCTCTTTGTGTTTCCATGAAAGCTCTTGAGCGCACACCCACAGCCTGAGGACAAGGATGTTACCAACACCGGAATTTACAGCAGCCATTTGTTCAGAAGAAAGGCTCCAGGTGGAAAGGACCAATACTTGAAAAAGAGAGAAAGAATTCTTCACAGATGCGAGTGGGATACTTGTAAGTCAATATTTGCTCCTGCGATATTGGCATACGCAGAAACGGTTTCCCAACATGAATGCATTTCAGCCCAGCTGCTCCAGGATAGCCTTGTTCAGAAGCACTCAGATCCACCTCTTAAGCTTCATTAAAAATGCACTTTTTATAGCCTCTGGGGAGTTGAGAGCCTTTTATGACAAGTCCTTCTATCCCTTGAAATCCACCCATGCCACGGGATGGCCTTGTGGTAGCTAACCAAGAACAGATGATCCCTTTGGGAAGGGAGTATTTTAAGCCCCAACACATAGACAGGCCAGAACAAAACCATGTGGCAGTAAGAAGAGAGTTCAGAACATTTCTTCCCAGCTCAGTCAGTCCCAGAAAACCCCCGAGATGCTATTCAGTCCAGGGCCAGCCCCTGCTTCACAAATGCTTCCAGCTCCTGCCCTGTGCCAACCTCACACCTGGATGCCCAGCGTCGGTCACTCACTGGGGGATTTGAGCGGGCCCCTTGAAGTTACTCCCCCATATGTGTGAGCCCAGTGGGAAGAACACAAGCAGGGGATGTGGAAAGGTGCTTATGACACCCAGAGCCTTGCTTCAGACCTGGATTTATTTGCACAAAATATACGGCTGGGAAACCATAGTGGAAAAAAATATACGGCTGCACACCCCCGTCACCTGGGGGAAAGTGAGGCCAGTGACCATCATCAAAACCTGGTAGTAAAACACGAGGAAACTCCTTAGTGCCGTTCCCCGAGGCTCAGAAAGGTTCACATCAGGAAGGGTGGAGGCAATGCATTTTGTACTCTTGGACGGGACGAGGCGTCCTCGCCAAAGCGATCGCTCCTCTCGCTGCTGCAGGGCAGCCTCTGTCCTGTCCCTGTGCGCGTCCCCTTTATTCTCCGACCTCAAAGGGCCTCATCTGAAGAAGACAAGGACATTTCTTTGGGGTTTATCTCAGGCACTGTCCAAACAGAGAATTAACTGCCATCCGTATTTGGGAACAGCATCCTGGTGTGGGTTATCATGTCTGGTGGACAAGAGACTTTAGCCAAGAATAGTTCTCCTGGGTTTTACAGAATAATACAGCTTTTATTCTGGAGGAAGCGTGGAGCCCATGTGCTGAGCAGGGAGCAGCCCGAGGGCTGGCGGTGGACAAGCTGTCATTTCCCCCAAGCTCAAACTGGGTCAAATGCAAAAGAGGAAAGCCCAGGGAAGAGCAAGACCTGCTTTTCCTTGTTTCCCAGCTAGATCCCAGCCTCTGGGAGGTGTGATGCTGCCACAGGCAGGTTTTCCTCAGGACTGTGCTCCTGCTGCATCCCCAGGGATATGAATCAAAAATGCGTGGGGAAAGAGAGGCTCAGTGCCCGAGGTGCTCTCCATCATGCTCTCCCCTTGCACTGTGTGCCCGTCCTGTCTCTTTTTGGTTTAAGCTCCTGACATCTCAATCCCCGGGTCTGACCGAGTGCGTGGCTGTTAGCTCTGCCCACCCTAATCCACTCACGGAGCTCCTCTGCAAGCTCTCAGGAGCAACGGAGGCGGCTTCTCCTTGTTCACATCGAGGCAATTCATGAGCTGGTTTCACATTTGTTTTTCTTTCAAACTTGAGGCTTTGCAGATATTAAAATATAATCCAGGAAGAATTTGCCTTGTGAGGGAACAGTGTGGGATCACCGAGGGGAGAGAGGTCATGGGGGAGCGCGGGGAGGTGGGGGAGCAAAGGGATTTTCATTTCCCCTCTGCGTCCCATTGGGATCAAGGCCTTTACCTCCCTGCAAGCAACCATGGCCAGCATGGGACTGGTTAGAGGCTTCAGGAGACTCCAGGCTCCGCCAAGCAGGGAATTACTGCTTGCAACAAGGATTTTAGACATTGACCATGGTGAGGACAGGAGCAAAGCTCTCTGCAGGTGTTAAGAACTGGAGAAGGTGGCTGGGACCATGGAGAAATGGGCAGCAAGGAGAGGGGAAAACGTTTCTCCTGGTATTGAGTAGTTGCTTTGGGTTAGAAACAAAACAAACAAGAAAACAAAAAGAAAACAATCAAACAAACAAGCAAAACAAAGAAAAAAATGTATGCTTTGTGTTATAGGTAAACAGAGGAACTGGCCAGGCAGGACAGGAAGGCAGGGCCCCGTCAGAGCCCTGCGCCGTGCGGGGAGATAAACAAGAATTCAAGAAATGAGAAGAGAGTCTTAAGGTGATTGCTCAACGTGTGAGGAAATGCGGGGCAAAAGTCAGATATCAGGGAGAGGAAGCTGGAAAAGGGCAGGCTGATCCGAGCAATGAGGTCAGCGCTGCAAAAATAGTGCGGGGAAGCTTCCTGGAGGCAGCGAGCTGGAGGAGCACATGCGGCCCTGCTGCTTCTGCCTCACATGCACAGGTGGCAAGGGATTACCAGCCCGAAATGGGGCTCAGATCTTTCATCTCCAGTGATTTCAGTCCACGGAGAACCCCTCAGCTAAACCCCCTGCTGTGCAGCACCTGCAGCTGCTCTTTATTTCCAAGAGAGCGCTCCCAGGCTGACGCAGCACCACTGGGGACATCCCATTGAGTTGCCCTAGCTGAGGATCTCACCCCAAATCATGAGGAAGGTGCTGCCATGTCCTCTCAAAACAGCTATTTTTCTTGAGCGAGTGTCAGAACTGGCCCCAGCTCGCTTCAGAGCCGGCACGAGACAGACAGCCTGCCCTCCCGGCGTGGCTCTGCTCTCCTGCTCCATTTTGTGCTGAGCTCATCCATTCTGGAGCACCAGAATATTTGGGCTCCCAGTGTGCCAGGGGTCTTGAGGCTTATTTTGAGTTCATCTCAGTGTGGCGGGTTTGGTGGAGTCTGTCTTTCTGCTCTGGGCACAGGCAGTGGGATGTTCATACCAATCTTGCTCTGAGACTAACCGAGTCCATAAATCTCTGGGCAAAGCCAAGAGCCGTGTGTTTTGTTGCTCCATGCTGACCCTTCGGCCCTTTGAACCCCCAGTGCCCTCACAAGCATGGAAACCTCAATCGATGTCCTATCAAAAGGAGCAGAATAAATCTCCTTATCTGATGGGACAAGGTCACACTCCCTGTGTGGCCATTTGGCAACAGACGGGGCTGCTCCTGAGTTGTCTTCTCTGTGCAGGAAGTCTTCCATCAGCTCTTGCAACATGTGGGCCTCAATTCATCTCCAAAATGCAGCTTCAGCACTTGGCCCTGCTGCGGCTCCTTCAGGGGGGGTCACTCCTCTCACTGGAGGATTTCCCTTTATGGCCCACCCTACCAATCCATCCTGCTCCACCACCAAAGGGGACAACATGAAATTTTGCCTCCAGCCTTGTCCCCAGGATCCCATTACTGCACAGGACTGTTGGATCCCTCCGTGCCTTCTCTGCTCTGCAGGCCGATGAGGGGAGGACAGGTGTCCCTTCCCTGCACACGTTTCAGTCCAGAACCCCCAAACCCAGCTTTCACTTCTCCAGCTTATTTGAAATATATATTTCAGTCACTGATAGAAAGGGGGATCCTTTGAGGAGGAGGCAATGAATTACGGTCCCTTGTGCCTGGTTGGATTTGTTTCTCTAGGTCATTTGCCTTCTGTTCCTGCTGCTCTGCCTCTTTCCATCATCCCAGTGATTCATTAAAAGCTTGCGCCAAAGCTTGACAAAATCAGTGGGAAAACTGCCTCTAACATCAACGAGTTCTGGGTCAGACCTTGAGCCTGAACTAGCAGAAAATCCCATTTTCCTGCCCCATTGCCCCAGTGTGCTGGCCCAGGCATGGACCCACCAGCCCCTCCATCAGGCACAGGGTGACAGGGCCAAGGGCAGCCGTGCCAACAGGAACACGTGTTTTTAGCCAGTTTTCCCCTCCATCCTCAGGTGGGAAAGAGGACAGTGGCAGTGACAGTGACAGTGATTATCTGCTTTTCCAGAAAGCCTTCGATAGAGCCGGGCTCCTGCCTGCTCTGCCCAAGCTCCATGTGCACGTGGGATGACCATCTCCCCATCCAAAGGAGACACGGAGAGCCAGCCACCATCCCGCTGGCACACCCGGCTGGACACACGCTCCCTTCGAGGGACAAAGGGACACGCTGCGAGAGGAAGAAACCATGTGTGGCCTCCAGGAAGGAGGGGGCTGAACAGGACTTGACTTCACCGCCAGCAGGGAGGGCAGATAAGGATGGAAAACCAGATTACATCCAGCTCACACCATTCAGTCCATGGGGAAGAGGCTGCAGCAGCTGTGCATAAAGGGGCTGCTCGCGAGGCCACCAAACACATCCAAGAGCAAGGCCCCTTTTCTGCCCGTCACCCTATAGCCATGACCCAGTTTCCCCGTGGCATTTCTCAACCGCGGGCTTTTTCCTTTTTGCCTCCTCGCTCACCGTACCCCTCCCTCCCCTCCAGCACCGGCATTTGATATTTGCTCTCAGGCCGGGAGGGACAGAGGAGGCTTTTCCTTGTGTTGCCCCCGCATTGTTCCCCGCTGGTATTTGGGAACAAGTGTGACATTCAGGGGAGCCGCAGCGGACAAAGCCTGCCTGGAGGTAATCGTACCGCAGGCGGCCGTATCGGGTATCCGCGGACGCAGGGCATCCGAGAGCTTTTGACTGTGGCTTTTTTAGGAAGAGCTTTCTCAGCCCGGTATCTCTCAGATTAGGTTTTGTCCCCAGAGGAGCCTGTTGTCTCTCCTTTGTCGCGCAGCTGTGGGAACCCGCGGCAAGGCTTGGGCCGGGAGCTTTAGGACAATGCCGAAAGGCACCGGCGCTCCCGACCGGCCCGCCGGGCGGCTCGTCCCGTGGTCCGGAGGGACCTGGTGCCGACAGCTGCTCGCCGGCGCTTTCTCTTCTGTACTCAGATGTCCGTAAAAGAGCAGGTATGGATGGAAGCCCTGCGCCCTTGGCAAGCGTTCCCTCAGCGTGAGCATGGAGATGGAGAGGGTGAGACACACACACGCTGAGGGACGGACGGTGATCACCATATATAAGTCTGGATGAGGAGGAGGATGCATCCCCTCATCCCTGGCTCTGACAGCAGTAAGAACCCTAAAAACTCAGTGAGAAATGGGGAAATGCAGGGGAAGGCACAGGGCTGCGTCATTTCTCCCCCATGCCCTTTGGCACTGCCAGGCACAGAGCGCCCACAGCCCCTCATGAAGCGGGGGGGACACCTGCCTGCTGGCTATGCAGGAAGGACATCAGTCCTCAGGCTGTGCTGCAGCACCAGCTCGTGTGCCAGGTGTCCCTTTTGGGGATGTCCAGCCTCTTCCAGCATTGGCAGGACCTGGCTGCTGCACGACCCTGCCTGTCTTGGCAGAGAGGACATCGGGAGCACTGACAAGTCGAAGGAGCCTGCAGCGCCTCTCCTTCCCAAAGAAATCAGCAGCCCTCCTGGCCCCGATCCCATTAAACCACCTGATTTACTGCAGATGCTAACTGTGCTGAGCCCGTGTGAAGCCACTTGTGGCTCCTCGCTGCTGAGGAGCTGCGTAACCCCAGTGAAGCCTCGCTGATAGAAAGCAGCCTGCGACCCATCCCTTATCTCCAGCCTTCTCGCGCTGACTGATCGGTTCCTCTCCCCTCTCTTTTCTGAGTCTCTGCTCTGGATTCATGCAGACTTTTCATCACTTTTGAAATCCTGGCCCAATAAAACATTAAAGCACTTGAGCATGAATGGGACTGTTTACTTGCTTAAACCTAAACACGGGATGTAGTTGGATCAAGACCTTTCTCTTCCTGCCCAGGGCTTCCTCTGAATGCCTCAGTGTCCTGGCTCCTCTCCTCGGCATCATCTGTGGTTTCTCTCTGCTGCAGCACACTGTCACGGAGAATTTGCAGTTTCCCATTTGTGACACGCTGGTTTTGCCTAAGGTGACAAACGACCTCCTCCCTTCGCGATAAACCGATTTACTCATCCCAGGCCGCCTCTGCGGCTTCGTCACGGCCTGCCCTAGGAGAGGAGGCTTTCGTTTCTGCTCAGCATCTGTGCTGCAGCTGCTTGCCGTCGACTTTCCCCTGTCGTCTTTAGCACCCTGCTACCCGCTTCCTATCGCACTCGGGCTCGTTGCGTTTCCTTTTATTATTCTCAGTTCTCTCAACCAAGAAGGCTCCCTGATATGGGTTCTGGGAAGAGCAATGCTCCGCCCAGGTGCCCTCGGTGGGTTGGTGTGGGCCAGCACGCCGAGTTTGGTGGGGAATCATGACCGTGAGCATTTTGGGGACAACAGGGCAGGCAGGTGGGGGACACCAGGGGGATCTGTGCCATCCAGGGTGGCTCTCCAGGAAGGGGCCACGACGTGCAGGCGTGCCTCCGTCTGGGAAGGGATGTTGTTGGCTGAGCAGAGAGGTCTGTGCCGCAGCTGGGGAGCGCGACGGCGAGGCTGGCGCGAGGCCGGCCTCCCCCCGAGGCCGCCTGTTGCAGCTTGTGCGAGCGTGCAGCCCGTCGGACGTGGCCCTGGCCAAGGTGTCTGGGAGCGGGTCCAGGCTTCTGCGAGCCGGGCCGGCTGCCGAACACACACATCCTCCGCGCGAGGAAAAAGATGTCCTAGCGGGGACACGCAGCGCGCGATGGGCAGGTCCCTGGATGGAGCCGCTTCCCTCCAGAACATCTGGAAAACTGCTCCCGTCCTCCCGTAAACAGGCTTCCAGAGGAAGATCCGTACGAGCGTTGTCCTCCCTTTGGGACGTGGTGGAGCCAAGGTAGGAAAATCCAGTGGGATGGGAGGATATAGGCTCTCCGAGAATAACTTACAGCTGTCCTGGAAGCTGGGAGACCTGGAGGGCTGAGGAACGTGCTGGTAACGCTGCAGATGTCATCAGCTCGCTTTATTCCTGGCAAAGGAATGGGGGAAGATGGTTTCCATGGGATGATGGGGATAACGGAGGCCCATCTGAAGGCCCAGGCGAGCTCAGCCATTTCTCCCACCTCCGTGGGCGCAGGCAGGTCTTCAGGCCAGGCTCAGGAGAAATCCTTGAGGAGATGGCAAAGCCAATCCTCCTCCCCCTGCACAGAGGAGGTCTCAGGACTCCCCAGCAATGCAACGCCTCTAAAAATCACTGTAAAATAAAAATCACCGTATAATCAAAATAACTGTATAATATGAGGATGGGTCACTGCTTTAAGAGTCTGGCAAGAAGACAAAAGAAGAGGTGTCATGGTATGAAGTCCCCTAAGGAAGGGCAAAACTGATCCCAGAGAAGGACCTCACATCCTCCACCCCGGTGCAGAAATTTGGAAGAGGAAGGGGCTGCTTCAGAGCCCCTGCTCCAGAGCAGGGAGAGGCAGTGAGAAAGCGCTGCAGTGCTCGGAGAGCGCAGGGAGGTTTTGCTTGAATCTCTGGTAACAATAATTATGTCACAGCTGCTCAGGAGACAGCCCAGAGCTATTTTGCTGGAGATTGCAATCCCAGATATGGATAAATCAGGAAGCTCGAGTCTCTCTGCAGAGAGGGGTTAGCAAGGGGGTTATTCTCCAGCGTGGATGGAGGTGGAGCTCGGCATGCCCCAGCTGGAGGTGACATGGGAAGAGAGAGGCACCTTGGCTCCCCCCGGCCCCCTGTTATCTGGGGACTCGGGACAGGGCAGAAGTGCAAGGCAGCTGATTGCAAAGTGCTCCATGCTCCAAAGATAAATGTCACACCTGGTGCCATGGAGAGAAAACCAAGCAGAGGCACAATTCATGCCAGGCTGAGTGTGATGCTGAGGTCCTACTCCAGGACCGTGCTCCAGCCTTGCCCAGCAGCCCCAGGCATGGAAACCTCCAGCGCAGCACGAGGAAACTCCTCTTAGGAAATTCAGGAGCCTGCTGAGTTCAGCTCTGCTTACAGCACTGAACCATCACATCATAAATCTTTTTTTTGCAGCATCCTTGGCAAGAGTGCTCTCCACCCAATGCCTTGCTCAGCCCCATGGTGAGAGTGGCAGCTGGTTTTGGGGTGGACCTCCCCGGTATGGGTAAAAGCAGCCCCACAGCAGCCTCCAGGGCATGCTTGGACCTTGTGAGCCCAGCACTGGTGCTCTGGGTGAAGGGGGTCAGCCCTGAGCCCTGGAGGCTTTAAAAAATCACCTACAGGAGCTTGTTTAGGCTGAGAACTTCTGAGCAATCCCAGGGACCTCGCCTGTCCCTCTCCCCCTCCCCGTGGGACTCAGCGCTGCCTCCTGCGAAATCTCAGAGTGACAAAAGGCTCCTTGGGCTCAGCATCAGCCCCAGCCCCACCGCCCAGGCTGGGGACAGAGGACAGGACCATCTGCTCCGGGGCAAATGAGCCCCGTGGCCAGATGCTCTGCTTCTGTAAAAGCCTTGGAGCCGGTTCATGGGAACAGCTTCGTTCTCCCCCGCTCCCTCCTCCCGCTCCCATTAACCTCTTTACTGCCGCTGATGCGTTCGCGGCAATAGCCGAAGGAGGAGGAGGAGGTGGCGGCGTGCTGGGAGCTGGCCTGACACTGTGGTGTGAAGTTTGCCATCCTGCCTTCCCCGCGCCGCGGCCGCAGGCCCAGGGAGCCTCTGCCCGGCGGGGGGCCACGGGCAGCACGGGAGCGGGCGCGGAGGCGCCGCAGGGGTGGCGGGAGGAGGTGGCAGGATTGACACTGGCTTTGGGAAATTGCCCCGCGGGGGTTCCTGTCCCAGCCCATTCCCACGGGCTGCCCCAGCACCAGTCCCCGGGGCCTTTCCCAAGGTTTGCCTTGATGATGGAGTGAGCCCACACCAGCAGGATGGCCTGTCGGCTGCAAAACCCCTCCGCAGCGGGGAATAACCATCCAGAGACACATCCTAACCTTCTACACTCACCAGCCTTAGCTTTTGGGTGTCCTCACCTCCACCATCGGGCACAGCTTCTTTTCTTCCCAGCCCTGGCATCCACCAGCACCAGCCCTGATGGTACCCATTGCTGGGGGAGCGGTGCTGTGGCTGCTAAGGAGGGGAACCAGCACAGAGCAACTTGCATCAAGCAACATGGTTTGAGAGAGACGGGGACCCAGAACTCCCCATCGTGCCCCTAGCTGTGAAGAAGCCACATAACCTCTCTATTGCCCCTATTCAGTGGCAGAAAATGCCCCCATGTAGCACCCGGTTCTGGGGACCTGGAGCGCAGGGACACTCCACCCGCGCGCTGCTCAGCGCTGCAAAGCCCACGGGGCAGCAGGGTGGCAGGTTGGACCCCGGCTGGACCCAAACCTCCCACGCACACAGGCAATGCGGCCTCCACCACAGCATCTGCCTTTCCCCTCCTTTCCCAACGCGTTTCCCACCCCTCTGATCTCATTTCCAGTGACCCAGCCCACCAAGGGTTAATGCCACCAGCTCCGCTGGGCTGTCCCCGGCTGGGGGACACACACACCCCCCCCCCCACCACATCACAGGTGGGACGCGAGCTTGCGAGGCACGGTGGCCTGCTGGAAAAGACCTTGACTATTGAACCCTGAAAAATCTCCCCCTTTCTGGCGGAGCCTCCCTCGCCCTGGTTCCCACAGGGCTCTGCACCCCCGGAGGGTCACACGCCGCGGCCGCATCGCGCCCGGCGCGGTGGGAATCCGATTAGCCACCATCCCCGGCCCTGGGATTGGGCAAAACGAGGGTGAGAGAAGGGCCCTGCGCCCTGGAAAAAGCTTTCCCACACTCCGTCCCCCCTTGCGCCGGCGACGGCGGAGGAAATGGTCCATATCTAAATGTGTCCTGATAGCCGCGCTAATCTGGGGCTGGGTGCGCGGCGTGGGGCGGGCAGGCTGGCAGGGCACATGGACCACGTTCAGCTTGCACAAAGGGATGCTTTCACCCGCTGTCCTGCTCCCATTTCGCCTGCTGGAGTGGAAAAGCAGAAGGGAAAAGGGACGGCACCCGGGTGCGCGGGGGCCTCTCCGCAGGGAGGCACCGCAAGGGCAGGGCAGTGTGGTGCCGCAGCCACGGCTCTGAAAATCAGGCATGGAAAGGGGCAAGAAGCAGTTTCTGGGCAGCAAAGAGGCATTTTGCAGTGTTTGCGTTGCAAACTCCATCCTCGGTCCACAGGGATGCTCCGTGGGATGGGATTTCTGTGCTCACACCACACCAAAAAAAAAGTATCGAGAGGAAAAACGTCGGTCAGACACCAAAAAGAGGCGGCTCAGCTCAACCTGAAACATCCCTCCCGCCAAGCCCACAGTGATCCGTTCCCTTTTGGGGTCTTTTGCACCTTTTGAACTCTTCTCCTTTTGACACACAGCGCTGTTCAAATAGGAAAAGCTATTTTGAAATGAAGAAGCCATAAATGTTTTGTTTTGAAAAATGTTGAAACAAGATGTTTCGACATCTTCCAAATGATTTCCCTCACTCGTTTTGGCTGAAGCCCTGCATTTGCATTTGACCTGAATTTGCACATTGTTGGTTCCCCACAAAAGGGCACATTTTTTTGTGACCTCAGTCCTGTTCACCAGCTCTGGGGCCAAGCTTCTGTAAGCAGAAGTTTCCACAACGATGGACTAGGGGGCTGGTCTGGATAAAGGTGAAGATCCTCTTAAAACATGCCCCTTAGCCCCACAAAGTTCCTCTTTCCTCTTCCCCCTTTTCTGTGCTGTCTCTTCTCTTTTTGCCTCCACACTTTGACCAGCCTTTCACCTAAGCCTCTTTCTTCTGCAAACTGCTTTTTTTGGACGCATGTAGTGAACAAATGCTGCTGCCAGGATGGCCTTCACATTCTTGGAGCTGATTCCCCAGCCCCGGAGAGCCCAGAAAAGTGTAAAGCCCAACTCCAGCGTGGGGTAAACTCCCTTTGGGGACCACCTTGGACCACCAGAGAACGTCTCTAGTGCTGGGTAAAGGAAAATTTCCGCCTGGGAAAGAAGTGCCCGAACCTCGACCCCGCTCCCCAAGCCTCGAGGGACACCTGGGTTTGGGTGTGAGGGAGCAGTGGGGTGGATGGGGTTGCACATTGTGGGGCTGCCGGATGAGACATCCCTCGCCTGCTCTCCCGTCAGTTCACATCAGCAGCAAAGTCCCCACCCTTGCTCCGAGCCCCATCACGCAGCTCCCCGTCACCTCCCTGCCACCATGGGGTGACTTTCCCCACCTCGCCAGGGACAGGCTCCATACCGGGTGAGAAAACCCCGGCATCTGGAGCTGGGAAAGCACTGACCTTCCCCATTTCCACTGCAAAGGGTGGGGAGCGAGGGGAGGCAGCCCTTCTGTGCCTGGCAAATCCTCCGCCATCCTCTTTCTGGGCCCTGTCGAAATGTGCCTGTTTTAACTTGTCTGCATGTCTCACTGGGGAGATGGACTGGAAAACACCAGGCGGATCCAAGCAGCTCAATCCACAGGGAAAGCTTTCAGCACATAATAGTCTTGGGCTTGTTTGATGCCTGGTGCAAGATGCAGTTGAATAAAAACATGTAGAAGGAGCTTGAATAGTAAAGGGCATCTCGAGAAACAAGCGACCTTTTCTTCCCTCGCCCGCTGCAGAAGCTGCCCTGGAGCTGCTGTGTGTGCGGGGTGAGGGGCTGGCTCCCGTTTAATCTCAGGATGAAGGCTGCCACTAGAAATGAAAGTAAATATCTAATTCCTCCAATTCTTCCCCCGTTTCTATGGGGACCGCGATTGAATTAACCACAACTCCGATGCCCTGCACGCCACAAGGCTGCCCGGGTTAATATTACGGGCATCTCTGTGTGTGTCACTCCTGGGAGCACTTCTTGGTTTTACTCCCAGAGCTTGCCAAAAGCCCTCGAAGGACACGTGGTGCAACCCGGCATCATTGGCACACAAACCATGCCCACGTTTCCCACACGGGACGGACTGGGAGAGCAGGAGCTACCAAAACTGGATTCCTTGCTGCAGTGCTCAGACTGAGTGGAAAACTCACACACAGGGAATTTCCAGAGAAGAAAGGGGAGAGAACAACCCTATTTATTGTTCCTGGGGCTTCCCTCTGAAAGCCCGCAGAGATATAACCGGTGCAATCCCAAATACTTCTGCCTTGTGCACCACAGCTTGGTGGGAGGCGGGGGGGCTGGCGCGGGAAGCATCTGCACTCTCCCCCATGTGAAGCAGGCTCTTCACTGCACCCCAAATCTACCCAAATTTACCCAAAATCCTCATCTGCAGGCACCGTGAGTTGCATGGGGACTGCGGGGAGACCCGCGGCAGGGAGCTGGCCCAGGCGCAGGAAATCCAGCTGTCAGGGCTCCGGCGTGCGCACCCGTCCCTGCCCCGCGGCACCTTTTTCTGGTGTGCGTTCATGTTTCAGACGGCGCTGATCCTGCCGGCCAGCCCCTACCTGCCAGCATCCGTCAGACGCCGCAGTAAAGAGTAGCCCCAAGGCACGAACAGCCCGCCACGGGGGCCGCACCTACATCCACCTCCGTGATGCAACGCCTTGCTGCGCAGCTGCTCGCCTCGCTGCCAACAGCCCCCGCGGCTCCGCCAGAGAACGGGGCTCCGAGCTCGCCTCCGAAATAGGAGCCTGGCACCTGCCCAGCTGTGTGCTCAGCCCCGGCTTTGAAAGAGAAATCTCAGCAAAAGCCAGCAAAAGCCTTCTCCTGCCCCCGGGGAGAGGCAGCGGGGCAAGGAGCATCTCTCTTGGCATGGCACAGGGTTTCCTCCCGGGGATGAGACTGCGGTGTGGGCACCTGGGTGTCAGGATTTGTCCCTGAGAGGACCTCAATGCATTATCAGGGCCAGCTGTACAGGGCTGTGTGCTCCCGGGGATTACAAATTACTGTCTTTTCTCTCTACTTGGACTTTTGCCTCAATTCACACTGTCCCAGCAGAGCTATAAGGAGCATTGGGACCTCCAGGCTGTGCCTCATCCCTTGTACATGTCATACACACCGTGGTCACCAAAAGGCTTCACCTGAGCCACCTGAGTGAGGAAGATAAAAAGGATGGGACCCTTCAGGGGGTCTGCTGCTCTGCTGCTGGGTGTTGGGGACCTGCCTTCTTCTAAGGGCTGGATAAGAAACGAGAAGCTCAGGGGACAAGGCTTGACCTGGTCAGACGAAGGCAGGAGGGATGGGTGATACAAAAGACCCATCCACATGGCCCCACAGCTGCTGTCAGGGCGAAGTGGACACCCCAGCCTGGGTGCTGGGTTGGGGCTGGCCACCCCGGCTACTACAAGGGACCCCAAGGGGATGTGGTGGAAGGCTGAGCTGCGCCCTGGTCACACAGCCTGCTGTCACCGGGCGTCACCACGGGGCTGTGAGGCACCACATCGGCTGTGCTGCTGCTTTGTGCTGCGTGCGAGAGCAGCTGCCAGCTGCCAAATAAAAGGACAGCCCTGTTCAGGGTCAGATTTTACCATTCGGGTCCTGATGAGAGCTGGTGAGGGCAGGCTGTGCTGCTCTGTTGCCTACAGAGCCCAGCGGGGCTGTACTACTGTTACTGCTCACATACCTGGGAGCAGCACCAAAACCACTGCAGAAAACCGAAATACTTGCCCGAGGACATGGGACACACAGACCCTGAAGGACATCTTTGGGGGCCAGCCGAGGAAGAAGAGCCATCTGGCAGCCCCGGGTGTCCTGACCTCGTCTGGAAGGACTCACCTCTCCGGCTCATCTGGAGGGTTTATTTGTCCCTGGGTGCTTCCCATTGGAAAATGCAGACCCTCATTCCCATTCCCGAGCTCCCCAGGGAGCTGGAGGATTCCTTCGCTGTTTTTACAGTTTGCGTCGCTTCCCCTCTCCCTGTTTTCCTTTTCCTCTTATCCGTGACACGAAGCTTAACCAAACCCAGCGGAGGGGAGAGGAGAGGGGGAACAAGGCCCTGCCTCTGACTCCCTGCTCCCACACGATCTCTGGGCACAGAGGCACATTTTTGGGTGCCCCACGGGGTGTGGGGGCAGGAGGGCTGGCTGGGTGTCTCCCAGCCCTGTTCTTTACCTTTTCCATGGCACTTCCCTCTCTCCTCATCTGGGCTCTGACCAGGAGCCTCTGGCTTCAAGGGGTGTTTTTTTCTGGGATGGTTTGGCTTGTGCAGGAGGTAGATATCAATAAATGGGGTTTCTGCCCTCTCTGCTGTCTCGAGTAAGATATTAGGATAGCAGGAGGGTTATTGCCAAAGAAACCCATCAGCTGCTCTCAGCGAGCTGCAGCTTGGTGGTTCTGAAGCATGTTCACAGCCTGGCCAGGCTGCCTGCCTGCTGCACCTTGCCTGGAAGCTGGCACCCTCTTGGCTCATGTGATGGGAATTTAGCTGAGGATCTCCAAAGCCCGGGATAGCTTTAAAAAGCTGTTTAGCCAGGGGCTGCAATCGTGACTCCGATCCCTGTGGGACGCAGAGAACCAGGTGCCTGCTCAGGCTGGGTCTGGCACGCAGCGATGCTGCTGGTTTTGGGACAGGTATTGGTGAGGCTGGCACGGAGACACCGCGTGGCTAAAATGTACCCGGTGCCTCTGCTGAGGCCTGGGGACAAAGGGAACAGCTCTCTTGGGAACAGCCCCAGCTCAAGGGCCATAAATCACAGGCAGTGGGAACAACAAAGGCGCTCGTTGGATGGGGTGGGGGCAAGAGGCATCGCTCTGGGCCGCCTGGATTTATGGCACCCTCTGGCTCCTTTAGCAATGGACGCATTCGACATAGGACTCAAAGCAACAGCCTTAGAGGGGAAGATAAAAGGCTGGGAGAAAAGAAAGGATCATCTTTTTTTTCTTCTCTTTCTTTCCTTTTTTTTTTTTTTTTTAAATCAGCAGAGGGAGAGGAGGAACCATGGCAACGCCACCTCCTCGGGCAGGCGGCGGAGGCCCCGCGCTCACCGTCCTAGCTCGCTCGCACGGTCCTCATCCAGCCTCGGCCTCCAGCACCCGAGCGTCGCGCATCCACCGCCCATGCTGCCCGACCTGTTGGCAGGAGAAATCCTTCCTGAGGACAGGATCAGCCGCGGCTTTGGCTCCCCAGAGCCTTGCAGGAGGAGGTGACAATGGAAGGCAGGAGGAGGGCGACCCTGTTAACAAACCTCGGCTAAACAAGCTGCCGGGGGGCTCCACGAGCAGAGCCCATGCCCTCATTGATATTGAAATCAGGTGCAATCCATCACGGGGGAACAGGGCCCTTTCAGGGTTGGCTGAAAAGAGCCACTCTCAAAGGGAGGGGGAAAAACTTGTCCAGGGGAAGGGCAAACCAAAGCGTGGCAGGTGTGGTATGGAGAGGGATGCTGTCGGCGCCGGGCCGTGATTCATTGCCAAGCGGCGCCGTGCCGTCACGGGGAGCGGTGCGGAGTCCCTGGGACCCCGCTGGAGGAGTTGGAGTGACCAAGCTGGTGTTGGGACCGGAGGTGGCCATGGTGCAGCCATGGGACACACATCTCCCAAGGGGCCCAAACTCCTTCCAGCTGTGCACGAGTGAAAACCCAGCTCTGCGCTCTCACCCGTGGGTGCTGTGGATCCTGGAGGCTGGAGAGCAAAAAGCTGCCAGGCAAAGCCCCAGGAGGTGTCCTGAAACCATTCCAGTTGGCATCACTGAGCTCCTGGGGCTGCCCCCAGACCCAGGGGTGACACCAAGGCTTCCCTGGGGCATCCCCACGCAGGGACGAAGCCCAGACCACAAATGCCCTTGAACTCGAGGTGCTCGCCAGTCTGTAGATCACACTCGGTGTTTGAAAAAAAAAAACAAAACACACCACAAAGTGAAAATACTTTTGTTTTCCTCAGTCTCAAACCAACTTTCCACCCAGCTCAAGGGCCACCTCTGGCTTCTGCAGGTCTGCGAGTGCTGGGGACCGGCTCCTGCTGGGGCTGCTTCAAACCAGCACCAGTGGGAGGAGATGGGACCCATCCATCGCAGATGGGACCAGACCCTGAGCTCCCCCAAACCTCCCCTTCTCCTGCTGCTGCAGATGCAGCGTGGGCTCAAAAGACAGCCCCACAGGGTGCTGCCTTTCCACGTACATGGGGGGGTCAGCCCAGAGTCAGCCCTCCCCAGCCGGTGTTGTTAAAGCCGAGCGATGCCAAATCTGTCCCCGCGTCCCCGCGCTCAGCCTTTGGCCCCCGCTCCCCGCACCTGGACACAATCACGGAGCCATCCGGGGAATGGGAAAAAGCCATCACGATGCACTTCACCACCAGCTGCTGTTTATTTACCCGGGGTCCTTCCTACCCAGCACAGACCGAGGAGGGGGGACGAGGCGCTTCCCACCCACTCTGGGGATGATGTGGGGCGCGGGGGATGCTCTGACGGCCGGGGGGAGCTGTGGAAGGACCACGGCAGGTTTGAACTTTCCCAGCACAGCGCAGCAGCCCGGGGGAAGCCCACATCTGTGTGCGGGGAGCCGGGCCAGCACCGGTGCCTGCGGGGGCGGGCAGGGAGGAAGCAAGCTGTGGGGCTGCAGCCCCACGCTACCCCGCGGAGGCGGGGGGCGTTTGCAAAAATTGCATTCTTCTCTGCTTTTCTTCCCTCTTTTTTTTTTTTTTTTTTTTCTTCCCCCAGAAGAAAGCCATACAAGCTCTGGAGTTAATTAAGCAATGGACAGAAAGGCTGGGATGTGCTGGCTGCAGCTATGAAAGCAATTCTGCTCCGAGGGGAAAACAATTTGGCTTCTCAAAGGCTGCCCCTTGTGCGGTGCCACACTCTGCATCAGCCGTGGGTCGGACCCTGGGGCTGGGGGGGCTGCTCTGCACCCCGCAGGGCACCCCCTGCGCTCCCCACGCCTGGGGCTGACAGGGGGGATTGGGGCTGAGCTCGGCTCCAGCGCTGCCGCGGGGTTTTGCCATGCAGCAGATGCCAGGACTCTGCCAGCTCCTTGCCAAGAGGACTTGGCTGTGACACGCTGCCACTTCGTGCCTTTTGCCTGCTGTGTATAAACTCTAAACATTTTTTTTTTGTCAGAGCAGCTATGTACAGCGCCCTGCACCACAGTGCACTATTGAGCCTTGCAGTACTCCCACTGAAAATTTAAAACAGTGAACCGAATGGCACATGAGATAGGAACCCCCAAGGGAATCTCCTCCTGTAATCTTGGGGTTAGGGCATTTGTCCAAGGACCTGGGCTCTGGCACCCCCGAGCAGGCGGGCATCCCTCGCAGGAAGGAACAGCATCCCAGGCTGCATCTGTGCCATTGTGCTCGGCTGAATGATGGGAAGAGGAGTGAAGGGGAAAATTAAATTTGCACCCTGATCCGGGAGATTAGTTTCCCCTTATTGTTGTAGGAATAATTAAAAATCGTTGGCTGCATTGTTCCTCCTCACCTCCTCATAACCCACTCACTGTATTCGCCTCCCCAGCCTCCTCCTGGTAATTACACGTCGCAGTGTGGTTTTATGGCCCTGCAACTTCACTGTGAACGTGGGCTCCTCCACCGTGCCACCCTGCCTTTCCACTCCACCATTTGCTTGCCCAGAGGGAGAAGGGTCCCCATGGAGCAATGTGGGGCAGGGACAGACACCCACGTTACCCTAAGTGACCGAGAGCAGGTATCAAGGGGACAGAACCACCTCCATGTTATGCTCTCCCAGGCTTATCATGTCATCAGCTTAATAACCAGATGCTTTATTCCCTAAAACTTGCTTCGCTGCCCAGCTGACATGTAAGACGTACAGCTTTGCTGTGCATCACTTTGCCTGTATGGCGCCGTGCATCACTTTGACTCTGCGTTACCTTCACAGCCCTATAAAGACCCTGGGAGAAAAGGGCAGAGAAAGTCTCCTTGCTCTGCAGCCAGCTCCATCCCCAGCCCTGCAGCTACCCCCCACACACATGGCAGAACCCTGAAGCCCATTTCCCAGGCGGGACAAGCCCGGGACAGGCACGTTCCAGCCCCGGGGACCGACGGCGTGATCCTGATGGGAAGCCCGAGATGAAGGCTGCCAGCCCAGCCAGCCCTTCGGGCCGCCTTGCACAAACAAACACAGGGCCCCGGGCTGGCGGGGGCTCGCAGGCAGTGACCGGCGGCGGTTTAACAGGTCACCAGGCCCCCGCGGCTGCCATCTGCCACTGCAACCTGCGGGTCCCCCGGGGACAGGGGGATGCTGCGCGGGGGGAACCCCGACAGGACGGGGATGGGGGGACGGGGATCAGGATACGGCATATTCTGGTGGAATAAATGTCAAAATAAACCTCGCCAGACTTATTTTTAGCCCTGCTGCTGATGCTGGGACTATTTAGAGGCTGGCTGACACTGCAGTCTGGGGCTCTGCGACGAGCCCCAGTTATCTTCTGTTTTGTCCCGGGATCGTAAAACTTGGTGGGAGAGAGAGGATCTTTTCTGTGCATTGGTCAAGGACCCCATGCCTAGGATGCCTGAGCCCTTTGGTGTAGCAAACAATAAATAGAACTAGTGATTCGTCAAGAATTTACTTTCTGATATGAGCTGTCCAGCTGTGGAAATGGGGAGAACGAAATCCAGAGGGAGGAGGCTGCCCAGGCATGGGCTTGGGACAGTCTAAGGTTACTCACCAGATGACAAGGCAGAGGTTAAAAGAGTTTTGCAGATCCACACGGTCAATGTTAATGAAAAACAACCTTTGGGGAAATGAAATGAGAGTCAAGGAGGAAGAAGAGGTGTCAGGGTCTTGCCACGGAGGTGCTGGACAGGCAGATGGGGTGGCTGAGTTTGATGATGGGCAATGCAAGAAACCCTGTGTGCTCCCACGAACGGAGGGGACATTTTCCTACCATTCTCGCAGGGCACAAGCAGCCCCCAGGACAAGTCCCAGCTTTACGGAGCGGGGCCAGAGGAGAGGGACCTGGCAGCACAGCGATGCACAGCAAAGCAGGAGCTCTCACATGTCAGGCTGTGCAGCGAAGCAAGTTTTAGGGAAACTAACCCAAACCATTTTTAATGGCTTTAAACCTTCTCTGTAAGGAGGTTTGACAGGGCGAACACATGCAGACCCATAAATAAGCCGTAATAGCTGAAGCCCCATTGTGTAGGAAATGGCTCGCAGCACACCACAGCTACTCACGGTTAACAATGCGAGGAAAGTCACTGCGCACATTTTTTATCCTTTGACACAAAGTGCAGCTGCAGGAATACCTCATGCACGATTTTAATAAAAGGCAATCATGTTCCCTCTGCTCCACACAGTTGAGAACGAATCCGTGGAGATAACGGGCCCAGGCTCATAGTGATAAACATGTCAAGATAATTAAAATTATGTCTTTCTTCTAACAGAAAGGGCAAGATCCTCATCTGCTGTAGGCTGATGTAGCTCCGTACAGTCACTGCTGCTCGCCCCACTGGAGACCGAGCCCACAGCAATGCAATGGGAGCCAGCAACCAGGCTCTGTGAAGGCAGTGTGGTCAGAGAGGTCGCTCTTTGGTTGCATGTGCCAAATTCTCATCTTTCCCCATCCAAAATAAATCTGGGATTTTTGTCTGTGTGTGCAAATGTCATCTGGGAGCCCGTCTGAAGGCGGACGAGGCGCCTGTGCAAAGGCAAAAGAAGAGCTAGCTTTCAGGGCGACAGGGGAAGCACAAAGTGCTGGGTGCTAAGGGAAGGACCCACGTGAATTTTTCAAAGTGGGGATGATGGCAGAGCAGGCGGGGAGGTTGCTGCAGGCAGCAGGGACTGTGGGGTCACACGCATGCTTGGGAAAGCCTGGGGACAGCTTTTGTCGGGATGAGAATCCAAAGTCTGCAGGACTGCCAGGGCTCCTGGAGGATTTGCTGACAGGAAGAGGTGCTGGCAAGCGGCAGCCCAGAGGAAAAAGGCCGGAGGAGACTCGGGCAGCAGGAGGGCCGAGCAGGCAGCGCTTCCCTGCAGAGCAGGAGCAGGAGCATGCACGGGGCCGGTGTCGGGGCTTGTCGGCACAGAGGAGCCGCGCGAAGCTGCTATTGTGGAGTAAAATATGCTGGAATGTGGACACGCCTATTCCAGAGTAAAGCTGCTTTTTCCTAATTTAACTTAATCCACTATTTGTTTTTATTATTTTTATCATCATCAGATTCAGCTAATTTGGAAAAGCTGTTCCAATTAATTTCCCTGCATAGACAAGCAGTTACACGCTGGAAAGCTTTTGTTTGTTCGGTGGCAGCCTGACCAGCAGCTTCTATTCATTTCAAAACCAGCTCCTTTCTTCTTTTTTCCCCTGACCATTTTTTCTACTTTGTCTCATCAGACCACGAGGGGAAGAGGAATGGGAATTTTTCTGGGAGCATGGAGCCTGGTAGCCCTGGTTAGTGGAGAGAGAGCAGCAAAAATAGTGCTCTTAAAGGGAGAAAAGGCAAGAGCCTCAGGAGAGTCAGTCCAGAGCAATGGTCAAGGAGGCCACGATGACCTCATGGATGGCCACCAGGGATATGACATGAGGTAGTGTCTGCAATCCCTTCTTTCTGGGCTATTTTAGCCTTGGGTAATGCGTGACCTGAGACCTCCGCAGGGTTCAGAGCCTGGAGCAGGCAGTCAGGGTGCCCCACATCACCTGCTGGGTTGTCCACGTCGGTGAGACCCATGGCTGGTCCTCCTCCAGCCTTTGCCAGAGCTTGTCTTTTTTCCCACTTCTTCCTCTTCTTCCATCCATTGCTTTCAGGCTCTGCTGTCTCCACACCCCTGTGTGCTTTGGCACTTTAGAGACTTGGTTCATCCTCTTCCCGGCTGGCAAAGGCTGGGAGGCCACAGCTACGAATTCATCTCCAGAAGCAACCTGAAAAGGGTCCAGTCTGTCATCCCCTGTGGTCTGGGCAACGGCGCCAGTGCCAGCAGAAAGAGCCAAGTGTCCCTGTTGTTTGTGTGGCAGGACAGTGGCAGAAAGCCAGCAGGCTAAAAACCCAGTCTTCTGCCAGATGTTGGGTGCACCTAAAGAGATGGCTGACAGCACAAGGAAGGGCAGCCAGATTTTCTCCCTTCCAGGCAATTCCTGTGCTCATGGGGTTTCTTTCCCTCCTAGGGCTTGACCTTGAGAGACACTAAACTCCTTAAAACCTCAGTGCAGGACTTCGGGAGCTGTTTCAGTGCACACTGGGGTTATCATTTTGGTATGGTGCCTCTCTTCTCCCCTCTCACCATTGAGAAGGCTGTGCTCAGGGAGAGCTCATGGAGAATTCCCCATGCCCAGCCTCTGATGAGCTTGAAAATGAAGTCTTCTGCCCCACCAATGTATTTGCTGCCCCTAACACAAGGCTTGCTGGAGCTGCACCTCTGTGCTGACGAAACCTGGTACTCTGCAAGACAACAAAAACCAGCTTCGAGAAATGTGATGTGCCGCCAGCCCCCCTCCCTTCTGCTGCCCTTGTTTGTGCGGTCCTGATTTCCGTACAAAGGCTCAGATCTGCAAGTTGTTATTTGCGACCATAAACCAGAGATTAGTTCTTATCTCTGGCAGGCAGCACGAGCAGGCACCAGCCCTCGCTGCAGAGCGTTGGCAGCCGAGAGCTGGCCCGGCACACGAAGACAACCTTGTTGGAAGAGGAGGAAGTAAACAACTGGAGGAAAAACTGTTGTGGGAGGTGAATTTAGAGGAAGGGATGGTGCCAACCTAGCCAGGGGAGCCCCGAGCCCCAGCAAGTGGGCGAGTGGCAGGGGAGGAAGTGGTGATCAACACCAGCATCTGCAATCAAGAGGCAGGAAGCGCCATCGCCGGGAAATGCTCGCCTCGCTCACCGGTGCTGATAAGGAGGAGGAGGAGGAACCCAGCCCTTCCACGCTCCCCCTGATGTGGCACCAGGCCCTGGGCACGCAGGGAGGTGGCCTTCAGCCATCGGCAACATCTCCCCCGGCTTCTGGTGGCCACCCATTGCCAGGGCTCCTGCAGAAATCCCCAACCTGTTGGCTTGCAGGAGGTGTTCCCAGCATCAAATATTCCCTTGTAAAACCCCCATCTCCTTGGTACCCTTCCCCATGAGGAAAGCAGGTTTCATCCTTAGCCTCCAGCCCTGGCTGCAGAGCTGCAGAAAATTGGGTGTATTTGTACCTGTGTGGAGGAGCCGGACTGACAGGCAAAAAAATGGGGCCAGTTTGGGGTCTTACAGCAAGAGAAGTACCCTAATACACAGCTCTGCTTCTGGAGGGAGTTGGATCCATTCAGCAGGGTGGGAGCAGGCTTCAGTCATCAGGTGGGTGCAGGAGGGAAAGAGAGAGAAAGAAGGGTGAGGGAAAGAGTGGGGGAGAAAAGAGAAAAGCAAAAGAAAAGAGAAAAAAAAAAGAGAAAGAAGGAAGGAAAAAAAATAAGAAAAAGAAAGAAAGAGAGAGAGAGAGAAAGAAAGAAAGAAAGAAAGAAAGAAGAAAGAAAGAAAGAGAAAGAAAGAGAAAATAGAGAGAAAGAGAGAGAGAAAGAAAGAAAAAGAGAAAGAAAGACCAAGAGAGAGAAACCCCCTTTTGAAAGCCTTAAACCTGTCTCTTTATCTCCCTAATCTGTATTTCCCCCCCAAAGCCTCTTTCTGTACGGGATGAAAGCAGATTTCTCCTCTTTATTTTCGTTTTCTGTGTCCTTTAGGAAGGCATTTGCTCGAGACTAATTGAATTTTCTGCCCATGGAGAGAAAGACACGACACAGAGTGAGTTAAAGTCCGACACCAGGACAGGGCGCAGGAGCCGTGTTAACTGGTGTGGGGGACAGCCCCTCACTTAACAAAAGTGTTTAATTCTGTCCCCTCTTGTTAAGAGGGGGCGGAAGGAGGGGATATTTATTCTGTTCCTTTCTCAAGGTTTTTCCTTTCGGGTCACAAAGTGCCCCCCACGCTCCCGGCCCCCCTCCTCTCCCCGCTTT
This sequence comes from Anser cygnoides, assembly GCF_040182565.1. Lineage (NCBI taxonomy): Eukaryota > Metazoa > Chordata > Aves > Anseriformes > Anatidae > Anser > Anser cygnoides. Next base: position 5,099,378 of record NC_089887.1, read on the forward strand.
TGTGGCAGCAGCAGCTGGTGGGTTGCAAAGGGGACAGGCTTTGTCTTTTGACACACTTGAGCATTTCTGCGCAGAGCTGGGGAAACCTTTCCCTTCCCCACCTCTCGCGTTTCCGGGCGAGGAGAAGGGAGCGAGGAGTTGCTGCGATGCACGTTAGGGGACGAAGCGGCACAAAGGAGCGGGGCTGCAGCAAGCAGATGGCCGTGGGCACCGGGAGGGGTGGGATGGCCGGGAGCACCAGCAAGGTTTGTGTCGAGGAGAAAGTGATGCGAGAGGAGAGTGCAGGGGCTGCCCCGTCCCAGCACTGACAAGGAGGCTTCTTCTGGACATTTGTCACCCAGGGACGGGCCCTGGTTAATTTTATGGTCACGGCACATGGAGGATTGGCTTGGTTTGTGCTACAAGTCCATAAGCAGAGGTCCTTTTTCTGCAGCAGCTCCCTAACAAGCTCTCCAAAGGGTGCACAAACCCTTCAGTCTCTCCACCCTTCCTCCAGGGATGGGGCGTCAGGGCTGGACTGGGTGCGATTCTGCCACATTTGACACCAGGACTGCTGCTGTTAGGCATGAGGACATCATGGTGTCACCTAATGGGGGTGGCTTGGGGCTGGCTGGGATCAGGCTCCTTGTAGGCATGAGCAGGAACTGGGGTTTGAGCCATGAGCCACCCCCCGGCACAACCTGCCTGTACCCCTGCTCTGCCACGTGGGTTTGCAGCCTACGAACAGCACCGGTGCTTCATCCCCGACAAAGCTGTTCTGAAAAGCTGCAAGCTGCTTTGGGTGGCACCGGCCATTTACCCGAAGCTTTGGGAAATGGCTGCTTCGGCACGAGCTTTCAGGAAAGTCCTTATGCGTGGAAAATAGATAGATACATTCATTACCCAAATTGTCTTATTTTTGTGGTGCCTCTTGAGCAAAGCCACTTCTGACACTGTCCTAATTGCTTCGCAATAGAGCGGAGATAAATATTTATCAAACAGCTGCATCAGGAAACCACATTTCAGACAACCTGCATGGGGCGATGTGTCTCGGGAAGGATGAGTCTGAGTGGTTTCACCTCGCTGACCTGCCAGGCTTCCTCCCGCGCACGAGGCAGAGCTTTGCCAAGCCCAGACCCACACCATCACCCAGAGCCGGCCGTGCAGAGCCTTTGGGGAGCAGCTCTTCTTCACGCTCGAGTCCCTCCGTTGCCCCATCGCATTGACCCGGTGTTTTCTAACACCTTTTCTTCCTCTGACTCCACGGCCCCGCTTGCTTTCTATTAAAAACCCCAGAGATGTGGCTCCCTCTGGGAGCCCGAGTGCTATAAGAGGCCCGCACGCAAATGTTTAGCTGCACTATTATTAGCGCAGGCACGTTCTACCAGATGGCAACGTGTCTAGGTCCTGCTGTGCAAAAACTGGCTCCTCGGCATGAACCAGGCAGGGATGGAGCTCCGGGATCGCTCCCCAAGGTCGCAGAGCACTGTGCCAAGGCAGCAGGGCACCTGGGGCGAGGGCTCCAGCATCGTGCCCATGTGGGACATCCCCTTGGCAAGTGGTGGGTCATTTAAAAGGCGAGGAAGCGACGCTGACAGCCAAACGATGGGGCTTGGTGGGTTGAGCAAGAAGGTTGGCTCGCACAGCCCAAGGAGGGATTTTGCAGTGACCGTGTCACGCTGTGTGCTGACCATAGCTGGGGAGGGCAGAAACCCTTCCGCTAAAGCTAACACTGACATTAAGCAGCCTCAATACCCAACAGGAGCAGAATTTCCTCTGCTGCAGTCTGTTCCCATCCTCTACAAAACTTCTTCACCCTCTTCAGCTCGAAACGCCCAAGGAGATGATTTTAATGCCCAGCACAAGCCAGCTGAAGTACCAGCCTAAGCTTCAGATGGATGTCGTTCCCTTTTAATTGAGAGCGGGTGCTTTTTTGACTCATGCAAAGGGCATGCTATTTTTATTATAAGCTGACTTCAGATCACAGCCTCCTTATGTTAGGCTCTGCACACACATCTAATGAAAGCCAGGCCCTTCCTAGACACCCGCACAATGGGCTGAGATTCGGGAAGAGCACTCCGAAGCATCTCACCCAGGGGCTTTGCGAGGTTGCCCGCCGAGGTCTGTTTTTTCCATCCTCACTCATGTTGGAGAAGTTAAATATTTACTGGAGCTATTAAATATTTATGCTAAGCTGCTCGTCCTGCAGGGAGCCATCCCATTGCGGGCTCCCGGGGGTCTGCAGCCAACTCGCTCACGTGCCAGAGCCCAGCTCTGCTCCGCTCCGGAGTGCAGACACGTGGGGACTTCATGGGGCTGCCGTGGCCCATGGGGAGGGAAAGATGCAGGGGGTGGTGCCCCAATAAATCCATCAGTGATGGAGATGCTGGCTTTTTGGGTGTCTCTGAAGTGGAGAGACACTGATCAAGTCCTTGGGGAAGGTGTGTGTTGCTTTTGTTGTTTTTTCTCCTGTGGTTTGCAGAGCAACCTTGTCCCCAGTGTGCGAGGAGCAGGGGGAGGATGTCCAGCTCAAACCAACCCCGTCTCCCTCCATCCTCCTGGCACCTCACCACCACCAGGAGGGCACCAGGACCCTAACCCACAGCACCCAAGGGGACCCACAACCAACTGCAAGCAGGAAACCCATTGCAATGCCAAACCCCGCTGCTCTGCAAAGAGCAAACCGGGCAGGAGAAACCCCATCCCCGGGGGAGCTGGCAACAGCCCTGGGACGGGCTCCCCTGTTCCTCCTGTGCCGAGCGGGTTAATGCTGCTGCTCCGCTCCGCTGGAACGGGGCCAGAGGAAAAAGGGCTCCGCCACTTCCCCGTCCGCCTGGAAAACAGGCCGGCTGTTTTCTCGGGAGGGCAGGAGGGCCGGCGGCAGGAGGCTGTTTATTCTGGGCCATGTTCAACGGCGCCTCGTGCCCCCAGCCTGCGGGGAGGCTGGAGGGCACAACCTGCCTGCGGGAGCTGGGCACTCTCCCCACCTCGCGTGGCCTCCCCCCGGGCGCCGCTCTGCCCTTCCTGTCCCCGTCCCTTTCCTCCCCTCCCGGGGCTGGGGACGCCCTTTCCTGCCTGGCACCCGGCTGGCCCCACGGCTGGGACAGTGCCAGCAGGACACCAGGACATCGCCCCCTCAACCCACCGCCACCTCACACCCCATCCTGCCCACTATTGACCCCAAAAATTGTGCATGGGAAAGAAGGAGGAAAGGAAGAAAAAAAAGAAGTAAGGAGGAACGAAACCAGCCTTCGGCTCAAGCGTATTGAAGGGACAAAGGCAGCGATGGCGTGTACGGATTTGGCTGACTTCCTCATCAGCTCTGTTCCCAGTGGAGCGATAAGAGCCGGGGCAAGCGCTATCGCCAGCGGAGCGGGTCCCAGCGGCTCGGCCGAGGGGCACTGCATGCTCCGTGGGGACATATTTCTGAAATAAAGTCATTCTGGTGCTCCTCCAGCCACGCCATCCCCCGACAGCCTGCTGCAAAGCATCGCTGCTGCTGTCGCAGCCAAAATAAAGCTGTGAGGAGCCCTGACCCGGCGGGGGCACGTCTGACAGCTCCCCACACATCCTCTCCCCTGGCTGTAGAAGCTTTTGGTGCCCTCTCCTTCCCCAGTTGTCCCCCCTCATCACTGCTCTGAGGCCGCCTTTCTCGCTGGGTTCATCCAGCCATGCTCAGCTGGGCATGGGTGGTCTGAGTGCGCCAGCCAGGTTTGCTCAATGTGAAGGGATTTTTGCTCATCCCGAGCGCAGAATGGACGTTGTGGGCCCAAAATATGGCTGGTGTTGGAGATGGGCCGCTCGGAGGTCTGTTCTGAGCTCCTCAGCTTGCAGCACTGGCAGCACCACACCGTATGCACAGCCTGCTGGAGGACAGAGGCTGTGGGTCTCAGTCACCAGGGCAAGGAGGACACTTTTAAACATGCAAGCATGGGTGTGAGGTACCAGTTGAACTGGCTCTAGAGGAACTGTCTCACTGGAAATTAAGGCTGGGAGAGTTTGAGGACCCTCCAGGAGACACAGCCATGAGGCCCGGCCTACAGAGCCTTCAAAGTCCTCCTTGTCACCCCAACCTCCCCCTCTGCTCCAGCCCCTCCTGGATGTGGACAGGATCCCAAGACCATCCTCCCTGGTGCAATGTTGTCAGACACAGGTCCCTGGAAGGTGACAGCCCCAGCCCCGAGCTCCTCCTGGAGCAAGCTCTGAAATCAGGAGGCCCCGCAGCTCGCTCGGCCTCCAGCCCTGGAAATGCCACCACAAGCAGCCGGCGCGCTCCCCGAGCACCGATCCCTGTCCCTTCCTCTTAGTCACCTCTTCCTGACCACAAAACATGAAAAAATCAAATGGCTGTTACAGCACTGATGGCCATTCTCATTATCCCCCCATCAGCATTAAATTAGCAACCCCGACAATGCCCTGATAGCAGCACCAGCTGAGATAAGCAGCAGTAACATGAGAAAGCAATCCCTCCGGGGCAGTTTGTGGGGCTCGGGGTGTCCTGGCAGGCGGTGCACTGATGGGTACTCGGGGCTGTCCCACCTAAGAGCCCATTTCCCCATGGCCTCCACACCTAGGGGTGCTCAGCACTCCATAAAGCACCCCAAGAAGCAGCTGGGACCCCCCCCCCCCCCAAGGTGGGTCTGGGAGCCTGTCCCATGCACGGTGGACAAAATGGGATGGAGGAGAGACCCCAAATACCATTAGAAGAGGGGAAAGCTAACGATGTCCTTACAGCCAACACTCCTCTCCACGACAGGGAGGCAGGGACAGCTGTGGGACAGCCTCTGCATGGAAACCTCCTCTGAAATAGCTGTGGATGCCTTCCAGGCATGGCCCATCCCCAGCTACTTGAGCAGGACTTGCCTTGAACCCACCAGCAAAGGTCTCGGGGGTGTTTTGCCCAGAGCCTCCCACCATAAAGGTGCTGTCAATGGGGAAACCCACACCTCCTCACTCCTCTTCCTTGAAAATGGGCAGAAAATGAAAAGTTGCAGTGGTGGAAGTGAGTTTCCCTCAGCTTGGGGTGAGGATGAAGGGAGGCAGGCGCAGGCAGGGGGGGCACGGGCTGTCCCTGTCCCCGGAGAGGCGCACGGAGAGGTGGGACACACACCCCTCGGGAGGGGTTCCTGTTTTGAGGGAAGAAGGAAAGGACACGGACGTGGCGGTCAGGGATGTACTGTTGGCCCTGCTAATAGAAACCCTCTGTATAAACAGGGAGAGGATCCAACAGAGATCAGAGATGGTTTTTCTTTCAAGAAAATTAAACATTTAAAACATTTGAGAACACACGCCCTCACCCCCTGGACAGTAATTAACTTCTTCCTGTGCAGAGCATGGAGCACTTTCCAAAAACAGAGTTAGATGGATTATTTTTCAAAGGAAATGTTGTTGAAAGGATCTTCTGTTATGTCCCAAAGTGGGAAAACAGCCACAGTGGCTGAGGAGGAGCTCGCTCCATGCATGTGCCGTGTCATGGCTGCCCAAGGAGATGGCGACAATCCGGGTGCTGCAGGTTTGGCTGAGCAGCAGTCACCATTTTTTTGATTGGAAAAGTCCTGGTTTGGTCATCATATTACCCAAAAAATCAATGCAAAGTAAACAAGTCAACAACAATGAGAAAAAAAGAAATCCCAAATTCAACCCATGAGGATGACTGGCGTTTCCCCAGCAGGCAACAACGGGGGAATCTTGTGATGAGAGAGAGGATGCAAATTCAGATGCAGATGCAAATATATGCAGCATTCGAGGGGATTTACATCCCACGTCCCCGTCCAAGCCCATCTTCCTGTGAACTTCAGATGAGCTCAGTCCTTGTGAATCTCCGTTCTCAGAGCAGTAGCATGAAAAGAGGCAGCTGGTATGTGTGTTAAACAAGCACAGTGTGAATGACATCCCAGCAATAAAAGGACTCCACAGCTAGCCAAGGTGTTTGGTGGGAACAGAATAACTTCCCAGGCTGATCCCACCACACTCCCCAAACCCTCGGAGAGGCGGGGAGCAGCACGGGGAGGCAGGACCGGATAGAAATGTATAAGAGCTGCCCCGGAGAGACAATTGTGCTTTGTAGCAAAGGCTGAGGTTTGGATGTTTGTTTTCAGTGCTGCATTGGGAGGAAAGTAAAACCCGACATTTTTTTTTTTTTTTTTTGTGACACGGGCTTGCGGGGAAGCGGCCATTCTCTGGTTGAAAAGGTCAGGTTAGCTTTCCATATCTCCCTCTCATCAAAAATGTTCTGCAATCCCTGGAACTCGGGAGAAAATTTCCTCTTGCAGAGTTAAGTGAGGGCAGGCCTACGGGGAGAGCTGGTTTCTTTTCCTAGAGCAGCTCTGGGCAGCTGGAAGAGATGGGTTTGCATCTGAACATCCGACCTTTTCACAGAGTTATTGGGAGAGATGGACAGCCAGGACCGGGCACAGGACCCTCAGTGACCACACAGCAGCTACGGCTGAGCAGCTCAGAAGGGACCTGCCTGGGTGACATGGGCAGCCCAGGACATCACAGCATGGTGTCCCTTGGGGGGTCCTGCCCCGGAGCAAGGGACAGCAGAAGCTGCTGCCACCCAAGAGCAGCCCTTACACCCATCCGTTTAGCTTTTAGCGCCCTTGCTGTAGGCAGCATCCCTCTGTGTCACCACCACGAGGGGCCTGGCACCCTCAGCCAACTTCTCCGCTGTAACAAGGCACCCTGCGCCGAGCCTGGGGGGACAGCAAATGAGTATGGAGAAAAAATAACTAAAAGAGACAAAGACAAAAGGAGCTGTTGGATGGGGACCAGTGCATCTGGGGAAACATCTTTGTTTTAGAGGGGGAAGAAATAAAGATGGAGAAAGAGAAAGAAATAGAGGAAAAATGCATCTGGAGTGGGATCACTGCTTGCCTGCAGGTATGTGTGTGGGGAAGGCAGGAGAGCACCGTGCATTTGTGACACTGAAATCATTTCAGGCTGGTTACCTTTGGCGGCTCACTTCACGCTCCCTCCTGGAGTGCTGGGTTCCCGTGCCCACAGGCTCTGCTCTGTCCTTTTCTCTCTTCCCCACCATCTGCTGCCACAAATTCCCCCAAGCTTCGTCTGCCCTGGAGTACAGTTTCAGCCCATGGTGGAAAACAAGAGGGAGAGAAACCCAACCCCAACCTGCAGCAGCATGGGGATGGCAAGGATGCAAAGTGTGCCCTTGTACTGCTGCCAGTGGGGAGCTGTGGGTGCTTCAGAAGCACCCTTGGGTGCCAGCAGTGCTGGGGACTCCTTGCCCTGGGCTGGACTGGGGCAGGATGGGGAGTAAAGCTCCACGTACACAGTGGGATCCTCTTCCCTTGTATGGCCGGGGCCGGCGGCACATTCCTGGCTAACCCCACTGTTTTAAATTACAAAGCTGCCCCCGTCCCCCCCGAGCCACCTCGGATCCCAGGAGAGAGCCGGCGGCTGCTTTGAAATCCGTGCTGGAGCGTGGCCAGCAGCAGTGCTCAAAGCCACAGCTGGGCTCCTCCGCGCTGTGACACGGCACAAGCAGCCGGCCCCGGCACCGGGGAGGGGACCGTGGGCTTGGGGTGTCGCTGGGGCAAGGAAAGGGGGCATTTGGGTCTGCAGCCCCCTGAGAGAGCCCTGCCAGCACCTCCCACCCACAAGTTATCCATCTCCCACAGGTGCCTGGAGCAGACCCCGGGTCCTGGTGGGCCCAGCACAGGGGTGCCATCCTGCACCCCAACACGTCCTGGTCCCTTTTGCCTTGCCCATGCCAGCCACCCTATGAGATCTCCCTCCAGCATGTGCTCACCCAGTTGTTCCGTAAGAGAGAGCAACCAGAAGGCTCTGGAATAACCACACACGCCAAACCTATTGTCCTAAATCAGGCTTAAACCCCTTTGTGCCCACCGGTGTCCCCAGCACCCCCCCAGCCGCATGTCCCTGACCTTGCAGGAGCAGGGCCGTCACTGGGACAAGCTTGGTCACGCTCAGCAAAATTCCTGCCTTCAAAAGGGCCTGGGGTACGCGGGCCTCGATGGACAATGGCCCCAGAAGCTCACATTACTGCAGCCTTTGTGGCCTTAACAGCCGTGACAGCGCAGCAAAAACCTATTAGTGTGCAGGGCAGCGGGCTGCGAGGGGCGGGGGGCACCCTCTGCAGCTCAGCCCGGCATTAACGCCCCCAGCAGATTAATGAAGCACTTTGTAGAGGAGAAAAAGGAGATGGGAGACTAATTGGGGGGATCAGCAGGGAGGGAAGACCCCATACTCCTCCCAATGTCCCAGCCAGCCTTCAGGGGATCAGCTTCCCCTTGGGGTCCCCAGGGAGCTCAGCTTTCCCCCAGGGATGGGGTGAAACCTCCCTTGGGGCGTCCCGCCAGCCCCGACAGGGTGATAAGGACCAGTGGTGGTAGCCAGTGCCCACCCAGGGCTACAGAGGGGGCACTGAGCCCCCACCACAGCCCCCAGAGCCAGCCCATGCCAGGGGCCGGATTTGGCCCTCACCACGCAGCTGCAAGCCCTTGGCTTACACATCAGCTGCTCCTGCCATACAGCATCCAGGCTTACTCAGCCCATACCCGCTTCCCAAGGTGATACAAATATTCCTAAGACCAATTTACCCCATCTGTGTAGCAGAAAAAAAAAGAAAAGAAAAGAAAAAAAAAAAAAGGTATACCAATGACATTGCAAGCAAGAAAGCAAAACAAACGGGTGTAGGATTTCAAGGCAAACCCACAGCCCCATAGCAGGAGCCGTCATCCCTGGGTGCATGGCCAGGCGTGCCGTGCCCTGCGGGGCTCTGGGTGTTGCTGCTGTCGTTTGCTCTGAGCTGGCACAGGTAGAGCTGCAGCCTCCGAGCTGGAGACATAAACACTTCCAAAAACTGCTCCCTAGCCCGTTTTACCCCAAACTTGTTGCCCCAGCCTGCACCCAGCAGGTGCGATGGGTGTCCTTCCGTGTGCTGCATCCCAGTGGGGATCCAGGTCCTTCATCCCCCAGCGCCTCAGCTCCTGTTTGTGCTCTGGAAGGGGGAGAAGCAGAGACTGTGCACCTTCCCCTTCCTCCCGCAGTGCTCTGGGGCTTTCCTTTCACCTGGCTCCCTCACGTCCCCCTTTTTGGGATACAACAGTGCATGTCTCTTCTTCGCTGAGCTGCTGAAAGAGCCCCTCGGTCCCTCGGTCACCCTCCGGTGCTCCACCACAGAGAGCCCCTGTTCTGCAGAGCCAGGAATTAAAGCGACTGGCAATGCTTTCAGGCTCATCTAACGACTTCCAGAGCCTTAATTTAATTTAATTACCATCCCCTTCTTATCTTAATCATCCCGCCTGTGTTTATAAACAAAACACTGACTCCCTGCCCCACGGGCTGCAACCTGAGCACAGCACCTCCCATCTGCACAGCTCGTTACATTCCTCGCTGCCTGCATGGCCCCGCTGCCAGATGTCCGCGAGGAAGCCCGTGCAAGCTGCGACTGGAAAAGGGCTCCGTGCTTTCATCCTGCATCCTCCTGGGGAGAGGCGCTGGGGCTGGGGTTGCTTTGCTCGGCTGCCGGTGGTGATTCCCACTGCTGCTCGCTCACCCTCTCCGATGGGGTGTTTTTTGCCGAGAAGAGAGCCCGGCTGGGTGATGTGGGGAAATGCGGGGTGTGGGAGAAAGAGCAGCCAACGTGGCCCTGCCAAAACTCGGCAGTGAACGTGGAGCCGTCCCTGCTCCTGCTGACCCCTGCCAGCAAGCAAGGAGCCGTCGCTGGAGGTCACACAGGGGTTCTGCAACCCCCAAATGAGCCAAAAATGTGGAAACCCATGGCAAACCCACTGTTCCCGGGGATGCTGTGGGTTCCTCCTTCCTAGCATGGAGCATCTTCTCCCTGCAGCAAAGGTTGGGGACAAAGGATGGTGTGGCTGGTTTCATGATTTTAAATTTCTTCCTATTTATCCTAGAGGACATCCATCTTTTAAAATTTTGCCTCTTCTCCTCCACGTCATCCTGATCCTGGTTATCTCAGCTGAACGGAGAGCTGGGATCCCTCCCAGGTAGCTGTTGTTTGGCCTCTCTCATGGTGGTTGGAGTCCCTCGGGAGCCCGAACTCCTGCCAGCCTGACCAAACGCTGTTCAGATCACCCCCTTGCTCCAAAGGGCGAGGTGAGCCCCTGCAATCAGGAGAGGTTCTCATAAACACCCCAACGAGGGACTTGGCTCCACGCAGACACAACAACAAAAGTTGGCTTCTACTTCAAAAGCCTCGTAGTTTAAAAAGCAGCTATGATGCAACCTCACATGTATGCGAGCATGTAGGGCAATACCGGTTGCTGTAGGAGGCTGCAGTTTGGGTCTGTTGGCCCAAAATACTTGGGATAATTGGTGGTGCCAGGTCCAGAGCAGCCACACACCCCGGGGAACACCGACAGCACAGCCATGGTCAGCAAGTGCCTGGTGGCATCTCTCCTGGGGATGTTATCCTGTCCCTGCGATTCAGACAGCAGCCAGGGAAATATCTGGGTGCCTGGCACCTGGGAAGCAGAAGATCTGGAAAGGGCACCCATCAGCTCTGGTGCATTTGGTTGGGCAAGAGTAAGGTGAAGTTTGGACAAGGTAATATCTTGTATCAGACTGATGGATGAAGCAGGAAGGCCGGGCTCCCTGAAAGCACTTTTACTGTGTTTGTGCAGCGCAGACCACAGCATGGATTTCGGGGAAGATCACTTCAGGTCCCTGTGGTGACACAGGAGACTGGGAACTGCTTGGAAAAGACGGCATGCAAACATCTTCCTGTCCAGTGTTATGCTCCCCAGGCGCTTTGGGGCTAAAGGAGGTTGGAAACACTCTGACGTGGTTGCAAAAGTGGGGAGCTTGGGGAGAGAGCTTGCCACGAGCTGCTCCCCTCGCACTGGGAGCTGGCAGGAAGGGCACAGGTTTTTCCTATTGCAGCTCAGTTATGGGATTAATAAAGCTCTTTAATCATTGTTTGTTACACACACACACAACGGCACGCTCAGAGTGAAAGTGCAGAGGGAGCCAGCACCTGGCAAAGCCATTATTGGCCACTTCAACTTATTTCTAAACTGATGCTGAAAAAAAAGAAAAAGTCAAACGCAATCCCCTGCCAAGAGAAGATCTCAGCCCGCGCAGTCGGAGAGGTTTGTGGGCTGTGATGGAAGTGTGCAGAGGGGCTGCCGAGGCGTGGATAGGATGGGGGGACACCCCCTTCTCCCCAGCCAGAGCTGTCCCCAGGCAGATGCCTGCTTGCAGGACACGGCCACCACCCACCCCCTCAGCCTCCACCCAGGCCCAGGGTTCCCACCTCTTGATTCCAGACATCCCATAAATAAGGCCGGTCGCAATAAAAGCTTATCAACCCATAAAACGCACCCTCCCGAGCACATATTCCCAGGACAAGGCTGTGATAAGGGGTTCAAACACAGGAAACGGGAGGGAGAGCACAATAACAACGGCACTTTAGGGAGGCCCTACATAAACAATGGCCCGTCTGTGTGCTAAGCAAGAGGGCAGATGGCACCCAGCTCTATGGTGGCATTGCACAGGCATCTGCAGGGTGTGATGGAGGTGACTCAGCTCCATCTGAGCTGCTGGCCCCGCAAGGATTCGTCCCAGGCCACAGTCGGTGGAGATGGAGCTGCTGGAGCTTGGGGCTGAGCAAGCAGGGAGGTTTACCCGAGGATATCACATCTGGTAGAGTCCAGTAGCAATATTTAATTTTATATTTTTGTAATTTAATTTGGAATAACACGTACTGCAAAGCCTGGTAAACGTTATTCAAATATTTGTGAAGTCAGGGTGTGCTCCAGTCTGCCAGCAGCTCCCTCGTGTCCTTTCTTTGAGCTAGGAAGGATCAACCCATCTGAAAGGAAAATACTTCAGTGACATGTTTACTTTCTTCACAGCTTGTTTTCTCGCCTGGATGGGAAAGCCTGAGGCCATCAGCGGGGTTCACATCCCTCCAGCCTGCTGCAGGCTGGCAGGTGGCGGCACCCGCCGCTGCACGCCAGAGCCCCTCGCCCTGTCTCCCAAATGCTCCGTGGACAAGTTAAAGCTTTCATGGCTGATTGTGCAGGGGTAAAAAGTGTCCCAGTCTCAGTTTAAATCCATCAGGATGCCATCCCACAGCCACAGCAAATAAAACCTCCGTCCTCACCTCCCCAAAGCCAAGGCAGGCGGTTGTCCCTACGGCTGCTGCGTTGCACCAGGAACATGGACAGAGTGGCTGCAACCACAAACCAGGGATTCTGGCAGCCTGGATTACCTCTGAGAGACCACTGAAAAGTTTCTAGGGATTGTCCTAAAATAAGGCTAAAACCCACGGTTCTGCCACGGCTTCCATATACTTCACTTCCCAAGACAAAGATTGTCCTGTTCTATAAATGCATCTTCCCTTTTCGTTCCTAGATGTAGGACTCTACATGGTTGTACTAAATAAAGGTACTTTAGGGTTGTACCAAGCTGAGTGATCTGGCTTACCCTGTAAGAACCACTTATAAATAATATTAAAATCATTTTATTTTCTCCACCAAACAAGTAAAACTTGGGAGGCTCAAGAATTGATTTTCGTCCAACCCCACTGGAAAAGTGGCTGCATGACCACAACTCCCCATGGCAGCAGCATTTTTAAGCCCACAGGCAGCCACTTTTGACCTCCTATGAGGTATGCCATGGTGGTTTTATATCAATAAAGTTTATCAATCTGTATATCAAACTGAGCAGTAGACTCCACTCCAGCTCCATTTGTACTGTGGCCAGAAGCCAAATCAAATCACTCGAGCAGGCCAATTGCATTGACGGTATCATCTTTATCAGCCCTAATGCTAGCCCTGTAGAAATGAAGAAGTTAGTAGAGATCTGTTTTCATCATCTTCTGGGATTGGCATCAGTTATGCTCCCCCTTTAATTAACTTCACATTGCTTTCTCTAAAAGCCATCTCAGTATTTCAGCCGTGATGGCTGTCAAGCTGGCAGGCTCCAAAAAACCCAAGGGGCTCAGTTGCCCTTTCCAAAATAGTGGCTTCTTTCTAGACCTCCTCCCAGCCTGCCACAGAAGAGAAAATTTTGGGTCTGGGAGACCAAAACGCCCACGCTGCCCTTTAACAGCACAGTGCCACATCCATGCCCAAAGGCAATGGGCACCAGTGAGCGCTGGTAGGACCTTCTCCAGAGACCTCCTCCAGTCCTAGTCCCCAGGGAGGAGGACCTGGGGACATGCAGTGGTTTTGTAGTGTGGACAAACATCTCCCGGGCTCTCTTTGGGATTTTTCCAACTTTTCCTTTGTGAGTGGGGTGAGGATTTGACCTCAAGCCTTCCCAAGTGCCGCTCTCGAGCATTAATCCAACAGGGTGCCTCCATTTCCATGACCCTATTTCCACCCTCAGCGTTACAATCCACTCTAGCTCCATGAGCTGTTCCAGATGTTTTGGAAACCCCTTGCAGTTTGGTAAAAGCTCCAGGAAAAGAGAAAAAAAAAAAAAGAAAAGAAAAAAAAAAAAAAGAAGATTCCTCCCAGCAGCCAGATCTCAAGGAGGAGGAGGAAAAGCAGAGGATGTGTGGAGCAGAGAGTCACGGTCTGGTAAACTCTCCCCAGGCTACGATCTGGACCAAGTACAAGACAGGATTGATTGTGCTCAGGCAGACCAGAGCTAATGCAGACCACTTGTGGAGATGGGGCCTGTGGCCCTTCTCCCATCCCGTCCGTGGGAGCTTTGTCCTTGACCATGGCAGATGGACATTTCCCTCCATGCCCGTTCCCTGCACAGGCTTGGAAAATTATCACACATGGTGGGAGTGAGAAGAAGGGTATGGGTTGCAGATCTGTCCTCAGCTCCCGTGCCTTGACTTCTGAGTTGCTGAGTGGGCTTCAACCCCACTTCCCAGATCAGCTCTACAAGCAGCAAAACTGCAGTCAAGATGTGGACGGGTCTGGGTTGAACCTTTCCTGGGTTAAACCTTTCACAGGGCATGCAGCTTCCCACTACCCCGTGCTCTTGCTGCCCGTTTATATCCCTTCTTCTCGCTGAAATCTCACACACACAAAAGCTTCATTTATAAAGCACCCCTCACCTCCCTGCTGAAACTCTCACGCTCTGCACAGCTATATTTGTAACTATATAGAAATAAATTATATATAAGCCCAGCACCAGAAATAGAGAGGGACTGAATCAGACGCCTAGATCCAGCCTAACCAAAGACACTGGAAGCTGGACCTGCCTCCAGACTTTGTGGCTGGAACTATCTATAAAAACCAATATGAAAATAAAGAAGAAACCAAATAACGTGGCATCTCCTCGCCTTGACCACAGCGTCCCTGGGGCAGCAATTGTCTTTTTGTTCATCTCAAGAAGAACAACTTTACTGTCTGCAAAAAAGAAGCTGGAGCAGGGTCAGAGTGTCTCGCTGCGGGATGGGGCAGAGAGGATGGAGCAGAGCTCCCAGGGGGAGCTGGAAGAAAGAGCAGAAGGAAGAGCAGCAATAAACAGGGCTAGAGGGAAGGTTACGCTTCCCCTTCTTCGTCTTCCCCCTGACTACGTGCCCCAAATCTCCCAAAAATGTGGTGCCCTTGGCTGCCACCTCCTTGGCTTCCCCAGGTACAGCCCGGGTTCTGAGATGCCACCACAAAGATGCTGTTGCTGGTAGAAGGCCCCACACCATGGCATGGTTAAGGGCTGCCAGGAGAGAGGAGGGAAGGGATCCAGGCCAGGGATTTAGGCTTTTGGCTGAAGAGACCTCACAGCACCTGGGAAGATCGGGAGAGAAGTGGGACTGGTAGGGTTTGGCCCTTCCCAACCAGAAAACCCACCCACCCAGCTCAAGAAGTTGCAAGTCAGTGACCTGAACCTGCCTCTCTCGGTCTGAGCTATCCTGATCACATCAGGAAACAAGTGCATTTGGTTCCTCAAACGGGAGGAGCTTTTTTTGTCATCGTTGTCATTTTTTGAGTTTCAGTCTTTGTCAGCAGCCCTTCCTCTTCCTCCCTGCTCTCTGAAATAGCAGAAAGATGCATCCTCCTCCCCAGCTGCCTCTCCGATTGCTGCAACACCCCAGCGGCCAACCCAGTTTGGCACAGGTCAGGGCCCATGTGGAGAGGACCAAGTCTCCAAGCTCAAGGGTTGGATAACTTGTTGGCCTGAAGCAGACACATACGGAGTCTTGCTGGTCCCCTTCGGATGTGCAACAGGGCCTGACAAGCCAAAAACGCGCTTTCCACGTGCTCATCTCCCATGCCTCATTCTCCCTTCTCCCCTGAGGCTGGGGTGGGGTGTGAGCCATACAAAGATTGTGGTCCTACAAAGGTCTGCAAAGACCATGGTCAGTTTATGACACTGACACAATGGGAAAAGCCTTCCCGGGTGGCTTCAGTACAATAGGACCAAGAGAAGAGACCAGTGGTGGTGCAAGGAATGGCTCAGATGCTCTCAGACAGAGGAAGGACTTGCTCTGGACCCCAGAGCTTTAACCCTCTCTGTTCCTCAACCCTTCTCCTTGACCAAACCCAGAGTCCTCCTCCTGGGTAAGTATTATTGGCACGTTTGTGTGCTTAGGAAACATCACCCAGGGCTGGGCTGAGCAGCTGGCTTGGAGGGTTGTGACGATAACAGTTTCATAGTTTTCTCCCATTTTGAGCTTTTTCTGCCTCCTTTGGGGTCAGTCACCATCTGACCCCAAACTGGACCTGTGGTATGGCCCAGCCTGTAGGACAGCTGTTTTCAGGGTTTGTGAGGATCTCAAACACAGGCATGGGAAGGTCTGCATGATCCCAAAAATGTGGCTGTGACTCCTTATTTCGACAACCCCCTAAAGAGCTGTTGGGCTACTCAAATCCTGGCATCCCCACACCCGAACCATCCTCCTGAAACCTGCCGAGGGCCCGCAGAGCTCCGGCGCGCAGGATGCACCTGTGCCTAGAGGCTCCGAACCCCAGGCCGCACCACACCTCGCGGGTCGGCTCCCTCCTTCCACCCCTCTCCGGGCTTCCCTCCCCTCCGCACCTTCCCCGGAGCCAGCTGCAGGCGCGTGACTGCGGCTCTATCCCACGCGCTGCTCCCCGGGGAGGAATCCAGCCTTTGATATGCGGAGCGTGGCTGCCTGCGCCGTGCTCAGGCCTGTTGCCATGCGGTCTTCCCCGTCCAAGGAGCTGGCACGGAGCGGGGGGGGGGGAAACATTAGCGAGAGACCGTCATGCTGCTACTTGCGCGCATAGCTGAGCGCAGGAGCGAAGCCCGCGGCCAAGCTGCAGCCCCTCTACTGATGTGCCTCCTCCCCCGGTGTTTTGGGGCAGTAAATCACTCAGCGCCAAATCAGAGCCGCGCAGACCGAGGAAACCTGGCCCTCAAAGGCTCGCCTCACCTGGGAAGCCGCCGGGGAACGCTTCTGATCTGGCAAGGCTTAGCAAGGAGGCTATGGGGGATGGAGGGGGCTGCGTCAAACCTGATCGCGTCCCCAGGAAGCAGGAATTCACCGTGTCCAGGCTGTTCACACTTCTCCCCTCTCCTTCCTGAGGCTGTGCCATTGCTTTAGCTCCAAGACAGAGACCACCATAGGAGGGCACACAGAGCACCTACACGCTGAAGACAGCGAGCATGGGAGGCCCAGCACCAGCTCTCTTCCGCCCCATCCATCACCGGGGAGAGGGAGGCAGATGTCTCCCCGGGGAGTTTGGAAGGTATCACCGGGGAGCAGGATAAATCAGGTCCCGGCACACATAGCCAGGGTAATTATTTACGGGTGATCAAATATTGGCTCCAAGAACCTGGGCAATAAACCACAGCCCGTGCCAGGCCGCGTGTTTGCCTTCTGCCTGCTCCTCGTGGCAGGGAGCGGTGTGTGTGATGTGAGGAGGGACCAGCACCAGCCGTGCCCCAACCAGCACCCATCAAGAGCAGCAGGACCTGCTCGGATGCAGCTTCACCGCCACCTCCCCGGGGAACTGAGCAAGAAAAAATGAGGTCTCAGCTCTCAAAGCCAAGGTGGTAAAAAAAAAAAAAAAAAGGGTGTTGGTGCCGCAGCATGTACAGCTGCCCTGGGCCAAGGAAATGAGGAAAATGAGGGGATTCAGCCCAAGCTCCCCCACCCTCTGCCTTATGCCTGGCTGTCCCCGTGACACGAGCAGCAGCAAGGTGGCAGCAAGCAAAGCCTGGTGAGATGCCCATATAAGAGCAAACTCAGGCTCCAGATCACAGGCGAAACCCTCCTCTTTCATTTACTCATTCGACCCAGCGGTGCTGGAACTGATAACGCTGGCTTTCTTTTAAGCGGACGCCAGTCATAAATAAAACAAACCAGGCAAGCTTTGTGCTTTCACCGTGCCGCCTTTCATCCTCGCTCCTCAAAGCTGCTCGAGAGGAAAGTCCTGAGGAGGGAGCGGGAGCTGCACCGGGGCTTGGCCTCAGCTGCACTTCCACGGTTCCTGGCCCCGGCGTGGGGTGGCATCGCCTGCAGGGCGGGGACGGTGCACAGCCAGGCAGAGATTTTGGGGACAGCGCACAGAGATTTTGCATCTTATTGCTCACACGTTTGCCTGCAAACAGGCATGAAGGTAGGATTTCGCACCCAGTAGCTGCAGCCAAGCTGCTGCGGGGGACACACCAGGCTCCCCTTCCCCAGCATCACTGCCCGGCTGGGAGGACACACTGACAGCAGCCCAAAGCACGGACAAACACAGTGGCCACAGACCTACCAGCACCGAGGCCGCTCCCCAAGGCTTGGCAGCTCATTAGGGCTGGCGGTGGAGCTGACACTTAACGAGCCTGGGCACAGGCAGCGTGTGCCGGTGGGTGTTTGCTTTTCCCTGTTTCTCTTGCCACCTCGCGGGGCGTGATGTTTTGCTTTCCTTGCTCTCCTTGTGATTTTGTTAGGCCGGGCAGCTGCGATGGGCTCACTCTGCAGGGCATTTTTGGAGAGCCAGCAGTCTTTAAAGCAAGCGCCTGCTCTAAGGAGAGGTGCAGGCTGCAGAGCCGACCACATCCCAGGAGGGAAGGCGCAGCGGGTGTTGCATCAGGCTGTGCTGGCATGAGACCCATGCACAGCTTTTCTGATGATTATCATTAGTCTCAGGGATCTGCTGGGAGTCTCCAGCCCTCTTCTGGCAGGTCCCGCAAAGCACAGCAGGGTGAGATAGTAGAAACATTGTCATACCATAGGCAGTAGCACTGAGATTTGACTTAAAGGGCTGTATCCGTAAATATTTTTTTTTTACTAGTTCCATGGTTGGTGCATTTACATAGCAAAGAGAGAAGCCAACACCCCGTGCGGGGTAACACACTCGTGGGGCGGCACGTCCGCAGCAGAAGGCTGCATCCCGATTCCACGGGGGAGTTTTAGGAATTCCCTCGAAGATCTGAAATTGCTGTGGAGGAGGTAGAGAATCTGCCAGCAGGCAGGCAAGTCTGGAGAAGCCTCACACAGATGCTTGCTCTGGGGAAATCGCACCCCCTGGTTTGTCCCAGAGGAGGAAGGTCCAGGAAAAGAAAGGTCCAGGAGACCCAGCTGGCCCTGGGGTAACCCAGGCTCACCTCCAGGAAGGAGCTGAGCCTGTCTGGGGCGATGCCCAAGAGGCTCTGCCTGCACCCAGACCATTGTTTTGTGGTATGGCTTTTTTCTGCAAAGCTATTGTACTAAAACAAAGAGCATTGAGTTTTAGGAAAACCAGTGGGTTGCCCTGGCTCCAGGGATGGAGGAAAAGCCTGAGAAAGAGTCGTGGTTCTCCCCCCAGCAGGTAAGGGCTGGCAGCAGGATGGGGATGCTCAAAGCCACAGTTATCCCCAAACTGTGACAGCCACCCTGCCCCGGCTGCTGGGTATCAAAACAGCCTCGCACGTGAGAGTCCTCTGCCTTGCTCGCACTGGTGTATTTAGGGAAAGTGGGCTGATTTGTGAGCACAAGTCTCCAGTAGGTACCTATTACTGTGGTTTCCCAGCTGCTATATATATGTGAGTACATATAAGGGTGAATATTAACAGGAGATAGCACTGTGCAATAATATCTGAGGACATACATAGCACTATAACGTGGGCACAGACAGGTCTGGGTGCTGCTGTTTTTGGCTGGCAGGACAAGGTAAATACAGGACAACGTGCACTGCTGTGTGGAGAACACACCTCACATTGGGGCAGGACTGAGTTAATCATGGGATGGACACCTCTCTCCTACAAGAGCTCACAGTAAACCTGATCTGGTGTTAGAAACTGAAGCATCACCTGCATCAACTACAGAGCAGTCCACGAGAAGAGAAGACAATTGATGTACGGAGAATAGATGCAAGGACTATGGCCAGGTCCTGAAAACCCATCCTGTGTGTTTGGAGACCTCTAGAGACTAATGTAAATCATCACGCTTGCACAAATTCAGCCGTTTTCGCACAGGGAACCGTGTGAAAATCCCCGTGGGAAGCGTGGTGCCAGGCTGCTCACTGAGTGCCTGTCCCTCCCTGAACAGCAGGAGGACAAATGACCAAAAGTAGGACAAGGATAACAACAGCTTAAGGCAAGGTGCAAACTCTGCTGGCTATATGACCAAATGGCTGACAAATGTGTAAGCTGGTCTGCTAATAAGTGATTTGATAATCACCCAAGTGTCACGCTAACGAAGACACCCAGCAGCTAACAAGCCATCAGGTTATCAGCTCCTTTTCTATGCCACGCTCCTTCCACCTCGGACTGTGTCAGTCTTACCATGTCCTAGCGGAGCATAGTCAGTGTGTTTGGGAAAAAAAGGGAAAAGTTATGACATTAAGAGCCAATCACTTCCAACATCTGGCTTTAAGCATATTCCCACTCCCTTCCACCTTGCAATGGTGACAATGGCTCCTGAGGAACAGCACTACAGACAGAGGGCAAATAAAGGCTCACCTGTAAAACCAGTCAGTATTTGGGCATCACTTACTGGTGAAACGTGTGTTTGCATCTTTCCCCAGCAGCTTTTCTTGCTCTTTCCAAAAGAGCAACAGTAAGTGAACTGAATTTGGGAAGCACCAAGCATCTCTGAAATTGCTCTCCCTGAAACCAGAGCAGCGTGAATCCCCCTCCCTCCGTGAGAGCTTCCCCATCTCCCCAAACACACTTTTGCTGTGTATTTTTGTTCTCCCGTATGCAGCCCTGCAGAAAACCACAGCTCCCTGTGCCACTTGGCCTAACATTGCTTTTAGCAGCAGGGGAGGAAATTCAATGCTTGTTGGTGGTGGTGGCACTGGTGGCGGCAGTGGGAGCTGTAATGGGACGCAGCTGAGACGTCACCCTGCCAGACCAGGCTGCCTGCACGAACCTGTGGCGAGTGCTTGGTTTCATGAGACATAACACAAGTTTCCAGCAGCTTCTCTAGAAGCTGTGACTCACTGGTGAGCACCCCATGTGGGTGAGAGGCAGGCACTGGGCACAGAAAGAAGCCGGTGTTTGCCCTGCCGCTGCCTCGCTGGGCAGCACCCTCTGCTTTCCCACCACCCTGCAGCACTTTGACTTGCCCTGCGCCGCTCCACGCTTCTACACGCTTATTTTGTTAGCTAAGTTGTGCTAAACTCACTTATCAATTATTTAGCTCGTAGCTTGCTCTTTCCTATGCACATGGCTGCGATGCCGTCTGGTTCTGGCCACTGCCATGGGGAAGGTCTCAGATGCATCCCGAAGGGATGCTTGCACACACCCTGTATCCACACAGCCCTTAGCCTGGCTGGCAGCAGAAACGAGCAGGAGGGGAGGACCTGGGGAGCAGAACCACGTCTTTGAGCTCAGACCACAAGCAGGGAATACATACAGCCGGGCAGATGAGGGATGCCAACGTGCAGCAGCCCGAGGAGGGACGGCTGGGTGTCCCCACCACCCGCTCAGCACCTCCACGGCTGCCTTGCGCGTCCCGATGCTGCCATCTGTAGCACAGAGCCCTGCTCTGGTGCTCCCCGGCACAGCCTTTTCTCACCGCGAGCACTGCCGTTTTGTAGGACTCCAACTGGGCGAATCCCAGCCTGGGACTTGGTTGTTTTTTCAGCCCCCAGAGAGGCTGTTGGCTTACACGCCTGCTAGATTGCGTTTTCAGTCATCTGCCAAGGGGCACTAGAGCCTGGGATAGCAGCTCTCGTTCTGCTTATCTGCTGGAAATAAAACAAACACATTCAATACCATTAGCACTACGGACAAAGAGCGAGGGGTTTTTCAACGATGGAAACCAGGGATTCCTGTAGGACCACAGGGTAGTGCCACAGCCTCCCATCCATGCAGAGATGGGCCAGCATGTGCCTTTCATGCATTCACCCTCTGAAAATGGGGGAGTGGAGTAAGGGTGTGTGAAAATCCCTTCCCTGGCTCAGCTTTGCCCGGCCATACATTATTAGCACACACTAATGAAAACTCCCATCACCAGTGAAGAGCAAAATTCATTTCATCACTACCTATTTCTTGGTGCCTTTCCATGACAGCATATATCTGACAAAAGCTCCCTCACCCCACTCCCAAATCCCTGCTTTGTTTCCAGCCAGGAAGGGAATCACACTGAGCTCAGCGCGGTGGCATCCCAAACCTGCTGGCCCCACATCGGCTGGGACAGAGCTGCCGTCAGCTCATTTCAGGCTGGGGCTCTGAGCGAGCAAAAAGGCAAAGAGAAAAAGAAAAGACCAAAAAGAAAAAAAAGACTCTATGGACTTTGCAGCAGACCGACCTTCTGGCATCTCCTCCAGCTTTGAGAGCCCCCGTCACCTCCTTGTGCTCCTAGCACGTCCACCCCATCACCGCCCCATGCTGCTTCCATCGTGTCACAGCTCCAGCTCGCCTGGTGCCTGCTGCTTTTGTATGGGACCGAATTATCCCTGCACGCCTCAGCAGGCTGACCCCGCTGTGGGGAGCGGGATTTGCTGCTCCCCAGCGCCATCCAACAGCCTGCACTGAAAAGGTGACCTGGGGTTGCTGCCTCTGCTAATCCCTGTGCACAGGGCTCCCGGCCACCCGCCCCTATATAAATCCACCCCGACCACACACCCACATCTGCAGCAAGGGGCAGGCGAGCAGGATGGCACTGCGGGTAAGTGCTGAGGACGTGCTTGACCTGCACATCCCCAAAAGGCATTGGAAATGGGAAATTGTGGCAGAGAAACAGAAATTGTGGCAGAGAAAGGGAAGGGGTGTAGGAGTGCTGAGCTATAGGGACCAAGGGCCAGGCATGGAGCTGGCAGTGGTGATGCCAAAGCTGGAGAGATTTTCCCAGCACGAGCAATAAGTTTGGGAAAGGGAGATGCTCAGAAGTGCAAAATCATTAGTGTGCTAAAAAGTGCGGGGTGAAATGGCAAGCACTTCTTATTAAAATGAGTTATTTATTAAAACTATGAATTATTCAAAAAGGAACGTTTTCCAGCTCGTTCTGTGCAAGTTTAACCTTGGAGATGGGGGGGAACGGGTGGAACGGGAACAGGCAGGAGCTCTCGGAAAGAGTCCTCTGCGTAATGCTGGATGGGGACGGGCTGGGTGCCGTGTTACCATCATTCCTTCATCAGTCCCTGCCTTTCACACCCTGCTTCAGAGCACCACCAAGTTTTCTGCTTAGCTTGCTTCAGATTTTGCATTGTCCAGTAGGGGAGAAGCAGCAGGGCATCTTTGCACCAGGGGGGATTTGCTGCCTCTGAGGTCTTTTGTAGAGAGCTGGATGGAATCAGGGAGCAAAAATACATTTTATATATATATATATCATATTATATATATATATATATAATGCAAGTCCCTGAGCTTATTTAGGAGTCAGAAAAGAGCAGGGGCTTGAGAGCATGTCTGTGTGTGAGCGGGGAAAAAAGGGAAGAGGATGATAAAGATAGAGAAGTGTTCAGGGATGAGCCGTTGACACGCAGCTCCCCACCTTGCCATGTCTCACCATCACCTCCTTGCTGGCAGTTCGAGGCCCTGTACCCAGAGGGGATGTGTCCCGGCTGGAGCGTCGTGGTCAAGGGCGAAACCAGCTCCAGCACAAGCATGTAAGGCCACAAGCCGCTTGCAGCCCCCCTGGCTCTCAAGATCCAGTGGTGCCGCTCCACCACCTCTTTCTTTTGCTGTTTTAGGTTTGAAATTAATTTCCTCAGTCATCCCGGAGACCAAATCGCTTTCCACTTTAACCCCCGCTTTGCCAGCTCCAGAATCGTCTGCAACTCCTTCCTGGCCAACCACTGGGGGAGGGAAGAGGTTAACAGCACCTTCCCCTTCGAAGCAAAGGAGCCTTTCCAGGTAGCCCTGCATCACACCACGGATGTTCTTGGGTGGGACGGGGGGACCCAGTCAATATCAGGGTCTTTCTCAGGGATCTAGCCAGCCCCATACCCAGTAATGTCCCCTCTCTGGCTTTGTCCCCCCCTGCTAGTACTTCTTTTGTCCCCTAATTTTGCTGCTGATTTATACCCAGCTCTGGCACAGACATGTGCAGCTCCAGCAATAATCCCTGGATGTTGCAGTTGTCACCAATTTAAGCTATGCATTATCACCTCTTTCTGCTGTCAGAAAACAAAGAACTCAGTTATTCCTTCCTTTTACCCAACAAGGCAGTGACCTGTCCCCATGTCAGTTTGGGGAGGATTTGCAGTGGATCATGAGTGCTCACGGCTGTAACAGCAGCAAGGCCTGGTGAGGACGTGTGTCCACCCGGTGAACCTAACACAGTCTCTCTTTCAGGTGGAAATCTACTCTGACCATGACTATTTCCACATTTTCATTGATGAACACAAAATCTTGCAGTACAAGCATCGGCAAAAACAGCTCTCAGCCATCAACAAGCTGCAGATTCTCAACGATATCACCATTTCTTCGGTGGAAATCACCAAACGAGGCCTTTACTAGAGGAAGGAGGTGGGACAGCCCCACAGCCCACTCCCCCTGAAGCTCCTGATCCAGTCAGAGGCCATCTTCTCCCCATCCCTACCCACCCCGTGCTACCACCAGACAGACAGACACCTGCAGCACCTCCTTGTAGAGGAAAAGACGGTCACTCCCACTGCATGCAGCACCCAGACACGTTGATCTGGGCTGCAGATGGCATGGAGGACCTTCTTCCTCTATGCCCCTAGGGCGCACGATGGGTTTTGTAGGCCTTATCTTTGCTGTTAGGCAGCCTGACAGATCACTACTGCACATAGAAATCTACCTTGAGTAGTCTCGACATATTAATGCTACCCTAGAAATTGTGTTTGCCTAAAGTAGGGTGTGAATTAATGCTAATCCTCAGCTGGCCACCTGGCGATGGTCACAATGGGTATGGATGTTACTGACAGAAAGGGGCAGTTCTCTGCAAGAGCCGAGTAGAAATGTCGTATTTGCTAATAAAATCAAACAAGGAAATCCCTGCTGAAATCCCATCTATCAATGGGCAGCTCAACTGAGTTATTTGTTCAGTGCAAATCTCCAGGTGCATGGCACAAGTAGGGGCTGGTGACTGGGCAGGAGGACACAGGATGGGGGTTTGTTTCTTTTCTGCAGTGGGAAAATACTGCTTTTTTGCTTTGAGGGCTAATGAAGCTCCTTTCTACATAGAGCAGAGTGATAAGATTTAAATTGCAAGATATTTCCAGAGAATACTTTTCGCCAGTTGAGAGATGTTTGCTCAGACTGAGTCCTGCCAACTGCAGGCTTGTCAGGCAGATGCTGGGAGTGATGTAGTGGGTTCAGAAAAGGGTAAAGCTTAAAGGGACACACAAAAGCACATGGGCCCTCCAGCCTGCACCAGAAATACAGCTGGACTCCAAACAAAAGAAGATCTGAAGAAACCAGGGTCTAGAAACTGTAAGCTCAGAATGAACACATTGTTATTTTTCCTGTAGCTATTCTCTAACTTTTCTCTTTGCTCTGATTTCCTTTTTTTTTTCTTCCTTTTTAGTTGTCTTTCAGCAGTCTGCCTGTCCCTTGCACCCTGTTCTCTTTTCTATTCTTTATTTCTTTAAGTCCAACATATCTCCAACTCCTTGACCAGGCCACTGCAGGCAAAAAGATGTTATTTTTACCATTTTAATTACGCACATCATAAGCAGCATAATGTCACAGTGTTAAATCTGAACAGGAACTCGCTCCAAAAATGCAATTACAGCTACCCCCAAATCACTCCTTTGCTCCTCAGACATAAGACAGACCACATTCCTGATGGTGAGCAAAAGGCAGAGACAATTCTGCCCTGCCAGTCCTTTCCATCAAGACACTTGGTATCAAACGCAGCCCTGACCCATCCTTGCCTTTGGGTGGGATCACCAAAGGTCACAGTTTTGCTCCAGCCTATTCTCAGTGCTTAAATTGGCCATTCCCAGCTCCCCCCTCTGTTTATAATCTCAAGGACTTATGAGGAAGAGGTGACCATGTAGCCAGCCACAACACAGGATGCCACAAAGATTACATTTATGAGCCTGCTGAAAAGTTTATAATGTTCTTCCAGACCATAAAAACACACTATCAGGAACTTATCCTTGTCCCAAAGCATGCAACAGGAACATTAAGTAGTCCCATCTAGTACCTTCTCCCTCCAAAAAGGAGCAGAAACTATCATTGGGAAATCGTGACTGTCTTGGTTGCAAGTTGGGAGACTGGAGATGGTGACACTTCCTCTGGTCTGGAATAAATCCATCACCACTGGGACAAAGAGGCCGCCTGGGACTGGCCCAGTTTGTAGTAGCTGTGATGCAACTCAGGGGTTCAACACATTTCGTTCTCACAGCCACCCCTTCAGCAAAACAGACAAATGCAGATGGAATTCAGGCCCGCTGGGATCTCTGTGTCATACCTCTGACAATGCTGAACTGCATTTGAAAGAAATCGTTCTTTTTATTCATGCTTGTTTGGGGGTTGATAGAGACAGATCATTTTTCATGGAGGAAAAGTGATGAAATGATTTATAAGGCTAATGCTTTGTACTTACATGGCTGCAAACTCCATCTACAGCCACCGCTGCAGTAATACAACACGATTTCATTTTTCTCCAGAACCGAGCAGAGAGGACCTCAGACAAATGGGGCAAAAATAACTCAAGTACAAACAAAGAGATGCCACAAAAAATCAGGCGGCAGCAGAGATTACGCCATGACTCCTGAGCACCTTCCCCAGAGCTCGTGTCAGCGGCTGATCTCACCCCGTACCATCTGCGCCGAGAGCGCTCAATCTCTCCTGACACATCCACAGCGCTGCCGCAGGGTTCAGGATTTTATCTGCTGCCTCCTCCAGCCAAAACAGTCCCAAGGGTAAAGGGGTCTTTGGAGCTACAGAGCATCTCTGGTAGGAAAGATCCAGGCCAGCTGTTCTTAGCTGTTTGGGGGGGTTGCTCTCCAACCTCCCCCCCTGCCTCTCTTAAGGGGAAACTCCAGAGAAAAATGAAGCCACACAATTAGGATGGTCAATTAAACTCTCAGGAGGGGGGCTGGCACATCAGCAGCTGCACAGAGGCACTGTGTGCTGGTATTGAGCTGGTTGGAGAGAACGAGCTGGTCTTCCTCCTGCATTTTAAGCAGCTTCATGGCCTGGGGCCTGAAACTGTGGGGGGAACTGATGGAAACGAACTCCTGCCCAAGGGTATATTTTGGAAAGCTGAAGGCCTTTTGGAAGGGAAGTGGGCAGAGGAACCAATATTTCACTGCCCAACCTAAAGCCCAGGCTCAATATTTTTTTGTGGCCAAGCAGCAGCACGAGGCTGAAATGCTTCCAGGGAGAGCAATGACTGCAGGAGGGGACGGGGACTGTCCTGGGCAGGATTTGCTCACAGAGCAGCAGCTGCTGCCCTTGCTGCCGACACAAACCTGTAGGGCCACCTGAGACAGAGATGTCCCTCAGGAGGCAAAGCCAGGAGAGGTGGTGACCCCTCCGATGAGCTCTCCCTTTCTTAATACTTTCTTCATCTGGATCCACAGAGCTCGGTGAACTGCTCTGGCTCATCCCCAGCTCAATGAGAGGGAAGTCAGGCTCCCAATCCTTCGTGCTTGAGCTGTGCCAGCCCCCCAGGGCCGAGGTGCCCCCTGGCAGGCCGCAGTGCTGCAGATCTCCTGCGGAGCACCTGACAGCACACGGTCAGTGAGCGCTCCTTGGTGCCGCTGACACCGCTGGCAATCGTCACGCACTCGTTTCCTCACAGGCTGGTGAGCAAACGGCCCCCACGTCAGAGATGGTCACGTCCGATCAGCAGCCCGGAGACATCGGGTTGGGTGATGCCACCTCTGCCGGCCTCAGCAAGGGACACCCGAATATCAGACACTTGAGATAAGGCAGAAGGAAAAAGGGCACAGACTCGTTACTAATACAGTGGGAAAGCTGTCTAGGAAAGCATTAAAAAAAACAAGTTGTGTGGGTTGCATCTGAACACACATTCACTGACCCAATGCCTACTTTATGACATTGCCGCCCCTCTAAAATGAGGCTTCAGTGCTGGTGGTTTGGCTGTGCAGTCATAGCCGGAGGGCAGCTCCGGTGAAGAAATCAGGAGGAGGGCAGTTGGTAACGGCTTACCCAGCACGCCTCCTCCTGTTTGTGGTCCCGAAGGAGAGCAGGGCCATGCCGAGGCACTGCTCCTTGCCTCACCTCTGATACAGCGCAGCCCGATGAGCTGCACCCACGTCCCCGGCACCTCTCATTTCCTTCCTTCCCCAAGGCCTTGGCTTTCCCAGCACATTGCCACAGGAGCAGCTGCCAGGAAGAGCAGAACCTACTAGCAATTCCTTTCTTCCTTACATCTCTGAGCCCTTACCCAAGAGGCTGATTATTCAACATGTGGGCTGCAAAGCTCCTCGAGTGTTCGGTAGCCACAGCTGTCTGCCAGCAGGGCTGAGGAACGTGAAGGGCAAGTGTTCAGCCTTCCCCCAAAGTGGGGAAAAAAGAAACCCACAACCACAAGACAGGAGGAATAACTCCCCATTCTAGCTGGAACACAGCTCTGAGGCACTGGGTAGCCCCAGATCACAGCTGGAAGGGAGTCTCTGCAGGAAAGCAGAGGGATATTTCTTTTACTGCATTTAAGGAGAGCTTTATAAAGTCGCTAACTCACCATCTCCAGCCAAGAGCCAGCTCAGACAGGAAAATACATCTCCCAAGCCTGATCTTGTGTTCATGGTGGCAGGTACCAGTTAAATGCAGGCTGGAGAGGGATTATTTTCTGAAAGAAAGGATCTGCTGTAGAGGTTGAAGAATTGGAGTCTGATGGTATCACTTTACTTGACAGCTGCATTATTGTATAACTCTGCTGCCTAAGGAAAGGATGACAGAAATTAGCCTTGCTCATAAATTTGCTGACCCTCCAGTTCTGCAGGCTGTTCAAGACCCTCTTGCCAGAGCTGGATGCCATTTATCATGTTATTCCTTCAAGCTGTATGAATATAGCTGGCCAAATCTCCGACTTTACCAGAGCACAAGACAACAACCAGTGCAGATGAGGCGGCTTTCTCTGCACCCTCACGCCCTGTCACCATGCCCATCTGGGTCTTTTGAAACACTTTGCATCTGTAGCACTTTGTATTTGCAAACCATAAAGAGAAGGAAGCGTCATAGCACCCTTATAGAGGTGAGGAAGCCAAGGTATATGGGGGAAAATAGCAGAGAGGAGGGACAGAACCAGGCACTTTTACCTCCAGCCTAGTGCTCTCATCCTGCAGTTCATGTAGCCTGTGTGTTGGCTTGGCTGTGCTCTCTCAGAAGTTGCCTTAGTAAGCTAAGGGATCCTGTGCTGAACTCCTCTACAGCCTGCAGCACAGCCCAGCTTGCACAGACAAACCAGCCCCTTGTCTTAAGTGAGGGGCCAGGGCTGCTGAGCAGCTCATTAACCCAAGTTTTCCATTCAGCAGTACATAGGTATCAATGCCATAGTCTCAGATACTAATCAGTATTTTTCTGGCTTCTTTGTTTCCTGCTCCAGCCCAAACAATGGCCAAAGAGCCACAAACATCTCTTGATTCTTTCTGTTCTTTGACATACCACTTGTCCAAAGAACGGTTTAGCAATTGCTCTGAGATTTATTGCCCACGAGCTTGCTGGTTTTGAAGATTGGGAGTAAAACTGAGGTGCAGCTATTTCACCTCCTAACCCCAGCCTCTGCACCAAGCTCCAGCTACTGTCATGTTTCATTTCTTGAAGCTGCCTTGGTGCAGCAAACACGGGCTGGAACCGGAGACAGACGTGGTCAGTGGTGGTGAGAGAGCAGTGATTGTACCTCCAGTAAATTGCCTGAGTCTTTCCAGATGAGTCACTGCACAATGAGAGGTTATGCGTTGTTAACGGAGAGAAAGTTTGCAACTGGTCCTCGCAGAGCTTAACAACCTCTCAGAGCCTCTGGTTTTGTACAACTCTGCTTGCAGAGATCCCTCTTAAAAGGCTGCCCAAGATAAATAAAAGCTCACAGATTTTTTTCTTATCTCATCAGAACATTAGAGCAGACTGCTGGAGAGGATTCAGACCCACAACCACATCTCTCCCTGCCTCCCAGCTGATCTCCCTCTTGAATCCACAGAAGTCCTAGGGATTTCCTGATTAAGAATGCGAAACATAGGAAGGCTTATTTTTAACACATACCACTTGATCACCAAGCCCTTGTTGCAAAAGTGCTCAAGCTCTTGTTCTCATTCCAACCTGATCCCAGTCATATCAGCCAGGAGTAAATCTTTATGCTCAGAACAAAATCCCTGCTGTTGTATTTTCCAAATCCCTTACCTCCTCCCCAACGCTAGCAGATGTGGATCTCACAAGTGCTTTTCTCAGAGCCTTTCCTTCCTGCCTCCACGCGTTTCCCCTCCACTTCTGCAAGCATCTACAGCTGGGAAGATGCAAACAGTGGCAAATTTAAAGGCTTTGTCAGAGATTTCCCCCAGATGGCAATCAGCTGAGAAAGCTCTGTCGTGTGAAGAGCTCTTTATTAGCCTGTTGCACCTGGGTATCGAGCACCAGAGGAGCAGGATTGTTATGCAAATCTGGCAGCCTTCAGGTGTAAGGACAGACTGCCTTAGCAGCTCCTGCTCTTGATTTTGTTTTATCCACCTCTCCTCTCAGTAGTAGCAGTGGCTTAGAGCACCAGTATTACAGCAGGGTGAGACAGAGACCCACAGACCTGGGCTTCTTTTAACCTCTCAAAGACTTGGCTTAGCAGGCACTCCGTATCACTTCACATCCTTGTCTGTACAGCTGGGCAACGAATTAGGGATCCACAGCACTGACTTCTCCTAAAACCCACCCTGCTGTGCAGTGTACCTCCTTTTAATGAGACAGGGTCAAGTTCACTTGGTGCTGTTTTAGGCAGGTCCCACCAGGGCACATCCAGCCCTGTACTCCTCAGGCTGCTACTTGCCTGACCTCCCGTACAAACCAAAAACAAAGATATCTGAAAGAGAGATTTTAAATCGCACTAATGCCAAAATGGTGTTTCATTGTTTCTGAGTGAGCAAACATCATATCGGACAAATTCTTATGTGCAAAATTATCTTTTCATTTCAGCCACTACATTTCCGGAGCACTCAGTCTAAGAGGCTTCCAATAACAATGATGGAAGATAAAGAAGTTGGCACGTATCTGTTTATGAAAACAGACATCAGTGAATATTCCCAGGCAGAAAAAATGCACACATTCTCCATTTAAAATCCTCAGAAGGACACTTGAAATAGTTTAAATGTTTCCTTCTTTGATTGAGAGGGGAAGAATAGAGGGAGAAGAAGGGGTTTAACTCTCCTAAGAGTAATTACAAACAGCAAACATCAATTCCCAGCTGTTTTGTATTTCTTTTGTGAGTTTAGTTTCAAAGATTCTGAAGTGCACTTGGCATTATTTGTGTTTTGTCTTTGTGCACAGCATCGGCCTCTTGTCTCTACCCAGATTTACACCCATGCCAGTGCCAGCATCAATGACCTCCACGCCGGAGCTGTGCTGAGGACCCAGGCCACGGTGCCATAAATAACTTCATGTCCCCACCAAAACCACGGTGCTGGAGCTGCACTGCCACATGGACGGAGCAGCCACCAGCAGAGGGAGCGGCAAACTCGGCACAGAGATCCCCAAAAAGAATAACACGGGGGATTTGGGGAGCATTGATGCTGGGTGTAAGAAAATGGCCCAGGGAAGGATGGAGACTCTTTTGTCCAATACATGCTAGCAAATGGTGACACTGTTACTCTGTCCTGATGGCAAAAGAGAGAAAAGAGACAGGTGTCAGTATTCCTCCTGTAGATATCAAGCTTTAGAAATGCACACGTAGCCCTGCTGGGTGGCAGGGTCCCTGGGGGGCTGCAAGGAGCTCACACAGCATGGGCAGGTCTAAGGGCTCCAGGAGCTTCCCATACCCCTCGGCCCCCCCATCTCTGGGCCATCGACTGAAAAGTGTGAGGGACAGGAGCAAAGCGGCAATGAGGAACCACTCTGCTTTTTATCCAGTGCTTTCCAAGTGTTTTTCCTCCCAGCAAAACCAAAGGGAACTGGTTCCACCAGTTCCAGCTTTCCCAGCTCACCGTCTCTTCCCAAAGGCACCGGGACCCGAGGCCAGCTGCCCAGCCAGCCCCCTGTACTCAGCGTGTTTACACGGGGAAGGGACGCGAGCTGCTGTAGGGAGCTGCCCCACAGGAGGAATTGCTCCACTCACAAGGAGCTGATCCCACTGACCACCGGCACAAGCTGGAAAATCCTCAGGGTTTCCTTCATTTACACCGCTCCTTGGGCCTGGGACAGTCCGAGCACGTCGGTGCGGCCGCGCAGCTCCCGCTGGTGCCGCAGAGGGAGCGGGGAGGTTGTGCTGAGCCAGCTCTGCTAAATTTACCCCACCCTGGGACTCTGACGTGAAGTGGGCACAGCAGGTTTGGGCAGACGTGCCGGGCTTGGGAGCTGCTGTGAGGTTTTTCTGAGATTCTGGCAATGCCCCAGAGCAGCTGACTCACTCCTCCTCTCAGGTCAGGGCTTCGCAGCTGTAACTCCGGTGAGACCAGGGGGTTATTTCTGATGCACAGTGCTGTACGATCAGCGTCCACTCCATTACCCTTGCCGGTGAAGGATGGCTCCTGTCTCCAGCGAGCTTTCTTTAGCTTTTACTCCAAAGCCGTTCAGTAAGAGGGGAGCTGATGTGAAAAGAATACGGCGTTTTCTTTTTGCTGGAGATTCCCCGTCTTGAGTTATTTGGTGACTTTGAGCTTGCTGTAATCAATGAGCTTGTTGTAATCAACGTCCTTGTCCTTTCTGTCCGCCGTACCCGGCATATGGATTTGTGATTTGTTGCTAGAGATGACTTGGCATTTGTGAGTTGTGTCAATGGATGCAAAAGCAGATTCATCCTAATTATATCGAACCGCTGATCAACTTAGTAATCTAGCCTTAGGTTCCTGAGCAGTAAATCATGCAGGTTACAAACAAAGAGCATGGGATAAAAATGTTAACTGCATTCATTAGCTTGAACATTTGGAAGGCAATTACCTGGACAAAAATACGTTTAAAGAGCCCTGGCACATTTCTTTGCTCTCGCCTCTTGTAGCCTGTTAATACGCTACTAAAAGTGACGACTTTAACACCTCTGTTCTCTTGTTTTCTGTGTGTAATGATGTGTCGGCTTTAGGGAGGCTGGGCAGAGGTTGGCAAGGGCTTGGGTGCGTGGAGGTTCCCAGTGATGTCCGTGCCCCAGCCTGCCGAGTCGCCTGTTTGCCACACGTCAGTTTGCTTGTGGAGCAGCTGTGAAATTGCAGCGGATTTTAGGTATCCATGAGAGTATCCGTGCATTTCCCTGAGTAGAATAATGTGTACCTTGTGCTCTGGGCGACACGCTATAATTAGTTTATGGAAGTTGTTTGTCTCTGAAGGTCTATAAATACACATACATAAAACTATACGGGAACGAGCAGTCACATGCCCGAAGCAAACGCGTTCTGATGCAGAAGAGCTTTCTCTGCTGACACCCCCCTGACGCTGTTCCACTGCTGATCTTTCTTTCACTTCACGTCAGGCTGACCAAAAATATTTGCTTTCTTCTTAAACACAAATAGACTGAAACGGACGGAGAATCTCCCCCCGAAATGAAGGGCGTTCACCACTCAGTGCCAACCTGGGCTTGCTCTCTCTAGGAGAGGGCAAAGAAATAAACCAAAACCCAGCCTCTCCAGGCAGAACTCTCCGTTCCTCTTGTCAAACATTTCCCCTCTGATTCCCTGGCACCACCCGAGTACCTCCAAGAGAACAGCTTCATTTATCGACCCAGCCTAGTTCGGCCCAACCAACCCCTCCAACTTTTTCAAGTGACTTTTTCCACGAAACACTCTCCCCATTCCCCCAGTTTGAGAGAAAAGCCACAACGCTGCGTGTCCCCCCGAGGGCTCGTTGCTCCAGTGGGCTCCTGCCATGTGCCGTGGCGGCAGCCGCTGGCTTCTGCTGGAGGCGCAGAAGGAGCGGGGCTGGTGTGACGGAGGTGGGCACGGGGTGCCCGGGCTCCTTGTTCTGGAGGAGAGCGGGGGGTATAAGGGGAGGGGAAGGGCCCAGGGGAGGGGAAGGGCCCAGGGAGGGGAAGGGCCCCGTCCGGCTCGGGTGGAGCTGTCCCTTCAGCACCACGGCCCGGGCATCTGCAGCCCGGCACGGTTTGGCACGGCTCGGCACGGCACGGCTCGGCTTGGCACGGCTCGGCTTGGCACGGCACGGCTCGTTTTGGCACGGCTCGGCTTGGCACGGCACGGCTCGTTTTGGCACGGCTCGGCTTGGCACGGCTCGGCACGGCACGGCTCGGCTTGGCACGGTTCGGCACGGCTCGGCACGGCACGGCTCGGCATTTTCTCGGCACGGCTCGGCTCGAAGCGAGCCAACGCTCCCAGCAGACGACAAGCGGGGGGTGCCGTGCGGGTGCCAAGGGGGTGCAAAAGGAGATCCGTGCCGGCGGGGGGGGTGCACGGGGGGGGGGGACGGGAGGTGCCCGAGTGGGTGCGGGGCGGGTGTGCAGAGAGGGGCGGTGCGGGGGGAGGGGGGGGGCAAGGGGGGGCTGCACCCCGCTGTGCGCTGGGGGGGGGGGGGGGGGGCATGGACCGGGAGAGCGCAGCGGGGTCTGCACGCAGCGCCGGGTGCGGCCGCGCAGAGCTCGGGGGGGCAGGACAGGGCTGGGTGTGCCGAGCCGTGCCGAGCTGTGCCGTGCCCAGCAGAGCCGTGCCGTGCCGAGCCGTGCCGTGCCGAGCTGCACCGAACCGTGCTGAACCGTGCCCAGCCGTACCGAGCCGTGCCGCGCCGAACCGTGCCGAGCCGTGTCCAGCCGAGCCGAGCCGAGCCGAGCCGTGCCAAGGAGCGTGTGCCCGTGCCCGTGCCCGTGCCCGTGGCAGCGGGTCCCGCACCGGCAGCACACGGCAGAGCAGCCGGCGGGGGGAGCCGCTGCCCGCCCCCGGCCGGTGAGTGCCGCCGCACCGCGACCGGGGCACAGCCGGGGGGAGACGGGGGGGGGGGGGTGGTCGGTGGGTTCGGGGGAAGCGGGGAGCACCGCGGGGAGGGGGGGGGGGGGGGGGCGGGGGGGACCGGGGCTGGGGGGCACGCAACTTTGCCGGGAGGACGGGGGGGGGGACCGGGGCTGCGCGGCTGGGGCTAGGGATGCCGGGGTGCGGGGGGTAACGTGGCCCCCACCCCGGCTCCCCGGGGCCGGGCACTGACATCCCCCCCCCAAAAAAAAACCCTCCATCCTCTCCCCCCCCCCCCCCCCCCAGGCATCTCCGCTGCCCGCTGCGCCCTCCCCGGCGCTCACAGCCGCGGCTGAACTAAGTTGCCCAGAAGCCATTTACCCCACCCCCCCCAGCCCCCGGCACCTTCCCCCCGAGGGGAAAATGCCGGCAGCAGCCCTCACCCCCCCTCTCTGCACCCTCTTTTACAGGCGGGGCTGCTCCCACGTAACCATGCCAGGATCGCTCGGTGCGGCGCGGGAGGCTCTGCCCTGGTAGCCCGGGGTGCTCGGGGGGGGGCTCAGCCATGAATTCCTCGCCCCCCGTCCCCCGGGCCCCCCCCGGCTTGCTGCAGCTCTGGCAGGAGGAGAACCAGACCCAAGGCGGGCTGTGGAACGGGAGCCAGGAGCTGGGCTGGGAAGAGCTGGAGAAGATGCTCTTCCTCTTCGCCAAGGAGCCCGTCACCATCAGCCTCACGGCCATGTACCTGGTGTCCTTCGTGGTGGGCTTCGTGGGCAACATCATGTCCATCAGGGTGCTCACTCGGAAGCGCCCGAGCCGGGCGTCCAGCCTGAGTGCCACCCGCAGCCTCCTCATCAACCTGGCCGTGTGCGACCTCATGGTGGTGTGCGTCTGCATGCCCATCACCGTGGGGAACCTCATCTACAAAGCCTGGGTGTACGGGGACTTCCTCTGCCGGGCCGTGCCCTTCATCCAGGCCGTTTCGGTCTCTGCCAGCGTCCTCAGCCTGACCGTCATCAGCGTGAACCGGTACTACAGCGTGCACAACCCGCTCAACGCCCGCTCTTTCTTCACCCAGAAGCGGATCCTCAGCACCATCCTGGTGGTGTGGCTGCTGTCCTCGGGGATCTGCATGCCGCTCGTCTTCATGAACAGACGGGATGAGATCGGGGTGGTGGAGGGCCTGCCCCTGGTGTTCTCCATCTGCAGGGAGATTTGGCCTCAGGAGAGGCTCAAGCAAGCCTACAACTTTCTGCTCTTCTGTGCTCTCTACTGCCTGCCGGTCCTGTTCAACATGGTCATCTGCTTCCTCACGGTGCGCCGGCTGTGGAGCCGCGGCAGCCAGCTGAAGGAGAGCAGTGCCCTGAACCGCTCTCTGCCGGCCTCCAGGCTGAAGATCCGCAAGAAGGTGGCCCAGATGGTGGTGGCCCTGGTCCTGCTCTTCGCCATCTCCTGGCTGCCCGTCTACCTGATGGACATCTGGATCGATTTCAACATCCCCAAGTCCTTGCAGGACGTGACTCCTTCTCCTTGGATCCTGCAGCTCAGGCCTTTTGCCCAGTGGCTCGGCCTCAACAATTCCAGCCTCAACCCTATATGCTATTGCTTTGTTGGGAACCTCTACAGGTCAGCCAAGGAGATGAAGAGCAAGTACCACCAAAGAATGGTCTCTCTCTTTAACTTCTCTCTGTCTGAAGGGACAACCCGTTCCTCAGTCCCAGAGCTGCTCTCTTACCAGGGCTCCACACAGCCTGCGAGGAAAGGACCCTCTGCCACGGGCAGGAGGTTTCAGGGAGGGCAGGGCAATAAGAACAAGTGTGGACGCTTGAATTCTTGCCAGCATCCACCCCTGAACACTGTCTCCAGCGAGAACACTTCCTTGTAATTCTGCTCAGGCGGTGCACCTTACCTCCTCACCTGCATTTAAGGACTCTCGAGAGGTCTTTCTGAGTGAGATATTTTAATGATGGCAAAAACTTTCTTCTACTCACTCCCACCACCAGTTCAAAAATACAGAGACAGGGCAAGAAGGGAAGAAACGTGGGGAAAAAAAATTTAAACAAATAAAACATTTTAACTAAAAAACGTAAAAATAAAACATTTTAACTCAGATCAAGCGTTAAGACAAATGACTTCTGCTGGGGACAACTGGACATGTAACCTGTTGCCCAGCCAGCAGGCACATGATCCGACAGACAGCTTCCCAACGAGAGGGCTCTCCCCTGCAGCTCCATCTGTGAGTGCTACAGCAGAGAAGCAGGTTGGATACAACAGCAACTTGGCTGCTTGCTGCTCACCCTGCGCCGATAAAAAGCAGCCAGAACAGGCACTCTCTGCTACAGATATGTCAGTTGTCATTACCAGCAGTGAAGAAACGCTAGAAACAGCATCATAAAAAAATTAGTGGGGAATTTCACACACTTTACCACTCAAGATTTCATTGTCTGATCGTATTGTTTCACTCCCCCATGCAGATAAATTCTCCTGATGTGAAGAGACAGCGCCAGAAGTACTAAAGGAGTCATCACCACTCCACGTTTGGAAATTCAGAATGGATAATGGAGCCCTGGAGGTGATTTAGAAAATGCAATAGGAAAATATTCTTTGGGTATCAGCTGTCTTTTTCTTACCGCTATGTTACCGTGTGCGGAGTCAAAAGAACCAGGCTTCTATTAACGTGATTTGCGCTTGAAAAACCAGCGCTTGTTTGGCTGTGTCTGTACCAAGCAAAGTCAATGGCATGTGAAAATAAAAATAGAAAGTGTTTTATAGCTAGTAAAATCAGAATCAAATAATGCAATGCTATTTGTCTGGGAAGGAGGGAATCAAAGTGCTTTCTTTTCCCGAGGATCAGAAGTAGGTTAAAATCTATTTTTTCCATCATTTCTTTTAAAAGAGCCTTTGATAAATAAATTGTATATTTTTATTATATTAGCATCGAAAGACCTCACTAAAGCTTAAGAATCCCATTGCACTGAGCACTGGGGCTGTATGATAAGGAGGGGAAACCTTTCTCCCAAAGATCTCGAAGTGCAAACACACCAGAGCAGGCAACAGGTGGGAGAAAAAAAAATACAGCAATGCTCGGCAGGGCTGGAATGAAACCAGATTGGCCCCTACCCTGTGCCTGCCCCGTGCTGGCTACGAGGGGCTGCACGCTGCAGCCTGATGCTGCCAGAAGAGTCCGTCCACACTGACTCATGCAGGGCTCTTCACAGTGCCCCGAAAAACAGAAGCAGTGGGCATCCTGGGAGGGGATTTCGCATCTAATGGAACTCAGGCTTTTGAAGGCTGGGGGCTTTTTTAGTTACTGAATGATGGGACGATGCTCTGGGAAATCTCAGTTTCAGATAATATCCTCCTGCCTTCTGGAAAGCCTTTTGCTCACCAAAAAAAAAAAAAAAAGAGAGAGAGAGGCCAAAAATAGCCATTCATATCATCAATATTTCCACCTTTTTAATGGTCATTAAATAACATTTTATGGTACTAATGATTTGCCTGGAAAACAAGAGATTCCTCCTTAACAGGCAGCGCCCTCTGCAATTTGTATTCCCTTTCTGTGTGAAGGAGAAAGAAATTACAATACTCAGATTTACTTTGGGTGAGAAATGTCTTTTATGCGTTCGGGGAGATGAGGACATCTGCATTTTTGCAGGTGATACAGGAGTGTACTACTGCTTGATCTTTTAGTGGCTGCGGAGTAAAGCCTGTGAAGATTTTATTTCCTCTTTCAGGGTGTGTTTTTAGGGCTGGCAAAAATGTGCTGGGCTCTGGAGCATTAAAAGCTTGCTCCGAATGCCCACTGAGTCCAGGTCCCAGAGACAGATGTCTGCCACCCACAGACCAGATGTGACACGATGCTGAAACCTCCCCACCTTGCCCTGACCAACATATTTAATCCTGCCCTGATTAAATTGCAATGAAAGGAACATGGAAATGCCAGACTGGCTCCATCCCACGGGGCAGCCCAGCTCTGAAAAAGGCCAGGATCAAATGATGCAAGCAAAGATCCCAGAAATCCACATTCACAAAGCTTCCTGGAGGAATTTTACTTTTTTTTTCCTCGGCTCACATGTCCTACCCTGCCGGTCTCTGTGCCCTCCATGGAGGCAGAAAAACCAGGGGCTGCAGGTTCTCCCGAAGGCTCCTGTGCCTTGCCCCTCTGCCAACAAACATCCACACCTTTCTCCAGCCCCACGGAGCTCCTGCCCTCCAAGACACACTGTGCCAAGTACCCTTTCCCCGGGGCAGGGTCATCTCTTCACACTCCTAAATGTTTCTCAGTTTCATTCCGTGCTCCTGCTTTCCTATAATAAAGTCAAATTGCTCTGTTTAACTCCTCTTTGCCTCCCTCTGTCACTTCTCCCTCTCTCCCCTGCTTCGGCTGCTTCTCTGCTGTTTCTGTCGAGAGATCTCCCCCTGTCTCTCACTGGTCACTGCTCAGCGATGAATTCCCCTCGATCTCACTCATTCACTTCTTCAGGTCTCTGATGAAAATCCCTTCGTGCCCCGCTGATGCCAGCGGCTCCCTTCGCGCAGCAGCCACCTGTTTGCTCCAGGGAGCCTTG
Source organism: Anser cygnoides (assembly GCF_040182565.1). NCBI lineage: Eukaryota > Metazoa > Chordata > Aves > Anseriformes > Anatidae > Anser > Anser cygnoides. The sequence continues at coordinate 5,138,184 of NC_089887.1, forward strand.
GTTTATCTTGTGTGGCTTACCCGGCAGCTGCCAGGTGGTAATGAATTTCGGCCGCTATCACCCAAGAGTAAATTAGGAGCAGTGACGTCAATACGAAAGCCACTGCTTCCCGTGAGCCACCCAGGCTCTGGCAGGCATTTTATTAACCTGAGCAGGGCTGTGCAGCGCTAGCGGTGCCTCTGTGACTCATGTTGGCTCTGAAACAACTTTTTTCCCCTCCTATCTGATAAAACATCTCCTTGTATTGGTGCCTGATAAGGCATCTGAGGGTCCTCCATGCCGCACAAGCTCCTTGTTCCCGATGCCAGACACTTCGATGGGTGTTCAGGAGACTTCTGGCCCTTCGAGGAACTGGGAGCGGACACGGCTCTGGGTGGTGAGCATGGGTGGTTTCCTCAAAGGAGCTCAAGCCAGAAGTCTCTCTTAGAGAGAAATGTGTTTCTCTCTAAATGCACGCAGGCAGGCTGGAAATGTGAATTTGAGATGTCTCTAGGACAAGGTTTTCCCGCAGCAATGCTGCTAATGCATCTCAGTCCCACTCGTAGCCCCGTGGGCCCTCCTTCTCTGCTTTGCCATTTGAGTCAATACAGGCGTTTTACCACATTACCAAAATAGCATGTTTAAAACAGCTTTACTTGAATCCCTTTGCTGCTGTAAGGACTTACAGACGGTCGCTGTTCGGTAACTCTCTGGGAATATCCTGTGGTCTTTCCTTGTACTGCCACTATTGTCTCAAAGATGCTACGGATTTATTCTCTGCCTGTGAACCACTGGAGGGAGAAAAAAAGAAAGAATCTTTCATATGGAGCATCACAGAGGCAAGTAAAATCATGACTGGTACGTAGCAGTCATATGGAGAATGATGAATCACCCCTTCTTATAATAAAACACCCCAGGAAGCCGATGAAACGATTAGGCAGCATGTGGCAGGGCAAGGCAGCCCCTCGTCCCCCCCCGAGCAGCAGCGGGAGCTCACTGGCAGGGGAGGTGCTGAGGGCTGAGAGCCATACAAAGGCTTCAAGGGGAGACTGGAGTGTTCACAGCAAAAAGGGCCGCCGAGGGCTATTAAAAGCAATGATTAAACCTGTGGCATAGAGGGCATCAGGTCTATAACCTATAAATACAGCTCTTACTCCTCCCCCAGGCTGCTATCGACTTACCATGGAAGCAGGATGCTGGGCTCAGCACGCTTTGGTCCATCCCATTCAACTGCTCTTACATTCCTAAAACAGGAAAAAAAAAAAAAAAAAAGCCCACATTAGTCTGAGTTTTGTTTTAAAGAGCAGGAGAGCAGGGGATGGTTTCAGAGATGGTCTAAGTTGATCAAGAGTGAAACTTCGCAGGACACAGCCACCGGGAGGGAGGACACGTTACCGCTGATGCAGCACGGGTGAGAAATGCTCACTCAGGCCCTTGCAGAGCGAACGCCCGAGGAGTCCCAGCGGACAGTACCCGGTGCCTCCTCCAGTGCAGCGAAACAGAAATAACAGCTCTGGCCCTCTTTTAATATTTGTCAGCCCTCTCGGTGGGTCAGCACCTTTGCTGCAGCAATCCTCAGCACCCCAGAAAGAAGAATCTCCTCCGAAGGGAAACTCCTGCCTGTTGGTACATTGCATGCTATGCTTTGTTGATGCTGGGACTCAAAATCAGGTGGAATCTGGCTGGTGGGTTATCTGCAACATCAGCAGCCCTGAGCGTGGCTCCGGGGTCTCCTCCCACACCACAGCACACCCCATCCACCAACACCTGCCCTGACTTGAAACAATTAAACAAACAGGGAGAGTGCAGGAGATGCCTGAGCTTCCACTGTTTTGTGATGTCCCTGTTGTTGTAAGCAGAGAACTACCAGAGTAAATTTTCTAGGGAAAATCAGTGTAGCTCAGTTTAACTTTGTAATTATATTCAGCACAAAAACAAATCACCGGAGGCTCCTAGAAGTACCAACAAGAGCAGCTATGAGCAGGTACAACCAAAGAGATCACCGGAGCCCTTCGGGAAAGAGTCAGCATCCGCAGAAGTGCTGCTTGCCTGGCAGACACAGGAATCTTTCCCAAACTCCCTAGGAGCAAATGAGTGCTGGTTAGGTCAGCCCCTGGGGCACAGAAGCTGCAGCACTTGCTTCCTCTGCCTGCTAAACATCTTTAGGTGAAGTCCCAGGACTCAGTGCTAACCCAAGGCAGCTGCAAATCAGTGGAGCCTCACGCTGCTGCCTGCTCCCACACTTCCTCGCCAGCCTGCTCCTGGCTGCCCTAATTTCAGGATTTCACTCTGAGCTTGGACCTGTTGGGAAAACCTGATCTGGGGCAGAGGGAGAGCTGCGCTGGGGTAGGTGTTCTCTCTGGAGAGGAAAGGACGGTGCTTTCTGCCTTACAGGGGTACCGCTCACTAAAGGTTATGAGGCAGTCCCGTCACTTATTTCATTAATTTTTTATTAAAGTAATCATTTAAAAATATTTCAGCAATAAAGGCAGATTCAGCACTTGCAGAGAACATTTTTTTCCAAGGGAGGAATCTAGACCAGCGTCTTCCTGCTTGGTGTTCTGCTGACTGCAAGAAACCCCCAGAAGAAAGCAGTGCCTGGAGCACACAAGTGAAGGGACCAGAGCAGGGGCCCTGCTTACCTTGTGGTCACCCTCACTGCGTGGGGATCCCACAGAGCTGCAGCACGGCCCTTGATTGCAAGGGTTTTCCATGCCCAACCTTTTCCTCTTACTTCCTTGCACTCTGAATAAAACAGCTCGTTCGTGTTGCAAACTGGGGGGGGGGGGGGAATTATCCGAGGAGGCTGTGTTTTAAAGCATCCACATGAAATATTTCTGCACCTGAGCTTCTAAAAGATCCAGGAATTAATTGCTTGTCCCCGTATGCCTCGCCCCTGTCTCTCTCAGTTTTTATGACAATAGGCAGACGCTGTGGAGCACAAGACGCTGTGTGCAGGACAGGATAGGATAGCCAAGCCTTAATCATTCCTTAATCAGACAGGCATTTCCCAGTCGCAGCACCGTGCCAGGCTCTCTGGGTCCAATTTGCAGAGAAGTGAGCAGTCAGCACTGCTGATGCCCTGGCCCTGGCTGTCCCGTGTGCCTGCCCGCTTGGCCTCTCCCTGCCTCTGCGGGAGGTGGGGTTTTGGTACTCGTCCAAGCAGCATCTCCCAGCCCTGCACCTCCGAGCACCGAGGAGGATGGAAAAATTAAACCAGCCATCATTTCTGATCACTGCGGTGAGGGGGAGCTTGAGGAGGGCGGCTGCAATTCCCCCCCCAGGCTGATGCTGCCCCAGTGTCTCTGTGTGGCTGCACAGGCCACAGATGCTGCCCAGCATTTTTGCCTTTTTTTTTCAATTTCCACTTGAGGTGCTTGCAGTCAGTCATTGCTTCCCTCTCCTCAGCCACTCGCCACAAGGCCGGGGCTGCTGAATTAAAGATCTGTGCGAACGGGCGCTCGGGCAGACGTACCCCATTATCTGGTGTTCACAAGTCGCGAGCTGTTATTTCTCAGCGTGAGGAAGGAAAACGTGACACAACATTCAGGAAATAAGCTAAAGAATAAAAAAAGGGAATGAAAGCAAAGCAAACCCAGACAGGGAGATGAAACCGTCTTAAGGCAATTACTGGGGAAGAAATAGTGCTGCCAAGGATATTACAGCTCTCATACACCTGCTAATCTGTCCTGATAAAGGTCTGACCAGCTAAACTAATAACACTATTAAATCTGCAGCAATCGGTACCAGAGGCAGCCCAAGGATCTCACAAGCCACATGCCCAGAGGAAGATCATTTCCAGCAGGAACGTGCTCATCCAGCCACAGGTACTGGGACCTGCACCTGAGACATCGGTGTAACTGCCCAAGCCGTGGTGGCTCAGCCACGAGCTGAGCCGAGAGCTGACCCTGCTTTTCCTCAGGCTCCATCCAGCAGTTCTGCCCGTTAAGGCTGTTCTTTTGGGGTCTGTGTAGCACAGGGGAAAACACAGAGTTCCTACACAGCCTCACAGCGTGGATCAGTACTCGGAGTGGGCTGACTCACAAAGTCTCAGTGAAGGCTGGGATGTTCTCCTTCAAAATCTAACGACCTGGCACAGCCTCTGGCAGAAACGCCTCAAGGAGAGGATGTGCAACAGGCAGAGAAAAGCAGCGAAAATCCTCCTAAATCCTCGGGGTGTAAAGCTTCAGCCCACTCCTTGGAGAGCAGGAGGGGACACGGGTGGGGAAAGCATCACAGCAAGCACCACGCGGGGTTTCTCTGAGCCCTGTCTCCAGCCTGGGGTTGGTGCCGAGATGTTTTTGGTGCCATCATTTCATCACGGACCCGGGTGCTCAGCGAGGCGGCGGGATGCTGCCTCCCCCGCGCCGCACGCCCAAGCCTCCTTTGTGGCAGGAGGGCGTGCAGACGCTATCTGCTGCCTGAAAGCACACAGATTGCCTTCTCTTTCATTCCCTCTCCACCAGGGTTGACTTCAGCAGCGTTTCCTCTGATTTATACCAGCAGGAGCTTACAGCGAAGCCCACGGTGAACGAAATACTGTCAAGGTGAGGCTGCTGTCATATCGGCTGCCGTAATTCCACTGACTTAAAGGATCCACTCCTAATTTACAAGTCAGAGCTGGATCCAGCACCGCAGGCTGAGAACAAAGGTGCCATTTTTATATATCCAAATTTATACCTGAAATAAATACCACATTAGGTTTTTCCAAGAGGTCTGAACTGCAATGCTTTCATTTTTCTCCCTGCAGAAAAGTGAAATTCTTGTTACAGTTTTGGGGTAACCTTCAAGTCTCAAGGCTGGATGTTTTTCAGGCACCTGCTTGTTCCACAGGGACCCTCAGGGGCCAAAATGGGCAACTGTGTCCTCCGGGGAACCTCCCATCCATTCGCTGTGTTGGGTGTGAAGACCCTTCTTGTGGTGACCATTTCCTGGAACCAATGCAGCAGCCCCTTGCAGTGAAAATTAAGATAATGAAGATGAAATAGGTTTCCGTCTCTATGGGCTTTTCTTTTACACTTGAGGAATAATCAATATTTATATATAAGTATACTTCTCTGCCAGTAACGGTATAGGCATATCAAAATAGCATGGTCCCTCCAAAAAAAACAGTGAATATCTGTGTGGCCACAGGTTGTGAATGGAAATTCGTGGCTTAGACAATATCATGTCACACAGGACAGGCACATCCAGACTGCAGGAGAGTTAAATGGATCCACACAGACACAGGTCCCAAAAGAGAAACCCTCCACAGCCTTGGGTCTGCAAGCACAGTGCAGGAAGGCTCTTTAGGGTGGGAACGTCTTCTCTTTCAAGTAGAACACAAAAATTCTCTTCTTGATCTCATCTCCCAGATTCCCTTCCCGAAGTCAAGGCAGGACGGCCCAGAAGCCAGAATGCTGATATAATTGTCATGGAAACAGCAAAGCTTTAGTGCAGGGCACGATGCCAGAACTCCTAGCAACAGCAAACTCTTTCCTGAACCTTTAGCTCCAGCGAGCAATAAGCAAAACCTGGGAAAGCAGGGGCAGTGATGGGTGCAGGGGTCCCGGTGGTGGTGAAGGAGCAGCTGCACCTCCTTGCCCTCTGCCAGGAGAGAACCACCAGGACACGGGGAAATCTCCTTCTTCATCTGGCTGCCAGGCTACAGTGCAACCCAACAGCCAGATCCTGAACTTCTTATCTGCAGACTCGAAGCTGTAGAACAAAGCACGGAACTAGCCAGGCAGCCAGAGGCATCACTTGCTGCCTGATCTTGTAGCACAGAGGTATGGCCAATAATCCAGAGACTTTTTCCAGGTCTGCAATTGGAAACGACTGGAGGAAATCCTCAGGGCATGGCACTCTTTGAGGAAGGTTTGTATCCTGCTCTGCGGGGACAGAGATGTTTTCTGCTGATGAAAAGGGCTCAAAAGGAGTGAGAAAGAGAAAAGTAGAGTTTCATTTTTGCTGATAAGCTTAAGCGTGCTCAGTTAAGCAGCTTTTGCCCATGGGGAATGTTTTGATAGATTATTGCTGGGGTTGTTTTGTTTTGTTTTGTTTTCCCAAGACCTTTCTCAACTGTGAGAAAAGTTAAGCATTATTTTGTATTATTATTATTCCTTGGCATGCTGCTCTGGAATAAAAGAAATCTGCAACTAGAGGGGTGAGACCACGGAGTGTGACCCTGAACAAAGACACATACAGATCTGAAAACAGCTAAGGTGGTGAAGCAGCAAGAAAGAACATAAAGAAGTGTGCTTAGAGGAGTGTACGTGTGTGCCTCCTCTACTAGGAGGGGCTCCAAGAACCAGATAGCCAACATGGGAACTAGATGAATTTCCTATTCATCATGTCTTACCCTTTATCCTCATTAGTACGTGAGGTCTGCCGTCCACCCAGGGGGAAGGGGAGTACAACTGGCTTTGGCAGTCCCTGCTGTCCTTTCCACAGCCCTCACAAAGGGAAAACCCCAAGCAGCTCTCCCCATGTCCCCCTTGTACCCTTGCACGTGCTGGGACTTGACTTGCCCCAGTCCTGCCACCCCAGGGAGATGCCGGGTCCCATAGGCATCACAGTGCAAGGCTTCGGTCCAGGAAAGGATGGGCTGGAGCTGTAGGACCCCATTGCAAGGGCTGGCCCTCAAAGGCAAGCTATCTGCATATATTTGAAAGCATGGATATTTAATTTGTCCTTTCTTTGCTCCTATTTTTATTGCCAGCCGCTTAAATTATACAAATGAGGCTTTTTTTTCTTGTTTCATCCCCAGAGAGTCAATGCATTAAACAAAACACTAAAATATACTCATAAGCACAGAAATTCTCTCATATATATTTATAATCTCTGAATTACTCGCATTAATGCAGAAGTGGTTTCTATGTGCTTATCTCTTCTCACCACTTATATATCCAAAATACACAGCACGAGAAAGATAAACACATTGAAACTAGCCATCCATTAACACATCTGCCATCCAGAAACAAATGCAAGGAACAAATTTACAAGGAAAAGCAGAGAAGGAGACAAACACAATTACTGTGATGCGGCTCCACTGCCGTCTGATCATTAGGGACAAGGATAAGAGAATTAAGTGTCATTCCGAAGACCCTGGCTATTTGGTGGCTGCTTCCAGCATGGGAAGCAGTAAGCAGGGAGGAAACCCACACTGAAATTGGGCAAACAAGCTGGCCTTGCACTCGCATGCAGCACAGGGCCAACTGGTAAAGAAGGAATGAGTTAGCTTCTACTGTCAATGGTTGCACCCAAAATGCTTCTCATTTTTGGACAGAAACAAGATGCCAAGCACAGCCCTCAGCCATGCCATGCAGGAGAGGGAATACAGCAGGATGAAGGCGCTCAGCACTTCTCAGCACCAGCAGAGAGCAGCCACCACCCTTGTCTCAGCCCCTCCGTTAGCTCCTGACAACGCACTCAGCCCCATCCCCACCACAGTCTGGTGCTGCTTTCACAGACCAAGCCGTGCCCTTTGTTACCCCATAAACCACCCCGACACAGCTTTTCTCCAAAGATTTTTGAATGTGAAGGAGTTGCAGGGGTTGCTCCCCAGCCCACGAGCTCGATAATCTGATGTGTTTAATAGACCTCAGCCTCCACTTCTCATTTCACATCGGTGCCTAGTGCCGAGCGCTGCTGAAGCAACCCGCTGAATGTGGCCAGCTGTCTGCTTGATTTGTGAGCACCCCTGTACCGCCCGGCCTCGCTCACAAATTCAATCACCCGCCCCGGAGGGAATCACTCCCACGGCCGCACAAAATCTGAGGGATGTCACAGGAACAGCCAGCTGTGGAAATCTGACCTTCGTCGCCAATAACTAACGCTGCGAAAGCTGACTCCTTAGACATGAGCAAGACGGACTGCTGCTCCCCGTAAGATGCATCGATGCCAAGTGCACCTTGAGTGTGTGTTAGTAATAAGTTACTGTAGGTGCCTCGCAGTTTCTTCAATCAAAAAGCAATCACCCTCCTCCCTTCCCCATGGCAACCAGGGTTCGGTAATCACCTCATCACCTATTCCAAATTGAGGCTGAAATACGTGTTCCCAACGACCGAGAGCTCCAGTCTTTATTAAACTGCAAATATTTGTTACTCACTCAGACAAAGCATCTTCCAGTCTGCTGCTGGATAAATGTTCCCTTCTCCAGTTTGAAGAATGGTGGGATGGGAAGGGCAGGGGAGGTAAATATTTAAACAGGCTGCTGAAGGAAAACTGTGCTTTGAGACCCAGAAAACCAAATGCTCCGCAGGTGAAACTTCCAACAGAAAAGCAAACAAAGGATCAGGAATGAAGTATTGCATTTTGGCCACAAGGCCACAGAACCATAAACCTCCTCTCATTTTTTTTCCTGTCTTTTGCAGACAAATTGTCAGCCTGAATTATCAAAGCATTTACGAGACACAGGAGGTGTTCTCATTTTCAGGCTGATGCAGAAGAAGACATCTAAGCTAGAAATGGAGGTCACCATTTGTTTCTCTGCTGTCAGTTCTGGTTGCGAGGAATTAGCTATTCTGACATCCTAGCCACAGATAAAACCAGCGGTGGATATCTCAGCGCCTGCAGACATGCTGCCAAGCACTTGGAAAATGGAGATCCGAAACTCCCCTCAAGATGTGACCAAGAATGCTGAGCACTCACTTGCAATATTCATTCTCCAAAACCACTTGCTCCATACAGTTTTTCCAACATTAGATGCTGGCTGGCCCAATATAAAATCTGAGCACTGCATTTTACTCAAAAAAAAAAAAAAAGAGAGAAAAAATCCAGCAATCCAACACTATTATGTAAATTTGAATGTGAATTATCAGAATTTCATTTCTTCTTAAATGTTTGTACTCTAAAAGTGATACTAATTAGATAGCATGAGGAAAACTGGGAAAAATTCAAGGTATAAATTACTTCCTGAGATAATATTTAAGATCTTAAAAACAACAACAAAAAACTCTTTAAAAAGGGGGAAGGATAGGAATTATGATGCATAATAAGGCACTTGCAGTCCTCGAAGGAAACATAAAAAGCCTCCAGATAAGAAACCACTCAAATAAATGCATTACATTGTGGCACCATCTACTGTGTCAACAGAAACAACTGAGAAATGGAGGAATCGAAATCTTGTCTTCTGTTTTTTCCAAGAGAGACAAGTGAAGGATGTCTCAGAAAAGGCAGAACAGGGTCAGGCTGCACCATGGGACCGTCAGCATGCAGGACAAAAAAAAAGGATCTTCAAAATGCAGGAGAACTACTGGCTGCATCTCCCAGACTCTATCCCACTGTAGCACAGACGGGTCTGAGACCCTCTTCCGCAGTCTCTTTCTGTCTGTAGTCTTCAAAGAAAATAGCAAAGTAGGGTGGCACGTATTCTCTTCTGGTAAAAAGAGAGGAAACCCACGCTAGCTTTTAACTAGGAAATGCTATGTGCACATTTCTCCTACATCCAAGAAACGCAAACACAAGGGAACATCTAAAGGAAATGTTAAGCAACTGCTTTTGATGCTTTGAACCAGCTCTTCCTCTACCCACACTGGCAAGATCATGGGGCCCATTCAGAAGAAGGAATTAAAGTAAAAGCCATGCATATGGTATGCACGAAGCCTTAGCAAAGGCCTCCCTGGTGGATTCACCTTGGCTGGTGTGCTGGACTTCCAACGTGCCTAATCCTCATGTTCTTTGGTGGCTCCGGGCCTCATCTCTGGCACACACCAAAGCACCGGGCCCTTCACAGAGGTGGACTCCCATGCCCTGGCTGCCCCGCGGCCCTGAGGTCTGCAGAGATTTCCAACACCCCCCTGCCAAGCCCCAGCCTCCCAGCATGTCATGGACTTCCCCCCTGCTTAGTCCCCACTCCCTTCAAAGGCACTTTCCTTCTGCAGGAGTAGGCCCCAGAGCATTCGTATAAAGACTACATGACCTTAATCCTTTCCTTCCAAGTTTCATAGAGTAGATAAAGATTTCCCAAATAGTCATACATTGCTCCTAGAGAACTACCAGCTGTGTTAATCTCTGAGTAACATGAAGCTACAAACTACTTTAACAAGAAGATGCCGGACTGGTACTGGTCTCTGCTAAATGGCTTCACCCTAACCTTTTTGCAAGACTGCTTTCAGTTACATGCCTCATACGTTTGATATCCGGATTTAATCTCCGCTGCCACATATCACTGTGGCTCTTGAAGAAGTAATAATCTTCTCCATGATGTTGTCGGTGCAGAGATCCCTAAGATGATACGAAATGAGTAGGAAGTCATGTGTCCTCCTAGGTCTGCTGCTGCAATGTGATACCTCGTTAGGCCTACTGAGAGGCTGTTAGTACACCGCTGTGCCCTAGAGATGCTCTAGTGTCCTGAGAGTGAATTCTGAAATACCCAGAATGATGGTTTGTCATGTTTTGTCTTCTTCCAGCTCTGAAGGAACAGCTCAGGATTCCTAGTCCATCACTGAATCACATTGCACAGCCATTCTGTAAGCATCCCCATTATAAACAAATGTCAAATTAAAAATCATCTTGAAAAGAATCCAGTGTTAAAATTAGTCGGCCTCTAGACTCTATAAAGAAAGGCCACTAAATTTAATTCCCATGCTTCTGTAGCATACATCAGATAGACAAATTGAGAGGGCTGTTTTTTAGAATCCAGCTTTGAAATCCAGCTGATGCCTCAGCACAATCACTGCCCTGCATCCCCCGCCTGCTTGCCTTGAGACTACAGCACCATGTCTCAAGGAAGACAAGGGGGATTTCCACAGGGATTTGTGATGGAACAGGACACAAGCTGATTATCTTCATGATGACTTGATGAGATACTGGAATCTTCATTCCATCTAAATGGAACTTGAATTATTTATAGCTGGGCTATGTTGACAACTAATTCTGTAAGCTGTAAGGAAATTCTAGATTTTGCCCAATTTCCCAGCTGGAGATAAAAGCAAGCTGAGATTTTCTCATGACTTCACAGTGGTTTTGAACTGCAGCTTCCTCCCCGTGCACAAGCTCGGTGTCTCTCACAGGTCATAGGCATGGATTTCATTCATGTCAGTTTTCATTAATGGGGAGAAAAACCTTACCTCTGCTATGAATTAGACTCCTCCAATACCTGAACTTATAAAGCAAGCAGCAAAACTGCACTTCGCATGACCTTGTAACTTGCAAAATAATTTTAAAATTGCGTCTAGTGATGGTTCTATTTTTGCTCCAGCCATTGGTGATGACCACGCTTTGCAATTTTTTATTTCCATTTTTAAGACCATCAGAAATATACTACTTGAGGTGATTTGTGTATCTGCTACAGTGATATTTTGGTACTTCGATTTTAAGACAAATAGATAGGCATGAGCTGAGCTCCACAGAGCTGCGTTTTGCAAACCAGAGGAATATAAATAAAGGGCTTGTAAAAACCCTTGCCAAGGATGCTGTTTTTCAGTTGCTGCAGGACCACAACAGAATGAGGTTTAGCAACATATGCTCCATAATACCAATCAATAAAGTAATTGAAATATTTCAGGTACTCCTTTCAGGTTTTTCTTTTCATTAGACGTGAATATTAGACACTGAACATATACTTTCAAAACACTTGAGAGTTGCAGCTCTTAAATGATACAAAGCCCTGAACCTTTTCCTGCCTTTTCTCAGCTCCTTTGTATGTCTCAGGTTCACTTAGAAGCCATTAGTCACCTATTGGCGTATTTAGGAGGCTAAGAGCTTTGAAAACCTAATCCTTGTAAGCAAAAGTGTTTGGTCACACTGGACGCATGCAGCACCAGATTATTTGGCAGCACAAATACAAAGTGGCAGGAGGACATGCATGCAATCATCTATCCTTGCTGTTAAATCAGCCACAGTGCTTGATACCGTGATGACAGCTGATGGTGGAAGCAGGCAGCCTGGTTCCCCAGGTGGCACAGCACCTCCCCTGGGTGCCTGTCTCTCCAGGAGCATCCTCCAGGTGCCAGAGGAACGCTTCTGGGAGGCTCCTTTAGGACAGGATTTTCTGTCCGAAGTCGTCTCTCTTCCACCACAAAGTCACTCTTTCCACCACCACCTTTTCAGAGGCAGAATGGGAACAACAACAGTGGGACGATTTAGGATTTTGAAGTCTATCATAAATGAGACACCTGTAAGTGCTGTTGACTACCACCAAGTCTCACACACAGAAGTCCCTAAATCCAAGCTCTTGTATCACCTAGCTCTCCGAAAATATTCATGCTCTTCCAAAAAAGCCACCTCTGGTGCTTTTGCCCAGAGCAGGCTGTGGCTGAGGTTCCCCGGCTGGGCACTAGGTGGCAAAGCATCCCGAGGAAGGGAATTTCGCGGCTCGCCCGTCCCCGTTGGAAGGGGCTGTGGGAGGCTGGGGTGTTTTTCAGACGCAGCTAAAAATAAGGAATTTGCAAACCTAATAGCAGAGAGCCCAGCAGGGACACGGGTGAATTTCTATTCCTGCCCTACCTCCAGGCTGAGGTATTTGCGTACGAACGTCCAGAGCTGTTTCCTTCGTAGCTGCTCTCCCGCCGACAGATTGTGGCCATAGTGCTCCAAATATGCAAACACCGGCACCTGGTCAGAGAAGAGCCTCGCTATTTACAAAGATATGCTGGCTCCTTGCAACGGGCACGGGACAAACAAATGCGTGGCACGTGAACCACGGCTGTTTGCAAGCCTCTTGCTCCAGCACCGCCACTGGCCTTGCCTGCCAGTGTCTCCAAAATGAGGAAAGAAACGTTTTGCCAGGGTGGTTTCTCCATATATCGCTGTGCCTTGTGTAACTCGGCTCTGGGGACATGGCCCTTGGTGGTTTTCCCAACGTGGGTCCCCTCTCCTCCTCCCACATCCCCTTTGGGGTGGGGAAGGAGCAGCTGCTGTGTTCACGGAGGCAGATCCCCAGCAGGCTGGAACAGCCCTGGTTTAGTGGGAATTCAACCCAGAGCTGGTGGGTGACCTGGAGACGGGTCCTGCAGAATAAGCAGTGAGGAGGCACAAACCCTACTGCTGTGGCAATGCCACCTGCTTTTTTATGGATCTCCATACCTGCAAGAGACCATGCACAAAGAGGACACCCCTCACAGCCTCCCAAATCTTGCTCTTTTGCCATGAAAGTTCCCCAGCCCCACAGATGCAGCTCGACCCCATGAGGCTTGTCTGATGAAGGGGAGAATCCCACTGCTCTCCATCACTTCTAGGGGACACAGCATCTTGAAGGCCGTGTGAGTGACAGGCCCCAATATTTACCCATCAGGATCTTGTGCCAAATCGCACGTGTCTTCATGTCCTCGCCTCCTTGCCCTCAGATTTCCCTGCTGGCAAGGACCACCTTCTTATTCCACAGTAATCAGCCCCTCGATGTGACGCACGGATGGAGCAGTCTCAGCCTGCAAAAGGTTGTCAGTCATTTATTTCTGCCTTCCCTGCCAAATCTCTCCATCCCCCAGCCAGAAACCATCAGCACCACGCTTCACCGCGCAGCCTGGCGGGAGGGAGCTGGAACGAACCCACAGAAACTTTACCTCGCAAGCTGCTTTTTCCTCCTCCTTTAGGAGGAATTCTCTCTCAAATTCTCTCACAGATCTTTACACTTCTACAGCCCCTTGGCCCAAAGGCACCACAGCAATTTAAGGCTCATTTTGTAGATCATACAGGTAAATATTGGCTGAAAGAGGGGATAACCAGCAGGGTCCTGCTCCCTAACCCTTGATGCTCTGCACTGCTGGTAGCATCTACAGGTGAAGACCCCCATCGAGGGGGGATATGAGGGGACTTGGGGGCACACGGTGCCTGTGCCTCTGTTTTAGAGCAGGAGACACGAGTAGGCACTCTCAGCATGCACCACGCATGTGCCTGGTGGAGCAGTTTAGTCCTACGTGAAGGTATCGGAAAGGGATACTATGCCAACCCCACGGCTTGGCAAACGGAGGGGAAAATGTGTTAAAAAATGAGACTTCCGAGCATGTTCTCCGTCTGGAATCTGCCCGCAAAGCAACTCAAATTTCTCAAAGGGATTCATTATTCAAAACTATTTGCTGAATAATTTCTGAGTGTAATTGCAGGTCTGAAGCTTGCCTGCAAACAATTCATTAGGAGCATCCGGGCGGGCAGCTATGACTGCGCTCAGACTTCGGTTTGTGCTCCCTGGCTGCGTGCGGATAAAGCCCAGAGCCAGGCGGGAAGGGTGAATAAACTTGTTTACAAAATCATGATCGTGAAAAAAAAGTAGGGGAATTAAAATTAGCTGCTTCCACGGACACTTCTGGATGTAACTGTGGCTGAAATAGGCTGGCAGAGAGAACTGGGCACCGGGGGACCAGCTGGACTCCCACCTCCCTTCATGGAGAGCACGGCTCTGTCCTCCCAGTGCCCAAACACGACTCGTCCTCAGGCAGGGCAAGGAGAGGAGCACGAGATGGGGAAGGAGGAGCTGCCTCCACCTCCGTCCTCGCAGGGTCCTGAGCATCACGGAGGGAGCTGCCTGCTGGAGGAGCATGTCGTGGAGCCGCTGTCCCTTGGAAATGTCACCGAGAAGCTCTGACAGCTCGCATACACATTTGGAGAAGGAACAGAGAGTGACTGGAAGCACTTCCACAATGCAGGGCTCTGAAAGTGCACAGTGGTGCTGGGCTGGGTACCAAAGTCATCATTCAGGCTACGTTTCCTGCTGAAATCATGAAATAATAGATGTCCAATTAACTGGTAGAGCAAGATGCAAAGAGAAATATTGCTTACAGAGAGCTGGCATGGATCCCATTGAGTTATAATAAGAATATTTTATTTGCCTAGGCTTTAGATAACCTATTTCTATTCTCTCTTTTGCTGCCCCTGAGGCTCCTGAGAGTATATCAGTTTCTTGGAATAACTTTTCTTCTCCATCATCTCTGAAGTCCTCTCCCGGCTCCAATTGCTCACCATAATCTTGAACGCTGCTAGACTAAACACAGGGCAAATAGCTGGTGTGAAAGACCTGAGTATCTAGCACTCTCAAACGGCACAGACTGCAAGGTCTCCGGCTGTGGTACTCCCCGAAATGTGCCTGCGTGGGGAGCAGGGAAGGAGAACAGGCACTACCCCGCCTCAACCTTTAAAACAGGCAGAGCAGGCAAAGCTAAAGCAGCAATAGGAAAAACATATAGGAAAATAATTATTTGGCAGAAAAAAAGCCTGCTTGAGCCACACTGCATTTTCCTAAGTCAAAGGAAATCCCACCAAGTGCCAATAGGACTCAAAGCCGTTAACTTACCATTGACCTGCCCAGCAAGCTATTGAAATCCAGAGCCTACCCCATGCAGACAAGCATTTGTACAGCGCTCTGGAGCACGTAGCACACATCCTGCAACATACAATGTTTTGATTGCCATGTACTGACCTACCATATATGCGTGGTTTAAATTAAAGACAACTAGCATAAACAAAACCTCTGTACGAGATGTCCAGTGGAAGCAGACATTTAATGGGTCAGTACCTTCTTGCTGGCCCTGCAGCAGCAACCCAAACATTTGCTTAACTTGCCTTGTAACCACAGCCCGAGGTAGCAAATAACATAAACCTTTTAATTGCTGCAGCCATTAACTTAAATACACTTCCAGTAATTCTTGGTATCCGTCTGGCACAAGAACTTTTCCAAATCCTTAGGACCATGCTTGCAGTTGTAACCCCAGGAAAATCAGAGGCCCCAAGCAGACCAGTGACTCACTGGGGATCAGGGCACAACCCAGTTGCAGAATGAAGAACGGAAAGCCCTTTGTGTCGACATTTTCACACTTGCAGTTATCTCTGTTCTCAGAAAAGGCACCACAAAGGCAACCCCAACACATTCAGGCATGTGGGTCTTATTTGTATTAAACTGCTGTTGAAACAGTCCAGAAACACAATCTGCAAATTGCTTTCCCTTCCTTCTCTTTTATTTTTAAACCATTCATTTTGAGAAGTCTCTTTTTTTCTTTTTTTTTTTCCTTTTTTTTTCCACAGAAAACTTTGCTGGGGAAAAACCTAAGATTTGTCACAAAAGGGAAGGGAGCCTTAAAATCTGCCAAAGGAGCCACAGCTTTGCCTTCATTTAATTCAACCCCAGTTGCTTCATCAATGCCCTGATCCTAAGAGCAGCTCTGTAGCACACAAGGCAAAATCATCCCCACGTTCACTGCAGAAGTGGAAAATCTGCAAACTGTGGCGATACAGCTCCGAGCTAGAAAAATCCTGCTGAGAATCTAATTCATCACCATTCTATTTAGGATTTCAGGTCCATCCATTTGGGATGGAGCTGGTGTCTGCTATGGTGGGCAATGCAGCATGAGCAGCCGGCTCGGAGATGCTCCAGAGACCTTGCAGGGACCCAGGTGGGCTCGGGATTTAACTCTGGAGGTGATGACAGAGCGACAAGAAAAACCCACGACACGGATGGGGGGTGAGGATGCTTCCTCCTCTCCGTCAGCGCCGTGCTGGGAGCGCGGCAGAGCCCCAGTTCTCAGCAGTGGAAGCCTGGTGCAGGTGCAGAAACGCAGTGGAACAGCCGAAAACACAATGAGACAGCCTCTTCCTGTCTTTTCTTGACCTCATCCTTTCTCAAACCAAACACTGCTGCTCTTTTGGGGGGGGGGGGAAAATATCCCCTGTTGGTTTAGACCAAACAAGAAAAGAAGAAAAACAAATACAAATCCAGCTCCGGCTATCTTTGGGTAGCTGTCTAAAAAGGGCTGGGAAGAGCCATGCCTGCGCCACGTCGTCAAGCCCTGCAGCTGCTGGGCAGAGAGCTGCAGCAGCAAAAACAGCTTTAGAAATGCCTTGCCAGGGTCAGGCAGCAGATCAAGCCAAACACATCCATTTTCCCCATTTTTATAGGGGAAAAATGTCGGTTCGACCTCCGGGCTCAGCGCTGTGCAAAGACACGGAGGGCACCAAATGAGATCCCGGAGGTAAACACAGAGCGTCTGCCTCTCAGGAGGCAGAAGTTGAGAAGATGAGAGAAAAGCAGGTTGTCTCCGGCTACGTGGCCACGTTCACCAACACCTTAACCCCATCCCGATGGGATTCTTCGATTCTCACCACTACACAGGTCTACAGAGCCAAGGGTCCTGGGGAAACACTTGGCTTGTAGACGTCCGGGTAGTATCACGTCTGCAGTGTGGTGACTGGCTTGTCCAAAGCAAACACCGGCTAAAAAATAAAAATATCACAAAAATATCTAGCTGGGAGTTAAAAACAAAGCAGCCACTTTCCGTGTGTTCTCTCACTAAATAGTGTCACTGTAAGTCAGAACACTCGCACCAGGATGTTCCAACAAAGAATCTGTCTCTGGCAACTGGGCTGTATTGGAAATTTCCTTCCAATAGGCACCGCCAGGAAGGAGCTAACCCTGACAACAGCAACCTAATCTATGCTGAAAGCTTTTTCCTGTACAGAGAGGGGCGAAAAAGCAAACAAACAACAACAAAAAAAGCAAACAAAAAACCCACCTTGTCCCTAGATGTCTTTTCAGGCTAAGCTGACAAACTCAAGAGCTAGATTTCAGTCGGTATCTTGCTTCCAAAGGCGAGCTTTGCAAGCAGGCTGTTTCCCTATTACAAATAAAAGGAAAAGCATTACTTCCAAACCTGCAGACTTTCCAGAAGTGAGGAACTGCATCCAAGCACACTGACCTTTTTGCTAAGCTCTAAAAAATGTAATAAATGCGAACTGCAACAGCATCTGGAGCCAGCCCCGACATCTTGAATTCACATTCTCACTTGCCGATGACAGAAACTTTGCTTTTTTTTTTTTTAAAAAAAAAAAACAGCAACAACAACAAAACACACCACGACCACAACAAAAACCAGATTTGCTCCCAGAAACCGCTGCCTGGAGCAATGGCTGTGCTGGGGGACCAGTTTCGGGAGGTGAAGGGGATTTTACCCCAGCAGCTTCATCTTGCTGCTCTGCCTCCAGCTGGAGCTGCGGGGTGGCACAGAAACATGGCTCATTCCAGTCTTACAAAGGGCTTTTGGTTTCACACTGGCTCCTATCACCCTGCCTTTCCCCAGGAAAAGCAATATGCAATGCAAAACCAATCCCAGAAATGCCTTGTTTTGGCAGCACCTGCTGAATAACTCCGAGTCTCACTATCCACCACACGCTGTATTCTTTCCCTTGTTGCAGCTGGCAGGCAGGTCTTGGAAGAAAAACCTGACACTATTTTGAGAATTCCAGAAAAGGGCCAGAAAGCTCAGATTTGAGGACTTTAAAAGAGAAGAGGGAAAACCAACACAATCCCGACTGCACCATTTCGAAGCAGGGATTAGCAGTAGCTCCCAGCCCCACTAACTGGGGACTCACTACAGGGGCCCGGATCCCACAGCGAAGACTGGCCACAGGCACTCAGTTCCCTCTGGCTGCTGACAGTAGCTGGAACAGGAAAAAAGCAAGCTGGCCTGGGGACACGGAGCTGGAGGGACACCCACACCCACTGCAATAACCGCCGGGAGGCTGCACAACACGAGCATCCCCAGGACACAGCTGGGGCCCGCTCAGGAGGGCTGGAGGGGACGAAGCTGCGGTAGCAGGGAGGAGCGACCATCCTAGAGCTGATGGTCCATTGCAACACACCAACTGTAATCGTGAAAAATGATCCTCTGCTTATAGGAAACAGAAGGCCAGAACTTACCTGCATTTCACCTTACAAAATGTTTATTGAATTTGCTTAAGCAGCTCAGATGTGCTCACCTGTGGGTCGATTCTGACACCTGACTTTATATATAAATACGTACCTTCTTACAAACACAATATTATGTAATAATAACCATGC
This sequence comes from Anser cygnoides, assembly GCF_040182565.1. Lineage (NCBI taxonomy): Eukaryota > Metazoa > Chordata > Aves > Anseriformes > Anatidae > Anser > Anser cygnoides. Next base: position 5,156,908 of record NC_089887.1, read on the forward strand.
AACACAAGTCCAGGTCATGCTGACCTGATATAAGAACCTTTACCCAGAAGATCTGCGTGCCCAGAACTGGTATTGGATACCTGGGTTATGCCAGGTTGGGTCCCCACCATGCGCAGCATTACCCAGCGCTTGGGAAAGGCTTGCATACACTTGGTTCATCGATTTCCCATTAGCTAAAGGTCACTGAAGCCTTTGTACAAAGCTTTATACTCTCAGCATGATTATTCTAGGTGGCAAATACTTCTGATTTACCCAAGAGCCAAAATATATACAGTCTGAAATCAATAAGGCACGCAAAGGTTGAGAGAGGGAAATGGAAACAGATAGAGGCACCTGATACCAAGAGAAAGGTCATCGGCACCTCTTCTCCTGCACGTCCATCCCCTCTCTGGTCACGCTTCTTTCACAGTTCTTCGTGGCATTTCTTCATTAGCACTGCTGATTTAAACAAAAGGGTAAGCTCATCCCTGCTCTGGTCTGCAACCTGGGAACAGCTCACGTGGCACGCTTGCGATCTCCCAAGCATAGCAGCAGCTGTACCACATGGATGTCACCTTCTTGCAGAGCCTGAGGGCTGGCAAAGCTGCAAGCCTTCCTGTCCTAGCACAGGCAAGGAGCACCTCGGCCCGCTGCTGACGCTAGCCTGCCTCTAAACAGCTGCTTGGGCGGGCTGAGTCTGAGAGCCCCACCGCCATTCGCAGAGCCACACCTATCCCAAATGTCTGACCCTGCATCTTGTAGCAGAATTCCTTGCATTTTGCTCACGGTATTATGATAAGCTTTCATCGCTCGGTTATTCAATTATTTCTGCCTTGGCCCCCGCTCCCAGAAGCGCACAGCTCCCCCGAAGCGCACAGGGCAGTTCCGCACGCTGCAGAGGATGGCCCTCGCCTTCTCAGCAGTCCCTCTTGCCCCTCTCAGCATTTACCCGCTCCACAGCGGTCTCATTTTGTTTGTAGATGCCCTCAGCTCCCCACACCCTTTTTTTCCCCTCCAGAAACACATCCCTAGCTCCGCTCCACTCCCTGCTGACCACATTTTGGCCGCTGCTGTCTTTTTGACACACGTCTTGCTGGCTCATCGCTATCCCCCGCGCTCCTCCCTTTTTTCCACAGAGGACTGTCCAGGCTCCAACCAAAACAAGAGGCAATCCCGGTCGCGTTCTCTCCCATCCATTTTGAATTCCTGCAGAGAATGACAGAGAAATAAACACTGAAGCTGCAGCTTCCCTGCCACAAAACACAGCTTTGCCAAAGCCGTGTGTGATCCGTCTGCCCGGGGGATAAAACACGAGGTTCGTTAAGGCACTGCCCGGTGGGTCAGGAAAAGTCTCCCACGTTTGCTTAATGGCTCATACTGTTTGTTTAATGGTTCAGACAGGGATGGGAGTATTTTGGTGTCAGTACGGTCTGGCAACCAGATTCAGCCTAATCTAAGGATAAGAACCTGAGACATAACTGTTAAACCCTTCACTAGGTGAAAAGCAGAAGTCCTTCAATGCTCACGGACATCTTGGCTGGCTGAGCCCCCCCCCAGCTCTTCCCTGTCCCCCATGGAAAGTCAAGGATAGGCAGCATCTTCCAAGATAAAGAAAGACACTTTGTTCGTGATGGCACGCTCTGCACCTCGAGCTGCCTGGAAGCCAGCCAGGGACGGAGCGCGGCAGCCAGCCACAACCTCCATGAATTTCCTCAGCTGAGTTCTGCCCATGGACCCGTGCAAGCCCTTGAGCTCTCCGAAGGGTAAGGACTTCTTGAATCAATACACATATTCTTCACACCAACAGCTTCCAGGCTCACCCTGTGGCACAAAAAGACTGGGTTGAGGGGGTTTCGTGGGGCTTTTGTCGCCGAATGCTGCAGCCAAGGCTCTCAGCTGAGGCGCTGCTGGACGGCCTGCTCCGCCCCGAGGCCTCCAGGCCTCCCGCAGGCACAGCTCACCGAGAGCCACCAGAACGCAGGTACCTCCCGCTGCCCCGTCACGGGGACAGGCAGGAGACAGCCTGAGCAGGCAGCAAACAATTAGCAGCGCTGCTAATTGAAAACACGCTCTCATCTGTCACTTGGCCTGAGGACACGGGCAATTGCGAGATTCCCTGGGTTTGTCACTGGTATCGACATCAGCTCCCGCAAGGGAAACTCCGAACGCTCCCCATCTCACCGCCCCGGGGGGTCACCGTCGCTCTCCAAACCCCCCACCCAGACCACAGAATTCTCTGGTATTCTGCAGAAGCAATGAATTTCTCAAGCCCAGGGAAAGGCTCACCAAAAAGCCCACAGAAAGGTGATTGCTATCCGTCAAGCAGTGTGAGAGCTTTCTCCAAGGGGCTCCGGTGCCCCAGGTGCCCGGTCTGGAAATGACAAGAGCCCGAATCCTCGCATCACCCGCTCACTGCTGGCAGCGCTGCCTCTCGCAACCCCAACTTGTTCCCCTGGGCAGAAATGCAGCACAAAAGAGTGGCTGAGGATGCTGCCCCACTCCAAAGCCTCCCAGGGCAAGGAAATAGCAGCTGCAGGTGGGACAGCTGGGTTTTCTGAGCATCAGAGAGCAAGAAAGACCAAAGAGGTTTTACTTGGAGTGCCCGTACTCACAGCCAGAGCATTTTGGTGTGGAAACTTCCTTCCCTCCCATCCCAGCATCACACCGCTGATCTCACAACTCCCTTCCAACAGGAACCGAGCTGAGCTGCTATGACTTCTCCACTTCCTTTTTTTTTTTTTTTTTTAATTATTTTAAGCTTTCCCTGAAATATGCACAACCACAAAAGCAAAGATGAAGCGAAGATGAAGCAGGGCTGGGAGGACGTCGGGCTGCTGCAACAGCTCTGCGGGAAGGCGCTGCGGCACGTCGGGATGCTCGAGGGGATGCTGGAGCCAAGCTGCAAAAGTTCTCGAGATGGACCCCGCTGCCACGGGAGCCAGGCTGGGAGCTGCAGCCCGCCTGGCAGCAACGACACCGCTCCTCAGAGCCCAGGAACAGCAAATGGGTTTCAGATGGGCCACTGCGGAGCTGCCACAGCCCCGGCGCCGCTCGCAGACCCAGCGCCTGCAGCGAGCGAGCCGCTGCCCAGCATCGCTGCCAGGTTCCCCCGCAGCTGAGTGTTACCCAGCTCCTGCAGGAGCCAACGCCAGCCTCTGCAGTCCGAGCTGGATCCTTGAGTAAAGCAAAAAGAACAGAAGAGCTGCTTTCACCCTGCTTCAGACCCAGGCATCATTGTCTTCATTAAATCCCATCTTTCTTTTTCACCCTACCCTCGATGGGAAGGTTTCCTAGCGAGCACGACATGGGCAAGCCCTTAAATTCCAGCCACCCCATTTGCTTGTCCAGTCAGCGCACCCCACACCCTCCCTGGCACCGTCTTGCACCACGGCCACACGTGATCCTGCCAAGTCACCGGCTTTCCCCGCACTCCAGCTTACATAAAGAGGAACAAACTCACTTTTCTTCGCCACCCTTTCAATGCTGCCATTCATCCCTGCCCTCCACCCTCCCAGTGCCACCTGGAGGGATTCAAAATGCACAGCCAAAACCCTCCACAAATTATCCCAGGGCAACTTTTTGCCCCCTGGGTTGTCTGTGGGTGATGGCTCTACAGTTTTGTCCCCAAACGTGAATTAAAGGATTAAAGCCAAAATTTCCAAGATGCAAAGGAATCCATGAATTAAGGACTCTCCGTACCCTGGCAAAGCCATGCCACTGCTCAAAAAGCAAAGAGCTCTGAGGCCTGACAGTCCTGAGCATGCAGGGGCTGCAGGGACAGGTCACGTACCTCGTGCCGTACTGGTGAGTCCTGCATCGAACAGCAAGGGACCCCATCTGTCAAATGGCTGCACAAAGACCTCAGTTGTGATGCTGAGCAAGCACAAAAGCTAGTCGCAGTTCCACCTGGGAACACCTCGGTCAAACCCCAGGTTATTTTTGCATCCGCACTTCGGTTCTGCCTGGTTGGAGACACCGGGCTGGCTTTTGCCAAGTGGTCAACCCCAGGGAAAAGCAAGCCAGAAGGGGAACAGGACATAATTTTGCAGGCTGAGCATGAAACGACAAAGCCAGGTTTATTTAGACACAAGTAGGCCACTTCAAAGCATTTTTCTATCCCTTATAGAATCAGTACTGGCATCAAAGCCACCTAAACTCAGGATTTTTAGCCCTCTCCTGACTCGAGTCCAGCATGGATGCATACTGCCTGCATTTGCCAATCATTCTGCCATTATTTGTCAAATACTGAATGCCAGCTCATTTAGAAAACCAGGGAGAGGAAGCACAGCTGGTTTGAACTCTCTGTCCTCCCCCCTCTCCAACCCCTCCACTTTTACATCATCAGAACAGAGCAAGAAACCCACAAAAAATGCACATTCCCAAAGCCAGAGGCTCTGTCCCAGTTCTGGCAACACAGTGGTCTCACCACAAAGCTCAGCGCAGCCTGGATCGCCTTCGACTCCTTAACAATACATTCACAGTGGTGGAAGGGTGGGGAGGGAGGGCTTCAAAAGAAAAAGCAGCAAGGAACAAGCTATTTGGAAGCCAGAAGCCACCCGCTGCAAAGCGACCCTCTCCATCGGAGCTTTTTGCTCCTCCCTGCAAGCGTTTTGGAGCATGGCAAGGGGAGGCGCAGAGAGCTTTGGCTGGGTGTGGGTCTGCAAAGATTGAAATTTCGTAAATGTAAAAGCAGGCTGGACTTCGGTGAAAGATGGAAAGCATGGAAGACAGCCCTCTTGAACCATCCTTACCACCCTGACCACAACTACCGAGGGTGAAGCTGCCGGGGAAGCCGGAGCCTGCAGGCAGCTTCCTGAACCTTGCACGTGGAGCACGATGGACCTAAGCGTGACTCAGGGGGGTATTAGCACATAATGCTGGAATTTGCCCACTTTGCCCAGCTTTGTGGGGGGGCAGAGGAGGGGAGTCAGTGCATGCAGAGTCCCCTCTCTGAGGTTTGCAAAGGCAGGGAGGATTTTTTCTTCCATTGCTGTTAAAATTACAAGGCAGATGTACAGAGAGGATGCTCTCCCATCGCACAGAGCAGCTGCTGCATAGATTTGCAGCCACCCTGCGTGTTCTCTGCCAATTGCACAACCACCAAAAATGAGAGTCGAGAAGGGTAACACCCTGCAACCAATTCCTCCTCTGCCCAGAACAGGCAACTTACAGCCGGTGACCATGGAAAGATGCTCCTGCTCTGCCTGGGACAAGCCACAGCCATGAATCACAGGGTGACTGCAGGTGAGGATGCAGCTGCAGCTGGTTTGCAGGACGAGCATCGCAGGGGGCACATCGGCTGAGCACGGTTCAGAGGGGCAGGAAGAGACAGGGCTCGGTCAAGAGGCACAGGGGAAGCAGCTGGAAGGAAGTTTGCACAGCTCGTGCTATGCTGCGCTTGGCAGCGCATCTGCGCGATGTTCCCAGCTGCCCACGTCTGCAAATACTAAACATTAATTAAATTGAAATTAAAAGAAAAAAAACACGGTGTAATGACAACAGCCTAAAACATCCATGCTGTATCTTTGAAGAGCAGGATGATCCTACCCTGAAGAAATGTAAATATCACAGGAACCATGAGACTCCCGGGATTACTCATTACAGGAGACGAAGAGTCTCAACATCTCTCTGTTTTCCAGCGATTAGCTTGTAATTGAAAAAAAAAATGAATAGATCAACACTTTTCTATTATTAGTTTTAAATAATGACTCAGAAACAGGAACTTCCTTTTTCCCCAAGCTGTGAAGATCTAAGCACTAAGAATCAGATCATGGCTTCAGGCTCATTTAAACTGCAAATATCTCAGCAGAAATTACAGGAGAGTGCTGTGAATACAATGAGAAACAGATTCTTTGCCTCCAGCATAACTGCTTGCTATTACCTTTCACTTAAAGACTAAAAAGCTTGATGCAGCCTATTTACCAGGAAGAGAGCACTATGCCAAGACGATGCACATGTACAGAGGTTGGAGAAGGAAAGAAACGGGGAGGAAAAGTCATGCCTGCTGATGGCTTCCGAGAGAAACTGAGAAAATGTCAGCTCAGAGGAGCCTGCCCAGAACACAGGGCTGCCTCCCAAAGCCTGAACCTGGACTTCAATCACTGACACCATTCACAGCTCAAGAAGTAATTAAGCATTTCAGCTCTAAAGGAGTTCCCTGCCCAATCAGCAAAGCTGACTGTTTTTTGCAGAGCAATTCAAAGAGAAGCAGATTCAGCTGATTAGATATAAAAAGTGTCTCTAAAAGCATTAATTTCCTTTGGGAAGCAGCCCACAGGCTCCTAGCACAGTGGGCAACCATCACTCCTGCAGCAGGTCCCAGCAAGGCAGATGATTAAATCTGCATCAGTCAGTTGGTATAAACAGAAATGCAGCGGATGAGGATGCAGTGTCACGAGCAATAGTCAGCACTCTGAAAACAAATGAATTTTGAGATCGACTTGGCACACACCAATTGAAAGAAATCTTTTGGGTTTTATTCTTCCCGGGATAAGTATCTGCACCCCTGCCCTGTCCCCCTAAAGCACTCGCAGCGATGGGGGTGTAACACAGCAGTGACCAGGTCATGGAGCAGCAGACCTCAGCCCCATCCTGCAACGGGATGAACTGTTCCTGCCGAAGCCGCTGTGGTGTGGAGCCGATCTCTGAGCAGCACATTCATCCAGGAGCATGCTCTGCCCATCCACATCGGCCACAACCCCCGAAAGGACCATTGTGGGAGATGCAAGGCATGGAAGCAGGGGCTGAGCAAACATGTTTTTGGAAAGCCAAGCCCCTCCACCACTCTGCTGCAAGTGGAAGCAGTGCGGGGATACTGGGCTGGCCACAGGTCTTGGCGTCAGTACTCCCAGCAGCCACTTCCCTTCGGTGAGCCCAGCTGCGAGCACCACCAGAGCTCTGGTACTCTTCCAGGGACGTTTGGAAGAGTAAAAGAGCTGCCCCAGCTGCATTGCATCCAGCTCAGAGTGACCATGAGCAGGTGCGGCAGGTAAAGGCACCGCCAACAAACCCAGCTCCCAAAGAGATTCGAGTGCTCTGCCAACACCACACCTCCAGCACAAACAGCAGCCCCGAGACAACACAGAGAGGCAGATGCACCACTTCTTGGGTTTTTCTTTGACTTTTCGTTTTTTTTTATTCCTTCCTTTCCTTTGCCACAACACACGCTTCGTATTAAATATCTTAAATATATTAATTTTAAAAAAGTATTAATAAAAAGCTACTGAAGGACACAGCTGGCAGAGTGACCGTGGGCAGCAACCCATTGCAAATATGGGGACATTAAAAAAAAAGAAAACCCAGAAAACAATGATAAAAAACAGGCTTTTTTTTTTTTTGCATATGCACAGCTGGCTGGAATATCCTGGACTCCAGCATTATTGCAAAAATGGAAGGGGAAGCAGTAGAAAAAATATATTCCATTGTACCAACCTGTATGGGGAAGGGAGTTAAGAGCAAAAATGAGGAGGCTTTAAACATTTTTGGTATTTCAGATGTTCCCTCCCACACCCACAGCCCAATCACTTTTAGTCTTTGAGCAAGTTTTCTGGCTTGGGGTAGCCAAAGAGTACAAAATCTGCTTCATAAAGCTTGTAGAGCTGCTGCCTCCAGGCCAGTGGGATTTTGGCAAACCAGTCATCCTCCCAGCTGCTGGCAGTCCTGTTCCTGTAGCTGGGAGGAAAGCGGAGCAGCCTGTCCACTTTGAGGAGCTGCAGTAGATAAGCAGCATCCTCATCCAGCGTCTCCAGCTTCCCAATGAAATCATAGTCTATCTGGCACGGGTGGCACAGCCGGTAAACCTGCCTCCAGTGCTCGTTGAAGGGGGCCATCTTCTCTGTCCTGGGATCCAGTAAGTACTGGATGAAGTCAGAAAAGGAGACTTTGAGGCCTGCCCCAAAGGCCTCGCTAACAGAGGTGGGAAGGTTGGTATGGTTGGAGTACAGCTTTAGCATGGGGATGGCAAAACGCCGGTAGAACTCCTCGTTCTCCAGCTCAAATTTGCTGCGAAAGGCAGAGATGAGGCGGACAAAAGGGTCCCGTACGAAGAGGAACTTAGTGTACTTCTTCAGCTTGATCTTCATGAGGTGCCGGGAGAATTTCCCGTAGCGACGCCAGAATTTGTTGAAAGTCAAGTGGGTGCTGGTGTTGTGAACGTGTTCCCGCGGGATATCCAGGGGGTTTCGGTAGGGCACCCCCTGGTCCAGCAGGCTCTCACTCAGCACAATCATCACCCGTTTCCAGTTGGTGCAGGCCACCTTGGGGACATAACAGTAGATGATGCCGTGGCGGTCATCCACAATCAGGTGGTTGAGCTCATAGTTTGGGATGTCATCAAAGGAGCGCTCCTTGGTGGGGAAGGCGAAGCTGGAATTGGCACAGAACTCCCGCAACGTTCTCTGCCTCTCTATCTGCAGTTTCTCTTGGTCCAAGCTGTTTCTGGCATTGTGTGTAGACCAGTCATAGCCCCGTACGTTCTCCTCCAAATTGCTCACCACGGGCTTGCTGGAGCCCTGGACGAGCAGCTGCTCTGTCTTTCGGGAGGTAGAGCTGTTCTGTTTCAGGTTCGAACTAAGCAGCTTTGCCAAAAATTCATCCACATCTGGCAAGGCTTCCCAGTCCCCACCTGCAGTGATACCAGGGATGGCCCCTGGGGAGTGAGGCCTGGAAAAGGACGTGTGCAGGTAGAAGTGTGCCGTTCCCACGTTGTCCCAGTACACGATGATCAGGAGGATCATGAAGATGGAGACCAGCACCACAGAGAGACGGAGGAGCCGTGCTTTGGTCATCCTGACAGCTACTGCGATAGCTGGCTTTCACTTGGATTCACCTCCGGCTTGCAGAGTGCGGGTTGGGATCCAGCATGGTGCTGCAGACCAGAAGCCTGGAAAGATACCAGAAATAAAGTTAATTGATCCCTTAATCACTCTGTTTTGGAGAGAATGACCTTGCACGGGGCTGACCATCTGGTTCTGCACAGGAAGAGCTGCGTGCTCCTCAGGTACCCGTAAGGACTACACGGAGAAGCACTGATTCTCCTGGGACAAAGCCTGACCTTCCCTCCCGTAGGTCCTCCTGTGGCAGTTTTAATAGTGTCTGGTTCTGCAACTGAACAGATGGGGTCATCAGACCTCAAAGCATCCTGACAGCCGACTACAGCCTTCGTCTTCTGCTTCAGCTCTCACTAGCTCCTCCTTCCAGGGAGGACGAAAAATTGCATTTGTCCTGTGAACCCGGGACACGGTCAGAAGGGGATTTTGGGGCCCTCAGAAGCGAGCCTGTAACTGAGTTGAAAGCTCTGAGTTTATGGCCAAAAGGAGGCATAACAAGTTTACTGGTTTCCATAGCAATCTTGGTTTGTTCATCAACCTCAAGCTTCTTGAGTCACATGATTTCATGAGAAGCTGTTTTCATTTAAAAAATAAATAAATAAAATATTAAGATTTCAGGCCTCAAGTTTTCCATGAGAAATCTGAGAGTATTCAAAAAATGCAACTGTATACAGAAAGTATGCAGAACCGACTACCTTTCAGACCTCCTTGATTTATAAACGTCTCTAATACAACAGAAGGAAAGAGGGCTTGAGCCACGACTTTAGCATCTGGTAGCATGCTGTGGTCTCATCTCCCCCATGAAGATGCTCTACACCACTGTGCCGAAAACTAGGTCCTTATCAGAGTTACAAATACGTAGCCAAAGATGCCAGTGCCTCAGTGGCTAAACACAGCCCCTGTTGACAGAATATCAGACTCAACACTGTTTTATCTCATCTGTGTGAAGGTGCCCCGCAGATGTCACTTCCACCACATTTCTTGGTAGCTACTTCATTTTATCAAGAACAGAGATTACACAAACAGTTTTCCTGTGAAAACTCACAGGGACACAGCCCCGATAACAGCCAAGCATCAATAAAAATCTAGAAGAACGATTATTTTTAACTGAATGATTACTGAGACTAAGGATGCTCTGGTAAATCTCTGTCTGCGTCCGGCCTGCGTGTTGAGTCAGTACCTCTCCGCAGCTTACCGTAACTAATGTTTCTGACTCACTCGTCCCTAACAACTCTTGATCACCAAAGACAGGTGAGAAATCACTGGTACAAAGGCAGTGAACAAAATCCTTCTTGGAGAGCGGAGCGATTTTCTTCACTTCAGCCAGTCCCATCTCTTCACTGCTGCCCGGTACTTCCTTGCTGCCTCCCAGCCCCTCTCCACCTGCAGGTCCCTCCGAGGAGATGTCTCCCAAGCCCTGCCGCGTGTTTGCTGCGCAGAGGCTCGCTCCTCACATCAGCCACGCTGCTGGGGGAAAAGCTGAGAGCACCTGGCCGCCCACAAGGGAAGTATCTCTGGGTGCCTGACAGAGGGTGGAAGCTGCCGGACCTGAAAGAAGGACACAAGGAACGTTTCCAGATAACTTGTCCTGGGTTCGCACAGCTGATCAATCTACCCCCAGCTCTGTCACAGGACCTCACATAAATCATTTAATCTCCGTGCCATTGTTTCTCCTGCTAAGGGCATCCGTTCTACCTGTTTAGCTCCTAGGTTTGTCCAAGCACCCTAGGACTAAGGATCAGGCACTGAGAGCCATGGACGAACGACGCAGCGAAGTGAGGAGCAGCTAGCTGATGTTTTGAGAGAACCCAAGGTCAGCCGTTTTACACAAACCCTCTCTGCAAAGTTTAGCCAAGTGAAAAAGCGGCCGCTCCACAATCTCCCTCTCCCCTTCAAGCACAGTCCAGCCCCCGATTATAAACCCAGCAGAGGACATGCAGATCTAAGACAGGAGCCTCTCTTTCTGCAGGCATCCCCGTTCGGTGTAACGGCCTCAGAACAAACCCTACCAACATCAGCTCTGAAAACAAAACCACTTTAAGCAGCAAGCAGACCTGAAATGCTTTTCAGAATGAGGACTGGGTCTCTCTACCCCCCAGACTGGAGAGATCATTCCCCAGAAAGCTCACGTTCACACACAGCTCTTGAACAGCACCAACCCCACCCCACACGGGGATGCAAAGAACCCCAGAGTCCGGATCTGCAGAAGCGCTGAGCCCCGTAGTCCTCACTGGGCAGTGTGCTCTGCAACTCTGAAACTCACCGAAGCGTTAAATCAATGGACTTGTCTGAAGGGCCATCTGCGTGGCTGTGCTTATGCCTCAGGGATGCCAGATTTTAACAAAGTCCTGGCTTCAAACACTAGACCAAAAGCATTAGGCCAGAATTTACTAGTGAACAGGAATGATATCAGATACGGTTATGTATCAAAGTATCAGCTCGGTTTGTCCCAAAAGACATAAAATGCAGAAGTGAAGGTTTGGGGTTTTTCCACCCTGGTGTATTTATTTACATTTTGGAGGTGGAGATTGCCAGAAATTCAGCGTAGCTGTAGCCTGCCACGTGGTTTCACGCTGCAACACCAAACACTGTGTTTCTTCGAGTCAGGCTCTTGTTCTACATGTTAAAAGGAGCTGGAAGAACTGTGCAGACATAACACACAGTACCCTGCAGAGCAAGAAGCAGGTATTACTCAGCAGTAATTCCTTGCATTTATCTAGTTAAGGCTGAGCACGGGTCAGATCTAAGAAGAATCACCCAGAGAGATGAGTGCAGAGTTAAGGAAGGGGAAAATTATATACGTACGTCAGCACTTCAGGCCAAGCATCTCGGTCCAACAGCAGAAGATAATGGAGTGATGCTGCCAAGCCTGCTGCTTGGCACATTCCTGGCTTTGCATTTTGCCTGAATCTGTTCTTGCTTTTGAGACACTTTGCTGCTCAGGACAGGGAATGCTTCCTATTCTGTATGAATACGGTACCCACTGCGCACAAAATCCCTAACGTACTGGGTTTCCAACATTGCTTGAGACCTTGGGGGTAGCTGGAATACAGCAAGTCTGGAAAGCTGCAAAGAGCATCCCTTTTTTGCCATCCCCATACCCCGCAGCTTCCACAGCTTTAGGCTGCGCTGCAGCCTGCCAGCATTCCTGCGAAGCTGTCCCAGCCCAGCGCAGACAGATCACCCTCGTGGCGCTGATGGAAGTGAGCAAGGCGCTGTGTGTGGCACGGCAGGCACACACATTCCTTTGGGAAAACGGAAGGATGCTCTTCGTTAAAGCCACCGTGGTCACATAGCTTTACCCAGCACACCCCAAGGGCTCGAGCCTGCTTTCCAGGACACAGCACGCAGGCCTGCCAGAGCATTCGGCTTTCCCAAGACACACAGCAGTGAGCAGCACAGAATCAAAATGACTCCGCTTCCATTGACTGTGTCAGTGCCAGAGAGCAACCCTGGAAAAGAACAATAACGCAACTTAATTTCTCCTCCTGAGAAAGCTGCTGCAGAACACAGAGTTACTCTGTTGACTACGATACATCCTCTTTCCGAGCACTTCATAAAAGACGCCAGATTGAAAGCACAAATTAGAGGTCTCTGAGCACATCAGAGGGAATGTGCCTTCATCCTCCCCTTGCCAGAATCAAAAGGAAAAGCCTCCAGGAGAAGCCAAGAATTTACATTCAAGTTTAACCCAAAGTCACCAGCCAACAAGAATGTGCACCGGGATGCACACAAAGCTGCTTCTGTGACACGATGCCGGCAAACTGGGAAGCAGACCAAGTGCTATAATCATCCTACACAGCCTCCTGAACAGCCATAACAGGATTATCTCCAACCTGAGCTTGGCCTGGGTGCGAACCAATGACTCTTCTCCCCATCCCAGGCCTGAAAAAGAAACTGAGGTGCAAGGTCACTGCTCGCATCCTCTCCTATCACAAGCTGCCATGTCAAATACCTCTCTAGATTGCTCAAACTCCACTTTAAAACCAGAAATGGGGGGGGGGGGGGGGGGGGGGGGGAATGCATCCCCAGCACTCTTATTGCAAAAGCTATTGCAGATCCAGCTCCTCAAGGATTTGGAAACCTTACTTGCACTTCACAGCCAGTTTGCAATCGTTTGTTCTCAGGGCAAACGGCAGCTTAAGTAACCCCTGTCTCTTTCTTCCTGTCCTCTCTACAACATATCCGTGCAATGACTACATTCTCTCGCTGCCTCTCTTTGCAAAAGAAAGTAACTCCAGATCTGCTTGTTCCCTTGCTGGAGCAGTACGGGCTACAGAAAATAAAGAAGCTCATGTACATGTACATACTAGAGACAGTGGACATAATCCCACTCTTTTAACAGCAATGGTTTCTAAAGGACTGTGCCTCCAAAGGCTTCGGTGCAGCTTCCACCTCTTCTTGCTCTGTATTTTCCCAGGTTTGCCCTCCTCACAGCGCTCCTAGGTCCCTCTGAGGACTCACAGGGCACAGATCAGGCACTAAGCACCCGCTCACCTGCTCTAGAGCCCGTTCGTTAAAATGCAGGATGCTACAGGATGTCAGACAGCTTGTTCAGGCTTTGGCTGCCTCTGAAGGTAAAAAGGGGCGGAAGGAGAACTTTTAAAAACATACAAAAAAAAAAACTTAAACCAACACTTCCCTTGCAGCACTTTCATTCACCAGCAGTCACTTGACCCACGCAGCCTTCTTTACCCACGTGCAGTGGCACACACCTGCTACTGGTTAGGCTCGGGCAGTAAGCAGGCTCCATCCAGAGCAGGAAAACCAAACTAACCTCTCTGTAGGTGCAGAAGAATGAGCTCCTCTCATCCATAACAAACGTACAATGCGCTAAGAACCAGAAAAGAATTTCACGCACTCGGCCATCACTCAGTAAATTGCTTCTCCACAGCTTTCCAGTATCTAGTGTCCTTTGCAAACGAGGGAAGTTTTAACTCATGTAGTATCATTCACTATTTACACATGTGCGCACTGTAAGCCAAAAAAAAAGCGCTTGCATTGTGTGTTTTACCCCAGCTTAACACATATACGCTAGAGACCAGCAAAAGACGTCTTAATCAAGGTAGCTGTGCCAGCGCCTTCCCTCCCATCACCGCCACAAAGCCCGGTTTGTACAGCCTTGGCAGCGCCGGTCTCCTCTTTTTTAACACCCACCCTGGGAAGTTGTCCCCATAGCCATCCCTCTATGCCTTCCAGCAGGAAACACCCCGAACGCAGCACGTTCTCTGCATTTGTCGTGAGCCTGAAGCCCTCCCACGGCTCCTGGCCTTACCACCTGGGGAAGAGTCCGCGCGAGTCCCGGTGCCTGCAGCCCGCGCCAACACAAACCTGGAACAGTTGTGGCGCGTCAACAGCAGCTCCCTGCAACTCACCCCATCCGCATCTGCCTTGGGAACGCTTCATTAAAGCGCAGCCTTCTGCTGCTCGTGGTTCAGCTCTGAAGCTTTCCTCTTTTCAAGTTCAAAAGCGATTAGTGACGTTACGGGCTGCCCGTGCTGGGCAAGCGATGCAAAGCCACGCACCTACCGACGGTGGAAGCCGCTCCCCCAAGGGCACCGCTCCCAGCCTGTGCTCCTGGGGCTGCCCACAGGGCAGGAGGCGGCGGGTCCCGAGGCGGCCGGGACTCGGGGCACAGCCCCGGGGGAACCGGGGCAGAGCCCGGGGGGGCAGCAGAGGGGCCGGCACCCGGACAGGAGCCGCCTCAGCCCCACACAGACCCGAGCCCGGGGGAGGAGGGGGGCACCGAGGGGAAGGATAACGGGGCCGTGCGCCCTACCTGCTGCCCGGGGGGGGGGCGCTGAAGGAGAGCGGGGGCTGCTGCTGGCGGCGGGCTGGAGTCACCGGAGGGCCCGTCCGTCTGTCTGCCCCTCTGTCTGTCCGTCTGCCCGTCCCGTCCCCCCCCCCGCAGGCACCGAGCCCCGCGCCCTGAGCCCGGCCCGCCCCGCCGTGGGCGGCTCCGCGCTCACCTCCGCCCGGGCGGCGGCGGCGGCGCCTTCCTCCTCTTCCTCCACCTCCTCCTCCTCCTCCTCTTCCTCCTCCTCCTCCTCCTCCTCCTCGTCCCGCAGCCCGGCCCCGTCCCGGTGCCGCCGCCGCCGCCTCTCGCGAGACGCCGGGCACCGGGGGTCCCCCCGCAGGGCCGCGGCGCAGGCGCCGCCCCGCCCGCAGCCCTCAGGGCCCGGAGCAGGCCTGGCGTGGGGGGACGCCCCTGAGGGAGGGGCTCTCGGCTCCCCCTCAGCGCTCTCCGAAACGTGGCCGCGTTGCCAGCTCGTCCTGACGGGCAGGGAGAGGCTGCGGGAGATCTGTTAACCGGGGGGTTGCCTTTGGCTTGGTCGCAGGCAGCGCGCCCGTGTGTTTGGGCGTACGGGGGATGGAGAAAGGAAAGAAGCCTCTCCAGTGCCTGCCCCAGTGACAGGACGGGGACGGAAGCAGCCAGTGACGGCAGTAATCCTCGTCCCGACATGAACACAGCATCCTGAGACATCCGTGTGTGCTGGAGCTCAGGCTTACATACAGCCACTTGAAGCTATTTGAGGGGAGAAAGAAACTATGCGGCTTTTTGGGTTCTGTCCCACTAGGCCCTTAGAGGAGCAGGGTGTAGCTGAGGCACAGCACAGCTAGAAGGTGCTGCCTGAAAAGCCCAGAGCAGTTTAAACGCCCTTTTCTACTCCTACGCTTTGTGACCGAGAAGAATCAAAGCCTCGGAAAAGGAGCAGGGCCCTGCTTTGCGCAGGAGGTGGGTCTGGGGCGCGGGCTGGAGCCTCAGTTACAGCAGTTCTCCAAGCTGCAAAGGATATTTACACATTCCACCTCTGAGATCTCAATGGCCAAGTTTTACATGTATTAACATAGGCTTAAATATATAGGTTTTACAAACAGGAAAATTAGCACATCATTAGTCCCGTGCGCTTTACAACAGTCATGGCAAATTATCAAACTGTTGTTACGCAACCTCCGTATAGAGATGGAGCCTCAAAGCTGTGCATTAGACTCAAATGTCCGGGTCTCTGCTTGAAATAGCTCTGAACACTGCAGCTTTTCATAGTGATTCAGCCCAAAGGTATTTAGTGGAGATGTATGCACTTGGAAAACTCGCTTTTCCTTCACTTTTGGTCCTTCAGTGCCTGCAGGTCACGTGAGGTCTTGTAAATAGCGGCTTGGCTCGAGACTCGCTGGCCCAGGTTTGTTTTACACACACACTGTGCTTATTTTATCTGTCTGCCATTTTTTTATATCTTTGTTTATGTGAAATAGATAAGCAAACAGACAAGTTTTCCTGACCTTTCTGTTTTGCAATTGCACCTCTTCCTGCTTCTTCCTGTTTAATTAGGGAAATCAGCTGCCTTCTTATGGCAGCTTATGCACTTGTATTGCATCCCACTTCAGCAGTTTAAGGCATTTTATAAATACAAGTAAATTAAGTTTCCTTAGCCCTGGAGTGAATTACCCCTCATCTTCTGAACAGGTAGCAAAGCAAGAGGCACAGAGGGATAGGGAAGGTGACCGGTGTCACGGCAAGTGAGAAAGAGCATGTAGGAGAATTCTTTGTGAGTGCTGCAGCTGTAAAAATGTTCTTGAACCATTTGTGAAGTGCATGAACCTAGCTGAGATTGTCGTCTTAGACACTTTGGCAGACCCAGGAGAAAGCACTTTATTTGTAACATCTTTAAAAAGTAGGAACCCACTTAAAAAATAAAAATATAAAAATAGTCCCTTATGGAGAAGATTGCTGACTGGAGACATTTTTTTTCCAAAAATAAAAACATTCCTGCCATTGACCTCCAGGCTACCTCTTATCAGGGTCTTCACCTATCACCACGCTGCTTGTCCCCACTGCAGTCCGATCTGAAATGCTGTTTAGGTGGAAAAGAGCTTAGAGCAGTGTCTGGCTGCTCTCACAGCCAAACATCTGCTCACCCAAACAGCATTCCAGGCATGCATTGCACCTCCCCACCTCACAGCAACACACGGAGACAGCAGGGGAGAAAGACGAAGCTATTTCTCAGGCATTAACATTTGGTTTGAATAATCAGGCAGCCTTTTGGGTGCTCGGGTGGTATCCACACCTTTGCCCTGGGAAAAAGGCAGCTCGGGCTCCACGCTGACATCTGGGAGGAGAACACTGCTGGGAAAATGCGATTGTCCTCTTCTCCTGGACTCTGTTTACACCTTAGTTGTCTTTAATTAAAGCTAACAGCTACAGCACGCAGTACAGAAGAAAGACTTGTGGTAGGAGTATAGAAGTCATGTACAAATGTAAGGTCCCTCTCTGCTAACCTTCCCTCTGCTTTTCAGCATCGCAACACAAGCTAAAATGGATCTTAAGGCATGCTACCCCTGCACCCACTTCCCCTACTTCCGACAGTCCCCAGACTGCAATCCCTTAGGGCCAGGGGCAGTCGTGCTCCCCTGGTGACTTTTCTCCAGTCCTCTGCTCATTCCCCACGCGGATGACGAGCTGCTGCTTTTGACGGCTGCTGGCACCATCTGCAGGCCCTGCACAGGAGGGAAGCGAAGTACCCGACCAAGTTTCTCCGCTTTGGTTTGAGGCTGGTTGCTGGTCAGAAAGGGAAGAGGCAGATTGCCGTGGGCTCAGCAGAGGTGAGATCTGCAAAGGCCCAAGGTTTGCACGTAGTTGTCTTGAAAATTTCCCAAGGCAACACATTCAGTAGAAGCAGTGCATTGTCACATGGCTAATTCAGATTAAATTTTATTCTTCAAGCGTGGATTAAACTAGGATTATGAACACCTCTGAACATGTTATTTTCTCTTCCTAAAAGGTTTTTTTTGGCTAAGAGCTTGACAGAGTGTAACTCATTCTGGAATATCGCCAATGTCATCTGTTGGGAAAAAAAAAAAAAAGAAAAGAAAAAGAAAGGCTTCAGACTTGGCTGTAAAACACACACCCGTGTGACTGCTTTCCCAAGTGGACAGTTTGTGTTGCATTTACAGCTCTTCAGGTTCAGACTGTAACAGAGCAAGTGCTGAAGAATATCCTAGTGCCTCGTGAGCCAGCTGCCTGATATTTCAGGTACTCACCCTCGATTTGCTTCTGTAGGACCCATCCTTTGACAGGCAGAGTTGCTCTACTGAGCGATGCGCACAGGAGCATCGTCTTCTGGCAGCACTGGTGGTGGAGTCCCCTCTACCAAAAACAGGGAGAACTTCTTTGTGATTGCAACAGAGCTGATGCAGGGTGTCAACCAGCAGCTCTTCTTTGGCCCCTACCTGAATGGGGGCTGTTAGGAAACTCGACCTTTGTGGTTACTCACAGCCTTCGACTGATGGAAGAGCCCTAGCTCGGCGCAGGTGGTTCTCACAAGCTTTGTCTGTGCTGGCGCTTAAGGGAATCCCATGCTTAGGTTTTGAGATCTGAAAGACACCAAGTTGAGTTAACCTCAGTGGTAAAGTCTCTCGCCTCCAATCATTGCCATGTTGTACCGAAAAGATTCCCTTTACACCTGACTTTGGTTATTTCGGCAGGCGGCCAAGGGAATTACAAAAGAATACAAATATTTAACTTATTTCTTCATGCAATTGGTACTGTGTTTCTCTTTATGTAAAAATCACCCTAGCTCCACTGTGCCCGTGCCTCCTGCTCAATCTATTCCCACCAGAAAGAAACACAGAGGATGTGCCCTGTGGAGGTTTGGTTTGAGAGAGCGAGACCTTCTCTTTCTGGCTGCCCTCACAGCAGGGATCTCCCAGTCCCTCAGTGCTCACCTGGCTGGGGAGCACAGCCGGCCCCCAGCTGCAGGCTCTGGCAGCAGACTCCTGATACGCTGACTTTCATCTGACTTTCGGGGTGAATTGGCCCCTGGACACCTCATTTTGAGCAAATCCTCCTCACATAAGGCGGCTGGGGAGATTTCACTTCCAGGGTCTCTGTGTTGGGCCGTGGAACAGCGACTGGCTGGGATGAGGGAGACGCTTTTGGTGTTGGTAGCAATTCCTTCAGGGTCTCCAGACTCCGAACAGCAGCAAGGTGTGCAGCTGGCTTTTTCCTGCAGGAGTCTAGAGAGGTGAGGGAATGCAGCCCGGGAGTCATCTGGCCTGCAGCAACACCAGCTGGTTTCCACTACATATAAGACAGCTCAGTATTTGCTTTTCATCCAAAGCTCCTATACTTTTTCCCTTCAAAGCACTTACAAACGTTCAGAAGACAGTGTTATTTGCCTGCAGCTCCTGTTGCCAAGCTCAAACTCATGGGCTCTGCAGAGGAGCCTTAGCACCTCCTGCTGATAATCCCTGCTGATTTGTCTGGGTAAAAGCCCCTCCGTCTGGGCAGCTTTTTCCTTGGCGTTTTCTAAGTGCTGCTCCGGCTTTGACTGTAGGAGAGAGATAGGGGTTTGTCAAGGCAGCTCAGCTTCTTGGGATAACAAAAGGCATCTTAGCAAATCTCTACTGTGTCCTTTATGCTGAGATTAAAGTAACATCTACATGAAGTATTTTGCTTACTCTAGCAGCAGCCACCATGTTTCAGTCAGGGCAGATACAGCTAGAGGCAGAGATCTTGCACAGAGGAGCAAACAAACTTTATTAGTTACCAAAAAAACAATAACCAGAAGCAGTTACCAAAACATTAAACAGCCAGTGATTTTTATCCTCAAAATATCCCTGCCAGGGGAATATGGGAAGAATTAGCTCTCCCATGGACAAGCTCAGACAGAGGATTTGGGATTTTCCTTCACCCTAAACACCACAGGGATGGAGGCAGGATGCAAACATCAATATTCTCATTCTGTTCCTTCAGCAGCCCAAGGAGCCCAGCTGCGATACGAGTGCCACGCTGCATTTACAGTGCTGGTCCTAAGCCATGGGAATCCCGGAGTTAGGTTGCTGCCATCCTGCCCCAAGCACTGCTGGGCAGAGGTCGGCCTTCTGGGCATCTTCACCTCCGCACCACTCCGGGACCCAGCTGCTCAGTCCCCGTGTCACAAGGCATTTCTTCATGGGAATCCTCTTGCTTCTGCCATCTCTTGAGTTTAATCATGTGCTTAAGAAATCTATTGTGTCTGCATGTGATTATATTATTAGCAATGAACAGTTTTCATCGTTACTGCTTTTGTGAGTATTAGGAGGATGCTGCATTGTAGGGACATCTCTTCCCCCTTTCTACCCACCAAAAAGATATCAGGTTTCTGTCCTTGTTGTCCAGAAATAACCTTGGGAATTGGTAGCAGAGGCTTCATATTTCATCCGTCAGAGAACTTGACTATTTTTCTTTTATTCCTTGCCAGATTCCCTGACAAAAAGGAACAATCCCTGGGGCAGAACAATCAATATTTTAAAAGCTTTGCCCTGCCTCCCTCGTGACTTTTTAAAATGTGTCACAATGGGCCACACAACCGAGTGCCGAGTCCTGATGCAGTGTCAGTGCCTGTGATGATGCAAGCTACAAACTCCTTGCTTCTCCGTAACAAAGCACACTTCTCTGTAAGAGTCAGGACTTTCAACAGCAAATACCACCCCTTGGTATCAAAGCTCTTCTTCTCAGGGGCAGGTTTGTGAAATTTATTGCATTTTAGTGTTGGGGAAGATGGTGAAAAGATCGAACGTGTTGTCCCTGATTGAATTCTGGGAAGTTCCCAAAAGGCAACAGAGAAAAGACAGGGACCTTGTGTCCACAGGGAAAACGCGGAGGGATCCATAAAGAGTGAAAACCCTGCGTAGATCATTGCTCATCTTCCTTCACCCCGCAAGCCTCCTCCTTTAATTCCTCCTTTCTGCAGGTCCTCGGTTCCTCTCCCAGCACCAGCAGTCCCCACTGGGACCTCCCCCATATGTTGCCCTCCAAATTGCTCTCGTCCATCCATCATTTGTTGTGTTCTGCACCCGGGTCCATACCAGGCACATCATCCTCTGCCTTTCCATTAATCTGCCCCCTTGTTTTAATCTGTTTTTAACCTGCCCCTCTTCCCATCCACCACCCTCGCAATTCGCTTTCAGCTGTTCCCTTCATTTGTTTTCCTTCTCCTCTCCCACTTTGTATCACTCATACTGTGCCTCTGCTCCATCCCGCACCAACCCCCTGAAGTCTGCTCTCCCTTCACCCACTGCACCCTCCTTTTCCTCGTCGCTTTTAAACTCCAGCCCCTCTCCCCTGTGAGTTGTTTGCTCATTTACCTGCCTTGATGCTTTCAGCTTGACAGGCATAGCTCAAGGTCATTCACGGTTCTTCAAAGGAGGTGCTGGCAGGGCTGACGTGTGCAATCAGGCGGTCCTGCCATTGCCCCCTAACGAGTCCTGGGGGGATGCGACAGCGCCGTGGTTAGCACAGGGTGATGGGGGCAACGGGGCTCGCTGCTCGGTGGTAATGCCGCGGCTGGGCACCCTGCGAGCAGTTCATTGAGATTCTAGCAGAGAATCCCAATTAGGAGTGAAGGAAGTGCTGGTAAAAGACCATTCATTAGGCCCTCGTTCCGTCAACAGCAAAATCAATAACTAATTAACTTTTTACCAAAAAGAAAAAGAATTTTTGCAAGAAAATCACCATTTCTGAAGAAATGCTGGCAGCTTCTCAATTCTGCCTGCAACAGAAGCCTTCCGTTTTTCTCCATCCCTTCTCCTCCCCGCCATCCGCTAGAAAACACATCTGTCAGGCAGCGACAGGGGTAGCTCAGCACCGAGCCTTGAGGAAAGGTTCGTAAACAAAGTTGTAAAGGATCCATAAAATAACCAGTGTAGCAAAAACCGTGCCCACGACCTTTCTGATTTCCTAAGGGAGAGACGACTTATGACAGCACCATCACTCTCAGTCACTCTTCCTCCTGCCCCAATAACACCCAAATTTATTGGCCAATTTCAACCAAACCTTACAGAAGAGATGAAACACTCAAAGGCTGTAAGTTTATAGAAATAACTGGTCACCTGTCAAGCCCTGACTCTGCAGCAAAGTCCACTCAAGACCCCGAAGGAGTGTTCCAAGCCAGACAAAGACGGCACATGGAGACGTTCAAGGACCACCTCTTGAGCACTGATTTGGGCAGTAATACCAGCAACAAGCACACCAAGCTCCTCGTCAACCTGCAGTGGACAATACCTTCAAAAACCACATGAGTTTGCTGTCTTGAAAATCGACAAACTGGGTGCACCTCCCCTCCCTTCTCACTCAAAGCCTCGATGCAGTTCCCCAGAGCCAGCAGCAAGTGGCTGATGTGGGCTCCTTCCTTCCTTCACTCCCTTGCCCTGGCTCTGGTTGGAGGTTGGGAAGGGTGGGGGGACAGAGGGACAGCTCACACTTCACAATGGTGGCCCTGCTCTTGGGGAACACATGCAGCATCACCTGGGTCAAGATTTAGATGTCAAAGCAATGTCTCCAGTAAAGCCAACTGGAAAGCGTGGGATCAAACCCTATGCCAAGGCACAGGGCTGCTGGTAAGAGTAAGCACTCCTCCTGCAAAAGATGACCCAGCTCCAACCTCTCAGTTCTTAAAGGATAGCTATTCAATCTCTTCTAAAGATGATTTCCAAAATTAAAATGCATAGCTGCACCACACCAAAAGTCCTGGTCTCAACAGAAGTATTGGTTATTTAAAATCTCTCCCCCAGATCACCTCTCTAAGCTCCAGTGTTTCCTTGCTCCCTCCCCAAGGAGCCAGCTGCTTTATTTTCCACCCACCAGCATCCCTCTGTTCCGCTGGTACCGGGTGGGTTTTCTCTCAGAGGGCCCAGCTGATCCCTAACTGCACTCAGCTGTGAAACGTGCTGCTGCTTTTTCAGACCTGAAAAAGGCGGCGCCCAAAAGCTGAGTTACTTTTTTCCAAGTAACACTTGTTCACCTAATAAAATATACTAATATATTGATAGTGCTAATGTTAAATTGGTATTAATAATCGATGTTAACGGTAATAAAAAAAACATGCCAAGATTTTTATTTATTTTTAGGTTGCTTGAGCTACCAACTACTGCTCTAAAGCAACAGAGGAGTACAGAGTGCTGGTTTCCCCAGGGCTGAGGATGCCACACAGGATGCCAGCGAATCCAGCCTCATCTCGCCACAAGCTGCTGAGCTCCAGCCATGCCTGGCTGTCCTTTCTGACCCTGCCACTTGGGCTTGGGGCATTCGAAAGGTGCTTTGTACAGCTGCATCTATTCTCCCAGCATCCATTTCCGCTGCTACTCAGACACCCTCATCTCCTCTTCCTTTTTAATGGTAAGATTTGTCTCCACTGATTCCATCCTAATTAAGTGACTGTTCAGACTTCGGGAAGCTTTGCTATTGGTTTAGCATTTAAGGAAGATCCACACTTCCTCATGAGAACAGGATTTTAATGCCTCAATCTCATCCCCACAGTAAGCAGATAATTAGCAATATAACTCCCTTTGGTTTGTCCAGATGTATTTTGTTCACCTGGAGCAGTGCAGCTACAGGGAGGACTTTACCTGTTGGACCATATGAAGAGAAATGGTTGCACTGTAGCCAGAAATGACTCCTCCTATCAGGCTTTTGGTCATGGACACATAATTCTTCCTAAATCTTTCAAAAAAGCATAAACTTACAGTCAGGCACTACAGCTGTCCAAATAATCTATATCTAATTGCATTCCCCATGATTTTCTCAGTAAGTTTTACAAGTTTCCTGGGCTTTGGAACAATTTGTGAACGATTTGAATACTGACACATCAAAATAAGCAGAAAAGCACAGAGGTTTATTGAATTTTCTAAACACAAGCAAGATGCAAGAGCTTACTAAAATAGAGGGGTTTATATTTGTTTTCTTGGACTCTGAACATGGAATGCTTAGTTTATTTTTTATGAATGCTGAAGAAGGGAGCAAATTCACTCCTTGACCTTCTCCTTTCTATTGAGAAGTGCCAGTGGGCCTCCAAAAATACGCCTTGTGTAGCATGGAAGGGTGCTACGCTGGAGGTTCACATGAAAGAAAATGGAATCTGAATTGCTTGTGAGAAGTAAGGCTGCAGTCACGCTATGGTGATCACAAAACGCAGATGCTGATTAAACCCTCACGCTGCACCTTACAGCTGGCTGCAAAGCACAGCTCGGTCGGGGCACTACCACATCAGCCTGTAAAACAAGAGGCACGAGAAAGAAGAGTGTGGGCAAGAGAGCTGAACAGCATGGCAATGACCTGGCTGGCTAGAGACCTCAGACCAAGCTCTTCGTCTCCGCTCATGTGCGCTGCACCACGGCAGTCCCAGCACGGGAGGGAGAGGCAGAATGAGCGCTGTGTATCTCCCTGTGTTTTTTTTCCCTTTTGGGATGTTCAGTTTCTACTCATCTGCCAAAAGCATTCCTCTAAGCAGAGAAAACAATGTGAACGTTAAGCTTTTTGGTAAAAAAAAAGAAGGGGGGGGGGGGATGTTAGCTGAGTTGCTCTGTGATTAAAAACCATATCAAATACAAGTGTTTTTTCCCAGGATCAATTAGGCCAATGTCATCAGCATCTTTGTTGGGATTCATCAGAACAATTATCTGTTACAAAACTAAGTCAGAATAAGAACATTTATGTCTGGGTTTAGTTAACAGCCTGCCTGGATTTCCTACAGCACCATCACCATATCACCAAGGCATCTCTTAATAAAAGGAATGTGGCACTACGGGTTTACACAGAAAACACACTTACATGCAGAATGCTGGGGCTGAAAAGCTTTGTTCTGCAACTGAGTTCACAGCACCCAGCTAAATCCCATGCAGGCAGGGGGGCACGGGACCTCCGCTCCACTTTCAGCCAGGATTCAGACAGAGGAACTGTGACAGAATTAAATCATTTGGGAATAAAAGCGCCTGAAGTCACCTTCCAAAGCCTCTCCTGCAGAAGGGCTGATAGAAATTTCTGCGCTGCTGAAGGACCGAGATGTCATCCGTTTGTGGCTCTCACTAGGGGAAAAACAAAGGTGGGAGAGGAGTTGCGCCAGGTTACAGAACTGGTTCTGTTTCTCTTCAGCCCCTTGGGATCTGTTTTGGTACATAAATATCATAGCACGTAATTACAGCATAGAAGGGTATTCTTTCTCCTCCACTGATATGGCTCAGGAGATGTTCAGGACTCGAGGGAAGGGACAGAGAACCCTGTGCCTTGTTCTCCAGAACAGTGTGCCCTCAGGTGAATAGATCATTAGATAAGCAATTAGAGCATAGACCGACTACCGCTTGTTCAGAATTACTGCTTTGGTGTGCCAGCCATGGCAAAGAGTCAAGTCTCTAGGACATGTGCCCATAAGAAATGCCAAGACTTTGATCGAGCTCTATTTATTTGCATTTCCTAACAGGTATCTCTAGTTTGATCTGCAAGTTTTCAACTGCCAGAACCGTATTTGTTCCTCTTTTGTTTTCACTAGTCCTTAAGAACTGAAAAAATCCAAGAGCAGGCACCGAGAGAAGCCCAGGTTTGTGCTCAGCAGCAGCCGCTGCCTGCACAAGGAGGGCTGGCACAACCTCGTGCACAAACCAGCGTGGCACCAAGAGCAGCACCTGGGGAACGCACTCAGCCTGTTTCCTTCAGAAACTCGGTCTGTAACACTTTCTGACACCTTTGATTCAGCCTTTGCAGTGTAAAGGCTGGACCTGATGCTTAGGGACATGGTTTAGTGGGTAACATTGGTGATGGTTGGACCAGATGATCTTGAGGGGCTTTTCCAACCTTAATTCTACGTCCAAATTTTGCTTGCAGCATGCACACATGTGCAAAAGTCCCTCTCTGCCAGCTCCATGAAAGTCTGTTTTTGTGAGGCTTAGGCAGCGATCTGGGGCTAGCACCTTGTCTAGCCAGCACCGCTCTAAAAGCATAGATCTGCTGCTGCTGCATCAAAACATAAGACAACAACAGAGTTGGTTTTGATTTAGGATCAATAAGCAGATAGAAGCAGCTCTAAATAAGTTATGCTGGGAGTAAAAATAGCAGAGAACGTGATGTAATCCAAAACACGGCAAGAAATCTAAGTACTTCAAACACCCAGTCAATTAATTTGCTTTCATAATACATTTATTTGTATTATTAAGAGAAACTCATTTTCATGGATTAAATTTACTCAGACTAACATAATTCACATTTCCTTCCCAGATTTCTATTAGAGAAAATAGATCTCAAGGCAGATGGTTCGAGTCTGAATAAGCTGTATAAAAATAAAGCTGATGTCCTTGTGAGGTTAATGACTGCTGAGAAAAAAAACAAAAGGCATTTCTCCAGTAATGTGCTAAACAAAAATTACATTTGTAAGATAATCCATAAGGAGGAAAGAGATTCCTGCTCTTTGCTTCTCAGAGCTGCTATCATTTGAATATTGCGCAGAGATATTACAAAATTAGCATGTACTCAGAAAGGGCTCAGAGAAAGATCAGATGAAGTTAGATAGAAAATAATGAGATTTACATTGGAAAAGAAGGCAAATAAAAGGGGCACAATAAAAATGCATAAATAGATGTAGTGATGTAAAAAAAAAAAAGTAGATCTGGACCTTCTGCAATCTGTGCCTCCTAAAATGAGAGCAGGAGGTGAAAGGGGCAGAACTGGTGTAAGGAAGCATGATGAGAACGAAGAGCGGTGTCGGTGTCACAGCAAGGCCAGGAGCTTTGTGGTGTCTGAAAGCGTTTGGCCCTTCTGGCTCCCACGCAAACTCGTCGTGGACAACACGGGCTTGGGGTCCCGTGTGGCCATCTCCCACTCCCTAAGGGGCACAGCCACAGACCCCCCCCAAGCTCGCCCACGCTGCAGGCGATGATGGCAGCTCCCTCCTCTACCAAGCCTTTGTGGGTGGGACGAACGTGAAGGGCCACCTGCACGCAGAAGAGCTGTGGGGTCGTGTGTTGCACCGCCAACAGCGACCGCCTCTCACTGCCTCTGTTCTACTGAGAACTCTGTTCTACTGGAG
The DNA here is from genome assembly GCF_040182565.1 of Anser cygnoides. Classification (NCBI taxonomy): domain Eukaryota; kingdom Metazoa; phylum Chordata; class Aves; order Anseriformes; family Anatidae; genus Anser; species Anser cygnoides. The sequence goes on from NC_089887.1 coordinate 5,183,546, forward strand.
AGCTTACAGAGGCTTAAGCCTGTTGGTTCTCCCATGATCCACACTTCTACCTTGACAAATTCTTCCTCCGTCTTCCCCGTTTCTGCCCCTAGCACAGCAGGACTCACGCTGCTTGACAAGGCAGCACGAACTCAGCCGTGTCGGCGCTGCTGCCAGCAGCCTTCAGAGGTCACGGCACCACCAGCAGCAGAGCCGAGCAGGCCTACGTATTTTCCCTGTGCTCCCGAAACACTGATTAAAGTTACCCGTGACAAAGAAAGGGAATTGCACTTTGCTAAGTACCCATTGCATTTAATCCAAGGTAGCGATCATAATGAGCCTGTCAAGCAGATCAGAGCGGGTCGGCCCGGATCTGTGCAGGCCCCTGGTGTTCCCTGAGAGCTGCTTGCACACAATCTGGAGTGATTGCAAGCAGCAATTAACTACCGGCAATTAACTAATGCCACAACTCGACGGGTCAGAAACGTGGTGCTGTGCTGACCCCGACTCACGTCACAGCAGCCCACGAGTTCCACGGTCGCTGGTTCCGAGTCTTCGGGCCTGGCAGAGGGGCACCAGAGAAGACCACCCACGCAAAACCCAACCTAAAAGCTGCCCCGGGAGTCTCAGCTAATTACAGACTTGAAAAATTATTTCCACCTTTCTGCGGCTTACTTTCCCCCTTCATAAAATAAAGCAGCATCTCTTCAACAGCTCCTGAAAGGATGGCTGGTGCTGACAGAACACTGCGTAATGCAGGTACGTAAATGGAGCCTTATCAGGAGGGCGCACAGTTATTTAAACAGACTTGTCTTATGGCCCCGCCAGTCACATGCAACAGGTTTCTATAGGAACCAAATTTATTTCCATAATAACAAGTCAAGCTACCTGTCAATTTAATGAAGGTTTTAGCGAGCAGCTCCAACTCTAGAGCACTGGGGTAGACGTTTTGGAGTAGTTCAAGTGGCAGCAAAGTAACATTTCTTCAGCACAAGGTTCTGAGTACAGGGTGCACCACCCGGATTTCCATTGCTTTTGATATTCAGAAGAATGCAACAATTAACTTCATCATCATCTCCCGAAACACATCTAAACACACTTATGAGCACCTAACACTCATGGGCCAAACGCTCCTGTCACTTCAGTGTTGGAAAATACTATTTTGCACACCACAGTCCCAAGTGTGGTGTAGCAGGGGATGGCAAAAGTCTCTCTTGGACAGCCTTAACCTCTGGAACAGTCCCGTTAATCATTGTATTTAGCAACCCCAGCCTTACCCAGAGGGTAAGAAAACAGACCCAAAGCAGCAGCATGTGGAAGAGGGGTCACACTAAGGACTAGGGCTTTTTCTTGCATTAGAAAGGAATGAAAGGTATTGTAGATATTATTGACTTTAAGAGAGATTCTGCTTTGAGCAGAGGTTTGTGTGCCTACCCCACTTGTGTTTCAGCATGAGGTAAAAGCAGTGCTTCAGTAAAAGAGCGCCATAGGATTGAAGGTTGAAACTTTGAAAAGCATTAATTTTCAAAGCATACCTCTTACGCCGATCAACACAGAGATGCTGAAGTCTGAGAATGTCAATAAAGACTCTGGCAGGACTATAAGCCCAGCTGTTCTTGGCTGCCTAATCAATACGCCACTCAAACATATCTCAAAGAGAGGGGGACACTGAAAATCCCTGTTCTAGAAGGATTACTTCAAAAATTTATTTAAAAAAACACAACAGGATCACTTTGTCTTCTTTATTTATTTGGCAATAAAAGTCAAAGCTCATAAGAATTACAGTAAGGTTTTTTTTAAAAAAATATTCAAATTTAAGAAATTAAAACTTGGTGTAGAAAGTGAACAAAGCTTGCTCTGTAAGTTCGCATTAAGGACTGAAGATGGTTAAAAGGTCAGGAGAATGTTTGTTACCAATTCATAGTAAAGCCTGTAGACGTACAGACTAGACCAGGATTGTATTAATTGCTCCAGTTAGTCTTGCTATTTAAAAAACAATCGTTAAAAATACTTGAGAAAATACTTCAAACACAAGGAAACGCTATCCTACTTAACACTCAAGTTTTTGTCATCTTCTCTCCCTTCCCCTAATTGTGGGCCCTTGCAGGCAGAGGTACACCTGCTGGTGGAAGCCCTCCACAAACCCTCTCAAAGCACATTATCTACAAACCTGCTTCTCTCAGTCATCCTTCAGAAAAACTCTCACAACAGCCAATGACTGCAGGCTGACAGGCAGCAGCATGGAGTGCTTGAAGCTATATCCCAGCATGGATTCAATCCAACAGCATCCTTCCTCCCTACTGCTGCTCCTGCTGTTACGGAGAGACGTGCTGAACCAACCAGCTTACCAATTTATACCCATAAAGCAATTTCATAAGTAGTCAGTTTGTGATAAATATCTGAAGTAAGAAACACTACAGAAAAGACACAGAAATTGAACAATGTCAGAAATACCAGTATTACAGATAAGAGGCCTTAATTACTGGTCAGGACATCTTGTCAACTTCCAGAGCTCCTACATGAGCATCAAGCTTGATTTTATTGTAATTATTTGCTCACTGATGATCCACACTTCACAAAAGCACATTAGAAGACGACTTAATTCATTTAACATTGGCGTTTTATTCCCTTTCTTTGAAAACAGTCATGAATAAAATACAGTAGCTTATTAAAACTCCATTGCATGGAGAAAAAAAAACACCTTTCTGTTCATAACTTAGAAAATGGTTAAGACAGCTCTTCACAACTCAAGGGCAATTAAGATTGTTAGTGCTACAGAAGTTCAAGCCGTTACCGAAAAAATGGGTAAGCTGGAACTTCTGCATTGTTTTGGCAGAAAGCAAATATTTGTTCCAGTCCAGTTGAGGGATGAGCTTGGTAAGCACTGCAGACCGAACTTTTATCATCATAATGTACATATTGATTATGAAAGAACAAATGCAGAAACTGGAAACTAATACAGACTTTGGTGAAAAATATCTGCTGCTTTAAAAGTGACCTATTGAAACTTTAAATTAATACCATCATTATAGAACAATAATTTTCAAGAGCCTTCCTGTGAAGGGAACATGGGAGCAAACTGAAGGGCTTGAGCATTTGCTATCACAGTAAGTTCACCTAAGGTGAAAGGAAAGAGAGTGGTAAAAATGCTAATGTCCCTTGGCTGCTGCCAGCTGAGTGGGGGTACCCTTTGCCAGAATACTCCCTGCCTTCCACTTTGAATCCATCATAGAAACTGCTACGTAAGCAAGCTCGGGTTTTAATCAAAGTACATCAGGAGGGCTTATATTAGCAATTACTGGCCAGTCCTGGAAAGGAGACAGGTGAATACCCCCATTTCACCTCTGCCCCTCGAAGGGAAAGCAGCAGGCCAGCAATCTGCCAATATACAGAAAAGAATTTCTACACGTAGATATGAATATAGAGAAGTTGCACCACCAGCTTTAAGTCCGCTTTTCCCCTCTAAAGAAAGGTCTTTAGAAATGCAAGTTACATATGTAACAGTGAGAATAAGGCAAATATATACAGACCTTCTCAGAAGGTTTGCAACGGTCACTAGAAAGACAGACTAACCCAAAGCTCATTTGAGTTTGCAAATGGCTTAAGAAATGTACTTAATTTCTAGTTGCTTCACTACAGTTAACAGGTTAATCTGTCCAATTAATGAGTTGTACCATCATCATAAAAACAAAGAAAAAACACAACTTCAGCAATATACAAGAATAGGAAAGCCATGAGGAACTTCGGGGGGAAAAAAATTCAAAGAAACTATAAAGTGAACAGGGCAAATATTTGCATTAATCTGGGTATGCTTGATCATTCAGGGAAAGATTCCCTACAAACAACGCAGAGCCAGCCCGGTTTTAGTATCAGTCTGCTTTTATTTCCATATTCAGCTCTTTAAGGGAGACATCCTTTCACAATCTGAAAGGAGGAGGATATAGCCCGCTGTAGTGCTGCTTCAGCACACTAAAACACATCATACGAAAAATGGTTCTGTTGACTTTTCCCCAAACAAAGTGAACACCTGTCCATGCACTTGGGACATAAAAAGAGTCCTGGAACAGAAACATCGTGTGTGTGGGTTTGTGTAAGAGATGTGAACTGATGAATTTCACTTTACTGGCAGTCGTCAAAAACTGCCAGTTAGCAAGTACTGCACAGGAGTCAGGAAGTAAATACTGGTAAGTAGTGGATTTAAAAAGAAAATTGAACCCTTAAAAAGAATTTAAAAGCAGCGCCTTTTCAGTATCTCACTGCAGCAGGCAGCAAGACTTAAAGGCACTACAATGTGTCAGAATGGAGAAAATCTGATGCATCCACCCTTCCAGAGTGCAAGAATATGGATTAAAAATTCCAAGGTAGGCTTTCTGAAAACGAACAAACTTCTTTTTAGCACAAGATATGGCGGTGCTGCAGAAAAGAAAAAGAGATGAGTCAGTTACTGTGCCTTATACAAACAGCTCGACCTTAACCACAGATGCTATCTCATAAAAGGCTACAAAAGCACGTGTTCCACCTGTTCTTAAACTGTTTAAGTCTAGAAACTACATAGCTTCTCTGCCTTCCATAAAAGATCTCCCACGTACAGGACAAAAACTACAAACTAGTTCTAAATACATCTGAAAATATCAAGGCTATTAGTTTTTCTATAGGTACAAGAGGTGTACTGCTATTCTATTTTGGCTCCTCAGATACCAGGAAACTACTCCAGAACTGTACAGTGACAGCTGCTAAAGGCATTCTTCCAGTCTCCGCTTCCTTACGTGAAGTCCTAAACATGACAGAGCGTGAATGCAATCCACCTTTTAAGTCCTACATGAGTGCCTTCACACACCATTCCCTCCTGAACATAAATTTCAAGCTCTTCAAACAACGACCTCCTACATCAGTTGCTGAAACTACCCTGTTTTCAACACACAACTATACCATACGAATTCACAAAGCAGAACTGGGGCAAGCACTGGATTAAATAAAGATTTCAGCAACAAGCAGTGATAGTGAGAAAGTGCTGCTACCCAAATTCTAACCAACATTTCTAGAAAGTGACAGCAGATTTCAAGTGGATATTTAAACATCTGCTCAAAGTTATATCAGCCTATAATCAACTTGCTTTATCTTTAGCATAGTATTTAAAGCCCTGGCCAGTATTAACTACCATAACAATCTTACGAAAAGCAAAATTTCCATCTAATACTAGCTTCAACTTCTCCTACTGACAACTTTATGATCTTGCAATGAGCTGTGTTTAAAGGTTGACCCTAGCTCTGTCACAGCTTTGATCATTCTGGAAAGATAGGGCATAGACGATACTCTGCTCAGTACAGCTTGTAAATCTCAGTCTGTGATCACTTAAGAATGCTTTTGTTTGCTCTAGCAACAGAAAAAACAAACGAACTCAAAGAACAGCACACACACCCACGCAACAAGCAGACTTAACCTTCTGAAACAAATTACTGAATCTATAGTGGCAGCTAATAGAAAAAGTTCCCCTCTACTGAGAGGTAAGCTATCTTACCACAGTTTTATTAGATTACTCTGGTTCTGCAAGGGTAATAATTTCTTCATTGATAAAAAATTCAACAGTCTCCTCTTCCCAGTCATCAACATTGCTGTCCAGCTCATCTGTGTCTACCCCTGGAATGGAGAAAGTGTTAACGCTATCTCAAACAAGGCAACAAAGGAAAGATTTGATGCTCTTGCTAGGAATAGTGCTTAAAACAGCACTAAAATAAGAACTATTTGTTGCTTTAAATCATAACAAGGACATGCTAATATCATTAAGTGACAAACAAGGCATTATTGTCTCTTACTACAGAGCTTGAGGATTTTTTTTGATTATACACAACACCTGAATCTCTTCACAGGTTTATGCTAAGTTATGCTAAGGTCAAGCCAATGCTTGCCTTGAAGCAGAAAGAATCTAAGTAAAACACAGACAGCACTATGAGTTTTGTCCTGTGCAAAATCAAAATCCATTGTGATTCAGGAGAAAAAGGACAAAACCTTCAGAAAACAGGCGATAATAAGCTTTAGCAGGAAATAGAGAGAGACAACGTAAATAAGTTACGGGAACAGTCGTTACTTGGCAAGAAGTGGTAGTTATCAAGTTTTTACAAGTACTGTGTGTTGCTTACCTCCTCGAAGCTCTAAACGCTCATTCCTCTGCTCCATGTACAGCTCTTGTGCCATCTTGCGGTACTTCCTGAATTCTTCCATCATTGTACGTCTCCTTTCCACCAGCTCCTACAGAGGCAAGAAGAGGTTGGTAATAATCCCACAGTAAAACAAATCCATACAGAATGCATTTGTTAGCGAGGCAAACTTTTTTTTTCCCCTCATGAACATACCTTCTACTGACTTAAAAAAAAAGCAAAACCTTTTATGTAATTTAAAAGTTGTTTTGATAATTTTTTAAAAGGGTTGTAATTTAAAGAGTGGCTAATACAGCAGTTCACTAAGAACCCCCAAATTTTATCACCTTTGCTTAATGAGGTATCACCAGTGACTCTCCAGATTCATTACTGTTTATCCTGAGTTTAGTGGCATCTGTGTGAACTAACTATGGGAACTGAGTCTAAGCATCTGGATTAACATGAACACAGATGTTTGGTATAAAAGGTAAAACTCTAACTTACATATATGAACATTACAACCTAACAACATGCAGGTTACAAGAGCTTCATCCACAGTATTATATTTCAAAATTGTCTTGCCTTTGAAGCTTTGGACTGGCTCAGGCGATCCTTCTGCTCAAATATCTTTGAGTATTTCTTCAGGTCCTTTTTAATTTGCTGTAAAACAGAATATTATTTCAACTAGGACATCAGACTAGCAAGCAATCATCATATTCTGCAAGAACTCCTTTGGTAGGCCTAAACAGGTTTCGCATTTTTGGAAAGTATCTTTTCTTGGCAATTCCCCTTCACTATAATTCTGTTTGTTCTTCCTGGCTTACAGAACATGAAGAACACTTCCATAAATATTCAATTATGGAAGTCTGGACAGCTGAATTCAGGTTTGTTATTCTTTATACCCTCTCACTGTACCCTAAATTTAAGTACAACTGGCCATTATTTCTATTCCAAATTTAAAGAACAGCTAACATTTACAGTTGTTCCCAGAAATGAGGTCCCCTACAGCAATATTTTTTTTCCAGAAGTTCAGGAAGAAAAGCAATTCCATAACTCTGTAACAGTTCAAACCTCATCCTTGAGAACAGGAAAGTAAACCTAACATGCATATACACCAAAACAATGTCAACAGGCATGTCAGTGGAATACACTACCTTTATCTGATCCTCACTGAGCAAGGTAGCTGGTCGTGGTCTCCACAGAAGCTGACAGAACCTGTCTTTATTGTTTTTCTGAAGTAGACGGCCTTGGAAGGTCCATAACCAATATGCATTGTCCACCTGGAAGAGTAGTGCAATGCCTCAGTCAAGATAAGCTCTAACTTTACATTCTGGTCCTCACTCAATTTATTTTGTTTCTTTGTTTTTAACAAAATCAGCATCATTAGTCGACAGAAGTGAGATGCTCTTTTTGTTCACATCTTTCCTGCAGAAATTAAATTCTACAGCAAAACAGAGTTCATTTGTTTCACTGAAGCTTTGCATAAAGTTTTCTTCTGAATGATCACAACAGTTTAAGACTAAGCAAGCCCTTCTATCGTATTCTAAAAATGTCAGATTCTATACTTGTACAGGAAAGGATTACAGTACAGTGGCCAGAACCACATGCAAGTAACAAGAGACAATGATTCTGTGTGGACCACACAGAAATTAAGTTCCCACACAGAGGATCAAGTTCCAAACAGATAAAGACAATGAGCATTCAGAAAAAGGAAACTTGTTTTAGACTTGTAAACTGCCCTTCCAGAACTTATTTTTGGAAAACCAGCGAAGCCAATGGCCCAAATAAATACTGATGTTTAGAAACACACATATAAAACTACGGTGCAAGGCACAAGTCGTATGACCAGTGACAGGTATCCATTTTTGCTTCCTAACCAATAGCCCTTGTCAATACCTCTGGAATAGGAAGGAAAAGAAGAATGAATGAGTACCTTGTGGCTCCACCAAGACACAGAAGTCACAATGTATCTGCCTGTAGGATCCCATTCCACATCTGAAGCCGTATAGTGTTCAGCAATATTCATCATGGTGCAGTCAGATGTATCTACAAATGCTAAGGCACCGTTCATGCTACAAAGACAAGAGAGATTGTTTTACATGCTAGCATAGCCCATTTTTTAAAAACAGATTTCACAAGCTACATCTTTACAGCTCCTCACTACAATGAGGAATCTTCTCAGCAAGCAACCAAGAAATGGGCTCATACCAGTAAAACGTGCCTGTGGCTAGAAAACAATGTGATGAATAAAACCAAAAATGCACATAAGAATGAAACTGTCGTTTTAATGTTCAGTGACCTTTAACCCATTTTACATCTGTTCCTAAAGTCATGATGAAAACATATAGCCACATCACAGCCAAAGTTTAACAATCATATGCTTTAAGGAGTGAATACCAAAATGCTTAGACATTTAAGGAGTGGAGTCCAAAACTAAAAATGGATTTCAAAGATGAACATCACTGCTTACTTGAAAGCATGTAAAGCCAAATACTATTCAGCTGGCTAAAATAAGTTTTACTTGCTCAAACGTGACCTTTTTGATAACTTTTACAGTAGAGCTTTGTCGTAAGAGTATTGTGAAAGTATTATTGCCCACCAAAAGGCATGAGGTTTTGACAACAACAAATGCATTATGGGAGCCACATCAATTAGTCGGTGTTTAACAAACAGCTAAGAAGTCTTTCTAAATATCCACTTTTTTGTTGAAAAGTTCATTCATCTTTTGATGTGGTGGAAATAGCAACTAGAAGTTACAAAGGACATCATGAAACTGCATCTTGTTTTCCTTTATTTTGCGAAGACATACGAGAATTATAGCAAGGCAACTGGGAGAGAGTTTTAATTAAGTAATTGTAAGCCTTAATAAAGTCAAGTACCTATCAGAATCCAACTGACAAATTACCACAGGTCAAAATTAACATTCTTTCACGGAGAGCCCCTTCAATACAAGTAAACACTCAGTAAGATTTTTTTTCCCATTTAAATAACAAAAAATCATATTAAATCATTCACATAGATAGCAAATACTTCTTGATGAGATACTCTAGTACTTTTTTCCTGCTTTAAAAGGAATGTGGTGTCCAGTAACTTGTGCAATGCTCACCTTCTGAGGCCAGCCAACACTACAAACTGCCCTTGAGGACTCCAGAATATCGTGTTTGCCTGCTGTTTGTCAAACGTTTCTGGGAGGAAACAAGTCCAGAAAAAGAAAATCTCAATCCAATGTCATCAGTTAGCTTACAAGCAGTAACTACACCCATTCCTCAGAAGACGTTTCTGAACTCTGCAAGCAAGCCCTTACAACAGTCCTTAGCTCTACACTTCTGAGGACAAAACCCAGTAGATCTAAAACATCCAAAGCTAGCAGAAAAAGAAGAGTAGATCAGAAATCCCAACACCCAATCGGGGAAAAAAAGGTTGTCAAACGTTAGCCAAATAAGTCTGTGCTATCGCCTTGCACAAACTTCCCAAGACCACAAAATTATTCTGGCTTGTAAGCCTGTTACTCCCAGACCTCGGACTGATTCAATATGAAAACAGTTTAGCTGTCACCAGAGGCCTAGATTTCTTGAACGCAATCTCATTCATGCATAGCACCTAATGCCACACTATCTACCACAAACAGCCACAATTTGAGTTTACTGTCCAGCAAAATGCTTAGCATCTGCATCTTTCACGGGTTTTCCAGTCACTTACTTATGAGTTCTATTTTCCCATTGTTTTTAACATGGTAAAAAGAAACTGAAATTCGTGGAGTTTCTCCATGCAACACAGCAAACTTGCTTCCGTTTGGTTCCCAAGCAAAGGCTATGATGCTTTCTGTAACAAAAAAAATAAAGAGGGGTCAAAACTCTGTCAATTATAAAAAGCTTTCAGTTATCACAGAACACCAGGATGCTAAGCAGAGAGAACCTATCAATTCAACTCAGCCACAAAGACTACCTTTTAAAACAAAGGTTGATAAGGCAAATGCAGGATATTATGGGAAGTGTTTTTGGTCAGACACAACAGCTCCAAAATCTCTGATATGCTACAGAATGAATACATTCATCAGATAACTTTTTTTTCCCCCAAGCATTTTAAATTCTTTTTTTCCCCCTAAACTAAGCTACAAGCATGAACAGCAATGAAAGTTTTTACTTCGCAGATCTTACATAAGCAGCCCAGCAACAGGAATAGTATAGCTACCATCAGAAGTGTTAAATATCTTAATTGTCATCAACAAATGTCACATGTTGACGGGAACTTTTAACAAACATGCAAGTGTCTACCAAAAAAATGTTGAATAAAATAGTTAAAGATTGGAAGTGAGTAAATACTTGGAATTACCTTTCATTTCTACCACATCCACTGGAACCTGTTTCTCTCTCATTCGGAATATTTCAAAGTTGGTCACTACTCCCTGTGAAGGTCAAGATCAACTCATTACTCAGTACAGAAGCAGCAGAACAAACAATTTGTTTTTTAGATTGTCAGGCATAGGATGGCCTGTCAGAACTCAGGATGAGAACTGAGAGTCAACATTTCTTTCCTTAACGAGCAGATAAATAGTGTATGCCTCATTACTGAACACATTCTAAATCGTTCTGTTCTGATAAGTAACAACAAAAGAACTGCATACAACAATCTGTTTCTTTCAGACTGTTAAGAAACTTAATTAAAGCAGATAAACATATAGTACATTGTGCAGCATGACCTATGAACTCAAAACCAACTTTAGCAGTGAGTAGGAAAAGATCTAAGCCATCTAGCTCTCATTTTAAAAAACAGGTCCAAAATACCACTAAAATCAAAGCCAGTCCTAGAGAGCCAAACGTATGTAATGTTTGCGTCCACATGATCCAAACTCAATAGTCAAAACTATTTTTATTTTTTCCATCATGTAATTTACAGTGTTCATACCGAAAAACAATACTGTAAGAAAACTAAATATCAGCATGAGGTAGAACCAAGTTTTATGAACACAATCAGAATCCACATACCTGTGTGCCTTTTGGAGTCCTGTCTACCTTCACACACAGGTAATCCCCGTTCTTCTGCCAGTGTAGTTTACAGTCTACAACGTTGAACAGATTCCGCACACGGATTTCTTGTCTAGCAGGCAGCTGCATTAAGGTCACTCTTGCTGGAATGTCTTTGTCCTCAGGCACCCAGAAAGCAATTATGTTACCACCTGGAGACCATGAGAAATCTCTACAGGAAGGAAATTAAACATAGTTCCATTTTAATTTGTAGTTAGAGATACTACAGACAGAAACTATTTTCAGCACTGTATCTGAGTGTTGTAGATACAGATAAACAACTGAAGACAGTTTACTAACTTACATATTTATCATAACCTATTTTTAACTGCCAATTTAAACCTGCAATATGTTCAATGGTATCAAAACAGCAAAAAAAGTACTAACTAGAAGGCACGAACCCTCTACTGTGTAAAGCCGGAAGATCTAAGAAACATGATTAAACCAATTAGCAATTCCCCTCTATTAAATTACACTGGAGACAATCCTTTTGCACTTGTGTACACCTAATTTTACTTTTGATTTACAAAAGGTACCCCAAAAAGCTACAGGAATTAAGTGTGCAAACATGCACAAAATCAGACTAGTTCCTCGCCAACAGGCAGCATACAGCGCACTGCTTTAAGCCAGCATACAAGTTTTAAGAGACAGTCCCTAACAAGCTGCGTTCCAGTTTGGTTTAGTACACAAGGATCCTAAGCTAGATCCTTGATTAAACATTGCCACAAAGGGGATTTCCAAGCACAGTAGCTGTCACTCATGTACGTCAATAAGCAGAGAGCTTTCCATTCCTTTTTTTTTGCCAGCTTGTCTAGATTGACTTCAGAACAAGACCATTTGCTCTAATCACTGTAAAGATTCATCTCATTATAAAAAGTCTCTGATATAAAGACAAAAAGAGAGTAGTTATTTTTACAAAGGAATACACTCACCTTATCCCATTGATTTTCAAGCTTTTTTTGTCCAACAAACCCATAGACTGAAAGAGAAAATTGACAATTTTCCAGTTAGTAACATTCTTGCATATACACACATGCCTCTATTCTTATTAGAAGAGCACATAAGCTAGGAAACTGGACAGTGTTGAGAGATCGATTCTCCCCTATTTTATATTATGAACATACGTATACCACAACTACCGATAAAATTAATCCTGTGTGATGATTTTTATGAGTACAGAAACCTGTATTATAATGCAAACACAGAACAAACTAGATTATGCTGCAATTTATAAAGTATTTTGGGTATTCTGGCACTCATCTGCTATTGAGAGCTCAGAGGTATCACATAACTTTAATCATACCGACTCTTGAGCAGTATATTGAACTCTCTAGGGCTTCTAGAACCACCGTGTGAAACTTTGTCAGGGTCAGCTAAAGTTTTTTCACCCAAGAAAGGTCAAGGGACGAGCAAATATATTTATTCCCTTTTAAACTCCAGAAAGCATTATTACAATATGTATTTTAAAATAGACACCATGGGAAATGTTGACATTGTAATGCAAAAAGCATTGTGCAAAAAACGTTAAAAAACCACAACCAGAAAAACAAGAACTTACAGGTGTTTCATAGATACTGAGGGTATCTGAAGTCATTCGAGCAAAGAATTTACCATCATGACTCCATCTAAGCAAATACAAAAAGAACATTAGATAGGAATTATCTACTTATTAAACAACATCTAGGACTACTTGTTCTCAAATGCTGCTTTGCAACCTACTTAAAAATAGGCCAGTGAGCTGAGTTTTCACAGTGGAATCCTCGTTTCTTTTGCCCAGTCAGAATATCCCAGATGATAATAGCCTGAGGATCATCCGGCGTGTCCATCAAAGGGCTGAAGGTCACTAAATATCTACAAAGGAAATAATCAATTTCACTACTGAAATTCCATTTAACACATCAGTACAAGCAGGCTTTCATCCAAATAATATTAAAATAAAATGCACTTGCAAACAGCTCTTTCCCTACTGGGATTCTTGGAGACGAAGAAAATTTCAAGACACAGTAATCCTTAGCATCTCTTTGGCTGAAAAGCCTCTAGATTTATGTGGAAGTTCTCTCATACTGATATTACAAGAGGAGAATTCAACAAATACGTTGGTAGTTACTGTATAGGTTTGCCCTGAGAACAGAACTGGTTTCAAACCAAATATAAATCCATCAGCCTTTGCCGACCTGATCTACAGGTATGCTAGACAATTCGATTTATAGATAAATAATCTCTTCCAAATATCTTGCTTAAAAACTAGTAAAACAAGATACATCTCAGTCCTGAAATTACTGTAGCCTTTTCTAAAGAGCTCTTTAATGTGAAAGAAAGTTTAAAAAAAATAATTTAAGTACTATAGACTTGGAAGATGCTATTCAACTAATTTTTTTTTCAAAGCAATAGAAATCTAATACTCCGGACATCCTATCCAACTAAAGTGAGACAATACCAATCTCTCAAACAATGAAGACTTTAAGGATACTTTATCAGCTTGGTTTTATAGAACAATTATTACAGATTATGTTAAGCATTTTTCCTGAAGTCAAAGCGAAGTCAGGTAGAGTTTCACTCATTCTAAAATGTATGAAAAGCAGCACTTTCAAAGGTGGAAGAGAACCGAAGACGGCAGTCCAGTAAGATCTGAAAGCACGGCAGCCAGAATGCATGCACTTCATGCTTTTGTTCCCTTACCCCAAACCAACATCATATGCCATACCTTTCACAGGGTGAGAAGTCAATAAGCTGTACTCCCTGGTGACTAAACCTTTGAATCTGCTTGAACTTCTCTCCACCCCAAAGTGCGATGCCCCTCTGGTGGAAGGTAGCCAGGTAGGTACCCTTTGGGGACCAACGTACATAGGTTTCTGTCCAGCGCTGCAATTAAAAAAAAGTTAAAATCAAAATGTATACAGAAAAATTTAGCTTCATTCAGAATTACTGAAGGGGGAGGACTTAATGCGTGGCTTGTAGCATCACACTTCACAAATGCACTTATTCAGTGAAGAGCTCAGAATCAGTCATATGTTAAATTAATTGTGGATTTAAATTCCATACACATAATGCACAGCACTTATTCTTCAGGTTAAAAACTGTCATTTGAGACCGTTTATCTTACTGATCACCAAAAATATTTTGCAGGGACAGTGACAACCATTGTAGGGTAACTGACAATTGAATCATCCCAACAGGCTTGGTGGTCTTTGTTGGATTTCAGCTCTGGCAAGAACATGACCTTCTCAGAAGTAAGAGTAAGCAGTCTGAACTTCCTAACAACACTACAGCTCTTGACCTTCAGCTAAGTTAGAGAGGTATCAGCCATATAGATCACAGCCAGTAACCACGGTGATAAGCAAAGCTGCCTCCATCCCAGAACCACTTTTCTTTCTATTGTAGCACATAATGGTTGTAAAGAAAATGTTTCTGGGTACCTGCAGTTTCCTTTGCAAGTGAACTGGCTACAGCACACAGGCAGGCTAACTCTCCCTTTTATATAGTGTTACCAAACCAGCTATTCCTCTCCAGCACCTCTGCAGTCAGCAGAAAGGCAAAAAGTGATGAGCAGCTGCATGCTTAAGTGCATATTCAGCACCAATGAATAGTATTCCTCAAACCGACTTTGCATACGCAGGTCTTTCTGAATCACTTATAATATACAGATGGTGGAACTAACAGGCATCATGGAGAGGTAAAGAAAAGGAAAAACAAACACGCTAACTCCACATTTGTTTCACCTAAGCAGCTAAGTCTAATTTTAAAGGGTGTAATTTCACTGCTCTTCTTCCAAAGGAAGAAAAAGTATTTCAACGATGGGGGGCGGGAAAAAAAAAAAAGACATTTTTAAAACCAAGAAAACTGTAACGTTATAAAATGAATGAGACTGACAGTGTATCTGCAATGTACAGCACTTCCAGGACACTCACTGCTCTGTCCTCAATTTGAACAGGTTCCTTGATATCATTCCAAAAAATGGAGGTCCGGTCTCCTGACTCAAAGATCACGCTATACTGATCCCTACAGTCAGGATCTTCCAGCCAGTAGCGCAGATTCCCCTAAAGAAAAACAAGAGGTCATTAGTGAGTCAAAGGCTAGGAAGCCTAGTTCTCCAAATTACTATCTACCTGGCAGGTAGAAGTCTGTCTTCAGACAGCATGCAACTTCAGAGTCTTACCATTGCAAAAAATTTTTTTGAAGTCAAATTAAATAATCCAGACTAGTGGTTAGTTGAGACTAAGAGAACAGATCATAAAAAGGTGGACCTTTAAGGCAGTTTGATGATGTTTAACACTTCTGGCCCAAATTATTTTAAACTTTCACTTTCTCCACAGGACATTTTACAAATCCAGTGGTAAGAAACACAGCGGTTGGCCTCAAACACTTAAAAAAAGATGCTTTCAAAATTCTATTTTTAAATTACTTGTGTGAAGTCATTATTTACCCTCAGTTCCTATGTGGAACTACTTAACACAACCTTTAAGCTCTTCCTGTCACTTTACAACAGTGAGAACAAAGGAGTACGTGATCACTACTGCTACTTTCATAACATCAGTAACATATGTTGTTAATATTCACTTCTCACAAAACCCCACAACCTTACCAAATCTTTAAAAGGCTGTTTCTCAGGGATTTCCCACTCATCACTGATTGTCATGTACCTGAAAGAGCAAATCAGTTGGTTACACTTAGTGCAGATACTCTCTTGATTAGAATCCCAAAAGCTGTATAGACACATGATAGCTGCACTCACTTATCAAAGTCTGTGAAAAGGTTCACTCTGAAAGTGTGCTGCTTATCCAGCTTGTATCCATCTGCATTCTTCACGGCATCCACTGCATGAGATGGAGACATGTACTCCAGGAAGATGTACCTGCGATGCAGGAATACAAAAGTATGTTCATTGGTGACTATGTAGAAGAATCATACCACAAAAAAATTCCACAATACAGATGAACTAGGAATTCAGTACGCAACATCTACAAAGTAGCTTCTCGTCTTATCCCTAATCAATTACTGGAAAAATTTCCACTTTGACTACAGGCATACTGTATCAACATGGACTAGATCTGAATTAGCTGATATCCTTTCTGTAAGAGGGCTACAGTAGATGAAAAATGTGGGTTCACAGAACTGTAATGAAAGCTAGTAAAAAAAAGAGGCAAGTATGCAGCTCTTCCCAGCTGAATGATAGACCTTCTTCAGAAATCGCAAGCCTTGCTGTAGCTGCTCGTTTAGACCTTCAAAGCACAGCTCTTATTTTTCATTTACTTTCAACATAATTCAGCTTCCTCCTTGCCACTAACACAATCTAATTTATAACCCAGCAGACTCAGGAAGTCTTTTAGTATCTTTAAGTAAGCCGAAAGCATCTTGAAGACTACCAGACATGGCCTTTGATATTTTCCCCTAAGTATTAGATATGCATTTTTCAAAACAAGCACTAGCAGCAGCACTAAAAGGTGAAGAACACATGAACACAGAGATAGAATGATTTTTCTCCTCGTGTTGACCTTGCAGAAATAGGAATCTCTCACCCCAGAAATCCCCCTTTTTAATGGATACCTCTCCAGCTCCTGAAGATATGCTACTCCAACCTCAGTAACAAGACTTAGTAAAACCTTCTAAGTATCAGATGGATTTTAGGGACAGACACCAGACAAAAACTCTTTCCCGTGCCCTCTCCCACTCTGGGCAAGATCATTTCTGCTTAGCTTTCTTCTCGATTTCAGGTGCTGCAATTAACCTGGAGCAGCGATCAGAAGTTGGCAAAAGGGCCCTGGGGAGGGCTGCTGCAACTTAAGGAAGCTGAAGTCACTAATGTTAGCATAAGCACTGGCAGAGACAGAATATGAGATCGACAGTCCATTTTGCAATAAACAGTACATCCACTGCTGCCAAGTTTTTAACTAAAATGGACTTTTAATCTATTTATTAACCACGGCAGGAAATCAACCAAAAAACTCATTTAGTACCGCACAGAAATTTGACTTCCAAACCCAGCTAAACTTTGTTTCCATAATTAACCTCCCCAGGCTGTAACTGAAGGAGTTACTAAGCTCCTCCGTTCCCTCAGGAACCTCTGCTTGTCGCTGCGACTAGATGTCAAGATTGTACAGGCTAAGGTAGAAAACAACAATGCCCATGGTAAGAGGCCACCTTAAAAATTCACCATAAAGTACTGACATTAATAATCAAAGGTAAATCGGTCAGAGCAGCGTGTCAAACCTATTTCCAGCAGGTGTGATCATGACTTACCCCTTCGTCTTGCCATCTGCTTCTGGGTAAAATTCATTGATAATTTTACCAAACTTGGAAAATATTTTGTGGATGACATTCTTCAGTTTTTCAAGTCGGTCTGGTCCAACCTGGGGAACGTTATCCACGACTATCACTGAGTCAATTCCATCTGCTTCTTGTGGCTGGTCTTTCAGTACATCACCAAGTAGTTCTGCGAACAAAAAGCATAAAAGAATTCGAGGCTCCAGTCTATACCATGAAAGAGGAAGACTGAAGGATGAAAAGAACAGTGACACTAAGAGTAAGACTTCAAATTCAGGAGAATGGTTCAACAATCATTTAAGAATTCTGGTGGTGAATGAAGCCTTTATCAGAGAAAAACCTGAAGTGAATACAGACCACTTCAACAGTACTTCCTTGTCAAGAGACACGATTCCTCAGTTTCTTAACAAATTTCAAGGAATTTACCCTTGAAGCCTTTTTTAAAGAAACACCTTACCTAGAGGACACCAGCAGGCGTACTAGTAGCTTGTTTCAAGAGTTGGAACTGACTCTCAAAGTCCTCAACACCACTGACAGAGCAGACAACCCTAACATTTACTACCCAAACTCTGACAAGTAGACTTACCCAAATCATAACCTGATGACTTTGATAAATTTAACATGCACCTCCCTTCCACATTACAAGAGCTTTAGTATAATTCAAAACGATCTTCCACCCTGGAAGCTCTGCATGCCTTAGCATCACTATAATTATGGCTGAGAACTCAAGCTCCATCAAAACCTTTAATTAAACATGAAAATGAAGGTGTTCTAAGTCAAGTCACATTAAGCACGCAACAAGTGAATGCAAGCACACACCTTTTCACACCCTGGATATTCTACAGCTACACTAATCCCCCTTTCCTACCATCCCATAATGGTACTTGCTGGTGGGGTAGTCTCTTCAGTCCTTGCACTGCCTGCTCTAAACCCACGCACACACTTCCCCACTTCCACTGGTACAAGAGAAGCAGAAGTTTTATGAATGAAGTCAGTTTTAGGTTGTGAAAGAGTCAGCTATCTGAACAAGTTGCAAAACAAGCCTAATGTATGAAACTTTTTAACCATTTTGAAAAGGGTTCACAGAAGTCTCTAACAACTAACCAAGAATGGCTGAAGATGCATTTACACTTCAGAACAAGGCGAGCAGTCAGTGAAGAGCGCACAATGCAAAGATTCCTGTTACGGACCCAGAAAAAAAGGAGCACAGATAAGTGTTGCAAATAAATTAAGATGTGGTATATACTTGGAAGTTCAGACGTTCTCTCAGGACTTTGCCAATCTCTGGGTAGCTAATGATACATGGAGTTGCGGATAGGTACTCACTTGCCTAAGATTTCTGAGACATGCAGTAAAACATCTGCAGTGCTTACAAAAACTAAGGATCGAAAGAAGGAATTTTGAAAACTATTACAGCAAAATGACATGCACGTTTCTTATTCTAGAGTCCCATATCTTAGATTTTCCCTGCATATAAAATGGAAGCGCATCCCACAAGGAACAGCAAGGATGCTTCCACAGAAGCCTACAAGAAAAAAACAAAGAAGAAAAATTTTTAGGCACTAAGTCATTTCTTCATAACCACATCTCACAAAAGACTTTGTAGGCTGTAGACAAACCAAGGAATACATAGTTAGATTCACGTGCTAGTAGACAATACCCTATATTGAATCAGAACTGTAACAGATTAAATACCAATAACTGCATTGTACAACTGCTCTACCTTAAATTCAAAATTATGAACAAAGGGATCTTTCAAAGGGTAAGAAGCTGGTTTGGCCAGCTCTTTCCACCCACCAGAAGAGAGGGGTGTGGTGGGGACACAGCTATCTTCAGCTAGCAAAATTTTAAGGACCACACAGCCATTTTCCGAGCTAAAACTTCTCCATTGCACCTGGGTGATTATCTGACACATTCTCTTGAATGTGAGCCAGCTGTTCCGCTATGCCAACACCATTCTGGAAATAAAAGAAGTTAAAATAACATCTGAGATGGTCTAATCCTACAGCTGATTCACTTCTAAGTTGTTCTTGAAGAGGTAATGTTGTCATAAGCATTGAGATAACCTTGGCTCAGTGACACCGATGGCCTGACGCTGCTTCTCCCGTGCAGCTCTCAAGGTAAGGCAAAAGGAATAAGGAAGCTCAAGAAGCAGCACACAGATGGAAAACCAGACCAGCAAGAGTGACTAAACCTAAACAGTGTAATTCAGCCACTAACACTGTATTATTCATACAGCTGAAGAGTTAACTAGATTAATCCTAAATAGTAAAATAGGAGCGGATAGGAAATATGCCTCGGTTCTGGATACACTGAAATGAACATCATCAACTCAGATGTAGACAAAGCAAATAGAGCAAACACTTTGCTAGACAAAAAGAACCCAACTGCGTATTTGCAGACAATTTTGCCAAAGTCTCTTTGAGATACAAAAGCACGTGTTCAAAGAGCTGTACAGACGATTAAGAACAACACATGTTCTTAATCTAAGATACTTTTCTACTTATTTATCAAGCTAAACATAGGCCTGGAACACTAGGAAGCACAATTATCACTGGTATTCCACTGCCAGTCAAAAGAGCCAACTGACTTAGGAAATATCATGTGCTTTAAGAAGCATTTTCCCAGTTCTGACCCACGTAACTATTACCAGACCCTACGAGAGCACTTCTGTCACAGTAAGCACTGGCAAAACAGACTCAAGAACTGACACAGCTCATTGAGAAAGATTTACCTGAAAGAGAAAAATGCTAAAATAGTTTTAATTCCCTTACACCAGGGGTGGCTATTTACATAATTAACTGTGTAGTTACACAAGGTTTAGCCATTTCGAAGAGCCAACATCCAACCCTATTAAAAGGCCCTGCGACTGAGCTTTCTACTACTAACAATATGTTTTCCACATTTTGTGGCCACAAAGCACCTAGGCCAGCTCTTCATGAGCAGTAAGTCACCCCAAACCCACACTACTTATCTAGAGACTTTATTCGGGATGCGTGGAAAAGCACAAACCGACTGAACCAGGTTCATAAGCAGCCGGGCAAGAATTTAAAGCTGCCGTCACAGCAGCTGACTTTAACTAACGGGGGCACACAGACAGCACTCTCCTCGCTGCCTCCACCTCACGAGGAGCTCCCACGAACCGAAGCTCAGCAGGAAATTAACGACCCGCGCTAATTAACCGCTTCCAGCACGAAGGCGCCGGGAGCTGCCAGCCCGGGGCCCACGGTCCAGGCCCAGCTGAGGCCTCCCCCGACCCGCACCTTCGTCGCTGATGTCGTCCACGAAGTCCTCGGGGTCGCTGAAGGAAAGCTCGTCCTCGGGCTCGGCGGGGGCGGCGGGCGCGGCCTCCCCGGCCTTGTCCTCCTGCGGCGCGCCGGGCTCGGCCGGCGGCTCGGCCTCGGCGGGAGGCTCGGGCTTGGCCTCGGCCTCCCCCCCCTCCTCCTCCTCCTCCTCCTCCTGCTGCTGCTGCTGCTCCTTCTCCTTCCCCTCCTCCGCCGGCTGGGCCTCGGGCTCGGCCTCAGGCTCGGGCTCGGGCTCCTCCTTCTCAGGGCTCTGGCGGCCGGACCCCGGCTGAGGCTCGGCCTCGGGGGGCTGAGGCGCGGCCTCCTCAGCGGCCTCCTCAGCGGCGGCGGCCGCCTGTTGGGCCTCGGCAGGCCCCGTCGGCGCCTCGGGCTCGCCTCCCTCCTCCTCCCCTTCCTCCTTCTCGTCCTGAGGCGGCGGCTCGGCAGGCGGCGGCCCGTCGGGCTGCTCCTCGGCCGGCCCCTGGGCGCGGGGCGGCGCGGGGCTGGGCGCCGGGGCCTGCATGGGGCGCTCCCGGCTCCGCCGCCACGGCAAAGGGAGCGCGGGAGGGGCCGCCAGGGCCATGTGCGCCAGGCCCCGGCGCCTACCACCTGCCCCGGGGGGCGGGGGGAGGAAAAGGGGGGTTTGGCCCGCCGTAGGTTCCGTACGCCGATGGTTTCGCCCCGATCCGAATTCTAAGGAGGCTGATGAGCGTTTGGCTGCCCGCTCGTTGTTCGGCTGGCAGAGAAAAGGGTTTATTTCAAGCTTGCTGCTGCTGTGGTTTCCCCCGCTTCGCGGTGGTTGAGCCCAACATGGCGGCTCTGTGCAGGCTACCGAGGTGGGGTTCGGCCGAACCATTCGCGGAGAAGCGGGAGGCGCCGCGGCAGTTAGCCGGGCGGATGAAGGCCCTCCCTGCGCTTCTGTCACTTCACCGCATTTCTCAGTCCAACTCTATGCAGACAGCAGCAGCACGCTGAGCCGAAATCCGCCCGCTTTCCCCGCCTTAACACCACACGTTCCCCCCTACAACTCCCCGCCGTGGGCTCGCCCGAAGGCTGGCCGTAGTGCACGGGCGCTACCAAACCCACGACAAAGGGGGAGGAGCGGGGCCGGCGACATCACGTTAGCGCTGAGGGGCGGCGGCACCCCCCCGCGGAGCCGCGTGGTTCGGCCCGCCGGGAGCCGCCACATCAAGCGCGGGCCGCGGCTCGCCTCATGGCGGGTCCCGGTTGGGCGCTGAGGGGAGCCCCGAGGGGACCCCAGGGATCTGTGGGGGCTGAAGGGAGGGCAGAGGCTTGCCGTCTGACCCCCAGTCACCGCCAGGCCCGCTGAGAGTTGAGTATAAAAGCCGTCTTCCAGAGTGGTGTCGGTGCTTACAAGGTCTTGGTGGTTTTTAACGGTGTTTTTCTGTGAGGTAAAAACAGGCACTCAGTGTCCCGCACCGCCTGTGAGGTAAAAAATGGTGCTCGCTGGGCCACACCGCTGCCGTGACACTGGTTAGTGGGAGAAGCCTTCCAGAGGGACGGTGAGCCTGGTTCCACGCAGGCGGTCTGTCAGTGCTGGGGTACGGCCAGAGGGACACGACAGATAGCCCTTTCTAATGTTCTCCTTTCTAATGTTTTCCAGTGATCAGAAGCGTTACCTTGGCTGATCCCAGCGTTTTAGTGTGACTTTTACATTGGTAACATTCTTTTCTCTGACACTGGCTAGCAAAGTGACTGAGACAGCCAAACCCTCGTTATCAATTAAATCATTACTTTCAAGGGCTCTTAGGCTGATGCAAAAATACAGATTTTTTTTTTTTTCCCCAGCATGCATGTCAGTATAACATACCCAAATTAGTGAAGAGAATCTGAAATTTGTCTTGGATACCATCCTGAAGTTTCAATGAAGGGTTTAGTGGAAAAAAAACGGTGCTTGAGGAATATTAGTTCACGTGCATTTGCTTCCCAGATAAACACCTGATTTTTTTTTTTTTTTTGGCCTAGAGCTTACTTTCAAATCGTCAAAACACTCAGAACAAGAATGCCAGCATAGAAGTTTCATGAGAAGAGCAGAACAGGTATTGCAGTTAGTAGTTTGAATTTATAATGCATATGCAGTATCTTTCATATTTGATAAAATTTTGAGAAGGTATTTAAAAAAAAAAGAAAAAGCAGCTTTGTAATTTATCAGCTAGTCACAAGATGTCACCCTCACTCTATTCAAATGTAATTGGTTGAGTGTGTCACTTCCAAATTTAAGCTATGGGTAATGTTCGTGAATGGAAATGATGACTGGCACTTTGTTACTTCTCCCACCCCGTTATGTCACGGTAGTTGACCAGACATTTTATTTCCTGAGTTGCAAAAGCACTGATGCGTGAAAGTAAAGAGAAAGCTGTTGCTCTTCCTGCCATCACAAGTATATTTTTTCCAAATACGAGGACATACTGTGGTTCAATCTGGGGTCCCAGCTGGATCCTCAAGATTATATGTCCCTTCTAAGTGCATGCATGCAGTCTCTCACCTATGGTTTACCGCTCGTCACGGTTGCCTGTATTGCTGGAAAAGGCAATTTTCCATATTACTTTTCCTGTTTGCAAGCTGTGTACTACTTCTACAATCACTTTAGTAAAATACTGAATTTAAATGCTCAGTTTGACTTTCCTGTCTTTGCATAGTCTGCTATTTGCACTTTCTCTTACTTTACAGCAAATTTTGATTTATCTTCCTTCCTTCCTTCCTTCCTTCAATTTCCTTTCTGCTATTGAAAACTTTCAAATCCCTTCAGTCCGTGTGCTGCTATCTCACTGCTATTCTTTGTATTCCAGTCCTTACTCAGCAATGAGGGTGAGTGGAACAACTTTTAAAACCACAGATTTTGTCTGGCAGCTGGAGCTTGTTCCTGTAAGTATTCCACATGCAAAAATCCTAATCAATGGGAAGTTTGGGGTAAGAAGTCCAATGAGAATGACTTCTTGTGTAACACAGTTGTCAAAACAGAAACACTTCACGTATTTTGCTAAGTACAAGTGATCTGAGGATGATGGAGCTGAAAATACTGATTCCTAAACTGAATTTGGAAAGAGTAAGGAAGCTCTAATTTTTAAGATCTGTATGAAATTTTTCCTAATACTGATAGAACATACTCAGAACAACCCATTGCAAGACTGGGGCCTCACGTAGTCCTGTACTTTTGCATTACATTTGTTACCTGGAAGTCGCTGGCACATGCTCGCTCTTTCTTTCTCTAGTGATGATAGTTTCTTTATGCTATAGGTTTTCCAGAAGTTTTCGCTGCATTTACAATAAATATGGAAGAGTTCAATAACTTGTGTCAAGTACAATCTTTATGGCCCTGTTCAAAAATTGTTTCAGCAATTGAATTATTTCTTTCACAGTATTTTTCTTCAAGACTCCTTCCATGGATTGCAAAAGCAATCTTCAGTGTAGAATGTCTTATTTATACCAAATAAATAGTTATGCTATTAGCTTAAGTACAGACCAATCAAAGATCTATAGCTCAATGAGAACATGTTGATTCCTTCATTCATTTTCTCAAAAAATGCTATATAGGGGAAAAAATGTGTAGCGCTTAGTTTTCTGAAGTGCTGAGCCTGCAGAACTCTCCACTCGGCTGCTGTATAAACACGATTTGAAGGGCCTCTCAGCATAAATAATGCCATGCTTTCTTAATTTTATACATGGATTTAGTCTGCACCCATGGTTGTGGGGAAGTAGCACTGAGGGAAGAGGCAGAAGGAAAAGGAGAATCAGTCAAGTCATTCATGTCTTTGTAGCAGCATGAAAAATTTCAAGGGAAAGCATTATGATTGTAGTGACAGCTGAAAAAATTCTGACTATAATTTTCTGTGGTTTAGTTCTCTTTACATATAGTGGAGATAATTGTTTATCTTCCAAATATTTATAAGGAACATTAATTAGTGAATGAATCTAATACTGTGGATGTTAGAAACATAAAGCATTATTATGGCTTGGTAGCGTCTTAATCTGGAGATCCAAAATCTATACAAACTTTTGTGTCTTGCTTGTTTGATGGTGTTTTTAGGAAAAGCACTGCGCAAAACATATATCTTATTTTCTACCAGCGTCAGCTGTATCGTTCCTGATTAATAGAGCATAAAAGAAGTGGAAAAAAATATTGCTAATTAAATTAGAGGCATTCATGCCTGAAATTCTTATTTTAGGCAGTTTTAGAAAATGTATTTGCATTTCAGATGTTTGTATTTCTGTGCTTTCCTGAATAGGACCATGTTTGCTTTTACCGTATCTACTTTTATTAGTGCATTCCTTCTGGTGCACAGTATAAAATGCTTCAATTGCTTTTCCTTTGGAGAATACAAACAAAAACAAATTTATCTTCAGTAATGCTTCATAAAAATCTAAATGCATCCAAAATGTAAAAAAAAAAAATATATATTCAGTATAGGAAACATCCCAATTGCTTGACTGAGTTGCAGCAGAAATTAAATGCTGTGGAAAAACTTAAGAAAACACACCAAAAAGTTGTCTTGGTGTATGTTATCTGACTTGCAATGTGGAGTCCAGCCCCCTTTGCTGTATGCCTTCAAGGACAGCCTTATTACCACTGCCACCAATTTATTTCCTCACATAGCACACTGAATTCTGCCTGGAAGTTCACATTCCCATCCACCGCCCTTCTCAGCTTCCAGACGAAAAAAAAAATAATAATTCGATTTTGGAATAAAGCCTGCATTAGGCGTGTGAGCCGATCACTTCTGTAAGACGTCTGAACGACTTAGGATCAACCCCGGCGCGGTTTCGAGGCGCTCCGAGCCCTGCAGCAGCAGCGGGGACAAGCTGCCCCCCCTCTGAGCGCCCGAGCCCCAGCCCGGCGACCTTGAGGCCCGGGACCCGAAGCACACGTTTGAGTTCGGCCTCCTCGGGGCCGTTCCCGTGCCCGGAGGCGCTCGGACGCGCCACAGCCGCAGAAGGAAGGGGCCGGCCCCGGCTCTCCCGCGGGACTCCGGCCGCTGGGAGGCGGCGTGGGCCGCCCCAAACCCCACCGCGAGCGGCCCCCAGCCCCTCTCCCGGCCCCGGCCCCGAGGCGGGAGGCGGCCTCCCCCGGCCGCTCCGCCCGCGCTGCGGAGGAAGGGGAGGGCGGCCGCCGGCCCCCGGCCTCACATGACCGAGGGCTGCCGCGATGGAGGGCGAGCCGCCCGCCGGCACCGCCGCCACAGGTACGGGGCGACGTGGGGCTGCCTCCCGCCGGCACCCGGTGCCCGCCGCCCGGCTCCGGGGACGCCGCTTCTCGCCCCCCCCACCCCCCGCGGGAGGCTCGGGGCTCCTCGGGAGGGCTCGGGGCTGCTCGCCCCGCCGAAACCTGAGGTAAAAAGGGGCCGCCTTGCCCTCCTCGCCCCCCGGGGGGCGGCTCCGTACCGCTGCTTGCTGGCCGAGCCCCCCTCCCGGGCAGGTTTCGGGCTGAGGGGGCGCCCCGCGGCTTTGCCCCCCGAGTCGCGGCCGGCTGTCGGAGGTGCCGGCAGGGCTGGGTTTCGCCTGGTGCATTCGGTGACGCGGTGGGGGCTCGGGGAAGGCTGGCAGGGGCAGACACCGTCCCGGGCGCTGCCTCTCCTCTCCCTGCTGGCCCCAGCCCGAGGAGCGAGGAGCCGCCCGGAGCCGAGCCGGGGCTGGGGTGCCAGCAGCGAAAGGAGCCGTGGGGGGAGCTCGGGGGTGAGTCAGGAAAGAGTAACCGCTAAACTCGCTTAAACTGAGGAAACTTTGAGAGGAAAACGCTTCTCTGAAGTGCTCTTCAAGTGCCTGGAGTTTCACGCTGACGGTTACTGCGTGTTTTGTTTTTTCTCTTTGGAAAGAGAAGCTGGTAGGGGGTCACAGGTGAGTTAATGTTTATGTAGGGTAGGGTGATTCGGTTGGATTATATTCAGGATCCAGTATAAGTGTTCTTTTGATAGGCCTCTGACACTCCTGATGCAGATAACGCATTAATAAATAAATAAATTATTTTGGAATATTTCTGTCCAGGACTGATGTAAGATATTGGGATATTGAGCAGCAGCCTTTGTGGAAAAAATGTCCTACTGTATCAAAGAGAGAGCTCACTCAGGTATGTCTATTACGGTTTTACCATCTGCTTCAGGAGCCTTATAGAGATAAAACTGAGCTGTCTTTGAGTGTTTTTGGTCTGATTCACTTCCACGCTAGTGATGGTACTTCTATAACTGACCTACTCAGCCTTGTTTAGAAAATTCATCTCTCTTTGACAGAGGTTATATTGTGTAAACAGAGACAGCAGCTCATGACCTTAGTGAAATAAAAGTATGCCGTGAAAGGAGGCATCTTTTTAATTTCTAGCATCGTGCTGTGGTTTTGGTGATCTTGGGAATTTGATACTCATACTTTACATTTTCAGAGATCAGCAATTTGTCAGTGAGTATTCTAGTAGGATCTAAATCTCTCGCGTAATACTGAGCATCCTGAAAGGGCCTACTGAGGCGCACCTATAACAGGACACACACATTCTTAATTTCACAAGATTAAAAGTACTTTAACACAAGCAAAAGATAAGATAACATCTAATGTATTAAAATAATTTCTGCTAAGTTACTGGTATTGCTTTTTTTTTTTTTTTGACTCTTGTTCCCCTTTGAGCCTGTTTTGCAATGACTGCAGGGAGCTAATCCAGGTGTGCTGTCTGGAGAGGAAGGGGGGTGTCTCCTTGCCTTCTAGTGGAAAATCTTTAACTGTGTGTGCAGGCAGTGGGGGGGTTTGGTAGGGAACGCCGTACTAGTTGCAGATGGTAGAATTTGAACATAACCACTTGGATTGCCCCCAGAACTTCCGAGTTGTAGTAGGTTGGCATGGGTTGATGGAGAGAAATGGGGCAGTTACAGGCATCAAACTGGTACAAAAGGATGGGAGCTTTTCAACAGAACTTGAGATATGAATGACCTTGTTCAGTACACACAAAATGTGTAAAAAGACCATCCAAAGGCTGGACTGGCACATCATTTTTTAATACTTAACACTTAGGTCAAATTTTTGGCCAGTGTGATTAAGAGGATGAGAAATGTGCAAGGAAGATAAGAAATAAAATAAAGGAAAATTTCTTCTGACAGGGTTTTCTTGGAAAGGGACGTTTGTGGGAACTTGGCAATTTTATAGTTAAGACAAACTGCTGTTGTAAAAGACTTGTGTGGGAATTTAGGTGGAATATAGCTATGTGGCTAACGGCTTTCTGAGAACTACAGTCACAGAAGGAGGCTTCTGCAGAAGACTTGCATGTATTGTGTCTGAATTTTCACGCTTCCAACCTCTTTGCTAGAGCTGGGTGTGAAGGAGGATAGTTCAGCAGTCTTCCACTGGGAGCAGAAAGCTGTCCTAGTCAGGCTTTGACTTCTGTCTCTGTAGCCTTTGCGAACGTTCCTCGATGGACTTTACTCCCTTAATACTGTTACTTCTTCAGTTCATTGTATAGCCCCATCTCACTTTGTATTTGCTACGGCTTGGGACTGTGGCCGCACAGCTGACTGGCTGATGGAATGTGAAGGAATGTGTTCCTTGTATTCCCAGACTGGGAAATTGCTTAATTAATCACTTGATCTAGCAGCACGGTTAAAAGAGCAGGGCACTAGGTTTAAAGTTAGTTCTGTGTTCTGGCACGCATATCTGTGACATTGTAAGGAGATAACTTGCCTTTTTTCTTCCCTCACTTTCTGCCTGCTGGATGTGATGATGATACTTTGAGAAGCCTATAGCTGCAGGGGAATGCAGAAATGCTAGCATTTTTTTTTTTTTAATTATTATTAAATAAAGCGTAGATACTTCACATGAATACTTTTGAGTTGTAACATTACTTCTCTGCTTCATTGTGGAAAGCGCCAAGTCCTGAATAGCAATATGAAATTTAGCAATCTGAAGGGAAGAAAACCAAACCACCACAAAACAACAGAATCATCCCCACGTCCTCAAAATAGAGGAAAAAACAACCCAGACCAGCCAGCACAGAACACGCATTTGATATGCGTACTGAGAAGGCTGGGGATTTTAAGGAGGAAAGCAAAATGTTAGAACCTGTATTCCAACGTCTAGGCTTTTGACAGAGTATATGTTACTTTATCATGTTTTGGTGTTGGATGGTTTGTATTTACAAATGAAATGTTGGGAAGAGGGAAGGCCACAATCACACCATCTCTTAATGAGAGTGAAACTAAGTAAGATAACTTTCCTTGTACCTGTTAACACAGACCTCTCCTTCGTGTTGAACATAGATTTGTGAATTGCTTTTGTTGGTCAAATTAGGCTGATTCTTTTACGTTGCTCCTTTCTAAATAATAACAGTGTGGTTTAAAGTTCCTTATAAAACGTTAGTTGCATACAGTTGTCTCAAAAAGATACGTAATGCCCTTAATAAGAAGAAAGTCCTTTTTTTTTTTGGTGGGACTTCTGTTTTTTTTTTTTTCCTTGTCTTTAGGGGATTTCAAATTATGTTTTTTTATTTTTTTTTAAAAAAAAGGGGAAGGGAATGGACTTGAAATTGTAGCTGAAGTCTGTGTCAGCTTTTAGAGAAGCTGGTATGGACACTGAAAGGGAGTTCTGGAATTAAGGAGGAATGTGTTTGACAGAACAAGGGGGAAAGGCATTTCCATAATTCCTGAGGCTTTTCATGAGAAGACAGAAAGGAAGGGGAAATGCTGATGAATTATATTTACATTGCTGTTAGAGTATGCCTGACCCAGCAGCCTTCAGTTTTGCCAGGAGGAAATCTGAGGTATCGGTGTACAAAAATGCATGGTTCTTTTACTCCCCTGCGTTTCCTGTGAGTTGGATTACCTCTACTCCGTAAGGCCGTGGCCTGTGATAACGAGGAGGAAATCTTAGTTATTTCTCCTAAAGGCTTTCCTTCCTTTCAGATTCCTTTCTGCTTATAGAAGATCTGCCACAAATGTAATAAGTAATTCTATGGCATCTTCTATATAAGCGTGTCTAATAAATTTAGCGGATTAACACCCAAGTATAATACAGAGTTACGCTTGGCAGCCATCTGTGAAACAGAGATAAACCCTCCAAATGTGGCTGACAGAGCCTCAGTGGGGAAGGGAGATCTGCTCTGTGATTTGCAAGCTACGCTTCCAGTCCTTGTATTGCCCCTCTCTCCTACGTGTGCCTGTAAAACTCGTGTGCAGCTAATCAGAGACTTGAAATTCCACACATGTATGGCTGTAGAAGTCTTTGAGTGAGGAACCCAGTAACTCTGCGGAGGGCAGGTTGCTGTCCGGTTGTATGTAAGGGAGCCGTGAGCTCAGGGTGCTAACTACAGCTTGAAATGTGTGGCATAAAGTTTTGGTTGTTCCCGGGATAAGTTTCTCAGCTCCTTTCAGTCTAAAGGCTACCTGACTTCTTACCAAAAAATAAAAAAATGATGCAGTGTTTTCACACTTGTTTTCTTTTATAATAAAACAACAACAAAAAAAACGGGCTATGCTTTGAATGCTTCTTTAAACTTCTATTTCTTGTCTTCTTGCTGCCTGTCTGTTTGCTCATGTGTATTTTTTTTAGCTTTTATTTTAAATTGTTTTCAGTTATACCAGGCTACTTCCTTATGTCTTATTGACAACAGATTGAGAAACTCTACTGTAGCAAAAGGATAGCTTTTACAAAAAGCTGATTGAATTTTATCTGCTTCCCTGTATGGGCATCCATTCCCTACCTCCTTTCTATATTCATTTACTGCTCTATTTATATAAACTTTGTTAGATGATGATCTGAGACCAAAGGGAATGTTTTCAAAATTAGCTGTTCTCAAGGAGCGCGCGTGATGGGAAACATTAAGTGTGTTGTTACAATGCATGTAAATCCTTGTATTGGTTGAACACAGGAGCTCATACCAATGAGTTCACACTATTATCCACCATTCCTGGCCAGGGCTCTCGAGGCTGTTTCTGAATTGACTCTTTAGTAAGTAGAATGAAAGGTGGGCTGATGAATAGTTTAAGGATACATTCTTCTGCGGGGTTAATGTTAATGCCAGAATGGTGTTTTCCAGACCAGGTTAACAGTTCCAAAGTAATCTTACAGTGTTCTCAGACTGGTGTTTGGGGGTGCACGTTCACCCTGACTAGCTGTCTTGTTGATGTGGAAGAGATGATTAGTTAAACAGTAATTATTCAGACTTGTTTGTATGACTTTAGATATTTAGACAAGGTGGGATCTAAAGAAGCTACAGAGTATTTCAGGAAGAGCCGGACGTGTGAAGTGCTGAGAAAAGAAGGTATTTCCTGAAGGTGAAGTTTAGAAAGCAAATTTAGAGAGTAACTTGATGAAAAGTGGCAAAGCATTTCACATGAAAGAAGCAGCATGACTGATTTGATGAAGGAACGTCGAGTCTTGACTAGATCTGGCCGTGGGGCTTCGCTCTGCACTTGTCTTTGGGGTAACGTGGGTTCAGGTCTCTGTAACGAGTAGGAGAGACCTCAACATCGGGGGCTGACAGTTTGGATCATGCATCAGATTTCAGGAGTTACGGATGAAATACTGAAGGATTCACAGCTCATCCTGTTGGTCTTTTCTCCCGGTACTTACTTTTCCCACTGGGGGTTTTAGTAGTTCAGATGGTGCCGAGCCCCAGAGCAGGGAGCAGTTTGTGCCATGAAATTCCTGCTTTGTCTGCTGGCCAGCAGGAAAACGGAAAGCAGGGAGAGTGGTGCAGCAGGCAGGAGGAGCGTTGTGCTGGTGCAGGTTGGCACTGCTCTCAGGAAGCAGGTGGGCTGCATTTTGGCTAGCCTCTTTGGGGAGACTGGCTCGCTGTGACTTCCTCTGAGAGGTGAGCTGCTGGTTCAGCACCACAGAGGACTGTGGAATTCCGTCAGGGTGTGCGTGCGTGCATGGCAGAAATAACAAAATCTCCCGTGTCACATTGCATCTCATTGATGTGTCTTGAGCAATTAAAACCAAGAATTACAAGGGCGTGCACCCGGAGAACCGCTGCTCTGGGGAGTGAGGCTGCCTTGTGCACTTCATGCTGCTCTCTTTGTGTATTTTTAGGGCTTCCCCTTGGGAGTATGGTTTATTATAACCGTGCTGCACCATCAAGTGTCAGGTGGGAGGATTTTACTACAGGAGAAAATCGTGTAAAGATCGTGTGCTTTATTCTCTGAATTTGGAGTTTTCTTTCTTCCTTTCCTTCTCAGTTCAGCATCTGTCTGAAAAGCGGATACACAGATGTGTGTGTTACCACTTTATCCAGCAGTGTCCCTTGTCAGCGTTGAATTAGCTCACGTTTTCACTACAAATTTCTGGTAATTAACTGGAGCTCTTCAGAAGCTGTTTGTAGGTGGGGTTAATAGGCGATACATTATTCCATTAAAGCAGAGGTGTTAAGACTTGCTTCTCTGAGTCACGTTTGCAGGAATCTGGAGCCTGATGAGACATGTGGGATAAGGTCATTTGTCCTGGATTAGGTTTGGTTTCCTTAAGCCATTTACAAAACAAAGGCTGCAACTGTCTATCTGAGGGATTGGAGGTTGCCTCCCCATTTTCCAGGGCCTTGAGCACATGAAGGAACAGGTGGGAAATCCTTATCAGGAGGTCAGGGCTGTCAAGGTAAAGTTATGAATCTGTATCTTCCTGAGGGAACTTCTCACCAACCTTTTGAACTATGTATCAAGGCTCACAGGAAAACTTCTTGCTTCTATAGTGCTACTGTCTTTTTGTGATATCAAAATTTTAGACGTGTTTAAGTGCTGTAACTTTGGCACACTTGCAAGGAGGGGATTGTTAATACTGCTCAGCTTTTCTAGGTGGGTTTTCATCGGTGGATACAACTTGTTTTGTAAAAGAACTTGCTCACAGTATCCCTTTTAACCAGATGTATGCAGAGAGGAAGCAACCCCTCTGTTCCAGACCCAGGTATGGGTTGAACAGATTCCAGGGTTATGGCCACATTTTTCACCCTGTTGCTGGCTTTTCATATGTGTAAGATGGGTGGAAAAAGTGATAGCTTTGTGAAAACAGGGTAAGCTGTGTTTGCAGTCACACAACATGTAGTTATGAAGTCAAGTTCAGATAGTGGGCTTGGGTCAGTCATTAAGAGAGCATTCCAAATCATCCTCTTTTCCCCTTCTTTGGTGTAGTCTGCCTTCCAGGGCCATGCTCTTAGAGCCGTCTTTATTCACTTTTGCATCTTGCTGAGAATTAGTTAGGATTTCTGTCTGTCCAAAGCTATCCAGCTATAGCTGAATTCACTGTAAAAACCAAAACCAAACCACAACAAAATAACCCTATCCTGTTTATTTTTTAGCTACAAGCAGTAGAATCAATGTATTTGGAAGCTATTTCCTGAGCTAGCTGTGATGGAGTAAACTGTCTTGTTGGTAGACATTACTAGGATCCTTGTTCTCCTGCTATTGAACTTAACGTATTGACATAGTAAATTACCACAAATCATGCATGCTCTAGCATATTGTCATACACTTTAATATAATTATGTCAAGCAAAGTGTCTCTTTCCTTTGTAATGGCCTGTGAAATTAATGTATTAGATTTCTGCAGTGCAGTAAAATAGCACATTTTCTTCACTTCCATGAGTTGTTATAGGCAGGATCCAAAAGTGCTGAGCTAGGGTTTCGTTCATTTTGGCAGATCCTGCTGTGGTGGGAGCTGGACAGACAGGAAATGCAGGCCTCCTAGCTGATTCACGGAACAAATTTGGCCTGTGATTCTTCTTTTGCTTCGTGGAGATGGCTTTCTGACTCGGTGTAATTGGTAGCGCTCCTGGGTGTAGCGAAGAGGGAGGTTCCAGTGTCTCGAACGTGTGGGAAGTAGCATAGCCTCCTGGGGGAGGAGTGGCTTCGGTGCTCTTCTGGTCATGTTGCACCACTGCAGGAGCACCGAGGGAAGAGAATATTTTAAGGCTCCTTCTTTCAGTTTATCTTTGCAGGGTCTACTGGACTGTTTTTCCCTTTTTGTCTTTTAGATTTGGCAAAGCCTCCAGTAAATGAACCGAGGGAACCGGAACAATTTCTAATGCAGGCGCCCCAGGGAAATCCACTGCTGCTTTCCCACACCCTCCAAGAGCTATTGAGCAAGGATAGTGTGCAGGTGGAGCTTATACCTGAGAAGAAGGGCCTTTTTCTGAAACATGTGGAATATGAGGTTTCCAGCAAGGTAATGTGAACAAGCAATGCTCTTAGTGAGAATGTGCCTTCTCAGGAATGTCCACGCAGTTGCTTTTGGCAAAGTCTCGTCTGATTTGATAGGCGTGTTGGGTGATGCTGGTTTCGAGTAGGCCGGTTGTATTGATTTGCTTTAAATGCACCAGCCCAGTGCTTTCTTGACCTATGTTTTGGCAGTATGATACATCTTGTAGCTGAGGTCTGATGCGTAGTCGGCTAGTTCTGCAAAGTGAGTGGATACCATTAGAAGTGCTAACCCACCTGAGCTCTCTAGAAAAGCAGATGTATAGCATAAATGGAATGATTCCGTAACGGATTGGTGTCTGCTACTGCATATCTCAGACTATTTAGAGCTTGTGAAGAAATCATATTGGCAGTGCTAAACTGCAATCCTTTATAAACAGAAAAGGTACTGCAAATCCTTCCGCAGAGTCTAGGCCGCTTCCAGAGTACTTGCCCTAATCCTGACCTCAGGGTTCTGCTCTTGGTATCAGTGAAGACTGAAGGTGATGTATCTTTTCTTATTTACGGCACAGCCAGTGAAATAGCTCTCCAGGATCTTCTGTATGTTTTTTCAAGAAAGAAATTGGTTCTATTCAAAATGGACCGTGAGCAATTTGCAGCTCCCAGGCCACCAAAGCACCAGTTAGTGAATAGCACTCAAACCATTGTGGTCACCGTTGTCGATATTCAGCATCACGTTTGGGTCCCTTACCTGCAGTGACGGCTGGGGCTTTAGGCTGATGTCTGTAAGTTGCTCAAAGACTGTTGTGTGGGGGAAAAGGGCAGACAGGGAATGTTTCTGTGGGTTCCTTAGGGCTCTGGTTCTGCCTGCAATATCAAGACACTGGACTGAGACCCTGGTGGTCTCTCTAGGTATTAAATTTAGGAAGAAACCGTTGCCAGTTCCTTTCAGTTGCTGTCATCCCTCTCAGTTCTAGCTGTAGAACTATGCTTCTGGGAGAAGAAACAGCTTGGCTTTGCACTTCGTCTAAGACCTGCAACACAAATCAGCATCAGATTTCAAATCAGACAGGGGGAGGCCCTAAGGGCTGTAGCCGTTGTGCTCCAGTTATAGGTCTCCTTGCTTTATTTCTGAAAATTCATAGCAGCAGAGTAAGGGGTGCGTGATGTGCAATGCAAAAGTAGTGAGAATGCATATAGTCATATGTAGTCTTTCTTACTAGCTGTTCAGTAGATCAATGTGTAGTAGTAGTGGTTGTTTTTTGGTTTTTGCTTTTATTTTTAATTATTTTTTAAGGACTTTTACCTCTCAATTATCTCCTTGTAGTTGCCACTTAACTCCTTTTGGAATGAATACCCAGTTTCCTTGGTCTGTTCTACATACTGATCTGAGAAAGGCAGAGTTAAAGGCTAAGGTTTTAATGGATCTTTAAATGTTTGTTTATAGATCTAGCATCAAGGTCTCTCTTTGTCTTATGAGGTTCACTTAAAAGGTCAGTCATTTGGGCTAATACTTAACGTGATCTAAGTTTGTTTTGCCACCTCTGGATCTGAAGCTGATTTAAGGAAAGTTCCCAAGAGCTAAAGCAGGCACTTGCAGTACTTCAAGAAAGGAGCTCTTTAGGGCGCTTGAGTATTGGCACTAGTTCTAAGTGTTCTGTCTAATTTGAAAGAACAGGGAGTTTGAGGGAGTGGGAGTGCGGAACCACTACAGATTTAGATATGTTTGCCATTTTTTAGGAAACTACTTCTCCTTTCCATTTCCTCTTGTGTGTGAATGGAGTGTGGCATACACTTTTACCTGAAATCTTACTCTCATAAGAACGTTACCTCTATTCATAATGGAAGGGTGGCTGCATTTAGAGACTTCTCTCCCTCTTTCCCATCACAAGACCTCTAAAAATAAGGAATATTTTATTTCTGCAGCCTCTCTGTGAGATTTTCTTCTTTTCTTTTCTTTTTTCTTTTCTTTTTTCTTTTCTTTTTTCTTTTCTTTTTTCTTTTCTTTTTTCTTTTCTTTTTTCTTTTCTTTTTTCTTTTCTTTTTTCTTTTCTTTTTTCTTTTCTTTTTTCTTTTCTTTTTTCTTTTCTTTTTTCTTTTCTTTTTTCTTTTCTTTTTTCTTTTCTTTTTTCTTTTCTTTTTTCTTTTCTTTTTTCTTTTCTTTTTTCTTTTCTTTTTTCTTTTCTTTTTTCTTTTCTTTTTTCTTTTCTTTTTTCTTTTCTTTTTTCTTTTCTTTTTTCTTTTCTTTTTTCTTTTCTTTTCTTTTCTTTTCTTTTCTTTTCTTTTCTTTTCTTTTTTCTTTTCTTTTCTTTTCTTTTCTTTTCTTTTCTTTTCTTTTCTTTTCTTTTCTTTTCTTTTCTTTTCTTTTCTTTTCTTTTCTTTTCTTTTCTTTTCTTTTCTTTTCTTTTCTTTTCTTTTCTTTTCTTTTCTTTTCTTTTCTTTTCTTTTCTTTTCTTTTCTTTTCTTTTCTTTTCTTTTCTTTTCTTTTCTTTTCTTTTCTTTTCTTTTCTTTTCTTTTCTTTTCTTTTCTTTTCTTTTCTTTTCTTTTCTTTTCTTTTCTTTTCTTTTCTTTTCTTTTCTTTTCTTTTCTTTTCTTTTCTTTTCTTTTCTTTTCTTTTCTTTTCTTTTCTTTTCTTTTCTTTTCTTTTCTTTTCTTTTCTTTTCTTTTCTTTTCTTTTCTTTTCTTTTCTTTTCTTTTCTTTTCTTTTCTTTTCTTTTCTTTTCTGTGCAGCTGATGGTAGAAAATTAATGGAAATGCTACTGATTGTCCAGCCTGTGTATTGATTTTTTTTTAATTTTTTCCTCTATTGCAGAGATTCAAATGCTCGGTCTACAGGAGATACAATGACTTTGTGGTGTTCCATGAGATGCTGCTGCAGAAGTTCCCGTATCGCATGGTGCCAGCACTACCACCCAAGAGGATGCTGGGAGGTAAATTTGGGTCGGTCTTTTGTCTGGAGGAGTTGCAGTGTGGGTGTGATCAAGATGAAACCAATGAAAATAAATACTTGAAAGAATTGAATGTCCTTGCTTCTGCTTGGCTCAGAAAACAATTCTGAGAATTTAATAAATGATTTGGAGCTGTGAATTATTGCTGTCCCAGAAGTCTTTATAGGTAACACAATCAAAAATTTCAGTGTGTGTGTCTTTTTTTTTTTTCCCCCCGTACATCTTGGTGTTTAATAACCTTTCTGGTAAGATTCAAGGAGTAATTCTACAAAAAAGCATGGCAGAGTTGTGGCTATCATATTTTTAGGAAAATAGGTTATGATGATCATGTGTGCTTTGTGATGATCATATGATCTTTTGTAGAATTGCTACCGTGCTGTTGAACAACTCAAGTATGTAGCGCAGCGTGCTGTTTTGTGAGGTGCTCAGAATAGGAAAGGTTAGTGGAAATACCATTGTTTTTCTGGAGTGAGAGAAGACTAAACATAAAAAAAATAAATAATACATTATAAGGCTTTAGACTGCAGAGAAACTTACTGTGTAAAAACAACAGCCAGTATGTAGGATAACCAGAAATTAAAAACTGAGGCTGGAATGTCAGTTCACTCAGGTATATTGTAGCTATTAGAACAGAAGCCAACAAAGTATCCCAAGACTGAAAGCATGTTGAAGTTCGTTCTGCTACATTTTTCAATAATCAAAAATACTGGCATTGTTTTAAAACTTTTATTATTTAAAATGATGCATATCTGTATAAAATTCTATCTTGTTTTATGCTTTATCTGTGGAAGAAAAAGCTTTTCATTGGTTTGTCTCCTGCCTATGCTGCTAAGCTTGTTTCAAAAAATAATTGATTTCAGTCAAGGAGTCTGTGTATTGCTACAATAAAAAGGAACTGGTAAACAGTGAACAGAGTAGGATTTATAGCAAACCAGAACAAGGCAAAATAATACTATTGAAAAGCTTCAATGGTCATATTTTTTTTATGATGGAATGCGAATTGTAAAGACCTTTCTTTTGAGGTTGTGAAAACCGGTCTGTTGAATTTGGCCTGATTCAGTGTTCTCAGCCAGATTTTCCAGAATTTCCACTTCATGCAACACCTGTGAGCAAAGTGACCTTCTCTGATTTATCTTGGTGGAGAGAGGATGCTTGAAAGAAGTTTCCAATACATATGCTTTGTCAGTTGCTTATTTCCTGGCGTTTCTGATGTGTTGATACTTCTGTGCGTTCACTGGTGCATTTCTTCCCATACATATCAAATGTTTAAAAAAAAAATCTGGCAGGATTTGTTCCCAAACTGCGCTAGTAGTACAGTCCTAACATAGTCCAAAACTGCGTGGAGGCAGAGAGTGGTGATTGCCTTTAGTCCAGTTACTCTGTATATAGAAAAGCTGTGTAAGTGGTGTTAAATAGAAACTGCAAACAGGAAAAAGGAAATGGAATGGGTAGTTCTTGTTTCTGAGTATGTTAATGTTCTGATAAATGGAACTGTACAGCGCAGTATTTGACAGATCAGTGTAGATGTGTGACTCTTGCACGTTCCTTAGTCCCACTGCCCGATGGATAAAGCTGTGTGACTTGTACGCTCCTGTAGTAAGTTACTCTCTTACCTCCGTGTTGGTGTAACATGGTCTTGGTAAAACACGGCATAACATCTGTCTGTCAGATGAAGGAGGGTTGATAGTCTGCTCTGCTCATTTTGGAGGATGGCAGCAAACTGGGACAGATCATGTAGGAAGTGAGTGGATGACTTCTGAAATCTCCGTGTAGGCTAAAGTACGAACAAACCACAATCAAGATGTGGAACACTAATGAATGAAAAAATAATTTGATGATCACCTTACTAAAGATAATTATAGAGACTTCCTGCAGCCTGTAAACTCCCAGCTTAAACGTGAAGGCACCTTTTGTAAATTTTAGGTATCCATTTGCCTGTGCGTTCTTTTAATTTCAGTTCTGCTACTTCCTGTTCCTTCAGATTTATTTTGATATATTTTTCCACTTTTCCTGAAAAGATGCTAGCATCTCTGATTTACTGCTTTGCAGCAGTATCACCTGATTGAACCTCTTTGCTGCTTCAGGAAGAAAGATGAGCTGAACTTCTTTTAGTTTAATAAGTAAAGACTTTGGGTGGATGTACTGCAGACTGTGATGCCGATAGATCTTCAGAGTACTTTCAGAAGTCTGGCATGAAAAAGATGGGTGCTGATATTGATGAAGCAACTGGATAAAAACACAACAACAACACAACTTTATTCTCCCCCTACCCACAAAATGTCTAAAAGTGCAGAGGAGGCACATTTGAGGGTGAAACACACTGAAGCTACCTTTTCAGAATAGTGAGCAAGAACTATAATCATCTGTGGGATGATCAGTTTGAAACTGGCAAGTGGTGGTGTGATTTGCATTGCAGTAGCACCCAGGAGTCCCAAACAAAATGAGATCTCCTTTGGAGGCCACCTACAGAATTCATTCAGAGGACTAAAGATATTTGCGTCCCCACAGTTTCTAAGCAGAGGGTTCAGATCTTAGGCTCAGTTGTTTGTCCTGCTTACTTGACCCGTCCTGTGGAAATCCACCCAGGGATATAAGTACAGGATTTCGGTAAGATGTAAAGAACCACTTGAAGGAATTGTTGTCCTGGTGGTCAGTCTAAAAGATGTTTTTCAGAGAGCCAACGGAGTGCCGGTGACCATTCTTTGGTTTTGTTGAAGTGCTTTAGCAAGGTTTATAAGTGTAAGGAAATTATTGGACTGAGTGCTTTCTTTTTTCTCTTTCTGAGCAGCTGTAATATGTGGTCTATTAATTGAAGTTTAATGTTCCTTCCTGTAGCCGACCGAGAATTCATAGAATCAAGAAGGAGAGCTCTGAAGCGCTTTATAAACCTGGTGGCTCGACATCCTCCTTTCTCAGAAGATGTGCTCTTGAAGCTCTTTCTGTCGTTCAGCGGCTCAGTGAGTACTTGTTAGTGATAGTCTGAGTTTGCACACCTTCCCGTAACTGCTTTCCTGGGCACAGAGTTCAGAATTGCTTTTGACTTACACATTGTTGCTCCCCGTGACAAGGAACATTTTCTCTCAATAGATATTTCTGCAGCTGGAAAGGGGAATGTAATTTCATTTGATGCCAGGATTTTGAAAATGGTAGCTGTTCTTAGGGGAATACGTGTTACGATTTCCCTTGAACTAAACCTAACCTGGATAAAGCTGTATCTGCTAAATTGTGCCTTACTATGATAATATGAGAGAACCGTGTGAACTGCCTGTGTTTCATTTAGTTTTTGCATGTTCGTTTGATTCTGTCTCTTCTTTAGGACGTACAGAATAAACTAAGAGAGTTGGTCCAGGGAGTGGGAGATGAATTTATGACCTGCAGATTAGCTACCCAGGCCAAGGTATGTATATGTATTGCTTGCAACATAGAATTCGGATTTAAATGGCTCTTTCCTCTGGGTAAATGAGTTACAGCCTTTGTTTGGTGATAGAGACCTTAGGTAGGGGAGAGTTTCCAGAGTTT
This sequence comes from Anser cygnoides, assembly GCF_040182565.1. Lineage (NCBI taxonomy): Eukaryota > Metazoa > Chordata > Aves > Anseriformes > Anatidae > Anser > Anser cygnoides. The sequence continues at coordinate 5,223,807 of NC_089887.1, forward strand.
GAAAGACTTTTAAACTTGTAATTTTTATAGAAAGTATATTTGACTCTTAAAGACCTGATATTTCTAGCTAAGTAGTGGTTCATGAACATGAGAAAGATTAAAGAGTGAATCCTGCTCAGAATGTGTTTCTTACTAATTAATTGTATTTGCATACCAAACAAATGAGCATACCACACCATCTAAAAGCTAATATCTAGATTGATATCTTCCACGTGTGTTCATGTCATTGTTCTTTATTTTTCTCCCTGTGGGAGAGTAATTTGGATTGTTTTAGAGAAGTCAGAAGTTCTGCATTTATATGCTTATCTTAGTGATTAGTGCTGCGGCAGATTTTAAGCATACATTTACTTTGCTCATTGAGCAATTTTAGATTGAGTTGTTGTTCAGGTTCCTGCACTGCTAGCAGAAGATTTTGCAATCGGAGCTTAATTCAGGCTCTTACCGGTGATGCACAGGTCAAAAAGAGCTTAGCTGAACTTTCAGTACGTGCTTGACTTTGCAATACTGGCAGTTAAGTAGCTTCAGATCAGAACCTGTGGGCTTGAAACCTCACAAACCCCATTTTAAATTCATAGTAGAGTTGCAGATTTTGCCAACTCTGTCTGCACCCTGTATTTGAACCTCCTTCTACCTCTGAAAGTTAGGGGTGTTTGTATGACGTCTGACTTGGAGATCTGAATTGCAAAGCTGATCTCTTCAGGGTTGCTGCAGGGTGGAGAGAGAAGGAGAGTGCAGAAGAGAAGTCTGTCTCTCTGCTGACTATATGATATGCCTAAAATTAAGATATGGGAGTATGCGTCTGATACATCCACTAGTAATGTCTCTTGCACTTCTTCAGGACTTCCTTCCAGCTGACATACAGGCCCAGTTTGCTGCCAGCAGGGAACTCATCAGAAATATTTACAATAGCTTTTACAAGCTTCGGGACCGTGCAGAGAGGATAGCTTCTCGAGCCATTGATAATGCCTCAGATCTCCTCATATTTGGAAAGGAGCTAAGGTAGGTTGGGAGAAAGAAGATTTGCCAATGTGAACATTTCTGCTGTTGCTTCATAACTGAAAACTGTTGTGAGGTTTACTTGCAAATGGTCTGGTAAGAATGGGTATTTCAGTGCATGCTGTAGGTTATTATCAAGTTTTCCTACTGCAAAAGACGAAAACGCGTGCTTTCCTCTAGGGTTGCATTCCATAGACCAACAAAAATAAAGTGCAATATTTTGACGTTAAGGTACTGACCATGTTACCTCTTCCCCCAGTATATTCACAGCACTGCTTCTGTGGCTGTGCAGTAGTAGCTCTGCACTGTGACCTGTTTAGACATTTGAAACTCTGAACTGCTTTCTGCAAATTAGTGCATGTGCTTGGTGGAGTTTGTCTCCTAGTTTTAAACATTAATTTCTGTTCTCCTAGTGCTTTAGGCTCAGACACTACACCGCTTCCTTCCTGGGCTGCGTTGAATAATAGCACATGGGGGACTCTGAAACAAGCCTTGAAGGGTCTGTCTGTTGAATTTGCACTTCTGGCAGATAAGGCTGTGCAGCAGGTGAGTTATTTATTTATTTTTAACTTTTTGTAAAACGAGGAGGGTGCATTGGTGTCTCTAGTTTCATCTTGAATCACAGTTTCTGTGGGGGTAGGCACTTAAAAAGTTTAAGAGGGACATAGTAATCCAAAGGTGCATCCTCAGCCACCAGCCTGCTTGTTCATGCTTGAATGAAAAACCTGGACTGTGTTTAAATGGGGAAAAATATAATGGGCAAAGGGGTGGAGAGAAAGGCCTGCTTTTTTTTTTTTCCTTTTAAATGGTTATCGGACAAGTTAAGTTGTACTGCTCCACTGAGCCGTCCAAAAACCCTGCGTTCTCTTATTTACCTGCTGCAGAGAATCCAGAAGAATTTCTGAATCAAGTTTTGACATTCACGTTACTTAAACACTACATGAAAGTCATTCAGACAGAAGTGTCATATTCCCGTGTAAGCGTACAGCGTGATAATGGCTGTTAGAATGATGTGACATCGTGACAGTCTGGGAAGCAAAAATAATAGTTTTGTCTTCTTCTCATCTCCTTGTGTTAAAATACTTAGTGTGCTTTTATAGATCTGTTGGACTGGTTCTTTTTTTCTGCAGTTTATGCTCCAGAGAGCTCTATTGATATAGGAAGAAAAGGCAGTATTTAGAAAAAGGTGGAAAAAATAAAGTGGTGAAACTTAGCTTGGTGTCTCATTTGTGCTTTCTGGTGCATGAACTATTATGGGGAACATGCAGGTATTTATAGATTAATGGATTAGTTATCTCGTAAGAAGGAAAGATGAAAGATTGGAGAAGTCTGCAAAAGCAAGAAATTCGAGGCAGAGAAAGCTGAAAGGACTGACACATGCAGGACTGTGAAACTAACTCCTCTTGTTATAATGATCAGTCAATTGGAAAAGCTGTTCCTGCTCCAGTCAGATCTTTGTTCTGCAGACTAAAGACTAAATGCCACTGTGACATCTGAAAGATTTTTGATGCAGTTGTGTAACCGTTGATATGCCCTGGGGAATACTGTGGAGGGCCTGCGTGGTGTAAGGATGTGAAGAGCTGTGATGTTGGTTCTTGCCAGGCTTACATAAAATGTACTTTTTCCTTGTTTTCTAGGGTAAACAGGAAGAGAATGATGTGGTGGAGAAGCTGAACCTTTTCCTGGATTTACTCCAGTCCTATAAAGTGAGCTCTGCTGTTCTTCTGCCAATGAAAAAGTTGTTTAGAACAAGCTTGTGCTTCTTAGAGGGTGTAACGCCAGCTAGATGGAAAACTGTGAGGCCAGTTCAGAGGCACACTGGGCATCTGGCAGAGGGAGGGGAGTGGCTGTTGGCCTTAGCTCTGTAGCCTTACTGATCAGCTATTCTTGTGATGAGATCTTGCCAAATGGCAAACCCTGCAAGAAATTCAGAAATACGACTGCTTGAATTACATGGATCAGCTAACCATTTTCCAGATTTAGCTGCTTTTGAGTCAAAACAGTGAATTAAATGGCTACTGCTAGGCTCACGGAGACAGTTCATGAGTTCAGTCACAAATGAAAGCATTTCTGTTGATATTAATCTCACAGTCAAATGCACTTTTTAGAAGCACCTAGCGAAACTGTGCTTGGTAGCTGCTCCTGACATTCCCAGGCCTGGACTGAAATAGAAGGGCACTGGCAATCTATTACTATGACTAATTGCCAGCACTTAATATTGAGAAGGTCACGGAAGATAAGTGGCCTGATAAGATCCAAAACGTTGGCTGAAGTGATGCTCCAGATTGCTTGGACCCGTACCACTGAGCTTAAGTGGCAGTTCAGTTTCTTGAATTCCCATCTGACAACATTTTTTTGACCCTCTTGAAAATAGAAACAAAAATCCGCAGCGGAGAAATTACAAAGCGTGATGATGTGTTTATGTTCCTGATGTACTTGGCTTGCCTCTGCCTGCTGTCCCTTAGCACTCTGCCCGGTTCCCACTAAGTACCTGGTTTTGTTCCTTTTTCCTGTAAAGGACCTATGTGAAAGGCATGAGAAGGGGGTGTTGCACAAGCACCAGCGAGCATTGCATAAGTACAGCATGATGAAGAAGCAGATGATGAGTGCCACAGTGCAGAACAAAGAACCAGAATCAGTGGAGCAATTGGAGTCTCGGATTGTGGAGGTAGGGCAGATACCTGTGAGAGCAAATGGTGGTAGTGGACTGCTGTAATGACACCACTATGCCGCTCAGTCGTATCTGCAGAAAGCCATTAGACATGGTAACTCGTACTTCGGGTAATTTGAGATACCTGCTGTGCTTCAAGGAAAATGTATTTGTTTTCCTCTCTACTTCTTACTGGCTCTCTGGCAACATGTCATTTGCAGGAGGTGGGGAAAGCAGCAGTCTGCGCGATGGAAAGTGCAGTTGCTGTCCTATCAAATGGGTCCAGGCGCTGCTTTTTTAGGTTCTTGTTAGGTGTTTGAATTGCCGGAGTGGTGAGGAATGCTGTTTTCTCCTGCTGCAAGTGAACCTCCTTGGCACTGTCTTCCTGGCATTGTATTTCACTGCATTCCTCTTCTTTCAGCAAGAAAACGCTATCCTAACTATGGAGCTGCGGAATTACTTTTCTTTGTATTGCCTGCATCAGGAAACACAGCTCATCCACATCTATCTGCCTCTCACCTCTCACATCTTGGGGGCCTTTGTCAACTCCCAGATCCAGGGTCACAAAGAGGTGAGTTCTTCTGGCCTATGCTCTTTTTCCCAAAATACGAATGAGAATTTTGAACTGATTTATTTTCTCCTGCGGGTCTTCCTCCTCTAAGCATCTGTCCAGCTCAGATCTTTTAAAACTTCTTAATAAGTTACCTAAGATATTTCCAATAGGGAGTGAGGATCAAGGCTAGCCCTTCACCCTTTTAAAAGACTGCATCTTCTTATAGCAAGTTTTTTGTTGTTTTCTTTTTTTCTTTTCTCATCTGTGTGTGGCTTTACCCAGAAGGTAAAAACCCAACTGTTAAATAACTAGCAATTCTGTAATGAATGATGTGTGCTTGCTAAATGAATCTGTTTTTTTGCTGTGCTACACAGGAATTATATGACAAAGAAGAACTTCCTTGTTTGCTCTTTAAATCTGAGCTCCCTTTTGTTAATCCCTAACTATGACCTTCAACATTCCCCATGCACAGACTCTGTTGCGTTCATTGTATTAGAAAAGTTTTTACAAGTGCAGTTTGTTTCTTTCCTTCAGTGAAGGAATTTGACCAAGGTATGGGAAGCTTCCCCTCCGTCTCTGCTCAGTCAGTGGGGCAGTCTGGGTCCGCTGGACTTCTCCAAAGTGCTTCAGGAAATTTGTGTTGTGGTTTTGAGTATCCTGAAATTGCTGCTAAAATACAGTGTGGTGAGATACTAACCTATTCTTGTTGTCTGTTTTCTCTCCCTTTTTTCCCCATAGATGAGTAAAGTTTGGAATGAGTTGAAGCCGAAATTGAGCTGTCTCTTCGTGGGATCTAGCAATATGCCAACTCCACCATTGTCACCTCCAGAGGGAAACTTCTTCTCCAATTAATATTCTGAGCATCTAGCATGGAGCAAGAAGTGCAATCAAGGGAGGGGTGGGACCTCTACCTCCAGATGTTAGAATGGATCCTCCAAACAGCTTTTTTTTTTTTATAAATACTGCTGCTTTGAGCTGCTCTCTGATTTAGACAGACTGGATGTGGGGCAGAACATACAGTCGTAAAGACAGTCTCTTAATTTTGAAATGCTCTGGGGCAGAGCTGATTTTTGTTATCCAAAAGACACTCATTACAGGGTCAGGATGTGACATGGTGCAGTGAGGGCTGCAGCGTTACTGCTGCTGCCTCTGCGTCTTGTACTAACAGCCCTCCAATGATGTTTATCTGCACACATGTGGACAAACTTCTAAAGTACTGAGATGAACAGGATATCTGAAGCACTTGCTTACAGAAGGGGGGTGGATTGCTGTTTAAGCTTGGGAGGGCTTGTGTTAGAGGTATATGTGCATAAGGAAAGCTGAAAGCCATCCCATTGATAGTTGTCTGGATTTGATTTCTTACTGATAGGCTTTAGAGAGAAAAAACAACAACAACAACAAAAAACACATGAACAAAGTGGTTGGATTCCTTAACCCAGCTGGGCAGAGGTCAGTGCCGCTGTGACACAGCAATTTTCCCAATGTATGTCAGTGTTGATTCAGTTCGTGGTTGCAGGGCAGCCTAGGGACTTGCTCACATTTTTCAGTTTGGGGCCAAAGATGACTGGGTTCAGGAACTCAGAGGAGTTTGCCTGGCATAAATGAGAAAAGAATTGAATGAAACACTCCTTAATTGTAAACCACTCCTATTACACAAGCAGAACAGCTACAGGGTAGCTTGTTTGTTTTCTTCTGGAGGTTCTGACATCTATCTGCTGAGTAGCTGTTCAGGGCTATTGGAGAGCTGCTGACCCGTTGGCTGGTGTTTCCTCTGGTCTAGTATCAGATGAAGTATCCTGTTAACACCAGTTACACCAGTAGGCTGGGATGCAATGTTGATGAAATTGATTAGCAAAAATCAGTATTGATCAGGATATTACTGTCTTTTCTGGCTCTGGATAACATTGGTGTGTGAAGAAAAGACAATTGAAGTGACAGTTCTTTATCTCTAAAAAGAGCACGGCCCTCAGTAATGTTTTTTTTTTTTCCTGACTGTGATAAAGGGACTAAACATTTTCCATGTCTCACTTTGTATCTCCAGTGACTTTCCCTCATGAGGGAAATGGCAGGGGGGAGAAGAACTTACATGTCATGTTACCGTAGAGGAAATTGTGCATATCCTCTAGAGAAACTGATAAGTGAAGAAACTGCAAACGTGTGCAACAAAACTCTACATGAATAGGACTCCCCTGAACCTACCTTCTGTGGGACCAAATGAGGTGTCAAAGGGGAATTTGAGAGTTGGCATCTTAGCGTTTTCTTTGAGTGGGTAAAGAGGAAGCTTGTTAACAGGGATGAACGCTTGCTGTTAAACTGGAACCGTTACAGTATTTTCCCTTTTGGGGGTACTTTCAGTAGTAGGAAATATATTTAAATCACTTAAATCCTGTAATCACAAAAGCTTCTTTTTTTCTCTTTTGTTTAGAAAATTAAATGCAACATGAAGATCTTCCTAGACCAGGTGGAAATTATGGGTTAGTTTCTTCCTTTAGGAGTAAGATAATAAGCTATTTGCCCAGATTCATGAGACAAGCGTATCCACTATATACAGCCCTCCCCCCGATACGTGGTAAAGTGCACTTAATGTGGGTGGAATTTCTTGGGTGCTGAGCCTTAAGAAGTGTGTAGGATGCCTGGTTTAACAACCTTGCTCAGAATACACTATTGAGCTTTTTATAGCAATTCAAATGTTAACTCTCTTCCGAGTCTTTCCTCCTACGTACTGGCCTTGTCCGTTGAGGCACTAACTGCAAATGGCTGTGACAGATCTGATTCTCTCTCCTGAAGATTCCCAAAGTGATGTGGAAGAGCTTCTGTTCATAAGCCAGAGCAAACTGCCTGGGGAGGGAAATGTTTCTGCAGTGTAATAACAAATGAGACATTGTCTCAAGAATGGCACAATTTTTTTTTGTGTTGTTTTGTTTTCCTGCTTGACATTGCCTTGACTAGGAAGATTGTTTGTGGTTAAAAGTGCAAAGAGCATTTTAATGTATTTTTGGATGCTCTTCATTCCTACTATCTATAGGAGGTGCTGTCTGGTTAGAGACTGTGACTTGCTTTGTCTTAGTACACATCCTTCTTTATTAAGGTTTGTTTCATTGATGTGAACAGTCAAATTGAGAAAATGCTGTATGTTTTGGAGGAAGATCTGATGTTTTCTATGTTTCTTGTTTGGCTGGGATGAACGACCAGGGTATGTTCCGTGGGCTAGTACTTCGTAAGTTCTGAATGAAACATTGCACTTCTCACAGTTAGAAAAAGAAGTTGCAATTTCAGACTTAAGAAAAACAAAACATAAACACAAAAACAAAGAGTCAGGCTTTAGACTAAATAACGTATCTTTCCTGTTCTCCTTCAAAGCAATTATTCTTTAATTCAAAAATTCTGTAATTCAAATGCACAGACTGCTATCCATGCGCATAGAGCACATGACCTGTAAAAAACTGGAATTACGTTGATTTGAGAAAACACCCACTCCTCCACTGTCAGCCCTTGCCTCTTCGAGGACAACAGTTTTGGGGTGGGATTTTCTTGTTTTGCTTTTTTTTTCCCCAGTCTGTTCACCAAGTGTTTTGAGAACATAGGCCTAATATTCTCAAAGTTGATACAGCTAATGGCACTTTCAGCATTTATTTCATACAGGACTGTCAAGCTTCTGTCTCACTCCTAAACAATGCACACTGTTTCATGCAACCCTTCGTTTGCAAACCTTGCCTCTGGGAGACTGGTCAGTGTGCAACTAGCAGTATCATGTTTACCTCAGTAGGTGAGGGATTTCCTTGCTGTACTTGCCCTGTTCAGTTTAGGGATGCGTCAGACTTGCGGAGAGCAGCATCAAGTACGGCTTCCTTGCTCTAGAGGAATGTAGCAGGGAATCGATCGAGTTATTTTCAGTTCTCTATCTATCCTAGTTTACAATGTAGGGGAGCCAGTACTCGTTACCTCTATGCTATTGCCCTCTGCAGCAAGCAGTTCAGCTATATACAGGGGAGAGAACAAGACTTAAGTTGTTGGTCCCGTTGCTGGTAGAAGGGTAGATTGCAATAAACACTAAGCAACCCATAAGCCTAACTGAAGAGCGTGTGCTGCCTAGCCAAGAACTGATAAATGTACAATGTAGCGCCAAAGAGTTAACGTGCCTTCTTGGATGGAAGCTTTCTGTGTAGCGCTTGAACTCATGGTGACTTCCTTGTGTTTAAAATAACAATTAGAGAGAAGGCCTCCATTTTTTTTCTGTCAGTGTCTCTGTCAAATATCATGGAGATACCAGGGTAGTAAACAGTGGAGAGCCTGAAAAATGTCTTTATCAAAAGGGCTATTTGTTTTGGTCACTCTTAAGGTCACCTCTGCTCTAAGCTGTGAAGTGGCAATATACAGGCTTTTTGACTGATACCATGTGTTGAAAAGCTTCCCAACCTGTTAGGTTTACAGTACAGCTTTGGTCTTTGCTTCTTTCCCTCTCCTTCCATCTTCCTTGAACTTTGCTCCTTGTAACACATTTTCAACAGTGCCTTGCTGCATTCCAGTGCTTTTACTCTTCTACTTTGATCATGCAAGGGTGTAATTCCTGGAATTTGTTAGAGGCTAATTCACAATCTTCAATTTCTGCTGTTCCTAGAATACAAGGAGCACCAGCTGGGGATGGAATCAGTCTCCACAGCTGCAGCAGGAACAATAAATAGTCACTACTTTTTGACATGAGGTAAAATTCAGTGCTGGTGGAAGTATTTTCGTAAAAGGATTGAATTGACCTGAGAATAGGGGATAGCAAATACAAGTGCAGGCCTGAGCCACACTTGTTCTTTTCCTACCTAAATTCCTGGAGGAATAGAAAGTAATTTGCTCCCCCTTGACCACGCAATTCACAGTTTCCACCAGGAAATAAATCAAGGGAACATAACAGGTGTCAGCTGCCAGTCACTCCCTTTCCTACTGTGCAGTAAGGTTTTACATCCTGTTACGAGCAGCTTATACCCTTGTGCTTATTTTCTCTCCTCTGCTTGCCTCTAGCCATTCTCTCCACTAGAACAGTCAGAAACCCTTACTGCTACGTCAGAAGCAGAGGTATCAAAAACTCCGTAAATAAGTCATTGTGCAGCACAAAAGGAAAGGTAAGAGTATAAGATGTTAACTCTTATCCTTTAAGTCTGACCTGTGGCTTATTGAGCATATGAAGAAGGGCATTTTTGAGTGGTATAAATTATTCAGGACTGCTGGAGGGAGATGAGAAGAAACAATCTTGTTCAGAGGGTATGAATTCTGCCTGCCTGGAATATCCTGTATCTTTGCTTTGCTCAAATAGCCTTATGTATGAAGCACTTTATCCAAATGCAGGAATTAAAGAACTATTACTACAGCTGGTAGACTGGAAATGTTTACAGATCCTATATTACATTCCAAGATTCTATCTGTAAGTGTTATATGTGTTTGTAAAAGTGTTTAAAAGAAAAAAAAAAAAAGACCTTGTATGAAGTTACAGATGTGATGTGTTATTTCTAGCAGTTTGATTGAATCTTTCACTCCCCACCATGCCGAGCTGGGCTGAACAGGTCACCTGCTGCTGGCATGTGGCAGAGCCTGCAGCCGTGGGTGACTGCGCTTTGTGACACGGACTTGCTGGAACCCGGGTGGGATTTTGTCCGGATTATTTTCACCTGTCAGTACAAAATGCTTGAAGCAGCTAAGTTCACAGCGGAAAGTCCGAGTGAAAACAGGGCTCAAACAGTGTGATACATCTACTTCAGACTTTGTTTTCTTAACTCCTATAATCTTATGCTGCCTTCAGCAGCAGAATCCTGAAAGGATCACTACCTAAACTTTTCAAAGGGTTTTCACAGCACTGATCAAATGTCACCTTCTCCCAGGAAGTAATGCTACATTGGGAACTATATAGAAACGGGCACAGAGAATATACTTGACAGATTCTGCTGTTAGTCTGAGAAAGAGTCCACTTAGTGTTTCTGTGAAAGGAAGCCAATTCCTGGAGGGCCCTTGAACAGTCTAGGAATTAGCCAGATGTTCATAATAGGAAAACAAATTCTTTTACTGAAAAACATTTTTAATCTTTTTTTTAAAAAGATTTCCAGCCATGATGGAAATAACTAACACACTAACCACCTGAGAAACAAGGGTTAACTGCAAGTTCTTTAGAGTTGTCTTCAAGTAACCACTAAAGCATACTACAGTCAGTGACTTCACAACATGGAAAGTCTCGTTACATCTGTATCTGCTTTAAGAAATGCCCTTATTTTCTTTACTTCCCAGTGAACTGGCAGATAAATCTCCTTTGCTGGGGAGCTGAGAAAGGAGACCCCTGTAAGTACTCATGGCGTTCTAGCTCAACGTAGGCATCATGTGTGATGAATGCTTCCGTTTTCTTCTTAAATTTCCTCCACTTCTTTCAGGGTGTGCTCCAGGATAGTGTCTTGTCCTTGGAACTTAAAATAGCCGTGAAACTTCTTTTTCTGAAGCAGCAGGGGAAACCAATAGCTATCATCTGGCCACATCTGACTGAACGGCACCTCATCCAGCTGAAACCACTGAGGCCGCATTTCTGGTGGGAGAAAACAACTTGGGATGAAACTGTCTTGCTTTTTTGCTGCCTGGAGTTTTGACTGTCTGTCAAACAAACAGCTTCTGTTTACAGCCCAGCTGCCTCCCTTCTCGAAGGAAATTCTGTATTAATAGTTCTGCATTTATTTATGAGCAATACTGTCTCAAAGGAGAATGCACATGCTTCTCCTCCACTAGCTACCTACCATCACTTTCTTTTGGCTCTCCATTAAAATGATCTGCCCGGAAAATGTGAACTTCCATGAGGTCAGGGTTGCCTACAAATTCAAATGTGATCTGGCCCATCTTCTGCAAGGTGTCCACAGTCAGTCCGCTCTCTTCCTGAAGCTCCCTGTATGTGAAATAGACTTTACATGAAAGTAAGCAGCAGGAGAACAAAAAAGCAGTTACTGGCTTTACATGCACATTCAAAACACCCCCAGTGAATTAAAGGTGAAAGCTGTACCTGTAGCAAAGCAGAGTTCCGGCTTACACTACAATATTAAGACTAGCACCAGAGTGGGGCAGTGTCAGACTGGCTTGAGTGACTACAACGTTCTAGATGCTGGTAGAAAGCTGTCTGTGTTAGAGGGGGAAGATTCACAAAACACGATTCGTGTAATTTACACCCCTTGCCATGGGATGATCTTTCCTGAGATTAGTTAGAAATGGGCTAACTCATATGTACTAAGACTGTAGATGGATGTGGCTTAAAAACTGTGAAATAGGCTTTGTTTAGACACGCAGAAAGCTTAGCCTAAAAGCTGAAGCTTTTAGAACTGTGGGGATGCAAGTAAGAAATATTAGAACGTCTGTACTGGCTACAGACTCAGCTGCTTCTGAGGCAAAATGAAGCCTAAGTATTAACGCGCGTGCTATGTAACATTATTTGCGCATAGAACATCAGGAATACCATCTCCCAGTCAAATGCCATAGAGAAACACAAGGCAATTGTATAAAATTTCCATTTCTGCTCCTTGGAAATACACTTAGCATAAGAGAGAAGCTACGAGGCAAGACTTCTAAGAGCACTTTGAGAGACTTGCTGAACAGCTGTTTTCAGTGCACCACCATGCGTGGCTACTTGAAGCACATCAAATTATTTGCTCTGTTTATGCTACACATTCAGAGCTTTTCCTTTTAAAAAACAAAACAAAACTTGCCTCTAAGAAAGCATAGCTTTATGTTAGTCACGGTTATTCTAGTGTACAAAAATAAGGAATACTTTGAAACACTATCTTCAAGGTTAATAATTAATCTAGTTGTATATTTGGCAGTGACTTAACAATTTACAAGATAATGGAAGTTATCTTTAAGGCTCCAGCTTCCTTTGGCATTAACTTCTTGGATTCTATCCATCAAAATTATATTCCAGCCTAATGCCTTAACTAATTTTAGTTGATTTTCCTGGGAAACCATGCCTAGAATAGAGGTGGTTTTCCAGCAAGAAAGCTAAAAGCCTCATTTTATGGACTGTGATAATTGAACAACAAGCACAACATTACCGTGATTTTCTAAGCGATTTATCTGTGAGCTATTTGGCTCCGTATATAGTAAATGGAAATGTTACAGGTAGCAAACTGGAAATAATGAACTGGCTAAATGTTCCCCTTACAGGATGTGGCACTGAAGGGCTGTGGGTGCACAGGTACTCGGAACATGCTATACCCAGAGTATAGAATTTTTACAGGATTAATGTAATGTTAGTGTTTCAGCTTCATATTTAACAATCTGGGCAACCTGAGACACACAGGGAACCGCAGCCTAGTATCTCAAATAGTGATACAGAGCAGAGCCTGTACAAAGAAGTTTTACTTGAGCTGCACCCAAGCTTCCCCCTGTGCCTGGCAGCACAGCATTTGTGTAGCTCCCAGCCGGCGATGAGGGCTGTGCACCCAGCCAGGCCTGGCTCTGGGGACTGCTTCCTCCTCAGCTGACTTTGACAGGAATCGGTCGTGTAATTCTGCAATAAACTCGAGTTGTGAGGAGAGGGCTGCAGACTGGACCGTGCCACAGTCCACGCTGGCAGGCCTTGTTTGTACTGTGGCACGTTGCACTGAGATTACTGGCACTTTTACCACGTAGCGTGTTGTACGGGTTAAAGTTCCAGTTTCTAACTCTAACTAATGTAGGAAGTCAAACGATAAATCCATCAAATCATTTTACACCATACGCGGTGGCAACGTAAACAAACGATGTGATTTAAGTAATAAGGCTGATCTCCCACCGTCCACTCAGAGATGACAAATTCTACGAAAAGTCACAATGTAAGCATCAGGGACGTTAACCTAGTGCTCTGCTGAGCGCATATCTGCATAAAGGCCTCTTCTGCCCCCTTGATTAGCTCACCACAGAACCCAAGCAGTTGCGCTAGCACAGCTGAAGAGACTGCTTCAGGCAAAAGCTGTTGGTATCTGTTGAGCACACAGACATCAGACTTCCTGCAGGTGCGAAGGTAAGCATGGGCATGCATCAGTGAGTGAGGAGGTGGCAAAGTGTGGCTTTTTATCTATGACATTCATGTGAAGAACAAGGTGCAACATAATTTTTAGAAGAGTTCAGCAATTCGACTGTGATCTACTTCTTCATTACAAAGACTAAACAGAAGGAAGTCCTGCAATGAACCACTGCTAATAGCTTCAGAAATGGTGCCATATCTCAGGACTGATGGAATTCAATTCCCTAACTCAGCATTAGGCGTTAAAAATGCCTCTATAGAGTCAAGTAATAAATTTCCACCATGCTGTTCATAAGGCATCTCCAAATTAGATTTCTAATACTTTGTCACTACATTTTCACATGACACTAAAAATGCTACTGGAATTTAGCATCTATATAACATCTTTAAAACATAAGCATTACGCTACTATAAATTGTAATTCTGCTATATAGTCAAAAATAAGCTATGCACCTTTATGAACAGAGCCTCTGCTTGCTACTTGCGGACTAAGTCTCAGTTTAGGTAGGGTCCATAGGATGGATGGGAGGAAGGATGCTCAGTAACTTCCAGTTACTCAGATTGGAAGTTAAGAGATTTACAGGTGATGGGCAATGGGCAGCCATCCCGTTCCTTTGTACATCTCCCGTGGAGTGTTTTATTTTCTGCTCGGAGATGGCTCGCGATTGCCCTGGCTGGTGACAAGGGCATTATGGATCAGCTGAGCCACAGCAACCCCACCAAAAGCAGACCAGCACCTTCACAGCCCAACACCCTCGCGTCCCTCTCCCAGGGCTGGGTCTCACCTGTGAGCAGCCTCCTCGATGCTCTCACCCGGCTGCACCTTTCCCCCGAAACCGTTCCAGAGCCCGGCTCCAAACCCGCGTTTCTTCATGCCCAGGAGGATGCGAGATGGTTGCACCACCAGGACGAGGGTGAAGAGGTTGGGCGTACACATGGCTCCTGTGCGAAGCAGGGTCTGCTGAGGAGAGTGCTCCCAGAATGGGCCCCCCTCAGAGGAGAGGCCAGGACTCGATGCCCAGACCCTGCAGGAAGCCCCTCACCACCCAGTTCCCCTTCCCAACCCCCTGGGCCCCCCGCGCTGCCCCGAACACCCGCTCTCTAGCACTCCCCATCAACCTTTGGTCCCTTGCCCTCCCATCGCCCCCCCAAAATCTTTCACTTCCCCAAGCACCCCCTCCCCAAGCCTTCCACTTCCCCAAAACCTCGCCCCCACACCTCTCCCTCCCCAAACTCCTTGTTCCCACATCTCGTCCTCCCCAACCCCTTTGTCCCCACACCTCTCCGTCCCCACCCCCTCAGCGCCAGGTCCCTGCCCTCCGCGCAGCCCTGCCCCAAACCCCCGGCTTCCCCCCCCAACCCCAGCACCCAGGTCCCCTCCCGGACCTCTCCGGACGGCTCCCGACGGCGATGTCCCGACTGCCAGAGGCTCGGCTCCGCTCTTCCCGCGCCGCTGAGGCTCCAGCACCGCCCTCGGCGCCGCCCCGGAGCGGGCAGGGCCGAGGCCCGGGGGCCGCCATGTCGCGGCGAGGGGCCCGGCGCGGGGCGGCTGAGGGGAGCGCGGCGCCGAGGGGGGGCCCGGGGGCGGTGTGGGTGAGGTGAGGCGGAGGGTCCGGCCCCGGTTTGGGGGTGCCGACCCTCCTCCGCCCCGGGAGGTGCAGGGTTTGACCCGGCGCCTTGAATTTTCGTCAGGGGTTTTGGGCTCGTCGTCGCTGGCAATGCAGGAGGGGAGGTTGTGAAGGTGAAACGTGCCCTGGGCCGGCCGGCGTCCAGCCGCGTGTGCGGGATGAGTGCGGGCGTTGCGAGGTGAAGTGCTGAGATCCGGCTTAGCTGAGCTCCGCTCTCTGGGGACAGCGACGGGGCCCGAGGGAACGGCGTGGAGCTGGGACAGGGGAGGGTCGGGCTGGGTGTGAGGGAAAGGTTCTGCACCCAGAGGTGGTCGGGCACTGGGACAGGCTCCCCGGGGACAGAGACACCGCACCGAGCTGCTGGAGTTCAAGGAGCGTTTGGTCAGTGCTCTCAGACACATGGCCTGATTTTTGCATGGTGCTTGGGGGTGGACTCGATGATCCCTTCACAGCTCCCCTTCACCTTAAAATGGTGGGTCCTTGGCTTTAAAAGCCTGTCACGGAAAGGGGAAGGAGCCCTTAGATGCTCAGGCACCCCTGATTCCTCTGACATGTCCCTCAGGGCTCATGGGGTGTGTGAGTTGGTTGGTGAGGATGTACCCCGGCTCCCACAAAGGCCCCTGCTTGCATGGAGGTTGCCGACCCCATGGGACAGCCGATGAACTTGTTCACAGCATCGCATGTCCACAGGTCTTGGACACAAATGCCTGAGCAGAACTGAAGCGCTCCTTAGGGATGGGATCCCCTTTTTCCTCTTTGTTCAGAGAGAACCAGTGAGGTCTTGATCCAAACTGTGGCTCTTCTCATTGCAATTGGACCAGGTAACTGAAGATGCCAAGAATCTCCGAAATGTTGAAGCTTTTAGTGAGCTTGGTGATGAATAGGAGGAACTGTAGTCAATATAAGAACTAATGAGTATGTGTTTCAGAAGTCTCTAGTAACTACGCACTAATTGATTGTCACCTTTCTTTTTTGGCAGCTGTCGGTGTTTGGCGAGCCTTCCTCTGCAGTGCAGATGTCTGCACACCACAGTGGGGTTCCTAAAGAAGAAAACTGCAACAGAGAACTGGTGGCTGGAGCGGCATTTGAAGGATCCCTTTGTCAAAGCAACGAAACAGCAGAATTACCGTTGCCGGAGTGCCTTCAAGTTACTGGAGATCGATGACAAGTTCCGTATTCTCCGACCAGGACTCTTTGTTCTAGACTGTGGGGCAGCACCAGGTGCTTGGAGTCAGGTTGCTGTAGAGAGGGTCAACGCCTTAGGTACTGGTAGGTGCATGTTTTTGGCAGTCAAGTTGGGGTTATACTCGTCTTGGAGTGTGTGCGGAAACTCAACTGCAAGGTGGTGGAGTGGGCAAACACCAGAGTCGCGGATAGAAGTGTGAAGGTGTGTGCCTATGTCATGGTAAAGAACAGTAAATCTTCGTGTGGTCTGCAGAAATCATATTTGTGAAGTAAGAATTTACCATGAGGTGCTACTATAGATGTAACTAAGTCTTCTCATTAACTGTGTTGGGGAGAAGAGCCCTCATCCAGTTCTGAAATTCTCGTGGCTTCTGGCAGGTAATGTGGCTTTTCTGAATTTTTATTTTCCTTCTTGAAAAATGGTAGCAACATAAGGTTTGCATGTTTTAAGCCATAAATAAGGCAAAGTATTATCATCTGTAGTATTGTCCAGGATTTAGACTGACATCTTTGGAAAAAAATAGTCAGAAAAGAACAATAAAGTATCCCTTGCTTATCCAGAATAACTCGGGTTTAAAGTTATAAATGGATTAGCTGATAGCAGACCATTCATCACGATGCATGCAGCCAGCTGGTTGTGGAAGGACAGGAAGACCATTCATGGCAGGAATTAAGTTTTTGTTTATCAAATATCGTGGAGCTCATGTATCTGAAAGCTGTTTTCAACCATTTTAATAAGGATTTAGCGTGTCATTCGTTCTTGTCATCTAGATCCTGCTGCCCCCACTGGCTTCGTCCTTGGAGTTGACCTTGTGCGGATTTCCCCGCTGGAAGGAGCTGTCTTCCTGCCAGAGGCTGACATTACAGACCCAAGCACGCTCAGGGCAATCCAGAGCCTGCTTCCTGCGGGGAAGGTGGACGTTATCTTGAGCGACATGGCACCTAATGCAACAGGCATTAAAGACCTGGACCATCAGAAGTTGATCAGTTTATGTTTAGGCCTTGTCAATCTGGCACAAAGTATTTTAAAGCCTAAAGGAACGGTGCTGTGTAAGTTTTGGGATGGACACGAGTCCCGTGTTCTTCAAAACAGGCTGAAGGAGCAGTTCCAGGAGGTGAGAACTTTAAAGCCTCAGGCCAGCCGGAAGGACTCTTCTGAATCTTACTTCTTGGCAAGACTGTACAAAGGGAAATGAAAGCTGAGAAATGCAGATTATCAAACAGGTGATCAGACACTGATTGGAAATCTGAATTTGGCATGGTGTTGAAAGAAAAATCCTAGCATTAAGACCCCCAGCTTGAGCTGTTGCATTGTTGAGAACAACCTGGGAAAATCTGCCACAATCCTCATGAAGTACATCATGCTTTTCAAATAGAGAAAGAAAACCAGGGAGGTGCCCCACTGAACTTATCCTCTAATTACACATGCAGAGACGTCCGATCTTGCTTCTCACCTGCAGAGAAAAGGGTTGGCAACGGAGAGGAACAATCTGAAAGGCAACCTCTGGGGCTGGAACAATGGAAATGAAAATAAAACACTGATTATACGAGTTCTTGATGTGTGCTTGAAAATCATTGCATTACTAATGCTGTCGTATTGGAGACTAACCATAAAGGTGGTTGTCAGGAGGAGAGGGAATGGCAAGGGGGGGGTTGAGTCAATTTATTTCCTCTTCATATTTCTTAAAAGCTGATGCAATTTATTAGCACATGCAGTAATAGGCAGCATTCTCGTGCATGTCAGACTGCGTCGTCACGTACGATCCGTAATGCAGACATTCCCAGCGTGTGGCTCTGGACTACTCAGCCGGGTAGCTTTGCTGCATTTGCTGAAGACACGGGTTATATTTAGAAATTGCTACTTCATTGCGCTCGTAAATCCAGTAAATGACAGCAGGGCAGGGTCATCAAAACCGAGGAGATAATTTCCACCTATGTTTTCAGTAGTGTTTTATAGCTGACCAACGATGTTTATTAGGTAAAGCGACAAGATTTTCTCGAATCCCAGACAGGCAGAATTATTGATAGGGTTGTGCTTGAATCGCTCAATTCTGTTTGCAAACATAAACTTAGCCATTGTCTACCCGGCAGTGACAACTTTTTAATTAAATAGTGCTTTTATCCGCTGGCCACGACGTGGGTTATGAGGGGATGGTAGCACTGTCTGGTTTTATGCTTCCAGATCTTTCTCTTTATAAACAGACCGGTTTGAACGGCTTACAGTTACGTTAACAATGTTAATAGGTACTAACAAGTAACGTTAATCAAACGTTAACTACCCCAAAACCTTCCGTTCTGTCTCCGTACCGGGCCAGACGCGTGAAAGCGTTGGCCAGGCAGACCCAGCAGGGCAGCTGGGTGCCGCTTTGCGTGCCTGGGGAGGAAATAAAAACCGTAGGGGTGTGCGGCTGGGGAAAGCTCCTGGAAATCCGCGTTCAGGGCGTCCTTTTCGGCCGCCGCGGCCGGCCTTACGGTAGCGCCCGGGGAGCGGGGCGGCGCTGCGCGCCTCGTCCCGTCAGTACGGCGGCGCGGGCCGCTGGCGTCGCGAGAGCTGGCGGCGAGTTCCCGCGAGATCGCGGCGGCGGGGCGAGGAGGGAGATCCAAGCGGGGCAGGCGGCGGTGAGTGGGGGGGTGCGGGGGGCCGCGCGTTCGGCCGCTCTCGGCCGGGTTCGGCGGCGCTCGGGGCCCCCCCGTCACGGCGCTGTGGGGGCGGGGGAGGGGGCGGCGTGGCGGGGCCCCGCTGCCCCTCGGCCGCCTCAGGGCTCCGTGAGGGGCAGCACCCGAGCTGCCCGCCTGCCCGCGGGCGCCCTGCTGCGGGGCGCTGGGCTGTGCATATGAAATGAAATGAAAATGAAATGAAATTGAGTGAAATAAAAGAGGTGTTGCGCAGCAAGGGGATGAGAGTTCTGGTTTTATTGCTGCTTTTCTTGTTTTTTTTTTTTCCTGAGTGTTTTCAGAGCAGCTCTGCTGGAAGCCGGTCACCTGTTGGCAGTGGCCTCGTGTTTCTGTGCTGTGCCCGCTTCAAACAAACGTTTTCATTGGGGTTTAGGTTGATCTGTGCCTGGTGTGCTCCTGTTGCACCACATCCCGGTGCTGATACGAACCCAACAAGTAACCGCTGTGTTACTCCCAGGAGCACCTGAGCCTGAAAATCAGCCTTGAGCCTGTCCCTGGGCACAGCTTCCCGGGCCCTGAACCTTCTTCTGGGCTGTGTGGGGCTTGTGGTGGCTGCAGGGGTTCGCTTAAAGCCTCCCGAGGATACCTCCCCAGCATCTTTGGCCTCCGTGCTCGATTTATCCTTGGTCTTTCAGTATTACTCCGAATCTGAAGGAGGAATTGCAAATAGTTGTACGAGAACAAGGAGACACGGTTTTGCGGATGGAAGTGATGTGTGAAATGGGGAAGACTTGCTGCCAGTCAGGTACCAAAGTGCTTTTTAGAAACCAGAATCAGGTTACGCACACGGTGGAGCTTGCCGCTGCTGTGGAATTAGTTCTCTTCCTGCCCTTAAGATGTCTGGAAGAAGGGTAACAAGTCCTGTTTGTGTTCTGTGCTGCAGACCTTGTCCTGCAATGGTAACTCGTATCACCGAATCTATCTTCACTATAAAAGGAGAATTAAATTCTGCGTAACTTAAGACAGCTTTTATGCCGTTGTTAACGGGCAGAGATTCAGGAGGAAGCTTATTTAAACGAAAGTAAGCCCTTTTGTGTATACCGCTAAGGGCAGAACAGACTGTCTTGCATCGGTTTCTCATCTTGGAGGTCTACAACTCCAGCCTTGGTTGGATAGCGTTTTCTGGTTCGAGTTGCTCCCAGCAGTGACTAGCAGATTGGGTTCTGTATCCAGTAAATTAGAATATCTTGCATTTAGTGTTACTTCAGGGCAGCAATGCATTTTATTTTATTTTTGCTGACAACTTTCTTTGTGTTTCCAGAGCCATGGAGAACTTGGACGATAACACCACTGTCATCTCCACCCTGAGATCCTTCAACAACTTCATTTCACAGCGTATAGAGGGGATGTCTGGGCAGGCTTCACCAGGATCGTCTCAAAACTCCTTGCAGATCCAGTACCAGCAGAGGGTGCAGGTGAGGTGTCCTTAGTCTGCTGGTGCCTGCAGTATTGCTTCAGTACCGTCGTAGACTCCTTCAGGTTTTAAGCATCAGAGTTGATTTCATTGAGATCAGACCATTCTTTCTAAAATTGTTGCTCGTGCATGCTCAGGAACGGAAGTTTGTTTTTGTGAACATCCTAGAATCTTTAATTTCTCTTTGAAATGTCAGACTTGTACATATTTTTGCCCTGTAAAAAAAAAAAAGTCCTTTCATTTTTTTCCCTGGCAATTATATCTGCATACCAGTTTGGAAAATTAAATTGTAGCTTGTTTTCTTATCGCAACTTAAAATTTGTGTGAAAAGACAAGGACCACAAATGTGGTGATAGTTTCCTTGTAATTTGTAAAACGGAATGCAATTATCAGCTGAATAGTATAGGGTAGGAGATAACAACGTTATTGCAGTGCTGTTAATGATGCGTACTATCCCTCTTCACATACGCACTGCACAGTTGGAAGAACAAGCTGGGCGGATCCACTCCAAATCCCAACTCCTGCAGGTGGAACGAGAGAAGATGCAGATGGAGCTTAGCCACAAACGAGCTCGCATTGAGCTGGAGAAAGCAGCTAATACCAATGCCAGAAACTATGAGGTAAGTACGGCAGATGACACAGGCCTGAGTCAGAGCATACGTAGTGCATCTGTGTTGGTGTTTCAGTTCAGATCAGGGACATGCTTCTCTTCTCACATGCTGTGCTTTGGTTTGCAGTGCTGTGTCTCACAGTATGCATACTAGACTATTTTTGGAGGAAACTAAAGTGAAAGATGCAGTCCAGGAGCAAGCACAGTGCACCCCAGCTGCTAATGTACACTCAGTCTTCAGAGCAAGAGTTGAGCTAATCTGTGGTAAACGCTCCTGCAAAGAATATGGTGTTGGTATCAAGTTCCTAGCACCAACTGCTTTCTTTGCTCTACAGACCTCTTTGCAGCGCATTGCACTACTTGCTAAAGTAATCAAGGCCAGCGTGAACGTCAGACCTTGTTTGATCCTTGAGCTGTCTGATGATCTCATCGCTAGGTTCTGTTAACTTAGCATTGAAGTTGTCGTGGGTAGCAGTAACAAACGGGATTTGTTACTTGTTTCTCCCAGAAGTATTTAAGCATTTTTCTCCCAGATGAATTTAAACCTCTGCTGGCACAATTGCAAGCATTTAGATTCTGTGGCTGTAATTAACTGGAATGACAGCAATGCCAACCATGCACTGTCACACAAGAGAGCTTGCATTGATCTGTGAGCCTCGCTCAGGGACTAAAAGCTCTCCTTGGTTTCTGGTTTTATATTTGCTCAACTCTGTCACTGAAATAAGCAGTAGAGTGGTGGGTTCTGTAGGATTGTAAAGGCCTTATATGCAGCTGATTAAATAAAAAGAAAAAAAAAACACAACTTTTTTTAATAATTTAAAAGGGTGTTGGGTGACAGGTTTAGTGTGTAACTGTGAAATAGCAGGTCAGTGACTAAAGTTCTCATTCTTGTCTGAAGTCGGGTGATTTAGGATTAAGCCATGAAGAGTTCAAACTGGAATCTAGCTGAGTCAGTCACTGAAACCCTTGCAATACTTGTACAAAAAAAGGAGCAGCACTAATCCACCACTGTGGTAATTACCCTGCTCAGATTCTGTGTTTTTTTGAGTCATGTGGATAAAGGTTTTAGGAACCTCACGTTGCTTTGCATAATCCTTGCTTACTACGTAAATATGTGTCTTGATTTGCTTTGATTAGCAAAGCAATTTACTACACATTTTTCAATAAGTGGTAATCCATTTGTGGTAGGACTAAACTGAAAAGCTATATGAAAGGTTGTCAGTGCAAAAATATTGGTTGTATTCATTGGTAATACTGTGCATTGAAACCTGTTTTCTGTTAAATAGCCTCATACAGTTTCCAGAAGTTGCGGAGGGAAGTTTGTCCTATTAACCCAACTATTGAGTTCTGAGATTCTTCACATAAACTTGCTCTGTGTGGGTCAGTTTTAAATTGGGCTACCAAATGTTTTCATCTTTCATCTGCTTTAGAGTGTGCAGTGGAGTCTGTGAGGCCCTGTCTGTGTTCCAATATTCACGCCTCTAAAAGGCTGCAGAACACTTTCTATTTTCGAGCTCTGTTGCCCTGGGTAATTCCTTGACATGGAGTTGCTGGTGGTAAGATTTTGACCTTGCTAGTGGAAGTGTTAAAAGCTGTGGTCTGAGTAACGTTGCTTCATGGTGGTGACCACAGTAATGAGGAATGGAGACAAGGGAAGCAGAAAGGGCCTCACCTTTGTGCTACTTTCTTCTTATGTCTCTTTTTATGTTTTTTTCTTTGCAAGCGAGAGGCTGACCGTAACCAGGAGCTGCTCACACGCATAAAGCAGTATCAGGAAAGGGAAACAGAAGCTGAAAATAAACTGAAAGAGCAAATGGAGATGAACAAATCCTATAAGAAGAGCATGGAGACAATGAGTAAGAAGTTGCAAGAGAAGGAGAGCAAATTAGCTGAAGCTAATGAAGTAAGAACAGAGTCGTTTTCTAATCTGTTCATAGCTTCAGGTGACTTTGCAGTTCTTGTGAACTGAAAATGGCCTTTTTGATTTGAAAAAAAAAAGTGTAGGGCAAGATGCTGCATCTGGGTTTAGAAGCCAGGTTACAGGACGTTGAACAACGAACGCAGGAAACGATGGAGGAGATGGTAAGATGGGAGGTGTTCAGGGAGGTAGGAGGAACTGCAGGGTGGATGAGACCAAAGTTATGCACAGAGTGTTTCCAAACACATACCCACGTGTTTCATTGTAAAATGAATGCTTGGATAATAATTTCAGTTCTCTTGGATTTTTGGATTTTGGATCAACAGACCATCTTTTCAAGCCTCAGCCTTTTCAGATGTCATTATAGTTAAGTTCAGCTGGTTTGTTAGTAACTTTCTGTTTTGATTTTTCTATACCAGCTGTGGATCAATAACCACTAAGTCCTTAAGCCTTCCTCTTGCTTAGGTGTCACAGGAAATATGTTTAGGTGCTTTATCACATCGATAATGTTTACCATAGCAGTTATCAGTGATAAAAACAGAGAGACAATGACAGCATGTGAGAGAAACTAAATGCATGTAAGAAATATGTGAAGCGGTTCTATTTTTTTTTATTTCCATACTTATCAGTATCAAGATAAATCCTGCATGTCTCTCTGTCTAGAAAGCACCTTACATTTGTCAGGTTTTGAGATTTTTTTTCGTGTTTTTCTCTGTTAAAGGGAGCTAAGTAATGACTATTAGAAACAAATGTCTGCCTGACTTTTTCTTTGGAGTTTAGAATTAAATTTTAAAGGGCATCGGCTTCAGATTTCTAAGGAAAACATAATATTCTGTTATTTTGCTGAGGCAAACCCAGACATTTTCCATTTTGAAACCCAGAAAAAATGTCTTTGGAATGTTTGTGGGATAATTTTTTGATTTTAATATGTATTGTTGTGTATTAACATCTTTTAGCTTTAAAGCTTGGTATTTCTCATGCCAGTTTGAGGTCACCTGCTTAATAGGCAATGGGAATAACGATTTGGGTACAGATGAAAGCAACTAAATTATTTTTTTTCTTGCCTTTGTTTTGAGGTGAACTTGGAGATATGAATGTTTTGCAAGAATCTGGGATTGTGTCTAAAACCCGTTTGTGCTCTTTAGTTGGATTAGTGGCTTCTGTGTATTACCATTCATAATGTCCAGCTTGGAGACTCATAGACTTTCTGTTTATTTTCTTTCCGCTAATGCAGACAATCACTATATTGAAAGGGAAAATATCTGAGCTGCAAAGGAATATAATGAATCAAGAGATGCAGATGACAAGCCAAGACTCTCAGAAGCAAGAGCTGATGGAACAGCTGGATGTTCAACATAAGTAAGCAGGGGCTGAATAACTGTAGGGAGAAAAAGGCAAACAGAACTTCAGTCTTGTGCAGATGTTGTCACTCAGAAAACTTTCAACAGTGTTTGATTTCCACTCTTCAAAGGGGTTCTTTGATCTGGATGTGCAGGTTATAACCGCTGCTTGAAACTAGCTCTGAGGAGCAATTTATTTGTACCTTGAGGAGGAAAATACTCAAGCTTAAAATCTCTCAGTTATGTCTCATGTTCATACTGGAGAGTTAACAGAAGGCAGGTGGGTGGGAAAGGCTAATCTGAGTTTTATAGACTGAACAGAACAAAAATGTCAAGCCATAAATCTCAGTTGAGGGGTACTTGAAAGGTATGAGTTTTTTCCTTGCTTTCCTTGTTTTTCCTTCTTATTTACTGTGAGTGTGTATTTGTTGGTTTCAGGATGAAGGTGGCTTGGTTATTATTTTAAAAATATTTTTCAAGATGCATCTTTTCAGTAAAAATGTGTCTTTTTGTCTCTGGATGAGAGTAAGGTAGTGTGAGTATGAAACAGTGTGAGACAATATTATATAATAGTACCGTATACTTTGTTAGTGGTGGTTGGAAATGTTTGTGCGACTGATACTTCTGCATGTGGCTTATTTCTGGGTGCTGAATGCCTCTTGTGTCTACATCTCATAGAAAATGGCAAGAAGCTAATCAACAAATCCAGACGTTGCAAGCAAGCCAGTCCCTACTGTCAGAATATGAACAGAAAATTAAGGTAAGGAAATTGTGGCCTATATAAACCTTTAGTTTTTAATTTCTTCAATGTAAGAACAAACCAATGTCTAAAAAAAAGCCTGCTGCAGAAATAAAAGCTTAGTTTGTCATGTAAGATTCTGATCTGGTGGCCTGCAAGAGCTGAAATCGGCTAAATCCAATTGGTTGGACCAGGCTATCTCTACAATTAGCCCTAATATGACACTTTTCACCTTTGTCGTATCATTTTTTTGGGGAAAAAGCACACCTATGCTTTCTCTAAAGAGAGCGTATCCTTATGCAGTACTCTGGATGAATGGTTTGTTTGATTTTGAGCCCAGGGCATTAGTATTCTAAACCATTTTTTTTTTTTTTAGTGGTGGGGGATGAACCTAGCAGCTATGGTTAGCTTCTGCTTCCAGAAAATCCTTCCTCTGGAGCTGGGCTTAGCTCTCTTATAAACTGCAATTGCTTGCAAAGCTTTTAAAAATGCAGTGACTTATATGTAAGTGCAGAGATGTTTTATGTCCTTTCAAATTAGCATGTAGGTTGGTGGGAGTGTCTTTTCCACTTGCTTTCTCTCTTCCTGGGAGAGGCAGATGTAGAGAGTTACTTTGCTTTGAACAGATGCTGATTATGGCATTGCCTGTGGTTGCTGTAAAGCAAAGCTATACTGAAAGACAATCTCATTTCTGATTTTTGCGATTGCAAGAGGAGACTTCCTGCTGTAGGCAGAACCATGGGAAGGAAAGGTGGTGAAACAAGGTGTCAGACTATATTACCGCTCTAAATAAATGTTGCTTCTCCCCATCCGAAAAAATAAGTGTTTACCATAATTATAAAATGTACATTTGTGTTTCTTAATTCCTAGTTCTTCAAGACCATCCAAGTGCCCATCTTTACACTTAATTGATAGAGGGATAAAAGACAAGAAAATCAGGGATTTAGCTTTGTCAATAGAAGGGCATTTTATTGATTTCACTAGCATTACTTTTTCCTTAGGAATTTAGAGTTAACAGAAAGGCGTAGAGGAGAGGCCAGCCAAGGTGTTACAGGTGTAACAAGTGTGTGTCATCCCTGCTTTGAGCTATGGATTGGATTAGGTGACCAACTGAGGTCTATTCTAACTTCGTTCATCAAGTCATTGATTAAAGTTTATAAAGCACAGCGGAGATGTAGTCCTTAAGGGTTCCAAGTTAATCGTTGCTGTCCTCTTGTCATCTGTTTTCCAGGATCTGGAACAGAAGTTCTCCCAGCAGGAACATGATGCTGTAATTGTCAAGAACATGAAGGTAGAACTGGCCCGTTTCCCCAAAATGGAGCGTGAATTGCGCCAACTTCGGGAAGAAAACGCCTACTTCAGGTGAAAGAAGGGCTCAGTTGTTGAGAGGGTTATCTTCTGTCCTTCTGTAGCTTTTACAATTGAACTATATGCACTTTGAAATCTCTTTCTTAGGCTTACATGGTTTACAGTGTGGCATATGATACTATACTTCCACACGGGAAATTTTAGAAGGAGGTTTAACTATTTCATGTAAATACTGCAATGAGTTGAGCAGTGTTGTGATGGTTACTAGGTGAGAGGTTTTAACAAGATCTGGGCAATCTTCCTGAACACAGCAAAAGCCTCACACAACAAATACTGATCATTTTGGGTGGTGATATCTATGTATTAGAACAACATTCAGTGTTTAAAGATAGTGATGAACTCTATACAGGTTTGGGAAATAAATACTTGTAGAAAGACGAGTTTTTTTACATTTCTGTAATAACTTCTACTGCTTAGTTTTGTTACCACTATTTTAAAGACCTCTTGTTCAAGCATAATGTTTGGAAAGTTGTTTGTTTAAACTCACTAAACTCTTTGATATAGCCCCTGGTAGAGCAGACTTTCTGGGTTTCTAAAGTGGTAATTAATTTAAAAAATGAAGTTTGTATGTACTATGAAATTAACATAAAACTTTTTTTTAAACTTTATTTCCATCTTTAGGTACATTTTTTTAAAAAGTCTAAATTACATGATTGTCTGATCTTTCCAGCTTTTTCTTATGCTAAAATTAAGGAGTCCCCTTTGGTTTGTTCTTGTTAGTGTTTCATTATCATTTTTGTTTATCATGGACTCTTTTCTCATCCTTGTTTTTGCACACAGAAGCATGATATCAGCAGTGTAGAGGTCTATTTTTTATAAACACTTTATCTCACAGTTGCACACCTCTATTAAGGTAAAAGCAAGCAGTCTCAATACTGGCTCAGTCGTCACAGAGTATAAAAAAGCCTGAGCACGTACCGCTTGCTGTGTTCCAAGAAGATCAGAGTTAGGAGTCTTGCTAGCCTTCATGCTGTTTTGCCAATCAGTAAAGCTGACACAAAACTTCAGGTTGTTTGGACATAATTAGGATGGTGCTTAAAGTGAAAAAGTCCAGTTCACTAAAGCTGCTCTTTTTTTTGTAGCAGCAGCTTTGCAGTGAATGTTATAGAAGTGAGTCAGCTGAATGTCATAATGTCTGCGCAATGTCATATGTATGATTGCATTGTAATTGCATGTGTATCTGCAAGTTTGTGAGAGCAGATGGAATTGCGTGGCTTTTCAATTGCTGTCTTTTCGGCACAGGGAGATGAAAGAAAACAATGGATTGCTTAAAGAGGAGGTAGAAGGTCTGCAAAGAAAACTGGAACGCTATGAGAAAGTCCAAGCACAGCTAGTGACTGTTGAATTGGAAAATGAGGTGAGGAGCTAGGAATGTTTGGATGAGCAGAACGCCGTTTCCTTTGTTGCCTGCCTTGTCTCCTAGGCTCTTCCTGTATTGTCTTGGTTCAGATGTGTGTTGTAAGCAGTGAGTTTGAGCCAGGCATTCCCAAACTTAAATGTCAACATGAGTGAAGCTATGAGAGTGAAGGAGAAAAAGGGGAAAGGAAGTCTGCTGTTGAGCTGAAGGTTATCTGAAGTGAACTGTCTCATTGTAGTGTCTTTTTTTTGGCCTTGCTGTCTTCTGCTGGAAATGCCTTCCCGCCCCCCGTTCTTTAAGCTCAGACACGGTGTTACTGAGCAGGCATGTGGGAAGAACCTTGATACCCACTTGCATTGCTGCCAAAGGCCAGTATATGGTCTAAGGTGTATATAATTGTCTTGTCTCCATCCCATCCTCTATCAAGCATATGTAAGTCAAGAGATCAACCTAAACATGTAAACTTACTGATTTTTAAGGACTGTACGGGTGTCTGATCGGTTTTAGGTAATATGATCTGGTACTGACTGAAAATCAAGAAGCTACAGGAGAAACTGGAAGAGAAATGGGCGCTCAGCTGCTGCAGTATCAGTGTTGAGATTGCAACTTACTTTCTTCCCCTCTACAAAGAGTCTAGTCTGCCACAATGGTAGTAGCTCATAGAGCTGGATAATATAGAGAGCTGAAGCGTAGGTTCCATGTGTCACAGAGCAACGGTGACCGGGAAAATGACTGTGAGGGCAGGAGAATGACAGCCCAGATGTGCTAGATGAGAAGATACTGAAATCCACACGTGGAAAGCATTGAGTATGAGTGGAGAATTATGAGAAAACTGTAAAAAATGAGCTGTTAGAACATGCATCTGTCTCAAACTTCTTTTCCTCTGTACTTTAGAAACTTCTGGGAAAATTAAAAAGCTGGGAGAAACTGGACCAGAGTACTGGGTTGAACATCAGGTATGCGCTCACAGCATTGGAGGTAAAACTTTTCAACCACTTTCCTTTCCTCTTAGTCATCGGGACACCTGAAGTATGGTAGTCATGCTTTCTTATTGTCTCTTCCTCGTGGAAGCTCTTCCAGTACTTACTATATATGAAAAGAGCAGTAAGATACATCCTGTTAGGAAGTATCTTTGGAAATTAACACAGGTTTTTCACCAAGTCAGCTTGACAAGTATCTCTCGTGACTGTGTTTAATTGCGAGTTATTTGAATTTCTTACAGTAGCTACATTTGTGTTTAGGTAGAGATTCTGCTTGCTTAATAAGTAAACTTAGAGAATTGTTTGATGCGTCCAGAGAAATGAATGAGGTTACTTGTGATAAATTATTGTAAATGTGTTTTCTTTGAGTTCTGGATATCAAAATAAACTGCCAGATCATGTTGTGACTTTTATTCCTTCAAGTAGCTGACTAAATTAATGACTGCTTTTTTATTTTATCTAATAAGAAATTGAACAAACTCATTTTCTTATAAATGGGAAAAAAAACCCACCCACCAAACAAGCCACCAACTGGTGCACTGTAAGACCAACTAGTTAAGTAACAGTACACGAAGGCAACTTTTTGACATCTAGAACATTGAACCAGCTTTTTTAAAGGTCTCTGGTATGTCTGTGGTATAATGAGGGGCTGGAAATGGTGAATCTTCTGATCTTTCTTCTTCCGCTGCAGAAGGTACTCTGTGTAGGTATGGTGCTTTTGTATGTCATATATTTCAGCACTGCTTTATTTTCTATAAATACTTGCGTTATTGTGCTAGATGTTGAGATGTTTCTTTAAGAAATGTTTTGATACGAGCATTCTTGCACAGACCGCCTTTAATATTGGCTCATGCTCTGAGCTGCAGCATGAACTGCAAAACCTAATTATACCAATTGTTTCTTTATTACATTCATTCCATGTGCCTGATTTATATCTGCAGACTGCTGGGATTATTTGGAACTAGGAGTGTTTGGATACGCACCTATGGTTTGGGCACGCTACTCCATCATGTAAAAGACACTTGTGTTCAACAGGGGAAAGCCCCCTTAAGGTTCTCAGTGTTTTCTGCTTAATGGGGATAATGAAACCTTTTCTAGAGGCCTGCAGGTAGGTAGCATGCTTGAGATTCTCTCCTGCTTCTGATGAGGATACATGCATTTAGATGAAGTTTGAATTGTGCTAAATCTCCAATGGCAGAGAATGGACAGAAATAGTATGAATCCTTTTCACAAAACTTGTTCCATCAGACAGTGGAGTAAAAGCTTTTTACTTACCTCAAGCTGTTAAAGGTTTAATGAGGTAATTTCACAGTGGGAGAGAAATGGAACCAAGTGATTCTGCCTGTTGAAGTCTAATAACTCCTTCATTTAAAATCAGAATATTCTCTCTAAAGTGTTAGGTTTTTGATTGGGCCATATTGTTTAGTGCTATTAATGGTATCTTCTCATTCAGAAAAGGGAATTGCTCTTGAGGGGAAAAATCATCTTTTGCATGCAATTGTAGCGAGTAGAACTGGGTGATTACCTCCCCCCACTTTTTTTTTTTGTTGCTCAGACTTCTTATGGCATGAGCTCTGTTCGTTTTTGGTCAGGAATATGAAGATGAGAGATCACTGTCCTAGCCAGGTTCCTGGAGTATGCTGTAGGTGAAAGCTTGAGGAAAAATTAATTGCCCATCTCACAGCAGAAGAAAATAGGAAGAAGTCGGATGGTTGTTCCAAAGAACCAGGGTGATGTGCTGTTTACTAATAACTAGATAATCAAGGAAGAAGGGAGGGAGTGCATTAGGACTTTCTATGTTGTCTTATCACTTTTTTCATTGGTACAGAAAATGGAAGGGAAGTATGTACAGCCTGTGGCATTTTAGGAGAGGATGTTTTTTCATTTCCTCCAGCATTTCCACGGGGCTTGTTCTGTGTCTCCGTTAGATGTTTTTTGTTCACTGATTGCCTAGTCCCAGCAGGCTTTTTGTCAGATTGGCTTAGAATCAGATTTGTGAGTCTAATTTTATGTAAAAGCACTTGGAAAGAAGATGCAGCTTTGAGGAGTGGAGTGGTAATCCTACTGTTTTAGTACTAGTCTCTTTTTGGGAACTTTGAAAGAGCTAAGTGTTTTATAATACTTCACCTTTTGGGAAAAAGCAACTTCATTAACAGTTTACTCAAAGGCTACTTATGTTTGCCAGTTCTGGATTCCCTCCCTTGCCAGACAATAAGGGAATATACTCAGTTTCTTCTGCTGGGAAGCTCCTAGGTTTTCCCTCTTGCTCTCATAACTTTGGAGGCAAAGACCGCTTATCTGTTTTAGCTCTAGAGCATATGAATGTGTTTGCATTGCTGTTGTGTAGTGTTCTTTCCAGAACTTGCTCTTGGGATTATGCCTGCCGTACACAAATATTACATAATACACTTGTAAGCTGCATGGTGTGCAGACCAGAAAATAATACATGCCATATATATATAGGGTCTGTGTATATACATTATGAATCCACATAATCTTTTTGTTTATAATTATGTCCTGATATCTTGATCTTTTTACTGCCTACTTTACAGTGTAGTTGGCTCTAACTTTTATCTTGGATGTCATTTTGTCTTGCAGGAGCCCTTCTAAATCTTCTTTGTATCTGTTACTGTTACGCTGCTAGCAAGTTTTGTATGCTTCTGATCCGTCATTCTTGATACTCCTATTGTAGGATTTGTAAAAGGAAAGACTAAGGTTTTGAAATTCTTGTTTTGTGAATAGAAAGTCCTTATGTTTGAGCTTACTCTTTTTGAGTGTGGCTGTTGTGGGAGTCTGTTATTAGGAAAGAGTTATGGTGAGAAAGCAAGCCTCTCTCGTTCTCTCTCACTTTGTGTTTCTACAAAATTCGGTATTTGTAATTGAGTTGTTGATCGTCTTTGGTAAAGAACCAGGCAAATCTTGACAGACATGATTCTTTTCTCAGAGTTGCACCCCTAGCTTAGACACTTTCCAGGTAGTTTCTTGACTGCCACTTGCAAAATGTATTTAAAAGAAAATTATTTCTGGAAGGCTGTCTAGGTGTGTGAGGAAAAGGGGGGTGGTTTAATGACAATGTACAGATCCATCCACGAGATGGCATCCTTTCTCCTGCTGCTGGAGGAAGCTGGCTTTCAGCTTCAGACTAGCAGGCTCAGCCTGGTGTAAAAAAGAACAAACAACTGGCCACATGAAGACTCAGCTAGTCTAGTGAAAATTGTTCATCGTCGCTGTCAAAGCTTTTGAAAACTGCTTAATGCTGTATACGTGCAGTCATTGTTGCCATGCCCGTTTTTTCTACTTAGGGCATTAACGTGATATGAAGATTTGAGCATATTTCTAATGGCACTGTTTTTTCCAACCAACTCAAACTTCATATTTACACCACACGTTTTTCATTTCATCTGATCTAATAGTTGTTCACAGCCTGATAATTTTTTTCTTTTTTTCTCCCCACCCCAAGGCTTAGAACAGCATCATTGAGAGCAGCACTGTGGCTGCTCTTACTTCCTTTCCCTTCTGTGGCCTGTAGAAGATACCCAAATACAAAACGAGGGTTCTTGTACCATGAGCTTTTCATCTAAATAAGCACTTTTCCTCCTGCCTCTTGTCTGTTTGGCTGATGTTGCCTTTGTCCCCTAATGGATTAGCCAGGTGATGGTGCTATCCCTAAACAGACACACCCCGCACTGCTGAATGATGCAAAATGATCTGCATCAGATATGTTTTAAAAACGAGGTGTTTATTAAGTCAGATAAAATAGTCATTGGTAGCAGCTGACAGGGATTAATGCTAAATTTGTCTGTTATCTACAGTGGCAGCAGATTGCAAGTTTTGAAAGGCTGAAGTTTTGCTGAGAAATTAAGCAAAATTGTGAAGGCTGACAGAGGTGGGCCACAAGCAGCAGCTTCAGAGGGGTTTTCAGAGTCTAAGTATATTTTTGGAGAGAATAAATAATAAAGTATGGTTTTTTTTATTGGTTTAATTGGAAGCATTGGCTCCTGAATTTTTCACATTTTCATCTCCTGGTCTCAAAGATCTTTGTATATACAGCAAAATTATTTATATCAGTGATACCTTTTCATATTAGTCTGTAATCACTGATTGGAAGATGATCAAATATATTGATAATGACCTATTTAGGTAGGTCTTTCCCTTTTTTAGGCACCATTTTCTATTGGAAATAGTATTGTCAGCTCAGGCTTGGGGGGGCGGGAGTGTGTGCGTGGAAAACAAAGCAAAAGGTTTTGTTCATATTACTCTTCAGAATTGTTTTCTTATTTTCCATGCCTATCACAGGGCAGCAAGGGAGAGAGAAATCAGCTGTCATTTTTGGAGGTGGCATGGAATACAGTACGGACATTAAGGGTGAGGCTTACATATCAGAAAGGAAAATGATGTGCTTGGACTTCTCTGCGTTGCTCAAAGGCATGGGCTGGACCTTCTTGAGTGTCATCTACTACAGTTACACTGGAAGGCAGGTCTGGGGCCCCTGATGGCTGCCTGTGGTGTAAGGCTGACCTGGAGGGACTCTTGGATTTAACGAAGCATGGGTTTGGAGAGCACCTATAGTCGTCGTTCAGTTTGCGGGGGTAAATTTAGTTAGCTTCAGCGATGAGATCGCATTAAGCTGGCGGAGCTGTTTTGTGTGCTTGCTGTCCAGGCCTGTAAAGGGAAGTGCAGATTTGACAGGAATTGAGGCCAGTGCTTAAGGACCGTTTTCACTTAGCGGAGCCTGCCAGCTGCAGACAGCAGACACTGATCTGCTGACCTGTCGCCTAGAGCCAGAGAAGTGAACCTGTTAATGCTGACCTGGTTTTCTTTCTGAAACATCTGTGGGCTGGCTGGCTGACAAATCTTGGGGACTAGCTTCCTGCGATGTCTGAGACCAATTAGGAAGAGGAGATAGTGTGAATGTGTATGCATTTCCTCTCTAAGAAAGGGTCTAATTAAGTGGCAAGCATCTCTATTTAGTACAGTGGTTAGCACAGTTGTAATTTGTAATTACACAGGTGCTACACTCAGTACGGGAAGTCCTTCTATGCACATTCTGCTTTTGGAGCTGGGGGGAAGGGAGGAGAGAGGGAGGGAAAAGGGAATCAAATTCCTTGATTCTGCATTTAGTGGTGGATTAGTGCTCTTTTTTTCAGTGAATAGAAGAGAAGGGAGAATATTGGAGTTCTCTACTTTCCTTTTTGAATCGTGATTAACTATGCTTAGCTACTCTGCACTCTCTTCCATCCAAGGCATTGAATATCTTTGCAGTAGTGAATGAAGCTCATAATCTTCTTTTTTTCTCACAAGGTAGTAATTTACCTTTCTCTGAATGTCCATTATGAATAAGTGGTTGCTGGTTTAAAAAAAATCTGTTGACAGCTATACAAAGCAGTGCATGTTGAAATAATTTGAATTGCTCATATGCGTTTCTGGATACTTAATTAACTGCAACCAATCAAGGCAAGACTGGGGGTTGCTGTTGCTAGTTCCAGTAAGGCCATAATGCTAGCACAGTCACTCCATAGGCAAGGATATATTTTTATTGGAGTAGCCAGTTGTAGCCCTCTGGTCTTCTGTCACCAATCAGACAACGAATCTGATTAAAAGTGTTTGATATTGGCAGTAATTTCTACCACTGACTTTAAGTTTAAACTCTAATTTCTATTTTTTTGGGGCATTTTTGCCTAAGTTGGATAGTGGCAGATCCCTACGTCGGATTTGAGTGTCTAATTAGAAAAAAAAGAATTGACGTGGTACAAGGAGATTGAAACTTCATTTTGTGCATCTAAGTTTTATGTAAATAATTGTAATTTACAATCTGTGGCCAGACTGAAAATTGCATGACTGCTGGTGACAAGATTCCGAATGTAAAACAAGCTGTCTCATCACAGTGGGAATTCCCTGGGCACCAAAAAAGAGGAGATAAACACTACATGAGGGGAAACCAAGCCAAAACAAACAAAAAAGTGTGTTTACAATACAAACTTTTATAGTTGCTAGGTCTCACGTGACCTCATGGAAGGATTATCTGCTGTTCTCCTCTGTGGACGCAATATTATAACTTATAGTTACTTTTTAAAGCTTAATTTTGTCATAAAAGTCTTTGCCTTCCACTGAAGTTGAAGGTTTAAAAAATTTAAAGAATTCATTCTGTGAACAGGGCAAATGCATGCAGGTTGCTAATATCCCACAAAATACCTCAAAATAAGGATTTCTGCTGGTTTCTGCTCAAGGATGGATGTTGTTTGAATTTCTCATGCACAGTGCTACCAGGACAATTTAGGCTCAGCTTATAGCAGTTCCACCACTTCAGTCCTGTGGGGCTTCTGACTTAAGTGCCTTGTGAAAAATGATCTGTTCCTACCCGGTACTTTACGGTTCTCTTAGCACTGCAGCTGAAGAGGTGGTCCTGCATAGCAAAAAGCAATCTAGAATGGAAAATGGATCAGCTTTCATCCAGATAGGTCTCTGATCAGGTTTGCTGCTGGCTGCAGAAATACCTGTGCAGTTCCGAAGCAAGGCAGAGGAGTTGGGAATGAACAGCCAGGATTGGAAGGGATGGTGAAGAGGATCATTGTTTATTTAGAGCTAAGTGTCACACGCTTAGTATTTTTAGGGCTTAGTACGTATAAAAGATGTAAGCATTGCTTTAGAAGCATTTAAAATCTTCTTGAGGGAGAAGCGCCTGAAGAGTTCCAAAGGGAACCTTTGTGTTTGGAAAGTGAGGTAGAAGTTTCAGGAGAAAATTAATTGCAGTTGTCTCAAAATAAGTGTGTATTTATCGAAGCCACCATTCTCTACAGAGGGAACCATGGAGGAGGCTGTTACCTGTTGAATGTGGCGTGCAGCCTATGCTGGCCTATTGCTCTAAGCTCTTCTCTTCTCCAGTATCATTTTATGTTAGAATGTACGTTATTCTTAACTTTGTGCAGTGCCTTAGGTTTTAGACTGCCTTTATAGAATGCTTTCCATGTGGTGGAGGGAAAAGTTTCCTTTGTCAACTCAAAACCTGAAGCTCTGGTTCTCAGAGTAGTCACAACGTGGTTTTGGGAGACTTCAGGCCGGGCTTGGGTATTGGAATAGGTTAGTGTAGGTAAAGTTAATGTTTGGAGGCCTGATGTCAAATCTGTGCTTTAGCACAGGGTTTAGTCTTCTCCAATCTTGATGGTGTTGATTAACTTCATTTTAATATGGCAGCCATGTGTCCTCTTCTTATAGATTTCTTACAAGGTGTAGGTCTGGTCTTACCAGTACTTCACTGAAATGCTGGGCAGTCTCCTGCCGTATAATTTTCCTATCTGATATTGATTTTCTCCCCAAACATCGTACTTCTCTCTGATGTTCAAAAATACTAGTTTTCTTCATCGATGTTAATGCTTTTATTTCCATTTAAATATATCAGAATAATAGGTCTTGAGGCTAAAGGGATGACAGAAGTGTGTAAAACATAATAGGTCAGCACCTAACACGTAGGCAGACAGGCTGTAATGTGTAATCAGAGAAATCGGAGTAATAAGTAAGCAAGCTCACATCAAAAATACATCTGTCCTTTCTTTGCATTTCAAAGCTGTGTGAAGAGTGAGAGAATGGCTTTCTAGGATCACAGATCTGGCATTCTTGAGACAGAAAGAACTGTTGAACACCAGCACACTATCCATCTTCTGTGTCGGAGAATAATTTAGGGAACTGTGCTAGATTGCCTGCAGGAACTGTACTGAGAATAATGAAATTAAAGAAACGATGGGTGATTCTTTATTTTGGAAGTGAAGATGATGGTGGACTCCCTTTTTCTTTTTTTTCCTTTCCCCTGGAAAATATCACTTATTTTCCCATTGACTGTTTTTATCAGATTCTACACTATTGTCCCAGCTTGCATAGAGCTGCATTTCCCAAACCAATAAGCCTAAGGCTATTTTTCCCCTAGGTATGTGAGTAGTTTTAGATATGTGTGCTGGTGTTGCCTCCTGCATAGCAGGTGCTTTGTTTCCC
Source organism: Anser cygnoides (assembly GCF_040182565.1). Lineage (NCBI taxonomy): Eukaryota > Metazoa > Chordata > Aves > Anseriformes > Anatidae > Anser > Anser cygnoides. The sequence goes on from NC_089887.1 coordinate 5,260,214, forward strand.
GCTGGAAACTCACTATCAGGTGCTTCGTTTTGCATTGCTGCCATATTTCTTGCAAGCAGTGTTTGAGATGCTGTTGAAAAACATTTGGGTAAACGTAGCTTGCTTTCTTCCAGCATGTAGTGACCCATGTTATGTGTAAATGGCTTGAACTCAGGTGCTCACTCTGCTGTGAAGGAGAAGCTTTCAAAAGCACAGACGCATTTACAAAGAGCCACTTTCCTTACATTAAGCAGTCCTGTTTCCCTTAAAGTGAAATTATCATTTAAATAGCAGAGACTAATCAGCAAGGGGATGGTTTGCTACCGTCAGAGGGCTCAAACGCTTGTGCTTGATTTTTATTCAGCCTCTCATCTTGTCATTTCCACACACCCAATAACCACTGTAATCTCTAGCTCATTTTTAATTTTACCTTTTCATTTCCATTTTAGTATCTTTCCCTATTTCAATTCTAAATCTTCTGCTGGGACTGTGGATGTACTGTGCCTTCCCTCTGCCTTAGATGTGCAGTGTATTACACTTCATCTATCCCCAAAGTTTTATTTTTGCCAGGACACTTTAACAAACGTGTAAAAATGGATGCTGTACCTGCTACTTAGGATGACTTTGTTTTAGCATAGCAATGCACTTTTTAAAACCCTTTTTCAAAATATACAGGCCTGTTCTAAATAAAAGCAAAACAAAATGCTTCAGTAAGTGTTTATACTCTTCCATTGTGCTGCTCCCTTGTACCAGTGGGCCTTTATCTACAGGGCAAGAAATTTACCTCCGCCACTGGACCAAGGAGTACCAAGATGAGTCAGACTAACATAACAACTTTCTTTGTCTAGGAAATTGATTATCTCGTCAAGCAAAACACAATTTAATTGGACTTGTAACATTTGATCAAGAGAGCCATTTGGGAAAATATAACGCAAGCGTGAGAAGATGGAAATTAATAGAAGAATCATAGGGTGTATAAGGAACTGTTTAAGCAGCAATAGGTTTAGTATTGTTGAAAGGAAAATACAAGGATAAGCAGAATTTCTCAAAGATTAGCCTTAGGATATGCTTTATTTAATATTGCCATTCATGGTTTTGGTGCAAAAATTTGGTATATGCTGATAAAACTTGGCTAATGATGCCAAGTTCAGAGGATTTATAAATACACAAAAGCTGGACGTGCAGAACTGAGTGACCCTAAGGACTGGAGTAAAGAAGTGGGATGAAACTCAGTGATAGAAAACACAAGCCTCCACTTATAAGCTTAGTTTGTAAAATGTAGCCCATGCAGGAGGAAGGACTAGTAGAGAAAAGCAGTAAAAACTAAATGCAGAAAAGGGTTGCTGCTGGGAGCTGGAGAGCCCCATGAGGCAGTGGTGACTAGAAGAACTGGCCTGTTCTAGCAAAGCCTGCCAGGAGATGTAATTGCTGCTGAGAAATAGAAGGGTGGAGGGGAGGAGCAGGAAGGGAGGGGAATCAATACCAGTGAGAGAGAAGGAACCATCGATGCTGAAGATTAACATTGGCATTTAAATCAAATCTCTATAGCCTCACAATAAATCCAGCTTAGATGGAGGTTCTAACCTGTGGCAAGACTGCTTTGGATGCAGCTTCCAGTGGAGTCAAGGGTACACAAATTACCATGGAGTTGAAGCTCCACAAGGTTATGAAAGATCATTTAATTGTAGCAAGGGACTTTACAGAATATAAATTTAAACATCCTTTTCAGTCCCCCATTTATGTGAATGCGTATGTACCTGTCAGCAAGGGGATGGACTCAAGAATGTGAAGAATAAAGTATTAATTTTTAGTTTGGAACTGCAGAGATTTAATATCAGGGTTTTGAAAACTTCAACTGGGGAAAAAAATGTTTTTAGTGAATAAATGTAGGCCGTGTTCATCCTTCTGCCCACATACTGTTTGTGTACAACAACGTGCCCTGATGTGGACAGGGACCTGAACTGAGAACAGCTGACCTTTGTTCATGTTGAGAAATACGCAGTTTACTGGAAAAAATGTGCTGAACTATTAAAAAGACTTTATCTACCCGTGTAGATAAGACAAAAATACCATCTGCATCATCTCTCGTGCGTTACTGCCACGATTTGGTGCAGGTGATCCTGTTGGTGTTCTGCAAATGATTTGCTTCTGGTTAGTATTTAACCTCGTCATTACCTGGAACAAGGGTTCTGGTGGCTACGATGGTACTGCTTTAATCATTTGTCTTTGGTTTGCCATCAGGGCAGACGGGAGTTCTGTACTGGATCAACCAGTGAAGTTCTAATTTTTTTTTGTTTTAATCCCACTTAACAGGGTATCTAGCATAGCAGCATCAAGATGCGGTGGGAGAAAAATGGAAGCGTATGAATATTAAACTTCCATTTTTTCAGCATCTTTAAAATGCTTCTAGCTCCATCAAGCTAGCTTAAATGCCTTGTTATGAAAGCCTTGTCCTTAAGCTTCAGTCTTTCCTCCCTTGGGACCTCTTTGCCAGTGAATATTTTTGATCAAAGCAGGTATTACCTGGGCTATATTTTCGTTCCTCCATAAGCTGTGTTATTAAAAGGAGTATGCTTGTAAAAATACATTTGTGTGTGGATTGTTTGGAGAGAAAAAAACACCTGTCTTCTAGTAGCAAAAGCACTGCACGTTTGCAAACCATTCTTTGAAAGGGATGTGGTGAACTTGAAATGTTTCTGTGTTAAAAGATTAATGTCGTAAGTGCCTCAAGGTTCTCTGTAACTAGCTGTGATTCTGTAAGTGTATTTGTTTTTTAAAATAATTTACAGCACAGAAATTGCTATTTCTGTGTATTGGATTGTTGGATCAGGTTGCTTACTGATGTGTGTCTGGTCCAGTGTTAGAGACAACAGAATCCTGGTCCAAATAAGAAGACCCAGAGCAATGTGCAAGATGTGAAGCAGACTTTATGAATGAAGATTTGTTAACTTTGGTCAGCATGGATTATACTTGGGTATAAAGAATTTTTTTTGGTGTCCTCCCTGTTTTTTAATGTGAAAGCTCTTGCAAATGGGAGGCATTATGTATTATGTGCATAGAATAAATGGAAAAATATTTTACTTTGATGCTCTTTCAGTTGCAATTTTTTTTTTAAATTTCAAACAATATGTAACAGAAAGTATTACACAGGGAGTTGATTCATAAATTACTGCTCTTTCTATAAATGATGTCTTTCTCTTTTGTGGATTTGACTGAGGAGACGAAATGGAAAGCACTTTTTGTCTTAACCTGTGATCCAGTTTTCCTGCGTGGCTTCTGCTGCCCCTTGTTCCGTAGTGCCTATGTGCTGTGCTGGTAGGTGTGCTCCGCAGGTGTGTTGGCATACATCTCTGCTCTCCCTGAGCTGGCGAGGAAGAACCGCAGGAAGAACAGCCCGACGTGAGCTGCCCGAATGAGAGCAGGCACTGAACCAGGCCCTCGTGAGAACTGGGCTGTGATAATTTGGAAAGATTCTCATTTTGGAAGCAAAAATGGGGAGGTGCTGGGGGCTCAGTGGATCCCTGTTTAGGAAACACCTGGGACTGGTTACCGGCTGGAGGTTATTTTCAAGGTACTGAGCTGGGCAGCTGAAATCTAGAGCTAACGGCTGTTTTCAGGGCACAGCATTGCGTGGGGTTAGAATAGCATGAAAGAAACGGAGCCAGGCCTTTTCACCAGGAAGAAGATAAAAACACAACTATTCTGCGTAGCCAAGGTAGGTGAGGTGGACATGTATGGAACCTTCTTTCCTTCCCTGCCACAGAGGTAGGATGCAGGGAGTGCACTGCTGAAGCTTATTTGGGCAAGTTCTTACATTGTGTAATGTTTAATGCCTCGGGGCTGCTGGTGCATCCAAATGTGTTCTGCACGCATCTTGCTCATCACCTGGCAGTGAAGTGCTTTTCCTCATGAAGTCATGTCTGTTACAGAATGGCATTCTTGTAAGAGGATGACATATTTTGGAATAGTGTGTTAGAAACCTCTGTACATTGAAGCAGCTTTTGACTTTTGCTGCCTTTCGCTAAAAATGGAATTAGGATCTTAAAAAAAGGGGGAGCCTGACCTTTCAATGTAGGTGCAGTTGCAGCTTTTCTAGAAATTATTCACTTGATAACTCGAGCATCTCTTCTCTCCTTTTCTAGTACTACTGTGCCTCTATGCTTACCCGATCCCTTTCTCTGTGTTATTTTTAACTTTTGTCAGCAAAGTTAATGATTGTTATGCCTCTTGGTGGGCAGTGATGGGTGACTATTGTAAGAACCACTTTCTAGCCCATTCTTTCTGAAATTGCTTTTGAATTCTTGTTACTTGCTTAAACTCTCTTCCAGGGATATTCTGATGTGAGTAACATATCAGGCTCTCTGGAAGAGTGTGAAAGGAAGATAAATCTATTGGATAGGAAGGTATATGAAATTCTGGATTTCCCCAAGTTGACCAAGCTATTTTTTTTCCTGCTTTAATGAAACAGTCATTCTTTCTGTGGCTTTCTGAAGCTGTTCTGTAAGGGCTTGACATCCAACTAATTTTCTAAGAAGGGCAGAAATAGAGTATCTGTCTTTGAGAATGTGTTCAATATCAAGATCCTTAATTAGAAAAGTCATCATCAGTTACTTTGGACAGGTTTTAGTGATACTTTGCAGCTTCGGTTATTGGCTTAGTTCGGAAGGTAATGCTTTAACCTAGTTATGATTTCTTTAACTCAGTTTTGCTAGTACGTTTGCAAATAACATTTCTGTCTGTATGCTCTTGGTATTCCCAGAGTTAAAGCTTTGTGGCTTCAGGTGGTTTTCTGCAAATTTAACAGCCAAGGTTGATGGCATCAAGCCTGTTTTGTGACAAGCCTTTCATTTTGGTCTGATGGTTTCCAGTGCAAATCTGGCAAAGACATCGTCTGCCTTCTGGATAGCTGGCCCACTTGTCAAGGTGACGGAACACCTATCGGCTTGCCTGCCTGCCTGCAAGTAGCTGGCAAGGGGAAATGCAATTGGCACTTCGTAATAACTGATATATTTGGAAGGCTGGTAGAGAGGAAGAGTGAAAAAGTGCTCTGAAAGTGGTGTTTTTTTTTTCTTTTTTTTCCGATTGGGTAGGTCTTTGGAAAATGTATGCACTACTGTCTATGTGGCTGATGATAGTTACTAAAGATATACGTGCCATTTCTCTGTGTCAGTCTTTTGGCTGTAGTTAGGTATTTAAAATAGCTTTTTCGATAAAATATTTGTCTGTGTCCTGTATTCTATACTGTTCTGTCCAACCATGATGTGTCTATGCGAGTAGAATTTGGAAGGTACGGGTTAAACCTGTAGCTTTGCCTTAGTCAACTCTTCTGGTTTGTTTTCATGATGTATGTTGGTTAGGTGTCTGTCACAAGGGACTTCCACGGACAGTCTTTACTACCATATGATGTTAGTAGGTAAATGCCAGGCAAATCTGGTAATATACAGTGTTAGAAGATCTGCAGGTCTGTGCCTGAGATTGACAGATGGTGATGTGTTCGACATAATCATACGCTAGTTTTTTGAGGAGCTAGTTAAGCTGATGTTTAACACTGGATACGAAAGTCCTGCATAAGGTTGAAGGACCTGACTCTGCAAATTATAGTGAGGCAGAGTTAGTCATTTGTGATCTTCATCTGCATGTGTCATCTGGGCATTTACCTATACATATTAACGTTAACATTTTTCACAAGTTATTCTGTCCATATTTGTATAATCCCATGCACTTGTGTTGCTCCATAAGGAAGCGCAAGACATTCCCTGGCCTAATGCGCTTATCCAGGAAAGATAACGAGAGAAAAAGGGCAAGGCGAGGCAGCTAGGAAGCAATTATTAGTGACCAGCAGCAAGGCAGAGATGAATTGCCATGAGAATTGAGGTCAAGAGGAAGCGAGGAGGTGCCGTGTGGTTTGAAAACGGGTGCAGTCCCAGGGGAAGGAGTGGTGTGAAGGAGGTGTGAGGGTGCAGGGGCTACGAAATATTTGGGCCTTCAGAACTGAAACAGCAGAAGGGCAGTTACCAAAGTTTTCAGACCCATATCAGTCCGTGGGTATTGTCAGGGATGCCTCTGGTGTGAAGCTGAGATTCAGACCTGTGTATAGGGACTAAACCGCTGCATGGGATTTGACGAAATGATACCTGACAGGAACCTCGCTGACCGCCTTGACTGCGGCATCTCCTAATTTAAGGAGCTGTCTCTCACCGTTCTGTACTTGATGATTTGGGATCGTTAGGTCTGTATCTGTCGCACCCTGCATTTTCCACTTCTAGGGAATAACTACCTTCTCCGCCTCCACAGCCTGCTGTGTGTTGGAGGCAGCTTGAGGGCCCAGGCTGTCTTGCTGGTGTGGCAGAGCTGCAATTCCCTTCTGTCTGAACAATAAGCTTTGTATCTGTTTGTACAGTAATGAACTGCTTTTGTTTCCTTCGGAAACGTGCTCTGCTGTCTGGAGCGTTTCCATTTACAGACAACCCTTGCCAAATTAATTTTATTTAATTATCTCCCAGGGCTAAGCTTGAATACATTTTGTGTTAAATTCACCGTTTCTCCCTCTTCTGAACGAAATGGACTTAATATCCTTGTTAAAATCTGATTAAAACTAAAATTGAGTTTTTTGAAGTCTGATTAGCCCATGAAATGGAATTTTTAAACCTAATTATGAATGGATTTGCATACATTTTTAGCACCATTAAAAAGGAAGTTGAAATATATTTATTAATGGAATCCTCTGCTGCTGTCTCTTTGGGCCATGACGACTGCAGGAGAGTGAGGGAAGGCAGGAATAAAACCCCTTCCACTTTTGAAATATACCCTCTCCCCCCTCAAATTAATTCTAGAGGTGGTTTGACCCTGTCTCATTTTTATTCCTCTCTGCCACACAGCCCAATTTAGGTAATTGATGGCCTTTCAGAGGGTAACTACACAGCTGAGCTGGTTTCATGTACTTACAGCCTTTCTGCTTTCTGAAGGGAGGATGTCTGGGGTGGCAGCACTTGTTTCAACTATGATATCCCTCCCTTTCTTTTCCGAAGTACCCCGATACACAATCAATAGGTAGCCCTCCTTTCTGCTTTCTGAGAAACGATATGTTTGGGTATTCATTTTAAGCCCAATTTAAAAAAAAAAAATGAAGTGGATCGCTGTACACGCTCTGGAGAATGTGCATATGGAATTTCTGATAGTTTATGTACTTCCTGGGTTTGAAGCTGAGTTTCTTTGTAGGATGTATTTGAATCTCTCACTCCAGTAATTGCGCCCATTACTTCAAGATTTTGAATGTCTTTCTCTATGGGAAAACGAGTTCCAGTGGAGAACATATTTGCTTGTCCGAGTTCTGCTCTTTGAAGGAGGTGTAATAAGAAGCAAAATGCCCATGCAGAGCGCTGCTGATTTTGCATGAAGGCACGTGCTGCTGGAGCTTTCTGTGTTATTCTGATACTGTCTGAAAAGATCATCTGCTGACATGAAAGGCAGAACTTGGTGGGGAAGAAAAAGTGATTTTTTTTTTTTTTGGTTGTGGTCATTTATTTTCTTACCCAGAGTTATATTAAAGAGTTCTTTGCACCACATAAATGTTACACAATTTTAAGAATGTCTTCTCTCTGTCATGTGCTGTCTGCAGACTTTTTTTTTCCTGACAAAAGTTATAATAAATCTGGTAGAAAGAAGCTGTGGCAGCTTGGAAATCCTGTACTTTACACATGACTGCAAAGAGTAAGTGTTTCGTATGGGGCTCACTGTTCTGTAAGCATTGGCAAAGTTACTTTTGAGAGAGACTCATTTTCCATATGCCTTTGTGATGTCATTTTAATCCTGCTTTTGCAAAGGTTAAGTATGGAACATAGTGGAGGTATCAAGTTCTGTAAGAAATGCAGAATTCTGGCACTGTTCCGTTGAGATGCTTCTCAAGTGGGAAGTTTATGAGGGAAGCTGTGGCTCGGTGAAGGAAGGAGGATTGAGCTACAATTGGAGAATGCTTTTAGCTAGCAAAGGCTCAAGTTATAAACCAAAATGGTTGAGGTAAATTAAAAACAAAACGAAACAAAAAATCTTGAAATTCGAGACAAGCTTAGGGAGAAAGAAGCTAACTGAGGCAGCTTTGCAGCAGTGACTTTAAGTTTTGTGGCTTAATTGCTGCTGCTTTCATTTGTTTGTTCATTGCATCTCGTTCAAAGTAGACACTTACTGTCAGATCTATATAATTTATTAATATAAATATAATAAATATAAATAGGACTCCCATTTAGACTGGTTATAGATGCTTTGTAGTATCCCTGCCTATGGCAGGGAGGCTGGAACTAGATGATCATTAAGGTTCCTTCCAACCTGAGCCATTCTATGATCTTCCCAAGCAAGTTCGAGAGGAATCTGAGGAGTTAGGAATATCTCACCTGCCTTGGAGCACGGAGCTGCTGTACAAACTGCAGTCACGCCAGCAATGAGCAGGACCCGGAAGCTGCACGTCCAGGTAGAGTTAGGGAGAGATCTTCAGAGGGGTAGGCATTAAGAAGACTTCTAGAACAGTGATTTTTAACTCTAATTGTTAGCTGGTTGGTTCTCTAATGCCCGTTCACTAAAGAGAAGGAAACTGGCTGTGATAGTCTTGTATGTGGTATTGTACAGCATAATGAAATGAGATTTTGAAGATAAACATATATGCAAGGAAGGACGCAGAAGTTAGATGGTGGGATGTTAGATTGTTTCTCCTTACGGAGATAATAGGTAGCTCTCTTCTGTAAATGCATTTCACCTTTTAGAAACTGTTTATCATTTAATTTTATTAGTGCTTCCCCTAGTAGCTTCAGGCATTAAAAGTGACTAAAACTTTAGATAGCAGTAAGCCAAGATGGTGTCAGTGCCTGTGAAACCAGTCCAGTCGTTATCTTAATCCTAGTCACAGGAGCCTGTGGCAAAGACACAGGGAAGTCATAATTGCTTTTGGCTGCCCCGAACCTCATGCCTGATACAGGCAGCTGAGCTCAAGTCCCTGTTTGTGCGAGTGAGCTGGCAAAAGGAGAACAGTAATTGCTGAAATGCCTCTGTTTACATCTTTAATGCGATTACACTACAGCAGTTCCACTTTCTATGAACGAGTCTTTAAGTCTGCTTCTATTTCCTTCTGACATGAATTATTCATTATTTATGGCTGGTGGTGATTGGGGTTTGGCTTTCACAAGCAGGTTTATTATATCCACTTAGCGCTGACTGCTTTGGTATGTTCGAGGACTCAGTTATTTTCCCAGCATTTCTTGTGGTCATCATTCTTCTTGATGCTAAAACTTTCAGAGTAGGTAATTCAACTCAAATTTTGGGGAATGAGGATCTGATGGAAAGGCATGTTGTTTTTATTTTTTGTTTTAATGTGAAGCATAGTAAGAGTTGTGTTTTTTTTGTTTTTTATTTAATTCATTGCTTATACCTCTGTAGCAACAATGACACTGGTGTTCTTCTGTTCTAATGACTTGTGGCAACTGGTTTGCACTGGGACCTTGCTGTTTAGGTCTTGATAAGTCTCATGTTTGCATTAGCTGTCTGGAGTTGAGATATAGATGAGCTTCCATAAAACTTTTGGTTTGAAATATTGTTTGTCCTTCACTTTGAATGTTAATTTTTTTAGAAACTTTCAAAAAAAAAAAGTATGAGAGAGAATTACTGCATTTGTTTAAAGTTCTGAAAGCTTTTTTTAGCTAAACAGTTCAAAGAGTGCATCTCACTAATCAGAGGAATATTTTTACGTCCCTGGGGTGGTCACACTGTTTTAATTGGAACTCAGGCTTCTTTGAAGTCCTTTCTAATCCTTCCTGAGCTGGGGGAGAGGGTTTGAAGGCAGCACTGTAAATCTGAAATTTCTTCATTTTATTTACATGTGTCTGGGGATGCATGTAATTCATTTTCCTGAAGTTAAGCTCGCTTGCTGGCTTGTGGACAGCAGAGTGAGGACTGTGCTTCATTAAGCGAGGAGGCCTGAGATGGATGCTAGGGGGTTACAGGTTGTGACCTCACGTGCTTATGGGGTTGGTAAAACTGGTACCTGAGCAGCAGGCTCTGAAGGGTGAAAACTCGGTGGGAAGCACTGGGAGATGATGCCATAGCTGAACGTGAGCTAGGCTCAGCAAAAAGCCAGGATTTAAACTCGTGTCTCAGGATTAAGTTGTTATTAGTATGGCACTCATCAAAATAGCGTTGCATACTGATGCATGGCTGCTTTACAGTTTAAGTAACCAAAGTTTTAGGGTACAACTCTTGTTTTCATTTGAAGGACATTTGAAGCTAACATGGGGTTAAATTTTCTTTTATTGGGATTGAATTAGAGATTTTTTTTTAGGGGTGTCTTGAGTCAGATTGCTTAAACTTTGTGTCTTAGATCTAAACTCTAGGCCTTCTTTGGTCTGTTTTGGAGAGTAGGAATCTACTTTTGTCCGAACTTATATTCTGTGTGTGATATGGCCGCCATGAATGGAGCCTTAGTGGTAGCTGATGCCTTTTATGCCATGTTTATACAAATAACTTGCAGCAATATGCTGCTGCTGACAACGCAGTCACCTTCCTTGGGCATTTTCTACTTCTTCCACTATTGATTCTTTTCATGATAAATATAGTAATTTATAAGCCATGTGTTTTCTGTTCTTCGGTAATGTTTTTTAACATCACAAGTTTGCTGAAACCAGGTTGTTTCACTCTCTGCTTCTGCCAGAGGTGAGGCATCTGCTATGAGAAGCTTTGAAATAATATTTGCTTGAGGTTTGGGTAGTTTTTAATTAATCGAAGCAATAGGTTTAACCTTAGTTTTCTGTCTAAAAGAATAACACTCCTGCTGAACATCTAAGCAGTATGTTCTTCATTGTTTCTAAAGCTGTCACCATAAATTCACCTGGCTGATATTATTGGATGATATTAAAAGAAAAAAAAAAGTTAAAATAACTCTTACTGTGGTTTAAAGTTGCAGTTTAAAATGGTATTCCTGCTGTGAGACGGAAGAGGTATGTGATTCTAATCAGATGTAAATGAAAATAATATATGGGATGTCAAATCCCACTTGATATAAAATGGAGCTGAAAACACAGCCTAGGCTCTCACAAGGACTAGTAGGCAGTCATTAATAGCATCTCCTCTTCCTCAACGTGAGGGATTTTGTGTCACTGCTGACTCATATTTGGAGCTGATAAGAGTCTGGGAAATACTGATCAATGAAGTTGTTGAAAACGATACAAGAACTTCTTATGTAAATTAGTATTCTGCAAGGATATTTCAGAGAAGTGTCAAAAGAAGACCGTCAATTTAGTGAAATCTGTTAAAGCAGTCAAATATACATTGTCAGTATCCAGTCCTATGTACAGTATTTTACTCCTTTTGCTATCGGAGAGAAGCCCTGGCTATCTATAAAAAATATCTTCCATATACATGGAAGTTATGTCAGAAGGGTATGTTTGATATGTGTATTTTTCCTTTCCTCCTTGAAAAGGAGCTCTGTTGCCTGTGATTTCTCAGCTGGTCGAAGTGTCTACAAATGCCTTGGAAATAACTTGGCATTCTAGAACTAGCCGAGATCCAACGGAAGTATGCGAGAACTTCTACCACAGTCTGTTTGCGTAGACGTTCCCATAAACATTCCTAATTTGAAGGCTAAGGAGCTAGTTTTCTGGCTGAGACCCTTCCATTGTAACCAGCCATCCCTACTGGCCCTCAGCTTGGAGAGGAGCAAGTTTCTGAACTAGCTTCTTTCCACTGACATGAAGCTTAGAAAGAGACTTGTAATAAATGGAATTTCCAAATGATCAGACTTTATTTAGGCTGTCAGGACACTTTCCCAGCCTCATGTAATCCCAGCAGTTGGCCTGGAACGTTCCTGGAGGTTTCTAATGATCCTTAATTGAATATTATCTCTCTAAAAGATCCTGCATCTCCGTATTCAGAATTCATTTCCAATGAGCCTATCATCTTATTTCAGTCCATGTTTTTCAGATATTATTTTTTTGCATATGCCTACTTAAAATTATCTAAATATCTTGAAGATCTTAGGATGCCCATGTAGTTGGAAAAGAATATATTTTATTTATTCTAATTCTGTTCTTAGCTTGACAAGCTTCCCCTTGCCGTATGTTTTTGCACCCAGCAAACAGTTCATGCTATCCTCCATTATTCCAGTTCCATTGACAAACGGAAACTACAGGGAAAAAATACCTTACTCACAGCTTCCTAAATTAAGTCATTTTGTGTATTTCATCACATTATTTTTGTTTTACCCATTTTTTCTCAAATTAAGTTCATGATGGGTAAAAAAATTAAAATAGCTTTTGCTTCTGTACTAAAATAAACATTACATTATTAAACGTATTTACAGTTTGTTTGAAATCTTAAGGGCAATAGGTACAAAATTATATGCTACAGAAATTACTCTTCAGCGTCATCATTAATATGTAATTACATTTAATAAATTAAATTGCAAATTGAGGAAAAACCATTTAATTGCAAAGATGATGCTGATATCTGCTGTAGTATGTGAGCAGCAACAGCCACTTTTGAAAATCCTTTATGATCACTTCGAACTTGACTGCTTCTGTGCTACTGACAGTATATACCTAAACTGTGCTTTAGAAGTTTAATGTTTTTTTTCTTGCTGTTTGATGTCTAATCTGTGTTCGTTTTGGGGGAGAAAAGTTAAGCAAAAATAACTGTTATCGACAGAAATAATTTTGAGAGTCTCCAGTAGTACAAGGCTATAATTGGCCTTGTGAATGAAACAGTAAAATACCTACAGACTGCCCCCTTTAATGTAGGGCTTTTGGGTTTTGTTTAATAAGAGGTTGTATAGTGAGGAGATGTGGTCAAACATAGAGAAGAGTGGGATGGAGAATAGAGCATTGGACAGCGCTGTCTGACTTGGAGAAGATGCTGCTGCTGGTTTGGGAATTCTTTGTTGACAGAGACCAGGGATTTTCCTCTCATTGTACCAAACAATGGTTTGAAAGAACTTCAAAGACACAGGCTCTTATGGATTAGTAAGTACAATAGGTTTGTTATGCTTCCCTGATAACCTACAAAAGGTAAAAGGGAAGACCTTAAGAACTGTTTGTTTTCTTATATTGGAAAAACATAGGATACAGAATATTTAATGGCTTTGCAAATAAGCTCTGTGTTTCTTGAGTTATTATTAAATGGCTTATTGTTGCCCTTATAAACTGCTTCATTTTATGCAACTGCATTTAAGCCTAATTAAAATTCTTTTGTGTTACAGCATGATTGAAATATGTGGACTATTGTCCCTTTTTTCCTTTGGGATAAGGCATAGCAATAGATGCTCCAAGGAGGAATTGATTTCATCTGTATCATAATACCAGAAAGATTGTTTTTTTGGTTTTGACTTAGGAGAGAGTTGAGAATAGGACATGACAAAGTATGCTCTGATTGCTTCAGAAGTGTCAGGCATAAGTAAGAGTTTGAGTCGATATAGTTCTTATTCATTATTTATGCTACAAATCATTAGCTTCTGTGCAAAAAAAAAAAAAAAACAACAACAACTTCTAAAGAATGGCAGCTGAACAGAGTGGAGAGCAAAGCAAGTTTTGCTCCAGTCGCAGCAATTGGTCAGCTTTGTGCTGTGTGCTGGAACGCCAGAGCAGCTGAAGGACATCCCCATGGTTAGTACCAGTACAAACCGAACGCGTCTGGAGATAAGCTTGTCATTAGTAAGAGCTCAACAGAGTTTACTCTATTTGTCTAGTTAAGTCTGTCTTTCTCTTGTTACTTACGTACTTTCCTCTTAGGCAGTACATCTCTTTTCTATTTAACACGTAGGTTAGTTTTGACTCTCAGTGAAGTTTGGTCTTGACAGAAACCTGGGAGTAAGCATACAATTATTCCTCCACCCCCCTAAAAAACAATGACATGCCGGTGAATCTCTTCTAACAGAGCTAGCCTGTGACTTCTCACCCGTTTTTGAGAGCCAGGCTGACAGTCGTGTGTCTCACACTGGAGGCCCCCTGTAGCTTTACCCGGGTGGCTGCTGTTACCTGCCTCGCAGACTGCATCACTCACTGCAAGCTCAGCGAGAGCTTGAGGATATGTTTTGATGAGAAGACAGCAGAGCCGGTTAACAGCTTCTTGTTGAAAGGTGTAATTTCAGCAAGCTGATTCAGAACTTCAGCGGCAGAAAATGAACCAAGCAAAACCAGTGACTGCTGCTTCGGTGGTAGCAGGCAATTAGACTTACTCTGCTGCTCTCCCTGAATTGGAACCGGAGAAGAGAAGCCTCCAGTGATGATTTGTGTGAGCTGGGTCCCATTTGGAAAGGCAACACTCTCTGGATCTGCTGCGTTCTAAGAAAAAAGGCAACTTCCCTTATGCCATAATGCTTTTTAATCAAACTCTAGAAAATTGCTTTTGTTTCACCACGACCTCTCTCAGACCTCTAAATTGCAGGCTGTGTGATTCAGTATGCAAGGACCCGGCTTCTGGATGAAGGAAAAAACAACAGCAAACTAGGGCTATCTTAACTCGCAAATCAACAGGTTTGATACTGCTACGTATAATATTCCTTCTCCCTGAGGCCTGTTAAAGCCCTTCACATGTAAGGCTACGTTCAGTTATGCAACGTGTATGCTTACCAGCTTTCAGTGATGTGTTCTGAGCTCGCTATTAGAGCAGCGGTAGGAATGAGAAATCATTTGGCTGTCATTTTAACATTCCAGACTTCTAAGGTGCTTTTTTTTCCCCTCCCCCAAAAGTGAGATCGATTTTTATCTTTTTGAGCTCTTAAATGTATTTCTAAAGCAGAAATGAAACTTGAAGGATCAGTAGTTCTGATGCCATATCAATAACTTTGAGAGAAAAAAAAACTTTTTAATTAAAACCCATGGAAGCATATTGACTGGAATCTAAGAGCATTTTCTCCCCTTTTTCCATTCAAGTTATGAGGTGATTAGATTAATTGCTAATTTCGCAGCTATTTCAAAAGAGACATCAATTAACTGTCTTTAGAATTGTCAAGACAGTTTAAAAACGCTCAATGCTGTTTTACAAATAAGTTTTTCTTACTAGTTCTTCTTATAAGTTGTTCAAATACAAAGTTTATTTTCTAAATGAAGGGAATTATTGCTTCCATTTACCCTTCAGATCTCCTCCGTTTGCTTTGTTTTTGAGATAAAATAATTAAGCATGCAATTTTGGGGGGAAACTATAAGGTATGCCGTAGTCTTTCTCTTTTTTTGACAGCTCTTGGCACCTTAATTTGAATGCGTAAAGGCAAGTGATTGCTCTTCAACACATTTTAATCAAAGTGTTACAACACACTGTGTCCTAATTGCCTAGGAAATTTTGAAAATTCATTTATTTTTGTCAACAATATGTGTAGCAGATTCCTTACCATATGGTTTAGTATAATACAGTTTGCAATAGAAAGGGAGAATGTGGGCATTAAAAAATTAACAAATAGGTGTAACTGCCTGGGCTGGAGCTCGAGAGGGCTTTTTGGCTAAAGAAGTATTGTTGTGAAACTCAACTCTCAGAGCTGCCAGGTCTGGACACCAGCTCTTAGTGGCAGTGTTTCCCTTTGGTCTGGCGAAGAGGAGCTCAGGTGTGCTACCAGTAAGGTGACAAACGTTTGAGGAGAGGGATGTGTTGTGAGTGAGTTATTCTTCTGATAGAAACTTTGAGTTAGTTTGACCAAATCATAAATTTAATTTGGACTTTGTGCTGCTGTGTTTTGGGAAGTCTGTATGTACTGATGTGATTGTTGTTGTTTGCTGTACTTCCTTGAAAGTCAAGTCATCACAGGAACTGTGCTGCTTCTGGAATTTCTGGTGAAGGTTAAGAAATGAGCAGGAGTCCTGTAAATCGGAGATACAGGAGTTAAAGCAGCTGCAGAGCTCAAATATACAGCAAGGCTCTTTGGGGGACTCACTTCAAACATGCAGGAACAGACTGGTGGAGACTTTCCAACGCCTTTCTAATCACATGGAAATATTTAAAATAACTAAGATGTGTTTTCAGAATTCTTCTGTTGTTGTCATGTTATTGTTCTGTGTTTGTTCTTCAGATGCTGTTGTCGTCCTGCTGAAGGAGCAGCTGAAGTTGTTCTTTAAAAATTGAGAAGGTTCTTTTGGGGAAAGGAAACCTTCAAAATGTTACTGTGTTTTTTATGTATAATATAAAAGCACATAAGGAACAAAATCTAGATTCTGTACTTTTAGGAGAATATCTTTATTTAAAAAAAAAAAATTTGGATTGAAGATAAAGAAGCAGGTGTGCTCTCACTTTCTGTGCCTGATTCTCTTTAGTCACTTTTTAGCAAAGACTTCTGTCTCTAGTCTTCATCAGTTAATTGTGCTTGGTTGTAAAAGTTTATGGATCCATCTAAAATGTGGTGCCAAAAATCTGGGATGTTCCATTTTGGTTTAATATGACTTAGCTGAGAGACAAATCTGTGTGTCATTTCATACTGAATTAAAACTATATAGAGAATTGCTAATTCAAGAGACTTCTGAAAATAGGTATTCTGAGTAATTTAGTATGCATTATTAGTTCTGAAGCTCCAAACAAATTTAAGTTTGTTTTTTTTTTAAAAAAAGTGGAGAAGAACTTAGTCCCCTGAAAAGAGTTGTATGGGGGCTGATTTTTCTATTTAGTTTTACTTTTGTCTTGTACTTCCATAATTTAAATTTTGTCAGATATCTAGCTATAATCAAATCTATTCCTTTGCTGTGAATTTTGAAGCACTTCATAGAAGCAATAAGAAGTTGACATTCTAATAAATTATAAATTAAAAAATAATCCAATTTTAACTTTTTTTAAACATTTTCATCTGAGTGGTGGTTTCATGTTACTTCAACAGCTCATTCTCAATGCGTAACTGTCAGAGTTGATAATGCAATGGTAATTGGTCCTTAACTAATACAGCTCAACAGAGCTTTATAGCAAGTGTCAATAAAATGCTGGTTGTGTGCATAAGAAAAAGTACTACACAAGCCATTTTCCATGTTAAAAATGAAAAAGTATGCCAGTGGGGGCTTGAGCACCCTTTAGTGAAGAAAAGTGACTTGGACAGATATCCCATTAAGTTAATTTTTCACTTCATTTGAACAGTTTCAGGTTTTTCTTGTTCTTAAATTGCTCTTTTTCAAATTATCTGCACTTCAAAGGAAGTCAAAGAGCTTTGCTAAACAGTAATTCTGTACCTCTACTGCCTTACTCTGCTGCTAAGCTTTGCTGGACTGATTTGAACATATAAGACCAAAAAAAAACCCACAAAACACCCTTGTTTCCAGATTAGTCTTAAATGCTCACATTTGTTTGGTTTTTGATTTTGCTTAAATGTTATTGTCAAAGGAAATAGGATGTCAGGCTGGGATGGTGGGACGGAGGAAATGTGTTTTGGCTTCTGGGTAAGGAACTGAAGTCAGGGCTAAATCTATGTTCACTGTTTGCAAACCAATTTTGTCATTTGTTCATCGTGTTGCCTTTATAATCACGTAGCACAATGTTCAGGCTGCTCCTGAATCTTGCCATTAAGCGTGTGTGTAGTTTTGTACCCAGGGTTTTGCATGGTTGATGCAAAGTGGGTTTGCAGCTTTCCCAAAGGGGGTCCTGGATATCTTTATGTGAGGATAAAGTTTCGAACTGCCCCCTAATAGTGGCCCTAATAGTGGTGCTGGTAAGCTGTATTGTCAGATTCTCTTAAAGCTGACTTCTTGACTTTTTAATACTAATTAAGGTACCAACTGTTTGATAGGGAATGGCTGGAGGTTTAACAAAAATCATGCTCAGCTAGCCCATCAGACAGACTCTTGAGGCCAGAGCATGTTAAGTGTATGTTGGGATGCTGACAAATTTCGCTCTTAGTGTGTCATTGTGTTCAGAAACTTGTGAAATGAGAGGGATGTTTACAGCACTGAGGGCTGGATGGTATTTGGGAGTTTGACCAATTCTCTTCAAATGGAAAGCTCATCTGATTTAATTTGTGCATGCAGTGTCATTCCTGTGCTTGGAACTGGGTAAATTTGGCTTTTGCCGAACTGTGTGCGATCAGGATGGGAAGGGGACCTCAGAAACAGGTTTTGAAACCCCTCAGTGAAGGTGTTTGGTAACAGAATGCATGCAAGGGATGTCTCTGTGCCTCATCATGTCACATGGTTTAGTTTTACAAAAAGTTAATTCTTTAGAGGGGATTAATGCCCATTGTCTTTGTTTTCTGTTATATCCGTGCCACTCCACTTAAAAAAATAAAAATAAAAATATCTAATGCCAGTAAAACATCCTCCAGAAATAAGCACAAACCTAACGCTGCCAGTTGCTGAAACTGAGATTGGAAGCTGATTGTTGATTTGAATTGCCTAACAGCTGAGGATGATTTTTTTTATTGGAAATCTGTCAGTAGCTACCATTACTAGAAATCTGTGGTTTTTATAATACTATCTCATTTTACTACTGGATTAATTTCAGTTCTCTGTCTGAGTCCTAATACATTATGGTACGAATTTCTGAGAACATGAGAATAATATCGAGGCAAATATACTGTTCTGGCCATTTGCAAATTTGTGCAGGGACCAAACATTTGTGGTGGGGGAAAGCATTCAACATGGCAAAAAAGAGATGCCTGATATTATCCTTGTGATAAATCTGCTATATTTGGGTGAATTTTTAGATGCTTAGAATTGTATTTTTCAGAGCCGTGTTGATTTGGCATTAAACTCTACAAAGATTGTCCATATTGAAATCAGTGTGTCTGCTTACAGCTTCTTTGTGCCAAACAGACTAAGCATGCCCAGTTCCTTCTGTCTGGTTGGTGTTTTGTTTGTATTTTTTTTTAAGCTTCTGGTGACTAGCAGGTGGAAGAGGCTGAAGTGGAAAGGGAAATACAACCCATTTTTTTTTTCTTATCAACACTAAGTTGCCTTTATCCTTTCCTCATCTCTAGATTTTCTGGTTAGAAATTAGGGTCAAAAGAGAACATCTGCTTCCTTAATTCATGCAAAATATAAATAAATCTGAGTCAGAGGTCTTCTTGCAGATGGAAACTAATGAACCTATGCTGAAATCAGATTGTAGCTTTATAGGCCCTTCTTGTAAGGTTTTTTAGCTGTTATTCTTTTTTTTTTTTTTCCTGCAGACATTGTGGAACAAGCAAAACCAACTGTCTTCCACTTCCTGGTATATGCTATCATTTAGTTCTCTATTTATGTGCCAGTAGAAAGAACCCAAGTCTTCTAACTTCAAAAACAAAGTTAGTGTTAGGTTGAGCCCTTAGGAGCTGAGATTCCAATAAACTGATGGGTTTTGCTTGCACGTGGGCTCTGTGGAGCTGTGGCTTGCATCGTACTTGGCCCTGTAGTCAGTGCTCACGTGGAGGACCCAGAGGTCAGCATGCTGGGAAACGTGTGGGAACCCTGCTTTGTGAACACATTCTTACGTATGTTTAAGAGAAAATGTGTATGCATTCAGGTGGTAAGCTCTCTGCTCATCTGGTATGAGTGTTTATGCAGACTTTTTGCTTTGCAGATTTTTTTTGGTCTTGCTGACTATGGCTTTAGAGTTGGTTTGTGGGTTGAAGTGAACAGTTGTGAGGTGGACAATGATTACAGCGTACAGCAATGGCTTTAATTAAGCAGGCTTCTAAGTATTCTGGAGAGGATGCAACCCTGTGTTGTTCTAAGGGATCGGAGCAGCTTTGGACTGGTGCAATTGCTTTATTTTTTTTTTTGTTTTATGATCATATATGGAACGTGGTCTTTCAACAAGTATTTTTGTTAAAAGTTTCTATTTTGTTTTAATTGTGTAGGACACCTGATGATCTCTCAAGGCAAATTGTGGCCCTGCAGCAAAGGGAGCTTGTGCTGAAAGAGCAGAACTCTACCATCACAAACAGGTAAGTGGTATCAGTGGATGTTGGGTAGCAAGGCACTGCCACATTGAAGCATGTGGAAAGAAAACAAGGACTGCAGCCTATGGATTGTCTCTGGAATCGCTGGCTGTCTGGATTTCCCTGCTGTTCCTAAGAGCTTTCTGTGCTATCATTCTTTCCCACGTTGATTGAGAGTTTTCTGCTTACTTAAATCCTTGCAGGAAGCAAAAGATGAACTGTGGGAGGATGTGGTGAGGAGTTTATCCAGCTTTACTTTATGAGCTGAAGGGTTTGTAAGGAGAAGTAAGAAGCTTTCTCAGACCACCACATCTGGAAAGAGAACGTCACAGCAAAATGCGCAAATGAGCTTAGGGTGGGAAGGGAGTAAGAGCCCTGAGGACTGTGATCTGACTAGTCAGAGGATTGGTTTGTGTAGATGGGGTGGATAACCATGGAAAACCGTGTTTATAGTTTTGGTGGCAAAGCACTGCGAGACTGTGGGAGGAGCAGTTGGTTTATAGAGTGGGAATATGTGTGGGAAACTGGAGGGTGTCTAAGCCCTTGCCCTGGTGTGCAAGTGAGTATCTCCTAGGGGAAACGAATTTGTCTGCCAGAGCTTTACTTTCCAGACTGCATTGGTTATACAGAGCATTTCTTAACACGCTTCCTTAGTGTGCCAGAAAGCACACTGGGATGCTTCTCATCCTCGGTGCACGTATTCTTGCTTTCCACAGTTTTATTTCCTCACGTTAGGAACCTGCTGGCTGTTCCTGTTTAAAAACAATACCTCTGCCTTTCAAAAAGGTTCTTGGGCTGTTTCCATTGCCAAGGTGTTAGCTGCCTTGTCTAAGCAACAGAAGTGTGGAGAATTTCCACCTTCTCTGTAAATGTGTTGAATGTAAAGCATTCAAACACTGTGTAATTGAGCACTGGACAAGTGCTTTTATTTGTCTTGGGCTGCATTTGCTAATGTGTCTCCTGAGGTATGTGGTGGATTTTAGCTCAAGAGATGATCGCATTATGGACTCCGCCTTACTAATGATGGGCAGAATTCAAGCTGGGTGTTAAAAGCTTTGCGTGTGCTGCTGCTATTAACGGGGGTGTTTAGTCAGTTGTAAAATCGTTAGCCAAGTACAAGCTCCCCTGAGTGCAGCCAGCCGGATTGTTTTGTGGTTTCTGCTAAGAAGTTTAAGGGGGGAAAAAAAACCTACCATTTTTTTAAAAGGCATTTCATATATTAAAAAATATACCAAGCAACCCCCCTCAAACTCTTAAATGATCAAACAAAAGAATTGTGGTAATATTTGAGTTACAGATCTCCCTCCCTCCCCCCGCAGTTGTCTTCTCACAGCCTGTCAGAGAGATGCTTTTTCTAAATTTATTAATGGCCAAAGGGAATCATCTGTTGAAAAAGCAGCCTTTTGGTAGTGCCTGTTCATGCTGGATGTAATTGTGCCAATTTAGTTTAAAAATAAAAACATGATTAAGATTACTTTTTGATTTCAAGTGAAATGGGCTGTAAAGCTGCTTAAATTAAAATTCTAACGTTTTCTTGATGAAACACTGTGTGTGTCATTTCCAAAAGTGATAATTTCAGCTTTCTTCTGTCACATACCTTATTCTGTCTTAAAAATGTAGGCAATAAGATACTTTTTTTTTAAAACCTTTCATTACAGATGATTTGAAAGTTCCCAGGAGAAGGTCTTGAGTCTTTGGAAATAAAACCTTGTTAAAGAAGCAAATCTAATTTTCTGTTTTCCCTTGAATGACATCCAGATTCAGCTGATGGTCTTCTTTTATTTGTTTAATTGTGTTCAGAATGGTCTGGGTATTACAGTAACTTAGTGTGTGATCATAACTCCCTCTAGTGATTGAGCCCAGCAGTTATTCGCCTTTCTGTTGTCTTCTCAGCTACAGCTTCTTTAGCCCTTAGTTCAAATCTGTTATATCTTCAGTCCTGATGGTGCTACGTGTGCCTTTATAAATAGCTGCTGGTTATGTGTGTTAAAGAGCTGTGTGCAAGACCAAGGCAAATAAACTTTGCTTATCCTAATAAGCTTTACTTTTTTCCATTACAATTAATGGCTTGGTAGCTACTTGAGGAAATATTATCAGAAGCTGGCATCTGAGTTTATTTTTTGGCAATGAAGTGTGAATCACAGTTCTAGGTTGCTGCAGTGCAAAATTCAGTGTTTACTAGAAAATATTTGAGTGTGATGTTAAAGACAGTTAAGTGACTGTTCAGTCTGCCTTTGCTGCTCCCCTTCGAGCACTAGCACAGGGCAGGGATGAGGTTTCCAAAGCTTTATTAGTCAGCAGCCTCGCTTGCTGGTCATATAACCCTCTTCCCAAACGGCTGGTATTGAGACTGCGTGCACTGAATTTACTTCTGGTCATCAACAAGCTTTTAAACACAAGTGGAAGAGGACCTGGGAGGGTTTTTTGCAAGCTGGGTATTCTTTTGTCTTTCCACTGCAGTCGCCTTACTTCATTTTTATTCCCCATTCTGGTACCTTGCCTGCATTGTTCGGCGGCTGCGGTAGGTGTTTGCCAGCTTCTATTCACATCACAGCCTGATGAGCAGTCCTCATTTCTGTCTGGTGAGAGGAGATGCTTGGTGGTGAGGCTGGAGTTCATGGCTAATGTAGCCAAACATGGGCAGGACTTGACTTCAGAAAACAAGCCAGACGTGCAAAAGATGGCACAAGGGACCGGTTTGCTAGATAAGCTCCCCTCCATTGCTCCAGAACTAGAGACAGATATGTCACTCAGCTGCTTCGCAGCATACTTCGGGTGGTCTAGAGTGGAAGGTTATGGCATGCAGTCACACTGCTAGCAATGTTTTCCGAATGGCACATGGCTTCACTAAACAGGCTAAATTTATTTTGTCTCGTACTTCCAGTCTTGAGCTGCTTTCCTGTTGCTGCTATATACTATGTAGTGCCAGTTTCTGTTATTAAAAAAGCAGTAGAAGGTAATCACACCCCAAAAAGGCTTCATCATGACAAGTCAGCCTTTGTGTTGATATCTGTTTGTGTAACCTGTGCAATTGCCAGTGTCTCAAGGCCTCCTGGAGATCAAATGATGGTGCCTACCATATTTGCTGTATTACTCAGACTGGATGCTTTCAGACAGTGCCACAGGACTGAATTTACCGAACAGTGAGTTTAAATCAATTTATTTTAACAGTGAGTGCTTCATGCTTGAGTTGTGTAGAACCCCTTGGAGCATGCTGCTTTTTGCATAGGGAGGAAAACCTTCCGTGGGGAAGGAGGAGAGAGAGGGTCGCCCTTTCACTGAAGATGTAAATAGCAGCAACTCACCTTCCTCTTCACAACTTCACTATTGCTGAGTAATGTCACTGAAAGTGCCATTAATAAAGTGGGATGGACCCTCACTGCTGTTTTGGAGTGTACTGCTGCAAGTCGTGTAAATAGAGTAAATTACACTTTTAGCAGTAACAGCGGGAAGTGTCCTAAAGCTCTCTAGAACACGGGTAACAATCCACAGGCTTAAAGGCTCAAGAGGAGATTGCTTTGGGCCACTTTGGTAGCATGAGGCATACCTACTCTTCTGCTCAGAAGAAGGTAAGGAAGGAAAGGTGTTTAAATAATGGGTCAGTTTAACCATGTAAATCACTGGTTTCAGCACATTTTTCCCCCAGAGTGTAAACGTTACAGGCATTGAAATATTTTTTCAGGAAGAGACCAGTAGTTGTAGCTTGTAATATGAAGTGTTGGCCAGGAGGTTTATAAGTGTTTGTCTTATAAAAAAAAAGGATGTGGTAGTTGCACAATTTTTTTCTGAAGTGGGAAAACTTGCATATTTATCTATCCTATCTCAGTATGTGTGTCTGTGGAAAGACTTCTGAAAATGATCATGGCAAAGCATTCTAGAATTTGAAATGTAGTGAAATTGAAATGTAGTGAAAACTTACTTCTCCTCAGTGTTGTCCTCTGAAGTAGCTAACCATGAAGGAGTGACACCGCTTACAGCTGGATCTTTGATTCAACTCCGAAAGGCAGGCTATGAAAATGTGCTCTTTGGCTAAAGGTCCTTCCCAAAGTGGTAATTTCTTTTTTGCTTTCGTTCTTGTTGTTCATGGGAAATACTGATGTTGGGCTGTTAAGGTATCTTGTGGAAGTCAAACACAAGGAAATGTGAAGTTAGTACCTCAAACAGAATAAAGGATACCTGAAGGAAGAGAGAGAAGCAATAAATCTTTGATCCTAATGTTGGGATCTTACAGCTGATAGTTCATTCCTGTCACCTAGCATCAGAAAGCCAGCCATGAGTTTTGACATACAGTTTTGTATGTGAAAAGGGATAGTTAGAATGTGTTTGAAAGGAATTTTCCTCCTCCAAGTGCTCACAGATTTCTCTTAAGAGATATGACTGTTTACACCTTTATTCATATAAATAGCATAAAGCTGACTTACCCAAACAACCTGCTGTGTGTATTATCACTTACAAATGAAATAAAAACCTGAACCATTGAAGGCTGCGGAACATAGATTGCAAACTGAACAGAAAATGTTTCTGAGTGAGGCAGCAGGGATTTTTTCCAAGAAAAAAACACACACACAATGAATGAGTAATAATAAGAATGGAGCCATCCATCTCTGTAAGTGCTGTTAGCTCAGAAGTGTTGTAAATCCATTGCCCATCTTCTTTTCCTTGGGTGTCCCAAGAAGCGTCAGTCACAAATATAAATAGAGCCTGTCAGACTTCCTCCTGTAATCTTCTGGAAAGTTGGACAGAAGTTTAATTACAGTGAAATGTCTTTTATCTGGCAGAGAGAGAAGTGCTGTTTTTTTGATATGCTTTATGAGTTATTTTGTGATCAAAAGAAGCACTTAATGTCTCATAGAGGACAAGGTAGAGATTTTTTTCTCTCTTATGCAACTATATGGCACATTGCACCCTAATTTATCTGTGGAAGTGTATGTGTACCTAATACCAGACAAATGTTCATTCTTCTCTATTGCTTTGGGCCAATATTAACTGCTGGCAGGTTCTGCATTCATTTATAGAGTAATATTATAAAGAAATGACTAGTAGGTATTGCCTTTTCTTTCCTTCAGAATTGTTCTGTCTTGCATTTTTATACCAGAAAGTAGTTGGTAGTGTCCCATTAAGTGACCCATGTACTCTTTCCAAATAAACGTATTCAAACAGTAAGCTTCCAGGCAACATCTGGTTATTCATAATGATAATTCAGTGGATATAAAGCTTTTTTGATTTTTCTTCCATCGTACAATAGTTAGTTCCTAGTAGAAAATAGGAAGACAAAAAATAATTTAGTCAAGACGTTGACTTTTGCTTCCAATTCTAAAAACATGGGATTTTGCCCAGACCTTTGCTTTTCATGGTTGTGCCATTTTTAGCCTGATTTCCTGAGGAAGTGAGGCTTATTACTGCGCTTTGTATGTGTATGTAGATGAGATTGTCTGTGCCTACCCTACACTTTTGAACTTGCTAGTTGTCTTCTGTCATGTTTGGCAGATGGTACAGGTCTCAAAAAAAAATAAATTCCAGCAAGTTCAATGAAAACAGGTATCCAGCTACAACTGAGACATCTTTGTGCAATGTGAGGTCATCCCCTGTTGGGTATCAGAGCCCTGCAAGCAAAAGACTCTATTAAATATCACATTGACAGAAGGGCTCCTGTCTGAGATTGTGTGTCCTTAGCTCCTGCTCACTCAGCCTTGAGACTGACCGTGAGCGAGCACTGTTCTCATGCCACAGCAGCATCACCATCTGCAATTTCTGCTATACCAAATTCTCCAGAGGTTTGTGGCCTTTTGTAGTACAGGTCTGGATGTTGTTTTCATGCTGTTGGTATGGAAAATGGAAGCATATTGGGGTCAGTATTCACCATTGGACAGAGAAGTCCCCAGGAAAGCAGGCAGCTTTAGTTCTGGAACTCTTCATAGAAGAGTCTCTTGTTCTGCGGAAAAGGAAGTATATAGAGAAAGCCTAAAGAACAGACTCCAGGGGACAGATATGGCTATAATTCTATCATGCTTTCAGCCTGGAGCTCTGTGGAGACTGTTATCTTCCCTTATATTTGACTATACTTCCTGGAGACCAGAAAGTTCAAGGAAGACCAGTGGAATGCCTCTGTTCAGTGCTCTGATCACTCTTACAAATTGCAGAAGCTATTTACCTGTGTTCCTGTGCTTTCGTTTTCTTGTTTTCTCTTGCTCCAGGGTTGTAATTGACCCTTTGTGTTTATGCTAGCATCCCTGTTGTTTGTGTATCTTTTTATTACTAGAATGAATGGCAACTTTTACTTGCTAGTGCTCCTGTGGAGATGCCGATTAAACGTTCCCTTGGGTGTTCAGGTAACAGTATATATTATCTGACCAGAGAAATGTGTAAAACGTAAACCGTTAATTTGATAGAAAGCATAGACTATTGTTGATGGTATGTTGTATAGCAGATAGTCCATGTTTCAACACTGAGCTGCATTGTAAAAGTTTGTGAAGGAGCCTGCCTATCATTTCTTTTATGTGAGGCACACCTATGCTATAAATCACTTACGTGAGAGTAAAATTCCTAAAATCCTAGCTGAAATAAACGTACGTTAATACCAGTTTACATTTCTCAGAAACAATGGATATTTAGAATTATTGAAGTAATTTGAAGTCAAGACTTACTATACATCTTCATTATTTGTATTCTTTTTAGCAGAGAGGTGCTATGATCAAACTAACGATTTACATGAGGCTGATGGGGCAGAGGATGAATACCCCACATCCGTGTTATGTTTGTGATGCAAGCACAAAGGGAGAAATTATAATCTCAGCTATGCAGTAGGCAGCATTACAAAAGTACTCTACTTTGAAGCCAGTAGTACTGCGTGAAGTCTTCAATTCATCCTGTCACCATGCTTTGTACAGAGCTTTGGGAACTGCAGTACTTTAAAATTCCAGTGCTCAGGGATTTGTCTTTTCTGACTCATTGCAAAGGCAATAAGGTCTTGAAAAATTTGTGAGTTGGAAAAGAGGAAGGCCCTTCAGTTTGCCAGTCTCTTCAAAATCAGTCTTGAAGTCAGAAGTCCTGTGGACACAGTAGACGGATATGGCCTGAGAAGTCTAAATTTAGTTTCTGGAGAAGATTTGCTTGCTTGGGTTCTGTTGGGTAGTTTAATTACAGTGACCTGAGTTTCTCATATTCTCACATTCAGATCCAGAAGAACATGTGAACAAAAACAAACTTATCTCTGCTCCTTATGGCCTGTCTAGTCTGTACCCCTTAATTTTTTTTAAGGTAACTGAAATACATTAATTCCTATCTATCTGTACCTGTTAAGATTTTATTCATTTTTTTCTCTCCTAAAAGCACATCATGTGCATTATTATTTCTTTCCATATAGGATTTTGAAATCATAGTACCTGTCCATTTGTGTTTTTTGGCAAGTTACCAACAAACAAGATTGTGTGTAACAGTTTTTTTTTCTGTCAATTTTTGTTGCTACAACTGCATTATAGCTTTCTTGAGTAGTCAAGCCAGAGAGGGATTGGTGGCAGAATGCAGAATGAATTTTCTGATGTACCTGAATATCCCCTGTTGCTGTAAAAACAGGGGTATCAAAGACTGGATTTTTTAAAAAGTATTTTAGGACATTGTTTATTTTAAACAGATTGATAGCTCCCCAATGCTTTGGGGAGAGTAGGTAATAGCCAGAATACACTGAGGTATTTTACAGGGGTAAATGTGAATTCCCTAGGTTTCTGTAGCTGCTGTGAAGTAGGGTCTGTTCAAATACTATACAAAATACTGTTAAGTCTAAAAATACTGTCTTGGCTGGGATGTCTCAATCAGTTGATTGTATCTGCATGTAAACTTTGTTCAGCTCTGCAGCTAATTGCTTGTTTAACAATTTCTCTTCCGGACCATGTCAGCTCTACTGCATGACTTCTTCAGACTGCTGTTATTGATATTTTCATTATGTGTTTTCATTTTAATATTCTGTATGCTTGTATGGATATGCCAACGTGTGGACCATGGTGCGATATGGTAAATGGAGGAAATGCTGCTGGTGGGGGGAGGGCATTTTAGTTATGAATATTTTTCCTAATATGCAAGTTTTATCATTTGTACAAAAGACATGAAGCTTGAAGAGTTTAATCAAAAAAAAAAAGCTGCCTTGTCTTTTTTTGCTGTGTAAGGCAAAAAAAAAAGCACCCAAAAACTTGTCATAAATTAGTCAAACCCACCACCACCAAAAAGCAGCTTTCTTTTGCAGCTCTGAAAGTTAAATGACTAATGTGCATAATTTATTTGAGCATCTGTGCTAAAAACTTGCATACCAAGTTTTAGTTCAATGTGATCAACAATGGCGAAAATTAGGATTTATCATGGAAATGCTGACGGATGTGAACATGTGTAGGCTAAACCGGTGCCTGACAAACCTTCTTATTGTGGGATGCTAATGGTGAAACACATTTTTTTTTTCTGCTGTAATTGCATTTCAACCCCCACCCCCCGTCTGCTTAATTTTCTCCTTTTCAGATTCGGTGGGTTTAGTTGCACTTCCTATTCGGATGCTTGTATTTTTCTGGAGTCTGCATAAAACCTCCCGAGTTGGCCTGTGGTGTTCGGAAGGGGAAGGCTCCCTCAGCAACACGGGCGAGGCATGGCCGCCTGCACTGAGGGGCTGCCGACACAAGATGGCGCCGGCAGCCTTGGCAGCTGCATCCCCCCCCCCCCCCCCCCCCCGGACAGCCAGGCTGCTGTCACCGGGATTATAAATTCTGGAGCCAATTAGCTTAAAAAATGTTACAAGTGAAAGGAAAGAAACGACAAGCTGCAGGATGTCTTGATGTGAATGTGCCCGTTTCCAAAACTCTGCCTCTGAAGAGTGCAGATGCCGCCTGTTACTACGGCGCTGCTGCAGCTTTCGTCGAAGCCTCGGATGCTTTTGAGGCATCTGGATAAGGAAGGAGTAGTTGGGTTGGTGGAATTGAGCACAGGGAAACGAAGCAAGGCCTTCATAGGAAACTGTGCTGATGACATAAGGCCTGCTGCTAAGCACCAGAGAGATCCTGACAGGGTGTTGGAGCCTCCATAGTGTCTCTTTGTTTCCCCATCCTTGTCCACAGGCTGTCTTGTTGAAGCAAACAAATTTCATGTGTGGGTTTTGTTTTGTGACTCCAAAAGTCAGGCGGGTTGCTTTGCTATTGCATGGGCAGCACAGAGGAGGAACGTTTCTCTCAGTTCATCAATTCCTCTCCCTCTGTCTCAATGCCATAGTCAGGCTGTTCTCCGGCAACAGCAGTGCTGCCATGCTCTGGTGTTGGAAGAAATCCTGACAGCTCCTTGGTGCAGGTGTGGTTTGGCAGGAACCCCTTGCTCGTAATGAAGGAGTTGGGGTAGAGTTGGAAAGAAAGGTCATTTTATCCAGGCCCATGTGACAATCTCATGTTCTGTAATTTCAATGTTTTATTTGTTCTCTACCTGCTTCTCCCTCTAATTCATTCAGAAGCTTACTGTTTCTTGTTCTTTTCCTTTCTTTCTAAATTTGTCTATAGGTATAAGGGGGAAAAAAAGGCTTTATAAAGCAGTCAGTGCAGTCTCTGGGAGGAAGGAAAAAAAAACCACAAGGATAAGCAGAGACTCCTAGTGTCCCTGACCATGATGGAACCCATATTTCATCCCACGTGCCTTCTCTGTTTTTAACCAAAGGTTGGCATCTGGTTCAGTTATTTTGTTGGTGGTGACTCGGTGTTTTTTTCACTTTGGCCATACCAGAAAAATGGTCAGAGGATCTGCCATTTAGAGGCTGGGTGGTTGGTCAGAAGTCTTAGACATAGTGCTTTGAAAGAGTTCAGAATGGTGTTCTAGCAAGATGTAATTTCCTTTGTCATATTTTATGTATGTACTGTTTTTTTACATATTTTCAATATTTAAAACAACATTCACATATTCATAAGTTTTAAAATATGTTCTCACTGTTAAGATGTGGAAATTAGTTTAAAACAAAACAAAAACAACAAAACCCCCAACTTTTCTTTTATCCAAGCAATAGAAATCAAATTCTTATGAGTGAAATAACCACTGAAGAGGCTTTCTGTTTCTCAGCCAGAAAAAGCTTTTGAAATATTTATGGAAATAAACCAAAATGTGTCCCTTTCTGGCTGTACAAATAAGGGATTATCAGATCTAGCCTATGGCAGTTGCACTGCAGAGAGTCCAAAGTATATAATACCAATAAAAGAGTGTATGTTTAAAAAAAAAAAAGCCTTGTTCTTTTTGCTCTTAAACGAGACTCTACTGACAAAATACTGCATATCCATGTATTATGCTAATGAAAAAAATAATTCCTATTTTCTTGCACCTTGCAATGGAGGTAAAAATTGTCACCAAGGCAATGCACTAATTGATTTTTGGAAACCAAATGTATCATTTATGGTGATGCATCTTTATCTACTAAAAGAGCCAGACTGCAGTCACTTTCTCTTGTAGCTGGAGCACAGAGCAGTGCTGTTTGCATCCCCTTTAGCAGAAAGAATCTCAGTCCTGTGACATCAAGGATATAATTGCAACACAGGTTATCTGGCTGCATCACCCTCCCAATTTATTGAGTGAACTTGCTCATCTGGGTCTTATGCCTTGGTTTTTCATTCTGTGAGTCTTGTACTGGTGTCAGAATTGGAGCTGGTTGAAGGCAGAGTGCATTTTGATCATTCAGAGAAGAATCAGCAAAGCAAGGTTTGTAGGGAGAAATAATACCTTTTATTAGACCAACTGATAGGATTAGAAAAAAGACATGTTTTTGGGCCCACAGCCAATACTCAGATCTGAGGTAGAAGCAGAAGCCTTCAAGCTAAATACATGTTGAGAACAATTGCTCTGAGTTTGACTTGATTAATCAATTAGACAATTTGAGAGAGAAGGTAGTGGGCACGTGTAGAACTGGGGGGATGTCTGAAGAGATTAAAAGGCTGTTAGTATCTGTGAGAAACACCCTAAGTTGTTCTGATATATGGCCAGAGTTTGGGTACTTTTTGGATACCTTAAGAACACAAATGATTAATAGTATGAACTTCTTCCATATTAGAAACAGATTACATTAGAAGCAGATACGTTGTGGGTCATGTTTTTGCTGGAGGCGTATACCAATAAGTACTGCGATTCATTGACTCAGCACTAATATGCCAGACTTGCAATTAAGGGGCTAGAACTTCAATTTTATATTAACCAAAAATACTATTTTGTATACTGTCAATAAAATCATTTTATCGTATTGTTTGACTTATCTCCTCTGGGCAGTCAGCTGCAGCAGCAAGTCTGAACCTGCCGTTACAATGACTGTTGAATGAGTTTTGCTTCATTTGTTGAAGCGTGTTTAGGATGAAGTATGTTTTCTGAGATGTGGCATTTCTGCTTCTGGTGCTTGTGAGTACTGCGGGCTCTGCTGATGCTGGAAAAGGCCAGCTATTGATACCTGGTGGTGCGGGGTGTTGGTGCTTGTGGCTAAAATCTGCTTTCAGTTTTGAATAACCACTTGGACTTAACAGGACAGGATACAGTGTCTTGTTTCTTCTATTAAATAGGACACAGTTTACAGGGAAAAAGATGTGCACCTGCTGGTGTGTTACCCGGTATCATTATGTAGTACAGTGCGCAGCTATGGGTGGGGTGGCTCTAACTTGCCTATTTGATAGTAACATTATGTGTTGTGGTAGTACATCATACATGAATGAGAGATTAGGTAAGGTAGGATGAAACAGAGAGCAATCTGAAAATCATGTTCCAACTCAGTCTCCTACAGGAAAGGGGTGGAGTGTGAAGTGAAGAGAGAAGGTATGTCATTACTGCAAACCAGCTGCAGCTGGGCAAAACAATATACGAGAGATGAGTAAATCATCAATATTTCAGATCGCTACTTGTATAAAGAAATTTTAGAAAGCAAGAAGGAAAACCTGAGGAAACAATGCAGAGGAGCAAGTCTCTGTTAATGTCCCTTGAGTCCCTAGTAGGCAGGAGAAAAGGTTGTTTGAATTTTAAATGGATTTAAATTTCTTTTGATTTTTTAGTCCTTGACTGCTCTGTGTGTGTTGTCCCTGGAAAGTGACCAGAGGATGTTTAAGACTCCCTTACTGTTATACTTGGCTAATTTTATTGTTCTCCTATATTTTCTAGCTGTAAGTGTTGCAGACTTTATTACATTTAAACTGGTTTTAATATAGTAGGCCATAAAATCTAAGAAACAAGAGGTAGTGTCCACTGCAGGGATGGTTTTTAATGCACAGAAGATGTTTGGAAGTCACTGAAAAGCTTAAACTGAAACTCTAGGATCATCTGCTTAGTGAAGACAGTTCAGAAATTTTTATATATATATATATATATATATGTATGTATTTTTTTTAAAGAAAGAAAACCTGTCACAGCTGAGAATGAATTTCACTGTTTAAAAAAAGTTATCCTTTTCCTTTCATCAGAATAGATCTTTATGCTTTTAAGGCCTCAACCCAAATCTGAAGAAGAAGGGAAGCTCTGTTTCTTTTCATGAAAAGATTCAGCAAGTTCTTGTGTGCAGCTATATGATGTACATTATATATATGTATATTACATGGTATAGCTGAGACCCTTCATAGCTGACTGCTCATTTTTAACCAAGAGCTATGAATGGACCTGTCTCTATAAACTCTGAGCTAGGGGAGGAACAAGCAAGCAATCTGTAGATCAGGGTCTCTGTCCAACCCAGGATGGGATCACTAATGTGGCAACTATGAGCACTTCTAGTTTTTCTACTAATTGCAATTAGTTTTTCTGCAACTCATGATCTGTTTTTTTTTTTTGTAAGATTTCATACATCTGCTTTCAGGAAGTCGACCTCTCCTGCATTTTAAAGCTAAAATAGCTTGGGAAGGCAGACAGTTATTCGAGTATGCTTTCATGGATATATTTGACATTTCTTAACTGTTGAATATTGGCTTTGAAACTTCCTCCAGAGAGTGGAAAGCTTGGTCTTGGAGATCTGCACGTGGGTCAGAACTTCATTTAATACCTATTGGCATTAAAACTGTTTAAAAACTGGTGCTTGTGGCGGTGTCTGTTAGTTCTATTCACTGATTTCATCACAGCTTACTGGGTATTAAGTGTTCTTGTGAAATGTTTGTTGATTTCTGTGAGTGTCAGCTTCTAGCTCCTCTGTCACAAACCTTTATCTCTTAGCAGCCACTTCATACCAAGCTGTGCATTCTGCACAGAAACTGAGAACCGTGGAGGAAACAGGGACTGATCAAGCCTAATTTGGAGCCTTTTCCATATCAGAATGGAGATTATTTGAGTTGCTGCTTCTGTTTAGAAAGCAGAAAACCAAACAATGCAACTTAGTCCGTCAAAATTTACTAAACCAGCACCCTTCAATGGCAGTTGGTTAACACAGGTTTTAATACTGAAATTTCATTATTCTGCAAGTTGTTTGTGAACAGGCAATTTAAGCTTATGCTGTTTTTCTAAAATGGCATGGAGCTGCTTAAAACTTGGTGCCGATGGAAGCGCAGTTAGTGTGTTGGAATCCTCTGTCCACAAACCTTAAGCCTCAGAGTAAAATTTAATGACTTTACAGGCTGCCAGTAATCTCCACGATAAATAAAGGCCCGCTTTTTGTTTGTGCAAATGATTTAATTGTCATATAACTTGGACACAGGACTTCACTAAGTACATTTATTTCAATAATTGTATTATTGCATCCTTTTAATCATCCTGGGAACCAGCTCAGATTTGTTGTGGAGTATGCCGTTTTATTAAGGTTCTTCCCCATTAGTGCAAGGGCTAGTAACTTACTGTGAAAATTGGTTCTGAAATTTTGAAAATCCACATCCATGATCCAGTAATTTAGAAAAAAAAAAAAATGTTGTTTTGTAAGACTTTTAATAACTGTATCCTACTTTTACTCTTATTGTGTAGATCCTTTTTTTAAAGAAAATACAACACTTTCTTGGAAGAAAAAAACCACAAAGATTCAACTTCTTTCACAGTATTTTGAGCAATCTTACACATGGAAGCATTTATGTTTCTAGTCTTATATTGAAGCTATGTTTAAAATAGAGGATGGCAGGCTTACATGTCTTGATAGACTTGTCTCTAAACAGTTCCATAATTTAGAAGGAATTCTCCTTCTAAATTATGACAAAGGAAAGTCAAAACCTCTTTTTCTAATATTGTATGAGTTTTGAATTCGAGCAGCATCCTGTCCAGCCAGCAGTAAGGTCTGGTGCGCTTCCCACCTTACACAGCTGTGCTTCTGGAATACCTCTGTGTGCAATGGTAGGCTCTGCTAAGCAGAAAACTATCATGAATTGGAGAGGAGTCACAAATCTCTTCATCTGGAAATGAATCCAGCACTCAGATTCTTACCTTTTCCTCTTGGACCCCTAACATTGTCCACTGGAAAGGAGAAATGAGGCTTGAGTTGAGCCCAGGTATGTATAAAAGGTACTAAAATAATGTCTTTGGCAGCATGTATTTTGGCAAGATGAGTTAATGTATTTTACTGCTCCACAGTCAGAGATTTCACTCAGGCTCTTTTCATCCTTGTCTTTAATTTTTAAAATTTCATTTTTCTCTTTTTCTTGTTCCTTTTTCTTGCCCTTTTGTTTTTTTTTTTTTTAGCTGCAATATGTTATATGATCTTTTTTGAAATAAACTGTTCTATATAGAAATTATCAGCAGGGAGACCATTGGATGACACGTAGCATTCGTTTCTCTGCTGCACTGGGTAATGATTTGCAGGTTACAGAAGCAGGAGATTAAAATTCTGGTGAGAGGATTTGCCCCCTTCCTCACTCAGCAAGGCCCCTGTGCCAGGGCTCAATCACTTCCTCTGAAGCAGCAGGAGCAGACGTAATGTGATACTGTGGTCATTCAATCAGAGGTAGCAATGCTTTAATCTCTTCTGTTCTGTCTGATAAATGCTTTCTTCTTTGTTATGAATTGCAGATCTCTAGTGTTCCTATTGTTGCAGGGATTGGGGAAGAAAAGAGATCATCCTGTCCAGTTAAGTGTTCAGTGATGATGCATTCCTTTATTCCCAGAGATACTTTGCAATTTAGTTAAAGTGCAGTTTTGGAAGGGCAGAAAAAGCATAGGAGAGAAGGTGGGACCGTCTGGTAAATCACACCGCTGTTTGTAATTCTCCTAAGACAACGACAACTTGTATTCAGTGAGTGACTTTGCTTTTCAAAAGCACGCTGTGAGATTAGAGCAGTTTCTGCTTCAGCGTGTGGTCTTTGCTGTGAATAGTCAGGATGCTCCATGTTAATTTGGAAGATGAACTTCTGATCTGTGCAGCCACTTCCTTTGTTGAGCGAGCCGCAGGAAAGTGAAGCTGTGGTCGGATCTGATGCCAAGTGTGGCTGGAGAGCTGGGGCAGCTCTGTGAGCCGTCCCTGATTTTGACCTATTTGTTCCTCTTCATTGCAGCAGTTGCACAAAAATGCAACGGATGAGTATCGACTTTGCTGCTTTATTTTGCTCCTTTTGCTATATTGACATGAGTTAATAGGGCAGAAGCAGAAGACAGACGGGGTACAAACTAGAAAGAGATTTTATGTCAATAGGGACTGTAAGATAAGAAATACAGCATTAAGGGTGAGCACACAAGAGAGTTAAGAGCTAGCCAAATCACTCGATGTGCCTACAAGAGATAGACAGTGGCCCAGAGCCATAAACCATTTTTCGATGGAAATACGTTTTCTTGTTTTGTGTGACATATTCTGTGATGCTAGTCATTGGATTTTTCTGAGTTCTGTCAAATTGCTGAAACATTGAGTTTGCTGAGTTTTGTAGTGCTGTTAGTGTTTCATAGTGTTGGCTTTGAGTTTCTGCTTGATTAGTTGATCATATCGTTAAAGGAGAGAGCCTTCCGTTTTTAATAATTGTACTAGGTCCATATGTTCCATTGATTCGGCCATCTAAAAAGTGGAAATGAGTGTTTCAAGTGAAATTTAAGCTTGAAGGCGATTGCAAATAGAAGGCAGAACAGATTTCGGGTGAGTAATAATAGCTCACCAAGACCCAGAAGGACGTAGATCATTTAAGCTACTTAATAAATGGAGTGCATACTAGAGAATTTTAAAACAGTTTAGTGAGTAAGGAGCCCATTGGAAAGACATTCTGCCTGTATACTCAGATGAAGAAAAACATTTTAGGTGTTCTGGTGCTCACTGGTTCAAAAAAATCATTCTGGTAGGTAGCGGTAGCTTCAAAAGGTAAAGAAATACTCTCATTGGTATCGAGAAACGATTTGAAAGTCTGGGGAAGAAAAAAAGAAAAAGTGATGTACCACTGCTGTACAGTGCATTGTTGGATCCTCACTTAGCATGTTGCTGAATTATAGAAAAGATACTGCCCTGGGCGAGAAGCAGCCCTGGATAATAAATTACAGCAGGTGTTTGGAAACCAGCTAAATATACGTTCAGTGGAAGATGAAAGGAGACTCTTAGTATCTCTTATAATTACGGAAGAGATTACTAGTGCTGCTGGCAAAGTTATTTAGACAGGTTGACAATTAAAAAATGAGTAGTTTAGTTAAATGTTGGAAAGATAGAAGTGAATGTGAGTGCTTAGACCAGGTTAGATTATGCACGGATGTGTGCTGTAAGTATGGGGGAAAAAAATGAAAGGGATAGGTAGAGGCCTGTTTACTTGTCCAAGTCTTCAGTTAGCTTCTGTTTGAGAACTGGTTTTTTATGAGAAGGATGTTTTGTTATTTTTGTCCAGTTAGTATTTGTGGCATTTTAGTTCAATGTTCATTGAAAACAAGCACTGCATATATTTCTAGAGGAGCACTGCCTACCTGAGCTCATAAAGCTCTTCTGGTTTTGCACTGGACCTAGGCAGAACGAGGACAACAAATAAGTGTCACCCAGTGCATGGCAGGCCAAAATATTAAGCCATGCTACCGACTACTAGTGATGTAAGCCAGAGAGTTCCCTGCAGAAAACACTTTATTTTGAGCGTTTGTGATCTCAAAAGGGAAACAAGGGTAACCTTTTTTTTTTCCTGCTTTGGGTCTCATTTGTTCTTTGGGTCAAAACCTCTGTCACTAAACATACAATGTATGAGTTTCTGCCTGGTTGGGATGGAGATAAGAAATCCACTGGTGATGAACAAAGTTACCTAGGTGCGTGTCTGTCTTGGTGAGGATCCATCTGCCACTGAATTTGAAATGAGATCCTGGCAAGTTGGACTAAAGTCTTTTTTGGCAGTTACTTACCTTTTGTGGTTGCCTTTTGTCTTTGGAAAGTATTTACTGCTCCTAGAAAAACAGCATGTGGAAGTAGCTTAAAAAAAAAAAAGGAGAAAAAAAAAAAAGGAAAGAGGATTGTTCCAGATATTAAATGTTTCAAATAAAAGCACAGAAGTCCCCTTGGACACCAATCCTCACATCTGTTTGAATTGCTTTTGTAGTAATTAATGTATCTGATTCTATTAATAATTGAGAAATAAAAATGATAAACAAATGTAAATGAAGAAATTGGGGAATATATTGTTCATTTGCTAATGAGGTTTTTCTAGAGCTCTCTGTGGTCGGGATAACTGCACGTTAAAGCTTCAGTAGTTAGCCACAAGATGGCAAACTAAATATCCCAACTCTTAAAACGTTGCGTGGTTGCTTTTCTCCTGTTGGTTCATAAAATATCTTTCATGTTTTCTGAAGAAAGGTTGATATCTTTTTGTTTATCTGATGTGTTTTGATATGTCGCAGTAGTTTGGAATGCCACTGTGAAATCCTAACTTCCTGTCAAAATTCCCTTTGTCTTCAAATACTGGTATTTTTGTTTGCCCTTTTGTTTTGCTCACTCTTTGCCCAGACATTAATTATTGCTGCTATAGTATACAATCCTTTTCTAAATAAATTTTGAATACATGTAATGCTAATTACATGGTTTCACGTTGTGTTTTCTTCGTAGTTGTTATGTGGTGTGGTAATCTCAAAAATATATATTTTTTTCATGTTATGTGTAAAAACTAATTGAATGAGCT
This sequence comes from Anser cygnoides, assembly GCF_040182565.1. Classification (NCBI taxonomy): domain Eukaryota; kingdom Metazoa; phylum Chordata; class Aves; order Anseriformes; family Anatidae; genus Anser; species Anser cygnoides. The sequence continues at coordinate 5,298,029 of NC_089887.1, forward strand.
TCTTTCATTATTATCCGTAACTCTTAAATTGTGATCATAATACATACGTGATCAAGAGTGTATACTGCGCTGTTAAAATCAAATTTTAACTGCTTCAGTTAGTCTGGTATTCAGCAAGGACAAACACCTTTTCAAATGTTGGCTAGAAAAGGACAGCGATAATTTAATCATGCTTTGCAGCAGGAAGCAATCTTACTGGTGCTTGTTCCTTACGGCACTAAGACTCGGATTTCATGTACCTTTTGTACCTTTCCCTGTACGTTGATTGGTTTTGGCTTTCACCTCGTTGGGGTGGAACATGGATGGGATGCACAGCGCTGTTGTATTGCTGGGCAGCTTGAGGAGGTGACAATAAGAGGGACTTACAGAAACAGCACTTCTGTGGAAGCTTGAGCAGCGACTTAGCTTATTGTAGTAGCAGTAAGGTGTGGCGTGATGTAGATGTTACTTATTTTCTGCTTGTGATTAATAATGGCTCACAGTTTTATGGTTCTCATCAACAAGAATATTTTGAGCATTTTATTTGATAAGACTCCTTAAAACATGACGCTACACTGAAGATCATATAAACCCAACCTACAGGACCATGTAAAATTCTTACCAAAAAAATACTGAATGTGATTTATTGAAAGCATGGGTATTCTTGTAGGCTGTCAGCTGATGATGTTCAGAAATACAGTGCACTTGTCTGCTTCTGTCAAACTTCCAGATGTTGGAAAGAAAACCAACCTCTTTAAACTTCTTTGAAAATACTGTATTCCCAATTTTATCTATTTACTGTTAGGCAGGACAAAAGAATGTCAATCAATGGACAAAATGCTTCCTTCCTACCCATTGTTGGCAAAAATGTAAGTGCTGAATATTTCTCTAAATGAAGAGAAGAATTATTTATAGTACTCTTTTATTATATCCACAGCATATTCCAAAGTTTTATCTGTTCTACATGAAAATTCCCTACAGGAGCAAGGCTTGTGCTTGGGTAATGCATGTAAGATTAAGCACTGGTCTTGTTCCTCTTGTCCCAAGCTGACCCTTGATCTCTCAGAGCCTGCCCTGTGCTGAGGATCCCATGTCAGGAGCACACGTGCTCGGTCTGCTGAGACTTCTTCATGCCAGGCCTGGGAGTCCTGCAGGAAATTTTGCTCCTCTCGCGCTGCCTGCCTTGCTCTGGAGTTTCCATAGATGGTTGCTTCTCAGATACTTTGTGAATGTATTACGGATATTGCTTTCGTTTCTAGTTTTATGTTGTTACCAAACATTGCATGACGAGGTGCAGGTTGGCCAGTGGAAGAAGCTAGTTTGTTCTTTAAAAATACAAGAAGAGCGATGTCTGCCTGGCCATGATCAAAGACTTTAGAAGCTAGTATTCATCTACAATTTCTTATCAAGGAAGACTGTTGTGACCAATTTTCTTTTTTAGGGTTTCCATCAGTTTTGGGATTGTAAGCAAATTCAAACAGAGGGAGCTTCACATAGCTGCTAAATAATCATATCTCAATCTATTGACTGGGACAAGATAACTAATTTGATTTTTAGGTCTCTTTGCCGTGATCGTTGACATATTTGCAACAGGACTGCTGGGATTTTCAGTTTGTAATTGAGATTTCTCTGAACGCCTTTAAGAATTTCGATCCTACATGGTCAGCATATCCAGAAAATCCCCAGTACAAACTATTATGGCTACAGGGCCTGGATACTTAAACTACCTGATATTGCAAATCAGACATTGCTTTCATTATGGGATCACGTTCCTTTGTTTATTAGCTGTATTTGTTCAAGATTTTGAAATCAGGTCTGTTGTTCAAAGATTTTTTTTTTCCTATTTAAATATTTTTCCTTGACCTATATGCATTCCTAAGCTATCCAGACAAATGCTGAAAGTGGCATTCTGCTTTTGGGCAACCTGGCAAGTAGTTGTTAAACAGAATGGAGTTTGAATGGAACATTTAATTGTGAAAAGCTTTTCTATCCTTTTGCTAATTTACCTGGATTATTCTTCTGTCAGTGTCTTCCATAAGAAGGCCGGAGAACGGTGCGTGTTCATTCTGATGGGCAGGCTCCATGGGCTTTTAAAATGTCTGGCTGAGGTTAGAATATTTTTCCAGAATGCTGTGTAGGAGACCGAAGTTCTGTTAAACCTCAGACTCTGGCTGACTCAGGGTTTGTAGGTGACAAAGATTTGAACCTTTGACTATTTTATTTTATTTTTTTTCCTGGTGTGCTCCAGTTTTAATGCCATGCTGGCAAACAGATACAGAGGTCTTGAGGTTTTTGCATTGACTGCATCATAGCAGATTTTTTTTTCTAGGCTGGCAGACAAAATTATTTGAAAATGGAGGAAAACTTGATTTTTGGTCTAGTTTCGTATGGGAATGAAGTGTGTGTTGCTCATTAGTCTGTGGCCCTGCCTTCTCAGCCTCTTGGCTAGCTTGGTCAAATGTGAGAGCTGTGGAGGTCTTTTAAAGCCACAGCGTTTTGTGCAAACTGAAAAGGAGGGAAGCAAGTATCTTGCTTTCACTTAAGCAAAATGCAAAGACAGCTGGCTCGCTCAATTTAGTTTGAGAGTGGCAAGGAGAAGAGTATGTGCTTTCTCTAGCCCACATGTTCTTAAGCAGTAGAGGATATGAAGGGAGTGTGGGGAGGTGAGAGGAGAGGAAGCATGGGCAATGTCGGGCTGATAAGGGTGACGTGGGAGGGCATTTGATTTATTACCGTACAGGGAGAGTTAGCAGATGTACAACAAAAATCCAGAGGAAATAGGGCTTTACTAGCTAGGTTGTTCTGTGGACAACAGTAGTATCTGATGATGTGTGTGTGCACAGAATAATTTCTCATGGGCAGAGAAGTGCATCAGTAAGGTGACTTGGGTGACTTGCGGAATGACAGCTGTTTAAAGAGAGTAGTATTTTTTTCCTGACATGCATTTTGTGACTGAGCAAGTTAAGGACATAATCGACCCCTCTTCCCCTAATGACTTTGCACTTCAGAATTCTCCATACGAAAAATATCTCCCTTTTTGTGTCTTCTGAACTTGTATTGAATGATTTTTCTGAGGATTAACAGTCTTGATGTTGCGCTAATTTATAAATAACTTTGTGGTAGAAAATTGCGAAAGAAGGACTACTGTAGGAGGAGGGGGGGGTAAATATACTCTGTGTTTGTGGACTGAATTATTTTCTCTTTTAATCTTAAAATGTAAGAGTTAACCGTTCAGCTGTGTACTACCAAAATGTCTGCTCAGCTTCTTTCACCACATCTAGGTAGTGTTCCCAGTAGGAAATGAAGATATATGCTGTCTATTCCAAGCAAGAGCATAAGAAACAACAAGAAGACTGATACATGGACAGAATTGAGAGGGAGAAAAATTCAGGCATTGCAGGAAAAAATGTTCGATCCCTCTAATATGCCTATAATTAGGCTTAAATGGATTAGGTATAAATTTAATAAGTAAATTTTTGCACTGCCTTTCTATGATTCAGTGTACCTCATCAGGGTTTCTCGTCAGTATTCCCTTTTGGCATCGTCACCTCGTGTTCTGCAGCCCTTGTGCTTGTCTCCCTTCCCCAGGACAATCAGTTTCTGGTTCCTTCCCTAGCAGCCGCAGCATGGCCTCTGCTGTCAGGATCCACCTGCTTCGTGTGGTGGAAAGGGAAGCTGAAGAGACAAGAAATGAGAGCCGAGCTAAGTGCCAGCAACCAAAAATAAACTGCAGTTTTAACTGTTGACTTTTAAAATCAGTCTCCTTCCTTAAAAATAAGTGTTGAATACTGCCAAATCTTATGATAAATGGCTGTATAGTCTTACATATATGGCTTTATTAGATGTCAAATCTAATTTTGTTGTTTAAAAAAAGAGTTACGGAACTGTAGTAGCTCAAAATTTGTGCTTACCTACATGTTACAATAGAGATTGAAATGTTATTTTTGAAGTTCACTTCTACTGCTTTACAGAGGGGAAAATACCCTAATATGGGAAACCATGAAAATGCCGTTATGTTTATTCTGGTTATTCTGCTGGAAAATTTCTGGAGGAGGTTAAATAGTATTATATCTATTAATCACTTCTACCCAGAGTAGCAGTTTATGAAATGCAGCAAACAATAAAATTAGATCAATCCCCAAAACAGAAGCTCGTATGTCTTGCAGTGGTGCCTGGGGCAAACACAGACTCTTTGGAAAGCAGTAAGTAAAATGCCATCTGCAGATGATGTTTCCTCCATTTACCAAAAGATGCCTGGGTCCATGTGTGCAGGCCTTTCTTGCTTAGATCTAGCAAGAGAGGTTTTCCACACAAATGGGCTTTTTTGGAAAGCTGACTTATGAAACAATTTTTTTTAGATGTGAAAATGTTACACTGTTCAGTCACTGCAGTAGGCGTGCGGGGCTGTAAGACTGACATTCAAACAGTGCTCTCATTAGTGAGTTGGATTTTCTTTGCCCTTATCTAAATATTCACATCTAATTTGTTTCTATGGGAGGAAAGTGGGAGTGGGAATGAGTTTGTTGTACTCAAGCTGTTTAACCAAAGTAGCTGAGTACTTGAGCCTTCCTCCTAAAAGCTGCTGGTGCCTCAGTATGGCACTTGTACATTGAAGACCAATGAACAGCGATGATCATGAAGTGTTTCAGGATTTCTGCATGAGAGCTTACTGAAATGATGATGTGTACGTATGTCATATGCCTTGAAAGACTCTTACCTGCAGTAATAACCACCCTTCACTTTCACTGGAAGAATATTTGGTCTCACCCCATGAGGGAGAGGCCCTACGTATCGTGTGGTTGTACGCCACCTCTCTCCTCCTCTCCAGCTTGTCTTTAATACTGTGTTATATATTTGAAGGTATGAAACTCCACCTCTGGGATAGCCAACTTACAGTTTGTCTTTATTACCCTGAGTCCATCAGAGATGAGAGGGATCTCATTGTTCCAGTTGCTTAAAAAAAAAAACAGAGTGGTTCTTATCTTAATTAGTTTGCAATGTAATTTAATTCAAGATGTAACAAGGAGGTGTAAAAACAGGTGGTAGGGGAAAACAGGAGGAAGGAATGATAAGCCTAGCTGAGTAGACTGTACAGTATGTCTAGATGGTCTTAAGTTGTTCTACTGTTTTAAGTGTTGAAATCCCTTATCTGGCGAAAGTTGTTTAATACATGGGAAAGCTGAGACAGTTTAAATTGTGTTAAATAAGCTGGATTTAGAGCTTTGACCAAGCAATACTGATTCCGTTTTCATTTTGCATCACTGAATGATACAGTTCTTAATAAAGTGTTCAATAAACATTGACATTTTTTGTATTGGCATCTGTTTTCCTTTAGGTTGAGAGGGTGAAGGATAATGATCGAAACAATGGCTAAATTAAGATCATCGTTCATCTCTGGAGAGTTTTTATTTTGAGTTTTTTGCTTTGTAATAGACTTTATCTGATGCTGCTATCTTGAGCTGAGTTTGTTGCACCTCTTCTGAGACTGAGGCTCAACTTCCAAGAGATTGTTGGATTTCAATAACCCTGTGTAGTTAATTCAGGTTATTTTTATTCCTATTTAATCTCTGTCTCAGGATTGAAGTAGTCTGGAACTGATTCCTTGCCAAATGATTCTAGAGGTGGTTTATGACAAATTTGGAATTTGTCCTTTCTTCTCCTTCCGAAGGTTGTACCGTTCCTTGCCAAATATCAAAGCCTTGTACAAAATTAAGCCTCTATTCCTATTTTTGGGTAAATATGATACAGGAGGTGTGTACTTAGGGGCTTTGTGTATTCTCTAGCTGTTTGCAGTAGTTTAGCTGCATCAAAAGTTGGTGTTTAGCAGATCAAATCTAGTGTAGATTGGATCAATACAGTGCAGAAATGAAGCTGGCGGAGCTGGATGTAGATGTGTTCTCTATCTTTAACAATTTAAAATACATTTTAGTCTGAAGATACAACTGAGATGCAACTATGCTCAAAATACGTTAGATCAGTTTTCCAATTCATTAGTTGTCCTGTACTCGGAATAGGTAGGTGTGAGTTAACTTCTCTACAGTGACAAAGTATTTTTAATCAAACATTTCAGGTGTAAGATGCACAGTAATGCAGCTGCTGTGACCCTCATGTCTTTCATGTTTGTTTATATCAGACATTTTCTTGCTTGTTTACATTGCTAACATTTTTGCTACACAAAAACATCATACTCTACCTCATTTTTTTCTTTTAATGCAGTGCAACGGCTACCATTGCCTGTTCAGTCCTCTGCTGTTAACGTCGTGCACTGAGGAAAAACTTGGGGTGTTGTCTAATGCTGAGTTTCGTTTATTTGTTTGTTCCAGGCCTGTGAACAGATTTGCTTCCTGTGTGGGAGCAGAGCGAGGCGCTTGCTTGATTGACTCGTTCCTTGCAGGGACACAGAACCAGGGGGAGCTATCGATTCCCCGCAGCCAGCTGAACCCAGTTTGTAATACACTTAATTGCTCCTTATCAGACTTGACCTCATCCAGCCTAACTTTAGAAACAATGTTCTCTGCATTCGCAGCTGTATTTAAGGTGTATGTATTATGGCAGGCTCATCAGTGTCCCTGTGATGGAGATGCTAATCTTAATTGTTTTGGAGATTAAGCGGGTACTAAGGCTGTGCCAGGTCTCCCTGTAGTCCATCTGTCCATCTCATACTCCTGATTTTAGATTAGGAACAGTTCTTTCACAGGTGTTTCCAGCCTGATCTGTACCATTTTTTGTGCTAGCATCTTCTGTGCAGAATGCTGTTCTCATTCTTTTTTCTTTTTGCGATGTCTCTGTACACACATCTGCTACAGATTGAGCTATTTTTATCAAGTTACCTTTGGCAAAGTCCCAGATTCACAGTCTCCCTTTTCTTCAGTGTTGTTGGTGGTATTTGGGGTTATCTTTTTCTTGTCTTTGTGGAAATTTAGGGCGCCTCATATGGAAATTCATTGGATCTAATTTGTGTAAGTGCTGATTCTATATAAGCTTTGCTCTTAGTTTTTCCAAAGCAGGGTTTTTGCTTGAAAATGACCTGGAAGGATTGGAGAAAAAAACCTAAAACAAACAAAACCCAACAAACAAACAGACCACAACAGCTCTGTGCACTTTTTTTGGTCACCTTGTGAAATATTTACAAAGAAGGCCTTTGAAGATGTATAAAGAAGTTACCTAATGGTAACTCTTCTGCTACCTGATTTACATATCACCTCCAACCCCTATTAAACCTACATTTAAAAATAATGTTTCAGGGTTTGGTGAAGAACTTCAATCTGGTGCACAATTATAAGGCTGAAGTACCGAATGCTTACCAAAACAAAGAGCCCTTCCTTGTGTGTCATCTTTGTGCCAGAGTGAAATGATCAGCACCACATCTGGAGTTTAAACCGAGTGATGATTGTGATGTGAACACTCTACATAGTTATCTGATTATTTTAAAACACTATCATCAGGTGAGTGCTTCGAGGTCTTGCTGTGAAGGCTTGTCAAATTAGTTCTTACCTGATGCCTTGTGGAGCCGATTGAGTTGCAGCTGTTGCCTTGCTGTCCCACCTCTGGCAGGGTGACATCCTGAACTATTCCAGCCATGGCACCGATGGCTTTGTGCCCTCAGTTTCTCTCATGCCATGCCATAATTTCACTCCTTGCTAGTCTTAAAAACTGCTTCTGTCACTTGTAAATGTTTCTCTTATTTAAAGCACTCACCCAGCATTATTTTCCATTTTCAAGTCACCTTTAGAGGAGTGCAGAGCAGGCTGCTGTGATTGATGGGACTGTGGGCTGCTTCTCCTTTCTCCTACCCGCAGGTGCAATGTAACCTAGGTGTGTATTACCGTGTTCGTGATTGTGTGCGTCCTTTGTGCTGGCAGTAGTTGATGGAAAGAATAAAGTAGCTTGTTAAATAAAATTCTAACTTTTTATCGACCAAACTTAATCCAGCCTTGTGTGTTACGGATAAAATAGTTTGGAAAACAGGAAGATGTATGCTTTTTATTTTTTCCCCCTCTCTAAGGTTCCTGCTGGGGTTGGTAGAAGGACATTCTAACAATAGTCTGTTCTGGAGGCGCTGAGTTCGTGTTATGCTATCTATATTTCAGTAGGGAAAGATAGGATTGAATAGTCATAAGACCAAAATGCATCGTAGAAAGGTCCTTTAGTTAGAAATAGCCTGTTGTGCTTTGAAGCACACAGCATCTGCCACAAAGGCTGTGGTAGAGGCCAGTGAATAGCTGCAGCTTCTCACCCGTTTATTTTCATGGAAAACACAGTGATTTGGAAACATTTTATTTCTTTGGCCTGGAAAATTGACAATTTCCATTAGCTTCCTGACCCCCTTGCATGTGCTGCGATCCTGACCCGGTGCTTCCCACTTGCGATAAAGTTCTCCAAGAGGAGAATTTCTTAGCAGTAAATGAATTTGCTAATGAGCTTTCCTCCCAAAGCAACGAGGAGATGCCAAGTGACATGTTGGGAAGTGCCAAGCAGGAGGGAAATGGCTCTTCTGTGCTGTCATAAACAGGATGTGGTTTGTTTACAGCCCTGGCTCCATCTCTGCAGCCCTCCTGTCAGTGCCGCGCATGGCTGAGAGTCCCACAATGGCCTAGAGGAACACACGGCTTCTGAGCCAATATCAAATATCTTGTCAGAGGAGAAGGTGGCTTCGGGCTAGGGAGCAAACAAAATTAAGCAGTGTATCTTGGATTCTTCCACGCTTTTCTGGGGTATTTATCATTCTGACTGCACAGCTGCGCTGCAGTTGGCTGCAGAGCAGAGGGAATTTAATAAACTGTGGGGATAACTGTTGGGTGACTAATTTTATGAGGAAATGCGCTGAGAAGTGTTTGTGGTGGGCTAGCTTTGAACAGTTTGTTGGGAGGTATGTTAGAAGAAAACAAGTCTTGAAAGCTGTGAAAAGAACTTCATTTTCTATTATCCCATCACTGTCCCCCCGCCCCCAGCAAAAACAACGAAACAAAAAACCACTCAAACCCAACAAATAAAATCCTTGGCACTTGTTGCACAGGCTCCTAGCACTATCCTGAGGGGATTCTGGTGGCTGTATTGAATCTTTTAGGTACAGTTGCTGCCCAAGTGTAGCACAGGGTTAGTGTTACGAAGCATTGTCAGGGCTGTGTGATGAAAGCAAATGATCCTGGCTCTTGCCATTGGTACCAATTCTTGACATTCGTGCCTACTGAACTCGTGCAATAAAACATACACATACAGAAACATGGTGATAATCTGCTGCTGTTGCAAGCGAAATTTCCTCGTGGAGCAATAGGGATGGTCAGAATACACCTGAGGTTACATGACTGTAGGTATGGCAATTGCTTTTCCTGTAGGAACGAGCCTGTGCACAACCTTCTTAGGCCAAGTTCCAAGCTCTATTATTTTAGGCTTTACTGCCAATAAAGGTTCCTCAGTAGGGAGAAAAAAAAAAAAAAAAAAAAGATTTAGCCGTAGCCTGGAGTAGTATGTGAGTTGTGTTAGAGCAGATTGTGAACAGAAGGAAAGATTTTAAGTATCAAAGTAACTTAGAGACCTAAGTTCTACAGGAATTCAGTGATAATTAAACATTTCAGGACTGTCTCTAATAGCTTGCTAAGAAAAGGCTCTCATGATTGGGAGTTGAGATCCTTTTTTTCTACATATACAGATCTCTTCCTCCGTATGCCCCTATGCAGCATGAATATCTCGGTGCTTGTAAATAGACTGGGAAAGTTGTGGATTTGTTTGATTGTTGCGTATTTTAATTGTTCGAGGTGTAAAAAAATGAAGTTAAAGTAGTGCTGTTTGCACCTTAGAACTGTTTGAGCTCTTGTTTACCTACTTTTCTCAAATATTTCATTGTGCTTTGAATTCCTTAATTCCTTGTCACTGAGTTACCAGCTCAAGTTTATCCGAAGGGCTTAGGGACATGTAGGTCATGTTGTTTTTTTCGGAGTTGCAAAGACCACTAATGTTCCCTTGCTTTTTCAGACAGCCAGCTGCTTTGGCTGGTTTGGATAATGCATTAGTATTCAGAGTTTTCTGTTTGCCACCCATGAAGCTGACAACTGAAAAGGCTAATTGGGATAAGGAGTAGGGAGGAAGGGAAAATATCAAAACTCGGGCGATATATGAAATGAATTTGTTTGGTGTATGAGTTGGGTTGTGAACCAAAGCTTTTTGTGTACCGTTGCTCATTTTAAAATGAAGAAACAACTTGCTTTCAGAACAAGAATAAATCATTCACAGAGTTTATCTAAACTCCCTGTGGCTGCAGACTTTTTCAAGGATTTGTGGAGGGATTTAGCGGTGTGGCCTGACTCACCATGCTCTGTCTGGCTGAGGAAATGAGCGCTGATGACTGCAAGCTGCTGTCGGTTGGTACGCTTTTTGTTTCTAAGTCACCGCTCATTATTGGGAAAAATAGCGTGAGGAGCTGCTGCTTATAGAATTTATAAAATTAAAAAGCAAATGTCATTTACAAACTGAGGCTACAATACAGGATTGATGAATATTTCAGGAGGCAAAGTTATGACTTAAGTTATTAACGGACACTGAGGATTTCTAATAAACTGAAAGGGTTGTTGTAGGAAGCCAGCACTTCCCAATCTCACAAGAATAGGCGTTGTTTTTAACTCTTAAATCTAAGAGCCTGAAAGCATTTGTTTCCCATTTTACCTTGCTATTGTGCTTTCCCGTCCCCGGCTGGAGGAGAACAGGTGGCGTGGTAAGGGAAAAGTTACCACAAAATACAACCCTACGAAATGAAGCTATCATCCCAGCGTGAAGCAGTCTTTCTTTACACAAACACCATTTAACCATAAGAAATTTAGAGTTCACCTCCTCGCACAGAAGATGTATGGGTATGCAATCTGTGGAGGGGAATATGAATCCAGCTGTTTGTATTATGATTATTATTTCTTCTTGATTATAGGTTGCTCATGGCAAAGGAGAACAGCCAAGCTGAGGAATGGTTTTGTGTTGTGCTGAGAAATCCAGTTTGGTACTTACTTTGTCACAGGCAAAGGGAAGGAGGCAGAAATACTAATGGATAAAAGGAGAAAACTAAAGGGAGGGAGGAATGTTCTAGTAGCATCAAAGAAGCTACAACTTGATGGTGTGTTCTTGAAACCTTTTTTATCTAACGCATTACGATTGTCAAGGGCTCCTCGTTAATTTTTAAGGTGTGGTATTTATAATACGAAATGTGTAAAAGACCTAGTTAATTCAGAGGCTGTTTGGAGATCCAGGAACGATTGTGTGGTCAGTTTATTCTGTAAATAAATTTCCTTGGCTTATTAATAAACCGTATGTAGGAGAGTGTGGGAGGTGTCTGTGGAAAAGAAAGAGCTGTGTAACTGCAGCTCCTCGGAGCCCAGGGTGGAAGCTCTCAAAGACTCGCTGGGGTCCTGTTCTTGTGCCATGGACCTACTGACACGATGATGTCCCATGTCCACACTATAGCGTGCTTTTTTCAGTGGTGAAATGTGTGCTGGGGATCTGACGCTTCTCATGAGCATCAAAATTACCTACATGTGCTACACAACACGCGCCTTGACTTGTCTGCTCGCATCTAATGTGTCTCTGGGAGCAGGCTGCTGCTGATAGCAGCCTCAGCCTGCCTGTCACTTCTCCCAAAGCGCTCTTTCAGACACAGGCAGAGAGCTGGAGGAATTGTTATTGCGGCGTCTTGCTTTCAGCCTCTTCTCAGGACCTTGTGGTTTCCTCCTGATGTGTTTTTTGATGCTGGTACACGAAGCTGCGGCGGCCTGAAATGGCCGCTCCTTGGGAGTCAGGAGGCCTCACTGCTGTCAGGAGGCCTTGTTCGGCCCAAGCTCCGACGTGGGAGGCATGGGCTGATGTGTGAAATGTCTGGGCAGTTTTAACATCTCCCAAGGGACTACTTAAAATAGGGATGGGGAACGTGGAGGATGAGTTCACACTGAGCTCCACTTGCACCTCCTTTTCCTCTGGAGATGCCTGGAAAGTGGCCAGCAGCAAGGCCGTGGGTGGCTGTGACAGCGGGGCTGGACGTGTGCAGGTTTTGCTGCTATGAGAATGTGCGTATCGAAGGTTGGAAATACTGCACGAGCAGAAAAAAAGTTGACAATTTGGGTCGATTTTCTTAACGCTCTGTTAGATTGCGGTTTTGCGTTGTTTTGTGCTGAAGGGTTGGTTTTATATTTTCACTTTGGAGAAAATAAATAATAGTTTTGTTGAACCATCTTTGATACATTTTTCATGATGGTTTAATAATAGAACTACCATGAAAGCACGCTTCCCAACAATGTAATGTGATTTCCATACAGGGGGGAAAAAAACTAAAACATTTTGATGTTTCATTAAAATTTAAAGAAAAATATATGAAATTCTCCCTGGCATTTCTAGAAGAGAGTCCTTGATTTTTATTTTTTTTTTGACATAGTACACATGTTTTATTTTTGTTTTGTTTATTTATTTATTTATTTTCACTAGCACAGCTTTATAAATCATCAGGCTGCTGCTCTTCTCGGCAGGAACCTATCAAGACACCAGCAGGCAAGCCTGACCAAGCACCCAGGGTGATTATCACGCAGGTTGCAGTCCTAATGTCTTTTTCTATATTAAGTCTTTGCACACCTGTACTTGCCATTTTCTGGGAGAATATTCTTATTTTTTATAATGAAGGGTTTTGTAGAGCATGCTGTGTGGTTAACCACAGGCAGGTGCTGCTCAGCAACTTGTGGCTTGGTCATGACAGTATCATGGAAATGAAGGAACTGGAAGGAGCCTCGTGGATTCTAGACCAGACTTCAGATTTGTAGGTATTGTGTCATATCCTTTTCATTGATTTCTTGAGATTTTTGAATTCCGTGTTTCATCCTCTGATCTGTATCAGAGGGAAAGTCCAATATGGCTGTGTCACAATCTATAATATTTAACATTTGATATATCCCTGAGCTACTAAGGATACTTTTTTTCTGGAGTAGTTTTTCTATGTTGATTTAATTTGGTTGCCTGTAATGAAAGCTTCAGTTAAAATATTTAGAAGTTATATACACAATACTGTAGCCAAGATCTGACTTAAGGACTAGCCTCTGCCAGATTCCTGAATTTTTATCCTAGGCAGTATTAACATAAATTCTGTTTAGTCGTAGAATTTTCTCTCAGTTCTGCTACTTATGATTTACCTCAGTGTCGTCTTCTGCTGATCCAGCTAAAAATAACTGATGCTAAATATTTTGCTTTATGATTTAATGTCTTCCTCTTTTTTTGTCTTCTCATTCTGTGATTCTGTACCTGGAACTGAGCTGAAAGTCAAATGTCTTCAGGGTTTTGGAGCTCCGAGGAAATGCTTATTACAGCTTCTGTTCTGCGTAAGAGACTTACAGTGGCATTGCTTTTAATTGCAGTGGTTGAAAATTATCTAAATGTGGTTCTCTGTTTGCTTTCAGTACACCTGACTTTTCCCTAATCTTTTCTGATACCTATTCAATAGCCAGCTCCACCTCCCGATGTTGCTGGAAAATTGATTGCTCACATAGGTGGTATTCTAGTTTATCTTCCTCGTGTACATGTAGAGTCCTCTGTACCTATACAAAGAACCATTTTTCTCATCCTTGGTACAATTCTCATTACATACAAGACTGTTCCTTTTATCCTGTGTTTGTATGTTGTATGCTTTCAGTGTTTTCTGAAGATAGCTGTTGGTTGTATTTATCTTTTTTTTTTCTTTGACTGCACTTGCTAATGTTGCCAGTCCTCTGCACTTCCATTTTCTTTGTATTAAGTGAGCTTTCTTGTACTGTTCCTTACCCCCCTACCTACCTTCATTGATTTGTTGCATCATTTTAGCATGTTTGATTTTACAGGAAGGAGGCTTGACTTGTAACCTCCCTAACTGTGTATTAAACACTTTTCATGCACTTATATTTGCTTTACCACACATTCCAGAAAAGTTGCCTTTTAAGAGTTAGATGTTTAAGGAACAAGCTTAAAATTATTTGAAGTCCATATTTGCATGACTTCTCTTATGTACCTTCTGTTATGAATTTTCCGTGCTTCTTCTTTGATGGTATGACCTGTGTAATCTCTATCTAAATATTATTGATTGTAAGTTCATTAATTCTTCAGCAACTAAAATGCATGGCTTTTGATTTTCATGGAAATCTACTTTTTATTAAAATGGATGGCTCACTTGGCTCTTGTGACCCAGATGCAGCACTTAGGAACAGCTTAGATGATCCTTTTTGCTTCTTGATGAGCTTTCAGGCAAGGGCAGGAATGAATTGCAAGCCATGTGAATACTTTTGGTAGTCCACTCCCTGCAGCTTTTTGCCCTTCTTCACAGAGGCTTGTAACTGTCACCTGCTGGGTCCATATTCTCTTGCTGGATGGCTGTGTGTGAGGGCTTCATATCGTGCCGCGGAAGATGCTGCTGAGTCACGTCTGCCTTTTGGCTGTGCCACGAGGCGTGTGTTCTGCAGTGGTTCGGACATTGTCCGCTGTGTGACTAGATGTAGACAGTTCCCATCTCCTGAGCAGACCTGACGTTTATTACCTTCAGGTGCTTTGTAAAAGGTTGCAGAGGCTTGTGCTTGCCAAGAGATCGTGCAAAACGCAAGTACCATTGCTAATGTTGATCAGGGAAGTCAAAATAACACCTGCTGGGAGGTGTGGTATCCAGAGATGAGGAGTGTGCAGCCCAGCGTCCCGATTAAGATAGCCCTTCACTGATGTATAATGGGATTTTGCTGAGAAGACTTGAGATGTGGGTTTAGCAGGACAAGATGTGGGTTTAACAGGACAAGAGGCTGCCAAAAGCACAGTCAGTAGAAGATGAGAAAATATGCAACTGGGATTGAGGATAACTTGGAGTTTTATGGTGTTTCATTCAAACCAGGCATGCATTCAAATCCCTGAAGACAGTGATGCAAGTTAAGGTCTTTTTCTGATGTTTGAGATTTGCAATAATAATATTTTAGTGATTTTTTTTCCCAGACATTTATTTTGTCTGTTTTATAGTTATGGTTTTATTTAATACTGTATGCTGGCTTTGTTTTGTATGTATGAAAGGAAAACAAATGTTCTTGGATAACCTGGAGAACTTTGGTATGAAAATACTTAATTAAGGCAAATGGTTTTTTCAAAAGCAGGTGGTTTTAAAATTGTTTATATTCTAACTGCAGTGTATGGTCATAAATGCAATATTGAAGTGAAAACACAGATAAGATTTTTGACTTGTTTCCAAGCCCAGAGGGTCATATGTTGTTTATAAGTTTTGAATATTAAGCATAATGGTATTGCTGGAGATAAGTTCTAGCTCCCAAGTTACACTAGCACGAAATAAACAGTCTTTTATTACTGGCAATCAATGAATACATTTGTTTTGCATTAAATCTGACTTATTTGAAGAGAAACCTGCAATAAGCTTCTCCTTGATTAGCTTCTGCTGCTTGTATGGCTTTCCTGTGTTCATCTTCAGTAGAGGACAGAGGACAAGTGAAGTGCAATACTGTCTCCAAGCAGTGTGGTTCTCAGTTCAAAGAAGAATTGGGCCACTGGTGTGTTTGGTTTTAAACTGGATAGGATAAATGAGCATATGCTTAAATGTCTCTAAACATTTCTGAGATTTCCCAGTGACCCTAAAAGTCCTTTTTAGGGATTAAATGGACCTTTAGCAGCTCATATCTGAAAGACCAAACAAGTAGTTTCATGAGCAGTGGAAAAGCCTTAATTTCCTATGGATTTCTCCATCTTGGTTAATTAGCTTAAAAAAAAAAAAAAGAAGAATTGGGCTTAATTAT
Source organism: Anser cygnoides (assembly GCF_040182565.1). Taxonomy (NCBI): domain Eukaryota; kingdom Metazoa; phylum Chordata; class Aves; order Anseriformes; family Anatidae; genus Anser; species Anser cygnoides. Next base: position 5,313,775 of record NC_089887.1, read on the forward strand.
TCTGTGGATTCTTTATTAGCCTCGAAAACCACGTTCCTTTCTCCTTATCTGTTCCTTTCCTACAGATTATTTTGGATATCAGCATGTGAGTACCTGTATTTGACACTGGAGGTGTCAAATCATGGACTAAAGAGTTAAGGGTGAATTTGTGAATTCTCAGTTCTCCTGTCACCAGCTGCTTATTTTCACAAGAGAATTATTCTTGAGGCATCTACCGTCTATCACGTGTAGATGAAGTTAGCAAGCAGGTATTACAGGGAAGGAAAAAGATGCATACAATGGTTGTCTAACCTTAAATAATAATGATGAAAAAACAAGAAACATGGACTTTGTACTGTTAGGTGCTTATAGCTATGTTACTTGTTTATTAGAATAGTTTAGAATACATTTACATATAAAGTACTGCGGTAACATTAAGCAATTTTCTTTTCTGAAGGTTATTTAAAAAAAAGCACAGTGTTCTGTATAGGTACAAGCCAGCAGGAATTTGCAATGTGATTTCATAATCTGTGTCATACTTTGATAAAGAATCCTTAAAACTGGTTATTACTATATTAAAAAGAACCAACATTATTCTAATGAATGCTTTGTCTGTGCTTTCATTAAAAGTTTTTTTTGTCACGCTGGCTTTGACCAGAACCTTTTACATGACCTTTTGAATCAGTTCGTGAATGAACTACTCAGGGTGCATTTGGATATTACAGAGGTACCTCGCTTGCTTCTGCGATTGGATGCACCTTTGAGTCAGTTATCGTTGTTACGCATTCTGAATAATACATCTTAATTCCCTAATTATGTATTTACCTGCTACTCTAAATTCTCCCATATTTGTCCAATGCCATGTAATTAGGGAGTTACAGAATTTATACAATAGTTTTTTTTTTTAAATCTTTTCTAGTTGGGAAAATACAGGGAATGGCTTAGGAGATATATTCAAATTACTAAAACATTTTCATCAACAGTCGCTTCTCTCATTCTTAATACAGAGAACTGCACCTGTGCATTTACTTCCTCACAAGAACCATTAAGTGGGAAATAAAGCACTAGCAAAACTAACATTAAAACTGAAAGTTTGGACAGATACTTTGGCCTCCTTGATAAGCGTTTTTCTTAATACACAATAATACTTAGTTAAATAATCCTTATTAAATGACTCCTAGCTCATGACCTTGTTCTGTGTAGCTTTGTTGAACCCAAATATTAATTAAAGTAGCGTGAATTTCCGTTTGTCCAGGAGCTAGCAGTGTTAGAGAGGACCCATCTGACAACAAAATTTAAGAATGGTTGATTTGCTGACAATTAAAATACCATGCTTATTAGTAGTGCATGTCATTAGCACGGGTTTGTGCCTGTAACTGTGGAAAGGGAAGGGAGAATTGTTTGAAAGTGGCCATTTGGAAAACCCTCTTCTGCCTTCCCTTATTTACCTTGAATGCAAGAAGCCCATGCAATTAGTAAAACATTTGTTGCTTTTGTTGCTTGACATCTGAGAAGTGATGCAACTTTTTTTTTTTTCCTTTAAAAGAGAACCTAGAGCAAAACCACCCCTAGATTACTTTGAAAGCCAGGCCTTTCCTGGTAATCAAGTGTTTACAGAAAGATGCTTTGTTCAAACCTTTTCTGGGGCTCTGTATGCTTAAACAAAGGGCTTTTAGACTTAAACACAGCTGTTCATTTGAAAATGAAAAATCAAATTAAGCAGAACCAGCTTTTGAAAGTTAATGTTGTATAGCAACTGAAACAAAGGAAGAAAATACTGTGTTTTACGTTTCACTTAAATAACTTTTTTAACATAAAGTTTTCAACCAAAAAGTGTGGTTTCAAAGCTGCTCATCTCATGCTGTATCCCGCAATAGAACATCTGCGTTCATTCTGACGCGGATGAATGACATGAATTAAACTAAAACCGTTGAAGTGCTCTTTTTAACATAATTACACCTTGTTCATTTTGGAGACACAATGCAGGGATGAAATGCCAATTAAGCCTGGTATGTTAATGAGATTGAGACTGAATAGGGGATTAGAGCGGACACAAATCCCAGTGGAATTGATTTGATATAATCCCTCAAGTTTGTTCTGTTGTCAAATGTACAATAACATTTCTATTAAAATTTCCAGCCATAGTATAAAAACAAAAAAAAATCTCTAGGCATGTTCGATTTGGTGATACGGCTAAATAAACCGTAGATTGGGCCTTGGTTTGGTGTAGTTTTGGATTTATTGTCTACGTTAATGTCAGATCAAAGGAAAACTTGGTAGGTCTTTGATTTTTGTCATGATGGAGTTCTCTTGCATGTTCATGCCATGCGTGTGCTGTGGAGTTCCCCACTCCATAAATATTACTTCCTTGCACACCTCTCAGGCTTGTGAGATCAAGATGAGGATGTGGAATTCATGGTGTAAATGTAGATTAGCTGGTAAGCTGCTACTATGAGCGAAGAAATTAAACTGTATTTAGAGATTGAAGATAGGCTGCTTTTAATCAGTTGCATTAAAAAGAAAAGCATCAAAGGTTGCATAGTCAAAACAAAAATTTCAATACCTTTTCCTAGAAAATGCAGTAGTTTATCTAGTCATATCCTTATGTTCTGTAGGTTGGAATACCTTGAGGCAAAAGATTCATTCTTGGATGGATCCAAGTACAGAGCTCTTTAGGAACACAATCTAACCATCTCTTCAAGTTCATGCCAGATTTTACTGTCATAAAATATCATATCAGTACCTGTAATTAATTCCTGTGTTTTCAGTAAATGGGTTCTGGTGTCAGATCAAGAGCTCTGGCTCATATGCTACAGGTACGTGGAGGACAGCAGGCTTTTTAGCCAGGGTCTGAATTGGAGAGAATTCAAGTCAGAGCACTTCAGATGCGCACAGATCCTAGCAGAGGTCCTTGCTGCATGCTGACGCTCATTTGGAAAACATGTTGGCCCGGTCTTTTCAGATTACTGGTAACATAGCCAACTCGCTGTCACATTTATTTTTTCTGTCAAAGAAGTAGAAATTTTTTGTCTGTGTGACTGAGGACTTACCATGTTGTCAGTCACCCGCAGTAGTTTTATAAAGCGAAAATTCACAGACATATGAGAAAAGAAAGGAGAAAATTCCTTTCTATTCTTCCTCCTGCACAGTTTAATTTGTTCTTGTATTGCTCATAGGTGGAAGACCTTGGGGCTTTTTTTTTTTATTTGTCTTATATTATAAGGTGTATTAAACTCTTGATTCTCTTTGTGGCAGGGAGTCCAGTTTAAACAAGTATAATTCTTGTCTTTTGAGAGTATTTGTAGTTTTTTAATAGAATTTTGGAAGAGCTAAACAATAACTATTACCCTCCTGTGACACCTTGTGATTAGCTGATCTCTACAGATCAGAAAAGCTATATACAGAGAAGTATCTGCTTGAATTAACCAAAATAAGGTCTTTCACTGCTGAATCTTGGATTGAACCTCTTAGAGAATGGATTGCCTTCATTAAGCTGCTTTTTCTTCTACTTCTGTTAGCTTATGGCACCACCATTTGCCTTCAGTCTATCTTCATGTTTGCCTCAAAGCTACTCTTGGGTTAACAGCTAGTATTAAAATGAATTATTAACGTTTCTAGAGATAATACTGGTTTGTGGACTAAGATATTTGGAAAAGTCAGGAGCTATGGTACAGCCTCCTGTGAACGGCAGGGCCGATCTGTACCTACAGCAGTTTTCCTGGTCTGTTTGGTTTAGCCAAAACTCTGGGTTTGTCTTTTACCAGCTGGCTGGCAGCCTGTGCTCGTGCACGTGTACCTCTGTCTTTTCTTGACTGGGGTAGAGTATGCAGCAATTTACTGAAGTGTGATTCTGCTCTGGGATTACAAAATGTTTCAGGCTCAGCTGCACGGTCTGTGGCACAGCGATAAATCTGCTATTAAGGCTTTGCAGTGACTTCCCAGGGAAACTTACAGTCTCAATGGTTACATTCACTAATTATCAGAGCCTGGGATATCTGAAAGACTTCTTGTAATGCTATCTCAGCTCTTTATGTAGAACAGAGCTTTCTTAGGATCACTGTTTGAAGAGGTACTGTTTTCTTTACGCTGTTCAAAAACTGAAACAAATTCTTTAAAACCACCATATATCCCCTACTTTCTCAGCTCAATGTAATTTCAGTATTACCCTCCATAATTAAAATAATGTTACCAGTTCTGTTTGGGAAAAGTTTAAAACATGGGTAGTGAATTAAAGCTGCATACTTTGTGAATGGGAAGAAGGGAAGAAACACATGAGCTGTGTGTCATATGTCAAAGTTGTAATGCTGCTGCTGTAATGGAACATAGTTGGGTACCATGGTGATGGTGTAGGTGCGAGAATCCAAGTGGAATATGTTATAGAGGAGAGAAATTATATCTGTTACTCAATGCTCTATGCACTAATGCAAAATTTGCTGGCCCGCTCTATCATTGCCATGGATCTAATTCAAAGCAGGATTAATCTTTTCACTTGCAGGATGCTGGCGTTTTGACTTCATTTCTTGCAGATTAGGTTAAATCTTTTTCTGTCTGGGTAGCAAAGCACCAAAGCGTTGCAGTGTGTGGCTCCTGCCTCTGCCCGTGAGTGGGATGAGGGAGGGTTCCCAGTTCAGGAATACTGATTTCCTGTAATGCTCCTGAAGCTGGGATGTTCATAAAACCAAAAAACATACCACTTGTTTGCTGTGTGTTTTTTGCTGATTGTACTCTGACTTGAAGGATGTACATAACCGGACAGATTTGGATTCATCCAGCTTCTGAGATTTGGAATTTACATCTCTTGTATTAAATGCATTGGGAGCATTGGAATTAAATGCATAAGCATAAAACAATGTCATTTTTAAGTTGAGAATTTACCCAGAAATGTAAAGTCATTTACCAAGACTGTTGGTTTAACAGAACTGCCTGATTATAAAATATATAACTGGAGCTTTCTTCTTGACATTTATTTGTTTATTTTATATAAAGCTATTTCAACAGAGAAATTCTGGCTGATATGTTTCTAAATTCCAGTTTGGCTGTTTCAGTTGTCCTCTCCCTTAAAATATCATTTCCTAGTTAGGACTATGATTGTACTTTGTGCCTGTATTTATTTGGCTGTTCACCTCTTGTTTATTTACCCTGGACTTGTTGCATCTCTTCTTACTTTTGTATTTTGCCCTTCCTTAATTTTTCCAGAGTGCTTCAATGTAATTTTTTTTGTAGGTGAGGAACATTAGTGTGTTGATTTTTTCCAGGATTTGTTTTGTTTCTGTTGCGTGTTGGACATACAATTTACAGACAGCTACAATCTGTCGCTGAAGAGCTGGGCTTAAGGCTCTGTGTTGTTGAGCACTCACTTTGTTATCCTTTGTGTCATTTCTCCCACAGTCACTTAAAATGGGGAAGTGATCCCTGTTTGTTTCAATACCACTTTCTTATAACCAAACTTAAGTGACTTTAATAACAGCTACTGCATATCACACAGTTGAGCAGTGCAACTCTGATCGTTACTTATCTGTGTAGATGTTTTGCCCTAGGCAACTGGTTTAGATAAATTCCTGTCTTTATCTTTTAGTTTTGTAGATGTTAGCAGTGTACTGCGTGCTCTGTGATACTTCTCTGGGAAGCTTTTGCTGTAAAGATTATTTGTAGTGGTTACTTAGTCTTGCATTGTATCAGTTGAGGGATCTAGAAGGGATCTGCAATTTGAGTTTAGCCAGATAAGGCTGCAGCTAGTACTGCAGCTTTACGATGTGCATGAGCCAGATGTTGTCAGTATTTTCAGTTTACAAGGGCAAACAGGAGTGAGACTGAAATTAGCAGTGCCCATTGCCTCTTACCATCTTTCTGGCTTGGGCACAGTGAATTCCTCACTGTCATGGAGATGCTGTTTAGAAACCAGTTTTGGTGGCAGATTTTTTTTTTACTAATAATTAACCATCCTGACAGCTGCTTAAGGAGCCCATTGTATGTATTGATTTAGCTAAAACATATAATTACAGCAGGTTTTACCCATGAAATGTCTGCCCATTTGTTCAGTTCGCGGGATGGATGGGCTAGCTGCCTTCAGCTTGGTAGGGTGGCTCACGGAGGAAGGAGCTGAGCTGCCCAGCCATGTAAATGTGCAGGTTTACAAAAATCAGATGCTATGGAACCGCTCCCCAGCTGCAGTGGGTCATTTGACTCATCCCACTGTGGAATATTTGGTGCTGACTTCCACAAGGTTCTGGCTGGAGCAGTAGATAGTTGGTGGAGATGATTGTCCCTCGGTGATATTGAGCTTGCTGTCTTCTGGCTATGTAGCATCACAGCACCAACCCAACTGTAAATATGTAATCTAAGATTTTTGAGACAGTGGGCTAACAAACCAAAAAACCTTGTTTTTTAAATTCCCTCATATTACAAATAAAGCTATACTTGACAAAATAAAGAGGTGAAGGTTCTATCTAGCTGGAACAAAAAATAAAAAGCTTTTTCTAATCGTTTTATTCATATTGCCGGTAAGTTACCGAAATAGATCTGTTTACTTGTTTGCTTTATCCATGTTCTTTTGGTTTCGTTATTAATAATGTATGGTGAATATAGATTAAAAACTAAGCAGAAATTCAGACTTTTCTCAGAGCCCACTGAAAACAAAACATTGTTTGAAAGGAATATTTTCCTAATTTAAGAGGAAAAAAGAAACCCAACAATTCAAAGTTGGTGTGAGAAATCCTGATAATTAGAAAATGATTCTTCCAGCTCACATATGACAGTGAATGGTAAATCTCATGTGTATAAAAAGAAGAGAAGGGAGTGGAAAGCAAATTGGTAGCCCCCTGTTCTTCACTGACGGGGAAGGCAGGTAATTAGGTGATTTTTCTCATCCTCTGGCATGTGTAAATGAGAGTCCGTTAATAACAGAGCTGTAACATAGATGTTAAAAAATGAAACAACAACAAAAAATAACCTGTCAAGTAAGGTCTGAGTGTGCAAGCGAATCTTCTGGCAGTGCGGTAAGCCAGATACTCGCAGAGAACCCACTCAGTGCCTTCGGCCGCCATCCCGCAGGCCGCTGAGGTGCGGTGGCAGGGGAGCCGAGCGCTGAGGGAGGCCTCTCACAGCTGGCTCCTGGGACACGTGTACCTGGCTTTGGAGCACAATTAAAACAAGGGATTGTCTCTTTATTTGCTTGCTTGGTAACAGAAATGAATCCCACCGTGGTGGGACTTTGACTGGAGGCCGATGGGGTGTGCGGCCCAGCCTGTGCTGTGTGCTGGCGGGGCCTTCAGAGCAGCCCTGCGGCGGAGTCTGTGAGCTGCTTTAGGTCAGGCTGTGGAGCTAGCTCCTCAGAGTTTGGGCTGAGCCCCACCGCCTGGAAATCCATTTTCTTAATGGATTTGGCTGTTGTTAGCTAGCCAACAAGATTCATGACTGCGTAGCTCAAGCGTTCGCTTTGCTTTGCGAGCAAAAAGGAAAACAAGTTGATGCATCTGATAGTGCTCTGCCTATCAGCAAAAAATCCCTTCCCTCGGTGCTTCTGCCTTGGTTCTGCCTGTGTTTATTGGTGCTGGAGAGGCTGAGGAGCACCTCGGCACCTTGCTCCAATGATCTCAGCACGTGCCGGGTGTCAGCAGCAGGGACGGAGGGACCTGCCAGGTTGGGGTGCTCCGCGGGACGTGTTTGCCATGTTTCCGTGGCAGGGGAATCGTCAGCTCCAGGACTGGTGGGTTTTAATCAGGCCTTTCCTTTTCCTGTTTGCACTCTGCTCCATTTTCCTATTAAATGGTGATTGCACATTGTTGAAGAAAGCAGTCAAGTGTAAATTTCATTTTTTGCTTCAGCTAATGTTGCTGTTAGAGGTGGCTTTGCACATCTGTGAATGTTCCCTAAAGGAAGAGGAGGAAAATCAATAGATGTAGCTGAAATGTTTAAAAAAAAAAAAAAAAGTAGTAGAGGAAACTGCCTGTTCTGATATGGAAACTTTCTGGTTTCATCTGCTTATTGGTGATTCTCATCATTGTAGTGTTTGTTCTGAGTTTACTTGGAGTAGACAGAAATGATCTTTTTTCTTTTGTGAATTCAGAGGTGGAAAGCAGTGGAAGACCCCTACATCTGAATAAAAGGATCCAAGTGGGGAAGTAGTCTTCCTATGTGGGTTATTTGGATTCTTATTTGAGTAAATGGGAGAGTGGGTTCGCTTTTGGGGTATGAAGGCTTCCTAAACTTCTCTTGCATGTCCTGCAAATTCGGTGTCTTTGTGCTGGGAATTCAACATAAGGATCAGAGCACATGGTAAAAAGCAGGTGCTAAGGTGTGCCGGTGTGCGCTGCCAGTGCACCATCACTCCCTGTAGTTGTTTCTAGGTCCTCCCTTCTCTGTAACAGTGCAGGAGAAACCATGTACCACTTCCTTCAGTACGCTCTTACTTTGAGGCAGTGCTTTTAATGAAGGGGGAAGCACCGGGTATGCTTTGTCCTCCATTCTCCGGTTGCCCTGAGAGCACATCCCTCTCCGCCTTGGGAGATCCCGTTATCCAGAGGGACGTCTGTAGCATCCTGACTGCAGCATTGCTTCTAATCCAGCACTCCAATTTCAGTAGCAATTGTTGATTTATTTTTTTTGTGTATATTTCACTGGTGGCTAAATTCCTTTTATTATTACCTTTTCATTTGTCCTGAAGTCTTTGAGCTTCTCTTTTCTGAGATTCTTCACTTCTTTTTGTCTTTTGTCTTCCTGGCTTTAAATACCAGTCCTGGTTAGTTTTTGGATGTGTTACAGCTGCAGCACTCCCATCTGCCTTTTAAGCTGTAAACAGAGTAAGGACAACAAGTCTGTATTTATTTTCCTTGTTCTTTCCATTGTTTTTTATATTCATTTATTATCCTGTCTTTTAAATGAAAGGTGTTCTGTGCAGCTACTCTGCCCTCTGTCTCATAAAACTTATCTGATACTTCAGGCTATAAAAAATCTAGTTGTAATCTGGTTTGGGATTTTCTTTTGAGATTTGTTACCTGTGTACTACCAGTGAAAACAATGTTGAAACAATTTAATTTGTAGGGGATTTTTGTTCATTTCTATTCAGTAGTTCCTGCAGCTAGACAGAGTATCTGTTTAGTGAAGTATTGTCTGACCCTTTACAATGTAGACATGTGTCTTTATTGCCTCAACTTCCTTTGCATGCTTTCTTGTTACCGTCTTTTTGTATTCAGGATAATTTACTAGTCTGTCTAATGTTATCTATCTGTCTGACATACGGTAACTAGAGAGAAACAAATGGAATTTGCAGTCTTAAACACAATCACGATGAACAGTGATTAAGCTTTGAGATAACATGCTGTAGGATGTTGCAGAAGTTCAAAGAGTGAAACCGTTACAGGAAGAAAAATATATTTGGTGCTATTTGCAAAGGTACCAACCACATTTGATTCAGAACGTGTCTGAGCTATAAGTTGCTAGCGACTGGGAGAACGTTCTGCAGAAGTTTTGCTGTGTCTCTGTCCTGCTCTTGTACTTTTCCAAAACCATCTATCTACTTGGCTGCCAATGAAGACAGAGTGCTGGGCCGGATTAAATTTGGTTTGACCCAGTGAGACTGTTGTGACTAGTGTTTTGGAGGAACACAGGCAGTCTGTTGAAATGGAATACTCCTGTATTCATCGCAAAGTGCGGCTGTATAGAAATGTTAATAACAATGTAGATGGGTGTTTCAGGAAATCCATCTTCTGCATGACAAGACAGTTAAGCAAGTTTCTGTACACCAGGAGTATTCAAATAAATTGCAAATTATCGACAGAACAAATTCACCCTACATCAGAACCTGCTGGGTTTTAATCTCTAAGTCACCTCGCCATTCACAACATGAATGTGGGTTTAATTCACTAACTCTTTTAAATATGTCATTCTTCACGAAGAAACCTTGACACTCAAAGCCTTTGCACATGTTAAAATTTCATGGAACATCTTCGATTAAAATGAAGCTTTTGGAGCTGACGCTGTTTATATGCAAAGAATGGTTATCATCATAAAAATCCCAGGAGGGGAGCAGAAAAATGCAATAAAATTTCACACTGTTTAATGTTCATCACCCTCGGGTATCTAGTAGATTTCCACTAACTAAATGGGAATGTGAATTCCATTTGCTTTAGCAGCTGAATCTGCTTTATCAGCCAACTTGCTTGTGCTGCTGCCCATGGAGAGCCTGTTAGGAGCATCTTCTTCTGAAATGCATTCGTATTTGTTCAGATTTCTCTCTTTACTTAACTGAGCTGCGTTTCTTTAAAGTGGTTTACTTCCAGTGACATGACTGAACATCTTCTGTTGGTTCATTTGATCAGTTCTTGGCTGCCTTCCCTCCTTATCTCTGGACTGAAGTTGCTTTATGGATGCTCTGTAAGGAAGCACGAGTGTAGTTCTTGGCTCTGCATCTCCTTCTCATCCCCACTTGATTGTTAAATGAGAACCACGTATTGGGATATCTAATATATTGCTCAGGCTCATAAGGTAAATGTCTTTCGTCTGATAAGGTACACTAAAAGTCACTACGTGCCATTCTTGACCACATGTCACTGGAAGTGCTCAGGTTTTCAGAAAGCTGCGGATTTTTATTTTTGGCTTTGTGGTCATTGTTCAACATCCACCCCCTCTTCTGTGTCTTGGAGTCCTATGGCAGATTTCCATCTGCAAAGACATCTGCCAAGTGTGCCGTCACACCAGGACAGGCAGAAGATAAAGGTGCTTATCCTGAAGGTAACGTTCTGTCGTCTGCTATCTGGCACCTCCTGCTTGCTTCCTCTGTTTCCCCTTTGGAAATCATTGGCACTGCATGTTGCCTCTAGCATGGCTCCCTCTGTAACAGCAGGGAATAGCCAATTTCCCCATCCATAACACCGGAGCAGAACTAACTGGTTTTGTCTCTCATTTCTCTTTTGTTATCTGAAATTAAGGTGATTTTTTTCCCTCTGAGCTGGCTGTAAGCAGCCAGACCTCTCTATTTTTCGTAGTACTCTTGCACCAGGGCTACTGATACTGAGAGAAAACTTTTGCTCTTTCTTCTGACAGTTCTTTTATGACAATTTCTGGGCTTTCGGGAGAGGTGTGGATTTTTTCCCTCTTTTACAGAGAGGGATATTTGAGCTCTGAATGTTCTGTTGAGAACACTTGTTGGTTTTTTTTTTTTTTTTGCATCTTCTGTGTGTGCAACCACATAGACCTAAGAGCTAGGATTTTTTGCATGTTTATCATATAAACCTCTTAGATAAGAAGCATTGTGAGTTTCTTATTATATACAGTATTGTACAGATAAGTAACAGGTGCACGGGAGGTTAAATGAATTGCCCGAGGTTGTGCTGAAAGCTTGAGGCTCAGTGAGGCTTTGAACTGAGATCTGCTGAATCCCAACGAGAGCCCCTAGCCTGTTCATTTTCCTTCTTGCATGTATTGTTGCTGGGATTAATTTGTAATTATATCTACAAATGCAAAATATTTCGGTATCCAAGCACAAAAGAGTTGTTTTAACAATTTTAGATGCAATTTACCTTAAAGGACTAGGCAACCACTAATAAATATTTTCAAAGTGTTATGAAAAGTAGAAGATAAATTGCTGTTCTGTCTTAAGTCTGTCTTCGGGCTAAGGATGTCCCTGTTTGTAACTGTGCACGTTCAGTCAGTCACCTGGGAGATTTCTGTGTACGGTTCTGATTTGCCGAGGCTGAAGGTGACCATTTTGCAGTGACCTCTCTCCCATGGTGACTGTTGTGCAAGCCTATTAAATCCGTTCAAATCACCCTTGGTCCAAGTGTGTGATTTGTTTTTCTAACGTGGGCTAGCCTGCTAACACTGTTGGTATTCCAAAGTGATTTTTCTCATTAAAGTGTTTTTCTTTTTAAGTAATATTTCCTTCTGTGCGAAGTGGAAACTCTGGTATTAATTGCTTGTCTCTGGAAGCGTAGGCCAACACGTAGTTGCACTGTTGGACCGTAGAAACCTGTAGGTCAGTGTCTCAGTGTGTACATAAGAAGTGGCTTCTCACGGAGATGCACGCAGATCTCCTATGATGTTTTTTTAAATGTGCTCTCCAATAACTTTTATATGAATTCTTTGGCCAAATTTTCAACATTTGTTGTAAGCTACTTCTGTGAAAACTAGCCTCTGAGTGGAGGAGAGAGCCTGGAGGAATTTTTCATCTGAAGGAAAGAAGTGCAGGGAGACTGCAAGCCTGTGCAGCAGAGCCTTTATGGTGTGGAAATGGAAACTCATTAGTGGAGATTTCATTAGAGCTCATATCTTCACAGCAGAGTCAGTCAAATATGAAATACAAGTTTGTGGAAGTCCAGACATCCCTGGTTCTGGCACTCATGCAAATACGCTGCTGCGCTGTGTCTCCTGGACTTCCAGTGCCATGAAAGATGACGGCAGTCACTGCTCCGAGACCTGCGTGCAGTTTGTTGAATGCCACGGGAGCCGTTCTGTAATCAAGTGGTAAACTGGGAAAACTCTCTAGGAGGATAATAACGCTTTGCTCTTTCGAGAGTTAAATGACTGTAATGCTTCTGGTTGAGCTATGTAAAAGAGGTTTGTATATAGTGTTACTGTCTTTTATGTGAGCATTTAATAGTCTTGGTAAAATCGCACAAGCTTTCACAATGAAAAGGCTGAGATATTTGAAAGCTTGTCTCCTTCCACCTAGATCAATGGTGTAATAAGTTTTACTTTGTCTTCTGGAGAATGTTTCCTCTGTGCAAATGAAATTGCTTTGCAGGAAAGTTCGATAGCGATATCCCATTACGTAGACGAGATTGCAGAAATGGAGACTTGGGATCATAAAAGGTATTTGGGACTGCATTCTGCTGCTTCTTAAAACAAGTCACCTGTGCTGGTGTTTGGAATTTGGGACATTTGGATAAGAAATGGTGGATACATAGGCGGTCTCTTTTTAGGCAGAATTAGATACCTTCCTGATTACTTGTATCTAGGTAGAGTACAAAATTCTTCAGCCTTTGTTCAGTCTGGGGAACTTCAAAGCTGTCATTGTCTGGAGTAAGATTTATAACTGAGGTTTGTTTTTTTAAGAAGTGACAGCTAGCTGGTCAGTCATTATCATGACTGTGTTTGGGTCTTAATGCCTGTGCACCTTAGCTTCTGTGCATGGAAGTAATGTGTTTCACGATGTTGAAAGGGGGAGAAAGTAGTGTAATGTTTCTGCAAGAAGAGATTCTCCTTGAAAAATGAGATGGGAGACTTGTGAATGTGAAGCTTTCAACCCTTCGTTGTATGCCTTTTTGTCTCATTTTAATGGGGCTGCATTGCCTGCTGGTTTTGACCATTAGAAATGTAAAAAGAGACTTCTTGAATATGCGTATTGTAGATTTTTATTTCATGCCTGGTTCTGTGTTCACTTGGAAAGTATGAATATCTTTTTTTTTAAAGTGCTAAGTGTTGTTTTTCATTCGTTTCTCACAGATTAGATATGGCAGGGCAAGGATCTAAAAGTTTTGAGAATTTAACTTCCAGTCTCTTCAACATTTTTCATGTAAAGAGAAAACAGGAAAAAAGGGGCAAACTATACCAAGCTTAGAGAGTTTTGACACTAGGACAGAACTAATTTGGGTCATGAATCTTGGTTTTATCTGGCACTTGCAGACCCCAACAGCACTTCTTACCTGCAGACTGAGGGGTGGCTTCCCTGGCTGTCTCTGACAGCTGAGATCGTGATGCTCGTGTGAGAGCAGCACCTTACACAGTGCTTGTTTTTTCCTCCCAGAAGTTGTCTCTTCACTTTTCTGTTTTGGTAAAGAAACGCAGAGGATTAGTCCTGTCCCTGCCAGGTCTGGTGAAGCCCTTAGTCATGAACTGCAGAGCTTTGAGGCAGTTCAGGAAGAAATGCACTTCAGATCATCTGATCCCACGTCTGCCTGCTTATCTGCTCGGGAAGGGCACCGTCTGTTTTCAGCGAGAAGTTGCCATACGTGGAGGGCTCCAACACAGCCAGGGAGACTGTGGTGGTAGCAGCCTTGCTACTAGTCAGACAAGAAAAAGGTATGGGGACTACAGACATGAACCAAAGTACATCGCCCCCTTTCAAACCAATTTTTCCATATCTGAATAATTTCACGCTGGTCAGACTCAGAGGGTCACTAATTCTTTTAATTGCTGTTGTTCAGAGGTGGGTTTAGAAGCATCTTCCCTGTTTAGCATACTGCTAGCATACTTTGCTTTTCAGGCTTAATGTGTCTTGAATGGAAGCAAAGCAAAATGCTTATATTATTTTCTTTGATGCTTGCGCACATGTCCGTGGATGAATGCTATCAGCAGGGCTCTGTATGTGGAAGGTGATGTTTAACTAAGTGCTATCTCAGGCTCACGGGGAAGACAGGGTTGAAAATACACATTTCTTCTTACCCAAGCTGTGCTGTTAACCAAGAATGTCATACTTCCCAATACACGTTTATGTGGCTGTGTACGTACACGCGTGGACACACAGTCTTTGGGTTAGAGAATGTGATGTGTGGGTGAGCTAAGGGAAATGCTGCGCTTGGTCAGCCAGCAGCCCTCCGTTCCTAGGTGTGCTTTCTGGTTTGACAGATCAGTTTTGTCCAAGTGTAAAACACCCACTAAGCTGCCTTTTCATTTCCGAATGGGCAGTGATGAGAGAGTTGAAAAGAAGGAGCTGCCATGCCTGAAAACCAGCTGGCCTTGAGAACTCCTCTCCCAGCACATGCCCTCTGTTTCGTAGTAGTTTTCCTTCCCCAGTCCTTGGCTTGGGGAATACATTTGGGGGAATAATCAGAACAGAGGGTGGAAGCTACCCAGTTCTAGTCTCAATTCTAGGCACAAACCAGTTTCAGGACAGCTGGCTGTTTCCACTGAAATTATCCATTACAAAATAATTTACATCTCTCTGGTTAATTATCGCCACTATCCACAGCAAACACACGAAATGAATAGGAAATTTTCACTCTTGTTTTTGAATCGTATCTGCAGGCTGCGGAAAATGGCACAGATTACATGTTTGTCAGGTGACCCACCCAAGCACGAGCTCTGAATAGATTTCAAATACTTGAAGAATCGATGTGGCTGGATGAGAAATGTCATTGCCTCCTGCGTACTAGTTTGGGTTGAAACTTCATCGGAATTGTTCAGAAGAAAGGCAAGTCCCCAGCATGTCTGCCGTGCACAACACAAAAAAGAGTGGAAAAAGCCTACTTGAGATATATGACCTTTGCTTGAAGATCAGAATATAAACTAAGCCACTCAGCTGTTCTTTAGAAGCAGACTAAGCTTTATATTAACAGAGTCACAGTTTATGGGGCCCAGAGGAGAGCAAACAGGAGGCTCGGAACCTCCCTTTACAAATAAATAAGGTGTTCCTAAAGGCGAGACATTTACAGCTATTACAATCTCATATTTATTTGTAGTCTGCTTTTCTTTTCACTTACACTTAGATCTACTGCTATGCTGTTGTATGTAATCATTAGCTGTTTTACCTTATTTTGGGGAGGCATTGGGTTTTCAGATTGATTTCTAAAAACGCAGAGCTACCAGCAGAGCGTTGTAGTTGATCACACTCCAATATCTCAGAATCTTTTTGTTTAATCGATACAAGCTAAATCTAGTGCAAAAACGCACTATTTTTGTCTAACAAAACTGTCAGGCCTGCAAGTTTGGCACTTGTAATCTTCTCAGAAATCCTGATTTTTACCTGCTGAGGTCAGAGCTCTGCCGCACGAAGCTTCATTAACGTGCACCATGCAGGATTTCCGTGGGCCACTCGCTTAGGAAGACAGTGAGAATAACCACAATTAGCTGTTGTCAAATTGATCGTGGTTTTCAGGATTCAGCGGGGAGTCTCACGAAGGCGAGTGAAGATTGTTTGGCCAGCTGTATGGATCAGCTTATTTCTCTCTTCGGGGCTCCCTCCTGGCTTGAAAGAGTTGTCTTGGGATGTCAGTGAAACATATTTTTAATTAGCTTCATATAAAAAGATTTGATGGTATTCAACTTGATTGCTTACGATACTTTCGGAGTGGAATTAAAAAAGTGGAATAAATATTGGAAATATTTTCATAGTCAGCACTGTTGCTGTCCCTGTTGGTAGTTTTCACGGAGTGGACGCCTGAATTTCCAACACTTTTCCTAAGGAGTAAAAAGTATTTTCAAAAAACAACAGAAAAACAGAACATGAGAGTGCCAGCCCAGGCTGTAAAAGCTGTAAAATAAATCTGTGTCCCATGTTTAAGTAAATGCTGGAGGCTTGGCTAAATTTTACTTCGTTTTTGGGTAAAACTGAAGTAATTTCTCTTACGTGCCTAAAGTTAAAGCAGTAACACTTTGTTATGGCTTTGGAGTAAGTAGGTTCTGATGGCTAAAGTAAGCAAGTAGTGCTTGTGTGTGCTGGGTTTAGAGAGGTGAGATGCTTAATAACCAAAGGAAAAGTAGTTAAATTTTGAAGCGTACAAAATTTTCACAGAGTACTGGTATTTCACAAGATACTCTTTTCTTTCAGTCTGTCTAAAAGCTAGGTGTTTTATCATGCCTTCGGTCCCAGTTGTTAAGTATACATGACAGCTTCACTTGAATCCCACATGTCATGTGGCTAACCTGGGAAAGAATACATTTTTAGTTTCAGAAATGTTCATTTATTTCAGTTTAATACTTTAATTCAGCCTTAATAAGACACTGTGAGGAGCCAGCAGACAAAATCTCTTTGCTCAGCCTTTGTACTATTGATGATGTAATAGTAATTATAGTTGTCTAGATTTAGAGAAAAATATCAGAAAAACACTGATAAAATCAAGTAGGTTAGGCTTTGAAGTGAGCGTAATGTAGTAAAAATACTTCTGTATGAAGTTTAACAGGTAATTAATTACAAGCTTATGGATTTTTAAATAATTCTCAGGTTGTTAAATGTTATCAGTAACTAATAGTTGGCGTTGTGAAATCAATAATCTCTAAATGGATTTGTGAATTCAATTGAAATTGATTGACTTTGTTTGATTGAAGTGATTCCAGATAGAGTTTTCAATTTATATTTTTCTTTTTCTCTCTGCGTGGTCTTTCCAAAAATTAGTAGGATAGAGTAACTCCCCACGTCTTGATATGATCACTCCTAAAAATGAGATCTGGGCGCATACATGTAAGAAGTATTTGAACAACCAGTGTCTGAGGTCATGAGTCCCACGTTTTACAGACTGGCACTTCTTCCCTCTCTTTGTTGTCTTTCCAAAGATTCAGATTTTCAGAAGATTCTCCTGATCTGTGTTCACGCAGTCATTTTCTCCCATAGGAGTGCCAAAGCACAGAGACCAGAGTGCTTGAAGCAACTGAATGAAGACGATGATTTACCACAAGAAGCATGCCCTGGGATATGAGTTGCTTTAATTAAAACCTTCAGGCACAAGTTAGAAGTCTCAAAGTACATCCCATGCAAATAGCATAGCAGTTTCTTATCACTTTTTAATGTTGAGTTTGATGTGTGTTACAGATGAGCACGTCTGTTTTGCAGTAGTTATATACCTGCCACATAAATTTGTATTTTTATATTTTCAGATTGCTGTACAGATGTTAGGGAGCCTGCTTATGCACAGGAGTCAGATTGCCATATGTAGCGTTCTGTGCATAAAAGCAATGATTGGAGGCTAAACACTGTTAAATTGACCATTAAAAAGAAGTGATTGTACAGTAACTTTGAAAGTGGCAGTCTCTCTCATGCATTGCAAGAATGAACAGGTTTCTCTGAGACCTCTGGTGATTATATGCATAGGAGAAGCCCCGCCAGAGGGATCAGTATCTTAAAATAAAAAATCCCTTTGCCTGCTAATTTCACAACACCATGTATGATAAAACAGTACAGCTATTCTTTTTTAATGTGCATCGATAAATAGTTCATCCATGTTTGTGTGTATTTCAGTGTAGGAATTTTCGGAGTCTTCCCTAGCAGTGAGATGCCAAGTTCTCATTTGAGAGTTTCCACTCGGCATCCCACTGTTAGCTGTGGCTCCTTGTCGTGCCTCCAGCTCCACTGGAGAGCAAAGTATCGCTCCCCATCTCGTCTCCCGCCGCTAATTTTTCTCGAGGCATGTTGCCTGATACCCAACCTTAGGAATAATGAGAGAAGTGATTCATTATTAATAAGTTAACTAGACTGTATAGGGCTTGACTTCTTCTGTCTGCCTCAGTGAGTTTGATGTGCACTTTCCTTCCAGAGAAAAAAGAAGTAAATTCTGCACAGAATCGCCTTGGGCTTCTCTTTATAAAACGTATGCTTCTGCTTAAGTGGGCTGATGGTAGGTTGGAAGCATTTCATTGCTGCTGATGGCAAAGTGATACTTCTTAGTTCGCTGGAGATTCCCGAACTCCGCGAGTCCTCTGCTTCTAGGAGTCAGCATGGTTTGCTAGATGAGCATCAAGAGTAAGAAAAAAAAATTGTCATTATTAGCACACAGGGAAAGCACACTTGTATGTCGCCAGTGTATTCCCAGGCCCGTTAGTGTCCTACATATTCTCTTTGTTCCTTTCCTGTCTCAAAACTCTTAGGTTATCCTCTGTTGCCACAAAATCTTTCAGTTGCCTTTCTTTGGACATCTGGTGGTTTTAATTGTGTGGTGGACCTCAGACAAGGATATTCTGCCCAGTTACATTTCTGGCTACTAGTGTGGCGGAAAGTATTATTAGCAGCTATTGTTGCATTTTCAAACTGCCATTCATCGAAGACTGTTAATGAGCTATGTAGTGATTAATTTCTTTCTCAGCAGCTTCAGCAGAGATTGATGTGAGCAAAGTCACAAAAACCAGCTAGATGTCCCAAAATAGGAGTCCTGGTATCTTGCCGTGTCCCGCTGGCAGCGGGCCTGCCTGGCTGTTGTGTTTTAGTCTTGCCTCGGGGTGTGATTTAGGTAGAAGTTAGTGGCCGTACTTAATTTTAATTGTGCCTGCCCCGCTTGTGGTGGATTGGGAGCATTTCGTTGCTGCTGGTGGCGAAGTGATGCTTCACTGGGGACTCCTGAACTCCGTGAGGCTTCTTGAGGTGATGGTTGTGTCTGTCCTGTGCATAGATAAGGTCACGGTTTACGGCGGTAACATAGCTGGTCTTTTCCCTCTCGATTTAGGTCACCAGCTCCCAGGTTCTCCTCCAGCCTTGTGACTGATGGAACACGGTGTTTTTCTCGCTGCTGGTGAGAAAGGGGTGTTTGCATAGGAGATTTGCTCAGTACCTTGCTGTGCTGTGTAAGCAAAGAATCCTTCTATCAATTCGTACAAGAACTAACCCTGCCTTTTTAAAGGTCACTTCTGTCTCAGTCAGCTTTTAAAGTTCAAGAGGAAATAAACTGCTTAGAGTTGGCATTTTTCAAGTCAAGTGTCAACTTTCCAAGCCCCCAGGCCAGGGAATGTGGAGGAAGGAGAGATTAATAAGTGAGCTGCTTGCTTGTTACAGTGATTGTGTAGAAACATTCCTTTTTTCTTTCTTCTTTATGAGGCTTTGGAATGAAATGGAACTTTGTTGAAATATCTCACTTTCTCCTTTTCACTTTGCAATGCAGAAGTATCCAAAGCTCTTTAGGAGTGCTTCTTTTCTTCTTAGTCCACTGACAGCAAGCAGAGAGTTTGTCAGCTCCGATGAAGTAGGACACAAGGAACATTTTATGACAATGCCAATACCTCCAAGCTCTTTTAACCACAGAATCTTATTATCCACTGAGAATAAAATGCACTTTTGGAAAGTAGCTGAAGGGTGAAGTCTCCAAGCAGGTGCTTGCCCTTAACTGCATTGACGCCTTTTCCCATGCAGGAGACGGTGGATCGATAAGGAAATAAACAGGAAGAATAGGCTGTATTAATCAGGTATGATGGGGGCAGCAGGGGAGGTGATAATGGAAGACAGTTGGCACCCGAAGGGCATGCTGAGTGTGGACAAGCTATTGGCTGCCAAAGTGCCTGTATTGAATGTGGGAGGCGCAGGCTGCGGCGGTACCAGCGCTGCTAATTGCGATGGTGGGTAGCTCCAGAGAGAGCGAGCTGTGCTTCCTGCTCGCCGTGTAGTGCTGAGTTCTGGCTGTGGCAGCTTCCTTGTGGATCGGTTTTACTGGGCTGTATGTGGGCACGTTGCAGGTTTCCTGGCTTCTGCGTTCATGCCCAGTCCGTGATGTGGATGAGCCTAAAAACGCCACCTTTCCTTCGAAGTGGTGTTTGCGAAAATAAACACAGCAGCAATGTTATCTGTTTTTGCTTTGCTTTCAAACAAACAAACCAAAAAACTAGAAAAACAACAACAAAAAAACACAGTAAATACTATTTTTTAAAGTGATAGATAAATCGTCCTTCCCACGTATCTCTTTAAGGACATATAACTGAAAAATAACCTTCTTGTTCTGGTTGGTGCAGTTACGAATTAGTGTAGGAATGCTCTGCCTGCCCATCATGTTGTGAAAAATGGTGGTGATGGTGTATGAAGGGCTGCATTTCCAAATAGCTTAAAAAAAAATGAATAATTTTCTGTTCTTCTCTACATGCAGGTGGCCACTTAATGCAAAATCACATATGGCGTTATTTTTTATTCTCTTTGGGTTTTTATGTAGTTTATGTTTGGTTTTTCTAGCTACGTTTTTTTTTAAAAAGAAGAGCTCTTGGAAAAATTTGGATCTTTGAAACTTTTCCTTGGTGGTCCTGCTTGCTGTTGTCCCCTGAGATCTCGGGAAGGGAGTGTTGTGTGGCTGTTAGCCTGAGAGAGTAACATCGTGGCCGACTTGGAGCTGGTGGCTGTGTCCTGCGGTGGCCTTTGGCCTGCAGCGTGGCACGGAGGGAGTAAAGCAGTTCTCTACAGATTGCCCTATCATTTCCAATGGCTGAGAAAGCCCGAACGCAAATATGATAGACAGATACAGCCTTAATTCCTTGGTACGAGGAGCTTTTTGGCAATTCTTGAATACTCTTTTCAATGGGAAGCTTGTGGCAGCACACACTGATCAGGCAGACTGCTTGCTGCCATAGCCAAGAGCTGGCAAACTGCATCTGTGAGAAAAGATTTTTTTTTTTTCTTCAGCTACTAATTTATAGTTTGGAAATTGAATATGACTCATGTATGAAAGAGATGAGATGACTGCATAGTCACCCAGGAAAATTCAATAAAAAAAGTGTACCAGAGTAAAATTTAAGCTAGATGAGATGTGCTGGTGTGCATTCAAAGTAAACAAACCCTCCCCCTACCTCTCTTCCCCAAATTTGCAATTAGAACAAAGATCCGCCTGAACCGGTGCCAAAAGCTTTGAGAAAGTCAAATAAAAGAGCAAATGGAGAGTGATACTTCTCACATTTTTCCACAGTATGAAGTCTAAGGATTTCTTGAGCCAAAGGTGATACCTTTTAGTAGCTAATAGCCCATGATGAATTTGCCTCCGTTAATTTGTTTAGTTCTTCTATTGAAAGAGGCAGCGAACAATAGCTCCTCCATTCACCTCCTGCCACTCATGATTTTGCAGACTCATGATTGTTTTCATTCTTCTCAGACAGCTGTAGCGGAATATAGTGCAGCTAAATATCTGATTTTCTGCTTCAAATCAGTTTTTCCTAGTTGTGGAGCACCGGACAGATACCGTCTGACAGCGGTGTGAGGGCTTGGGCAGTGTTTATCAGGGCTGGTCTTCACTGCTCCCCAGGAAGTGGAGAGGGCAGAAGGGATGCCCGTGGGGTGAAGTGGGTTTTACAAGGCAGGAAGGGGAACAAGAATGGTGGCAGCGTTAGAAACCTGTGCCCCAGTTATTGTGGGCTGGGAACTTGGGGAGCAAGCAGAGCAGAACCGCCCCTGGTGTGCCCGGAGGTTCTGGCAGATGTCACCCCGCATGGGAATGGCACAGCACTTGGCATTGCTCTGTATTAAGCAGGTAACAGTCGAAAACAGCAGCAGTATCCCACTAGGTTGGTCTTTAAATGTGTGATAATTTTGCTACAGAGTGACTTCCGTGAAGGTGGGGCAAAGGCTGAGCTTCTTCCACATCCCAGGAGAGAGAGAAATGAGTGCTGAGTCAACCACAGTGCCCCCAAAAGTCTCATGGCGCAGGAAACTGAGGCAGCTTAGCACCCGGCCTGCGCTCATGCAAGGCGAATTATTGGCTGCTGTGTGATTTCAGTGGTGGTGTTTGGCTTGGAAAGGAAGAGGTGAGGTCTGTGGCCTTCAAGGTACATGGACCAAGTGCTCCGGATGTGGATGCCATGGTGTGAGCTGTTACAAACCCTGCTGATACACAAGGGCTGCTTTTGCATTTTAATGCAGTGTAAGGCTGGTGGGTTAAATGCACCGTTGAGTGCTTTGTACCCATGCTCAGATGTGTTCATCACAGCACTCAGAAGGTGAGTTATGGTGCTGCACTGGTGAGGGCAGAAACTTTACATGCTGTACCTGCTGAGTCCACACTGGACTACCATCTCTTCCCTATAATGGCTTCTAACCCCAAAATATTGAACCTTTTATGCTCATCTAATGATTTTGCAACATGAACTTCTGCATAAAGACTATCTACTTGTCCACCTGACTGGTTTCTGTATGAAGAATTCATTGCAAAGAGATTGCGTAGCATGTAGCATTGTTTTATTAAACATTTAAAAATATTGATGCAGGAGAATTGATGTAACAGAGCTCTAAATTTAGTTGTTCTGACAGTTCGTCTTTCCACAGTGACAGCTTTATTCCTGTTTAAAGGTGCGTTGAGCTAATTTGGGGGAAGGAAATCAGAGGGAAGTAGGTCTCTGTGCCCTGCAGATCGGTTGTAACAGTGTCAGCAGTCTAGTGGAAGATTCAAATAGTGCTCTGCATTTCTGGGTGGTAATAGGGCAAACAAGCACCCAAAGAATGTTTTAGGAATAAGGCTAGCAGAACTTGACTAAATGGGAAATGGCTGCCTGGAAGGCAACAGCAGGGTTGCAAGGTGAAGCTCTCGGAGGGTAGGAGGCGTCAGGATTAGTCGCCTGGCACATCCTAGTCTAGCTTCCTGTGAATGTGCCATGCAGGATTCCTGTTGCACTTGGCAGGGATGGTGAATTATGTTGACTTAATGAGCAAATATTGTGAATTTCTACAGAAAAAAAAATACAATTTTTTTTAGTTATTTCTTATGTTAGCTCTGCTATAGCAGATGCAAACCGAGGAGGAACCGTAGGCTTATTCTGAGGATGCCATTCTGGAATATTTAGAAATTGTCCTTTAAAACACTTAGCATTACCCAAGACTTCATGTTATGAGTAGCTGCTCTTGATTTCAGCAGTGTTGTCAGTGCCCAGCACTCGAGCTCAGCGTTAGGAGTGACCCAATGACTAAGCCAAGGACTACCTTTGAAAAGCTCCCAGTATCAGCCAGGAGCTCTGGCGTAGGCGAGGACTGGAACCATTTTTTTTTTGGGAGACTTTTCTGATGCCTTAATGTGAGACCATTCTCTTTAAGCAATTTCTGTGCTTCGTTAATCTTCCAAATTCTGCAGGAAATGAGGCAGAGATCCTGCTGAAAACAGACGCCGTTAGCAGAGGGTCCTGGTTTGTTTTGAGAGCCTGGTAGAGAAGATCACACATTACCACATCATGTTTCTGCCCAAGGACAGGTTGGTGCTTGGAAGAGTCATGACTACAGGTCAGGTTATTTGGTCATGGAGTTTCTAAGATCTTTGCAGGCTCAGTATGCTCCCAATACAATAATTAGCAGGTCTTTTTACAGAGCTATGCTTAATGTAGCTTGTATCATGCTAGACTGCTTTGATGTAAGTTGAGTCAAAGCAAGTGGGAGGCAGAAAAGAGATGAAGTTAAATTGGTGCGGGCGAGAAGGAAAGGCCAAGAACAGCAGTCTGTCGGAGCAGTCATTGCAGATAGCTAAGTGGTTTGTCAGCCCTTCCTTTCCTTTTATCTGCTCTGATGTCCCGTGGGTAAGTGCTGGGAGTAATACTTAATTCTTTGGGTTTATTTGTTGTCAACAAGTATCTGTTATGAATTCCCTCGTGAGTCCCCGTGAAAACCTGACAGGTTTTGATCACCTAACACGGACAGGTTGTCGCTGACATAAGCTTGCTGCTGAAATGCTGAGCTGTAGCTTTGGATTTTTTGGAGGCTTATGGTGGAGGTCCCCCACTGAATTGCTCTGTGAGAAATATTTTAGACAATTTTGCTTCTGTAAATTTATTCAGGTATTTAAAATTCATATATATGGAAAAAGTTGTGTCCGAACAGTAATATACTATGCTCATTTCACTGTGGAGTACGGTAATGCACACTAGAAATGAGGTCTCATTGGGAAAGGTCATTTGAAACAGATCTGTAGAACCTTCACGAAGCTGTAGATGAGTCACGAGTCTGCGAGGTCTCACTTGTTATGTTGCAATGGAGAGTTTAATGTTTAGTTTTTCTCATCTAAGTGCTTTCATCTTCTTTATTTTATTAAGATAAGCTATTATCTAACTGTCAAGAGCCTAGAATTTCAGCATATTTGTTTGCTGACAAGTTGGTTCAGCACAACTGTTCTCCTACTCACTTCATTCCCTACTTCAAGCAAATTTTCCTTTTTTCACTCCTCGTTATTAATCCTTTTCCTTTATCCTTTACAGCTCCTCAGCTCTCATGCTGCCTGTTCCCAGATGACTTTTCCGCTCTCATGATAAGTGTTAGTTTGAATGTGTAGCAGAAATCTGAAATATTCTTAGTTACTCTTGGTGTTTATGCCACCAGTTGTCTGTGCTGTGTTGCTGTGCTTCGCACCAGAGCTGTAGGGTCGGGCCCGTGACTTGACAGCTTGCTGGGAGGGAGAATGCTTACCAAATGTAGAGCTCTTAGAGGAGAATTTTTACAATGCACATAATACTGAATTGGATTGAGAAGATAACTGTGCCATGCATTCGTCTCACTTTTGACAGTGCAACAAATTGAAATCCTTCAGACAGTTACATCTGGGGGTGAGCAGGGTTGGTGGGGAAGCACAGATACAGATCTGTGTCGTGAGGGAGAAGCAGAAAAAGACTAGTACAAAAAAGAAGTTTTGACTTTTTTCATCATATTTAGGCACGGATACGAGTTCCTCCAGCCCACGAGAGTGTGATTATGGATCGGTAACTGATGGGGCCAACTGCATTATTCATTATGGTTCAGATTGAAATGAAATCATGGAGGGCAATTTTCTATCTCACACTTCAAGGTCAGATGAGAGTATTTATTATTCCCTCTCTGTTTATCTGTGGATGCAAATTGAATTTGGTGATTCAAATTGATGAAATGTTAGAAATATAAAACTCATCAGAGCTGACACGGAGAGAAATTACTGGGTAGAGCTGGCCAGTGACTTCACCATCCCATGTACAGGCCTCTCCTTTGATTAGTAATTATTTCAATCTTTGGGTTTTCTCATTCGCAGTTTTGTTTCAGTTGTTGTGATTTTTGTTTTCAAAGAAAAAAGTGTAATAACACTTTGAAGCATTTAGAATTTGAATTAGATGATGTAAATAAAGCCAGCTGCAGAGAGGATATTTGGATCCTGGCTGGAGAAAAGGTTTTCTTTCAAAATTCTTCCTCGGTATTTTTGTTTGTCAGGAGAGGGAGGAAAAACAAACAGTTCCTTTCTCCAGTATTTTGCTCCTTTTCATTCCTAGTGCTTCAGGGACTGCGCTGGATGCTCACAGCTGGCGTGGGGCCTGACGGGAAGGGATCGGGCATTGCCATCCTTTGGTGCTGAAGCTCCGTGTGTTTCCCTGTTGGCGGGTGGCCCACGAGCTGACCTTCATCACCACTCAGAGCTGTCACAACAGCAAAAAGTCGAACCTGCAAAGGGACCAAATGAGCACGGCTGTCCTATTGAAATAATTGGAACGGAGCTATTCTGTTCACCATTCTCTAGAACACATTTTAAACAATTTAATGAACGTCTTTGCTCAGTTTGATGTATCAGTCTGTTGTCATAAGGCATTGTCATCACATGTTTCCAGCTCTCTGCAGTGTTGGAAAGGCACTTTTTAGACTTGTAAGGTGGGGATTATTCTTGTCTCAGAGTGGGAGTGGAAAATCCTTATCAGTGAATGCTCTTTAAAAACAGGCAGTCCTCTGTAATTGCCAAATGCCACATGCAAACTTATGGTGCAGAGACGGATGATGCATGTTGGGCAGGCTGTCTGCTGTGCTAATAATTGTACAGGACTGTTGTTTTTAACTCCTGCTTTTTTAATTCCTTCCACTTCGTTAAGGATGCTTAGTATGTGCTTCTCCACCGAGCACTGCAAATAAAAGAGTAAGTTGGGGTCAGGATGCAAATGTTTCCAATTTGTTGTTGATTTGGAACAAGAGCAATGAGGATTTAGACATAGCAGAAGCCCTTAATAGGTTTGTGTACATAAGCTGCTACAGATCACTTGTGTATTCAACTCTGTTTGATTTTTGCTGCAGCCACTTTTACGGAAGATGGCAATGTTATCAAGTTACGAAGCATACGACGAGCAGCGTGGCTTCAGTGGTTTTAAAATATCAGTAAAAGTTTTATTCACCAAATAAATGTCTTTAATAGAAGCTTTGGCGTTATGGACACTCCAGGTGTAGAGGCTTAGAAGGACTCTCATGCCTGTAGTTATCTCACTCTTGAAAGATTTTGCTTTCCAGAACTCAGTGATGTATGTATTTGACAAACTATTCATTTTTCAAATTAAAATCAAAACAAGCCAGAGAAGTCTCTTATTTATTGTTAAATTAAGACATTGCTTTTGTTCTCATCTAGCTGGTGGATGTAGAAAGCATGTTGATTAGCGTGACAGTAAATCTCACGCTGCGTGCTTGATTAAATACCTGCTAAGCTAGAGCCACCCTGGCCTCTGCGCTTTGGTGATGTTCCTGTGGTTGGCTCCGTTGGGCTGTTGCAGTCAGCAAAGCTGGCCCCGCGCTGAGAGCAAGGAGAGGGTGCCTGATGTGAATTTCTTTCAGTAAATCCTACCTCCTGTCACTCAATTAAGGCCCCTGGATCACTGCCGGGACATAAAATTTGTCTTATTTCTGTTGTCTAACTGTTCACTTTGAGGGAACTGAATTTTGGTGCCTGATATTTATACCCCTGCTTAGGGAGTAAAGTTAAATACTGTCTCAATGGCAAAACGTTGTGTACTAATGAAGCTCCAAACATCTGTCTGCTTCTTACCCGTTTCATCTGTCCTTATTATAAATTCAGTATGATTCAGGACTTCCTTGTATGTAGAGCAGCATCATGATATATAGACCATTTATTTTTGAATGATTTTTGATTTATGGAAGCCTGATGAGGGTGAGATGTATAAAGGTCTTGGAGAAAGCACGAAGTCCAAGAGAAAGTTCGCAAATGTTAGCTGAAGACTTGGGAAAAATAGATGTCAAAAACAAGGCTGTTTTTTCCTACTGACTTTTCTATGGACTCTGTTTCATGTAATATTTTCTGTAACAGTATTTCATACGGCTCTAAATAAGACACGGTTAAAGCTTTGAATGAAATACAGTTCGTGTGTTAACTTCCCCTAAAGGTGTTAATATTTTGTATCATTGCTCCTCCTGAAGGTGGTAACCCCCTAGCAGCTAACAGAAATACCAGCCAGCACGGTTCCCACTCGTGCACACCACAGCAATAGCACAGGGCGAGCAGGGGATGGATCCAGCTGCTTCAGTGTGCTCTGTTCAGCACGTGCACGAGAAAGAAAGCAGAGTAAGATGCCAAAAAATCTTATTTTAACAAAAGTTAAAACCTTTGACTTTTAAGCTGAAATACTTGTACCACTAAAACCATCTCTTCTTGCTGTTTTTTCTTGTTTACCTGCCTTAAATTTGTTGGTTGGCAATTCTGTTTGGCAGCAGTGCTCTGAGAGCTGTCCCTGTCTTTTCAGCAATGTTTTACAATGGGTTAATTTTTTCCTTTTAATGTAAGATGAAAAAATGTTTACTTTGCCAAACCCCAAATTTCTTTTCTTTGTGTATTTATGCCTTCATGTTGGTTTTTAAAACATGGAGAGGAGAACTAAAAAGGAAAACAAGATTTTTATTCAACGTCTCTAAGTTTCCAGTGCGCTGTATGTCCCTGTGCGTACTGTCTGTCGATGCATTGCAAAGGATGCAAGTTGTCAGGGCCCAGGAATGGGTGTAGTTCTCTTCCTCCAAATGTCTTCTGCAAAACAATTTCCCTTGCTCCTTTTTGCCTCATTAGCTTGTGCACTAACCTTTTTATTTTGGACTGTGTTATGAAGATGTTGATGCAGTACGCTTCTTTTTGCTGTTATAGACATGCAATAGCACTGTCACTGCTTTCCCTCTGTGCTTCCTCAATGTTCTTCCCATCCGTGCTCTCTGTTTTTCAGCGTGTTCCCTTTGATGCGATTCTCGTTTCTGACAGTTGTCCCTGCTGTGTGCAAATGTCTCATCTTTTCCTGAGCTGCAACATGACCCAGAGTGTGGTGCTCCTCTAATTGTCTCTGTGCCGCTATGGACTTCTGGTTTTCCTCCCAGGTTGACGTACAGACGGCTTCTGGCGTTCTGTTTGCTTTTCCTGCTACTTTTTGGGTATCTGTGAGGTGGTAAGTTGGTTACTGAAAGAGCAGAACAATTAAAATAATGTTCCTTGGATCACGGAGGAGGAGCTGTGAGCTGCCCTTGTAATTTTTCTCAAAGCAAATTACTAAAATGTATCTTACAGCTTCAGTGTTTGCTGTCTGCCGTCATTGTTCTCCGTCTTTCAAAGAACATTCTGGAAAATGAAGTTTTATCATTAAGATTACATTAAAGTAGATTACAGAAGAGAAGAGCAAAATATGAAGAGTCTCAAGAGCTCAGAACAGAAAGATGTTGGCATCTTATTCACTAGGATGTGGAACAAGGCGCATTAATAGGCTGATAAAGAGAAATGACTTTTTCTCTTTAAGGCTTAAAAGGTTTGCTTTGAACTTGCAAAAATGCCGGTTCTCCAAGCTTATGTTGAATGGAGAACTTTGGGCTTATTTTAGTTTTTTTTAAATGTTTGGTTTGAGCGAGCGTTTACTTTTGATAAGCCATAGATGTCATCAGTGTGGAAGATGAACGCCCATTTCTAACCTGAATGGTGTTTGCTGCTGGGTTCCTACTTTCAAGTCCTGTTTTTTGTCACTGAGGAATATAACTTTCTTTTTGTTTTCTTTTTCTTTTTTTTTCTTCCTTTCATTTCTTCCTTTTTTTTTTTTATTCTCTATTTTTTAATAGAGATGGTTTATGTAGTATTTGGTGCAGTTTTTGCTGGAAGAATTATCAATCTGTCCTAAGAGAGGAAGAAAGGATTTCAATAATTTGCTTTGGCATGGTGTGGAGAGTTGTAAGGAAGTTGAATTTCACACTTCTTATATCAAGGAAACCTTTGGTAACAGAGTCAGTTCAGAGAGTTTAAGTATTGTCACTGCTTTCATAGACATCTCTGGCATTTAAATTTTATCTACATTAACATCACGTTTGAGCTGAGGCTGAAATACAGAAGATGTTTTTTTTCCATGTGCTGTGCAATGGCTGAGGAAATTACCCGTTTGTCTCCCTTTGCTTAGCTTTTCTCGTGTATTAAAACAATCATCTTCCAAGCTAGTTCGAGAAGAACGTGACTGAACGCGTGTGCTATCTGTTAGATGTGAATTTCAAATATTATTCATTATTTCGAGAAGGAAACCTAACATATATCTCACTTTTTCTGAATGTCAACGCAGTCATAATCCATCAGTTCACTCAGCATTTATAGAAATAGGTCACAATACTGGGAGATTAGGAAAAAAGGTTTCTCTGTTGTCCTATCAAAATGTTTTGCAATAATCAAATGCGAGATTCTATCTGTTCTGTAATATTTAATCTTATGTTTGCATTTTATCTTCTGTTTTGACTAAGCAGGACTGTTTCTTTGATAGAATGAATAATATTTGCAGTGTGATTTCTGTGGCTTGATTCAATTTGTTATAACAGTTGTTGGGGTTGTGCGCTTATATTTACCCTATGCATAAAAAAAATAATCTTGCTGAATAAGCTCTAATGGGTCTTAAGGCAGTGGTTGGAGTTACCCGTCCCCACCCAGCCTTTCTGCCCCATGTCAGACACCGACCTGTTGCAAACTCAGCAGGTTGGCCCATGTGCTTGGGCTGATTGAGTCTAAATTCTGGCTTAGAACCAGATCCCAAGGAAAGGGAGTGAGTGTTTTAAGCTTAGGATTTGGGGAGGCACAGTGTGATGAATCTTCCCGTTACATCTTCACGTGTCACCCAGGTTGTGTCTGCCTGCTGGAACTTAGGGTCAGCCTGAATTGCCCCTGAAGCATTGTTTAAGGTGTAGGATGCTGTTCTGTACTTGGCTTCTAGGAAACTTTTTAATATAGATTAATTTTGTATATGTCAAGAATTGAATTATTTTAGAATGTGGAACTTTTGCATTGTTGAATAAGAAAAGGTTCGGTCTTGCTGTTGAGTATCCACAAGAATGAATTTGAGATGTTTGCTGAGGCTGTGGTGGGTGAGGGAGCACCCAATGCACGGCTGCTTCATGTTCCGTCTCCAGAGATAATGTTCTTGGGCACAGGTTCCCTTTTGAACTGATCAATTACACCAGAACCAAGGAAGTAATGGTACCCAGGTAATTAAATTATCTATTTTCAAATGCAGATTTAGTCTTGTTGAACTTTCCCACCAGAATACAACAAGGAAGAGTCAATTTCACAGTCCCTGATCGTTAAATTGGTCTCTGAATGTTTCCAAATTGAACTGGAGTTTTAAACAGTTTTCTCATTCACCTTGTGTTTTAAAATGCGTGTTTGTCTTCAAGAAGGATGCTGAGGCTGGGGAATAGCTGCTTGGGGATTCTGGAGAATTCCTCCATAAATTTCTCAGGTACAACTTGGTGACCTGGCAGTGCAGGATGTACTTTAAATTAAGCTAAGAGAGTCTTTTAAAGCAGCGGTCCCTTTCAGATTTATCTAAGCAGTACCTTAAAATGATGGGGAACCAAGCTCTTCTGGCTCAATTGAGAGTCATGTCCACATTGCAAGCTACATGCTAACTGCCTGGCCTTGGAAAACATTTCTCTTCCAATATAGGTTGCTGGCAAGAGCAATGTGCAGGTGGTGGCTATAATTACTAGCTGAATATTATCTTTCTGTCAAAACAGATCACATTAAACCTCAGTTTTACTTCTACTTTGTTTGGAGAGGAAAAAAAAAAGTAAAAGATGCAGTGGAAACCGAGCTCTTACGTTGTTTGTTGAAAATGAGCCATCTTTTCAAAGGCAAACTGATTGATTTTGAAATAGATATGCAATTATTTAAATGCCTAGTATATGTGAGATTCCAGTGATTTTTTGTGCTGAACAAGAAGGCTGACACGGGAATGGGGGTTCTTTCATAGCTTTTTCTGAGAAAAGCTGATGAGACTGCAGCTCCTCAAGATTCCAGCGGTGCAGCTGTACAATGCAATGGCAGCAGCCCCAGTGGCCTGGTGTTGTGGTCATGCTTCTCCTCTTGGGTTTTTCTGATCAATTTGACTAAGAGGCGGTGGTCAAGTTTTCACAGGTCTGTGTTATCTTTCCTAGTGCCCGAACACTGGAGAAGGCCCGGCAGCAGCTACAGGAAGAAATATTGCAGATTCAGAGCCAGCTCTTGGAAGAGAAGAAGAAGCGCGAGCAGCACGAAGCGCTGGTCAGACGGCTGCAGAAACGTGTATTGCTGCTCACCAAGGTGAGGGTCTGGAAAATGTCTAGAAAAGTACATGTCCTTATTTCTTTCCGGTGAGGGTCTAGATAATGTCTGAAAAAGCATGTGCCCTTATCTCTTTCCTCCAGGTGCAGCCCTTGTTGTTTCTTCTTTGTACCCCTCAGTAACTTGTACTGCAAAGTTGCTCTGGGGTCTTTGCATAGCTGATGCTGTGAAAGAGATGCGACACTTGTCCTCTGGACTGCAATGGAATTAAATTACTAGTACATTGTAGGGCCTTGCCAGTGTGCCCCTCTGTCAGGGCTCCTGCTGCATTGGCAATACATGGCTTAGTCTCGTGCCTGACACTTGTGCGAGAGCAGAGAATTGAATCATGTTGTCGCTGGAGTGTTTTGAGCCACTGAGGGGAATTTATAATGGCTTTTGCTGCCTCACCTCCTTTCCTAAAGAGAACGAAACGACTGCACCTTGTCAACTGTTCCTGTGGAAAAACAATTTACAGAGAGTAAGAGAATCTCCTTCCTCTTATGCTGAAAGTCTGTTCAAATATAATGGTAGGCACTAGACCAGTAAATTGAAAATACATTTTAAGATCCTTTCTATAGGATATTTCAGAGAAGTCTGTATTATCCTATATCAGGTATGCTTCCATGATGGAAATTCTATACAATAATTTTGAAGTCTGTAGAGCATTGAAAAATGTTATATTAAATTTTGAGGGAGCTCTTGCCCCAAAGGGAATAATAATTCTCTCCAGTCGGTGTGATATGTTTTTCACTTTCCAAAAATATTCCTTACAAAACTTCACTCATCTTAAGCAATCTTCCTGATATCATGAAACTGCTCACGTTAAGTAAGCTTATGTGTGTGCATAAGGTCAGAATCGAGCAGTTAGGGTGAGAGAGAGGAAGCCAGGCATGTCACTGTGTATAGGGAGGAAAGATACTATTATGGGAGTATCTGAGCAAGAGAGAAGGGACCTCATATTGCTAGTGCTTTAGGCTTTAATTTTCAGTGCCAACTAAAGCATTTTGATCAGTTTTAATTGGTCTACACCCAGTTCTGTGTAATTCTGTGTCAGTTTTGGGCCAAGGAGGCTGTGATTTATGGTAAGCAGGGCTTCTTGGAGCATGAAGCAACCATTTTACAAGAGGATATTTTTTCAGACCTTCCGACTGCAGAATTTGATGCCATGGATAGTTATGCAAGTGAGAAGGGAAAAATGACAGCAGTTCTTTCTCCTTTGCACTAAGGGAAGCTCTGCAATTTGAGTTGATGGACCAAACCCTCTCCATGGAAAATAAAAAGGTGTTTCATCTCCTCAGCAGCCTCCAGCCCTCCATGTTGTAGTCTGATAATGCCATGGCTGGATATGACACAGGTGAATGCTGAAGCTGATAAAAGCTTTCCTTTACAACCTTCTCAGCTGTCTAGCATTGCACTGGGCTGCTCAGCTTGAAGGGAATTTCTCAGGTGGCTTCTAAAATATTCCCTTTAACTTATTTTGAGTCCTCAGCAGAAACATGCTTTGTTGTAGAACACAAAATATCGTTACATTTCTTTAAATACTGGCCAAAAAGACAACAGTACTTTGTCATATGAGGGAGGACTCTAATTTATAAGGAAAGACAAAGCCCTTGATTTGTTTGCTGTCCTTGTCACCTTCCCCATGAAGAGGAATAGAGGAAAAGTTGGAAGTGTCCTTCAACAGACCATGGCAAATAAACTTGTGTTTTGACAGTGGAAGTTTTCAGTGTGCTGAATAATTCCTCAACTGACCTGTTTTAAAGGAATAAAAGCTTTGCTGTTGTCTGAAAATTTATATTCCATCCAGGGAATGCTCGAGGTCCTTTGTGAAGAAGTACATGCATTATGGTACTTGGGCAATCTCCTCTTGGCACTGCGTCTCCCACTAGTTGCGCTCTCATACAAAATCAGAAGAAGGAATATCATTTAATTAAAAAAGTATGATATTGTGATTTAAAATGAGATTGAGCAAGTATATTGTCTGTTAAAAATAATTATTTTACATTGAAAGCATATCACCTAGAATGGTATTTAATCATCTAATTAGTGGCATCAGTACTACAGTGTGCTTCTATGTAATTTGAGAATGGAAAAGATGAGCTTTCTTTATTGAATCTTTGTCTTGTTAAACAGGACTGTGAAAATCTAATTTGGGGGAGACTATTATATATATATGATTGAATTGCTATTGTTTCTGACACTGATTTTTGCATTTGTGTATATCTGACCCTCTGGTAGGGCAATGAATCTGTTCCTGTATGCTGAGCAAATAAGGTCTGAAAGACATCAGACATATTTAACAGTGCAAGTTGAATGCAGTAACAGCTATCTGTTCTTTGGGATCAAATTGTAACGTGGAAGTCTCAGGTCTAGAATACATTTTCAAAGATCAGTAGAAACTGATAAGCTGTTCTTCATTCGATAACAGCAATAC
Source organism: Anser cygnoides (assembly GCF_040182565.1). Taxonomy (NCBI): domain Eukaryota; kingdom Metazoa; phylum Chordata; class Aves; order Anseriformes; family Anatidae; genus Anser; species Anser cygnoides. Next base: position 5,347,855 of record NC_089887.1, read on the forward strand.
CTAGTATTTTAGTAATAAACATGCTCCCTTCAGGTGGCACTTGCTTTGCTGATCTGATTTCTTCTTGGCTTACTTTTATGGCTATTGAATATTATCTCCATATTCAAGCAATTTTTTTTTGGCTTTCATGGATTGCCTGTCCTGTTTAGTCTTGTTCATTTTCTACTTGCCACAGTCTCTGTTTTACTTGGTTGCTCTTGTATTTCCATTTCAGTGCATTTAACTTCTCCCTCCATTGCTTGCTTCCTTGCCTCATTTGCTTCTTTTGGGCTTCCTTGACCTTACTTGGGCCTTTCCACTTGGTTTACTGTTTGCAATAGGCACAGTTGTCAATCTAGGATACTTCTATGACTCTTTACAAATCTTTCTTCCTTGGCAGACTTGAGGAACAGCATTCTCTTTGACATACTTGTGCAGTGGTCTAGCCCAATTAATTCCACCTCTGACAGTGGACTGGGGCAGGAAGTGTATCCTCATTATTATTGTTGACAAACTGCTGTTCAGAACGTGTTAGTTGATGACTTTCTCCCGTATGTCTTGTAAGTCAGAGCGGTACTTGAAGTTTTCTGATATGCATGTTTTCAGTGAAATAAGAGTCTCTTGGACACCTGAGAGCTTTTCAGACATTGATGGCTTGAAGGTATTTGCTGGAGTGTCAATCTGTTCACTTAGGGTAATGAAAAAGAAATTAATGTTTGAAGGGATGTATTTACTCACTCTGTTTGACATCCACCTGGCTAGGTTTGCTATCTGTTGTGCTGTCTTTTTGCTTTGGTTTTGCTCAGTTTTAGAGAAACCTTTTATCTTTGCTTTATGATACAAGGTGTTTTCAACACAGCAGTGCTGGGAGGTATCTGAAGTGCTGGGGGAAGACCTGGTCTCTCTCTGTCCTTTTCCTGTTTGATCTACCCCTATATTGGCTTTGAATGTTGTGTTTGCCTACAGTTCTGTATTTGACTTTGTGTTGTCCGTAAGCTTGTATTTCTCTTTTCTGAAAGCTTTCCACACAACTCATGGTCTTTATGAAGTGGGCTTATTAATAGCAGGCAATTCTGCTATTGAATGACTAAAATTTGAATCTCTTGGGTAATTTTCTGTGACACGTAAGTCTCCCAGAATGAAAATCCCTTTCTGAAAATCCTTGTTTGAGTTCAAGTAGCTCGTTGAGCCTGTGTTTAACAAAACCAAAGCTCTGCTCTCTTTGTTCCTGGAGGGCAGCTTTCAAGGGGCACAAATGGACCTTTATGGACCAGTGATAAAAGCATGCTGAGGGGTTCCCAAAGCCCTTCAATGGAGGGTAAAAAGTTGGTTTGCATGGATCTTCATAGCATCATTGCCTCCTCCTCCTCTCCTCACGTGATTTTTCCCTGGTCATGAGTCAGCCCTGGGCTGTACCTGTCACTTGGCTGCTGTTGTAGTTCAGACCTGTCAGCCTCATCTCCTGCGTCGGTGATTCCTCGGGACACTTTTTTCTTCTGAGCATGCCAGAGCGCGTGTGTCAGGTTTGACCCGAGCCCAAACGCCCTGCTTGGTTGCAGCTGGTGCCTGATCCTGTGCGGGAGGCTCGTGCCTCTTTGCATGCACAAGCACTCCAAACATGAAGTGCAATTTCAGTTACTTCTTGTAACATCCCAAATGAGCCCAATTTGCTTCTCAAATTGTAGACTTTGTGAATGTACACTGTCCTAATTGCATCCCTTGCTCTCATGAGAGGCGTAATGCAGCAAATGAATTAATCTGATTGTGCTGCATGTTGTTGTTTTGCCTTGTTTGTTTCCGGTCTGCGCATTTGTCTGCCTTAGGGTGCTCCGCTACCCAGAGAAGAGGCTGAAAAATTCTGTTTTGTTTTCTGAGCATTCAAGCAGATCATATGATCTGATAGGAAATCTGTTTCGGTAGAGACATAATTCAGGCCATCACCATAAAAGTTGGAGATTAAATAATTATTGATTAACCAACTCCAGCTGACTGTTGGCACCACATGTTCCTGGAGATATCTTCGGAAGAGTCAGTACGAGCCACGTAAGTGACTCCCAGAGCTGAGAATGGCAGAGATGCATCAGAAATGGGGCTAGGTAATTAAACTGTTCATTAAGCATGGCAGATGCAGAGTTCATGACTTGATTTGCCATCTGCTTTGTTTTGTAATCAGTAAAGATTTAAAATAATGCCGTTGGTTTCGCTGCCACATTGGGCCCTGCGTTGTGATATTTCGGAGGGGGTGGATGATTTGGAAGTACAAGGAAGGATCTGGGAGTTCAGTGAAGGAGGTGAATTAACCCTTTTTCTGGGATATGTATTTATCTTTAAATATCACACACAATAGCAATAAAAACAGTCTGGTAAAAAGATGCCTTGCAATGACCTTCTTTTGGGTGTTGCACCATGTGCTCTGTGCCTAGGTAGCATGGATGGGTTTGGGACAGAACTGAACTGCTCCTCTGTGTCGTGGGCAGTATCGAATGCTTCTCCCTGGCTGTTACGGTGTGATGCCTCTTCCTCCCTTTGATCCACTTCATGACTCCGTGTATATCATTTAAGCAGTCCCATTACTCGTGCAGCACCAGCTGTGCTGCCACTGTGCACGTGATCGTTATCTGCTGCCAGCCTGACCTGTGCCAGCCCTTTCCCTCTGCTCACCTTGTCTCTCCTCTGTAGGTTTTTTAGAAACCCGTGGAAGTCGTCTTCCTTTTAATGGCTGCAAATAAATATGTTTTAAATAAATTAGTCTGCTCCCTCTTGTGTGATTCCACGAGGTGAGGTTTGCCAGGTGAGGTGGTGCCTATTAGATCATCTTGCAGACTTGTAAGATGAGGGGAGACGAGACAGTCTTTGTGTTTGGAAGAGAAGAGGTGACTGGGAGTTACGGGTGGAGGGGATGATAGCAAAGGATGAGAGAAGATCATTAACTGCTGCGGGACAGGAGAGAGAGAGAGAGAGGTAATTGCTGTCTGCACAGGAAAAGGGGTTTCAGTGGGGTCTCTCCTGAACCACAATTTTTAGTATCCAGTAACACCATGAATTTCAATTCTGAGACACCTCTATTGTAGAGGGTTTTTTTCTTCTGAGGATGAGGACTCACAGGTCAGAGATGAAGTAGAGGTTTTTATGAAAAATCTCTTCCCTGTGCTAGCTGGTATTATATTGATCCTGGGTTCAGTCTAGTGCAGCGTGGTTGTTTGGCTTTGTGCTCGTGGTTTACACAAGAGTGGCTGGAGCAGTGGATAAAGCATGCGAAGTTTTGTGATGAGACAGTGGGATTCAGAGGTTTTGGCTGCTGCTGGAGATGTTTCCTGTTCAGGTTGAGGAAATATCACGTTTTGTGTTTGCTTTTGTTGGTGTCCAGCAGCCTGGTGTCTGTGTGAGATGAGGTGCCCCAGGGAAAGAGAGGTTTAATACTAGGCTTTTTCTTTTTTTCCCCAGTATAATCCAAATTTGTTATGATTGTTTTGAGTAAGTTAATCTGCAGTGCAAGCAGGCTGTCCTGGTTTTTGAAATGCTCTGAACCAGAAGGTTGCCTGTTAGCCTTGCTGAGATTGTCTGTGGTTTAGGGTTGGTCCAAACCCACTTCTGTCTGGGTTAATTGCTATCTGCTAATGGGCCTTGCAGACTATAAAAGGCAGACAGAGGCCTGTGTTTGTAGAATATATAATTCATTCAGATGAAAATCCTGCTCTGCTTTGAAAACTACCCTTGGACTCGATCCAGATGTTGTACAGATTACAGGCCTGGTGCCCCACAGGGACTTGGGCCACGTGGTGAGCAAGGACCAGGAGCAGTTTCTGTGCTCAGAGGTCCTGCCATCTGTTCTGCTCAACTGTGGCGTCTGGATTTGCCACAGGAGGTGACAAAAAGTTGCTAAGCCAAGAGTTACTAAGTATGGAAAGGATGCTGCTGAGATAGTCCACGTTTCTGCCTTCGGATGCTTCCTGTGCCAGGAAGGGACTAAATAGGACTAAAACATTAGTCCTAATTCACCCAACAACCTTCTGGAGCTGGGGCAGCTGGCTCCCAAGTGCAGCAGCTTGGAGATAATTTGCTCCACTGCTCTTTGCCTGTAATGGGTGCTCTACAAGAAAATTCTGCAAATATTTATTCTAACAACTCTTTTTTTTTTTTAATGTCTGGCGCTGGTCTCCTTCTCCTTTCATGATTACCTTGCTGTCTGCATCGTAAGGACCTTTAAACTGTGATCTCCCCTTCCAGATGGAACAGCTTTCTAGGATCTGTTGACCTGATTTCAAGTCTCTCTAGACCTGAGTTTGAGAGTGATTTCCCCCCCTATTTTGTCTGTGCTCTGTAACTTGTCTGCTCTGGGTTTTATTTAGCTTATAACTGAGTGATCTGGCTGCAGAGGAACTTCATTTTCATGGAAGTTGCTATAGAAAATACAAATGAACAGATATCAATTGTCAGCCTGACCATAGTCTTGACCAAGTCTGCTCTGCAGCTATGGAAACAGCAGTGCTGATGGTTTCGCCCTAGCTGTCTCCTGAACCAGTCATAATATTTAATGAAATGATTTCATCTCTGTTCCTGTGCTGCTTTTCTCTCTAGCATGGTGATCAGAATTCCACAATACTCTAACAGCAATTTTAGCAGAGTTTTGTACAATCACAGGCTAACTTTGTGCTGATTTATACTTGATGCTCCATTATATTCATTACAAGATCCTATTTGCATGCTTGACATTTAAAAATATTGTGTTTGGAATGTGTTATTTATTTTGAGACCTTTATTAAGCAACCCCAGTCTAAGAAGGGTTTAATTGTTACTGATAGCTAAGAGTATAATTACCTCACTAAAATATCATGACTATATTAAGCAAATGGAAATTGTCTTCCAGAATAAAGTGAGCACGAACCATTTTGCTTTGAAACAGGCTGTTCCGTGAGACCTGCTAATACCACTTGCTAATATAATTGCAGAATCTTGCTACAAAGAATAAATAAGGAGAGCTGAAATCAATATCTTTGGAGAAGAGGTTGTCTGTAATAGTTTCGAAGAAGTATGCTAAGACCATTTGGAAGGAGGAAGTGTCTTTAAAACAGAAAATGCTGCCATTTTCAAGTGAGATTTGTAGATTTCTGTAAGAGGATAAATTCGTGTTTTCTGACATGGCTCCCAGACAAGTGCATGCTTTGCTTTTGCGTGTTTTTCTTCATTTAATACTAGCTTTGTTACTTTGCCTGATTTGGTCATATATTTACCACTCACTCTTTTTGAGTCAAATGAAGGAAATAGCAACGTTGTTGAGCTCTCACATGCTAATCCTGCTCCAGAATGGCTTTTTAAAGCCTGCAATGTTCTCTTAGTTTCTGACTTGTCTTTCTGCCTTTGGGTCCTCATCTGTTGAAGAGGTCTGAGATGACCACACTTGTTCACTGTAGGGCTGCAGATGGGGGCGGCATGGTCTGCCCCTTCCCGTGTTGCTTTCCATTGCATCCTCTCTAGTGATAATTTCTGCTCTTCATCTGATATTGGCCTAGTTCTTCACAGTAGCGGATAGATTTTCCTTTCACCGACTTTGGATATTCCACCTCTTCGTGTCCCTATACAGGTACCTGTAGGAATTTGTACCACAGAGGCATAGAAGTGGTATGCTTTGTTAGAGTAGAGATTAGGCACCTAAGGGCTTTCAACTTGGAAACAGCAAACGCTACCTTCAAATGACCAGCCTGGAGGAGGAAGATGAAATGACTCGTGGGCCTTGCTTCCCATCCGCTCTTAGAAGCATGAAAGAGCTCGTAAAAATTCTTAGCATTTCTTTTTTTGAATCAGTGCTCTGTCATTCTTTTTCTTGCCTTACGATGTATCTGATAAACCTTGGAATTATAAGAATGCAGAGTTCATTGCTGTCTTTCTATCAGATGCTTTTTGGGGTGGAGACACAAGGACTGCCTGTGTTCTTAATGTATGTTATGCCTGACGGTTTCTATTTAAACAAGGTGTTTAGAGCTTTTTCAAACTTACAACAATTCAGAACATGCAGCAAAATTAAAAGTTATGTATTAGTTTGATGTATTTCCGAAGGGCTATGGAAATACTTTTCCCCCAGAGTAGTGCCTGGATTTTGCTTTATCCTGCTGGCGCTAGATATTAGTGTTCAATGCTAAGAGGTTAGACTATGAAAATTAGAAATATACCCATAAAAGAATTTATTTGACCTTCAGTTCTCATATTTCTCTGAGAGAAAGGGCTGTATGACTTCTAAAGGTAAAATATTCAATAAAAAGAAATTAGGTTAATCCAGTGTTATGGCTGACAATTTAAACTCACCGAGGTCAGGTAATTCAAAGTTATAGTTCCCTTGATGCTTGTGCTGTAACATTTATTCCTTAGCTCCTCAACCCTGAATTATGAAGGATGCGGGGACAGATATGGCAGAGAAGCAAGTATGAAGATGGATGGGTGGAATGAGGGAGTTATTGTTGAGAGAAGTTAGGCAGAGCACGTTTTACCTCTGTGCCTGGCAAGCAAGGGAAGGGCTGACAACAAGAGGTAGCTGAGGGAGGTAGCTGGGCAAGGGCTTGTGCAGCATCCAAGGGCAGGGGTAGGGATGTAGGATTTCTGAACATCAGGCTCTAAATTATTAGCTGGAATAAGCTGCACAAAAAAGGCTTTTTGCATTCCTTTGTTCCCAAAATACTAATGGTTTGAAGGCATTAAGATCTGTGCCTCTAACAGTGGTGGTACTGCCACAAGAACTGCAGCTTTGAGTCCCTGACTTCTCTCTATTTTAATTCCGAGCCATAAAACTGGATTAACTGGGTTTGCTTCAAGTTGAATTGCTGTGGATTTTTTTAGGGGATAGGAGAGAGAGATAATTAAGTAATTGCACAGTAGCTTATTCCAACATGTGATGTGAGCCTCTGGTAAGAACAGCTGCACTACTCAGACACCAGTCACTCAGAGCATCCTTGCAAATGAAGACCTAAAATCTCTATAAAACCGAAGGACTGTCTGGAGAATTAAGGAGTTTTGGATTGCTTCGAGCAGAGTGTCCTGAAATGCTAACTATTTTGTTCAATGCGTGTTCACATCATCTCAGGTCAAGCATTGCTTAAATTGATGAATATATTAGAAGTCAAATGAGTTTTTTTCAAAAGATCGTGGAAATGGTCTTTGACCCATGATTTGTTGCACTAAGGAGAAATGAACTGTTCCCAATTTTATGAGCACATTTGCTCGAGTAGTATTTCAGATAGAGACAACATTCTTTAATAGCAACTATAGCAAATTTGAAGAATAGGTCTAGTTTCACTTAATGAATTCTGATGTCATGAGAATATTATATTACAAGTTCTCAATATATGGGAGACTTGCCATTTTTTTTTCAGTGCTGTGTAGGACATCTAGAGCAGGAGCTGTGAAGAACCATTAACCATAAATGTACCTGTTCAGGTACAAGTAGTTTGGCACAGTGGGGTAACTGAGGCTTGCTTTTCTCTCTGTTTATATCCAGAGCCTCAGGAGTTCTCTGAAAATATCACTACCTACCTAAATATATATATATATATTTCTTAAAGCTGAGAAATTGGAAAGAGATTAATAGATAAATGAAGAATGAGCATGAGACAGGAAAAGATGAGCTTTCTACATTTAATTGATATTTAACTTTCTTCCTGTCAGGAGGAGGAGGAGAACTATTTTTGTTGAGTCGTATGATTTGTAGAGTTGTATGTGGGAAGATGCTATGGTTCCATGGGGAATCCTGGCAGCTTTTAAGTGTAGGGAAGCAGAGCCAGAGCAATGTTTGAATATGTCTGTATGTTGTCGTGTCTACATCTCTGCACTTGCCTTGGCTAGTGAAGAAAAAGGATTGTCAAAAAATGCAAGCAGATGTGTCCCTTTGCTTGCCACTGTGCTGAGTCCCTGGGAAACGACATGTGCTTCCTCCGGCGTCACATCACTTCAGGTGACTGCTCCAGCCTGAATACTAAGGGAGCAGGGGAGTATGTCCTACGTGGTCTTCTGGTCGATATCATTATGGGTGCCACAAGACTGTCTGCAATGAATCGAGACAAAGTGGTTGAAGCAGAAGTCACCGAAGGGGGGAGCGTTTTTAAATTGGTCACTTTTCTGCAGATGTTTGAGAACCTTTGTGCTGAGCTCATGCTTAGCCCTTCAAACACCTGGAAGGCTGGGTTTGATATCGATGGCAAGTATTTTTCATGGGAAAATTCATGTTCTGCTTATCTGTTGTGACAGTCTAAGCTGGAACTGCAAGACCTGTTATTTTGCTGCAGCTAAATACTCTTTATTTTTTTTCCCCTTCACCCCACCCAAGATGGGGGTGCAGTCTCCTACGTTCAGTTTTCTCCACTATGGCACTCTGAGCTGCTGGGAAGATGAGTTCTGTGCATTAAAAGCATGTGGTTAAATTAAAGATACACATGAATGTGAAATAACACTTCATTCAGTATGTGCTGTGTGCTTCCACAGGGTGCGTGCAAAATGAATTAGCAATCCATTAATGTGCAGTTCTCAAAACAGTCGTGTCTGAATTAGCGTATGTCCAAATTTAACTCCTCCCCAGTTGGATGTATGCTTTTACTGTTTTTTTTTTCACACTGACGTAAGCTGCAGAAATTTTCTGTTTTGCACGCATAACAGTTGTTCTTCTTTGTAAATAGTATTTTCAGTTTTAGAGATAAGGAAACACTTTCTGGCTTTAAAAAATTAATTTTCTGTTGATAACGTACTACCTTTGGAGACCAACTTTTGGGGTTGACATTTCTATTACATTAATTACAAAAAAAAAGAGAAAATCTGTACTTGTTTTGTTATAGGGAAATGCCATTTGCAAAGTTATTGGAAAGCTGACCTTGTCAGAAGTATTATTGCATTATCCCTCCATGAGGGCCACCACAACTGAATGGCAAGAAAAAATGCAGAAAGAAAAAAGCAATTTCAGGAAATATAATGAAATCAAAATAAAATGCCTTTTATCCTCCTCTAAAGTGGAGATGTTTATTAAGATAGCATTTGTAGGAGTGTGGTGCTGGGGGAAAAAAATGCTCGTGAACCGCTGTGGGTTGTTTTTTAAAAATAAAACCCGCCATGTAAGAGGATTTTTGACCTTTTGGATGAAGTGAACGTGATCTTGTGGCACTACTCACTCCAGTGATGTCTCCTCATGTCCCTGTTGCAGCCCCCGCTACCCTTGCCCATCACCGCCCCGTTCCCATCCCGCACACCGGTGCCCCAAAGGCCCACCTCCCGTTCGTTCTGCCAGTCCTTTAAGGAAATCCCAACATTAAGCTCTGCTCCTACCAAAATACCACTGGCTCTGTGACAAGAGACAGCGAGCGCCTGCTTCCCCTCGGCTCCGTGCGTTCTCCCATGGTACGACTGTCACAGGTAGCCCAGGGAATTGCTCATCACAGAGCACGTCCATTCCACATTAGAGGCTTTAAATGAAATCTTTTCTACTAAAGAAATGATTAAAGAAAAAAAGCTATTTAACTCACCCCCTCCTTTTGTGCTAGCCAAGATGTTTCTTATGTAACAGCTCTGCACATGAATTTGTCATGTGTGCTGTTAACCTGAGGCTGTGTTTGTAGCCCTCCCATTCCCATATTGGCTTCTTACTTGCATAAAAGAAGAGTAAAAAGAAAACTGCTGGAGCCACTGAAAGTGTCCTGAATAGGATGCTGAACAGCTGTAAATAATAGCCAGGTTTGTAGTTTAACTCTCCAGAGACATATGCAAGCTGAAGGACTTGAAATGTACATTCTAAATCCGATTCCCCTTAGATAACACAAGTAAACCAGAAGTACGGGCAGGAGTAATAAAATGTGTATGCCTTCCCTGCGTCACTTTCCTCCTTACCCTGGACATGGATCAGTGTGTTTGGAGCCTCTCAAGGTCCTTCTCCTGCAGCTGTTGGTGCACCCTCTGCTGCTGAGCCTTGGTCTCTTTTGGAGTTTGCTCCTTAACCCTGGGGATGATTTGATCCCTCTGAAGGACCAGCTGAAGTTGGCTCCTCTGCATTACACAGGTTGGTTGTAAAGTCAGACTGCTCCATGAAGGAACCGGGTCTCTTAACTGCAGCCAAGACATTGCAGTCCGTGTTCCCAGTCAAATTAGCAACAACAGAGGACTTATTGATGACCCCATCCTGGTAGGGTTTGTTCACTTTGGTAGGATTTGCTATATGTTGGACGTTCCTCCTCTGCTGTGGTTCTGCACGTGGCTGGTGGTTGTGCTCTGTGCAAATGAGCTGATAACCAAAGATCTGCCTCAAAAATTTTGATTTGTAATTAACTTTTAATATGGTTAAAGGAATGCTAATCAAATTAACTGTAAATTAGAGAGTTCACACCTTTCATACAAATACGACTTAAGAAAAATGGTATCTTCTCATTTTGCCGTGCTGTTGAGATTTAGAAGGTGAGGTCACTGCCCTCCTTGGGGGAGGGCTTTTGGAATTACAGGGTTTATTCATCCAGACCAGCGAGTTTTTTCCTTGCAAATTTCTGTTTGCAGAGAAGTAGTGATAAGAAACTGGGGGGGAGGGAGGAATCTTACGGTGTCTGTCCTTTCTCTTTTTTGCCTTGGAGCTCAGTCAGGAGTTAAATGTGTTAATAATATCCAAGTATCAACTCTTGGTAGACTTATGAGAGCTGTTAACAACTAATGAAGGTTAAATGCTGTCTATTTTGGGAATCTGAATGACACTGTCACTCATGATATTTTAGCAGTATGCACTGTGCAGTGTTGTACTTTTCCTCCTTTCATTGCTGGGAGATAGAGAAGCACTCAGATATCTCCATTACATAAGGGGAACTGCGACACTGGATGAGACGGCTGAAAGGCTGAGCCCAAGTCAAACAGGAGTTCTGTGGAAGAGCTGTTAAGTCTTAATTTATTGCATCTCTTACTCAGAATATTTGATCCCTTCTTTTTTTTCACGGAGTCCAACAACACAGACTGCAGTTTTGTGTCTCAGATGTGTGAAAATGACCTTCCTTCAGACAGCGAGTCCTTTGTGTGTACGTCCCTGGCGCTGCCTGCCCCACTGTATTAACATCAGCATTTCACTGATTTTCTACATCTGCTGAGTCTTGTCATATCCTGGAAGCATCTAGGATGATTCTGGTGAACCTGTGTTAGCACAAGGATCTGCTTTTCTCCTGGAGCAATGTTGCTGAAGTGGGTTTGTTTGTGGAGGCTGTGGTTTGCTGTACAGGCACAGGATGGAGTCCCTTCCTTCTCCTGCAGGTCACCACTGGCCAGGGTGTCCCTGGGGGTGCCACGTCCCCAGAGGGCATCCTCTTCACCTACCTGGCAGATCATTGTTTGAAAGCTGCTTGCGTGCACGCTGTGTGAAATCTAGTATTTTTCCTTCCACTCTGCATTAAATTGCATTTGTGTGTTTGTGTTCAGTCTGCTTATCTGCGTTTGCTCTTCCCTCATTATTAATTTTTTTAGCTGCTCCAGAATGCCTCACCCTTGTCTCTCGATTCTGCTAACATTAATATTTTATGTTGTCAGCACACATCTTGCTACTTGCCCCTGTTTTTCACACTAATAAGTATACTGAATGAAACTTCTGGCTCTAATCCCCATTGCAGCCTGCCACTAATTGCTTTCCGTGGTAGGGAAGAATAGTCTGCTCCTCCACGAGCCAGCTTTTACCCTGACAGGTATTTGACTCTCACGTAATGATTAAAACTGAGGGATGCTCGGTCATTTATATAGACTTTCAAAGCTCTGTATTCCCTAGTTAGCTCTCTTTTGAGTTCTCTCAGAAATTTGAGACCAGTTAGGCTTAAATTACTTCAACAAAAGCTTATGCTTATCTATCTCTATTTTATCCTATTAACTAAAAAAGATGCTTTGTAATTCTGAACCTTCTCTACTAGTTTTTGTAGTGCTCAGGTGAAACTTCCTCGCCAGTGACTCTTAATTTCCCAGAACAACCTTATCTCCTTTTTCAAAACAGATAGGAGGATGTCTGCTGTCTAATGCCTCCGAAACAATAGCCATTTCTAATGATAAATCATTTTATTCCTTTCGTCTGTCAACACCTTTCTTATTTTGGTCTTGGGTGAGTTTCTAGCTTTGAGATTATTATGATGTCTCCTCCTTAGTGCAGTGCAAGTTCTTGAAGCATTGAATTGCTTCTGTCACAGGTCTCTGAAAGACAGTGGAGGAGCGGTGTAACTTTTCAGAGCCTGCATCTTTGCAGGGTCAGAGTCAGGGTGCAGCTGCGTTTGCTCGTGGGCTCCTGACTTTTGATAGACTGAAGAATTGGTCTGCATACACAGCTGCCTATCTCCGTTTGTTTTGTTGTTGTATGTTTCCATTGTGAAATTTGTCTGCCTCTAAAATATAAATGATTATTACTGCTGCGGCTTTTATTTACTTGAAATTCTCTATTACGTTTTACATTTACATGACCTTTCTTCACTTTATGCAAGCATCAAGACTTTTCATGTTTTGATGTTTGTCTTCATTTTCATCTTTATGAAACGGATGATGGTAAAAAAAAAAAACAACAACATTCTGTGGAGATTGGTAGGTTTATTTTCCTTCTAATTTTGACTTGAGATGCTCTTGCAGATTTCTGTATTGCAACTGATAGTTTCTGAACCCATCATAGGTTCATTTTCTACTCCCTGTGTGACTTCTGAAATACCTCATGAGCTGTAGCAATGCTGTTGCGGAGAGTAAACAAATCGCTCTATTCCTAGCTAAAGAAAAATAAATTGATCACAGTCACTGTCACTCCTGCCCATCTTGTAAGATGAATCGGTCTGCTGAAAGGTGGACCAGCGGGCTCTATGCAGAGCTAGATTAGTGTTGTTTTGTATCATCATATCTCTTACGCATCATCAGGGGTATTACTTAGTGTATTTCTTCCCCACTTTTTTTTTTTAAAGTAAACTTTCCTGCTGATGGTGGCATACTGAAAATGAAACGATTGGATAGCAGATAAACTGAGGCCATGGCTTAGACGTTATCAGTGCCAGGTATTCTTACCAGATGGCCAAAGTGCAGTCTTTTTAACTCATCCTGCATATGGTTATAGTGTTTTTATGAAGTTATTCTAGCTTCATCTTCTATTTGTCTTCATAGCTGTTAAGAGCACTTTTTATGGTGTTTCTTTCTGCTAAGAAAATCATATCGGATTTGAACACAGCTCCTCAAAGCTGCATGAGCTAATGCATGGTTTAAAGTGGATTAGCAGTCAGTATGAATAAGGACTATTCTGTGTAAGGTGAATCTTAGAAGGAACACCTGCATCTTTAGTAATTTATGTGTCAGTAGAGATTTGCTTCTTCAGCTAGAACCTGTTATGGTAAAGGTCATTTTATTGAAATTCATGCTTACATATTCATAAAAGCAGGCATTGTTCTGAGCATTATCAGTCTCCAAGTATTTGTAGTTGCCATGCTGGATGTTTTCTGTGTCTTCTAGCTCTGAATTCTGGTTTGATGAATAAAGCAAAATGTCTGCTCTTGATATTACAACATTAAAATAAAATCAGAGGGGGTAGTGAGGTGACTTATGGCCTCTATATTTAGTGTGGTTCAGCTGACAGGAGAACATGAAATGATAGGCATGGGAGAACGAGCTGAAGGGCTTGGGGAAGCAGGTCTGGAGATGGTTTTAGAGTGATGCTGGAAAAACAAATTTTTTTGCTTAATGGTATGCTTATGATCTGACGCGCCAAATTTTCTAGGTCACCTTTTCCTTATTCCCTGGGATTTATTCTTTGAATCCTCTGAGAACAGCAGACTTAGCGAGATACGGTTTTGTAATCGGCTTTTGCATTGTTTTAAATTGTTTGTTAAAACAGCTCTGTAAATACTGTAGAAACCTAGGCTGAGAAGGATGAGGGTAACCCTGGCTGTGGAAGGTAGAAATTTTTCTCTCTGACTGTCTCAACAGACCTTTGGTCTTTGTCCTAGCCATAGCGGACATTATAAAAGCTGGTGATTTGCCTTAAAGAAGCATCCTGTCTATTTTCTCCTCTTTTTCAGCCTTACTTATTTGATTTTTGTATAATTTCACCAGGTAGATTTTCATGATTCTTTTCTTTGCATTGCTTCCTATTTTCCTTGCATTTGTAGTGAAGTCTTAGCAAAGAAGTATGGCTGCTAATGTTGTTCTTCCTGGCATTCCTTGTGCTCTCAAGCTCTTCACGTGGATGGCTTTGTGCTATAGCCAGGGCTTCCCCTGGTTGACTGTTGGACTTCAGTGCTCTGAATTCTGCTGTTCCTTCCTTCAGCTCTGAAGAAACCCAGGTGACTAAGAGCTCACTCTGCCTGGTGTGTACCCTTAAGCTGCTCCCAGTCACCCTGCAGGGAAGTTTTTTTCCAGCGCTTTGGGGAATTTTACAGGTCAGCTCTCTGTGCCGTAAGGGGCCTCAAAGCGGTCGCTCCAAGACTCAGCTGGAACCAGTGACCTTTCTGTGAGACTTGTACCAACTCCCATCAACCAGCAGGACGCCACTTCCACAGCTAAATCGGACCTGCTAGGTAATGTTATTTGACAATTTTCTGCTGCCAAAGACTGTGGCACTGCACCTCCTTCCATTTATCGTTAGATTTTTCACCCACCAAAATTTGCTTGAAATTTTCTATAGTAGAGCGTTATGAATAAAACTTGTCACTTAGGTTTGGAAAATGTAAGTCATTGAGGAGTGACTTCAGCTTACTCCTTTATAGTCTGCCACCCTTTTTGCTGCTCAAGATTTGAAGGACTGCGTAGTATTATGTAGCTGTTTCATCAGGTTTTCTAACAATAAAATTGCTTTGCTCTTCAACCTCAATCATTTTGCCTTTACTACAGGCTGAAGAAATGTGGCAGAGGGCAAAGATGTATGGAATTGGAAACTAGAGAAGGTTGCCCTATGTGTATGCATGTGTGTGTGAGAGGTCTGGCACGCATACCCCGGGAGTGGGGGACTGGCTGTCAGACTGGTGTGAAGCACGCTATCGTCTTGCTTACGGCATCTCTTTGTTTCCCATCCAGAGTCGGACTAATGACAGCTCTGATAATGCCAGATGGCAGTCACCAGTCATCATTTAATAGCAGAAAAATGTCTAAATATTGTCTCCAAAATTGGTTTGCTCATTCTTTCTCCTTGTTCTAGCCTGGCAGTGATCTGCAGGCAGCACTTAGGGACCTCCTAAGAAGATCCCATGTAGAAAACTGTCAGAACAGATTGCTGTATGGATTTTCAGAGGATTAAAGTTAATTAAAGAGCTCTTCCTTGCTTTCATTTCCTCCTATCTGCCAGCTATTTACATGCTAATGTAGGGTCTGCCAGGGAGAATAGGAAAAGTGTCAGCATTGGGCATGTTATCACACATGGAAACAGTAGAAAATAATGAGATGAGCAATATATATGTGTGTGTGTGTCTGTGTGTAGCTTGACAACTCAAAGCCAGTAGCACTGCTTTTTGCATATTTTCAGTAGTGTGTGATCTTACTGAATATAATTCACTCTATTACATCTTGCACTGCATAATTTAATACTTCATTCACAATACTATCTTTACATAAGCAATTTTATAAATAGAGAGATTTAAGCTTTTTTTTTTAGCTGTCTTGTTCTAAAGAGGAAGCTTCTTTTCTGCAGAAGGAGTGAGTAATTTTACTAGGAGTACAAAGCCGGGCGCATAGATTTTGGTGGGAACTGGTGTCTACTGTTGCCTTCTCTTGGAAATTTTATGCGGAGTAGGTGCTTGGTGTGTAAGCAAAACTGAGAGTGGATGTAATAGTTTTCTGCTCCAGTTGCATTATTATTTGCCCATTCCATTTTCACATTATTTCAGAGGATTATTCTTTCAGGTAGTTTTTCAATACCTTCCATTTTAACACTTTATTAAAACTACTACATAACAGATGAAATAAAATTGATCCCAGGTTGCATTTCAAGAGGGAGTTTAATGCTTTAGGAAAATGAGAAGCCTTGCCGTCTGTGTTTAAAAAAAAAAAAAAAAAAAAGGGAAAAAAGAAAAACATCCATATTGCTGAGCATAGGTAAAGAGGTTTTCCAGCTGCTGAAGGCAGTTGAAGTATTTTGAGGGTGCTGAGGGTAATTAAGCTTCCAGGGACCAAAGGCAGTCAAAGACAGATTTGTTTCCAGCAGCTTTTTTCCCCAACTGTGCAAGTGAAATGCGAAGTGACTAGCTTAGCAAAACACAACACAATCTTAGCAGGGACTGCCATGGAGGCCAGAATCCCTTCATTTCATGTGACCTTTGTGAAACATCTGTTGGGCATTAGTCTCTTTCTTCACTTCAGTCTTCTGTGGTTTTCCTAGTGGAAAACATGATGCTCTTGCTGTAAGATGTCAAGTGGCTGCTGCTTGGCCTTGAAAATCAATGTGACATTTTGTGAAAGAGTTAAAGAGGAGGGAGAGGGAAATACCTTTAGGAGACTTCATTGGGGGCAGGAGGGGTGGAAAGTTCATCCCTGCTGAAAAGTCACAAGTTGATCCTCTGTGCGCTTACGAATTCTAACACAGCTTTCTAAACAGGTGCTGTGAAATGGATGTTAGGCGAGAGATGCCCTGGGATTTTGGTGTTTGCGTTGTTCTTGTACTTGATATTCCAAATCCTCTCCTGAGCAAGCCCAGTGGGGCTGAGCAGGATGAAATGCTACCGTGTAATAGGCCTCGGGCTGAATTTCTCCCTGATGTGTTTCTGCTAACGTCATCTGAGCTGCACCAGGGAGAACATTTTCCCTGGTGTCTAGATGTTGCTCAAGGCTTGTTACCCAAGCCTGGGGTTGTCTGAATAATTCAGAGAGCAACATGTTGTACTAGATTCCTCATAGTGGAGGAAACCAATATTGTTTCAGCATCTCTGCTGACTAAATCGTATTGCTAAGTGCGGTTGGGGAATGTGATATGGTTGCCAGCAGGAAAGGCAGTGAGTGCTCAGAATCTATTGAAGGTGGGACATGTGCGTATGGTAGGCAAAAGGAAAGAAGCAACAAGTGGAGCAGGTAACTTGTACAGTCCCTGCCTGAGCTGCCTGTCTCTGGAGGGGCCGACACCAGCACTGCTTTTGGGAACTCTGACATATGGAAGTGGGAACGTATGCTTAGGGGAAAAAAATAAAATAAAAAAGGAAAAGTATTTTAGTTTGTAAAGCTTATTTCTCTTGCACAAGGTGAAAGACTTGGTGATTTTTGTTTGCATATTGGTATGAAAGTATGTAAGAAAAGCAGAGAACTACTTTCAAGCTTTTTTTAGCAGTGGTATAAATACATATGTATGTGCATATAGATATTGTAGGTACTTCTTGCTTTCATCTATGTTGTATTTCATATGAAGGAGGTTTTTATTATGTATATCACATGAATTCTTCAATTGTATCTTGCCTTGTGATCAAAGGAAGGCTTTTGCTGTGTTGTTTGGTTGTAGAAAGGCGCAGACCTTTTTTGCTGTCTAACAAGTAGTCTGCTTATTCAGTCAAAACAGTTGGTCTGTTTTCAGACTGTATCGGAGCCGCATCAAGCAGTGCACTGTCTTACTAAATCGGTTTGCAGCTACTGTGTTAGGAAGGGAGCAGCGACAGCCCCTTGAGGGTAGGTCTAGTTGCTGAGGTAAAAGACCCTGCCTTTCCCCAGATTTGTGAGGTGTTATGCAGAGCAGAAGTGCTCTCTGAGCCACGATTAGGAGCTTCTCTGCTGTAGTAGTTTGGGGTAAATGAGGCTTGAAAAAATGGGAAAAAAAAAAACCACAAAACACCCAGCCTGGCCCCGGCCCAGCTCCGTGCCGTCCCCTCAGGCCCTGTCGCTGTCCCCAGAGAGCAGAGCTCCGAGCCTGCCCCTCCGCTCCCTCATGAGGGAGCTGCAGGCCGCCATGAGGCCTCCCCTCGGCCTGCTCTGCTCTGCTCTGGGCTGAACAAACCAAGGGCCCTCAGCTGCTCCTCATACGTCTTCCCCTCCAGACCCTTCAACATCTTTGTTGCCCTCCTTTGGGCACTCTCTAATAGTTTTATGTCCTCGTATTGTGGTGTCCAAAACTGCACGCAGTACTTGAGGTAAGGCCGCGCCAGCGCAGAGTAGAGGCTACGTGTGTTTGAGAAGACGTCTATTTTCAGTAGTTCAGGCAGAACATTTTTCCATAGACAATATGATTTACTAGAGTAAAATTAGAGATTTTTTGGGGGGGTATTACATGCATATTTTGCTACTTTTCGGAATAGACCCTTTCTGGGACTTGTAAACATATGGATCTCTGAGGTATTTAGTTGCAGTGCAACAGTTGTTTTGCCACTGGGAGGAGAATATAAATCTTTCTTGAAAACTAAAATTCTCCAGTGCTGGTATTTGATTTGTGGGTAACAAGTCCTTCATTCTGCATCCTTTCCTTCCACTTCCTGGTGGTTGTTGATGTACGTGGATATTGGGAGCAGAAGGTGATGTTATGGATACAGATGAAAGGAAGAGTTTCAAATAACGAGATTTTTTTTCCTGTCAGAACATTGTCTTTTTTTTTTTTAATTAAAATATTATGCTAGTTCGATTTCTGGAACTTAAGTAGAGCAAGCCAGGAGGCACGGCAGGACTCCTAATATTGAAATTAGATTTTTGTTTTTAATTTTTGTCTGTCCCTGATGTTAGGCAGCAAAGGAGCAACCTAGAGCAGTAAACAACATGAATATTTCAGAAGAATCATTTTTTCTATGTGCCAACCTCTGCTGAAGACCTATGCACACGAAAGAAGGATGGTTTTCTGAAGTCAAAGGATTCATCTCCTGGTGACACATGCTAAGAAAGGTGTAAAGCACCAGGTAAATCTTGAGAGATCTCTCCAGACTTTTGTTGTTCCATCATGGAAACCTCTAGATACTGGCTGAATGCAATTGCTGACAATAATAGTATTGAGGGGGGAAAAGTGACTCATAGCACTTGTAGTATAATAAATATATATTCAGCAAATGAAAGCACTAAAGAGGTCTGGTTCAACAAGATGTTTTCTGCATGTTAGCTTTCTGAATGGCTCTGATAGAAAAGAGAGGTCATAACTTCTGTATTTGCATCCACGAATGTTGCAAAGAAAGCTCAGATGCTCACAGCACCTTTCCCATTAATGTGTTTTCCTGTATCCAGTGCAAATGACCCTAGACATGCGATAGCTCTTAATACATTTTGAAACTCTCTCTCCCATAATTAACTTGTGATGGAATAAAACAGGAAGCCGTGGGGGTTACAGATTCGAAGAGACTTTTCAACAGCTTTTGAAAACAATACATAGAAGTCTTTCTGCCATTCATGTAATTAAGCTTAATTATTTTGAATCGGTTGTAAGGTCTTGAGCACAGATATGTAACAAGCTCTATGTTGTGCCTCAGCAGCAGCGTCTTTTAAGCCCTCTTCAGTCGGATTGTTGCCAAGCTCAGCCTTCCTCTCTCCTGCTTGTCTGACTGCTTGGCCCATGCTAGCCTACAAGTTGTTACAGCCACCACAGTGTCTGTTTTTCACCAGAGCAGCTCCCAACCACTTTGTCAGGGAAAGACTGGTGATACTAAAGCCTCTTGCTCTGTCAACATGCTGCTTGTTAGCATCAGATTAACCTTTCTAGCTCTGTGAAGTTTAAACAAAATGTGCCTGCTCTTCCCCACCTCTCCACCATCTCCAGCCTTCCCACATCATTGATGTAAAGTGCAGAACTCATGGTGACAGTGAAGTTCATCTGCAGCATGCCTGAGGGAACAGGTTTTGGCTGTTAATTAATAATTCCAGTCCTGCACAGTGACTAGTCTAACAACAAGTCATTGTGACGAAAACTCTTGGTAGACTTTGAAGCAGGCATGCAGAAATATCCTATTTTCAGTTGTACACATTTTTTTCCCAGAATTACTTCACCATGGGCACTGCTCTAAATATGTATTGTGAGATAAGCTTCAAATCCAACTTGGGCAAAGTTCATTAAAAGTTAACAGTTGTATGGGGAGTTTAAAAAAAAAATAAAAAAATGAATAGGACTTTCATTAGCCTAAACCCATCCAAAGTACAAAATAATGTTGAACTGCTCTCCACTGGTGCAGACTAGGAAAACTTTTACTGTGTTCCAACTCTTGAGGCTCAGAAATAGCATCGCTAACAGCCAGTATGCCCCATTACAAACTGCACATCTGGTCCCAGAGGTCAGAGAAAATGAGCCACTGCTGACAGGCTAAACACTGAAAATCACTAATGTGATATTAGTTGCTGCACTTGTTGAAATACAGTGGGAGGTAGGTTGTGTCGTTGTGCTTTAATCAGGGACTGGTTCGAGTGGGGATGCATGGACCTTGATGCAAACAAGGTAGCAGGTCTTTGCTGTTCTGCCTGGCTTTGGCCAAAGTGGGTCCGGTCCCAGGGCTGGCAATTTTTGGCAGAGAACGGTGGTGAGAGAGCAGCTCCCATAACATACTGAACAGAGCTGGAGACAGAACCCACTTGTGCGTATGATCTTTCATTTTTTTGTTAAGTGGCTTTTTATTGGTTTTACCCTAAATTTGGCTCACATTCCTGCACCCTTCTCCCTGGCTTGAATTTAGTAGTACTTCAACTGAAGCACATTGCATTGCTGCTGGTACAAAGCAGAGCCCAGGCTGCACTTTTGCTTTACCTGGATGTACCCCCAAAGCAGCGAGTGTATGAGCTAGATTGCTCAGCTGCTGGTACTGGGCTGGGCACCCCAGAAGTCCTTCAGTACATCCCAAATTTGTTCTGCTCTTCAGGGTGGAATATTGTGCCATGACTTAGTTCATTAGCCATAAAGTCCTGGAAAAACTGCTCTAGTAGTTCATGATGTTTTGAAGTGAAGTGTCAATGTGGGTATTGCAGTTTGATGTGGCTTTGCTTTATGGAAGCTCCTGCTCGGACCAGCAACCCCGGAGCCGATTAAAGTTGGTGTAGCCTGACTGAGGACAGGCCCCAGTGACAGCAATTCTTTTCTGCAGCCTATACAGAAGTTACAGAAAGTGGACTAGCAGTAGTGATGCTCAAATACATCTGAGATGAGAAACATCAGTTGCACAGTCCCTAGGGAGAGCATCAATTTTCCTGCAGATCTAGGACAGATGAGGAACATATCCTTTCCCATATTCTGTTTTTTGTTGGGGCTGCATAATGTTTGCCAGTACCTTACAGCATTTAATCTGTTGCGATTGTCTTAAATGTCTGTCTCCCCATCATACTCACCTTCCCTTGGGCTGCAAGTCACCAGCATGTGTGTCTTTGTGTTAATTTGTCCCAGTTCACAGGCACAGCATCGTTAGTGGAATAACGTTGCTGCTGTAATTACTGTGGGATTTGTGCGCAGCAGCGTGCTGTTTCATTGCGATGTACCTACTCTTTAATCTGCATGGGCCATCTGCTTTATTTCTTAACTAAAAGTTGTTTTGTTTCTGCTTTGGAAGAGCGAATCTGTTGCTCCTAATCTTCTCTGTCTAGAAAAACATTGCAGCTAGGATGCATTAAATCCCGCTTTGATAGATCGTGCTCATTTTTCTAAGATTTCTTCCAGGTCATGCCCCACAGGTTTGCTATGTATAAGTTTTATTTTTTTGCTCTCCTCTGTGGCTGCAGGGACATTCAGGTCAGAATTTGGTAGGACCACTCTGTAATCTGGTTAACTCGACCAGTGTAAGTTAGTCTGGCTAGTTAGTCTAACTAGTAAGTTAGTTCAAACAGTATAAATTCCTGCTGTTGGCTGTGGAGAAAATACCCTAATACAATTGGAAGAAGTTAGAGGTTATCGTGTGACAACTCAGCAGGTTAAAATCCCTTTTAAAATGACTTCTAAAACCCGATTTTAAGTTGTGTAACAAAGCACTTTGACCTCTGCCTAAATAAGAGGTCTCCTGAATCTTTTAGTACTGCTTTCTCAATCAAAAATAGTGAACTGTTGGACTGATCAGGTCAAAAAGCCGAGTTTCTCCCAGTCTTCTGGAACTAACGTGTCTCTGCCTTTTCCCTTTTTGCCTCTCTCTTCCCAGAACTCCTCCAGGAATAAACGGATCAGCTCTTTGTTACGAGCTGGTTCCCTAAGCTTGGGCAGATCTCGGGCACAAAAGCAGATTGTTTAAGTGGGATGTAGTGCTGACATTTCTGTTAGAGAAAGCTTTTAGTTCCCAGAAAAAATGGTCCATTAGATGATGGTTTTGAGAGGTATTCTTTGGTGTGGTCAAACTGGATGATTTTAGATGTTTCAGAGGCGTTAAAATAAGATTGTAAACTAAGAACAGTGGGGATCTTGCAGCACGTGTCATTTTTGTGGTATTTTGAAAGAATTTATAGCCTAGTGCTACACTGAAGTAGGTTTTGTTGTTGACATCTTATATGCCTTTTAAAAATGTTCCTGTTGTGAATAAATAAGATGAGGGCTACAGTGATCCATGCCTTAAAGAATATGAAATGAGAAAAATACACTTTCTTAGGTCTGTTGACAATTTATTTTTCTTGTAACAGGAACATTATTTCTACGTGAGCCCATCTCCTTTCCGCTAGAAGTTGTTGCATTCAGTTCTGAGACAATGAAATAGCAGCATCAAATCAGGCAGTTTGCATCTTGTTTTTGTTTAAAAAAAATTACGTTATTTCTCATAAGGCATTTTGGAGTAGAGCAATCATTCAGAAAATGAAAAGAGCCTTTGTCTAGGAGGCTCTTCTGTTTAGTTCTTTAATCTGAGCAGCTGTCTTTCTCCTTCCCTGTGGGAAGTTGTGGAGGGTAAATAACATGGAAATTCATTTGATGATGGAGACATTAGAGGTTGGCATGGACAATTAATTTGTTATTAGACAGAATTAATTTTATTTGATCCTTACATGGTTCTGTTGCTGCATATAAATTCAGCAGCTTCATGAGTTAGCCTGAAACGACAGCTCTGTTCGGTCTGCTGAAGGATGGCTTTTTATGCCTCTGAGTGTTGTCTTTCCTCGCCTAAGTGTTAAGTGCAGATTACAGGGAGCTATTTGGCTTTCTGCTGCTGGAAGTCAGTTCTGGGTTTGCATGACCTAAAACTTGTGCTTTTCTGCTTGATGAGAGGTCAGCTCGGCAGCACAGCTAAGCTTGTCTAACAAGAATTTGCTGTGTAAAGGGTTGGGTGGTTCCCCTTCCCTTCTTCCCTTTCCACAACAACTGCTGCAGGTATTTTCTTTTCTCAGAATGGGTTTGCAAATGAAGTTTATGAAACTTGAATCAGCAGAAGGCCAACTCTGGAAGAAAGTAAGTGGCTTTCTGCTGGGGTACCTCTCTGAATGGTTTCTTGTATGATCTCCTTTGCTTATACGAGGGAAAGGACAAGGCTTAGTGGCTACAGGTAGCACTGTTGGTTTTCATCTCTAGAGGGATGCTTTCCTTGCAGTGTCACAGCACTGCAACCTTCATACGTTCCTCTTTTATTCCTCTAATTCAAGCCATGTTTTGATTGATTCTGGTAAATACTGATAATTTCTTCTGCAGAAGTATTTAGAAAGAAATTACACTTCTTTCCTCTTTCATGACTTAAACATGTCAAGATTTAGGGCATGTGTAGTAGGAGCACTTTGGAAATATTCATACTTGTTAACATCTCTGCCTTCTTTTTCTTATTGTTGTGGTTTTTGCCTTTCTCTGGTGCTCCTTCAGGAAAGGGATCTCAGAAGTAGCTGCAGAATGGCAGTAATCTTTTCCAAAATAGAGCTGATGTGTAGCAGATAAACACCAATTTTATTGGGCTTGTTAAGAATGACCTAATGAATTGGAAGATCCACGGACAGAGACTTGGAAGAGACCTGTTTGCCCCGTTCTTCTGAGCTGCTGAATGACCGCAGCCACTTCATCGTGCTGGGTATTACTCTTCCCTTCCATAAAACACAGGTGATGATGCTGAACTTACATAATGGGCTGCTTTTAACATAGACTGATAACAAGGGCAGCATGAAAGCCTAGAGGTAGTCCTATATATCCATATCATTAAATGGAAGGTTTCCATGAACTAAGTTATTAAAACAGTGTCCTCATAAGACACGTGCTTTCGCATATATTCTCTTCACTTTTTTTTTCCGGTTTCTCACTAGTCTTAATTCTCTGCTCCAGTTTCTCCCAGAAGGGAAAGTCTCTTGCTTGAGCTAGGTTGGTGAACTAAAGATAAAAGTTTTAGAAAATGAGACAAAGGACAAAAGCAATGAGTACGTTTAACTCAGAACTGTGAAGGAATATGTGAACAATTGTTTTAAAAAAAGTTCCAAATTCAATTATTTTTGTTAACCAGTGAGACAGAAGAGGAATCAATTATACCATGCAGATATCTTTCTTTGTGAGCTCATGGTGAAAACTTCAATTGCATTTACTTTGTAGAGTTGATGTGCCAGGAGACAGCATTGTTTCAGTAGGTATGAACAAGGAAGAGACTAATTTAATCTGTAAGTGGCAGGGAAATACAAAATTTCCCCCTCTTGGCAGTAGTCTTTTCCATTTAAAAAGCAAATTGGAAAAATGTAGCTTAACTATTCCCCCTATAAGTAAAAAGCAGGAAAAACGAAGGGATAAAATCAGACTGCTTGAAAGAATTCAAGACTAGACTTGGTATCCAACATCAGAGATGATTTAGCAGTAATTAAATCAGCTCTGACCATAGAGGGAAAGACTGTAGATGGGAAGAAAGGAAAAAAAATCCTGAATATCCATTGGCATGCCAGACTTTTAGCACACAGTAGGAGAGCAGTGTGAAAGCAAGCATTAGTAATGAGTAGCTGTCCTCCCCTTTCAGCAAGCTGCAGGTCCGCACCGAGCAAGAACTTAATGATTGCTTTAACCACCCCGCGCAGACAGCCTGTCGTTTCTTGGCCTTGCGACTGTTTAAAGTGTTCTGCTAGCAGACACAATAGAGAGACCATGTGAATTTTCTTAATGTTGAATGGAGAAATCAGCCAAGCTCAGGTTTGTTTCCTGTCTCCTGCCGCCCCTTGTATGTTTGCGTTTGCTGAGCACCGTGCGTGCGATGCCAGCACGGACACGGGCACGTCCCCAGCTCTCTGGTCTCTGCTAGCCTCCAAGCTGCTGCTTGGAGCATCACCCATGTGCCTGCATTTGTGCAAACATCACAAAAACCCTTTCCTCGCAGGCTGCATTTGCTGTGGGATACTGTGCCTCGGGGGCTGCGCTGTTGTGGGAAACAACACAGCTCTTATAAATATCACCGAGTTATTTATAACGCTTTTGTGGTGTTACAAATAACAGCCATATCAATCACACACCGTTCATTCAAACATAAGAATTTAAAACCACTTCAGAGAGCCCCTGTTTCTTCGTATGGATAGTGAAAAAGGAATTGCTGTGTAGCGCATAAGAGGAGTTGCTTTTCTTTGCTGTTTGTATCAGTGGGTTAAATTGTCTAATAACCTTAATTCCAAGCTTGTTGGAGCATTTTTATGCTAAAAAGTATTTTTAAGTATGCAATATGTATGTTTGAAGTGCAAGAATGTTGAATTTAAAGAATAATGATCGTATTCAACTCAATTTGGCGGCTGATATTAAGGAGGCAATTACATGTGATTTGTGAAGTAGAGAGCAAGCTCTGCAGAGTGCGGTACCTGCAGGGCGTAGCAGCACACTCTCTGATCTGAGCTAATAGGAGTGGTATCTAATACTCGAGCTTTCCTTGTCAGAAAGCCTGTTGTTGGAGCAGTGTGAGAGCCGAGTGTGGTGCAGAAAGTGAGCAGCTGTTTGCCTTTTGTTACCGCGGGAGGAGGCAGGGAGAAGTTCTCTCTAAAAAGTTCATTTGTCTCGCTGGAGTTTCTTTGTTTATAGTATTAACTGTTGATAAAGGGGAAAAATGTTTGAAAGGATAAATTCTTTCAGAAGCATACAGTTAGCATGCACATGATTCCCACCGGCTTCATTTGGAGATTCATCCCTTTATTTGCTTGTGCTCCTCTGAAGTTTTTAAAACTTTGTAAAGAACCCTTTTTACAATTTTGAGGTGAAAAATGTAATTCCCAGGAAGAAGAAACTTCAGAGCTTGCTGGTTCTTCAGACTATTTATTCTTTTCATGTCTTCCTTCTTCAAACATGCTGAACTGATGGTATTTTTTTCTTCCTTTCCCACACACCCCAAACCTAAATACAGTTTTAGTTCGCATTGTGTCCCACAGAGAAACTGGTCTTCACATAACCTACACCACAGCCTTGATGTGGAGGGGTTTCAATTAGTACCATGTTTGTTCTTAAGTTCAGGACTTCTAGGGATCATCATTAAAATGAGGCAAACGGGGTAATCCAGGGGATTTGCAATTTCAGACTATCCATAAAGCTTGGGGCCTGAGCCAGGATTAAACCACAGACGCTTCAGCTTGGCTTTGAGTTTTAGTGGGGTTTTGTGAGTCCCCTGCATTTTTCTTCATGGTGGGTGGCCCTGAGGTCCCACTTACACCACGCAGTGATCTCTTGTGCCTGGTCCACTGCTCCTTTGTTCCTGGTTCTCCTTCGAGTAAGGTCTGGGTAACTCTGCATGTGAGATCCTACCGTGGTTCCTCCCGGTTTCTGGAGACGAATGGATATTTATTAACAGTCTAGTGAAACGGTAAAAAGTAAGAGGAAAGAATTACACTAGGGAAGTCTGAAGATAAACATATCTTCAAAAGACCTCTCTAGAGGAACAGATAATAAGCTTTTGCCTAGTATTGTGCTTCTAGGCTTATGAGGATCATTTCTAGCAGGTATTTTCTTTTCTGTTCATTTCTGAAGCTGCATGTGTGCTTTCCAGGGCTTTGCCTCAGCGGCTCAGGGTACAGGCAGGGCTGGTTGTGCTTCGCCCCATCCTCCCTCCACGACCGCTGCTCCTCCGTGTCCTGCCTCCTTGCACCGAGTGGAGAAATCCAAATGGGAGCCTGTGGAGCGAGCCTGGTCTGGGCAGGCGAGCCTGAGGTGGATGGGATCAATATTTCTCTGTGGTCAGGGAGAGCCATGCCTTTGTGAGACTTCACGTATTTACAACCCCATCAACTGCTTGTGCCTTCTGCACTGTGTTCCAGAAATGCTGCCAGAGGTGTTCTGTAATGATCTGAACCGGAGCGTGCTCAGAAATGGAGGACTTCTAAAGATACAGCAGGAGTATTTTCTTCACAGAGACGCATTTTATTATGTATATCTGGAGCCAGTGCTCGTGTTAAGCTAATAGCTTTTTTTCCAATTTACTTCTTGACTTAAATGAGTATTAATCACAAACTGTTTCAAATAGTAACTGATTTGATTCAGGAAAAAAAAATAAAGATTTGACGTATGCTGTAAAATTTGAGCTACTACTTCAGTGGACTCGAGGCAGGTGTTTTGCACAAGAAGTCTTCTGCATAGCATTGATTTTTGATTGTGTGTGTGTTCAGCATCCTAGATGTGTACAACACGACAGAGGCAGCAACTAGCAACTCGCAGCTTTTTGGGTGCTTCTGTTCTCACCTTCAATTAGCTGCAGAGTCCTAGTGAGTAAGTAATCACGGGTAACATCTTCCAGGTTGCACTGACAAAGAGAATACAGTGGTCGTACTTTCTTTAACGTGATGCAGCTCCTGTATGTTGTTAAATGTGAAGTGCCAGGGACAAGTCTTAAAAATAAAGGCTGTGAGGGAAAGAGGAACAGTTTTTTGGGGTAAGCTGAGAGAGGGATTGTGAAGTGATCAGAAATCCTAGCTGAATGATTTGTTCTTGTTACCCGTTGTCTTTCCATCATCTCTAAACCAGCCTTTTTGTGCTTTTGGCACCAAGCAGTGGATGTTCTTTATCTTGTCCTGGTGTATGGAATATACAGGGAGAGACTTTGTCCCTCTGTTACTGGGCCTTGCTTTTTCAGTCACTGCTGTGGTCACACTGTGCTCTGCTCACTTGATGAAGTTATGCCCAGAAGTAGAAAAGCTGACAGTCCATTTTCTTCTGTAATACATGGCAGTCAGTTAGTGTAAAAACAAACCACGGTTTTACTTGGTCGTTATTGCTCTGTGGTTTTGCTGAAAATAAAACATAAACAAATGTGAGCGTGCCTAATTCTGTGATCAAATATTAATTAAAAGATTGTTGAATGTTTTGGTTTTGTACATTTAATCATCATTCTCTTTCAGATGTGTATGATGAATATATTTCATAAATAATGTTTTTCTTCTGGTAAACTGATTTTTCCACTTGTTTTTAATGAAGCTTGACTTCAGCACTTTACATTTTGTCTAATGGTTTGAGCATAACATTCTTGATGTCGGTGCAGTTTTGAGGAAAGATTTTGTTGACTTAATATTGCAGAGCCAGTGGAGGGAGAACAAAGAAAGGAACGTTGTTTTTGTCTGCATGAATTAACCGGCACGCCAGCAACGCTCTGAACGGAGTGTTTGCTGAGTGGCAGCTAGTATTAATATTAGCCCTACTAACTCGCAGGCTATTTAAAGGTAATAGTTTTGTTCTGAAACATTTAAAATTTGAGGAAAGCTGCTTATGCGAGCAGTTGATGCAAGGGCTGCAGGTTTGTTCTTAGGTATAGGCGTGCATCCTCGTCTCTCCTGTGCTGGAGGAGGTTATTGCCTGCGGCGTACCCGGGCTGCCCAGCGCTGGCCGTTGGCCATCCCCTGGCTCAGCAGCTTTTGTGAGAGCCTCTTGATGTTGTCGGGCAGGAGGGGTTCGCACAGTTTGGGGTTGCTCGCACACAGACACGCTGGTGGAATTGAGTCTATGGGCAGCCCGTGTGTGAAGGAGGTCGATGGGCAGCAGGAGCATCAGGATCGCGGCTCTTCAGCCCTCCACGAGCTGGGAAGAGGTGGCTGTACTCGCAGAGCGAGAGGTGGGAAAGGGACCACTGACTCCCAGAGCATCTTCACTGCTTCTCATCTTTACTGCTTCTCTTCATTTGTACCTCATCAACGCGCTTCAGCTGAGGATGCTGCAGAGCTAGAGCTGCAGTCAGAAATGGGTGATAAGAGTGTGAAAGCTTGGGAAAGCAGCTGCGCCGGAGAACTGGAGATTGGACTTGTTTACCTTAAAAAGTAGTTGAAGAAGAGGTGACAAGTTGAAAGCTCATAGTCTAATGAATGGTTAGAGAAGTTGTTTGGGAGCTGTTGTTTTCCCTGTCTGCGCAGTGCAAGAACAAAGGTGTTCAATGAAGCTGAAAGGTGGCAAATTAAAAACTGATAAAAGAAAATACATTTTCAAGCAGTGAAAAAATCTATGGGATTCATTTCCACCAGAAAATTGGCAAGGTCATGAATTTGTCAGGGTTCAGAAAGAGGCTGGATATTTACACGAACAGTAAAAATATCTGGGGAAGTTGTCAGTGAGAGCTTGTTTTTCAGAAATATTTACTAAATCTTGGGTTTTGGAGTTGAAAAGTCCCAGGTGAAAGTGGGACTGGAATGGAAATAAAGCACCACAATTTGTACCTGCCTGATAGGGACTGTGTAGCAGCCTCTTAAGCACCTGATCTTATTCTTTGCCATGTCTGGGCCTCAAGAGGAAGGAGAACCCAGCTCTGGCACACTGAGGCAGCTCCTGCTCTTCTCTTCCAGCCGACCCTGACATCTGTGCAGGGTTAGCCAGCATATTGCAGATCTGTGCTCAAGAAGCTGTAAGCCAGAATGGAGAGGTGACAGGTTTTCTTTTTTACATGCAGGAAACCTTTTCAAAGTGCAGCTCACCGTGATTCCCAGCTACTCTTTAACCTTGTGCTTACTTTGCTTTCTGAGAGCAACCCCTGAAGATGCCTAATGCTTGAGCTAATGAGATGTTGTGCGGGTGTCATCTGGGCTGGGGTCTGGGTTGAGAGAATAAACTCATCTTAATAATGGCCGAGGAGGTGTTGCTCGGTGCAGTTTGTGCTTTCAACCTCTTTTTTTTTTTTCTTTAATGGCTGAAGTTGAAGTATATGCTTGAAGCATTCAATTGGTTATTCGTTCATATTTTCGAAACGTACATGTTAAAACATGTAACCTACATGGCTTCTGCAATGTGAAATTAGTATTTTGGCCGCATCCAAGTAAATCACACAACTTTCGTCCAAAGCACTGGCTTGTTATTACTGTGCCCCAGACTAATCACCAGGTGTGATTAAAAAGCTCTCTTAAGCTAGCCCAGTCCCACTGCTGGGAGCACGGCTTGGGTGAGGAGTCACCCTTCCCGGTTATTACCATTTCATGTTTAAATTTACTTCTGCCTTGAAGATGGCTTATGTAGTGTGAAAGTTGCATACTGTGCCTGCGATACTTGAGAGAATGCTTTATGGCTTTTTTGGTCCGTTGCAGCAGATCCACAGATGGGCTTTTCGGTCTTCGCTGTGCTGCGTCCTGTTCCTGAGGGGGCATCAGGGAGCTGCGAGGGCCAGGAGCTGCTGCGGCCAACCTGCCAGCAGCATCCCTGGAGGATAATCCACGTGCCTCATGGCTGACCTAGGAGATAATTCGGCTTATAATTTCTGAAACTCTTAGTGAAGTTCCTGATCTTTTATACTCAGGAGTTTTGCAGTAGAGGGAATATGCTCCGAATTAAGTAAAATATAGAAAATGATAATTTTCTAATAATGCAGTCAGGCAATGTCGATGCTGAAGCATTAGCTAGAAGCCCAGCTTTGTTTGCCTTTTTCAAAAAGCCACAGTTGCCGTATTTCTGGAATAGAAATAAGTCTGTAAGGGGACCAAGACATTATTATTCAAGGTCAATTTAATGTGCTGTATTGAGCTGATTGGATGAACTTGCTTTACTATTTTTTTTTCCTTCTCTCAAAATCTGCTGCAGGAGATTTGCCTGCATGCTTCAGTGCTGCCTTAGCCCGGGACACCCTGAGTACCCCAGGAGCTGGGTACGGAGCATGCCAGGACTGTGGTGTGCTTCACCCTCCTTTATTTTTGCAGAGATAACTGCACAGGCTTAAGAGCACAGTTCAGTTTACTTTTTTCCCAAGTTAATGATCTTTAAGAGGTTAAAACTGCAGGAAACTGGCTTTTAAGAGATTTAAAGGCCAGAATCTGGGTTACTTACTAGGCAGGAGGAAGAAGAAATCAGAGGGTAAGGAGTGAACGTAGGGCTGAATTTTTATGTGCTGCAGACACTATCAGAATAGAAGAATCTTATGCACCCTCACAAAAACTTTCTTTTCAGGACTGAATAAAGCTTTTTTTCTTTTCCTCCGTTTTGAATGGATGAATAAAATATTAGTTTTCTATTGCCAGTAAGTGAGCATGAATGCATTTTCTTGTCAGTTGTATGCCTCTGCCAGTGACGGTAATCTAGTGGCTAGGTTGAGGAAGGTACGGTGTGGTGGTTGTTTTTTTTTAACGTTCGTTTTTCAAAGGTGAGCTGTGTGCATGGTACCAGCTAGCTGTGTCAGACCCAGAGCGGCTCTGTTCTGAGCCAGGAGGATAAGGCAGCTCACACCTGGGCAGGATTGTCTCTGCTCAAGCAGCAGGGCTGAGAGAAATTGGTACAAAGAGGGTTTTTTGAATGAATGGATGAGAAATCCACCAGGATAGAAAGCCAAGCTTGTGCTAGAGATAGGCAGTGGTGAGCATTCCAGTAGAAAGGAGTTAAATGGGGGAAAAAAACATTACAAACAAACAAAAAATCCATAAAATTATTTTACAGCAAGATGTTAAGAAACATAACTAAACTTGTTAAGCTCACTGTGAAGCAAGAGGACCCCAGGGCTATTTTTGTCAGATGATATTTAGTTTACTGCAGTGTCAGTTGTATGACTGCTTGTCATCTGGCATATGTATGTGCTATAAGCAAAATGAGGCTCTTAGAGACCATGAACAATTTTCCAGAAGATGGTAAGCAGGGCATTTATCAGGGACAGATTAAAAGAGTTACAGTGGATTTATTTGCACTGGTCTGTTGCCAAGGCATGAGGCAAAGCTGAGCCCTCTGAAGAAGCGTTGGAGGTGAGGGGCAATAGAAAGTAAGAACTATAAATCCGTAGGAAAACTTGCAGAATATAAAAGCATACAAGGTATATATGCATTTGTAGGTGTATGTTTAAACCTACCTGCAGAGTGTTTGCCAAAAGAGCTGTTAGACTGCAGAGTCTGTCCAGACTTTCAGAAATGATGGCTGGGAAGTTACGAGGGTCTCTGCCTGGTGCTGGCACCCCAGCCCAGCTGCTGTTTGTCTTTCTCTTTGTCTCAGCCTCGTTGCCTGGTTATATTCCTGGCTCGCTGCAGTTTCACCCTCTTTCCCTAGACTTCCAACCCAGTCCCTTGGGTGGCAAGCTGCTGTTCAGCCTTAATGATAAGGTAGCAAGAAAATGGCTCCTTCATGAGAGTATCAGCAAAAGTGATGAAAAACATCAGTTGTAGAGAACTGATGGGAGGGATAAAGATGCTTAATTCCTGGTTTGTTGTGTGCTTGCAGTTACAGAGTACAGTGGTTTTTCTACCTCGCCTCTGTGCAGGTTACACAGGGATGGAGGAATTTCGACTTAAAATGAAGAAATGTGTTGTTGGAGAAGCCTCAGCTGTAGGACGCAGTACATCTGAAGGGCTTCTTTATAAGTTAAATCCATCCTTAGACTCCTGCAATAACCTCATATTGGCTCGAGGGGCAAAAATGCAAGCAGAGGGGTTGATATATGGGAAGTCACATTCCGGAGGTAAGAACATGCTGAAAAAACATTCTCTAATGTCCTTCTTGTCAGTGCCAGGGTAGTGAAATCTGCTGGATGTTTTTATGGAATAAACTGGCTTTTTTGTAAATGCTGTTTTAATTGAGGTCTTGAGTAGAAAGTCAATGGTGTGTACATACATATGTGTCTGCAGTCAGTTCTAATTTGCAAAGTAATGTGAAAATAGGTCAGCCACAGAGAGAAATGTTGAGAAATGGCTGCATCTCAGAAGGAAGCCATTTGGAGGTTTGGGAAAAGAAAATTTTGGTTTAAATATGATTAGTACAAAAGATAAAAGTGCTAAGAGAAAGAGGAGCCATTTGCCTTCAGGTGACAGTAGATGTTGCTGTAGACAAGGAGGATTTGAGAAGCTTCTGGTAATTTAATTTTTGCTGGTTTTGTTTGGCACAGAACTGCTTTTCGTCTGTTCTGGAAGACCTGATCAGCTCTTGCTAGCAGTGCGCTGGGAGGGTCAGGAGCTGAGGGAATGCATCTCCTCCTACAGGTGCTGCCGCAGCAGCAAAGTCTGCAATTGGCATTTCTAACCGCTGGGCTTGAGCCACGGCTCTGCCCTCAGGCCTCGGCTTCTTGGGGCTTGCTGTTGCCTATTTCCCCCCCATTTTCTATGAGGCAATGGAATGTGAATGTGGTCTTGGAAGACTGAAACCTCATTACAGTGTAGGGCTTAATGATGTAGCCATTGGTATAATTAACACTTGTGAAAGACGTTTTGATATAGATGCCCCAGTCACTTACAAAATTGGATTAATTTCCTTTAATTACCTGTAGAGTAACGATGCGTAATCATTTTTCTTTACTCATACCTCTGCCATGCACCACAAGGAAGGAGAAAGTTTCCTTTTTTTTTTTTTTTTTTTTCCCAAAACCCTGGGACAGAATTTCCCAGGAGCTACCTGGTACCTCTGGGCTAGCCCACATTTTACCATCTTCTGCAACTATAGCATTAACATGTAGGTGTTCAATATAAATAAATACATAAAAACAAAACAAAGCAAAAACCCACCACCCTCCACTGCCCACACTTCTGTCTGGAAGGAGGCAGAGACGGGGACACGCCACAGTTACTGCTCATCTTGCTGCTGTGCTTCTGGAAGGCGCCCTGCTGCTCCAGTGGTGGGGGCAGTGGAAAATGATGAATTGCACCTATCTCAAGGGTGGCTGGTCAGGCAGGCAGTGCAAAGAGGAACTTAGTGATTTACTTTTTATAAGTTTGAAACGGTTTCTGCCCTGCACCAAAAAGTGAAGTGCTTAAGGTTTAGATTCCCCCATGTAGGTTTTGGCATGGAAGCGATGGCAGGCACATGTGATGTCAGGAGGCCAAATCTGAGGGCTGGAGGAGATGAGACACCATCTTAGGTGAGCAGCTGATGGTGAATTTGGAGTCTCTGACCTGCAGAAGCCAACCTTCTCATGTCATTAGAGGTGAAAACTTTTGGTCTTTTGGCAGTTTTTTTCTCATTTCTCAAACTTCCTCCTCCCACCTTGGAAGTTGCACTGGTAATTTAGTGCTTTGTGTGCACGTAGAGCAGAAAATGCTTGTACTACTCCAGAATAAGGCATACTTGTAACTGCAGGACTATTGCTTCCCAGTACGTTCAGCCACATCTCCTACAGAGCCATCAGCCTCGAAGACAGAGCCAAACAAGCAACTGTGGTAGTTGTCAGCGAAATCACACCGGTCTTTGTGCAGAATGGGCATCAATTCCTCCAGCCATCAGGCTGGGGAGAACCTGCTAACATCTGAGCCCTGTGCATGCTCCTGGGCTCATGCTCTCCGGTGGCATGTAGGACACCTGTTGGGTCTTGAAACACAACCCTGATGAGTTTGGTATGGGGGAGGTATGTGCAAATGGGCAGTTTTGGGAAGGGGTAGATGCAAGTGATGCTGCAGTTTATTGACAGTAACTTATTGACAGTAACCGAGTTCCGCGTTGCTACACAACATGCAGGGCTCAGTGCTTTGCTTTCATGGATTTCATCACCCTGATACAAATTCATTTCTCTAAATTATGGAGTTGTTGTTGAATTGTAATCCTCCTCTTTGATAAACACATCACTGAAGTTGAGATTTATCACATTCCTTGTTTGCCTTTATTCAGTAGACAAGTTACCTGTCAAAGGAGGAAAATAGACTGGTTTGATATTATTTGCATTAAGTCTCAGTTGATTGTTTCTTGTCCCTAATTCTTCTCTAGCAGCTTGCAATTTGATTGTTAATGTTTTCTTCAGGTATTTTATGAGATACCAACATTATGAAGTGGTTGATAATTGCCAGAGTCTGTATCTCCTGTTATATTGTTCTTTAGAAAGGTTGGATCTGTTCCTCAGTCCTGTCTTTGGGGTCTGTCCTGCCGTTTGTGAGTTTATCAGCGGTAGTGAACTCTGGTCCGCAAACAACTGCGAGTAATTTTGGAAGGATCCAAAGGATAGGTTTTGTCAGTAGGTCTTGGCACCGCCTAAGTATTCTTCAGTTATTTCTGACCGCAGCTTGGTTTATGTTCCCACACCTCACACTGCTAATTTTACTAGAGTTAAGCGTTCGGTCAAACCGTGGGTACCACCTCCCACGTTCTCTGTGTGTATTTATATAGCTTCAAGCAAGAAAGCGTGCACTTCTCTGCTACGTGTTCATCTTTCTCTTTTTATTTGTGTTTTTAGGGGGAATAGTTAGCTAAATTACACCTGATTGCAAATAGCATCTGTTTGATGTTGAAGCTCCATATTCTTTCGTCAGTCTTGTTTTGAAGCTTTCTGTTATTATGACTAATTTGAAGTTAGGAGTCTGGAGAGGAAGAGGAGGGGGAAGTCTTGCCACTGATTTCCTATAATGAAGCAGTCTATTAACATTCTCCTAAAATTATCATTAATTAAAC
Organism: Anser cygnoides; assembly: GCF_040182565.1. Classification (NCBI taxonomy): domain Eukaryota; kingdom Metazoa; phylum Chordata; class Aves; order Anseriformes; family Anatidae; genus Anser; species Anser cygnoides. The sequence goes on from NC_089887.1 coordinate 5,383,319, forward strand.
AAAAAGCTCATTTAACACTAGGAACAGGAATATTTCTGTACCATCAAAAAGGCACTGAGTGGGAAATATCATTAGGATTCCACTTTACGAAGTCTCTCTCCTCTGCCAGGCGGTAACCCATGCAGAAGTGACAGAGCAAGCGAGCTGTGTGTTTGGGTTTTGGATTAATAGTTGAAGTTCACTCATGTGGAAATAAAGCAGATTTTACTGTGACTAGAATCTGTCATTAAAAAGCCATTATCAGAACCGACCGGCACAATTCCTGCTCTTTCATTGCTAATGACAAAACAATCTGTTCTTTAAAAAACAACAACCCTGTATTTTCTTTCAGAGAATGGCGCAGGAGTCTTAACAGAGCAGGAGCTGGGTGAAGAAAGGCAGCTGAAAGATTTATTGATCAATAAAACAGACAATTACAGCTTGTTTATAAAAGGGAAAAAAAAACCACCAAACCTCGGGCCTGCAAGCAACACTGAAACTCTAATAATGATAACTCTGGTATCCAGCTTCAAACGATAAAAGTCAATAGGAAGATATAGGATTTCAATAAAATTATGACACTAGATAAACTTCACCCCAGGAACAAATTTTCCCAGGGTGTGTGACTGACTTCAGTGAGATTTGTAACTTTAATTTCTTTCTTATTGATTTTTCTTTTCTTCAACTAATTAGAAAGTCTGTGGTGAATTCTGTGTGTATATGTTTGAGGAGGGGCTAACAAGCATCAATGGGAATGGGGCCTGAGTCTTTATCTGTCTATCCATCTATGGTCAAATGGCATTTTTAATTTTTTCGGTGTGTTTTACTCTTTCTCCAGCTGCTTTCAGTTCACAGCAGGGATTTGCTCGTTTTCCTCAGTACGCGTAGATTCGAAGCCGTGGGCTGCCCCTGGGGACGTGCGGTAGCGCTGCTTCAGTGACCTGGGTTTGTTGGCAGGGATGGCGATAGCTGCGCAGTGCTTCTTTGAACACTTCTCAGGTCTGTCCCTAAAATTAACCCCGAAGTCCTGGAGGAGCCCTCTTATATTACTGCTGCTTCTAAACTACTCTTGTAGCCCTCTGGTGTGTCAGTGCCAGGGAAAGAAACTTTTCCATTTCTTCGAGTAGCTTACCAGACAGCTCACATTTGGGCTTTACACAGGAGAAGGAATAGAGAAGGTGGTGGGAGAACTGGAGAGAAGTTTGATACTAGGGGAGGGTATTTTGCAAAGGTGTGATCCAGAACTTTCCCCTGGCAGGTTTTAAGGGGATTGGCTCCACTTTGTGATTAATATAAAGCATTTTACCTATTTGTACAGTGGTAAGAGGCATATTCTTTTGGTGAATTGACTGTTGCTGGCAAAAGGAAGGGCAACTTTAATCTTTGAAAAATTCACTATTCTTCTTCTCTTTCAAACGTACAGCTGCAAGATGGAGCACCAGACTTTGCTGTGGGACATTAATTTCCTAGGTTTATAATGAACATCAAAAACAGCTATTGTGATTTTAGGGCATGGTTGGGGTAAGCTGCATTTCTGTTCTGGTGTTGATTAGAAACTGTCAAAGTGAAGAGCACCTGGAAGTGTGCCGTGTTGAGGTCCTTGGAGGAGCGGGGGAGCAAGAATTGCTGTAGGTGATCTGCCACTGCGAAGGCAGGGCGCGAGCTGTGCGTTAGCGAAGGTAACAGTGCTGGGTAACTTAAGGAAATTCTCAAGGGGACCCCTTTTTAGTAATTGTGCTGAATATTCTCCTGATAGGGACCCCTGTAGAAAGCAGGAAAGCAGAGGTGTTGGAAAAAGGTTAGGGAGGGCATATTAAAGTCACTCAGGAAGTCTTTGATGGGGTTGGGGAGTATTTTGTGTGAGATATGGAGATATTGCAGCAATTATTAAATTAGGATTACATTTTAGAGATTCTTTTTAGACAGAAGACTTCTCAGCAAGACCTTGTGTTTCCTGCCAAACTAACAAGATCTTTAGGAGGGAGGGGAAAGCTCTCAGTAAGTGCTCTTGATGGGGAGGAATTGGAAAATGGAGCTGGGGACCACTTGTTGGAAGCTGAGAATTGATTTCATTACAGTATTAATATTTAGAAATAATTAAAGAGGAGAACTAGACTCCAGGATCAAGTGTTTAATTATGCCACCTTTTATTTCTGCTTTTCAGCCCCTTTTTTTTTTCCAATACAGCTTGTGCTGTGTTTACTGTGCATGCTTTTTCCTGACAACTTTACTCATCCTTTTGGTAGAAGGCTCTTTTTGTCAACGTCTGGAGCTGATTTTAGGGGAAAGACCACCCTGTAAGAATGCTCCCATCCCCATCCAATGTCACCTGCTTTCATGGTGGGATGAGAATGGGAAATTTGTTATCCTTGCAGCTGAACAGCTTGGGGAACTGCTAGGATCTTGCTAGGGATGACTTAGGTGACCTAATATTCAGCAGTTAATTGGAAGCCGAGTGTGATGGGAATGGCCAGGGGTCTTGTTTGCTGCTGAAGAAATACTAAGGAGTTTGGGACTGTCCTCCTGCAACGGACAGAACATTGTGTTAAATTATCCCATTGATGAAAGATGCTTAGCAGAAAATGAGGATAGCGGAGCAGCTTGGAGTACAGAGAGAATGAGCGAGAGGATGGTGTAATTACAGATCTAATTGCAACAATTTGCAAGGATCAAACCAATAACTTCACTAAATGCCATCCTTACGTTCTCTTCTGTGTTCTAGGCAATGATTCTGGAATAAATGGGGAACAAAAGTCATCTCCTGAGCAAAGGCAGGCCGCCTTCTGGAGAGTGCACTTGGCAGTCTGGGCGGTGTGTGTGGATGTTGCTGGGGGAGGAGAAGGATGAAACCTTCCTGTAGTGCTACTTTTCTGCTAAACAAGTTCATTATAAGGCAGGTGCAGTGTGGCTCAGGTTGCCCTTTCTCCTTCTGCAGGAACACGGAAGTATTTCCTTTCATGTGTCTGTCAAATCAATAATTCTTTCTAAACTTTATGGAAAAACTGTTCTTTCCTTAAAAAAGTGTTTCTCTTTAGTCAGGCCTGAGCAAGAAGCCAATAATAGCTTTCAATACCGTTTATGTTAGAACCTGTTTTTCTTTATTATTTTATTAACACTGTTCTGTCAGCCTCAGGCTGGGCTTTGGTCTAGAGTCTTTGTACCTGCTGCCCAACCCAACCACTGTGGCTGACCTTTCAGTACACTGCAGGCTCTGAGCACACACCACACCTCTGGCGGTCCCCCCCTTCTTATTTTCACACCTTGAATTTGAATGTTCCTTCCCTTCCTCATGCATACACTTGTTACCCACGGTCAGTGTTTGACCTTTACATTTTGAAAGGGGAAGACAACCTTCATGTACGTGCTTGCTCGACTGAGCAGTTAGCATTGGCTTCTGTTTCTGAAATACAGCCTTTTACATTTGGGAGTGATGGGAAGTGGCTTTTTTTTTCTTTTTTTTTTTTTTTACCCTGGTAATTCCTGATTTCCCCAAGAGCAGAATCCTGGTGAAATATCTCAGCATTTGTGAAGTGCTCCAGTTTTGACGTAGTAGTAGTGGTGGCCTGGGAACTGCACAGCTGTAAAGCTGAGTGATCTTCTAATAATACTTCGGATGTTTGTGGTTGCAGAATTCACACAAGATAACTGGTTTGCCCTGAACATTTGTACATTTCTGTAACAGGGCAAGATAGCAAATTTCAGCAATGAAAGGGAGGCAGCACTGTAAGATTTCCTAGGAGTTTTTGCTCTTTTGATTTATGCAGAGGGAGTGTGCTGCTTTGACTCTGTTCTGTAGCCTCGCGAACATCAAAGTTCTTCAACACGGTCAAAAGATAAAACACTTCATCAGCTGGCTAATCCCTGTCTGCATATTGCACTGTAAACCGTAATCTCCTTAAAACATGCCTGACTTTTTGAAATGTTGTTCAGCCTCTTGTCCCCATTCTTCTCCCCCATTGTCTTGGAGGTGGGCAGTAGGTGCCGTCTGAAGTTGGGAATGCATCAGAGAATACTTCAGCCAGGGACCTGCACAAAAACTTTTACATTTAGCTTTCAATCCAGGCTTTGTACTTGGGAGTACAAAAGCTCTCAGAGCAGGGAAAGGGATCCTTCTTTTTGTCTTTCTCTGAAAATGTTTGGTTATAATTGCCAGCAAATCGAAAAGTGAGCCAAACACATTCTCTGCAGGATATTAACCTCTGAAAAAATATTTATTATAAACACTGAATATTGCAGTGTTCAACAAGTGATCAGTCGCATACCATTTAGAGGATGTTTGCTCTCAGCCACTTTGTTCATTGTCAAATCTATTTCATTTCTATTGCCACAATTCTGTTCATTCATTGCTGGAATGCTTTGGCAGGAAAAATGTCAAGTGCTACACTAAATATTTTGCTGAAGAAACCCATTCAGCATGTTGAATTAGAATAGTGTCTCCAAAAAGAAGGCAGGCTCTGTTTTCAGTTGGTATGTGTTTGTTAGTGTGTATGCATGCTGCTTTCCTGCGAGGGCTGTGTGCTTTCATACACACAACGCAGTCCAATTTCTCATTTCTCAGGTTAGCACAATTTGTTTTGTTAGAACCTTGTGTTCACATCCGTGGCTCAATGCCCACATGAAGGCCATGAATTTATGTCCATCAGGGTTCCTCTGCCACATGAAGGAACAATGGGGAAAAATAATGGGTGAACTATTGGTCTGGGAACCCTCCTCTCTGAGTGGGCTCAGGGGCTTTATCCCTGAAGGTGATTTCTGTTCTTCCCGACAGGAGCGTGATGGCATGCGAGCCATCCTGGAGTCGTATGACAGCGAGCTGACCCCTTCGGAGCACTCACCCCAGCTGAACCGGCGCATGCGGGAGGCTGAGGAGATGGTGCAGAAGCTGCATGCTCATAACATGGAGCTGGAGGTAATGAAGAAGCATCCTTCTCTAACCCCTGTGGTGAAATAGCTGAGACCTTTAAGATGGAAGTGATGTGATCTGCTGCCACAGAAGACAGATTTGCAAATTTCAGATTTCAAAGTTCTGGGATCAATAAGACCCACAAGTTGTGTTCTCTGTGATCTGGTCTCAGCGCTGCACTGTAGCACCTGTGTAGCAAGGCTCTTCTAAATGCAATGTAAGCAAGGGTGTGTTTATTAGAGCTTTACTCTTGAGGGCTGAAGAAGTAAAAAGTGTCTGTCTGTTGTTAACTCTTCTTTTCATGGCTTTAGGCCTGAAAACCTCAGTAATATATATAAAATTATATAAAATAACAGTAACTGTATTAACTGTTTTTATGCTAGGGTTTCCTCTAAGAAAAACATTTTTGCCAAAGACAGAAGTATTTCTCAAAGGAACATTTATAGTATTACTACTTCTCTTTATGTAAATTTGTAGTCTGAAACATGACTGGAATGAAGTAAGTGATAACATCCATTTGCCAAATTGTTCCCTACTTCCCTGCTGTATTTTGTCATATTGGAATGGTCACGAGTTGAAATATCTGGAAATATGTCTGTGGTCTTAAATCTTGGCAGTTTTATTGCATAGGTTTTGCAATTACTGTAAGCATGTGAGTTTTCCTTTCTTCATATCTGGTTCCTCCAGCGCGTAGATTTATAGATGCCATAATTCAAATGGAGTAAAACTTGTAGTAATTGATGCTCCTGCGATTCCCATTGAAGCTGTAGATTGGACTGTCCCACTGTGTATAAATCTCCTTGTTGCTTCTGTCATCTTTAAAATGCTCTACTCTTGGTAGGGTGGGGACTTGAGGCAGGCAGTACTGGTTCCAGTGACCTTTAAAGCCTTAGCAAGCAGAGCAGTGTGGCATGAGCCCAGTCTCACATTATAGCTCCACTTCCTCCTGTTTCTGAGAAAAAGAATTCTGTCAAGTTTGGGGCGAGCTGATAGAGAAATTAGGTGGTAACATCCAATGAAATGGGAACTTGCCTGAATTGCTTCATCTCTGAATGTTTCTCCACGTTGTTGTTTGATCACTGTATTTCTTAACACCAGGCAAAGCAGGCTTAGATGGCGCTGACATGAAGTGTTAGGTGGCTAATTCCTCCTGTTTTCTTAGCTGTTCCCAGCAGTGGCTCTGGGTTGATGGAGGGAGGTTTCACTGAATAGGTCAAATGTGCACAATGTCTTTGGGCAACAGCAAATTGCTTTTTCTTCTTCAGGTGAAAGCATGGAGGAGTGTAGGAACCACTTCCTACATGCCTTTAATTATTTATAGGGAACAAATGGTAAGTTTGTCTTCATGGATATGGATTAAGGGCTACACAGAAAATTTCAGAAAAGAGCTGTGTTCTCTGCAGGTTTGGTTTTGTGTAATGTCAACCTTTAAGCCTTTCAAAGACTTTGCTACAAGCAGGATTCAAAGTCCTGATATTCCCCTTGTAAAGTAAAATTTTATGCTTCGCTTGATTGTGTTTGCCTTTCAGTCTGCAATGTTGATGGCTGAACCCAATCTATTTTGATATTTGGGGGAAAGTTTTTTGTTCTAGTAAAAATCTGAAAACTAGAAAGGGAAATTGAGGTACAGGTAAGACTCCTGGTGTCTCATCATTGGGAGCAGCTGCTGTAATCCACTGCCTGTAGATCAAAAAATGGTTGATAGCAGCTATTAATAACTTCTAACATAATGCTCTGCACCTCCCCGCTCTGCTGAAGCTCCGCACAAATTTTAGAAATGTTGACACCTGCGTGACTCATCTCGCAAACAAACAGAGGAGACGGCAGGAATGAGGCACCTTGGAGCCTCGGATGATTTCTGAGGTGTGGGCTGAACCATCTCTGACGTTTACTTCTATGTGTTTAAGTCAGCGTGGCAGAAGTGATGGGGCATACCCAGCACACCTGGTGCGGATGGGCTGGGAGGGCAGCAGGCAGCTGGCTTGCAGGGTAACAGAAGAATGAGAAGAGTCCATCTGCAAGGAGCATGCAGGTGGTGGCAGCAAAGCAACAACGTGCACAACTGCTGTGAGATCCTGCGAAAGGCTGGGGAGGCTGTGAAGAGAGGGCGATGGAGCAGAACCGAAAAGCACAGGCTGACACAATTGCATTTGGCTTGTTGCTTCTGCCTTTCAGCTTTTTTCATAAACCTTAAAAATCACACCCTTTTTCTCCTCACTGACTTGTTTTATCACAGGGTGTTGTTTTTTTCCCCTACTGAAAATTTCTTTTACCAAAATCTCTTCCTGTGTTCCCTAGTAGAGAGCCCTTTGATACTCATAAAGCTATCTGACACATGTTTCTTCTGGCTGCCCTAATCTATTAGCAGCAGCCCCACCTCGGAACAAGCAGTAGAGGGGAAAAAGTGATGTTTTTAACAGGGATTTTTCTTTCCTGTGAAAATGGAGGTTTTTCCATTCATTCGAGCAGCAGCTCTGCGTGAGCCAGGAAGCTCTCGGGTAAAGACAGCGATGGTGATAACCTGGCACCAAAGGGGAGGGAGACACGTGGGGCTAGGAAGATTTGTGCTGAGGCAACAGCTTTTAACTCATTAGGGAGATGAGGTCTCTGATAAGTCTTCTGCTTGATGTATAAAGGGAGGTGGGAAGCCGTTTTAAGGAACACAGGGAACCAGAGAGAAGTGTGTGGGCCCTGAAGGGCGACAGGAGAGGTTTATTAGCGCACGCTGCGAGGATGGAGTTGTGTGGTACTGAGCTGTGTCTGGCTCCCTCTGTGCCCAGCCAGCAGGACCCTGGTGGGGCAGGACGGCTGCTGGGAACGCTGCTGGGTCTGCATCCCAGACCCCGTTGGGAATAAAGGCACCTTTCCAGAAACTCAAATGCAGAACGATGCCTCCATCCCAGATCACTTCAGAGGCGCCGTGTTGCTGCCTAAGAACTCGTCCTGTCAGAGCCTGATGGAGCAGAGAACTGGAGGACAAAGACGGGCTGATAGGGGGGAACTTTAAATCCCCTTCATTGATGGCTGACGAGAAAAGCTGGATCTCTAATGCATGAACATGCAAACACGTAGTGTGTTCTGGGACTGGAAACGATCGCTTTATCCTCCCCAGGACTGCCTGCCCCCGGCACAGCCCCTGTTCCGCAGTGCCCATCTGTCTGCTGAGGTTCAGGAAAGCTCTTTACAGAGCGTTGAATGTAAAGCAGGGGGGGAGATGCAGGAAAGATACTGTCTGAAATGGTGGCTGAAAGAAGCAAGCAGTCTGTGTCAGCCTATTTCAAGCAGTTAATGAAGTGTCACTCACCATCTTTTTAAAAGTGTGTTTTGGAACTGAAAAGGGAATGAGTTTGTCTCTGGCCAGCATGCTATAAATACATAAAATAAACAGAATCGTAGCTGGGTTTTTATCCTGGCATGAATATGCAGTTTGACAGTGGTGATATTAACAGTGTTCTTGCTGATCTTGATTAATTTTTTCTATCATAGCTCCCATTAACTCTAATTTCAAGGTAAATATGACAAAGCAAGAAGCCTCTGTGCATGTGGAAGCTATTGTGAGAAAGCTCTGATGTGGAGATTAGTGTTTGAAAAGTTAAATCCAGCTGCACAAAAGAGAAATCATCATAAATATAACTCCATTAATGGCTATTTTATTACAACACACTTGGCTCCATATGAAACTTTAATGAAGAGAGATTTGCAAGGAAGATTCACGCTGACACCTTCAATGGTCTCTAGCATTTTTTACATTGAGAGATTTACAGTGTGAGCACCATATGTAATCAGTTAATTATGAATCTGACAGTTTCGGCACATGAAATGCCATATGGTCTGTGTTTTTTCACCACGGGCATTACTGGAGACCTCACAACTCCCTGACCAAAAACCATCACCTTACCTGCACCTGGTAAGTGCAGCTCATCTGCTGGTGGTGAAAATTGGGCAGCGCTGTGCCTGGGATGTTAGTCACAAATCTGCTCCATGCAAAGTGAGTTACTTAGCAGTCACCCTGGTGTTTAAAGCTCTAAAAATTTACGTGTGGATGCAATAAAATGTTTATTTGAGCAGTTAACAGTTCCTCCTTGTCTCTCACCTGGCTCCTCCTTCAGTGCTTTTCCACTTCTTTTTTTTTAACCTTTTTTTCCCTCCCTTTGATCCACACTTCACGCTTGTCTTGCTTTTTATCCCTCTGCTGAGTTTCCTCTTCCCCTCAGAGGTAAATTGCATCTTTACATAGCAGAAGGGCTTTCTGTGATGATGGGAACTTTGCAGAGAAATTTCCTTCCATCTGTGCAAAGCGCAGAGGAGTTTGTTTTTGTTTTCAGACTTCTCCTGCCTGCTTTCACTACCTCTCTGCTGCCATCCAACCTTTGTGCACTGTTTCTCTTGGTGACAACTGCGAGAAGGAGTGAGGTTACCCTTCTCACTTTGGATGTCCATAAGGAGCACATCTGAGTCACTGGAGCTTTCCTGCCACTCCAGAATGGCATGTGTTTCACTTGCCCAGACTTCTGCTGTCATTGTAGCCTCGTATCTGCAACTCAAGTGGGAGAAAACAGACTCTCTCTGGAGATGATGCTAATGTGCTCCATGCATCAGCTACCACTGATTGCTGAAGCAGTCACAGGGCCGGACATCATCTTCTGACAAAGCAAACACCTTGTTGAAATAGCATGCTGAACGTGAACGCTTTGGCATCTCTTGGCAGCCGCGAGCCTTCCTGGGAGCCACTGCAGTCTTTTGTTTCTTTTATTTTCTAGGGAAGAGCCAGGTCAGGCTCCGTGTCCTCTGGCAGTCCTGCAAAATGGATTATCTTGGGTTCCCTCTTCTCTCGCACGTTTCATCTTCCTTCAGACCTGAGTGACCTTGTCGAGTCAGGGAGCCATTAGTTTCCTCCCCTCCAGTTTACACCTGCCAGCGGCTGCGTTTGGGGAGAGCACCTTGCAAGTAACCGTCATATAAATGAGGAAGTCGACTCATGAGCGGCTTAATGATTTGTTATAGGTGACAGTCCCTGCTCTGTGGAAGAGGAGCGCCCCTTCAAACTGGTTCATGCTGCAACAGAGCCTGTTTCTATGTGTTGAGACTTTTTTTTTGTCCAAATAGATTTTAAAACTCAATTACTGATTTTTTTGAGCAGCTTCTTCATTTTGGATGTGTCCTGAAAATCAGCAATAGATGAAGAGAAGGCGTGTATGGCATCGCCTGTGCTGCAGACATTCTGCACAAACCAGCGTTGTTTTCACTAACGGTAGATTTTTACAGCTCGTTTGAGTGTGGGTGCTCTGACAGTTTAAGAATGGCTTTAACTCACCAGTTCCTAGGGACCACTGCTAAACAGAAACAAGCCTCCATCATTCTTAAGCAATGAGAACGGTCTGGCACCAACTTGTATTGAGTAAATTAAATCATTAACTAAGGCAGTATCTGTACCTTTAGCCTGTGGTAAGCTGCTATAGAGACAAACCCTCAGAAAAATGACCAGTTGCACCACAACAAGGAGCTGCAGATTGAAATAGGCTATTGAAGCGCATGGGGCAGAAAAGCCTTTTCCAACCCCACTGCCTCCTTGTGCTTCGAATGCAGTAAAAGCAAGAGGTGACATTGTAATTTTCCTCATCTCTTGCTGGAAGTCATGCTCCTAATGTAGTCATGGTCTGTGATGCTCTGCCTCTAGTTCTCTTATTGACCAGATTGTATCTTGACTCTAAACTCAAAAATGTGTGCTCCTGATAAATGTTACCCACCTGTGTTAGCGACGTAGGGAGTTTAGGGCAGACTCCTGCAAACTCCACTCTGAAGCGTTTCGGTTTGTTTAAGCCAATGTAATCAGCACTGGGTTTAAGTGGCAGCGGCTGCAAGCACACCTAGCCTAGGTGAGACCGCGGTGCTACAACCAGCCCTCCGTCTAGGCGTGATGCTCAGAGGACAGAAGTCTGCCCTCGTTCTGTGAGCCCAGTGTCTTTGTCACCACTTGGGGACGTTTGTAGTGTTACCTCTGGAGGGTCTCACTTCAGCCCCACGGAGACTGGTAGATGCCAGCAGCAGAGATCCTGACCCCAAACTGCACTCCCCTCAAAATGCTCTCGGTGTGAACAGATCTTCCTGTAGACTCCCCCGGTGACATTATGAATAACCAAGCCCAAACAAGGCCTGACCTGGGGAATTTGAACTACCTTCCGATGCACCAGGCTATAGGAGGCAAGAGAGGCAGATGAACCGGGTCTAAATTCTTACAAAAGATTTAAAATTGGGTTCTTTTTAATGATGTTTTGGAAAGAGAAGATAACTGACGTGCAGTTATGAGTCACGTTTACCACAATAGAACAGGGGAGAGCATTTCGTGTGGAGTTGAGAGCTTTAAAACGCTTTACACTGGGGAGCCTGCTTGCCTGTGCCTGGAGATACATACAGGCTTTGCAATTAGATGTCCTCAGGTGGAGGAGGCAGCAGGAATACATTTGGTAGCCCCGTCCCCAGCAGATGGCAGCGGACAAAGGCGGCGCACAAAAGAGCAGCTTTATGCACCGTGGTGCATCTTACCCCCCGCTGCCAGCGGGCAGTGCTGGGAGCTGGGGGGGAAGCCGGGATGCAAACAGGGTGCTGATAACAAGTCTCTGCCCCCGCAGGCAGGAGAGAGAGAAAGAAAAAGACAAATTAAGCCTCTTTGGAGAGTGAGGTTAGGAAGCTGTTAGCTTCTTGAAGGGAAGGCTTTGGAAATGTAGAAATACAATTTGTGGGGGGGGGCTCTGGTTGCTGTTGCAAGCCAGGCAGTGCAGATGGGGGGGCTGGGGGTCAGCAGGGAGGCTGCCGGGCACCTTCCTTCAGTGCTCACCCACTTCCCACTGTTGCTTTCTACAATTACAGATTTTTTTTGTTTGTTTTTTTGCAATGTTAGAGAAACATTCAAAAATGAGATTAATTGCATTCTGTGTTTAATTCGGAGATCTAACTCTTTGATCTCTTCCAAGCTGGAAAGCGTGGTGACTTTAAACAGAGCGGGTCTCACCCCTGTGGACAGCCATCACTGGTAGCAGGGTTTGTGTTTGGGGGTGTCCGAGCGATCCTGGACAGGGAACGATCAAAGCCGCCTCAGCAGCTTCTGGGGCACGTGGTGACCCAGCCTGGCCTCTCTGCAGCAGGGGGATGGGACCCCGTGGAGGCAATGCCCCGTCCTATTTCTGAGCTGCTTCTGAGCACGTCCAGCACAACGCCTCAAGCAGGCGGTACGTGTTTGGGCTCAGCCCAAGGAGTATTTTGGTGCCTGGCTCATGAGGGACAGGATAATTGGCCAGTCCTGGCCTATTGGTCTCCAGACCAAGAACCAGGTTTGTCTCTGTTGGGTTTCCCAGGGGTGCTCTGGCCAGAGCATCTCATCTTGTTTGAACTGTGCTGGTAAATCCCTCCTCAGTGTTGGGAAGCTCAGAGCTAAGGCTGGTGTTTAATGTTCTTTGCTTATTAGCACTACTACTCAGGAACATTCTCGCATTGATGAAAGCTTCAGCAGCTTGTGGAAACTAAGCAATTCTGAGAGAAACAAGGAAGTAAGTATCTTGTGAAAAACTAAGAAGTGAAGATTGCACATTCATAAAACGCCACAGAAATTTTAGCTATTCCTTAGTTCTGCCTTGTATTAATGACATTAAAAAGCGCTTGTCGGAGCATCTTAAGAGATGTGCTGAACTTGTTGAGATTGGTTGATTTTTAAACTGATTGGATTTGAATTCTGTGATTTATAGTGCTTCATTTCAGAATAATTACATGATCTCTGCATAATTTAGTATTTAAAGTATGTATTTATGAGTGTTTTCATGTCATCTTTTAATTCACAATGATGGTCTCCTGCAGGAAACAGGGATTAAGGTTTTAATGATAATTTTCTATTTAAAAACACACCATCAGCTTTTATCTATAGCTGGGCTTTTCCACAGATTTCCCTGCAGGGCCAATGTCTGTAATTCTTCGTGCCCTGGAGATGTCAGTCCTCCTTGCATTCCTGGACCGGGGCAAAGGGATGCGGGCAGCTCGGTGCCAGAGGGCTCGGCACTGAGATCTCTGCCTCCCTGTCCCTGGGCATGGAGCTGGGGCTCGGTGCTGTGCTGGGCAGTGTATGTGGAGAGCCAGCAGCCTCGGTATGTGACTCAACGAGCTGCTGCCCGGCTTGTTTTCCAGCTACAGAGCCTTGTTGCAGTCCTGTTACCTCCTAGTCATAACATGTACGCTTTGAGAAAACAACAGCACAAGGTTGTTCCCATGCACTCGTGGATCCGAACGCTCCTGCTCTTTGCGGTTTGCAAGAACTGTAAGATCCTTCTTCATCCACTTCATGCTTTGCTTATTGCGGAGATCAGAACAGCAGTAGCTGCTGTCTTGGTCTTCTTCTTGAAGCCCATTATTTCCAGTTTTGGTCTTGATCACCAGTAGTGGAAGGGGCGTTTCTTCAGGGAGCTAATCAGTCTAAAAGCCTGGGTCAGCACAGCACGTGAGCATGTTGTATGGTGCCTAAATGCCAGAGACGATTGCAATTATTTTATTGCAGAACATACCCAGTTATTCACCTTCAGTGCTTTCTTCTCTGGAGTTACAAGTTGTGGTTGCTCTCATATTCTTCTCCCTGGCTTTTGCTATGGACTGGTTTGTCCATGCACTGCAGCTTTTCCGTCTCCCCAGTCTTATTAATTTCTTATTAAATCAATGAATTAGAGCACAGTACTATCGCAGTCCTAACTTGAACAGCATTTGAAGCAAGGTTGCTGGCGTTCTCTCTTCTTTGTTTTTCTCCCTTCCATTTTTACTTAAATGTGCTTAGCCTACTAATGCTTGGAAAAGACTGGGAAGAGAATAAGTGAAAAAGCCAGCTGATAGGGGGTTTCACCAAGCTGTGAATAAAAACTAAGCTGTAGATATAGATCTCCTCTGTTCAGGGGTGGTCCAAGTAAATTGTAAGGAACAATTCTGTTTTCTCAGAGGCTTTGCAATTTATCTATTTGCTTTAATCAGTGCTAATGTCAAACGTGCTTTGATTCTGCTAAAAGCTTTTCAGCAAAACAAACTGAAAGCCCTAAGTTTTGGAGAAAGTCACAGTCTTCTTGTAATGCAAGTTGTAACGTTTTCCTTTTGAGATTTATGCTGTTTTATAGAACAGGCAGTGCTACTGTGCAATACATGTGTCATGAATCCTACTGTGGTGACAGTAACACAGATAGGAAATACATGGCACATTATTTTGACAGACTGAGGTGATTTATATTTTCAATTTGTTTAAATGGCCATAATGGCTATAGTGAGCTTAGCTTTGACAGATGTACATTCATATTTCAGTTCTATTCAAGACCCCATTAAAAGTCAAACTGATTTCTGTTTTAAAGCATTGATTTTTATCTATTCAATGTTTTCTTGCCTGCTTTCGAAATCTCGGACTTACAAGCACGAAGTCTTGCGACATCAACTTCACTTCCTCTTGGAAAATTGCTAAAACAGCTCATTTTTTCCTTTGGAAACCTGATTTTCTGGGAAGAGTTGCTAAACCTGAATATTTTTAATTTTTATGGGAAGTCCACAAGAATCTTGAAAGATGATGAGTTACACTGTATAAAAACCAAGTGATATATTCAGTAGCTGTGAAAGGGAACAGAGTAATTGTTTTGTAGAGGTTATTTTAAGTAGACTATCTTGCATAAGGAGAGAGATTTTTTGAGGCTTATTTATATAGAGACTGTTACCAGACATTATTTATATATGGGAAGAAGTGATAAATGTCTGTATCAGTATTACCTCATGGGAACATCTCTTGAGAGCCCACAAGCTCTGAATTTTCTTCAAGTCCAGGCTGTGCAGGGCAGAGCTGGGACCAGGCCTCATGGTAGAGACCACAAACCGATGAGCTTTGCCACGCGTGGCTGGAGACCCCAGGGCTCTGACACTGCCGTTTCTGTTAAGTGGGGATGGCTTTGTCTCCTCCATGTGCTCAGAGATCAGAACTCTGGAAAAGGGGGAAGCTGTTACCATTATGTGTGGTTTTTATTTAAAGTAAGTTGCTCAAAGTGGTTGGCGTAGGCTGCCTGGGGGTCTCCGAGCACAGAACCACCAATGCAGATGTATGTAATTCCTGTGCATGTTTACAGCAATATAAGACATGTGATTGGTCTTAAATTCTTCCAGCATACCTGATACCAAGCTTGTTGGAAAGTGTTGGGCTTTATTTATTGGTTATTGTTAGCAAAACAGCACGGTGTAGGTGTATATACGTAGGTGTTCCTGGTGCTAGTTCAGGAAGGCATGTCTAAAGAGGTCCAGATGACCTGCTTTATGCTCTTAAAACAACGTAGCATCCCAAGCTAATTCTACAGTTGTCTTATTGCTTTGTTGTTTATGTACGTTTCCGAAGACAGTAGATGAGACTATCACAGCTATATAGAGAAACGATGTTTATCTTCACGGTGCAGCATGACCTTATCGTTCATAAGTGACATTTTCTCTCCAGATAATGAGCACCTTTTTATTCAGGCCAGACAAAACTCAAATTCCCTGTAGCTGGCTTCTACAGCCCATCAGCGCTTTACAGATTATGTTATTGTAATTGTTGCTGAGACTAGTTTCTTTTGCATTCCGCTTGCTCTTTGGATAAAGCGCTTGTTTCTGAACAGCAGAGGGGAACTGAGAGCCAAGAGGTCACTCTCGAGTCTTCGTGACCATCTGGGAGCTGCTGCGCAGCACAAATGCAGCCATTCCTACAACAAGTGTACATTTTATTTAACCTCTCTTCGACAAAGAATGAATTGAGAGCAGTTTTGGCATCTGTCAGCCTATGACGGACAAACAGGCTGGTGATGCCCTGATGTCAGCCCTCCTGACACGCAGGCAAAGGTGAAACCTCCTAGCTCTTTATCTGCTTGGTTAAGAAGAAAGAAAATTTAAGCGTGAACCAAAGGATAAAACCCCAAACCGTTCCCAGTTCTTATCCGCAAATATTTACAGAAGGGAGCTATCTGCCATGCCCCGTGTTGCCGTACCCTGGTGCTGCTGCTTGATTTAATTCCACCTGCAGCGTTAGCTGTGTGCACTAACCGCATCCCGCGCAATGCCGCTCCGCCTGCGAGCGTGCCCGTGGCTCTGAAGCACGGCTCCCGGCCGCAGAGCACCCAATTCAGTACATCTTGTACCTTTGTGGTGGGAGCTAACAGCTGAGATTATCTTGGCATTTGTTCTGAATTCGTTCCTTGCCTTGCCAAATGGAGATCTTTTATACTTTACAGCACGGCTTTGCTAGACAGACATTCAGGAGCGAGGAAACTCAAGGGTTTCTAATGGGACCATCGGGCTGTTTCACCTTTTGCCTTGTCAGTCTGCATTTGCTGGAGCGAGAAGCGATTGTGAGTTGCTGGATTGCTTTCCTGAAATGAGTTGCTGTTTGGTTCGCTCAGAGAAGATAAACACTCGCATCTCAAAAACACCATCCTGTCTGGCGTCTTTGTTGGCGGTCTCAGCAGAAGGGCCAAGGGCTGAACGGGCCGTGGTTAGGATAAAATTGCAGTGCTCCCTCTGGAGTTAATCCTTTCAGATGAAAATTGAGAAACACTGATGGGGCAACACAAGGAAATACGCACTTCTCTTCCTTTTGCTGTGTCTATTTTATTGGATAAACAAGGGACTTCAGCCCAGATTGGTTAATCCTGCACTTTCCCTTCACAGTAACTGTCACGCGAGTTTTTACAATGTAAATTAAACCAATGGTTGGCAAGCCGAGAATATGCATCACACCTGTGCTATGCAAGGGTGGTTTGTTTAATCTTCTATTCCCATTGTTGCAGGTGATTTTTTTTTGTAAATCTGTACAGAGGTGGCATGGGGCAGGCCTCCGTCCCACGGAGAAGGCTGGGAGCTGTTCCTGGGCTGCTGCTGGCAAGCACCGCGTGCCGGGCAGGATCTGCCCTGGAGGTGCGAGGAAGGACTTCCCGGGAGTCACGAAGGGCTGTGCAGGTAGCCAAACACCTTGGAAAAAGAAACCAGAAGGTCTTCTGCTGCTTGGATTCTGCGAGGGTCCCCTTTGGGCTTTGAAAGAAGGATCACAGGATTAAGAGGTGTAATTAAAAAGGATAATTAAGTTGGCTGCTTTGACGGATGCTGGAAAACTGAAGACTGGGAATGTTGTGGGCATTCGGACTAGATGTGGGGAAAGAGAAAGAGAGTGAGTGGACAGGATGCAACAAGAGCCATGGAATAAAAATTGCAGTTATTTAGAGAAACAGTTACTCAGTCTAATAAAATGGAGTTTATTAGAAATTTTCCCGCAAATGCTTTCCAGAAGCCAGATTCTCTCTGGGAATGACTCACATTCCTCCAGCTTTGTTGTTCAAGTATTTTCACTTCTCTTACGATGTGGATGGTTACTTAACTTTAACAGCTTTGATTCCACTCCTGTTTTGGATGACCCTTACCACGAGCCAGCTGCATGAACACTTCCAGTGCTTTACTTTAATGAGTGCACTTAATGGTGTATGGGTCCCATTATGAAGAAAAGACTGGCAATTAGTCTGAGGTGGCCCACAGAAGCTTGAGTTTTCAGATAAGAATTTAGTGATAACACAAAAGCCTTCTTAGAGTTGAGGGGATCTTCAGGGCATTCTCATTCCTGAGTCACAAGCATATTTTTCCTGCCTACTCATGACTTTTCTACCAGCCTCAGCCCGCCTGCAGAAAGCGGGTCCATCACAGCACCCACCCCGAGCGCTGCTTCTGTAACCGCAGCCGAACGAATTTCTGCACCCAAGCCAGCACCGCAGCTGGCTATCGCATTGTGCGTGCGGTGGATGCTGCCTGGTACCTCTTTCTCTTTCCGTCCCTGCTTACCTTGAGTGTAGCACAGCTCCTAACTGATGCTCTGACATAGTTGTACGCATCGCCTCCCATCCTTCAGCCCTCTGGAAAGCTAGAGTCAGAAATGGATTTGTGCACTTCATGCATTTGAACTTCATCTTGTGCTTATATCCCTCCCTCCCACACCCCATCCTTTTCTGTTTCTTTATCTTTTAACCACATTTGTCCTACCTTGTTAGCCACCCCCTTTCCAACAAATGATTAAGCAATAACAAGGAAAACAACCCCAAAACTTGCTGTTTCCTTCAAATGCTTGCTTTGAATTTGCTGCCTATTTATAGATCATTCATTTAAGCCATGGTGGCAGTCAATTAGAAATGTAGTGAATCCTTCTTTCAAGAGCGTCCAAGAGAGGATCCTTTTAGTTGGTTTGCTTTTTTTTCCAATGATTTTCGCTGAAGCTTTTATACTGTGCTTAAATCCCTTTGGGATTTGTTTACTTTGAATATATTCTTGAATAAAAGTGGAAAGGTTTTGCTCCTATTCAGGGAGGTTTAGGGGAGCATGACCAATGGTGTGCAAGCATGCCTGATTTTATCTGAGGGTGGTAAAAATGTATTTCACACAAATTTTCCTTCTATTTTTCATCTTGGAGGGATTTTTTTTTCACTTTTTCAATGGAAGGACTGTCTCTTGGTAGAAATACTGTTAACCCTCTTTTTTTTTTTTTTCCCTAACAGTCACACGACCTTAGGCAAATTCTGCCACTAAATCCTGTACTGCTTGTAGAACAACAATGATGCAGTACAATATTATAATTGTAAATTGCAATTGCTTCTGTAGCCTTGCAGAGGACGCATGATCCTTGTGCTTTGGTTTGTCCTTTTGTTGAACAGGGTTGGTGCTAATCGTCTTTGGTGTCTTCTGGAGAAGTGTAGTAAGTTTGTACTGGCATATCCCAAACAGCGAGGCAGGAGTTGTGGGTGAGGCATAAGCACATCGCAGGTGAGATGTTGCATGACACCTACGTTAATAAGCTCGGCTGGACTTTCGCTGAGTCCATGAGACATGCTGAGGTACGGACTGTTACTGGGTTTTTTCAAGCGAAGTTTTTTTTGCAAGGAGGCTGGAAACCACTGATTCACGCAGTACCTGGAGATGTAAGCACTAATGTTCTTCTGCAAGGGTAGGGGCTTGTTGTGGGTAGGTATTTGTTGGGAATTGAGAGGTTTTTTAAATGCTGTGTGTTACTGGTAATCACTAAGGTTGTTTTTGCTTTTCTAAAATAAATTTAGAAAGCAAATACTGTTTTCAGTTGAGTCTCTGAAGGGTGCTGGATTTGTCAGAGCCTCTGTAAAGTAGTTTTAGCAGCCAGTACCAGTGCTAGCTTTTAAAACTTTTTTGATTTTTTTTTCTTTTTTTTTTTTTTTAACTCCCCTCAATGCTCTGTATTTTTGTGCCATGGTAGCCTGGCAGGACAACCAGGAGAAGGCAGTTTTTTCTGGGGGCTGATCCAGAGAACAGGTATAAAATTCCAAGAGAAATTCCTGCTTGGCCTCCAAGTGTGAGTATAGCTTCTGCTTTGAAAAGGAGAATCTCTCTAGTAAACTTACCTTGCTGACAGTGCTGTACAGACAACCCATGAAAATCAGCATGCAGGACAAAAGCAGAGAATTATGCTATTCATTTTTTAATCTTACCTCCTGTGATACGACTTGATTCTTACTCTGTGCCCTCCTAGGTCAGTCGCATTTAGAGCAGCCGTCAGAGCAGATCAGCTGTGCTAAGCACACCGTGACATTTGGAAAACCCTGTCTGGAACAGGAATTGAGCAGTGCGCTTCTGCTAATTACAAGTGCTACCTTTAAAGTGTAATGTCTACCTTATTAAGCAAAACCCAGCTACACGCCCGGACTAGAGACTGGAAATACTCTAGCAGCAGAGGAGACAGGTCCTAAACAAACACAGCAAAGGTAATACAAGCATTGCTTCGTCAGAGCAAACATTGCACAACCCTGTCTGGAGGGTGAATGTTGTTTCCTAGCAACTTTCAAGAGTGTTTCAAATTTGTGTGAGACCCTCTGAGATTTAGGCACTTTACCCACGATTCTGCTGGATGCCAAAAATATGCTGGCTGTAATTTCACAAGCCTTTCTTTCAAGGGCAGCGCTGCTTTAAACCTTTTCCTGACCTTCATTTGAGCTAGCACAAC
This sequence comes from Anser cygnoides, assembly GCF_040182565.1. Lineage (NCBI taxonomy): Eukaryota > Metazoa > Chordata > Aves > Anseriformes > Anatidae > Anser > Anser cygnoides. Next base: position 5,403,229 of record NC_089887.1, read on the forward strand.
CTGTGCAGTAGTACAGAGAACCAGGATGATATCAAACTAAGTTAAAATTAACCCAGAAGAAAAAAAGAAGTTTTTAATGTGCATCTTCGCTTCCTTGGTGGTGGTTGCTGGCTGGGAATCTCACAGTGGTTGTGTTGGGAAGCGTGCTGCGTGTCTGAGGGGTGCTGCTGGGAGCATGTTGCATGGATTAGCAGTGAGAAGTGGTTGGGAACAGGCCCATGGCACATACACATCGTAACAGACATCTTTTTGGGACCTACACTCTGCATTGCCAGCTGCCCAACAGCCTCGGGCATCTTGGAGGAAGGTGCTGCCATTCAGTCCTTAGGGGTGCTGTGGTCAGTACGAGTTGCTCAGTAGCCTTCTTTTAATAGTTAAAAGATTTATCACAGCTAAAGTGGCTGTGATATTAGGAGACTATAAAACAACTGTGCTGCTTTTTAGTTCAGATACTCTGTTTCATCCAGCTACAGACCTTCAGGCTGGGGTCTAATCCATGCACAAAACCCTCTTATAACTCATAAGCGGTTATTAATGTTTCTCTTAAATGATACTGGCCACCCACATGTCTCCAGAAGCATTGCCACCTCCAGGCTATGGTGGTGTAGAGACCTCTCCTTCTTGGCAAGCAAGAGGATTGTCCATACCAAGAGGTACTGAATTGTCAGCCCCCGAAAAGAGAATGCTGCGTTATGTTGATGGACTGACAATATCTCTTTATACATTGAAATTAAAAGTGACACAATCACATAAATCATTGTAACAGTACTGTATGCAAACACAGTGCCTGGATTCAGAGTAGTTAGGAGATGACTGAATTGGGGTGAATACCCTTATTCTTGACTTTGAGAAGTGCACTGACAATGAATCATTCTTGGTGATGAGCTACAGCAGTGCTGACTCATCAGGCTGAAATTAGAAGGGCTTTTTTAGGTGGAGATATGTAATTCCACCATTTTTTTCTGATGAATGGATAAGAGTGAACATTTTTGTTGGCTAATTTACAGACTTCATCAACTAAATGTCATTTCTTTTCCCCTAGCTGTCAAACCTAGCTGGAGGCAACTGACAGAGGGAGGGAGAGCCTAGATCCAGGGAGGTGGCGCTGGAAAAAATGTACCATGTAGGATGACTGGCAGAAGATTTCACAATTTGGTAGAGATGCTGGCAGTCATATTGCTACCACTTCTAGTTTATGAGATTCTCTTTGATTTGGCGTGTGCTAATGTTTGCTTTCATTAGGATAGGGGTTTTGAAGCCTGAAATCATTCTGCTGGTAATTTAAAGAAGGACAAAAAGAAGCTGTCATTGGAACTTTGCCAGAAAATTACAAACAAATACACAAACAACTGTTACCCCTTCCCCAGCCACCTTTGTCATTACAGCCGATAGCAGGGGATTACATCCCCGTTAGCTCCTGTGTTTCCTGCTTGTAGTCTCTAGCACAGCTTCCCAGTTCAGGAAGGGCTGATGCAACCTGAAGAAAACATTGCGCTCGCTGGATCCTGGAATGACTTACACTACCTGTTTTGAAGATCACTGGAACAGTGATGGTGACACTGATTCCCAGAGACCCTACATTCATTTCAGAATGTGGCGCTGGGATCCCCCCATTCCAGCTTTAGAGATTTGATTACAGCCCAGTAAAATTAATTCAGTTCAGGGTTCTCCAAAGGATTTGTATTCCTTTTCATCCCTATAGAATGGCCTGATGCTCACCTAATGCTTTTTTGTTACACTAATATAGGAATAATCTGGTTTACTTCTGGCAAGAGATTTGTGGTCATCCCTGAAGAGAGAGATTTTATGCCAGGTTATCTTTCTACTCTTGGGTTAAAAACGTTGCTAGGGGAGCAGCAAAAGAGAAGGGACTCCCTGCAAAAATTGCGTACTCGGCTGCTTCTCTGAGGTAGGAATATTTGTGAGCCTACAAGGAGAATATTAGTGGCAGAGGCTTCTCTGATGGGTGTTCCAGTGATGCAGAATGATTCCTTTGGAGAGTCCATCAGCATCTGGGAGTCACTGGTGTGCGTCCAGGAGATGCTCTACTGGCTGACTGCAGAGTGCTGGAAGCAGTTGGCTTGGCACAGTTTCATCAGTCAGGCTGCCCTTCGCTGTTGAGGAAGCAGCTGCATGCTCGCATTTTTGTTTGGCAATGTGTTCTCTCCCTAGGGGCTGCAGCACCGTTTGATTAGGATGGAGAAAAGCAGACCTATCGCAAATATGTATTATATTCCAGCAGAGCTTTGTTAATCTTTTGGTCTCTGTGTTCTGCCTTAGGAAGGTGCTGAGTGAAAACGCCAAGGAAAGCCAGGAGGAAAGGAGTTGCTCAGCTGTTGCACATGAGTCTTGCCTCAACCTCTCTTGCAGTTCACAGAGTAAAATCAACAAATGCATGCTGCTGTTTAGAGATGTTTGCAAACCTGATGCTTCTTGACACATGAAAAATCTAGTAACACCTGAGCTCCTTATTTTCCTCCCTACCTGCACCTACCTGCTTTCCTGTGTTTCTGTCTGGCGTAGGATGCTCTGGTCTCCGGGGACTCATCCCTTCCTGAATACAATGTCATTTTGCCATTTCCCCAGCTTGCTTTGGTACTGTGTTCCTTAACCAACGGTGTCTGCCTGGGAGATTATGTGAACAGCATTGATGGAGTGGATTTTGAGAAGTTCAGGATGTTTCTCCGAGTTCTGTATTTTATTGCAGTTGTGAAGGTCACCTTTGCTTTGAGGATCAGGGAGATTTGGGTACCGCCACCTCTGGACGTGGAGGTGCTGAGTTGTGCACTTAATGTGGTGCTTAATCCTTTTACTGCCTGAGTGGTGTGGACCATCCTGTGTGTTCTGTGTCAATGATAGCACCTTGAACTCAGAGATTACCTTCTGGCCAAAGATACTGGATGGTTTTACAGAGTGAATATTATCTTTGCATTAGGGGGGTGAGTGCGAAACGAATTTTGGAGAGTTTAGCAATTTGCCCCAGGCGTCCCAGCAATTGTTAGGCAGAGTGAGAACAAAAGCCAGGTCTCTGCTGCAGAGCTATGCAGCTTACTTTGAGGTAGGTGGAGTGACTTGCCAGGAATAAAAATCTGGGTATTTTTTTGCTTGGTATTGTATCTTGCATCAGTTGTTTCACAGTGGCTTTGTTTGCACCCCTTTCTCATAGCTCAACCAGTGAGAATTTGGTGTGATTTCATTATAATAAACCTCCTGTCGAGAATTCCTGATGTTACTAAGTGACTGTCCCTCTCCAAACAAAACAGAAGAAGAGGTATTGGTCTGTCCTTGGGACTTTAGAGCAAGAGAAAGATTTGGTTATTATCTCTTTGTCCAGTAAATCTTGATAGCGTGTTTGACAGGAGCTCATATCTTGCAGATGTTTTCCCTGTATCTTCAGTAATTATAACTATGACTTCAGCACTTTTTCAATTTGCAGTATCGTTTTTTGTTTAGCACCCTAGAGTCTTTGCTTTATTCATACTTCATTTTGTTCACCAGCTGCGTTTCGTCTCTCACTTGGGGGCGGCATTTCACTGCTGCACATCCAATCCAGTAGGCAACTGGTTCTCAGACAGGCAGCAGCTCTTGCTTTTTTGATGGAAATCACCCTGCGCTGCTCTGCACGGAGCAGTAGCCTTCGGTCCCTGGGTGTTGCAGTTTGCGATCCTATGCCCAGGAGCACAAGTCCTTGGAGATACGGGGACATCTTCTTACTGGCATTCCAATTTCGTGTTTTATGTCCTTGCTTGGGGTGAATTAAGAACAACTAAATCACATCAAAAACCATATAAGCAGTGGCCTGAGACACCTACTTTTTGTTGTGCTCTAAGCCTATCCATATGAGATAAATTATGTCAGTAAGTAACGGTCTCTGTTTTGCCTTTGCAACTTTTCTAAAACTCATTGTCACTTCACTGTATAGTAAATTTATGAAAAGCTTTCAAAAGTCATTGGGGAATTTTCCCCTCCACCTTTGCCCTAGACTGACTGCTGCCACCTACCTCCAGTCCAGCTCCTGTAAAATAACATGGTGGCTGTGAGGCTTCTGGGACAATACCAATGGTTATTTGTAGCTGTTATTTCCCACTTTATATAGGATGTGCATTTGTTTTAAAAACGGGAGAATTTTCTTGAGAACAGCTGAACTGAATCCCTAAAGCAGCAAGGCATTATTTAGCAATGTCTGATACAAAACTGTCCTGCTGATTGTGATCTCAAATGGTGCAATTTTGCGAAAGATCAGTAAGTTCTCCTACAAAGCATCAAAATAGTGGTTTAAATTAGAAATGACCATTTAACCCAGTGTAATTTTGGAGTGCACTTTAGAGCTGCTAAAACAATACTGTACTGCTACCAATCTGCAGTAATGGTGCGCTAATGGGTTGAAGGCGGAAGGTATTGGCTAGCATGATATAAACGACCAGATAGCTTTAAAGTAAAAACAGGCAAATGCACGCCTTAACTGTTGGAAGTTGAATCCCATGGGTAAGATTTCAGATTGAACACTAATGAAAATTTCATTTCAGCTCTCACAATGTTTTAATATGCAGGTTCGCAGTATGCAAATAAACTGAAGTCTGACTGCAAGTGGCTGAGTTACTTCTGTCACAGTCTGCCACCCCCATGAGTAAGCTGTCTGTGGCTTTTTTTTCTGAAATCAAAGTTTTCCTCCTGTTTTCACTACAAGCCAGAATCTTGTAACATATCTATGTGTGTCTCTAGTGAGAGAATTAGTGATTCCAACCATCTCTTCAAAGTGTTTTCATGGCATCCCTCTATTGTTCCATGTAATTTGTAAGTGCAGTGCACAGAGCTATATGTTTTTAAATTTATGATTGAATTCTGAGCATTACGAACAGTGCATTCCTTATCGGAGTCATCCTGGGAGTGCAGCCATGTTTTGGGGTTTCCTTCTGCATTTCAGCTGCAGCTCTGATGTATAGTATTCTACCTGCATCTCCTGAATCTGATGGAAAGAGGTGGTGATGTGCTTTTTTTCCCCCTCCTTCCCCAGCTTATGCCTTCAGATAAGATTTGCTGGCTTGGACCATGTTGTAGGTCACCTCACACTAGCCATACACTAAGGCCATCTAGCTTGAGCAGAGGAGCTTCATCTTATATCTTCTTTGTAGGTGATTAGATTCGTAAGTTATTGTGAAATCACCCAGGGAACGGGGGGGGGTAGCCAGCACAAGGAAACTGAAGCGATTATCTGGCATGTTAGGACGTACACGGTTCCATATTTCTGTGATTGGAAGCAGATACATCCTTGTAAATTTAAATTGTGTGCTAACTTTGTTGAAGAGGAGAGGCAAGAATTTATCTTAGGAGGTAATTAATTTGAAATAGCTATTAATTAACATTATACCTAAATTTGCCAGTCATCACACTTGACTTGAATTTGCACACAACTGTTGCATATCAAATACTGCTAAGGATAGCTTGGGCTTTGGCAGGCTGTAAAAATGCCACGCTTTGCAGCTGCGGCATGGCTCTGCCAGGCTGACCCTCCTCCTGTCCCCCCCTGTGCCGTCGTGCCTGCCCTCCCAGCACGTGCCTTCCCTTCTGGGGACCCGCACTTTGGATTTATAGCTGTGCAAGCACGGCCCGGGAATAGGCGGCTGTGTATATTCACGGGCATTTCACCCTCGTGGGAAAGAATAAAAATGACTGGTTTTAATTTGAGGCACTGAAAGTGCTGCGTGTTTCTCTCCCTTGCAAAGTACCTGCATTGTCTTGGTGTGGCTGTTAAGATAATCATGGTTTCTGATGAAAGCAGAAGACTAAAATGATGTTTTGCAATGAAGGTTGTTTTGATTTATTCCCCGTATGCAGCACACATAATTTTGCTTCCATAACTCTTTGAAGCAAGCTTTAATTTTGTGTCTTTGGTTGTTGCTGCTACTGTGCTGTGCCATACCTATGAGCTATTTAATGTGCAGCGTAGAGGAGTACATTAATGCAGGTCCACAAAAAGAGCGCTTCGATTTGCTAATTGCTTGTAGAGCGGCGGGTATTGTTGCGGAGAGAACGACCACTCATTAGAGACTGAGCAGCTCATTTTTTCTGACAAGTGAGTCCCACATCCGAGCTGCTTGCCTGTCGGCCAGGGCAATTGGCTCACGTTCAGCCCCCTGAGGAGGGCGTGGGGCTGCTGATGCTGCTGCCACCTGCATTGGGATCACCGGTTTGCTTTGGTTTCATCCCCAAGACCCTCTCCGACCAGCCTCCCTCAGCATCACCAGAGCTGGAAGAGCACTGCTCCCGACCCCTTTGCTTCCCTCCTGCACACCTGCTGTTTTCCTGTGTTTGTATTTACATTAGAAGTGTGAAATACAGTGGAAAGAGCTACAATTGGAAGGTATAGGGAATTAATTATTGATGAAGGGAAGCAAGCTAAGCAATTCAGAAATGTCTCCTTGGGAGCTGAATCAGTTCCTCTCCTTGGAAACTGTTCCTGCTCCTTCCAGCCCCAGCTGCTGTATCCTGGCAAGGCAGGAGCACAGGTTATCTTTCCTTCCCTGCCGCTCTCTTTTGAGGATGACAGCAGCACTGACAGTAGATTAGACTGTGTTGTCATGTAAGATGAATGTTTTGAATTGACAAACCCTGTTTTTTTGGAGGCTTAAAGTAATTGACTGAATACTTCAGAGGATTTTTTTTTCTGCTTATGCTACTTATTTGATTTTCTTTACCTGTTTGTGCTGCCTTCTGTGGGCAAATCGTCCTTTACATGTATTTGTATATCTGATTCTTAAACTCGGTATCTGTTTGCTTATCAGATTTCTTAATGCTTGAGCTCAGTGATCCGTGGGAATATAACATGTGTATTAAATAATATGAAATTCCTTGGAGCTTTAAAATGACTTCTACGCATATCCTGAAAATGCAACACAAGTTTTTCTTACTGAGAGACTCCTGAGACACCAAGGTGAACGTGTTCAAGCTAAAAGCAGGTAAAACAGAGTGGAGCCACATGTACGTAGGCCATTGCATTTGCCAGCACACAGCTCAGAGATGGGCCTGGCAAACTGCTCCAGCATCTGCTGCAGAGAACGCTCCCCACCTGCCCGGGAGTGAAGGACCCTCGTGTGCCGGCTCCCTCCCTGCCCACCTGCAGCGCCTCAAGCTCATTGCTCATGCGTTCGCTGGCTGCAAGTGGGCAGAGAGGATTGAACTGAGAAATCCACCAGTTCATTCCTGGAAAGATAAATTATAAGAAGCAATATAGCAATATTTCTTTCAGGTCCTTCCAAGGCTGCCCAGCGGTGCCGGGGCTCAGCACATCGTCCTGCGCCGTGCCAGAGCCCTCTGCAGCTCCATCCTTAAAGTGCCGCGGTGGCTGGCAGCTCCTCCAAGGCACTCTGATTAAGTGAGGTGTGGGGAGAAGTTCAGAGCCTAATTTCTTCTTCATAATTAAAAATGCGTGCATCTGTCATGCTGCTGGTGATTAGGTTGTATTTTCTTGTGGCCTAGTAGGAATATGGCAGTGAATCACTTTGCAAGCAGCTGTCCTCTAACAGCTGAGCTAGGTTCAATATTTGATTTAAGCTAATAAAAAGTCCGGGGTAGGGCTAATGTTTACAAACTGGATGTGATAAAGCATTCAGATCATCTGTTTCACAGGCAGGCAGGAGCAGGCGCAGGGGACCCCAGTGCTTCCAGCCCCGGGGCGCGAGCTGCCGTGCTGGTGGGGTTCCTGCGCCGGGCTGCGAGCGCCTCGGCCAGGCTCAGCTGTGCTGGAGGAGCCTCCTCCTCTGCAGCTGTGGGTCACATTGTAATGGCTCACAAGGCATTAAATATGTCCCTTTTGCTCTTCTGTGAGAGTTGTAGTCAAACCATACATTTAAGAATCTTTTAATCTTCATAAATCATTTCTTCTAGCAATCTAGTAAGCTTAGTTGCTGTTCTCTGAATTCCCACTAGTTCAGCTACTTTTCCCTTTGAGATGAGCTGCCTAGAAATAAATGCAATGAAGAAAACCTACTCTGTGATTTAATTCTTATCTGATTGCTTCTCCAAATCATATTGATCTGCCATTAGCAAGCTGCAGTTTTGGACTTGCTGTCCAGGTTTGCCTCTAGGTCTCTGTTGGCGTAACAGCTTGACAGGTTTGTATTTGGTTATTTTCCCTGAGACATATTATATTTAAGTTAAATTATGGACTATTTCCTGCTTGCATTTCTCATTTCTCTCATCCCTTTGTATTATTTCTTTCCTGCCCAAAAGATTTTGCAGCCTCTTCCTGAAGTAAAATATACGAGGCTTTTTTCTGTCCTTTTTTTCCCCTGGATTTTATCAACACCTTGTACTTTCAGACATTCTTATGCTATCTAGTTAAATGGGTTCCTGGGGTGCTATTGTCTTGATATTTTAAAGAAAAATATTTCCTCTGTGAAGGTGATCCAAGCTCTGAACAGGTTGCTCAGAGATGCTTTGGAATTTGCTTCCTTGGAGAAAGGCAGAACTGAGCTGATCGAGAACCCTGAGCATCCTGGTGTAGCTGACCCTGCTCCAAGCAGGGGATCGACCTGGCCTCTTCCGGCCTAAATTACACCTCGATTCTGTAGAACTCTGTACTGTCTAACAGGAGATTGAATAGAAAATTAACCCACAAATTTAGGAGCGGTAGCTACGGTAGGCAAATACATAATTCTTCACAGCCCTTTGCATCTACTTCAGAACAGTAGTTCCCATTCAAAGGTCATACACATCTTCATATAGATAAGGCTAATAAAAATACAGAGAAGTCAAGATTTTTTTTTAATCAAAAATATTCTGTCAGTCTTGGGGTGTTTTGCAAAGGCTACGCCAGCATCTCCTGTAAATAACATCTCTGAGGGGATGTTTTGTAATTCTAACGCTGGTGTAATTCTACCTGATTAAATATTAGTGGGGAAAAAAGGCTTTCCTAGCTGTCTGCAAATTTCTAGTTACTTGATGTTTCAGCATCAAACTTGGTGATAATTTGAGTTTTTCTTCTTACTTGCTTGTACATGCACTCGGCGTTTGGTTGGGGCTGGCATCTCCTGCGGTGTTTAATGAGTGTGTCTCATTTCCTTGTGCCAGGTCCCAGGCTTGTATTAAAACCCTTTTTCTCTTATTTGAGTGTCTGTTCCTTAAATAACGTCACATCATCCCAGGCCCTACACAGCAAGAATCGGTTACTTTTTCTGTTTGCACTGAGCTTTGGGGACGGGGAGGTTTTGAACTGTTTGGTTGTTTGTTTGCGAAATTAAACTTACGCTGTACTGAACCCCAAGACTCTATTTTTTTTGTTTGCTTGCATTTCGGTGCCGTTGGCCTCCAAAGCTTAATGTTTTCCTTTTCATTGTAATAAACTGCTTGCTGTTTGCTTCTGGTTTGGAAGTAGTACTCAAAAGACCCATTTCGTGTGTGGAGAGAGATTGTTAGAGGGGCTCTGAAGGGTTTTAATGAATATCTGCTTGAAATTATGTGAATTAGTTTGCGGGAAGCTTTTTTTTTTTTTTAGTTCTTATCGTGTTTGTTTACATTGTTTAAATTAGTTTCTCTGTCATTAGTTGTGTCTATTTTCTGGGCTTTCTGCTAACTAGAGAAAGGCTGATTGCAGGCTAGCAAAGTGCTGTGAAATAGAAGACGGGAAGAAATTGCACTCAAGTAGTAAATGTGCCTTCTCTTAACCATCTCCAAAATACTTGTGTGTTTTTTTAATTCTTTCTCATAAACAAAACTCTGTGAAAGCTCTTCTGAGTCAGGTTCCCATTTCTCCAGAAATTATGAAAGGGTAACATAAGGTATTTCCATTCTGGTTTGAGGTTCTTTGAATTTCAAACTTTCTCTTAAACAAACAAACAAATAAAACCACTTCGCATTGACTCTTTCTCACAGGAATTCAGTAGGGTTATGTTGCAGAGAGGCTTTTCTTGGTATTCTACCACAATTGTAGAGACTGCTAAAATCAGCCACATGCCCCCAAACCTCAACAAAACATTTTCTTTGAAGTTTCCTTCACACTCCCTCTCCTTTCAGGAGTTTTGGGCAAGCATCTTCTTTCTCTAAAGTTAAGCATAGGAGAAAGAATTAGATGGGTTTTAGACCATTCTCTACAACTTCAAAAGAAATAGAGAGGAAGCACAGTTCTCTGACTGGACCATCAGAATGAAATTTGGGATTTCTGACCCAGTGGTTCTCACCTTTACAATAAACCTGTTCTTTCTTGTGTGTGTAGACCGCAGGCTCTTTGGGACAGGATTGTCTCATGTAATGGGTTGCTCATAGGGCATAACAAGACCCAGCACTTAAAATTCCTTTTCAGTGCGGTGGAAATCATGTTGCGGCTTTTATGGTTTGGGGGCAGGGGGAAAGGAATGTAGTCATATTAAAATTCTGAAATACGTCCCAGACTTCATTTTCTATTTATTTATTTTTATTTTTGTTTTGTCTTGAAGGCTCAGCTGTCTCAAGTTCTGGAAGAAGTGGGGAATCACAAACAAAGAGCAGAGATGGTAAGTGTTCATTTTTTTTTAATGTTTTACAGTAACATATGCAAAGTTCAGTGCCTTTGAACAATGGATCAGTTCCAAATATTCAGCTCTGAACAGTAAAATAAACACTTTAAAAGTTTGTATCACTGTTGCTAGTCTTGGCATTGTTTGTCTCTGCGGTTATCTGGAACAAGCATTGGATGAGATCTAGTGATCTGCCATCCTCTTTTTTTTGGCAATTTGCCTTTGTTTGTTTGTTTTTTGCTACCAGTTCTTGATCAGAAGGAAGCATTTAATTTCATACTGAATTAACTGCTTACTTTGGGGGCCTTTGATTCAGTCTCAAGTGTGCAAAGGACAAGCAGATGAGATGCAGCAATTACTGCAAACTAGTATTTTATAATGCCTGTTAATTTTCTGCTGGTTTTGTCTTTTTTATTGGCAGTTCCCTCAAGGACCAAAAGTAATAGAAGCCACAAAACCAGGCAGTAGGGAGGTTTATATGTTGTTTCATGACTGTTGTATATGATTCTTCATATTCAGCATTAAACTGAGGTGTCAGCATTAAACTGTTTTGTGAACCAGTGTTTTTGCTGATGGGTGAGTTGCAGGATTCCTGCAACTTTTCCAGTCACAAGAAAAACGTGAGCAGTATCCAAGATGTAGACACTCATTCTCTAAATATATTTTACATTGGGTTAATTCTGTTACTAATTAAAAGGTGGGCATACACCATGGCTAGTAAGTAAGTGCTAAACAGATTTTTGCTCTGGAAACCAAATGCTAAACAACAGTGCTAACGCTAGACTTTAGTCTTCTGCTTAACTGTGCTAAGGCGCTGAAGGTCAGAACTGGTGTGCCCTTGCTGCTCTATTAATAGGGTGCCATACATCTGATAGTTTCTTTTTTTACTTTGTCTATGGTCCCCCATGTTGTCTCAACAGCAGATTTGCATTAATGAGAGAGTTAATTGACTCTGGTTCTGGGGTGGTCTTGCATTGTGGGCAAACATTTTTGTATGCTCAGTTACTTTCTGTGGTGATGTGTGATATGTCCACAGAAAACAGAATTAATCCTATTTACTATCTGATCTCGTTATATACTGTCTTGTTACAGTTTTAAATGCTATACAATCAACTTTGTATTGTGCTCTCTGGACATATCAGAGGATAAATTTGCTGTTATGTTTTAAATGTTGTGATGCTCATTTTTTTAAAGCATTTCAAAGTTTTTCTATTTGGCTCATTAAGCCTGGGGTTTGAGTTACTTGTTTGCCTTCAAAGGCTTGTCGTATTAAACAAGCTAGCAGAGAGCTGGAGAAACTGGAACTTGCAGTGTTAAAGCATTAATTGATGTTGTGCATCATCCATCAGCAGAGGATAAAGAAGCAGTCAGTGTTCAGTGCCTATTCCCAAGGGTTACTCGGTGGAAAACTGCAGGTCTTATGATCTTCATTGGAAGGCTTACATCAATCTCACACGAACAGGCTGTATTCTGCAGTGCTCTAGACTATGGTTTGCAGAGTTTGAGGTGTGGGCTTTATTCAGCATTTTGAATTTTGTTTAGTAAATACAAGAAAATAGCTTCAAACAGAGGGAGATTGCTTTTCCTCTTTTTCGCTTTAGAGGGAAAAAAATGACAGTAGATAGCTCCTTCTTTTCACTGGTGCTAGATGGTTCTCCTCCATCCCCCAGTGAAACCTCCCTGGTAGGGAAAATGTGTCACTTCTCCTCTTCTGCAGTGTGAGGGGTGGCAGAGGTCTGTCCCCTTTGGTTGGGGCCATTCCATTACCCTCCTGCAATTATACCAGCAGCCTCGCTCTCCTCCCTGCCATTGAACAAAAAGTTCTTTCCTTGTTGTAGTTGTTTTTTTTATTATTATTTTCTTTTTTTTTTTTCCCTCTGTCCAGATCAGTGTCTCACCTGGATGGCCTTATTTTCAGACTTATTCAAAGTTGGCACTTCAGCACTTGTTTGCCTGATTTGGATTCCTGGCGGCTCTCCTTCCTTTTCATCCCTCTCCCAATTTTTCACCTGTGATCCACTTCTTGCTGGTTTGATGTTAAGCTGCCGCGGCTGGGAGGATGCAGAAAAGCTCTTCCTGCTCTGGGTGCTGACAGATGTGGATATTGCTTTTCATCAGCCATTCTACAAACAGGCTTATGGCTCTAAGTGAAAAGGAATAAACACCTGTCAGGTGCTATCGTATAGTCTGATGGGTCTTTGGGCTGCTTTGGGGATAAATCTCTGAGGTGACATCTCTGCTGCCACCCTCAAGAGTGCTAATGGCTTTCCTACCTTCCCCAAAGCACTGGAAATGAATTAACGTGCTCTAGGGCTAGGGAACTAGCTGGTCGGATCTCATCAATGAGTTTGTTGGGGCTTCTTGTATGCAGCGGGGAGCATCTCAGATGCCCTGGTAAATCATTCTTCACATAGCAATATTTAAAAGTGAAATATCTGTGGGATAAATCTGTTAGGATCGTGGCCTCACAAGATGGCATCTGCATTTGTGCCCTTGGCTGGAGAGGGCCCTGTCTCAGAAAATTGTGCCCATGGGACAACAGGAGACAAACCTGTGCTAGCCCAAGGCACGAGGTCTTCCTAGAGGAGAGCAGGACGGGCTGGCAGCACTCGCTGCCACTCAGTGCTGCAGCACGCCGTTTCATTGCTTGTCAGCTAAAAGTGAGCTGGCTGTGAGAAGGAAGAAAAAAAAAGAAATGTAAATGTCTTCAGCTAATTGCAGTTGACAAGACAAAGGCAGTTTGACTTTCCAGTATTAATTAGCAAACCCATACTAATTAGCTTGTATAAGCACAATTCATGCTTCTTTCCTTAAATGCAATTAATATTGCAACTGAAGACGTCTCTGGGCTGTGCCGCTGTATCATTAACATACTTTACCCTAATTAGACACGGCCAGTAGTGGCTGGAGAAATGAGTTTGTGATTACAACCATAAAAAATCCTCTAATATTTTATATCCTTCAGGGAACTTGAACCTAGAATTTATTTTTTGATTTAAGAAAAATTACCCTTATCGTTGTGCTGTGTAATTATAACAATGAAACTTTGATTTTTCTCTCCCTCTAACCCTTCAGTTGTTTATTTTTCTTTATTGCAACGTTGAATGCCTTCCTGTTAGAAGAAAACAGTACCTGCGCAGTCTTCTGAGAGATGGTACATATCAGAGTCACCAGTCTGCTCAGATTTAATTTTCCCCCACTTTTGTGAGTGTTCTGTTTCCTTTCTTCTTTGCTTACATAATGTTTTTGTTGTTGTTGTGTTGTTGTGCCCTAAGCATGCTTCTTTCCTACAATTTTTGTGTATTTATGAGCACTTTTCTGACAATTTTATCAGCACTGGAAGTTTCCTTTATCAAGGGTAGCGTTCAAACATCTTTACTTGCAGCATGTGCCAGGAGATGGGTCGTAGTGTTTGCACCTATGGTGGTCCCAGGATCTTCCTACTTATGGTATGTTAGTTTAATGCTCGTGGCATAGAGCTAAGGGCTAGCTTCACTCACACCTAAGTATTATTTATGGAAAATGCTTTCCTGATTGTTTCATATTATTCTTTCTTTCCCTGATGGAGGGAAGCAGAAGATACTTCTTTCTAATTTTCATTTGCATTTTTCTTATCCCTACATAGAGAAGACAAAATAGTTTGGCTCAAGCTTGCCACCCAGGCAACAGCTGTGATCCTTGATCTTACACTTCCCTTCAGTCTGGTTCTGTAGCAGGAGGCATTCATGTCAAGACTTTTTTCCACCATTAATCCCTGAGGGAAGTGAGCCTGGTATTTAGAAAAGAAAAGAAAAGTATCACCTGTATTTTCACTGCCCTGAGGTGCTCTGGGTATCTTTGGCTTTCATCTTCCAAAGACAGCTTGGCCCGTGTGGGCTCTGAAATCTAGACTCCTTATTGGACCAAATTATATTTCATCCTCCAGCAGATTAAGAAGGATGGATATAAGAATCAGAAGAATTGTTCAGCAGGGTGGGAGGTAAAGATGATTTGAAGTCCAAGGACATAGTCATCGCAAAATGAATGGCATAAAATGAATGTTCTTACAGAAGAAATAAAGACACCCTGAAATGACAATAATGAGTTCCTCTTGCCTTAAGCAAATGTATTTGCTAACCCTCTGCAAAGAACAGGAAACCTTTATTTAAGGGCAGCAGGTCAGGAATAGTTAAGGAGCCAAATCATGTGTTCAGTCCGATGAAATCGTAATGTTTGGGATTAACGTAAATGTCAGTGGCTAGCTACATTGATGTTTATCAGGAGAAGTAATGAAGACAGTAAGGAGGATACAAGGAAGAAATCAGCTCAGAGAACACTGTGCCTGATATAGTTGGGACCTGGCTGCTAACTGGAAAGCAACATGGAAAAGTTGCAGAGAATTTGGGAAAATCACAGTAGGCATCAATACATAAACAACAAGGTTTACAGTGTTCGTAAACCATTTGCATTACTACTGAAATACTTCACTTTCTAACAGTTCCATCAGACCTCCGGGGCATTAAGAACTGTAACTTTTGATACCTAAAAGAAATACCTGGTGAGGTTCAAAATTCTGTTGCATTTTACTTTACAGATGGTAACGGTGACAGGAAAGAAGTGAACTTTGGTGCAGGAAGAGCAGCCTTAGATAATTGGGCAATATAGCTAATTTAATTCTTGTATGAGAGTTATTAAACATAAAGCAAGAAATACAACAGACAAGACACAAGAATGACAAAAGTGGTGCTCATTAGTGGAAATGTTAATTCTCCGTATTATCTACAGTAGGCTGGCAATTAAATGTGGGATTAGAGTACCAAGGCACGTTAGTTAGAAATGAAGCTCTGACAGAACAGGCATGGAACCAACAGGTTGGGAGGGGAAGGGAGGTAACCAACCAGGGCAGGAAGCCTCCATCTATCAAAAGTGTATTTGGTCATTTCCAAATTGATTTAGCAAGACGACAGCAAGCCTCCTTAACATTTGACAGATTTTCTGCTAGCACCTTATATGAGGCTAGCAAGCCCAAGACAGATGAGTAGTGTGACGTTCAGCTGAGCAGCAGCGTGAACACAGCAGTGGTTTTTTAGTAGGGCAATTTTAGGCAAATACACAGTTCTTAAATCAGACTGAAAAACATGAATCTGGTTATAAAGAAACAGCAAAAAAGTTGATCTAGAATGAAATGATACAGTAACAGAAGACTGGCAGGAGGATTCTTCAGGTCATAAAGTCCAGTCCTTTGGTAACTGAGACAATTGCAGCATGTAGATTAGTTCATAAATTTATCAAGCTTGCCCTGACAGTGCTTAGCTTGTTTGTCCCATTGCTGTCACTGAAAGACTGCTCTGATAGCTAGAAATCTTCTAATTCCAGCTGAAAATATATGTGCAGTTAATATCCTTTCTTTTTTTTTTTTGTGTGTGTGTTAGTTTTCTCCTTAAACTCCAGTGACTGTTCTTCCTCCCTCATCTTTATGCTGTGACATATTTATAGAGAACAATTGTTCTCTCCCAGCATTTGCCTAGGTTAAACAAATCAAGCTCTTCCAGCGTTCTCTTAGAACAGGCTCCTCACGATTCCTGCAGCTTTCTTTAAATCTCTTCCCCTTTTCCCTTGTTTCCTTTGACAATCAGTAACCAGAGTGGTCACATCACTCCAGGTGATTTTTCAGCGGTAGCTTGTACAGGAGCATCTGCTACAGGAGCATCTAGTCCAGGCAGGAACCTGCCTGTGCTGGATATAGCTCACCTCTTCCATCATGGAACCCCCTTTGTCATTTCCGCTGCCACACAGCACTGGTGGTTCCTGTTTGTCCTGTGATCGATCCATCCACCCAGCTCGTTGTCCTTCTCTCTGGTTTCCGACTGATGAAGACTCAGTTTATAGGAGAGGTTCTTGCTGTTGGTTGCTGTTTGGGAGACTTTCCCTGTTATGTTTCAGTTCTGCTGCTGTCCCGTCAGTCTTTCCCTAGCTTGTTCCTTCAGACATCTTTATGCTCATCTGTGATAAAGCTGCCGAGCTTTGTGTTATCAGTAATTGTTGGCATTCATATTTTTGGCCCGAGATGTTCAGCAAATGTTGTTAGTTTTAAATATGTTTTCACGATCGATGTCTGAGTCCTCTTTCTGTCTGCCAGGTAGCTTTATTTCAGCAGAGCCATTTGTTGCTTCTTTGTTCTGTATATACTTCACAGTGTTAGTATTCACATTTTTCATTTTCTCTGGTGGTCCTTTTAGTTTAGAAACATGATTTGTTGGATAGAGTAGAGTGAGTGTGCAAGTCATTGCTGTCCCATTTCAACTCTTCTGCCTGTGCTTTTACTGAAGAGCTTTGGCTTTCCAGGTGAGCAAACCCTGGAACAGAGAGGTAGGAGTACTCAGAGCATCTCTTCTCCTCTCCTTTTCCTAGATGAGAGCTCGCTGTCAGTGCTTGTTGTAAACAGGCACATTAAAATTAGTCCTTGCTGTTCCCCACGGTGTAGGAATATAGTGAGCTCTGAGGAGCAGAAACAGGATTTCTTGTCCGCAGTATTAGGAAATGATGAACGGCCTCGGTTAGTTATGCTGCATCTGCTGCACGTTCCACCTTGGAAAATTCATGTTCGGAACAAAGCTGTGGCAATGTCAGAAACATCTGCTGCATGTGACTGCGGGCAAAGCAGGGAGAGTTGTGAACGCGTCGGGGTCTTGGCAGATGAATGCCAACCAACTGTTTACAGACCAGAGAGGGGATCGGTACAGCACGTTAGACTTTCACACATTGATGTCTAATTGTGATTTTAATTAGGTTAGAAGAGACTTAGTCAATTCTTGTGGTTTATCTCTGTTTTAAGAATCTAGCCAGGCACATAGGATCAAGTAGTACATCCCCTTCAAATTAAAAACAAATAAACTGTCTGTTTAAAAGTCCTGTTGCACAAATGAACCTGCTGTTGGATCCATTAACATTAAAGTTTTATGGAACCCGGCAGCACCGTTTGGTTTCAACAGGACAATTTTCATTTTCTCATGGAAGATGGTAACAGCTGACACAGGTTAAAACACTTCCACACGGCAGTGGAAGAAAGGTAGCTGCCTGAAGTGTAGCGGTGCTGTACTGCTGCTCCTTCCCTGGGCTCCCCGTGGGAAAGGAGCTGCTGGACTGGGGGAAAACAGCCTGACCCGAACCTGGATGGCGATTCTGGCTCCTCTGAGCCAGACAGTGATCTGATTCTGATGGGACAAAATAATTTATCTCCATCTTGCTTGTGGCAAGGTGGGGAACTGGTTTCTTCCTGCTCTCCCAGGCCTGGGAAGTTGTACCTGCATCAGAACAGGGCCAGCCTGAGCGATCTGAGCTGAGAGATGCAGCTCTGGAGGCACAATTTATCCTCAGCAGGAGAGAGGATGTGCAGATCTCTAGCTACTGGATTTAGGGAAGCACTGAGGGCATGTTCAGTGGACGTGCCTGCAGATCAAAGATTGCTGGATGCTTTTCTTCTTGCCCAGGGCTGGCTTTGTATGTACAAAAAGTGAGCTAAAGGCTTAAAAAAAATGTTTCAAGCCTGTTTCAGTCCTTGCACTGACAGCCTAATCAGCTTGCTCCATTATTTGTTTTGCTTTCGATCTCTTTCTGTTTGAGTGCCATTAGAAGAGCTCGCTCCCAGTGTTTTTTGCCTTTTGCTGTTAAATGCTGGAGGTAGGTAGTGCTGGTGGCAGGCTGGGGTCTCTCTGAGCTGCTCTGTCAGGGCAACAGAGTCCTCCAGCAGGAGCTGTGAAACCTAATTTATCCGCAGAGACAAGAAGATCATAGAGCACAATTCTTCCTGTGACCTCTCGGTAAATAATGAATGGCAGAGCCCTGCCTTTTTGGAATCGCTTAATTGAGGCTGACAACTCTTTGTTGTACTACAGGATCTAGCTTGTCAGGAGAATTCTAACTTATTTATGAATATTTCATTAACCTCTAAAGACTGGCTGTATAAAATCGAGCTCCTGCCAGGCCCTGTCCTGTTGATGGTGTATGCAGTGCTAATGTCACCCACGGCACATCTATTACAGCTTCCCTTCCCCTCAGAGCTGAGCTTCGGAGCTTATTGTTGGTGGCAGCAGGAACATGTTCACCAAAGGTTAAAATGCCAGGTTTCTGCTTTGGCACCAGGACTGAACATGCGGTATTTGAGAGGGAATTGACTTTTTGCTTTTTGTTCCCTGATTGCTTGCTGGCAACTGAGGGAAACCACAGGCATAGTCCCAATAGGCCAAAATGGGCAGAGTGATCTTGGCAGGCCCTATAACCTTCACTATTTTGCCCAAGGAGGGAGATTTCCCACTTTTTACACATTAAAAACCCACCGCATGTTGTGGCAGAAGGTCCACACGAAGGGTCATCGAGCTGGAAAACCAAGAGTGCTCTTCCATCTCCTCGTCGTAGTGCGTTCTCCAGGAAGGGTTTGGGGAACCAGCCTCCTTAAGCATCCGCCGCTTTCTTGAGGGCATCTGGAGGGTTCTGTTGAGTGAGCTGCCGCTTTCCCATGGCACTGGCCGTGTCCCCATCCCTGGGGATGCACAAAACACCCCGAGCATGAAGCCCTGGTGCGCCCCGCTCACCTTTCTCTGCAGGGACGTGCCGGCAAGCCGTGCTCCCGGCTGCGGTGAGCTGCCAGGCGGGGACGGAGTCGTTCTTAAAAGCGCCTTGACGTGGGCTGGGGGCTGTTCCTGGGAGCTGGAACAAGAGGATTACGTTCGCTGTTTCAAGTCCAGCACTCAGTGAAGGCTCCTTTGTTCTCTTACAGTATTCAGCAGAGATTGATTCCACTGTATTTAGGTTAGGAGATGAAGGAACAAAAATGGATGTTAGGTTCCTCTTTCCTTTTCCTCTTTGATCTTCTTCCCAGGTGGTCGCTTGAAATGCATAGGTTCTTCTGTGACTGCTCATTATGTGATGATTTTTCAACAAGAAAACTGATGGGGGGGAGGGAGAGGTGGGATTACAAGCTACCATTTCATGAGAATTTGTTGACTGAATGCTCCAGAAACTGCTCAAAGGTATATTTTCAGGAAACAAGCTGTATTCAGAGTTTGCACGGAGGAGGTACAACGTCTTTGCAGGCTTATTTGGTGCTCTGCTACCGAATTATCGTGGTTAGACTTGCTTCTAGCAAAAGTGCCTACTTCTGTGGGAAAGAAGTGACCAGAGCCACGTTTGCCCCAAGAACAGCCAGCTTCATTGCACCGCTGCCACGGCTGCACGCAGAGAGGTTGCAGCACGTCGAGTGCTGAACCTTGACAGGTTCCCTAGGACTTGTGCTGTGTTTTGCTCTTCTAACCAGGAGTAACGGGTAGGAGGTGTCAGCCGTTTAAGGCTAATTACTCCGGAGCTTCCTTCTCTCGGTGGACACCAGCTGTTTTGCTGTCCCCGGTGGGAGGAGCTTTCGGTAGTAATTAAAGGAAACAGTCAGCTGCAGGCTGGGGAACGTGGTGGAGCGAGGCTGATAACGGCGGAGAGGCTCTGAGCTGAATGAACATGGAAATTAGGCGATCCTTCTTCAGAATGAGCCGTTAGAGCGAAGAGACAGGGTTTTGAACGTGGAGCTGTCAAGGATGTTCTGCTGGTGCGCGGCGGCGGCGAGGTGTCGTAGCGGTGCCTGGGGAGGAGGGCTTGGGAGCTGCAGCAGGGCAGAGAGGGGCAGATTCCACGTTTGTTCCTTCTTCTGGAACAGAGAGTTGAAATCTGTAATTACACTTGAATAAACTCATGGGTTTAACTCAACATCTCCACTCCGCTCAGGACATTTGCTCCTCTTCCCCTCAAAGCATCTGGTTTCATTCATATTGATCTCTGAGCCAGCTTCCATCCTCCTGAAATGTCTGCTAATGCTTATTTCCAAACTGCCACATCTCTCAGGCGTATGGTTTCACTTTTAGGTAGCCTTGCGTGGAGCAACGAGCTGGACTCAGTGATCCTAGTGGGTCCCTTCCAGCCCGGGATATTCTGTGATTGTATTTTGCAACCAAGTACAGGAAAGAGAGAAATAGAGCATGAAGTGGGGAATGAAGCTCAAGAAGACAAAACTGTCAAAACCGTAGTAAGTTGGCACCCATGTGATGAACATGGATGACGTGCTGTTGACATGCAGTGGATTGGTGGGTGAAGCACCTCCAATTAGACATTGTTGCTCATCAACAACAACCCGATGAGCGCAGCACCTGCCGGGCTCTGCGGTTCTGCTGGGGCCAGGTCCAAGGCAGGGTGCGGCGATGGGCAAAGGGAGGTGGGTGGGCGCAGGGTTGGCAGCTCTGGGGTGTGCTGAGAGTTAAGCAGGGGCAGGGCCCTAGGTAAAGGCAATTTGGGAAGGCTGTGGGGCACGAGAGGCTCAGCTCGCTGCGTGGGCTGTGCTGGGAAGGCTGAGGTTTGGGGGCACAACGTGGTGATGCTTCCTTCACGCAGACAGCGGGGTGTGCAGCTCAGGCTCCTGACCGATGCTGATCATACGTGAGCATGGAAAGTTTGGGACCACCGTGGCGTTGGCCTTATTTTGCATAACAGAAGCTGTTCCCTGTGGCACACCATAACTGTGCGGTTACATACGGAAACCTTAGGATAACTCATTATTAACCGCGTATCTGTGCATCCGTCCTCTGCAGCTGGTACGGGCAGAGCCGTGTTCCTTTGCAGCAGGGCTCATTGTGGCTCGCTGAAGCTGCTTGGAGTTTCACCAAGTTGCGCTTGTGCAGCACAATGTAGAGGGGAGGTGTTTGAAGGAAAGCTGTGGGCTGCCTGCAGATTGGGAATCAGAGGGGAGAGAGGTGAAAGCTCGTTAGGGCTCCCTTGGGCTAGATGAATTAGTTAATGACTATGCTGTGCTTTGAAAATGCAAATGCTGTGTCAGAGCTAAGTCTGATTATAATAATCAATCTTCCTTTTGAGAGGGTGCTGGAGATGGGGGGGGTGGGGGAAGAGAGGGAAGAGACTGGGCCTGAATTTTTAGATCCGAGCTTCTCCGCTGTCCTTAAGGAAACCTGCTGCTGCTGCCGGAGCGCTCGCAGAACCGCCGAGAGGCAAAGGTGAATTTGGGAGGAACGCTCCTTGCAGGCGCTGGTGGCTCCTTGGCAGGCTCAAGTTAATTTTGTAATTTCGTTGCTTATGATTGTCCTGGCTGGTAAGGGAGGCGTTGGCGCCTGCTCGTGTGTGCGAGCTACCCCTGCTAATAGCAAAGACAGAAACTGCTTCATAAGCAGGATCCTCAGGGGATGGCGAGAGAGGAGGGTGGCTGCTGCAGACGTCCAGCAGTGACAGCTCCTTCTCCCTTGGCACTTTATTCGTTTGTAGCAAGCGTTCCCAGTAATTACGCCTCTTAATTTAGGAGAGTGAGTGGGAGAAAGGAATATAAATTTGTGTATTAACTTTAGAGATTGGAAATAGGGCAAGCGAACCTTCTCTCTGGGAGATTATATTTGGAAATGAAATGGAATGACATTCAGTATAAACTTGAAAAATTGCTCTCTTTTTACTGCAACAGGAGGAGAAAAAACACAATCCAGACTCTATTGGAGAGAAGCAGAAGTCAGCATATGTCCATTTCCCAGTTTGTGTGTATCAACAATAATATATATGCATGAGTACGTTTTTAAGAAACTGTTTGCTGGAAGCTTCCTCCTAGCCCCGTCTCCTCAGTGATAAAAGCACGCCGGGTTTGTTACAGATTGGGTCACCCATAGAGAGTGGCAGCTCTCAGCTAGCTAGCCTTTGTCTTTAAAGAGGAAAAAATATATTTATTATTTTGGTTCAACCAAGTGGGAAATGGGTGGTTCTAAAATACTTTTTACTGAATATCTGATTTTCTTCGGTTTTATTGCTTTTGTTCTACAATAGCATCAAGGATTCATTTCCCTAAGAAAACGCACCAGCTAATCCTGGGCTGCTTAGCCTGTTTCTAAATGACAAGCAATATTTTGCTTTGCAAGTGTTGTCCTATTTCTTTGAAGAAGAGTTAGGTTAAAGAAGAAAAAGGCGCATTTCATTAAGAAATGTGGTGAGGCTTCATTCCCCCCACGTGTGCTTCTCTGCAGGTGTTACAAGGGAGCAGCCCTTCAGCCTGCGGTGGGCTGGGTGCAGCGAAGAGGTGGGACTGCCTTTTCTGGGCAGAATGATCGATGGAAGTGCTCAGCGTGCCATTTTACTACCTCGTAGTATTGCTGGACGCTGAAATTAAGCTCAGTGGTGTTTATGTATGTTGGATTTCTGTACTGACACCGTTATTTGTAAGTTTGTGGACATCAGGAGGTCACCAGGCTTGTCGTACTTGCCTGTGGGAAGAGAGGTAAACAAGATCCTTAGTCACTGCTGCATCCTTTGGAGAGACGCACAAACAGCATCGCTGGAGTAACTGGCATATCGAGCGCCAGGGGAACGGTAGTGTGCCTCTTTTCAAACCTCAGCGTATGGGGTCACACTCAGGGTCCTATTTCTCTGTTCTAGTCTATTTTAGCACACGCTCTTTCCAGATCTGCTTGGTTTTCATACGCTTAAATATTTATGTATTTAAATAGCTTCTTAAATTGTGTTGAGACTTGTAGTCAAACACAACCTCTCAATTCACCTTTCCACGGTGGCTCCATGCAATTCAGTTCCTATTTATCTCTGCTTTTTAAAATCAGCTCTTTTGCTGAGGAAGGCCTTTCAAAGGACGTTGCATCAGCCCATTGTTAACTAAACCTTTAGACATTTATAATAGATTCAGCATTTCCTGCTTTTTACAGTTCCAAGACTGCTGAATGATGTGCAGACACACTTCATCAGGATAAGATTGCTGTATCAGCCCCTCACTAAAATTCACTCATTATTCAAGTAATAGCTATATGTTTCCAGCATGTGTTCTATGAAATACGTGTACATGATGTGGAAAAACAGAACCGTCCCTTTTCTCAACATGCAAAGTTGAAGTACTTCAGACTGAGACCTTTTTGAATCTCACTACCTAAAATGAGGCACCTGAACAGAGAGCTGGTCATTATTTTGGGCAGTATGGTCCGATTTGCACAAGTCTGGAAATGCGGTTTACAAGGGTGACTGGTTTAATTTAGAAAGTTAAGTCTATAATAAATCCCATTTTGAAGATGGGTGTAGAGAGTGGGTGAGCAGGATGCTTTGGAAATGCTTGTCTTCAGGAACTGCTGGAATCAAGGGGGAGGAACAGTGGGTCTGTGGCGTTGCAGAGACTCAGAGCACTTGCTTAGGAGGGGACAAATAGGGGTCAGAAATGACAAATGCCAGAAATACACCAAGAAAATCTGATGTCTAAAATAAGGCTCCGTTTCTTCTAGCTGTCAGGAGATGAATTTATAATTTTATATTTCTCCTGTCATCTCAAAGGTCTTTAAATAATTCGTACAGAAGAGAAAACCAGAGAGGAACACATTTTTTACGCTGCTGTGGGTGTTCGCTATGTCATTAACACTTGGAGGAGAACCACCATCTTGAAATCCTGTCCAGGCAGGTTTCAAAGTAAGGCTGAAACAAGAAGGATATTTCATTTAATTAAATACCAGATGAAAATCCACGTTATTCTTTCCTCTCCTTCTTGGATTGTAAATAGTAATGACAGTATTTACTTGGGAAAAAGTGTTTGCATTTCACCTTTTGGACTGTTCGTGTATGTGGTCATTCGGAAATTATTCAATATGCTAGATGTGCCCTGATCATTTTTGATTGGCAGCAATGAAGCTGAACTGAAATCCATGTTTATGAAGTGAAAGAGCAGAAGAGGTTCTGGATAAATGGGATCAATTCAGGTTGAGAGCAAGAGGCTCCAGTGTATTCTGAAAAGAGAACATTGCATAGTCAAAATGTTAAGTACCTGTTTATGTGTTTTATTCACGAGTCATGGGCTCTGACACTACTCATTATTCTGCCCTTTCCAGTGTCATAAAAACCTTGGATGACTTAAAAAAAAAAAAAAAGGGGGGGGGGGGAGCTTGGCTTCTTTTCAGGTTGCTAATATATTCTGAATAGTGGGGCTATCACTGGGGGGCTGATCATGGAAGATGTTAACCCCGAGGCTCCTGCAAGAGTTGTAGGTCCCTCTAGTGCAGTTTTCAGAATAAGAGATGCGATGTGGTATTAGGGGACGTGTTCTCCCTCATGCTGGTTAAAAAAGCCAGATCAACATAAAAGGGAGCTGGAGGATCGGAGCCCAACCTAGGTCGTTTGGTACTGAATGGGGGAATAGAGCACCTAGCGGTAATTTAAGCAGCCTCTTTCCCTACTGGGTAATGGATTCTACTGGCTTAATGTATTCAAAATAATAAAAGTTTAGCTCAGCCAGTTACGTAAAATTGTTGATAAAAACTGGAAGAGTTTAGACAGGGATGTTGAGTTAGTCCAAAAAGCGGAAAATGCCCGCTGAAGGCAGTAGCTGGTAAACAAGTGAGACTGGGACTAGAAATTAATTGAGCATAAGGAATGTGTTGGGAATTAGGCAGAATAAATAAGAAACTGTTCCATTCTGTATCTTTTCTTGAGGCCGTTCTTTGCCACTGATACCAAGAGGACAAGTGAACAGAGAGGGACAAACTTTGCCACCGCAGTGAGTGATTTCATGTTCATTGCCTGGTCCTAAGAGCTATCCTGGGAGGCTGTGTCATAGGGATGGTCTTGGTAACATCCCCAACATCCCCACGCCTCTTAGATTTGCACAAAGTGCTGAAAATCATGTAGAGTATGGGTTTGTACTTCTCTGGTACTGCCTTCCTGTCGCTTATTTTCCTTGGTCAGTTCTGCTGCCTTTTTCCTTTGCTTTCTGTCTTGACCACATCACGGGCAGCACTGGGAATGTCCCGCCGGAGGAGGTGGCAGCGGCTCACACAGCACCAGGCTGGGGCAAGTGTGTCGGGTCTGCCCAGAGACTGGTGAGAACATGCCCTGCTGGGGTTGTCCCGTAGGTGAAACTGCAAGCAAGAAGCAGGTTTTATCAATGGATTCCTTTTTTTTTTTTTTTTTGCTTTTCTTGCTGTTTTCTTCGTTCTTATTCTGTGAGGACCTTTTTGCTTGCACTGGGCTGCCTTCAGAAAAGCAGAATTGGATCCCAACAATAAGCTGCTTCAGCTTATCTCAACTTTCTTTTTGCCCTGAAAAAGACATAAATAACATTTTTAATATCCTCTGTGAGATTGGCAGGCAGGGATGTTTTCATTGCTGAAACCCTAATAATTAAAAAAAGCAAGCAACATTTTTTTCAATGAAATATTTAATACCTTAACTGTTTTACTTTCTTTATTTTTCATAAAAGGTTAATGAGATTTTAATGGCAATAATTTGCTATGACATGACGTTGTGCCTTGGTCTGAACTTGAAACTCTCCGGTAGTTTTAATCACAGTTCAGGGAAGCAGGTTTGTGTCAATGCTGAACCACCCCAGCTGGTTTGTTCCATGAAGTTCACACCGTGCCCTCCTCTCTCTTCTCACTTCAGGGACATCAGATTTACAGTCCAGGTAGTTTTGGCACATGAAAATTGGGAAGACGCAGAAATGTCTTAAAATGCCATGACAGACCCTGTGCCCTTCCCTCCTCATTCTCCTGAACTGCTTGTTCTTAGAAACCCAGCAGAATCTCATCATGCCACTACTGGCACTAATTTGTCACTGCTGAATCTCAAGCAAGACGTGCTCTGATGCTTTTCACTGCAGCGCTCACTTCAGCATGCGTGCATTCGCTCTCCCATCTCCCTTTCCCATTACACACTCCGTTTTTCCCTTTCTATGAGACCCCAGATCACAGCAGCACATTACAGGCCCCGTCCCCTCCGTTCCCCGTTCTCTCCCAGGAAGGCAGCAGTGATTTATCTGCTCACGTCGGAGCGCAGGTGGTGGTTGCACTCAAGGCTGAGCCCGCTTAGCCTGTGATAAATAACATATTTACCAGCCTCTCCATCCTCAAATGCCATCCACACGCAGTCAGGAAAGCAGCACAGAACTGGAATAGCAAACACATCCAGCCTTCAGCAGACGTGGGAACCAAGAGATGTGATGAATGTTTTCCTCCTAGAAGTAGGTTGGAATTGAAGCATGTTCCTCATCCCAGTACCTTTTATTCACAGTTCTGGAATTATCTGGAGCGCTTGCGTTATCCCCAGCCGTCTGTGATGGGCTGAGCTGGGAGAGATAAGCTCAGTAATCAGAAAATGGAGGGAAGCATTTCTGGCTGTGATAATCTTATCAGGCAGCTAATATACATTAACATTTGTACAGCCTGATGATGCAGGTGGGCCTTTGCTTATTTTTTTCTTCCTGGATGCCTTTTGACAAGCAGAGGGAGAATGCAGGGCTTTGGGGTGCCAGAGAGAAATTTGGCTAAAACCTTTTCTCTGCCCTCCCTCTTCTGCTCTGTCGCTATGCTGTCAGGAAGAGGAGGAGAATAATGCAACCCTGCCTTTTCTGTCCTTTCCTGCTAACAATGCTGCCATGTTCTGTCTGTCTTTTCTGGTAAACATGGAAGGGCAAAAAGACAGTATGTCAAAATCTCAGTTCTGGCACAGCACCATGACTGCACGTGTCAATATGCTTCTCTTCCTCGGCAAATGGGAATTTCTGCCAGCTTGCTGCCTTTGCACAAAGTTTGCCTTTCCGATGTGATTTTTCTCAACCAATCAGTGTTGAAAGGAATGGTATATTGATGGATTAATTCTCTGATACTGAGCTGTCTGTGGTCATAAGTTTTGCATCTGTAATTAGGGCTGGATTGTCCGTAGATTTATTAGAGGAATTAGTCATCAGCTGCAAGAGGCAGATGACAAGGAAGTCCAAAATCTGAAGGATGAGTGAGAAAGAGGTCTAAGCTGGGAGAAGGTGCTGGAATAGAAGTTCCATATATGCTAAGTAATTTCTCTGCTTAGAATTCATAATAAATTGCTTTCTGAGAGGTTTAGAAACTAGTGACATATGTTGTTTATTCATCTGTGCATTGTCTTGATAGCTGAATTAGGAGTGCAGATTTCCGTAAGTCAGGGGACCTGAGAATGGTTGAGTCTGGGTAAGAAGTTCTCATGTCTGTTGAGTTTTGGAGTATTTTCTTGTGAGTTCCTCCCAAAACAAGGCCAGAGGCAGAAGGTATTACTGTTTATCGTTTCTGTGTTCCACCAGATCTACCTGAGCAGCTTGAGCTAGAAATGTATATTCGAAAGTGTTGGAAATATTCCCCAGTGTTTTCGATTCAGTGTGTGTGTGTCAGAGTCGTCCTGGACAAGACAGCATAATTCTGCGGTTCATTTTTTTATGGGAGGAATTGGTGCTAAATGAGGTTGAACTGTCAATACTTAATCTCAGTTACCAGAGAGCTCCTAATACCACACAAATAATTCTCTGCATCTAATTATCCGTGAGAGATGGGTTGGGGAAATCTCCAACGAAGAAACAGAAGCTTTGCTTAGAAAACAACTTTTTGTGCCTCATCTGCTTTGGAGAAAATGTTGGGGAAGGCAAAAGGGAGTGCAGAGGGAAGCAGGATTAACTGAGGTTTTGGCATTCATCTCATGAAGTTGTGCTACACGTCGGTATCCTGAGAGGGGTCTGACCTGTGCAAGGTGTCCTGATTCCTTCCTCCAGCAGAGGAATGCTGTTATCATGTCTCTGATCCCGTTCATTAATATTGGAGGAACTCATGTCTTTTCTCTTCTGCAGCTGGAGGTGGAGATGAAGGTCCTGAAGTCTCAAGAGTGCGCAGCTGAGCAAAGTACTTCCATCACCAAGGAGGAGATTGACTCACTCAGGTAGGCAAGGCTAGGAAGATTTTACTGTTTTCAGTGGAACTAATGAGAAGTTCTAGCTGTTCTCCCTGTCTGCTATGGATATTGCCATCTTATGGTGGAGCACCAGATACAGGATGTCATCGTGCTACAGTACCTGAAAAAGTATATGCATATAGACTGCCTGTACACACAGGCTGCCTGCTATTCAGGGACCAGCAAGGTAACATTGATCAGAACATGTTTTCCTTGTATTTCTGTAGTAGTATTTCTTTTCCTAAGCACGCTTTTTACTTTCTGAATAGCTTTTATGGATGTAAGAAATCCGTGAAGCATTAACAGAAAGCCTCAGCCCCTGATCTTTTCTGCATTTAGATACTTTATAGGCTTTTTTACCTTTTAGGAGGGTGCGGACTCTTTTCTTTTAATCTATTTGGGGTCTCTTGCACTCAAGTAATTCATGAGACTGGTTCCTGCATCACTATTCCCCCTATTGAGTTCCTTCCCTGTGGAAACAGCATTGCTGTTTGTTTATTTTGACTGAATCTGGACTGTAAATATAGGATCTGTTGGCGTGTGTGTGAAGAGGTTTAGAATCGAGCTTTTGTAATACTGATGTGCATGTAGCACTGGAGATAAAAAGAGGGATGTTTCCCCTAGTGCATTGCTGCAGATGGCAGAGGGGTACCTGTTGTGATTCAGTGAAAGAGAAGTTACAAAACGGCGTTCCAGCAGAGGATACGTGAGCATTTACAAAAGCTACGGTGAAGCTAGACAACCTTTCCATGTATTTATTAAAGCATTTACAGCTTCCATTCCAAAGCAGGTGACAATAAATACTGAGCATGGAAAAGTTCATCTGTTTCTGAATGTTTAATAAAGTTCCTTTTATTTAAGCTGAGCAAATCAGATCTTGACAGGCTGAGTTTTTTATTCTCGGCTGATGTAAGACTTTGGCTGGAGTTTCTCTTCTTAATTCTTTTATATTTTCAGCTCCATCACTATAAAGTGTTACTGCCTCTTAGGACTGAAAGCGAGATTTTTGCAGCAAGTGGAATCTTGCAGAAAGCAGAAATTACTGGCCCGTGTGTTATGACTTTGCTCTTGTGCCTTGCCTCTGGAGCTTGTTTTACGTCTTTGAAAGCCCAGTTCCATAGCAGAGGGAAGGTGTTTGAAAATAACACATGTTCAGCTAAGCTATTCCAATAAGTTTTAGGGCTATAAACCTAATCATAGGGACTCACTCCTGGAGTATAGTTCCCTCAGGGTGGTGTAATAGTTCTGAAGACCCAAGGCATACATCTCCCTTTTTTTATTCTATCGTGTGTTTGAGTTCTGGTAGAGGATAATATGCTATGGCTTCCCTTTTTTTTGGGGAGGTTAAACCTGGCTCCATCTGCTTTTGCTTGTTGTGGATGTTTGACCTGAGCTCATTCAGGCTTTTCCTTTGCTGAGGCGCAGCAGACCCTCTGAAACCTGCTGTTTATGCTGCTGCAGGAGTATTCAGCACCTCCTCAGCACCACTAAACCCGTCACTCCTGATTAATATTATGCCTCTCTATCAGTAAAGCCAGCATCCTGTTTGCTGTCTTCTGGGAGCTGAAGGTTTTCAGAATATTTCTGCAGCAGCTCCTTGGTCTGTCCCTCCCCGGGCTGGTGTGGGCTGCAGCACCCTTTCATGCAGGGAGACGTTCGGTGTCTATTTTCACCTCCGAGACACATCATTCAGCGTTTATCTTCACTGAACAGCATTTGCCATCTATTACTGAGTAGCTGCAGGGACAGAGCGTGCAGGGGGAAACAGCCGAGTTGCCACAAAGTCTGGGACCACTGCATATTGCAGGAGGCTCTTGGCAGTGAGGGTAGAGATGTCTGGCTTTGTCCTGAGTTAAAATCTATTTCCCAGGCAAGGGCAAGAGGAACTGACAAGTACCTGCTTGTTACAGACTTGTGGTGTTAGGTTCTGCTTATGGTAGCCCTAAAGCCCTCTAGATAATGTTTCTCTCTGTCCTTTTGGTTTTAAAAGAATTTCTTTGATACTAATCTCATCTCTCTCCTCCTTTCACGAAATTGTGTCAAAGCCTCCACACAAAGTATGACAGAAATGCAGGCCTGTTCCTTGTAAAGCCGTTAATGGTGTGGAGCTGCACTCCAGTCCTGAGCCGCACACTGAAGGCTATTTAATCAAAGAGGCTGAGCTTCTGGAATCGTTTCACACTGATATTTTGTCTTTCCTTTCCCATTTCAGTACCGCATGCCTCAGGGGCCGTGGGTGCACAGAAACCACAGTCCCCGGATCTAATTCCGGGCTGTTTTTTTCTGTTGCTTTTTACTGAACCACTTTTAGTTGTTACGGTAGACTGGCTGATTTAAATACTTGTCCCAAGCCTTGATGCTAGTCATTTAGCTACAAAGCTGCTCTAAAAAGCGTGCATTTGTTTGTTTTTAATCACCCTTGTCAGTGCTCAGCTCTTGGTTTCTAGCAGTAAATGACTGAGAAAGTGTTCTCTTTTAGCTGGAGCTGTCTGTGCTCAGAGGCTAGTAAGCCAGCGCTTGCTCATTTTTCCGTGTGTTGGCTACTCTTGCTGCTTCAGGTCTCTTTTCAAACTCTCAAACACTCCATCCAGTAGCACGCATGCTTCTCTGCAGTCAGAATCAAGTCTGAATAAAGCGTTTTTTTATGGTTCTAGACTTCAGCAGTCAAAGGGTATGGTTCAGCCTTATTTTGTGCTTTCTGGCATTTTCTGTGCACTGGACGTGAACCTGGGCCAAGCTCACTCTTTGCAGAAGAGGCTCCTAGTCAAAGCAACACGTGATAACTCAGGGGGATAACTCTCCCCCTGTGTTTGGTGTTCAGGAATAATTCTCTGTGGTCCATGGCAGAACCCTCCACGTGTCACGGCTGGATGCACCCTCTCCATGCAGCAGGACTGGGTAGCTGTGAGGAAAGAACAGGAGGAGTTTTGGAAGAGAAGAGCGATCAGTATGCAGAGGATTGGATCTGCTGCGCTTGCCCTCCTGCTGTGTCATCACAGGCCTCAAGTGTTTACTGGATTTTACATAGCTGCTAAGGAGGAGCTAGCAACACGAGCTCCATCCTTCCTCCTTCCAGCTACAGACTGCAGCCAGCAATTAATTCTGGCAGAAAACAGGGGGAAGAAGAGTATAAACTTTACAATTTGGAAAGTGGGGAAAGAAATCCCGCAGATTATGATGGAGCTATTTTCATTTCTGCAATCTGTGGTCTTTGAAATCCCATTAGCAAAAGTACGATGCGTCTGGTCTGAGCCCAAGCACTCCAGTTAGCTGCTGTCATGAAGGAATGTGAAAAACAGAGGAAATCCAGTAGAAGCCAGCAAGAGGAGTCTGCTGAACAGGAATGGACCGTGAGCCTCCAGGCATTTCCATATACACCCTGTGGTTAGGAGCTAACTTCTGAAAACAAAAGCAGGAGACATATAAAGTGAAAAAAAATCCATATTAATCGTTTGAATCTGTATTCATCTCCTGCGAGTGAATGAGAGCCTTTAAAAATATACTTTTGTCTCATTTTTCTTTAGTATGGAAAGTAAATTTTCAGCAAGAGACTTGAAAGAGTTCATCAGTTTTTCCTCCTCCTCTTGAGAACAAAGTGCTCTTTCGTCAGACCTTTTATAACTTTAAATGTGAAACTCTCTCCCAGCACCATCGTTTCTGAAGAGACAATAAAAGCTGGTGCTAGCACTGTCATTTCTCACACTTCTTGCAGCTCCCTCTGAAATCACATTTGTTTATATTCTGCAGATGTTATGAAAAGAAAAAGTGGTCAAACTCTCGAGTTCATGTACTGTGGGATATAGCGGAGCAGAGAGCATTTAAGCATTAACACCTTTTAGAGGGAAGGTGATAGCTGTGCAGAAACTAATATTTCAGAACCTATAAATAAAAGAAATCTATTAGAAAAAAAAAAGAAACTTCTCTGAAGACTTAAGTGGCAACAGCTGAAGGACCTTTTCAGCTGGAACAAATCTGAACTTTTTCTCTCTGCTGTCAAACTACAACCCCAGTAAATCCTAAATGTTTTCTGTGGATTTAGTGACTGGGTAGAGTTACAGTAATTCAAAAGAAATTCATGTCCTTGCCAATGCCTATTAGTCACACTTGCTGGAATTCTGTCTGCTCTGCTCCTAACACCATCTCAATGCCATCTGGATCCCTTAATAGCGTCTTCCCAACACATACATTTTCTGCTCCATTCAGTAGTTTCTTGTTCAGCAGTAGCATTTCCACATGGCCATGTCCTCTTCCCAGATGGGGCCTCTGCGAGACACGTCCTCATTGGCGATACCCATGCTATTCTACAGGCATTCGGGTACCACATCTGCAGACATTAAAAACAAAGAAAGAAGCTAGAGAAGTGATGGTGGCCAGTTGGCACTGTTCAAACACCTGGATTGAAAGGGACTTTTGGAAGTGCCTAGATGCTAATGAAAAATTGTAAAGATTATCCCCTTCTTTTTATTTTCTGCTTCTTCCTTCTGAAAAGCAAGCAGCCTGGCATTTGCTGTCCAGCAGCTATTGCTTACCTCTGAAACACTTCTTAGACAGACTGAACACACATGGTGTGATGTCTCCTGATCCTCACAAATGTCATATCAGTAGACCTGAAGCTGCAGGTTTGTGTTTTTTCTGTGTGTGTTCCATCTTCTAACGTGGGACAGTGAAACATGCAGTGGAGGCAACATAAACCTCAATTTTGGGAAGTGGGAAAATCTGCAAGTCTGAGTAGATGACAATTTATCTTTGTTCTTGCGCTAAACTTGATCTTGCAAAAGGCTGCAGAGATGGCTGTCTTTGGAGCCTTTACCCCTGGGTTAAGTTGTCTGCATCTCATGCAGGAAAAGTCTCCCAGAAATGCGAAGAGTTCTTTTTCACAGTTTAAATATTTTCATGTTTTCAAACCCCTGTATGGAGAATAAGTCGGTAAATTTTCCAGAAATTGATCTGAATAATTTTCCCTGTATCGTTAAAGTTGAGAACGGTGACAGTATTTTAGAAAGTAACTGATGTTTCTTCCTTCCTTATGCCACAAGGCTGCTTTTAAAATGAGTACACGCATTCATTCTGGGCCAGCCATTAAGTTGATAGATGGCTGTGCTGTACCCAGATGTTGCTGTACTCTGTTTTTTGTTGTTCTCACGTGAACGTGTCGTTGATTGTTCTCCTTACCAGAAAGTAACTCCCCTATGTAACAAGTTGAGGCATGCAAATTGATGATAAAATAGCATCACATATTTCGCTGCAGATGTCCCTGGACAGAGAGTGTGCAAGGTGCATGCAGACTAAGGCTGCCTTTATAGATGCTGGAGCATCATTCAGAAGCAGTATGCAGTTGGCCCTGTACCTGAATTTACTTAAATGAAAAACTCAAGTGTGAAGCAAGTAAATATTTTTCAATATTTGACTGCCGTATCTTAACCAGCAGCTGCAAATGCTTTGCTGTGTTTATATATAGATAGGATTTCCCTTGCTTCTCTTTCTTTGCCACTGGGGAGTGTTCCCGAGGGCTGTAAAGCAAAGATAGAATAGCACAAACTGTTTCCTAATGGCTCTTAATGCTATCCCACTGGAGATCCAGGACACTTAACGGCGTTAAAAATAGGTTAGAAGAGGGCTAAGCAGTGAAAGCACAAGTGAGTCCTAAAAAGCTCCCTGGTACAAAGAGGTTACAGCAGTGTTCCTGGACCTCTGCGCAGAGGAAGCAGCAAGCTTTCTCTCTGAACGAGTGGCGTGGAGGCAGTGCGGGGGTCCCTCCCGTCTGAGGCAGCCTCGTCTGCCAACCCCGAGGCCACCGGCCATGAAGTACGTGCTCTGGGGATGGCTGCTGCAGGCTGCCAGTGCCCCACACTCCAAAACGGCTGGTGCCTGGGTGAGAAACGGAGGGCAGGAACAAAATTAAATCTTAAAACTGCAGGGAAGTACCATGAAAATGTAATGACTTTAGCCTCCCCTCGTTACGGCCTGCTTGTCCCTCAGCTCTTCTCCAAGTGTTTTCTGGTGACCACTGTGAATGATTTCAGAGAGCACATCGGAGGCCTGAGCTCAAACATCTGTCCAGAGAAGTTTTGTAGGCGATAACAGCAACATTGCAGCTTATCTGAGAGCCTAAATGGGCAGAAATTTGCTCTAAATTAAAATCCAGCTTGTCAAGTATGGAGAAAGGACTGATGAGAGTCCTGTGTCTGGCTCTGACCTTTCAGGAGCTGTTGTGCTCATCTTCCTCAGAAAAAAGCGTTGCTGTTCTCGTGGCCTGCTTTGCAAGCCATTTAGAAACACGCCATTAAAAGCATTAATTCCATTTTGAATTTCCATTTTTTCTGACCTTTTCAGTCTCCTGCTTCTTCAGCATCCTCCATCCCTGCAAACTTTGTGTCTCTTCTGGAAATTATTGATGATCTTTTTTAATGGCCTAGACAATGCTAAAAGCCACTCGTCTGAGAAGCTTCCAAAAGGGAAAAAAGATGTTACTTAATAATATCTGAACATTACCAGCAGGGGTCAGGCTTACAAATAATTTAAGTAATTCAAGCTGCATATTTGTAAAGGAGACATTTCTGTGCTGAACATGTTGTAGATCAGCCAGCTTCTGTGGAAAAGTTTGTAGCTTTTCCCTCACTTGCCTGGTTAATAGGAGAGACGACTTCTCACTTGTACCTGAAACTTCTGTTGTATAATTCCTGGATATTGGCAGATGGGCATGTTGTTTATTGTCACAGTGCAAGGATTTTCAACTTAATTTAGATCATTTAAAAGTGTGTGTTATCAAGCAAGATAATTAATTTTTAAAAACTATTCTGGTAAAGAATCCTCCAAAAACTGGATGCAAAGATCGATGTTAATATGTATTAGTTGCGCAGTTAATCGCAAGAAGTTAAAATGAGAAAGGTGAGGTTCTCAAGCAGTGTTAAGGTTTTTGTACTCTGTACTTAAATGCAAGCAAAAATGTTATATTGAACTTTTTATAATAATTTCTCCTGCATAACAAGTTTGATAGAGTTCTCTGAAGGATTCAACAATCATTTGGCTAAAGCTGATATGGTTGATATAATATGTTTGACCTTTCAAAAAGCTTTGAGCCAAAGGTCTCAAAGAGACATTACTCTGTTGGAATAAAAAAGAATGTTCTTTGTTGGATTATTAAGAATATAAAATCACAGAGGGCATCCCAGTTTACTGTCTGTATTGATGGCCAGTAGTGGATGCCCACGCAAATTGGGCGAAGCTACTGAGGGTACTTTGTCAGAAGGCTCTCCTAGATTTTACTGTATTTTCTCCAGGATTTCCTGGGCCAGAGATTATATCTTTCTGTTTTGTGAAGCTTAGTACATTTTTCTTCTATTAATTTATATCATGCAAATTTACAAGATGGAAAATCAAGGAATAAATTTTCATTTTTCACAATATAGGGGGTTTTCCACTAGGTCTTAGAATGGTTTTTATTGGGAACTTGTCCAACACAAAAAGAAGTTTGTGAGTAGTGATAGAGTTTGAGGTAATATGAAAATATACAGGTTATCAGGCTGTTAGTATTTCAGGAGAATCTTATGATGCTACTTGATAGAATAAGAGATGAAGTTTTAGATAAAAAAAATATATATAAAATCCACGGATGTATGAAAAACGTCTTTACTTTTACTTGTACAATAGTGGGCTCTAAAAGGGCTGTTATCACTCTAGAAAGAGATCTTACATTATTGTGAACATTTCTCTAAACATATCAAGGAAGTGCTCAGTGGTTAAAAAGACAAATGGAACACTAGGAATTATTAGAAAACAAGTTGAGACCAAAACAGCCTCATACTACTGAATACATCTGAGTGCTGTTTGTAATTCTAGCTCTTCCCATAGCAAAAAGTTTATATAAAACTTGAAGGACAATAAAGATGAACAGAAATATGGAAAGCCTTTGATGTGAGGAAAGACTAAATTGAAATTCTTCAGGAAATAATACAGGGAGGCTTTTAGAGTTGCACAGAGAGGGGAGCATGGTACAATTATTCACAGTTCTTCATTGCAGAACTAACAGGCGCTCAGTGAAATAATCACATGTGAAGTATAAAACAAAATGAACTAATTTTTCATACAGCACATAATTAAATTGTGGAACTTACTGCCAAGGAGCATTGTGAAGGCCAAAAGTATAAATCAGATCAAAAAGAGATTTGACACCTTCACGGAGATTTTAGCTGTTGGTGGTTATTGAACATGATGGTCTAGACTCTGTCTCTCTTCTCAGGAAGTATCTAAGTTAAATTTGCTTTATATTCAAGTTGTGTATTTTAACTATGTATTTTTGAAATTATATTTTAATCATACAAAGTTAGTTCACGCAAATAGCTAAAAGATACACCTCAGTAGCATAGCTTTGTGACATTGAATACAGGAATCATCTGCCACTGTCCATGATTTCAGTTTTTACTTGATCATTTGTAGAGAGACTGGGCAAAGACAGAGTGTTTATTATCTTTCCTTTCCTCTCTAGGCTGAAGATTGAGGAGCTAGAAGCTGAACGCAGCAAGCTGGAAGAGGAGAACAGATCTCTGGAAATGAAACTGGAGAAGCTAACTCTGCAGGTAGGAAACTTGGACGTCCAAAAAGAGTGGCTGGAGAGCCTGATACAGTCCATACAGTTCTAACAGATTTGCCAAATTGAACCTTACAACACACACGTTCATTTCCCTCGGTCTGGGCAAGGTGCTTTAGGAAGCCTGTGCAAAATGCACCGATACACCTTTATCTTTGTGTTATTGAAGTGTTTGGGTGTTGGATTCAATCACACACATCAAGTTTTTTCAATATGCTTGTCTAGAACCACCAGTTTGTGGCCTCATTAGACAGTAGTTTTCCAGTCCTGGAAGCATCAGTGCTGTTGAGAAGATGACAACACGGCAGTGCCACAAGAGCACAGACAGTCAGAGGCAGGAGGCGCGGAGTCAGGAGGATGAAGGGGTGTGCTTGTTTTGCTGTGCTACTGCAGGTGTTTTACCATTTGTTGAGGTAGCTGCTGTCCTATATGGCAAAAGGTCTTCAGTTTTTCACTCTAGCAAGATCAGTGAAGTCTCACCCTCCCTGAAGGAAGGCAAGGGAGCCCACAGCAGTCAAGTGGACTGTGTTCAGCCTGCTCTGATGTTGGTAACAACTTTCCTGTGCAGAGGAGGAGCATGGAAGTTTCTTCAAGCTTTCATAGCATTTCCTGTCTGAAAGGTGCTGGAGCAAACAAGAACCTGTGCACGTTTGTTTAATCACAGCCCATCCTGCTATGAACAGTGTTATCTCTCCCTGCTGTTCTCTCTGATATGCTGAACAGCTCTGCATTGTAGCATTTAATTCTCTTAATTTTCCTTTCTTTCTCTCTTTTTTCCCCCCATTTTTGTGTAAATTGGTTCGTGGTAAAAAAAAAAAAAAAAAAAAAACCCACCGTAGTTTTGAAATTACCCAGATTTCTGTCAGACCATTGATTTTATCCTGACACCTATTAGAGGTGGATCTTTTTTTTTTTTTTATTACCAATTCCTAGACACAGGGGAAGTGACAGCTTTGATAAAGCAAGGAGCTAAGAGCTGCTGAGCATCTCAGCTGAGCCATGTTTAGTGTGAAACCTGTCACCTGGCTCACCTTTAATTGGGTTTCAGTCATCAGGAGATGAAAGCTTTGGGCTGGTGTTTGGATGCTCAGGTCTCCAAAATACACAGCAGCAGCTTTGGTTTCAGAGCAGGTTACAACTCACTCAAGTCGTATTTAATCTGTAGTCGTTGTCTTACGGTGGCTGCTGGCTTGCCAGGGGGGCCTGACCAGAGGAATTCCCTGTTTTCTTCCTGATGCTGAGACATGCTCTGTGCTGCTCTCGAGATGCCAAAGCACCAAGTGTTGTAAGGCTCGCATTCAAAGAGGAAAGATCCAAAGGCTATAGCGTAGTCTTGCTAATTTTCTGCCTTGTGGTCATCAGCATCAGCTACCATTTGGACAGCTGAGCTTCTGCAGTATAAAAAAGTAACGTGGTGATAGGCTGGGAACAAGATGCTCTTCTCCTCGCTTGTTTTCTACTTGTATCTTAGAGGTGGCTGCCAAAAGCAGCTTCTCCAAAGGAGGAGGACTAGAGAGGAGAGCATAAATATAAGGAATATGTGAGTTGAATGCTAAAATGTCAGTATTGATCAGCGTGTGCCCACCTGAATGGTCAAGATTTTGGAACTCCTCAGAGGGCAAAACATCAGCTTGCCTGGTTTTTATTCGCTTAGCATATAAAACACCTTGACAGGCCAAGCTTGGAGTGACTTTTTTTTATACACGCTGGAAAACAGTTCCTTAGAGTGGGAACCCACTAAGTTAAGGATAAGCTTAGTAATTCACCTCTTTTATCAATGCTGAGAAAATACACTAAGGATATTATTATACGCTGAGATAAGGTCACTAAAGTGTTGCTAGTTTGATGTTATTTATTCCTCTCTTTGAAAGAAATCACTGGGAAATGATGGGTTAAATTAACTTCCCTTTATCACAAAGGGGAAAAAAAAGGCAAGACAAACTTCAGTAAAATTTTCTTGTGATTTCTGTGTATGAATAGAAAGATGATTGAAATTACAAACATGGGAAAGCATGGCATCAAATCAAATCAAAGTGTAAGAGAAAGTAGAGGGTGATGTTAAACAAGGTAGGAAGAGGCCAATTTCTGACAAGTCTTTATCTGCAGTTCCTTTTTTAAAATAAAAGCTAACTTTCTGGAACTGTGTCTACTGAATGAAAGATGCATGGGGAGGCTGTACTGAAGTTGGGAATTTGGAAGAGGCAGGATTTAGAATTAGGGCTTCGCCTGCTTGACACAGGACTGGACTGAAATCTGAATTCACAAAGCCGTGTGTGGTGAACGAAACTGAAGGGCATACAGCTAATGTTTCCTAATAAAAACCATCGAGGATTGACTGCACTGATGTGTGGAAAGGAATAAGATTTCAAAAATGTTTGCCGCCTCTCACGTCCTCCTGTAGCTCAGTACTGGCACGTGGCTTTTGCTCATCTCAGCTTTGGCTGCTGATAGCAGTAGGCACTTTGGTGTAAGATAGGCGCGTGATTCACACTCCCCGAGCTCAGTATTAGCAAATAAAGAAACAGAGCTACCGATAGCTATCTGCAGCAGCGTATATAACATCTGACATCTCTTTGTATTCCTTGCTTGTGTGGGGACAGCTTGAATTATGGCTGAAGGCGCTTTCCACCTCCACACACCCTCTCTTCCGAAACCCCTGGCTCTTGACACCTAGCTGTAGGCTGCATTGATTTTCCTTCACTGGTATAAAGACTTTAGCATGGATATTACTCACTGGTCAGGTCTTTACTGCTAATAAAAACCTCAGATTACAAAAACACGAGAAATGTTTGGACTGTAGGGAAATGACACCCTGCTGAGATGCCTCCCCCATCACCCAGGATATTATCTTAAGAATAACATCTGAACTGCGGCTCAGCAAAGGGATTCAAATAATATGTGAAAAGCGAGGGTTTAACCAGACAATTTTATCCCTTCCTCCCCACTGTCTTTCTTTTGATGAAGTAAAAAAGACTGAGTCTTTAATCTGGGAAAGAAAACGTGCTGTTACTGCTTGGTCTACGGTGGGCAGGCTTGCTGAGATTTCTGTGAAAAGTTTGGTTTGTTAGTTGTCTGAAATGATTTGGGCCATCTTCCCGAGTTGGTGGTGCAGCTTGGCCAGGAGCGAAAGAGACTGATCAAATCAGTGCTTTTTGGATAAAGTGGAAGGAAAGACTTGTGAAGAGTGTTCAATTAGCATTTCTTACTGCTAGGAGCCTCGTGTTTACAGGCAACCAAGCGGATGTGAAGTGT
Source organism: Anser cygnoides (assembly GCF_040182565.1). Taxonomy (NCBI): domain Eukaryota; kingdom Metazoa; phylum Chordata; class Aves; order Anseriformes; family Anatidae; genus Anser; species Anser cygnoides. The sequence continues at coordinate 5,443,297 of NC_089887.1, forward strand.
TCCTTATGCAAATACTACTCTCCTGCTTTTCCTGCTCTCTACTCTTTGAGCTGAAGGAGAAGAGATTCTTCAACTTCGGCTGCTTCAAGGAAGATTGATTAAAATCAGCTGCAGTTTCACTTAATTGGAACCATATGCTTGGCAAGGGAGCAGGACTAGTTAGAAGTCCTCGTAATTAGTTCACAGCTGGTTGGTGAGAAAAATGAAATTCCAGTTTGAGTTTGATAAGTGGATCTCTATAGATAAAAGTCAGGGAGATGCTTTTTTTACACTGAGATATGTTTGGGCTTGGAAATCGTCACTAGTCCCATAACCAAGCTAGCATCCTTATCCTTTTGTGCGTATACATGTATATTTAGGAGGCCAAATAGATTGAGCCATTATTTTCTTGCTAATTTTGGAGTAAAAGGAATCACCTGTGGATGCTGGCAGTGAAAGCAATCTGAGCAGGGTCCCAGGAAGCTTGAAAAGAGGACCCTGAAGACTTGCTGAGACCCTTGGTTGGGCTGTGTGAAAGGCTCAGGGCTTGGCATGGGCTCTGAGCTGATCAACTTGTGAGTGTGATGCCCATAAACGTAGTAATAACTAGTTGTCTTTAGCCTTTCTGCCGGTCACTAATGTAACAGCAACAGCCATAAAAATGCGATGTTATTCATACGTATTGAAATAATTGGTTTTGTCCGTTACCTCAGGGCTTGAAAGGAGTTGACTGGTTAGCTGCAAGTAGGGGTTCCTGTCTGAAAACCACCTTACACAGCAGGAGGGGAACATGGTTTTTACACAGTGGTTTTTAATATAGAAGCAGAATGAAATAGGAGTGTGTTTGAATGACACGCAGCAGTGTAATTTTAGGCTGTTTTTTCTACCCTGAGCACTACAGCACTGTAAGTTAGCCTGAGTGCTGTGCTGGCTCCGGTGGCTGAGCTCGCCCGTCCAGCTGGGTGTTCCTGCACAAAGTTCGGTTTTGGATGTGGTGTCAGGATGGATGAGGGTGCTCCACTCTGTGACCTCGAGTTCTCCCAAGTACGTTTCAGCTAAAACTGCTTGTGAAAATGAGAGCTCTAAGGTTTGGTCTACTTCAGGTCTACGTGGTATGGGGGACACCCATCAGAAAACATTCCCCAGCCAGAAGCTGGTATTTAGGCTAAATTTAGTTGTTGGAACTACAACCAAGGGACTGAACTCCAGTGTCCACAAAGGAACTGCCTGAGAAAAACTTACTCCACAAGAGGTACTGTGGGAGTATTTCTTCCATGCTGATATGACTTTATTCAGAGGTGTTCATTAATCCATGTGCAGTAGTTCCTTTCTAAATGTCAAACTTTACTATTGTTATCGACCATTTTACAATTTAAGATATTAATCTGGTTAAATTCAATCTTAGTTTCTTCCAGGTTTTAAATTGATTATTTTTACACAAATTAAAGCATAAACCACTTGTCGACTTCACTGCTAGTTGTGTCGTAGCTGTAATAATTTAAAGATAAGAAAAAGGTGAGTTTTGCAGGCAGTATTTTTTTTTTTTGGGTAGGAATATCTGATATAATTGCCGAAGTTAGTTACAAATAGAGTGGGTGTCTGCAGGCTCTGTCCTATTTGTCTGCTGTAGGTTATTTTAATTGGACCCATTGTGTTGGTCCCACCCATGCAAGAGGCTCGGCAAGGACAGCGGGCGGCTGCCACCTGCTTTATTTCATTTTTTTCCAGGAGTCAAACGCCCATGGACGATGATATGCTGGGACATCCAGAGTAACCTCGTGCTTCTATTTTGAGGGAGCAGCAAAAGGGTGCTGGGAGCTGTGCTCCAAGCAGTTTGTTCTGTGTTATTCCCTGTGGTGGACAAGGGAGTGTTTCCCATCTTTAAGCATTAATGACTCATTTTATACTTAGGACTTCGGCGGCCAGGCGGTAACTGGCTTGGAGTTAAGAGCCCAAGGCAAAGTTGAGGTCATTTAATAGTCTAACTGTTCATTATGTGACCAGTGAAGAATGATGAATGAATCATTTACACTGTTATAAAACTTAAAGGGACATTGTCAACCTTTCAAGGTTTCCTAATTGACCTCTCAAATGCTCATGGAGCTTCTTCATGGATCATCTTGATGCTTTCCCTTTCTGGGTTAGCCTCTGAGGCACAGCTTGCTCTCACTAAAAACCTCAGATGGTCAAGCTCAGTCCTTTTAAAAAAAAAAAAAAGAAGGAAGAAGAAGAAAGAAAGAAAAGTAAAGAAAAAAAGAATTTCCTTAAATGGATTTGGGCAAACCACTTTTGTATCTCTTCAGTCAGGTGTAGCTTTTGGTAAGGCATAGGAACAGATTTGTGTGTGCTTCCAGAGGGATTTAATTACAGGATAGAATACCTGAGAATATACAGCGGGAAACACAGTAAAAACAAGATCAGCTAAGCAGAAGAGTGCAGGTTCCGGTCTGCAAAAGAAGGTCATGGTACAAACGTACTGCCCCACCCCGCCAGTATGTTGGGTTTCATGGGAGCATCTGGAAGTGGCTGGGGTGCAGAGCAATCTGTGGTCCTTTCCACAGGCTCCTGCTGGATTTTTTCAAAAATAAACTCCTCTTTTACAGGCAGAGATTATCTTCTGAATTTAACAAACTGCACTATCTGCCCAAGTGAGCACCATCAAAGGGAGACTGCTCTGGGGGTCATTCCACAGTTTTGCTCAAAAGACCAACAAAAAACCCACGTGGTAAACATCTGTTGCCTCAGTTAAATTTGTACCTTTTGGTGCTAGTTATGGACCCGATAGCGCAAGTGTAGCACAGGCATTTTATTCACAGATTTGCATTCCTAATGCTTAGCCTCATAGCAAATGTACTTTCAGGTATTTGCGGCTACCTTTATGCTTTCAGGAGACTCCCTGTGACCTAAACGCCTCTGCTTCTCACTGTAAGCTTATAATCAGGATGTTACGGGTATCTGGCTTTGACAACTAGCAGGTATGGGATGCTTGCATGGAACATTCAAGGCATTTGAGAGCATGCATGCACCCAGATGGCTGTGACCATAGCATGGACTGGGTCAATCTCGTACCATGAGTAGCAAGAGCAGTGATAACGGGGCAGAGGCAGTAACATGCCAGTGGCTAGAGCAGCGCTGCAGAGTCACTGAGCAGGTACTCTAGTGGTTAGTATGAGCAAAAACCTGTGTTGGTTTACCTTCACTCTGTTGCTTGCACTACTTAGGTTAAGCTGCAGTCAAGCTGCTTTGCTGTGTAGGTGTCTCTAGTGTGGTAGACTGCTAAGTGTAGATGCTAAAGTGCTACCCAAATGAATCACAGGAAAAGATCTACCCCTGTAACAAGCCTGTGATTTGTGCTAGAAGAACTCTGTGATTTGGGAGAAAATATCTTGAATCTTGTGCGTGTGGATTAGGTACAGGAGAAAGTCCTAGAACTAGTATAAAACAGAAGGAGTACAACACTAGTTATATCTTTATATATATATAATACATACTTCAGCCTTGAGGAGTGCATGGCACTGAATTAGCTGAGGCTATGCAAATATTTGTACATGTAAATTCTGAAAACATTGCAGTTATTAGAATTAACAGGAATTAGAAATGTTCCTTGGGGTTGGAGAAGAGAAGCATAAACATGTCAGCAAGTTGTGGCGGTTCAAAGAGAAGCTGTTTCTTGGCCTCTGTGGCCCTGATAAATGTGACGTGCAAGTGGATGTCTAATAAAACAAGGACATGCATGGTACAGACTTGCTAATGTTTGTTAACATCAGGGACCGTGATCGCATAGATTCACATTTGTGCAGGGAAGTTTTACCAATGTGCCCTTTAAAAAAATTTTTTAAGGAATTCATACATTGAATATTAAACAACTGAAGCTCTAAATTTTACTGCCAGAGCTAACACTGTATTGTTTATTTCATGCAGCACCTTTCTCGAAGTTCTGCAGAAACTGATTAACATTTGCATAATACATATAACACAAAAATCCATAATAAATTCATTAATGTACTCCTTTTGCTATCCCTGCAAATATCAGCAGTTGTGTGGCATCACACAGCTCATTAGATGAGCAGAAGAGAGGATGGGTGAGCACTGGATTTCCTGAACAGCTCTGAAACAGGAAAAGGTCACTGCGCTAAGCCTTGCTACCTGAGCAGCAGCATGGAGAGCGCAGGGTGAGTGGGGAGAGAGCTGGGGAGGGGAAAATGGCCCCCTGGAAAAGGTCTCTGCACCCATAGGTATATGCAGCACAAACTTTATGAGATGGTGTCTATGCTAGAGTAGAAAAATGAGTGATGAGCACAAAATGTGGTTGAGGATACAGCCACACCGAGGAGGAGGTTGCTCCTAGAGTGCATGTGTTGTGTGGGGGGCAAACACCAAGAAGTTGTTGAAGTCCTGCTGCAGGACAAGAAAGCTGTTTGGAAACAAGCCTTACTTTCCGAGCAGTTATTGCAGAACAAATGGTGAGGTTTTAAAAGTTGTGTAAGATTTTACTGCGTGGTAGGAGGTTCACTAAACCAATAAATCTGGGGGTGTTCTGCGTGTGCACAGCTTTCATGGATGGAAAGCAGGGTGATGGACACAGTGCTCTGTTAGCCTTGTATTGAAGAGCCAGAGTAATTTCAACTACAAGTAACTGTTCAGATACATTTTCATTTATAAACTGCCCCTCCATCCTACAGTGATAGCTGATAAAATATTAGTAATCAGCAAGTAGAGATGACTTCCATGCAAGAACAGCATTGCACTGATTCCCCAGAATCACAATGTGAGTGAAAACCCAGGCTGGGTAGGCAGACACAACCATTTTAAAAAGAGGCTTCGCTTTTTAGCTCCTCTAATCTTATTCATCATGTAGCAAGGAAAAAGCAAAGTTTCAGGAAATGATAAGAGCGACTGTCCCTTTATAATTTTCTAGTTTTACTGTGTAGTCATTTGATGGCACAAATTAGTTTTCAATTGTTCTTTCTTCATTTTCCATTATTCTTCTGCTTTGAATTCTGCTGTGATGTCACAGAAACAAAACAAAAATGTCGTTTTGAGCTAAATAGGGAAAATAATGCATGGAAAGGTTTGTTTACTGAAGCTTTCTGCTTTTCCTTGGATTTCTATGAATAAACACCACGTCCTTAAGTTACAGCTCTCTCCGTATTTGGCTTTTAGCTTTTCATTACTTGTTATCGTTTCAGCCTTTGTTTGACGAACCAATTACTTCCGAACTTTTGATTAAAACAAAATAATAGGTCACAGTTTCATGCTGTCCTTGTCTTTCCACTTCTGTTATAGTCTGGCTTTTTGCCATTGGTCTTTGTAAAGTCAAAGTTTTCAGTAATATTCTTCAACAGTTTTATTCTCCTGATAAGGAGACCCTGGTTACAGTGCAGGATTTTTCCTCTGCTGCTTGGTATGCGGAAAACTCGGCACCGTCTCTAAGAGACAGAAGGCCAGGATGTCTTACCTAAATTATGGGAAAGAAATGAAGTCGGAGTTCAAGTTTTTGGTTTGGTTTTGTTTTTCTCTGTGTGGGGAGGAGGAAAATCTGCCTGTTTCACGCTACAGTGAAGAGTGGGCAGCGACAGTAATGCTGTTTTAAGAAACTTGAGAAAATGGGGAGATAATCTGAGCAGAGCCACTGCCGGGAAGGGCAGCGTGCTTCAGAGGAATAACGTGGTGTCTGCTGGGGGGATGCAAGGGTGTGAGATGGTGACACCTTATCTTCCACATCCCACAACCCTTTCCTTTGACCAGAATGACCTACCACCTACCTGACGCCCGGAGGCAAAGAACTGCATAAAGAAAATGGGTTTCCCCTAAAGAATTTTATCAAATAGTAGAAGGGAAACGTGATGTGCATTTGTCACTCAAACGCTTGGCATTGTGCAGATCAATCTGTAGCCGAGGCTATGCTAGGGATCAGAGTTTGTAGGGTGTCTGGGGAGAACCAGGGTGGTCTGAAAGGGGCCACGCAGGGAGGAGTAACACCCCGATGCACGAGCATCTCTGCTAGTGCACCCTGAAGGCGGTCAGACCACTTTCCAGTTTTTTTTGAAATTTGCCTCGATTTCCTTTTGCTTTTGCTTGATAAGGCTCTAAAAAGACATAGATCCATATAAACCAGAAAAAAAAAAGTATTTTTGACAGCTTTTCTACCCAGATATGAAAGACAGGTAAGAGTAGAATGGAAAAAGATGCTTAATTTCGGTAGAAGAGCTGTTCTCTTCAAAACAGGATAGACAGCCAGGATGGCAGGATAAGTGAAACGCTGTGGAAAGGGTGTCTTTCTGTCTGTTTTAAAAACAATCAGTAGTGAGATGCTGCTGCTGTGTGTGCATAGGAGTGGTGCTGTCTGTAAAGCCCGGTTGTGTTAAACACGGATGGGAGGGTTCCCAGGTGATCTGTCCCATCTCTGCGTTTCCCCAGGCATGGGGTTTGGCACGTCAGGGACACCACTGCTTCCCCTGCTCAACATTTAGGCCTTACGTACCTTAAATAATACAGAAGCTGTGCCTGTTCTTTGCATTTTTGGCAGGGCGTTTAAAATGAAATAAAAACTCCCTGAAATACATTGTGCATGTCGGACACAACATCAGATGTTTGGTTCAGATTGTGACCTTTCAGAATAAAGACAGTGCTTTAGAAAAAAGGGGTCATTGTGATTCCGGCTCTGGTAGGATGAAAAACTTGAAAACCCACTGACATAAAGGCTGCTCAGCAGGCATGATCTCCACAGAGATCCTCTCGTGTGCTTTTGGTCTTTTTCCAGTGGATACATTCTTTCTGTGCAATACTACCACGGTTGCAATCAGTAGTAATTACAGAAATTTTCTCATTTTTATGAGTAAGGGGATGTGAAAAGCTGTTGGCAAGGCAGTCTCTGTAGGGGAGCTCAGCTGTTCTGTAGAACTGCCTTCCCTCTAGATCCCGGGTTGCTGTCCTCAAGGTTATTTCCTTAGGAGTCAGGGATTGCTTATGGGTTGGTATGTTCAGTGCGCAAGAAGAATTATTGGACATGCACGAGTTAAGATTGATATTACTGTGGTGAGGCAGTGTGGACACTGAAATACAGCACGTGGATTTAATTATATGTACGGACATGTATTTGCACACAAGTATTAGGATGCACGTAGTTGCACCTGTATGTACCCATGCTTTGAGAGGGGTGTGTGCAAAATAGGAAACTTTACCCAGATACTTTCAACAGAATCAGTTTGGAGTGGGATGCTCTGTGTAACGTACAAAACAGTTTCCCTGGTGGAAACTAACGTCTAGGGCCAAGTAATTTGGGGACTGAAAGTACAAAGCCTTTTGGCTTTTCTGCTTTCCCAGGGTCTCTGATATCCTCTGAGTAAGATGCTGCTGTAGGCACTAGCCATTCAGAAGACAGACCTGTGTCTGCACCTGGACATTTTTGTGTGGTCCATTCTCTCAAGCATCCTAGGCGAAAATACCAGATGTCCTACAAAACGGACCTACTGGTCGATTCACCAGCATATTCCTCCTGAGCCTTTCCCTTTCATCCTCTGCCGTCTCAGCTCCTTGGCTGTTCTGTTCAACTTAATGCTCTTTACTGATGTTGCATGCTTCCATGGGATCAAAAAGAGACTGAGCCCTTTTGATTTGTGTGAAGGTTGGAGACGATGCCCTTCTGCCGATGTACGCAATGATAGCTTGAAAACTTGCTACTGGGCTAGGTTCCTTCTGAAGTATTTATTTCTTGAGGCAGTCAGATCAAGATAATGTTGAATTCACTGCTTGGAGCAGTTAACTCAAAGCCCTCCAGAATCCAGTAGGTTGCCCCCATGGCCTTTCCTCATATTGTTTCAGTTTATCCATAAATCTCTCTCACTCTTGTAAATTCTATACGAGGAGGTGACTCTCCCCATCTGAAAGGATTTCAGAGCTGCTTGAAGTCTGCTTGTACTGGCAGAAAAAAACAATTGAGCTTTGAGTTTGAACTGAGAGGCAGATAAGATCACCAGAAGATTTCCACAGCAAATGCAGAATACATTCTTCTCTAATGGATTCTTAGTGCTATCTGGCAAATAATTGAATTGCTTGGGGAAAAGGAAAAGGGGACTGGGTTGCTTCTTTTTTTCTTTTTTTTTTCACACTCCCAAGTTTTATGAGAGTAGAAAGTAAAAGGTAGCTTCTCTGCACGACCCAGGATGTCTGTCAGAGGTAGCAGAAGCTAATTAAAATGTCACTTTTTGTTCCTGAGGGTGATGAGGTAGAAAGCACTGATCACTTCCTTGGTTCAAGGGACTTTTTTGAGTCTTTGCTTCTATCTCCTCACTGTGAAAGGAAGAAATTCATGCTTTGGGGGTAGGATAGAGGCCACTGGGTCAATCTGGCCTCTCTCTCTCTGGAGTAAAGCAGGAAATAAATCCATTCTTGCTCTACTGCGATTACATTTGAGGCAGTCTCACTCCAGCTGGGCCGGGCCAAGGATGGTGTTTCTGCTGGCCCATCGTGGTCAGCGCTGCTTACTCTGCGTGGCCAAACCAAGTGCTAGGAGGGGTTGGCAGTCGGTCCTCGGTCCTCTGGGAGGTTTGCACAGCTTCTCAGTTTCAGTGCCTAGCCCTGTGAAGTGACAAAGCAATGCGGTGTCCTCCTCTTCGCTTCCTTCTGTTTAGAAGTACTGAGTATGCCCTGGTAAGCCAAGGGAATGACGGGGAGAGATAATAACACAGCCTTCGGTATATTCTTTGGAAACACTCAGATGGGAAAGAGGTGGTCCAAGCCATGCAGCCTGCATCATTGAAAAACACTGAACAACAACAAAAGGAGAAAAAAAAAAAGAAAAAAAAAAAGAAAGGATGATCATCAGGAAAATTGCTATAATGGTAAGATAATTAGAACACAGAATGATTAACATTAGTCAGTGTGCTGCATTGGCAAGGACTATGCAAGTTGACATAATAGGCCTCTTCCATATCGAACGTGTGGATTTTCAGCGTTCAGTTTAACACTTTCATGTGACTTTAATAGAGTTCGCTACTGAAACAGGCATGTGGTTCTCTGGTACTGTTGTTGGCTGTTTTTGCTCTCCCATGGCTGGCCATTCGAAGGACCATCTTGCTTTCTCCTTGTGTCTACTGATTATTGAAGGACAAAAGCCATCCTCACTGAGGAGTTTCTCCAGAAGTGAACTACTAACGTGTACTCTTTCAGTTGTACCTGTTGAAAATGAATCTCCCTAAAAACAAGCAAACAAACAAAACACCAAAACAGGAACAAACAAACAAAAAATCTCTCAGACATAGCAGAAAATCACTGTCATCTCCTCAAAGAGAAAACAAGCGTTTAGGAGACCTGATACTGACAGTCTCTTCTAAAAAGGACTTCTATGAATGTCCAGAGCAGAAGACAACCCCAGCTGTATGTCAACTCTACCTTAACGCTTGGAGAGCCCCCCTGGCAGTCCCTTGCAGCAGCTTTCCCCTCACTGTGCTTAGATAGATACGGCTGGCAGCTCTTGGCTGCTCGCCGTGTTGGGGTGCTCGTATTAGCACAAGCTTGGCTTTTCCTCTGCGTGCTGCAGGGATCCGGATCCCCAAACTGGCACCTCCTTCGTTACAGCTGATAAAACCCAACGGTGCTTTGTGGCAGAAGCCTTCCTGACCTCAGTAGTGCTTTTTCTCCATCTCACCCCTTTTCTGAGTAAATAGCAAACTTTTTTTCTTTAAAGTGTGGGAGAGAACACTGCCCAAATCCCCCCTTTGCCTTGGGCCCTGTGTTCCCTGCAGGAAAGGGATACTGGGAAGGAATTGCAGTCATGCAGCTGTGTAGTGAATACGTAAAGTGTGTTTTGTGTGGTTTGTATTTTGTGGATTATTTTTTCTCTCCTGACCCCACCTCAGATGAAATTCCTGCGCGTTATCTGTTCCTTTGGGTTGGGCAATCAGCAGATACAATCGAGGTCTGTTAGGATGCAGCGATCCAGCATACAAAGCAGTCGCGTTAGGACCGAGGAGCCAGGACTAATGGGGAACAAAGCTGGCAGCAGAAGACAGAGAAATATGGCAGAATAGCATTCATTAGGGATCAGATTCAATAACTGTAAAACGATAAGTTTATGATCAAAGTCTTACTTGAAGCATTTTAATGACACAGTTGTTTAATCCATTTAAAGCAGATAGATAAGGAGTTAAGTGAAATCTACAGCAGTCGTCTTTCTGAGCTGTTTATGAACCTGTTACAGGCTACAGCTCGCTGTGAAAGACACAGGATGGATGGCTGCTGTAGCAGCTGAATAAAACATAATGGGCTACCAGTCTTTATATGCTGATTTACATATGAGGTCAGTAAAACTTAATGCAAAGGCTTGTGGTTTGTCTTAGGAGCACACGTGGTTCCTCAGCTATTTTTAACGTGTATGTTACTAGCAAGAGTATGGATGAGGGAAAGGGCAGAATTATTTTCAAACCATTCTGTGCCAGGACATTCAATTCCCAGTGGGTGTATCTCCTCTGGAAGCAGCAGCAGCACAGGCTGCTGTAGTGACAGGACTGAAATGGGCTCTGGCACTTTAACCACTGTGTCATCTGCCATAGGAATTACACATCTGAGAAAGCTCAGGGGGTCAGGGGAGCACACAAGTTGTTTCTCATCTTTTCCTTCCATTGCTGGACTTGGGCCACCTTCCATCCCTCACCTCGCGTCTCTCCTCAGTGAGTTAACCTCCTTTCTGGCTTTTCTTGCCAAACATTAAAACTCGCTGCAGAGTCGGATGGCACTTCGCTGTGTGTGCTGGTGGAGCAGGGATCTGTCTTAGTAGCTGTTAGCCACCTGGCCATTAGGAATCACCTGATGCCAATTACAGCTGGAGTGCTGAGTGCGTGTCTGGAGACTGTACCTCTTTCTATTTCTCAACTAGTCGTTCTCCCCTGTAATACTCCTCTCCCAGCAAACACGCTCCTGGGTTTATGACGTACCTAGGAGGTCCCATGTCCCGCATACTCCCTCAGCAAAGGCGTCCTTTCCGCTCATTAAACACTTGGTCTCCGTGCACAGCCTTTTCACAGCTGTAGAGAAGCAAGCAGAGGGGGCTCTTTGTCTACTCACGGCTCAGGGCTGGTCGAGCTGCTGGAAGCAAAGTAGTCGCTGCTGCTGCATTGTTCCAGGCAGTGTAACAGCTCCGGCTGTGCCTGATGCAGGCAGTGGCGGAGTTGGTATCAAGCTGGTAGGGAACGGGGAGAATTTCCAAGGGCTCCAGGCCATCTTGTTTTCTACCTGCACAGAAAGTGTTGCTGTCCTGCAGTGGTATTGATTAGTTTTAAAGCAGGGAGGTGATAAATGGACATTTCGGGTGGTTTGGGTAGATGTGACTGCAGTGGACGGAGCCGTTTAAATCGAGCCTGGAATATCTGCACTTACCTCATGCTGGTTTTCTTGCTCATCCCAGGAGGAGGTGTGCTCACATCTAGCAACAGAGCAGTCCCGCGGAGGGGCCTTCTCAGTCCTCTTCACTTGCCCTTTGCACAGAAACAGTCTCCATCCTTTTCCTCTGGTGTCTCTGCCCCGGCTGGCTCCTGCTGCTGCGCTTGTTGGGCTGCCGCTCGCAGCTGCTCGGAGCTGGGCACGGCTGGGAGAGACCGGCTCAGGCTGAACGCTGCACAGCCCTCGCAGCGTGCCACAGCAGCCAGACCAATTACCGGTTTTTAAGCAGCCTTGGGTCCACTGTCTGCACACTGCCATTTCCTGAGAGAGAATTGGAAGCTATTTTGCTTGTTTAAAAATCAGTAAAGTTTGCCTTCTAAAATTTTAGCACCAGCAGCTCTCTCTCTCCTTACTCCACTTTCCTGTTTTCCTCCACTTTTCAGCATCCGTTTTCTTAGCTACTGTTCTTTCCCAAGAGCTCAGGGACTGAACACTTGAGATCTCACTTGTAGGGTGCAATATTTACAAAGCTGGGTTTTAATCCACCTCCTCTCTCTGAGTGCCTTGCTCTTTGAGGAGGGAGCTGGGCTAGCAGCCGCTGCCCAGCCTGGGACTGGCAGTGCAGCACAGTGACCTGCATGCAGTGAGGGTGGTTTCCCACTTCCAACCCTGTATCAGGGACACGGGAACAAATTGGTAATCTCTTGAAAACAGACGTTGGCTGCTTGCTGTGTTGCTTGCTGATCTATTGTAGCACCCTAGCAAAGCCTGTCCATGACAGAAGTGCACAGACCAGCAATAAGGTTGTCCTAAGGAAAAAAAAAAAAGCAAAACCAAACAAAAACACAGGGCTCAGGCTCTCTTGTTCACTTATTTATAAATATTTGGTCAAATAAGGTTACTGCTGCAGAAGTAAAACCTCCCATGTAGACATTTGTGAGGCTTTGAGTCAAGAGAGGGAGCTCAGCAGCAGTGGGAGGAGGATGGTGCAACAGCAGGGGCTGGTAGCACAGAGGGGACTGGGAAGTGGCCAGTTTTATCATCTGGGTGTGGGCCTGGCAGCTTATAAGGTAGGAGATGTTAGCAATCTCACCTTTCTGGGGGGGGAATATGACAGGATGTGAGTAAGCAGCTTCTGTAGAACTTGGAGATAATTGCCCTGAAACTCGGTCCCTTGTGGTGCCAAGGGGATGCGCTGCACCTCGGTCGTGGCAGCCCCAGTGGCATGGCGTGGTTTTGAGGACACAGTGGGACAGAAACATTTCGGTGATAAAGAACAAATCCACACGATTTTGTTACAGTTAAACTTGCCTGGACCCGAGCAGCTTTGGCACTTTGTGGTCACGGCTGATTTATCCATGTAGAAGTTGAGCTCTCGGGGCCATGTGCTCCTTCCCAGAGGGCTGCAAGCACCACCCAACCTGGTAACCCGGTATTTGCTGACCAGCTCACCTGGTAGAACTGTACTCCCGATTTCCCTGGTTCTTTGCCTAGCAGAGCTTCTTTTTGAATAGGACACCATCTCATTTAACAGCTTTTGAGAGAAGCCAAAGCATTTGTGTGCGTTTTAACTTAATATGTAAGGTACAGAGCTGGTGTGAAGGTACAGATCAGTTCTTACAGTTGCATTCTTACAGCATTCAGAAAACAAATTGGAGTTTGCAGTTGGTAAGGATCCAGGCAGAATTTCTAAAATTGAATAGTATTCACAAGTTCAGCGTGGACAAGCACATTACTGATCCAGAAAAGGCAGGTGTGTGCTGAGGAATTACACAAGTTTGGGATTTTTATATTTTTCATATAGAGAGGCAGCCATGTTATGGCCTCCTGGAAGGTTTTTTAACGTGGATTAGAATTACTAGCGTTAGCTGGGAGATAGTTCAGGGAGGTGTTGGAATTGGGGATTAGTGGACTGGGTTTATCTATTACAGAAGCCCACTTCGTAGCTGATGGCTGAAGTTGGCTCTCAGTGTGCCAGCTCGTGCTGCTCTAGGTGCTTCCTGAGGGAGGACCATCAGTATTTATCCATCGAAATCTCTGCTTGATGGACAGCCATGTTATTGTTACCATAGTACATGCATGCTAGGAGAGAAATAATCTGAGATTACAGGGGTAAATTATGTTTGTTCAAGCTGTTTGCTTGCCAGTTCCACTCCCGCTCTGCAATCCTTCAGGTGCCTCCTTGTCTCAACAAAATGAGATGACAGATGATGCCTTCAGAGGGCAGCTGTGGAAGATGGATGGGTGACTGGCAGCAGGATGTGCGATGGGAACATGAGAAATAGTCTGTTAAAGCTCAGGCAGCAGAAAACAGAAGACGAACATGTATGCAGAATGTTAATTGTACGAGGAACCTGTACACACATGGTTAAAAGATGGATGTGTATGGAGATGTTTGTGTTCAGTTACTTCTTTTCTTGAGCTTTCACATCTCAGTCTTAGGTTTCTCTCTTAACCTTCTCCCAAAGAAAGTATAAGTGCTTAAACTAACTTCACTCCCTGCTTCAGAACCGCGATACCAGCCCATGGATGACCGTGCTGCTGCGACTTTGCACACGTGGGTAGCCCTGGACAAGCTAAGTCACAGGCTGTCCTCTGGCAGAAGAAGGGCCTTGTAGAAGAGTTGAGCCTGTTCACATCGCTGACGTTGCCTGTTCCATAAGACAGAGCACAAGGCTGCCTGCTGGAGTGCTGGGGAGGGATAAAGTGCCGAGCAGCAGTGAGCATTTCCAGTGGCTGAGGGACAGTTCAGTGCTGTGGCAGGAGGAAGGGTGATTTAAGACCTGCTGATTTAAAGCCTAACGGCCAAGAAAGGTGGCAGGTGACAAACCTGTTTCCACTACCTGATTTTGTTTGCACTTTAATCACCAAGTAACCCTTTTATGAAGCTGTAGTGTTCCAATGAGCTGGATTACTCTGTATGGATCAGCATGTGTGTTCAAGTTGTCATTACAACTGTGAAAAAGAAATTTCCTTTAGGGAAAAAAAAAAGCACTGTCTCAGTGGCTGTATCTTAAGTGTCATTCTTCTTTTCCATCACCTGAGGATTTGAGTGGCTCTGCCAAACTGAAATACTAAAATGAACATAAATTTGAAAGTATTTTTATATTTAGAGGCATTGATTCCAGTATAATTTCTCTCCAAATTAAAACTCTCCTTGAAAAAGATTAAACTGTCAGCGATAACATCGAGGTTCTTGTTATGTCTAAGAGGAATAAATGCTGAAGTTACAGAATTGTCTGGAGGCTTAGAAAGTTAAGGGGGGGAATTAATAATGCGAGAGAATGGATGAAAGTGGTGAATAACACTTTTTGGAATTGGAGGAAGTAGAATGAGTTGAATTAAGAGGTTTATGGCCAAAAAGAGTACCCATTTAGACTGATTTGCTGTATAATGTAAAAAAAATAGTTTGACTTAGAGAAATCTTTATCCAGTAACTTGTGGTTGCTCGACAGTCTGTTTTTAATAAGGCATCAAATATTGATTTAATGGTACTAAGCAACAGACATTATATAGGTTTACCTGGCTAGCTATCCCTATTAAAAATATGTATTCTTTTCAGTTCACTGACTTCAGTGTGAGCTATTGCGTTTTTGCTTTGCTTTTGTTTGCTAGATTAAAGAACCATCTAGTATTAGATATCCACTAAAGACCTTGATCAAATTGCTTCAGCCTTCTCTATAGTAAATGAAATAGTTTGATTTCCATTCATTTCTCATTGTAAGGCATGTTTTTCAGATCATGAATCATTCATAGAAATCTTCTCACAACTTTCCTTAATTTTCAACAACCCTCTTATGCTGCGTGCACACCTCACCTGGATGCATTATCACTCTAGTGGTCTCATCAATGTTATATTCAGAGACAATATTGTTTCTCTGGCCCTTCTCAATTTTCTACATAAGCACATAAAGATTCTTGCTAGTACCCTTTTTTCCCCCACAGCATTAAATTGGAGGTAACCCTTAGTTATTAACCGTGGCCAAGAACCCTCCACAGAGCATTGCCTTCAGAAAGTACCTGCTGTAATGTGTGCGTTAGACTAGATTCTGTGCTTTGGGATGTCTCACGGTGTGTTTGAATTTGTGTAGAAAATTGTGCTGGGCGCAATCAGATTTCTAAGCTACCTTTGTGGGCTTTGTTGTTTCCTGCAATTCTCCCTTTGTGTTATCTGCATGTTTTACTAAGGACTTATTATTTTCTTATGTATCCTAGAGAATGTGTGCTGCATACTATTGGTGAAAGAAGCAACACTTACTGGAAGTGACTGGAAAATGTCACTGTTAGTTCATCAGTTCTTGGTCCATTTCAAAACTGTTGTAGTCTTATTTTGCATCATGCTAGTTTTAAAAGAAAATGTGATTTTGATACCGAGGCAAATATCGTATAGGATTCCTATTCTGTTATGTCAACACAGTTATCTTAATTAACTAGACTTGAAATCTCTTCAAGTGTATTTGACAAGACCTGTTTTCCATGAAATTGTGTTACCTGCTTTTTCTGATCTTTTAATGGAGTTATGTATCAGTCCTGTCTTGTGAGTTAAGGGGATTCAATTTGTTGCATTTTGGAAGCTTCATGAAAAGTGAACGGGGAAGCAGATAACTTGATCTATATGAGGCTAGCTGCTTAATCTCATTTTTCAGTCTTCACAGTCTATTCACCAGCCAGTGCTGTCTCATTCTGACTGTAGCAAATGCGAAATGTGCGGATCGATACTGCCAATGAGTGATTAGTAATTTGCAAACGTCAGTAAGTGAATTCATCTGATTCGAGGTTTTAAGTTGGAGAAGAAAGTATGGAAGTAGTGATTGAGTGGACTGAAATAATGGAAACAGATATTTCCTCTCAAGTGAAATGTAAACATTGTTGAGCTCTGTTAAGCAAGAAGATGGTAGAGATTTGTACTCCTTTCACAGTGATTAGAGAAAATAATATTTTTTTTCTTCTGAAATCACCAACATCAAATGTGCTTTTCCCTTATCATCTCTCTTATCTTTTTTTGTTGGCTGTTGACCTGCTGGAGAAGTGTATAAATTCATGCACGTAAGATTTCTTATCATTTTTCTTGAGGCCACTTACTACTGGTTTGGGCAGATAAATTCAGAGTGCTCATTCACTATTCAGTATCGGTTTCAAGCAGAAGCTCCCTGGTTTATGTCAATACATCCAAAACGCATCAAAGACCATCGAGGGGTTCTGCCCGTGACAGCAACTCGGAATGAATGCCTTTAATTTCCTTAGAGAGTCTGCGTACCCCTGAAGATTGCAACTGAAGTAATAGTAAATTGGAAGAATTAAAACTGCATTAAAAACAGACCAGTGACTAAAATATGAAAAATGCCCAGAAAAGCACGGCAAAAGTCTAACCCAGGAAAAATGCGTTCCTCCGTAACAAATGTGCTTTGACCTCTGGGAAACTGGCGTGGTCGTGTGTTTAAAGATGCCATCCAAGGAAGTGTAGTTAGTGAAGGATGGAAAGGCTGTCTTTCAGCTTTGCTTAGATAAAGCTGAAAAGACGATACCTTCATAACTGCAGCTAGTCTGTGTTTCTGGGTTATTTGTGTATTTTCTGATTAAAACTTAATAAGAGACAAGTAACTAGCAGTGCCAGAGCACGTTGGGTAGCTGCTGTGTAGGGCTGAACTGTCCTGTCTTCCTGGTGGTGTGCTACACAAAGGCTGAAGAGAACTGGTTTCCCCGTGGGAAGCACCAGAAAAATAGTTTCTCTTAATTCACAATTTTCTTTCATAAAAATGTTATGATTCATAGTGATGGAGGAGAGCAGTGATAAAAACAAGGCCTGAATTTTGTACTGCAGGAAGTACCGTGGTTTGAATGAGGCTTTTGTAGGGCCTTAACAGTTTATGGGTTGACCTGGCAGCCATAACTCTGGGAAAACCTGGCAGTAAAACTTGAAGTCATTGCCCCTCCACGTCTCCAGTCCATTAGCATGGTGAAGTAAAACCGGTGAAATAAAATCAAGCAGGGGACAGGACAGCTGTATGTCAGACCGTTAAGTCATACATGGCTGTCTGAATAGTTTGTGTCTACCAAGTATATCTCAGGATAGATTTAAAATTGGTTTTGGCTCAGCTTTGTAGCAGTCTAAGCCTGAATAAAGATGACGCATGGTTGGAGATGAATTGATGCAAGGCAGGTTTAGCAAGTGGACAGTCGTTCCGCTGATGGACTGGTGATCCCAGCGTTACATTCCTAAGCCTTTTCCCATCTCTCTGGTTCAAATTGCATTTAAGAAGAAACGGATGAACAGTAGTTGCTGGCAGCCAAGAAGTAGTCTTCCCCCCAGTGGAAGCCGAGAAAGTGTGTTTTAGCAGATGGTTGTACTGATCGAAGCCCCCCACGTGGACAGTCTCGCACAGCACGTGCTGTGTTCGGGGACGAGATGCCGGGGGGATGTAGCTGACATTGCTGGTAAAGGTACAGCGTAAATCAAACACCTGGCCTTGTATCTGGTGTGGTTCTCTCTGTCGTGGGAGTAGAAGGTCAGAAACCAGCTTCACTGTGAGGCTTTTCTCTGGAGGCAAGGTGAGATGGATCCCTTGTGCTGGCTGCTCCTCCTCACCCTGTGCATTGAGACCCCTTCCCACACTGGGGCCTTGCTTGAAATTCCCCCTGTAGGCCCAGGAATTTATTCACCTCTGGAGGCGTTCCAGGTCTCAGCAGTACAGCGGGTAAACCAAAAACAAGTTACCAGCTCTTACTTTCTCGGTCCATACGTAACTAGTGAGGAGTATTGATTTAGTTTTGATGTGAGGTAGTCTATAAATATGCATGAGGATTTAGGGTTATTTAACTGTGCTTTTTAATTCTCCTTGCATTGCTGACTCTTCTAGTCGAAGGTTTCTTTGTATGCACAGCAAGCTGCTCTGTGACAGCCCTGTTCTTGCTGGCTGGGACCTCTCTAATGTTTGTTAATCCTAATTCTGTAGAAACTCCTAATGTTCAAGGAATAAAAGGACACAAAGCAGCTCGCTTCGGTGTGGGGACCAAGGGAACAGAGTCCAGCTCCCTGTGGAACTGGGTAGGGAAACCTGGGAGCAAAAGGCAAGGAGGAAGGAAATGGAGGAGACCTTCCCATGGTCCTGGAGAGGAGGAAGAGAGCTCTTTTCGTCAGGGTTCCTACAACTTATTTAGTAAAGACGGTAACCTGACCAGTGGTGAAGAGGGAAGGAAAAGCTAACATTTGCCCTGAGGAGCTGGAAGTGAATATACCCTCTAAATCGATATTTGGGTCTTTTAGATACTCTGGTCTCTTACTTGAGAGAGAACAGAGCAAATAAAAGAAGGTTCTGCATATTCAACACGTTTAACTGAAACCATAGTGACTCTTCCTGGTGAATAATGTAGGTACTACATGGATAATTAAGACAGGTACTTGCATGTGCAAGTCTTTGAGATGTTGGAAGCTCCCTCCCTTCTCTCTCTCTACAAAACTACTACTAGAAAAATTTCTTTGTGGTACCTGGTCAGACATCAAGGGGGTGTTGGGGAAGATCAGCTCTCCCCAGGGGGAAGCTATGTGAAGACAAACACCACATCACTGAGAAGTGATGGGGACAAAAAAATAAGAATTCTTCTCTCACTTTTCTTCCCCTTGATGTGTTGCAGGGATGTATTTTGTTAGCTTTTCCTCATTTTTATCTTCTGCTTGGCCGAAGCAGGAGGAGGGTGGGAAGCAACAGCCGCTCACAGCAAGAGGCTGTGGTGGAACTTGTTTAACCTGGAGCACGTTTGCTGTAAAACCCACTCAGACACTGACCGACTGCTCAGAGACACTGTCAGAAATGAGTCCTCTGATCCATTTGCATCTGTCAGAGTTTCTGTGTGACGTGAAAGGGAACTTGACTTGCTTTTCAAGCAGAGTGGCGTCCAGCTCGAGGCAGGGAGCCTGCTGATGACAGCGGGCAGCTCTGCTCTGCGTGCACGACGAGGGTGGGCGTTCAGTCACCGAAAGGCAGTGAAGCTGCTCCAGGTTTGCCTTGTACCCTGTCAGGTCCAAGTTATGCGTGCAGGGTCATATAACTTAACTTTTATATGCTCTGCATTACAGGATTAAAGCGTCCTGGTCTGCTTGAAGCTCGTGGGAAGTTTCAGTGTTGCTGTTAATGCTCTCGTGGCTAACTTTATCAGCCGACCCAGGCAACGTGTGTTTGCTGTGCGAATAAGCAACATGATTGACAGCCCTCCTTGTCACTTGCTTCTCAGGCTTATAGATGCTCAGCTGAACTTTGGTGCATCCTGCATCAGATCATGAAGGTGGTGGCTTCTTGCACCACTATTGTTTGTTTTTGTTTCTTTTTATATAAGATACTCTCAAAAAAAATACCCATGGAGGTTTTGCTCTTTCATAGTTAGATATAGTAACTAGAAAATCTTATTACACTGCAGTTTTGCTTTCCTTTAAAAAGACTTCGTATCTTGAAAGAGGAACCTCAGGTATCATACTCCACTCTGACTCTTCCCTGCCTCTTTGAATAAGGAGGATCCTGGGCTAGCACAGCGGATTTGTGCTGCTTTTCTTCTCTGTGATCTCCCCTTGAAATCCCATCTGAATTCATTCCAAAGTAGAGCTTTACAAGGAAACGCAGAATTACTGAGACATTAAAGTGCGATTTATAGAGCATTGTTGGGAGGGAAGGCTTTGATTGGTGAATATCTGGATTGCAGTCAATGCTACAAAAAACCTTACTTCAAATGTCTTCTATCTTTCTGGTCTATTTGTACAGTAGCTGTATGTACACGTTGCATGCACAATAAGAAAACAGAGCAGTAAAGTAGTATTTTTTTTTTTCCACTGTATACTTCTCTGGAAAAATCAGGTTTGGTCTGGCATTTCTCAACAGTATAACAGTGTTCTCAACCAACGGTGACTTCGTTTGTATGGCAAAGTTGATAAAATGTTTTTTTGAAATTCAGATCTATGAGAACCATCATTTCTTGCTGTGAAGTTAATTCTTGTCTCTGAAAAAGAATTTTTAAAACTCAAACTATTAGCTCTTTGGGGCTGTTTTTTGAATCAAGATTGTTTTTGTTTCCCCAGTATCTTTATCGGAGGTTTTTGAACCATCACAGGTCTCTGCATGCTACCAGAGTATAAATAACAGCAACTTTTTATGGACTTTGTTCTCTGGAAAGGCAGGAATCCAGGGCTTGAAAAAACTGGAGTAGAAACCCTGAAATTCAAAGCTTTATCTAGGTGGTAACAAAGTGTCCTCAAATGGCCCATGATTTTCTTCAATTTCAATAAAATGAAGAGCTGCAAATGAAAGGGACGGTGAATGTTTGAATGTATTTTTTTCTTCTCAGTTATCCCAACTTCATGTCACTCCATGTCTAGCTGTCCCAACTCTTAACCTTCTTGTCACATTTATTTGCGTGGCAGACCTCATCCGAATGCCTACTCTATGCAAATTGCAGTCTTGCATCCTCCAGGGGATATTGCATTTGAAAGTGGGCATAAAGAAAAGATCTTCTTTTTAAAACTGTACCTGAAGGGCTTCAGCAGCACTGGTGAGACATTTTATTTTATTATTCGTATTGCAGCAGTGCCCGAAATGTGTTACATGTTGTACCAAAAGGTGTGGTCTGGTGTTAGAGTGGTGTGATTAGGGCGATTAGAGCTTTTTGTCTGCAATACCTCCTAACTCCTACTGCCTCTCTGTATCATTGCTGATTTTCTGTAGATGCTGCGGTAGAAGAGGGCCATAGGGAGGAATATCAATGAGTATGTGTGTGGCAGATCAGCTCAGAGGGGAAAAATAAAATGGTAGAGATCTTTGGGGAAGGAGCAGCTGATCCAGGTGTTGGAGGTGGTGTTACTGATGGGGTGGGGAAGGTAATATGGGGGGGAAAAAAGCAGGATAATTATTCATGGCATGGCATGTGAAGGTAAGGATCTGAAATCTGATGTACTGGTGGGAGCTGTGGTAGAGTTATTGGGGGATGAAGAGACCTAACAGACAATCAGAGATTATCTTCACCTCTGCTGTTCTGGAAATGGCTGGCGTGGGTGTCCAGAAGGCCCCAGAAGAAGGGCTGCCTGAATCAAGGTGTATGGACCAGAGGCCACATTGTTGGGGCAGAAGAAAGATCTTCATGTTTTGGGGAAGAAGTAGCAGGAGTTGAACTACAAACTGGCTAAGACAGGGGTGAAAAGGCTGCCCAAATGAATTTGTGCTGCCCGAGTTGTCTGTGCTGCCGATACACACACACACGATGGAGAGAGAAATGTAGGAAGGAAGGCAGGGCACCAGCACGAGACCTGCTGGGAACAAGCGAGTCCTTCCCCGACATGCAGCACGTTCAGGTTTTTTCCAGCTGTTTGTGATTTCGTGTGCTTGCCTTCTGGCAAAGCTCTGAGGAGCAGGTGGTGGTGGTTGCTTATTTGTTATCTTGCTTTGTCTCATCTTTGCAATCCGTTTTTGTTATTACAGCCCCTGTTCCGAGGGCTTTAAAGATCCCTTGCTGGAGTTATCTTGTGTGGCAGAGGGAGCGGGGCTGGTCAGCGTGCTGCGCTCTGTGCGGTGCGTGCACTGGGAATTCTGTGGGATGCAGTTTACTTTGGGTTTTACTCTAATCACTTTAACAAGCCTGAGCAAAGAAACGAAAAGAACAAACCCAAGAAACAGAATTTCCATTAAAATGGCATTTCCTGAGGAAGGATTAAGCTTTCTAAGACAGCCTTGTACCATGTGGAGAAATGCATCCCGTATTTGTTCAAGGCAGTTGAGAATCCAAAATGAATTTTTATTTTTATTTTTTTTTTAAAGAAGCTGTTAAAAATAAAATAAAGCTAGGCCAGTTGAAGCTGCTCACCTGTGTAGCCCGGCTGACTCTAGTTTAATAAGCAACTGCAACAAGAGCTATGATTGCTGGAGAATTTGCATGTGCCGTTCAGGTGATAAATTCCAATTTTGCCTTCCCACTGTGTTTCTTTATTCTTCATCTTAGAGTAGAATTTCCAAGGGATATTGATGAAAGACTAAAAACAGATGATTCTCGATGTAAATGCTCTACCATTAAGTATAAGCTACAAGATAAATGCGTTGAGCAGAGACTTCTAATGATTTGTGACTTCTCAGCTTTCATAATTCACTAAAAGCAGCAGAGTATTTATTGGCTGTGTGTGGAGCCCATGTGTGTGTGGAGCTGTGTTTACTCACAAATACCCCATGTTTTCGGAAGAGTAAGGCAGTCATTCCAGAAGCCTGCAGCCTTGGGAAGGGCGTGCATTGCTATTGCAGCTTGACCTGTGTAAGGCTCTGATTTCAGAAGGACCTGAATCCAAGAATAAGCTTTTGCAGGTCCCCAAAAGCAGTGTCAGCCCTTTTAGCAGCAGAAACTTGGATTTTGCAAGAATTTTCTAGCTGGATCCTGACACAGCGAGAGAGACCAGCCAGAGGCCTCCAGTAACATTTTGTCACAAAATGAAGAGAGGAGACAGTCTTGGGTGGGACAGAGTAAATAGCATGGTAGATCTGGACACTGGGATTTGCTTTTTCCCAGTTATTTGCTGACTCCCCTACCTCATCACTGCCTTCTCTCAGGCTCGATGTCCCCTCCCCACAGGGAGGTCGCTGCTGAGGTGGGAAGGTTGGGCAGAGCGTTGGGTTGGTTTGTGCTGCTCGTGGTCACCAGTCACTGGTGTTACTGGCCAAGGTCCCCAGGCATCCCCTGGTCTTTGTCTCCAAGCATCTCTCTGATCTCCAGCATCTTCCTTCACTGCCAGGATTTTTCCTCCAGCCAGGAGCGTCCCCTTCTTTCTCAGACCACTTCTGGTTTTGGGAGCCCCTCTTTTTGGCACCGCCTTTCTTGCTGGAGCCCCAAGCCCCTGGTTTTCCTAACCTAAATGCTGTAAATCATTGACCTGCTTCTGATCAGCCTCCTAGGCAGTGATTCTATTTAATTTCTTACTGTTTTTGGAGGGTACAGGATATGCCATTTTTATTTTAGTCCAGAACTTACCAAACTTTAAAACCAGGCTGTACTGGCAGCGGGCAAGTAGCAGGCTGCTTCTTCAGGACTCACAAATTCAGCTTTGGAGATTCATCCCCCCATGTCTGTACCCCATTATCTGCTGCGTGTTAGCATTCACCATCTAAGCTACTTTTCGCCTGTGAGAGGTAGCAGATGGAAGCAAGTGCGTTCTCTGGCCAGTTGGATGCTTTTCAGACACTCCCCTCCACCACCTCTCCAATGGCTTATTTACATTTTTTTATCTGTATTTAAGAAACTTTCTCATCCATCTCCTCCAGATAGATGTAGTCATTTGGGATGTTCTTCCAAGGTAACTATTGACCCATCATTCCTTTAAAGCTGATGCAATCCACTAATCCCCTTAGATTGTTTCTATTTACGTTCGCCGGTATTGAATAATGCGTCCCAGTCCAGAAACGTTGAAGATTTTTCTTTTAAGACGTCAGCACGGAAACAAATTCCTTAGCTCAGAAAGCAGCAGTGTGTGCTGCTCGTATTTGGGTGGCGCTCAGTGTGTGCGAGAGCCGCACAAAGGAAGAAATGGTCCTTCCCTTGAAGAGCTTCCAACCGACAGCCTTTTCTCAGCAGGGGCAAGCACAATCTGTTGCATTGCAAGCGCGTAGCGATTAAACTCAGCTGTCCATATGCTGCACCAGAATTTATTGTACTGCTCGGAAAGCCTAATCTTTTAAGGTTGATAGACATCAAAGCTATGAAAAAATACGGCACTTCACTGTGCATCAGCCTCATCTATGGGTTTGGAGCAATTTGCATGCCAGTGCAATAAACGGGAGGAGCCTCCGAGGATCAGAAGGCAGCTGAAAATCCTTGACAGTGCTTGCTGTCGGTGACGATCATTGCTTCCTTGGGATGCGGGAACTTCTCGGCTTTAATTTCATTAAGTGACGTTAGACAGACGCATTCACAACAGCTCATGTTATTCCCTTTGCCACCAGTTCTACGTTTGGTTTAGCAATATCTGCCGTAGATAAATAGATCTTAAATGGAGTGGTTAAGCACAGAATGTTTTGTCAAATGTGAAGCAGTCAACATAGTTTTAGGTGCTTTATCCTTACCTGTAGGCCTGTGGAAGTGAAAGCTTTTGTAGCTCCTGGAGAAAGACGTCTCTGAATGGAGACTGTGCAGTTTTCAAGCGATCGTGAGGAGAGATGCCAGAATAAGCTCAGCCCTTTTCAAGGTGCTGTCACTGGCAGCTTTCATTGTTATTCCTAACAACTGCTCTTCTAAGGGAAAAGTTTCTGTTTTCCAGAGATTAAAGCAATCTCGTCCTCGTTCATTGTTTTGTCACTTGACTGATTCTTCCCTAATGGGGAGAAGACTTGGAAAGTTTTGGAGCTGTAATTCTAACATGTGCGCCAACATACCGTTCGCCGATGATAGAAGTTTAGGAAATGACACGCAGCATCCGCACAATTATCTCCTCAAGGTGCTGTGGTTTTATTCCAGACTGAGAGGTGGAAGCAGGAGAAGAGTGGTAGTATCTGACTCGCCCATGTGCATCTTTTCTGGATGGCACACTGGTCCTGTTGCAAGTTCTTTTTTTTCAATGGTCTTTTAGCCTTTTGTCAGGAAGTTTATTGATAGCCACAATCTTAATAAATTGTTGTTCCATCTCCCAGGGTGTGCCTGGAGCGTACTTCATTAAGACAGTATTTGTGTTGCATCTGCGGTGGCTGTCTCGCATAATGTCTGCGCAGTTGGGACACAAATGGTGGGCTGGTAATTCCTTCTCAGTGGTCGATGTGAAAGTTTCACTTGTGTGTGTCCTAGGGGCATGTGGCTGGAAGGCTAAGGACGGTGCATCAGAACATTATTTCACAAATCGTAGAACATATTAACATGGAGTCAACAAATCTTTGTAAAATGTCCGGTGCCCTTCTGGGAGAACAAAAATGTTTTTGCTGCCTTAAGCACCAAATCAGCTAGTTAGCATCTTACTTTCCAGGAATGAATAATTCACTGTACTGCTAAGTGTCAACCAGACTTGGTTGCAATCAATCAAGGTATTTATTGCTTCCTTCTGAACTGAAGCTCTGTGTACATTTTTCTGACAAATCTGAATTACTGGCTCAGTGTTATTCCTTGAAGGAAGAATCAGTGAATGCCAGCAGTTCTCTCCACTTCAAGTTATTTTCTCTTCTGCATCTCTACAGTTGCCAAATTTTAAAGTATTGGGAAAAACAGGGGTAAAGAGCGGGCTTTGCAGAGAAGCTAGCAGTAGTGTATCACCTTTGCTCTCTGGGAACTGGCCATGATGTGCTGATGAGCAGAACAATCTAGCAAGGAGTCTGCTGAATGAGCCAGGGACAGGGTGGTGGTTTACTGTTTTTTTTTCCAACAAAGGGTTTGTCTAAAGGTCATGTATTGGTTCTGTTCCCCAAATGTCTCATGTTTATATGAGGTCACCTTAAGCGTAAGTGGATTTGGCTGATTCTGACATTGAGGCCAAAGTTCCAAACTCGGAGCACGCTTTTCACACTTCCTGGAAAAAAATGAGATACATTGCAGGTTGGTGCAAGATGCTTGTTAACTCTGACAAGCAATACCTCCTTGCCTGTGTTAGGTTAATGCAGAAGCAGCATCTGGAGCTGCTCCTGGGCAGTCGCTTGGGGATTTTCAGCTCCCGTTCAAAGAGCCTTGTGCATGGCAGAGTCCCTTCTGCACAGTGCCTTTCAAATGCCACTCTTTGTTCTTCCTCATCAGTGGCCCTAGATTAGAAATGGTTTTCTTAACAGGCAAGTCTCATTTAGTTCTCTTCCTGTGCCAGAAACACCATTTTCCAGGCTCCCACTGCAGAGCGGAAGGGACAAAATTCGGATCGGTAAGACCACTTTATTGTGGGGGGAAGAACAGTTGACAGAGAAAACCAGCAACTTACGTTTTTCAGAGCTAAAGGGGTTCCGGGAGGAGGAGGAGGAGGTTTGCTTTCTTTGGTTCCTGCTTTCTTACCAGCATTAAAGTTTCATTTCCTTCAAATACCAGTGAGATTGTAATGCTGCTTTGCTGTCTGTTGTATCTAGCATTTTCCAGCCCTGAATGTTCCTGGAGCAAACCTAAGTCACTTCCCACCATTGGAATTTGGAAAAACACTCCAAATGATAGAAGCTGTGGTGCTGTTTTTGCTGCCCGATATTATGTACACATGCATCTCATCCCTTTCACCCAAAATTGGCTCTAGTGTGCAGTGTTTCCATGCAAAGCTCCCTGTGTTTGGTTGAAGATCTATGTGATGTCCCTAGTTTTTCCAGCAACTTCAGGAGTGCTGTGTTTGGTGCATCTGTGTATGGCAGCAGGATGGCTTGGTGGCTCTGGGGATCATCTAAAAGTTAAGTTTTCTTTCCATTTCTGCCACGGTGATGCTAGAGAGCCTTGAACTGGAGGTTGCATCTGTCTGTACCTCTCCTCCGCTCACACACGGCATCTTCAGGCTCTGTTGTCTGTTTCTGTGGTTTCGGATGGCAATCTCTTGTAGGGTTTGCACAGTGGCTATCACACTGGGATCTCTGTCTCCTGGTTTCTTTAGGCATTACTATAATACAAACCAGCAGCACTAATACTTTAGCTGTAGGGAGAAATGTGCTGGTTCTATCTGTGCTGTGTAGAATAAAGAGAAAGCTACTGCCCCAGCCCGAAATGTGAGCAGCATAGCAAATATATTAGTGATCTCCCAGAAATGTTAAATGAGATGCATTGTACCACAGCCCTCAGATACAGCCTTCGTATCACAGCGAGTTTTTGAGAGATTTGCCTGTCTCGTGGAGCTCTGGCACTGTAGCTTCAGACTGACGTGCTCAGGAAGGCTGGTGAGCCCTGAAAATAAGGCTGAGTTTTAGTGCTGAGCTTTCAAGCATGATTTTCGAAGGGTGCAAGTTATAAAAGGAGAGAATAAATAGGCTGAAGAAGCTCTGAAAGACAAAGCACTGCAGCTTCTTGGCAGCACTTCACAGAAAGGCCAGAGAGGTATTTTAAAAGAGAAGCTAACCAGCAAAACAGACTAACGCTGCCTGCGTTAAAGCGGTCCCGGCACGGACGGGGGCAGCAATCTCCAGGTTTGTATGGTTTCCCTCCCCACTCGCATCCTGCTGGCGTCCTGTGCCTTTCCATTACGCGTGAGCTTCTGCAGTGATGGTGCAGTACGAAATCGCAGGCGCAAGCCAAGGTGTGATCTCTGCCTGACATTGGCGGCGGTGCAGCCTCGCTCCGCGGCTCTGATTTTAGAGCATCCTTTTGCCAGCCAGTGCAAACAGCACCGCAAACTTTGGGTTTGGCTCCCTTCTCTGGGAAGGCAAACAGGAGGGCGAGAGTGCCCTGGCCACCCTGCTGCCTCGCTGCGGGAGCGGGAGGGGAGAGGAGCCCCAAATGCAAATAGCACCAGAAGTTAGACCGCCGGCTGCGGAGACAGGTTTGTAAATGCCAGGGTGTTGCTGGGGAGAATAAATCTAATAAGCTGGCGTTTCAGCTGCCTTCGTGCTCCTTCTGTTAGACATCGGACTGCTGCGTGGGGTCCCCGTCCTTCAGTTCCCATCTAAACTTCTCCTGGCCGAAGCTGGCAGTGGGGGTGTTTCCTCCCCTGGTCCTACCGGCCTGTTTGTCTCCCCCTCCCCATGGAGATGAGGTCACAAAGCCCCATCGCTGTGTGCCCAAAGCACTGGTGCTGCCCTCCCAGATGCTCCTGTAGGTTTCCTGAGCACCGTGGGGCCTCGGGTGGCAGGAGGGGATGTGTCACCGCCGGGTACGTGACAGAGGGCACCAAGACCTCGTGCTCTGATGGTGGGGGGCACACAGCTGGAAGGGGCACCCAAGTGCTTCCGTGGTGAGTCCCTTGGGCTAAGGCAGCCCTTTGGGGGGGGTTTCTGAGTCCTCCCATGTCAGGGGGTTCCTCCCATCTGCTCTTTGCCTGGGACATACAGATCAGGTCTCCCTTTTCTTTTTTAACCTGTACTCACACAGTGAAATGGTGACCCTCTCTTCTGCCCCAGCAGATGTGGTTGCTGTGCTTTCCCCCAAGAAGCACCATATCAGTGGCTAACAGTACAGATACGAGGGATATCCATACCCCACTTTTGTATCTTTCTCTGGGAACCACAGCCCTGATACGCCCGTTGGTTTCCGGGTACATTGACGCTTTCCATGCCAGTCGTGCTGGAATTCAAGGTTTCAGGTTGTGCAGAGTATTAAAGGATGTTTTTGGTGGCAGAATCTCACATTCACCAGCACGTGGATCCCATGCTCTTGCGATCAAATCCCTTTTAGAACTAGTGATGCGTCTGCTGCCAGCCTGCGAGGCCGCGAGCTTCGGAAGTTCCCTTCCTGCCGTGGCCGGAGGTGCTTTAAAGTATCTGGATGGAGTCATTTCGGTGTCTGCAAAAGAGATTTATTAATAGGGTTTTCTGGGGTCTCTTACCAGCAGCATGCAGGATGAAGTTGCTCAATCTCTTCTTTAGTTTGCCTTCCCCTCCCCCAAGTTTAAATTTCCAGTTTATCTTTAATGAAAATTAAATGATAAAATTGGGATAATGCCTACCTCGTGCTGCTCTTGAGGGTTAATTAATGTTTGTAAAATCACTTTAGGTCCTGAGATTTAATTGAAGGAAAAATATTACCATATAAAATGGCTTTTTATACAGGCAGTGCTATAGGGTTTCAGCTGGGCAGAGTGCTGTGGAAGCCAGGATTAGTCCATGCTTTCCTACTTTTATGGTTGTGAGGCTTCCTGTAGTTTATATGAAAATTATCTCTCTGAAATCACAAATGTAGCATCAGTGTTTTCCTCTCACTTTGGAAGAATATTAATTTGCTATCTTAGGACTTGACTGACTATTTAAGCTGCTATAAATACAGCTAACCTCTGAGAAAAAAAGTATAAAATGAAATATCTGTTCGCTTGCTTGGGATGAGCTGATACAACTTGCTAATGACTCCAGCACCGGAGTCATGTGGACATGGCTGGCTCATACTGGTAATAAATTAGGCTGGTACCGGGTGTCCTGCTGTAATTTAACTATGCATTTGTGTGTTCCTTATAATCTCCTACTACCAAGAGATGTAAAATACAGCTATAAAACTTCATTTCTGGAGTTAAATTTAACAATGGAGGTGTCAGCCAAGGAGCAAGCTCTGCTGAGCATTTCTTTGGTGTGGGTTTTTTTTCTTCCGTTTTTCTTTTTTTTCTTTCTTTCTTTTTTTTGAGTAACAAGAGGAGGAGAAGCAATCCCGGGTTCAGCTGATTTGAGCTGTTGGAATAAAAAATTGCTGCATGAACTTCCCTTTTTCTGCTGTAACGTTTTTTTGTCTTCATGCAAAGGGTGGGTACAGTTGGGTGGACTTGGAGTTTGGATCAGTTACTCAGTTTGCTTCTGCTGTTTCTGCCACGCAGGGTGACTATGACCCCAGCAAAACCAAAGTTCTTCATTTCAGCATGAACCCGGCGAGCCTGGCCAAGCAGCAGCGCAAGGAGGAGCAGCAGCAGCTCCAGGAGGAGTGTGAAAGGCTGAGGGAGCTGGTGAGGGTGCTTGAAGGAGGCGGCTCCATCCATGGGAATCTGGAAGGAGTCGGGAGTTTTCAGTCGCCACAAGAAATTGCAGGTAGGCTGCTGGCTTCTTGTCATGAAGATGCACTTATCCGTCCGTACTGCCAGAGGAACTGACTGCAGAAGCAGATGGAGGCATTGCAGACAGCGTGCTTGCTGGAATGGTTATGAGGCAAATGTAGAAAAGCAGGGCTGATGCAGGAGAGTGTGTGTGGTAGCAGTCCAATTTGGTACCGGTTTGGTACAGAGGGTAGGTGGTAAGGATAAACAGTAATAAACCATATCATTTGCTGATGATAAATGAAATACCAATACAGCAACCTTCACAGGCTGGTGCTGCCAATAGAATAAAAGGAAATATTTCCTTCGTTTCAGGGCTGCTTTAGCCCTTGAGGTAGTACAAACAGCAGGAAATAACTTTCATAGCTGCAGGGAAGCAAGTGGTTGAAATCTTTTCAGACCTGGCTTAAAACAAATTAATATTGTTTATCAGTGTATATGTGCCCCATTAATCACAGCTACATTCAATACTGCATGAAGATAGAGTACATCTTTCACTAAGCTAAATACATTTCACAGAATGTGTGGCTCTCCTCCAGTACAGCCTTTCTTCCCTTTGCATGCATACGTGAGGCTTTTTAGTACAGTAACCCCAAAGTCAACAGCTCCAGACGTGCTCTCAGACTCTGTAAATCAAGGTAAGAATATCAAAAAATGTGACCCATCACCTACAACACGGCGAGGCGACCAGGCAGAGTCGAGTTGTGCTGCAGCGCCCAAGAGACCTTACTGCTGTAATTCTCTCACATGTAGTTTACCCTCAAAACATTTTTGTTAGAGAAGAGAAAAATAAGAGAAAGCTGAAGAGCTGTGTGGAGCTACCCTGTTGTGCTCCGGCAGCACGTAGGTGGGCAGTGTCCAGAGGTCAGGGCTCTCCCTCAGATGTGGCCAAGAGGGCAGAGCTTTCCTCTCAAGCCACGTGTGCCAGAAACTTGAGACTCACAAAATGGCAGAGCCCTTGTTTGACGAAAATCCACAGAAGAAAACATCTTTCACTGTTATGGCACTGAAATTCTCTGAAAGTAGCTTTCTTGTTTTTCCATCGCTCAAACAAGAGTACTTTATTACTGCTGAGAATGTGTTTGTTCCAGCATCTCATGCTGGATTATGGTACTACATAGCCTCAAAAATGGGATGGTGAGAAGCGTAGATGGGGTGGTTTATAAAATGAAGAGCTGATGGGTTGCTAGAGGTGCAATGACAGTTTGTCACTGCCGTTAGTGGATGCTCCAGCAGATGCAGAAGCATTAAACATCTCCCGAACGTTTAGGGAAGGCCATCTTTGCCTGTAGGAGCTTCCAGCCTGAGATGCCGGTGGGGCCCGAGCAGTTCTCAGGGACAGTGTTTACATTGCAATTTGCATTTGAAATTCGCTGGTTTTTAAATTACAGTGGCTGCTGCTGCCCAGTGCCCTTGTCTGTCATCATACCCCCGAGCAGCCTGGCACATCTGATGCTGCAGAGGCGCGCGGCTGACACTGCCCCTTAAGCCCGGAGGGGAGAGTGACGGTCAGGGGCAGAGGAGTGCAGAGGTGAGGTCAGCTCCGTGTCTCTGCTGTTGATGAATGAGCCCCTGGGGTATCATCTACAGTAATTAGACCGTTTCTTCTTGGGGAGCGTGTTTCTCATGTATGCCTCCTGTGATTTGTTATTCATAATTATTATTCCGCTGCCTTTCATGCAGTTGCTTTTAGCGGCATTTCTGTGCTGGGATGTTACCAGGTTTTTCTTTAGCTCATAGGGGATGCATTTTTAAAGCTTCTTTCTCTTCTGCCTTTGATTCTGACAGGAAAACAAACAGCTCCCTGGGTTTCAGTGCGTTTCCAGCCTCTCGTCTATGCGGTGCTTTTTTACCTTTTGCCCCAGTCCTGTGCTACATCATTCTGACTTCTGTTCATCAACTCAGCTGGGAGAGAGCATCAGTTGCAGAGCCTGGCAGGGTCGGAAATACTTTGGTGACAGTCTCTAGCCATCATTTATCACAGTCACAGGAGGGCCCTCTGCATCCTCCAAGTGCCTGTAAGTGCATTTGGAAGTGGTTCCTGTATACAGAAACGGGAAAAGAGCTGTAAGTGAGGGATAGAGGAGCCCTGTGGATGACTGTCTTTGAGACCGGGGCATGCTTATAGTAAGCCAGGTTATACAGAAAGATTTTTTTTTTTCTTGTATTTTGTGTACTTGTGAGCATCACTGTCGTGCACAGGGAATGTTGCCATAAGCAGTCTTAAACCCTCCTTTCTGCTGCGGAGCACAGAGCAGCACGGTCTGATGTTAAAGACTCCAGGTATATCTGTTGGGATGTGCAAGAGATGCAGGGGATGGTGTGGCACTGTGACTGCAAGGCGCACGGGCATGTCTGAGCTGCCTTTAAATGAGCTGACTGCCAGGCTTGGTCACCTTGCTGGGGCAGGGCAGAGCTCACGGCGGGTTAGGGAACAGCTCATCGAGCGTGCTGTGCAAGCTGCATCTATTTTTGCGTTGACTCCGTCCTGCTTAGCTCATGCAGCAGTCCCAGTGTGGATGTGACAGCTGTTCTAGGAGGGGTTTAACAACACGGATCCTCATGGCCAGAAAACTTTGACTGTCTTTCTTGGAACGAGAAATGGAAGATGAAGCTTTCACTGTTGTTTTAAGATCTCAACAGCTCTGCCCACAGGAATGGCAGTAGTGGAGAGCTGCCATGTGCCTTCCATTTTAGTATATTTTCAAGGTGTGAAATCAAGAGCTTGTGGCAGAAGCTCCCTCAGCTCTGTGTGTCATTGTGCAGTTGGCTGCCTTTGGGAGTGAGGTTTATTGTGCATAACAAGGGAGCAGTTTTCAGGGAGGTTTGTGGAACTGTTTCTGTACTAAACAACAAGATTTTGAATTTTCTTGCACCCCTTTCTGTCAGCTGCAATACCTCTATCCCTGTTTATCCAAGTATATGTTTATGTTTAACTCATTTGATCAGTGCATCCAAGGGGCAAATTCAATCCTGAACTTTAGAGGCAGGAGGTCCCTCAGTGTTGAACGGGATGAGGGGAGACTGAGGACTGGACTCCTCTCAGAGCAGGAGGTGTGGATGAAAGTGGGAAGACAACAAAGGTCATACGTAAGTTTGCATTTTGCCTCTTGACAGATAAAGGTAAATGTAAGATTTTATCACCCCGTTTTGCCGTACGCCCTGATTAGCTTATTGGCACAGGTGAGGAATTTGGGTGGCCTGCAGCGAGGCAGGTTTGCTACATTCAGCAAGCTTATGGGATCTGCAACAATTGCACTTCATGTTCAAAAGATTATAATTGCACCAACCAAAAAAGGTATTAAGGATGGTGATGTTGATGGTTTTGATAATAATGTATTGGCCTTTATTAAATTCATTCACTGGACTGGAGTGCAACACGTTTTTTCTGATCATGGTTCCAACTCCTGGATAGGTAATAAGGAAATTATTACTGTGGACGTTAAAGCTCATTAAATGTGACTCTATTAAAAATCAAGGTTATGCTGGACTTTAAATCTTTTTGAGCATAACCACTGGAGGCTGCAGCACAAGCTGGCAACTTGCCACGTAGTTCACTGGTCCTTTTCTTATTTATGAAGTAATAGTCTCTATTAAAATCAGTACCAGGGCTGTTGCAAAGGAGAGGTTTGGACAACACGAGCTATAACAACTTACTGTCCTTTTTCAAAGTGTAAAAATTGCACGTGGGGTTGTCCAGTATTAATGGGGCAGATCTGTGGCAGCCCCATTAAGGGAATGGGCTGTAACTTTATGGGTGTTTTGTTTCTCTCCCAGTGCCTCCCCGGGTCTGGGTTGTTAACAGAAGTGTGCACCAAGGTCAGGCTGCCATCTGGGGAGTGTTTCTGAGTCCTCCTGCCTCTAAAACAGGGATGCAGATTGCAACAGCTTTAGAAAGGTGGCACGCAGAATCGCTGCCCAGATTTGGAATCTGTTCCACTGCTACATTTCTCTTTCCTGTGCTGTTCATGCTCCCTACAACGCCTTTTGTATTTCAGGCTGCATCTTCTGCTTTTTTTTCTTCCAGATCCATATCTGTATTTTCTGTTTCACTCTGGGCCATTTCTGTTTAAATCTTCTTTTTTTGTCCTGTGTGGTCCTGGTGGGACTCTCAATTGTTATTTCTGGCACTGCCAGAGGTGGAGTTCGGTCTTACTTACAAGCACATAAGTAGGTGGCGGCAGCAGCTAGTGGGCAGCTGGCAGAAGTAGTAGCTTGTCTGTTGTAGTGAAGCATAGGCAGAAATAAAAATGCTTCAGGTGCAGATTATTTCCATTTGTGATCTCATCTTAAAAGTGGTAGCTTTGAGGGTAGGAACGAATGGCCTGTGGAAGCTGGTTCCTGACCGAGGACTGCAGTAACACAGGTTTTCCACTGGCTTTCGTGATTTATTGCTATCCCAGAGGGACAGTGGTACATTCCCTTCTTTCACCCAGCCTCTCCGCATGAGAAAGAGGAAAAGTGCTTTTAATATCTTTTCTATTGAGAGACAGGCTGGCACCCCAGCAGAAAGGAGGGTGGGGAAATCAACCTTGATTTCAACCATCTGTGGAGAATTTTTGGAAGTGAACTATTTTCCTGAACATAATCCCACCTAAAAGGAAAGCTATTCATCAATCTTAATGGCTTCTGTGTTCTTTCCCTCTTGTTAGAGAAAAGAAGGAAAAAGGGGTTCTTGATGAAGAACTGGGGGGGAATCTCACTGTAAAGCAGGTGTTGGACCCTAACAGAGATGCTACATCTGGTGCTCAGCGAAGGCTCTCTCCAGCACCACAGCCACGTCAGGGCCTTGTAAAAAATGTTATTAATTGGAATTAAATTGGGTAATGAATTAATACTAAAATAATCTAATCCTGTTGAAGTGACAAGCCAGAGATGGTAAAATTTGTCACTGTCCCAGCGTGCTTGTGCTTCTGATGAATGTGTTTCTGAGCACAGAAGGCGACAAAAAAGGAGCAGATGGAATTTAAAAGTTGCCATTCTCCATCCACAGTTGGCTGAGCTGTTGGTGCTTGGAAGCCTTGGTGCTACCATCTGTGTGTAGGAAATCCACACAAGATGAGGGCTGCACCTGCAAATGAAACCTGAGTCCACCTGACAAAGGATTCTTCTGTGACCTTTGGTGGTGGGTGCGCATGTGGAAATGCAGCATCCGCATCCCCCTTTGTGCTGAGCATCTCGTGGGTTGAACAAGGGTGGGCAGCTGGGTGCACAGAGAGCAGCTCTTTCTCCATCACGTAGCACCTCTGAAGTGCCTTTTCGTAGTGCAGAAGGGATTCATTAGGTGACTTTTGTCTCTTTAATGGAGATGGGACAATTCCTCTCCACCTTTGTACCAAAGGAATTGCCTTCTGTCTGAAGAAACACAAAGTGAAGGTCCAGGGCGTTTGCTGTCTTCAAATGTTAAGGGACTTCTGGTAAGAGCAGGATGTTAGCCTTTGTGCCCTGCTTGTATTTCAACGAAAGTAATTGCTTTCTGCGTATCCCAATTTCCTCTGAAGTTTATAAAGAGCTTGTCTTTGCCTCCAGTGTTTCGCTGTGTGCTGATGAAGTTCACAGTTTTTGTCCTCTTTCGCTCCAGAGATGGCTGCGTGTTCCTGTTGAGGAAAACTCATTCCCTACTGCTGCCTGCATCGCAAATGTTGCATGGTTTTAATGTGCAAAACACAAATGAAACAGAAACTAGCACACAGGGCGAGTATTATTAGCAGCAGTTGTTGGGAGCCGGTTTGCCTGACCCGCTCGGAGCTTGCCTGCCTTCCCCTGCTGACCTTGCAGCTGAACAGCCGTGTCTCCCCGGGGTAATCCCCTCACCTCCTGGCTAGTTATTATCATTAGTGTTTTTATGGGGCTACTTTCTCTACTGCAAGACATTTAGACCAGTCTGGGACCTGAGTAGTATATTAGAACTGGGAATGAGCTGGTAGTTTGAATAGAGCTTGCTTTGATTTCCTTCCTTACCGTGCACGTTCCTTTGTCCCAGCGCTGCAGGTGGTGAGGTGGGGCTGCTGGATGTACCTGCTTTTCTAACAGCCTAGGCCCTCCTGTACTACAGTGTTGCCATAGTTAGTGGGCAGTCTATAAAGCCCTTTCACATTACAACGCTGTCAATAGATTTGGGCAGCCCAGCCACAAGGGGAAAATACCTTGAAGCCTCCATGTGTCCTGATCCAGCAGCGTGGCCTTTGGTGGGAAATGTTCCACGCTGGTGAAGTCAGTGCATAAAGAACCAGGTTTCTTGGCTTGGACAAACATTGTAGTACCTCAGGAGGGCTGAAAGAAATGTTCTTGGGTTAAAAAAAATACAATATTGCTTTTATCATATATAGCATTTGTCATCCAGATAGATTCCCAGGTGTTTTTTTTTTTTTTTTGAGGTAAGGCAGATAGGAAGTTGTGCAGCACTGGATGTATCGAAAGCAGTGTGCCCTGCCTGTGGCAACATGCCATGAGTCTGTTCGACAACAAGAGACTTGCCCCTGAGCACCACTTCATCCGAGTGCTGTGAATGGGCAGAGCGCAGGCAGGCAGACAGGGGTTGCTGCCCCAACAACTCCCAGAGGATGCCCGAATCCTGCAGCAACGTGTGACACTGTGCTGGGAGGTGCCGCTGAGACATCGCTGGGACTTGCCGGCTCCATCTGCAGTCCGCGGAGTCAGAGGTTCATAATAAATCCTGTAACTTGGTTCTGTTGTAGCTACTGAGCGTGTAAAACTTGCTGTCAAAGGTTAGTGCACGGACTGTTCTCAGCTTCACAAAGCAGAGCTGTGAGTTTTCTTTCTTGCCCCTCTTCCAATTCCTGTGTCGTGTTCCTGGAGGCCTTGTTTTTTCTGCTTTTGTAAGAGGCAGCTTGTGAACCTGCAGAATACCTATTGCAGCTCCAGTGGCTCTGAAGAGTTTTGGTTTTTTTTTAAAGCATCTCCTACCCTCTTGCTAGGCATTGTGTAGAAGTTAATTAAAAGTATTTATTAGAACCCTTACTCCAGCGAAACAAGGCCGCTTTACCAAGAAAGAACTGGTCATGTAAGTTGGGAGGGAGGAGGAGATGGGAAAAAAACACAACAAAGTGTGTGTGATGAGAGGACCGAAGTTAAACACTGAACTATGAGAACATCTGCAAGGATTTCTGTAGCAGTCTGAGGAAGAGGCTCCCAAGGGGAAGGGTCTCTGGACTTAGAGATCCAGACTTGAATTTGATGATAAGGGAAGTGAGTAGCACTGCAAGAAAATGCTGCTGCGGAGAATGTTGCTGATGTTTCCTAGGTGGATGCATTTTATTAATTCAATACCAATGCAGTAAAGTCACGGTGTTACATCTGAAAGGAAGGGCACTTTGCTGAGGCAGGCAGGGAAGGCAGAGGTAGCTAATGTCTAGGTACAAATAGGCAGGTGGCAAGTCTAGAGGTATCGTGTGGGACCAGATAAGTCAACACAAAATGTGCGGGCATACCTAGAGAAACCCGGGCTGGCAGGGAATGTTCTGTCTCCTCCTGGCTTACTGTATGTGGCTGTAGAGGAGAATCAGTAATAAAAACAATATTTTTAAGCCTGCTGCCTTGGGTTTTTAGTTCCTAGTCCATCAGTAGCTGAGTGAACCACGAAGCAACCGTGAAGATGAATTGTTCTTGCTGCCAAGCATGTCCCTTCGAGTCCCCAGACGTAGCTGTGTTCCCCTGGATGTGACCGGGGGAAGTTCAGAGCCTTCGCGAGGAGAGAAGTCAGTGAGCAGTGTAAGGACTTGCAGCCTTTCCCTCCCGTATTTTAACCCCTTTCCTCCCTCCAAATCACTAAAACACCATTAAATATGTACCGCATGGAAGCTGCCACATTGCAGGAAGCACCATTCCTGGCCCTAGTCCTTGCATATCCCATTGGGCTGCCTGTTTCTTTATCATCCAGAAGCAAGCCATCAGGCTGTGAAGCTCATGGGTCTTGGTAAACTTTGGTAGCCGCATTTTCCTATCTAGGTATTTGAGTCAGGCTCCCCTTACTTGGTTGTTGCCTTCCTGGGACTGTGTAACAGTCAGGATGCTCCTGCTATATGTCTCCAGTCCAGCAGTTCTCCTGAGGAGAAGGAAATGCAGTATTATCTGCAGCTGCCCTTTGGATCCTGTGGGGTTGTGATATGAGCTGCCTCTTAAAGCAGTTTGCATCACAGAGCAGCTTTTGATTAGCAACGATGTGCCATAAGGCCTCTGGATGTACACAATTGAAAATGCTCTTTCATTCATCAGCAGGATTGAGAAGAAAGGCTTGTGCTGATGTCTCAAATTCAGCCTGACACGATTTCCCTGACTTTAGAAAAACCAGCCTGCCAGCCTGGCGGAGCGCTCCGGCAGGGGAGAGCCTCAGATCTTTACATCTTGTCAATGTATTGTTTCTCCTGGAAATTAAAGCTTGACGCCTTTGTGAACAGCAGCAAGTTGTGGGAAATGTGGTAGAGGAACTTTGTAACGGGTGTCGAGGTTACAGGGAACGTCCTGAAAAGGTTGGTGCTGGCAAGGTGAATGCCCCCTTGGTTGGGGATATTTATTAGATTCAGGAAGGATGCAGCAGTGGGAAAATACTGAACATATTTATTCTTTCTCACTCAACACTATTTGAGATGGTGGCATTCTTGTTATGGCAGGTTCATAATGGAAAAAAATTACTGAATTTGCTTTTTTTTCTCTGGAGCCCTCATTTCAATTTCCAGTTAGGTATACTTGGCTGCGAGCTGAAATCCAACTGTCTTCACAAAATAAATAGGGACTCCTTATAACTGAATCCCAAATGAGGTGGGGTGAATGTGTAGAGACTGAGAAACAAAGTCTCTACTCGTTCCACATTTTAAAGGGGGATCATGTGCAACTAAAATTCAGAAGCCGAAGGAGAACTGTGTATACGGTCTGGATTATCTACCCATCTCTCTGTGGGAAGCTGTTTTCCCTAGGAAATGCTGTTCTTCAGTTGTGTTCTTGATTTTGTTTTTCACTTACCCTGATTATTTAGAGGCTGCAAATGAAGTAAAAATAAGTCTGTATCAATACTCTAGAGCAGCGGCTGTATTTAAGAAGTTTATATTTGATGAGTAAGTTGATGACATTGCATTATGTGAATTTGATGTGCAAACTTGTCACCAAAGTGTAAACATAGTGACAGCAGGACCAGCAATTCCCAGCCTAATCAAGTAAGCCGAGTAACACATTCTTTGAGCTATAGAGTAATAGAGACTGATTTACATATTAAAATGAGAGAAGCTACACAGATCCAACAATTAAGTTGATATTTTAATTGCCTAAAAGTCAGGAGATTCGAAGTTATGTTTTCTGCATCAGTTCATTTGTCACCCACATGTATTTGTAATATTTTCAATGGCTTTATTTGGTATGAAACTAATGTGTCTTAAAATACATGAAATGTTGGCCATGGAGGAAAGGGGAGCTTTGAATCTGCTGGGTGAGAAAGCAGACTCAGTATCTGAGGCCTGGCCTTTCTATAAAAGGTACAAACAAATTCCAGGTAATTTCTTTTCTAATATTCTAGAAGACGTGTTGGGATGGAGAGGGAGCTATTTTCAAATGCAGTTGAAAAAAATGCCCATTGATCTCAATAGACCTTGAATTATATCCTTAACTTCTTGTTTTCTTTTTAAGGAATAAGCTTTATTTAATTGCAAATTCACACAAGTGCACTAGTACCACTAAGAATTGCATCGATATATGGATTCTGTCGGTGGTGTTTATGCTGGTTTCACAGTACTGATCTTGCATTCAGATAAGCGAGCACATGCACAGCTCCCCTTATCTGCCCGTGCTGATGTGCTGATATATGAATGCTCGCGCCCTGCATTCACAAAAAGCTATTCACATGCCAAGTCAGATGATTTTTTTTTATAATCCTCTTTGAATTAGACTACAAAAAGAATGTGTTTGAAAAGGTTAACTAATGGATACACTTTTCTTCCCGATGAGGAAAAGAAAAATGGTGAAGTGCTGAAAAATGGTCAAGCAGAGTTTTGATCAGGCTTTTCTAATCAAATACATTTTAGGCAGCGAGCAAGTTGGAGGAACGTTAATCCATAGAGGGTTTATCTGGAATAGAGAACATTCATTTGGAAAACAATCAGTGTATAAAAACAGGCACTTGTAATTACTTTGCCATCTTAATCATGGCACTGACATCAGTACCGTGATGTGATAATGCTATGATAGCGTTTTGAATGTGGTGCTACATAGCAATGTAAATAGGGAAGGAAAGCATCCCTCTCTCTTAGGATCTTCACACCTGTTGAGCTGGTTTGCTAACGTCTGGGTATGCTGGGCAGCTTGTCCAGTGGTTATGAACAGAGATGTCCAGAGGGGTGTCCAGAGGACGAGTTGGAGGGGAAATTGGGTCCAAAGCATCAGACCCCTGCTGGGGACGAGCTGGGCACTGCACCCTCTCTTGTAAAAGGCTGTATGCTTCAGCTAAAGTGTGGAGAGGCAGCTTCAAACTGCAACACGCACAGGATCCTAAGCGAAAAGGCCTCATTCCCTCTCAATTTGTTTGAAAAAAAAAGCCAAAGCCATGCAGTCCCCTTGGGAATCCATCGGTGGCCAGTGCAGAGACCTGAGCACTGCTGTCGTGAGCTCTCAGCGTGGCACAGGTCAGTAAGTAGGTAGCATCCTGCGTGGCGCTGACCTGGGTTTGTGTCAAGGCAGTGGAGGCAGGGGGTTAAATCACAGCAAGACTTAAATCTCAGGGGACAGTCATGCCTGTCCATCAGGGATTTCTTAGCAGCTGCCAGCAATCCATTATTCAGACTAAACTAAAGCTACCCTGTATTGTTTATGTAGCCACAGCAGCTGATGCAGTCTTCACTTGCTATTTCAGTGTTTCCATGCTTTTTCCACTTCATTGCCAGGTTATCTGTCTTGAGCTGTGGTTAGATAGCAGTAAATCAACCCAGCCTCTATTAGAAAACAGCATATTCGTCCTTATGTATAACCAGATCCAGCTCAATGGATGAAAATCAGATTGATGAAAAGCTGCTTGAAATCTGACTCTGAATTGCCTTTCACTCACTGGCTAAGTAGGTTTCTGTCTTCGTTGAGTAGAAGAGTCTTGATGCATCCTGCTGGAGTGCTGTAGCACAGTGGATCATTCGGTAGGTATGTGGCTTTGTAAGGTTACCTTCTGCAATGATCAGATACTGTTACAGGTGTGCAGCGGAGGTACTTAAGTTAAATAGAACAGAGGCTTCTGCAAGGAAGGGCCAGAGGCAGCGGCAGCATCCACCTTCAGTAGAGACCGTGGCTGTGTCATCAGAGCTCTCACCGCTAGTGGCATCAAAGGCAGCACGCACATCTGAAAGATTCAGCAAGAGTGCTCTGAATAGGCTGATAATGACTGCGTGTGATTCCTCTTTTAGACTGCCATATTGCCATGACTTCACTGAAATTAGGCAGAACTTAGGAGAGGACGGGTTTCTGTCTTGTTAGACAAAAGTGGTACAAATAAACCCTAAGTTAGAAATACCGAGGTTAGGTCTGCCTAACAGGCATGTGCTAAAAGTAATTTCATCATCAGGCACCATTTGAAATAAATCCTGGTCGGGTTGTTTCCATGATAATGTGCCCTCCTCGGTACATGGGAAGTGTGCCAATGCATTTGTAAGCTCCCTGCAGAATGTATTTGGACTCCCATGGTGTCACAAGGGGTAGTGGAAATTACTCTTCACTTCCATTTCAAAGCACTTCTTTCTGCTGTAGGATCCTTCACATTTTACAACATGAAAAAAGAAAAAGAAAAAGAAGGGCAGTATTATCCCGTGCCTGTATTCCTGAATCCCTGAGAAGTTTTTGGTGAAATGAAAGATTTTTAAGCAAGATGTTCCCATGTATGTGAAGTCGTTTTCTGCAAGGTGATGTCCTCAGCCAAACGGAGAGGACAATTGCAGCACTTGGCAATAGATTCAAAGCTAATGGCATGTTAGTTACCTCTCAGGTAGCTCAGAGTTCTAGGTTGCTAACCCCCGCAGTTAGAAATAAATAAGGAGAAAAATTAGAAGTGCTCATATCCCACTTATTGCAGCATGTTAAACACTGCTGTTCTCCTCTGTCAAAGGCGGCGTGAGCCAGGCTGTTCCATAAAATCAGGGCAAATGAGCAATTAGCAAGAGGTACAGAAATAGTGTTTAGAAAGGTATAAAGCTGCTCTGAGAGCTATAAAATGTCTCTCCTTGTTTTGCGCATGGTTTAGAGTGGGAATGTTTGACACTTAACAAAAGCTGACTAATTCTTTGTTG
Source organism: Anser cygnoides (assembly GCF_040182565.1). Classification (NCBI taxonomy): domain Eukaryota; kingdom Metazoa; phylum Chordata; class Aves; order Anseriformes; family Anatidae; genus Anser; species Anser cygnoides. Next base: position 5,485,534 of record NC_089887.1, read on the forward strand.
TTTCCCTCTAATGATCAGAATTCAGGGGAGGGCTGTCTGTGACAGGCTGGAGAAGTGTTGCAATGAAAGTGAAGCTCTTTTTAATTAGAAAGTCCATTGGAGTATTTACTTTCGTAGCGATCGGAGCGCTGGCTGGTTTAAATGTGTCAGCAGTACTGACCAGTGCGATGCAGTCTTGTCAGCGCAGGTTCTGTTTTGCTCTTCAGAAATCAAGAGGTGAAGTCTGTTCCAACAAGGAGAGTCTGTGATGAGAGAAATTATAACTGCAGCCAGCCGTGCTAGCGACTTCACCATCTGCTGTGAAGTCTCTGGCTTGAATTCCAGCACTTGTGGTAGCAGGCGTAATGATGATAATATTTTCCACTTCTGTAGCACCCTCTGTCCAAAGGTCTCCGAGTATGCTGGAAATACTAATTAAGACTCGCGGCACCCATGGGAGGCGGGCAGGAGCCTCCACGCTATCTTTTCTTGCTTGCAGAGTGTAAAGAGATTGTGCCACTAATCTTCAGGCAGCAATTCCTTCTGCTAGGCAGCTCTGGAAGAACTAAAACCCTCTTGTGCCTGTGGTAGTGCAGGTGAGCTGAAATCAGGGCTGTATTAGACAGGCTGTCTGGCTCACGTTAACTGCTGGAGCGTGAGGTGGGCAATGATCTCCGGGCTCATAAGAGGGCTTATTGTGGCAGCAGCAGAGGCTGTGTCTGCAGTAGCCACTGCAGTTTCTTACACTTTTTAGTGCAAGTCATGGGTTAGGTCTTACAACTCGAGTCCAGTCCTTAATCTGTAGCCTTCTGAGGAAACCAGACTACTGCTTACGGTGAGACTGCAAGCTGTCTGTGCAGTGCTCCGCGGATATAAGAGGTCAGTGCTCGAGTCCCTAGCAGATGTGTCTCCTGCTCAGCCTTCCCGCGTGTGGTACGGTACTCGTTGCCTCGAAGCAGCGAGTGGAGCTGCCTGTGTACAGCAACCTGCAGTGAGCCTTGCGTGGGCAAAGTTGGAGGCAGCACCTGAACGGGCCTGCAGATAACACAGAGTCACCCCAGCTCAGTCTGTGCTCTGCAGAGATGTCTGGAATTCTTGTCCAAAGGGCTTTTTTCACACGGCTTAATTTTATTTTAATTCAGTATAACTTAGTCTTGTTAAAAGGCCAACAGGAAAGTGTTAGCTGCAGTCAGAAAGGAGAGGCAATGAATGTTTAATATTGTGTGGACCGTCAGGAAGGAGTAATTGCATGAGAAAGGGAGATATTTGACCACATATCTTTAATGCATGATCCCAGCACTCACACTCATGGATTCAGGAGTTTGTCCCCATGAAGATCCAGGTAACATGCTCTGCAGTTGGGTGGAGTTGGAGCAGTGAAGCTCTTCCTTCCATGGAGTGCAAGGTGTAAAACAAAGCCAACAGTCCAGCCAAAGATCCACCATCTCTGAGAGGAAAGACACCATTATCAAGTATCTTATAGAGCCAGTGTATTTTTGGCTATTAAAGACAGTTATCCTCAAGAGATTTATACATAATGTTAAAATGAGGGAAGGTGGGGGGCAAACTCTTGCTGTGCGTAATTATTGCTGGGTACTGCATGTGCTTTCTCTATTATTTACTTAATCTTAAATGCCAGATGCTAAAGGGCACCAGTATCAATTAGCTGCCTAATTAGACTTGCAAAGAAATCATGTAATTTAGTTATAGGCGAATAAACAACAACAAGAATACCAAAAAACAAACACAGAAGCTCAGGGATCTCTTTGCAGTCACTTTTAAAGCTCCCTGTGTACTCTGTTGGTTTTCATCACTTGCCCCAAACTCTTTGGAGCGCACCGTATCGAGGCAGGTGGCTGGTTGTGGCATCACCTAGTGCTGCACTCGGTGGAGTTAGCCGCAGCTTTCTGCATTTCTCTCCAAATTGTTTTAATTGAGTTCAGATCTGATGCTCTGTGTGAGAACTTGGGAAGTTCTCTGACCAACAGAGAAGATGTGGCTGCCTCTTTGTGACCTGTATCCTGATCAGCGCATGTTCTGGATGTTTAGTCTGGTGAAGACTACGCACCATCCCCTGCTTCTGCTGGGATGACTTCTGTGGAGAACCCATTTTTCTGTTCCGTGCTGTTTAGCAGGCAGCCAACACAGCACCGTATCTTTAGCAAAAAGAGCCCTGCTTGCTTCACTACCAAATAATAGGAAGCAGTGCGCTTTTATTCCATTAGTTCCCACTCGTATTCAGAAGAGTTTTCACAGGACTGAAGTGCATTCATTTTTGTTTCATCAAGGCCTACAACTCTGTCTGAATCTTTATCTTGCAAATTGCCTTAACGGAGTAATAATCAATGCCTTGAGCTTGTGTATACACCAAGTTTTTCCTCTCTGTAGGTGCTGCTGCCTTCCTGACTGATCATTCTTCTGACGTTGGTATCGCTGTGTCAACAGCATGTCATTTAAGTGCCTTTGCAGCATCCCATGTTTTACAACTTCGCTTTCTTTCTGAGCGCCTAGATGCTGGAAGCTGCTGATATATTTTTTTTTAGATGGCCTGAAACCTTTCTGAAAACAAGGTGTTGTTCAGTTGCTCAGAGCTTTGTTCTTACTCCGCGCCCATGCTGTCTCAACACTGCTCTCTTCCTTTCTGAAAACAAGGCTTAGCCCTTATATAGTGCCTTATTTCTTCAAAGCACTGTATAAACATTAGCTAATTAAGTATATATAACATGCCCTAAAGTATGCTAACAGAAAACTGCAGCACAGCATTGAAGTTTCCAGGCACTTGATCCAGTGTTAAATCTGATTGAATCCCTAATTATTTTTCAAAATGCTGTGCCTAATGACATGTATCAAGACAGGATGATCAGAGTTGCAGCCAGAAGTATAAGAAGCTGCAGCCAAAGAGAGAGGGGGGAGGTCAGGTAAGTTCTGTGTTATTTCTAGAGTTATTTTGAATGTACCCACTAAGGCAATAAACAAAACAACAACAAAAAAAGAACAGGAGCTGCAGCTTTTGGATCTTTCCTGTTTTGATATATATAATCAGCTCTACATTTCCTGTTGAAATGTTCATTAAAATTGCAGCCCCTGTGATTATGCAGCTGCCTAATTCAAATCAATAGGGCTCCTGAAACAATTTCAGATATTTTTAAATACTGCTGTAGAACTTCCTTGTTTACAGTGTTATGATTAAGTGACTTTTTTCTAAGCCATCTAAAGCATTAATAAAAATCTCTGTAGCTTTTCTCTATTTTTTTTTACTCTGAGCAGCTGCAAATAATGCAAACCTTGGTTTATTGCTTTATCTTAGTGCAGCATGTATACTTGTGGTGATAACTAAATCAGAAGCCCGATTACACAGGTTCTTTATAATTCCTAGTAAGCCGTAATTGACTTCTTTTGTTTTGGAATCTTAATTCAAATAAATAAAATTAATAGAGCAGAAGAATGAATGGTACTGGGAGTACAACAGCCATTCCTTGCTTCCAGCTCACAAACTTTTGGATGCAACAGTTGATAATGCCCCAAAACTTTGTTATAACTGACACATGGCTATCCAGAGGGAAGACTGCAACGTTCAAAGGAGCAAGATACTTCAGTAGATCTCATGCTGATAGTGAGGTCATTTTAGTTGTACCGGAAAAATGCTTTCAAAGTATTTTCAGTTATTCTGTTTTGGAATGTTTCAGAGTGATGCTAGGGTTCTTGTGTTTTGCTTGAATGACTTCAAGTTATTAATTTTTCACTTTTTGTAATAACTGTAATCCCTTTCACTGTTTCAAAAGCCTTGGCACAATTCTGCTGTGTTTAAGTTATACATATTTCAGGAAAATACCTAAATCAAAACACTGTGGGAGAGAGACTGGGTGAACGAACAGATGTTTACCATCTCTGACTTCGGTGGTTTAGAAAAAGCAAACACATTTCTATAAAAACTCAGCGTGGTACATATATTGTAGTTGCCTGTAGTTTTACACTTCGCCTCCCTGTGAAGGCTTTTTTTTTTTCTTCTTTTGCTTTTATTGCCTCACCCCAGCTGTAGTTAACTCCCTTGTTTGCTTGGTTGCACCTCCCCAGGGCACCAGGAGCGGGTGAGGAGGTCTGCACAGCTCAGTGCTGGCTCTCTTGCTTGTCTAAACCCTCTCTGAGCAATTTGCTGAGCTGGTGTTATGTCAAGCACTGGGGTGGCTAGGTATGAACAGATGTTTTAGTGCCATAGTGTGGTTGAACCCAGCTGCTATGCCACCACCGTTGTGGAAATTGGCCTGTGACCATACAGCAACATCCCTGGTCTTAAATGGGGGCATGAGATGATGTGCGGGTCAAAGGTAGCAAATGCTGATGGCCGTGCAAATCATATTGTTACTGGCTTAGGAGGAGAGTAAGATTTTACATGAACTCTTGATCTTCCAAATGTACTTGGTGCTGAAGAAGTAAGATTCAGCCTGTGGGACAGAGAAGTGAGTGGTGGTGTTTAGATATCCTCCTGGGCGCCTTCTCAGTATTCAGGACTGGTGCACCTATGGCAAGTCAGAGGTAAATGCTTTGGATGTGGACATGGGAAGGGAACTGGTTAGAGGAGGACAGGAGAGACCAAAGTTTTTTCCTATTTTCACGGAAAATAGATTGAATGTGATTTGGCCACTGCACCTTAATGGGTAATCCCCACTCAGAAACTCAAATGAAAAAATCTGTAAGGCTAGGGATAATGCAAAAGGGTTTTTGTAGACTTTTCTCAGACGTAGAGTGAATAGCACAGCCTTTAATGATCACTTTTTCTTCGAGTACAGGGCTAATTCATTGATTTAGCCTAGTTGGGTAAATCTGTTTTTTGCTGCTTGCACATCCCATGCACACAGACCTTTGGTGCATGTCATTTTTTTCCTTTCCTCACTTGTCCCTCAACGTACATTTTTCCTACACGTCTGGCAGACCTGTCCCAGCAGCACCCTTCATGCCAGCAGCACGGTGTCCGTGGCACTCGGTGTCATCGATCCCAGTGGGACAGTTTACACCAGCAGAGAGTGAGTCTTCTCCAAACCTAAAACTGAAACGAATCCTTCTCTTGGAAGACCGCAATGGAAGGGAGCAGATGTGTGTGCTTGCTCCCTGGGTGTGGTGAGTGGATCAAGAGTCAAGGCTACTAATACAGTATGCTCTATTCCTGTACCAAAATACTCCCTTTGATGACTAAGCACCACGGGTCTTGGTTTCTGGACTGACCTTGTTTCAGAAAGGCCAGGTGCTGCGTCATGGCTCGTGTTTGCTTCAGGCAGGAGTTGGAGGTGGAAGAGTTCAAGCAAGGCTGAGAAGCACGGAGGATCTCCCAAATGAACAGGCCGGGAAAAAGGGATCACGAGACCGTATAGAAGGAATGCAGGTTGCAGTGGAAAAAGAAAAATTGTGGCTATCATTTGAGCCCGCTACAGCAGTTGGTGTTGGCAGGGCTTGCTGCGATAAGCATGTCAGCCTCTCAAGGGATTCCCAAAGTGCTCTGTAAACTTCACAGCTATACAAAATATATACAAGGATTGCTTCATCCATCACTAAAACGCATCTGCAGCTAGAGCAAAATATGTAACTGTTTAGTGCCACACTGGAGCCTTCTTTATGGCAGCAAGTGAGAAGTGTCTTTTTAACCCGAAAGCGCAGGAGGGATGGAGGCGGGCAGAAGGCAGTAACCTGGATGCCACCTGTACAGGACGGGAGGGTGATGCCACAGTCCTCGCTCTTGACCCCATCCCAAAGGAAAAACGTGCTGCCGAGCAAGCACTTTGCCTCTTCTGTAATGGCCCAGGCCTAAGTTTCTTATCTTCTCTGAAAAATGGTGTATCCACAGCAGAGTGTGCTGCCTGCCGTAACCTTTGCTTCATTACTGATTCAGAGGGTGAGTGCCAGCTGTTGAATCCGGAGGCTGGGACCAAGGTAAAGGCCAGGATTGTGTCTACATACATAAAAGCTAGTGTAACCTCTTCTTCTTTCTGTAAGCACTGATACGTGGAGATGTAAAAGTTCACGTTTGTGACTTCTGTGGCCCTTAATGTCAGAGTTGTGAAGCAAACAGACAGGTAGGAGAAGGCAGCTTCCCCGTTGGGGAGAATCACATCAAGGAACTGATAGAGTTCAGGAGATGGTGGGGACTGGTATCCAGACACTGTTATTCTCCAGGGTGGAAAAAATGTTTCTGCCAGCAAGAGCAGACAATGCCTGGGAGCGATTTGAAAAGCCAGGCTAACTCCCATAGCTTGCTGGCCTCCAAGATAACACTTCTACTGTGTCCTGTATCCTACTGTACGTATTTCCTGCCTCTGTTTTTTCCAACTCGTGCTTACTTTCTACAGTCTCTGTGCCTCCAGCAGCTTTTGAGCTAACTTTGCACTTCTTCAAACCTTTTTTCCTTTTGTAGCTTGACTTGTGTGCCAGAGGACCGAATGCATTGCATCTGTAGGGAAAGACAGTCTCTCCTTGAAGACATGGACCTAGATACCTCTACTGCATCTTAAGCTGAAGTATTCTGCCTCTGTTATTTGGGATTTCTCAACTGTTAAAACATTTCAGAACCTTTCATTAGTGAAGGGCCATTAGGTTGACAGGACCAGTTTCTCAGTCTCCCGTATTTACTCACCTGCATCAGTTATGCTGAGCATAATTATAATTATAATCCACTGGGTCGCTTGTGCTTCATCAGGCTGTTTTTCTCATTTTACCTCCAAGGCTTTGTTTCCTTAGAACTTTGCTGCAAAGCTAATTTTTTTAAAGCCATCAAATTTGACGCTGAGCTATGAATTTCACTGTTAAACAGGAAGATATCACAGGTCTGTGCTGTGATTCAGCAGATTCTGTGTTCTCAGCCCGGGCTGTCACCAGATCAGTGCTGTCGAATTAAGGAGCATCCTTGATTCTCTTTTCCTGAGCTCCCCTATCTGTAAAAAGGAGACAGTGCTAATCTCTCATTTGTGTAACTGTGTAATGTTTGTCCAGCACTTCAAAGATGCCAAATACAATAAAACTGCCAAGTGCTGTTTCACTAACAGTATTTATGATTTACACCAAAATGCTCATTTTTGTGCTAAAACAAGATCACCTGAAAGATACTGCAGTTGGATCCAAACCAAGGAGGGGGAGGAGGAAACCATCTGTTACACAACAGCAAAAATGTTTCAGGGCATTCGCCTGGGAAGCTCTGGGTGACGAGTTTGGAATATGAAGGCTTATTTATATGGATGGAGCTAATTTTCTCTAACTTATTCATTTTTCACTTAGGGAATTACCTAATCTTACAAGAGAGTCTAGGAGGAAAGATTCATTTATTCTTTGTCTCATTCAGCCCCAGGCATGCCTGAAGATGCTCTGCCTCTTCCAGTTCTGCTTTTTTAACTGACTCTGTTAATGGGGCTTAAAGATTTTCTTCTTCTGGGCGAAAAGGGTTAATCTTTCTCTTTCCCTCTCACCCTTCTCCTCCTCTTTTTCTGGAGAGTTCTTTTTTTGGCATCTCTGGCTCTTTCTATCGTCTTCTCCCCCTAATCTGCCACTATCTGAAGAATTCATTACATTTCAAATCAGAGGCCTTGCTGCATACATTAGCAGGTTTTAATAGACTTGCCACGACTCAAAAAGGAGGAAAAAAAGAGAGAAGATTTAAAACTCTTGTCTTGCCGAAAGCAGACAGATTGACTCAAAAATGACTCAGTCAATAAAAGATGAGTTTTGAAAAGGCTTCCCTCCGCTCAAAGGGAGCTCGTATTCCAGCGAATTAGGTTTTTCTAAGCCCACTGTCAGAAATTAATAATACATACAGCATGTAAAATGGATTTAGCCCTCTACAGCCTTATACAAACATATCTTTGACTTGCTAAATGTGACACGACTACCAGGATTTTCCAGCCTTTATCCCAGGAGTTTGTCATCTCTCCAGAATGGTGACCTCAGTGGAATTTTTAAGCACCTCAAAAAACCCCTGCTAAATGAGATTTTCATTAAGAATATGTTTCTACTTCCCTCACTCTTTATCTCCAACCAAAACCCCTTTGTCAGAGCATTTTATTATTACTATTTTTGGTCAAAATTGTGCCAAAAGCTCTAGTTTTGACTCTCAAGCTACAGAGTCTGTTTACTAGGTTCTTTCAGTGTTCTTCCTTCGAAGGAAGGAAGCTGAGCCTTCGGCATCGTAGCAGAAATCTGTCTTTTTATTTTTTCCCCTGCTCCTGCAAAAGGACCTATAAGCCATTAAAATACCTCTTTCTTAAAAAAAAAAGGGCTTCTGTCTAATTAGATCTACCCACAAGTATTCTCTTGTGATTTGAGGCCTTCCCAGGTGGCCTCGCTCACCTTGCTTAAGATAATTCGAACAGCCAGGTGTGAAATCAGTCACTGCTCCTGTTTGTTCCTCCACCGAAGTCCCTCAGTTCAATAGGAATTCAAGATGCTACTAACTTTAGCCTGCTCAGTGGTTAGGCTAGATTCTTTATTCAGACTGCCCTTGCTTCTGCATTTGGGCAGAGCTCTAAGAATCCCCAGAACTCGTTGTCTTTAGTGGACGGGTCCATGCAACCTTACGGGTGGCTGTGGGCTGACTGCATTTTTCCATCTCTTGTTGTTTTCCCATTCTTCCAAGTCCCACTTGATTTACATCTCACAGTGCTCCACTCAGTCCTGAGATCTCCTCTGCTTTCCCTGTCTGACAATCTTCCTACTCTTTTATATTACAAACTACCCTTTAAATTAACTCTGCAAAGTCATCGCATGTCCTTGCCTCCTCTTGGATCAGTTCTGTCCCCGGCTGTATTCTGCTGCGTGTTGCCTGTGTTGCCCTGTGCCGGCAGAAGGCATTGTGTGGACGTATGGCAGCAATGTGCAATGACTCTGGGCTGTACCTCCTAGATTACGGAGAGAAACTTATTTAAAATGGTGATGAAGAAACAAACATGCAAAGTGGCTCTGTTTTGGATCGTTATGTGCTGTACAGATGTTTCTCAGACTTGAAATGGGCAGAGCTCATCATTTTTTTAAAAGTGTTTGTAGGTTGTGTGCAGAAACCAAGCGTGAGCTGTTGACAATATACACCCTGAAAGTGAAGCAATACTTCTGTCCGTCCCATCATCACAAACAGGAAACGTACTGACTTTTCTTGTGCTTCTCTTGATCCAAAGAACAGATTTCTGAATGTGAGTGTTGAAGTTCAGAAGAGGCTTCCATCAGACTAACAAAAAGCATTTTTTCATAGAGGTGAAGGTAACAAGCCGCCTTAGTACTAGCAAAAGTACTTAGTAAGATCTTTTGTTTTGTTTTGTTTTCCTGCTGCTTTTATCCCTGAGGACAGACCGTGAGGTTTTTGGTTTTTATTTTTTGGCAAATGACTAGAAATGACCTGTCCTCAAAGCATAACTTTGAGTATTTAATAATTATTTACTTCAAACTAGATGGGGCTTCTGTTCTTTGTCCCACTTCACTCGTGAATATATTAGCCAAGCATATGTTGGTTCTTGGGTCCTATTATAAGATACAACCAGGCATTACACAGCGATCTCAGGAAGAGAAAACCTGTCTGCCTTGCAGATGTTTAGTCCTTCATGCTTAAAAAGTGTTGGAAGAACCAAATATGCAAGACCTAGAAATTGGCTGGATTTTTGGAATTGGTGCTTGAATTGTTCTTCCTCTGGGTCTTTTATTTATAAACATACCAAGCTCCTTCCCAGGATAAGTGTCCAAAGTTAATGTCCTGTCGTTTCATGTCATAATCTTTTAGCTTTTACTTTTCTTCTAAAGATGTGCTCCTAATGATGACATAGAGATGAAGAAAATCGAAGAGAGCAAGATTAGCTCTTCCTCTAGTTTTGTGTTTGTTTCCAATTCAGTTCATTTTTTAATCTGTTCCATGTACTCTTGACTTGAAAAAGGAGTTTTCCCAGTGAATATTATGTCACTTTACCCTCTAGCTGCTGTGCTGGGACACAGCCACCCAATAATCTCCTTGGGAATAATTGCTGGTGTCTTTGCAGATCATTTTTGTGAAAGGTGACAAACTGCTTGCCACAATGAGATGTTAATAACACAGAGATGCCCTTTGTTTGAAAGCTGGTGCAGAAATTACCCCATGCAGTTGTTGGAAAGTCAGAGCTGTAATGGTAACAAGTGAGGAATGGATCCATTCATTTGCATATAATTCCAGGGCTTTTGTGTCATCTTTTGTGTAAACCATACAATTTCCGGCGCCATGGGGAATGTGCGCTCATAATGCAGAGGACAGGAACATGGGCGCACTCTCAGCATGGATCAGGGTTAAAGAGATGTCATCCACTACAAAGGAGGGGGTAGAAGAGAAGAAAAAATGGTCTGCAGGAGCTACAACAGGCATGGATATTTAATGAATCTGAGTTGTCAGACCAGCTCAGGGGAAACTGTACATCCCGTCTTACCATCTGAGCGGTTGTCAGAAAAAGGGAAGAATCTGCCTCATTTCAGGTGCATATTAAGCTGAACTTTACCCACGTCTACCCTGAACCACAAGAGAGACCAACTGTGTGTTCTTCTTGTTGCTCTTGCAGACAGAGGCTGTTCAACTGTCCTTTTGCTGGTCACATACACTGAACCAAGACGGACATCTTTCTCTTTGACACCTAAATGAAACTCTTCAGACTGCAGCTGAGGGCTTTCTAGCATGCTCCCAGTGTAGGTTTCTCACTTTCTTCATAAAGAGATGATTTTTTTTGGAAAATAGATGGTATAAGTAGCTGTGTTGTCTTGTGATTTAGAGTTGGAGAGGTCCATAAATACTCGCTTTGCCTTTTTTCTTCCCTGTTCCCTCTCTAGGAAGCTGGAAAGTCACTCTGAGTAGCCAGTCAGTCCCAATGATGAACTTAACAATTACAGCCTTAGTGCCCATCTTCCAAAATTTCTAATAAAATTGCATGAATATTTAATACCCAATTACTAAATATTTAAAAATTTAAAACTGAACTGGTTTGAAAGTTAGCAGGTGATGAATAATTCAGAATTGGGAAGCAAGACTCAGTGCTAGGGCTGAGATTTTGTTACCTTTCCTGTCACCCTACCCAGAGATGTTTTTGGTGGTCCTGCCAGTCTTGGGACACTTTGTGGGGATTGCTTGGAGACTTCAAGCCTTCATCTCTTGCTCCAGAGCATTAGCACATGGTTAAAGGAAATAACCCTCCCTATCCATAACAACACTTCAGGCTCCTGCAGTGGAAATAGGAGCTCCAGAAGCTGGAATAATGTGATTGAAAGCCTGGTTATCCAGGAGATGGCTCTGTTTCCAAACATCTTTCATGCTCCAGGGAAAAAAGATTGCTTGTCCTTATGTCTGTGTCACATTCCTGCATTTTTGTTATTTGAAAGCCCCTTTTCCCTCGTTGCTGTTCTGCTGCTCCATGCTGAACCAGCATTTTGTGCTGCTCCAGCAAGATCATCCTTAAAGGATTGTTTTCATAAAGCGGACACCAGAAAATGAAGTAGAACAAGAAAAATATACCAATAAAGATAGGGCAGAACCTGCTATCCTATGGGAGGAGGTCCAGGGCACTCAGAAGAGTGCACAGAGGAAACGTCTGGTGTGGGATTGAAGCAGAGTAAGTGTCTTTGGGGCCTGCTGCAGGAGCACAGAGGAGAAAGAAGGGCCTGGGGAAAGTTTGACTAGTTGGCACCAAGAGTGCTTTCAGGCCAAGAGCAATATATTTGCGGTGCCAACACTTCAAAACACTATTAAGGGGATAAACACGGGGAAAAAAAAGGGCTTGAATAGGAGTGAGTGGAGGCTTTTTAGAGCTTAGTTTTCTTTGGAACAAAAGACATAAAACAAACTCCACAATCTTTTCCCATTAAAAACACAAATAAGGTGGCATGCTGCAGAGCCTTGCCTTTATCAATTGCAGTGCAATTGTGTTTTCATCCCTGCTGACTGGGTAAAATGGTGTGCATTTTTCCTCTCAGTCCTCTGCGACCCTCGAGCCTGCCCGCGTGCTGCTCACAGCGGAAGCGTTTCCATTAGCCCGGGCCATGCAAACAAATGAAATGGCAGGCTGACCTTTCAGCAAAGCTGTCTTACCTAGGGGATGGAGGCATTGGGCTTTGTCTCCAAAGTGAGTTCTGGAGCCGGTAATGGTGCATAATGTCTGTCAAGAGGAGAGGGTAGGAAGGGATTCAGTCCAGCGCAGCAGAGCGTGCTTATTTACAGCCGCTCTCAGAATAATCAGAGAGTCTACGGGGTTTAGAGTTCAATCTGTGCATCCCAAATAAGAGCCAAAGAATGCCTGTATGATGCCCTGCCCCATCTTGGTCTGTCATATACCACATAGTTATTTGATAAGCTACTTTAGAAGTAGTCAGAATCCCTGTAAATGTTTACAAATTCTATATTTAGATCCATCTCCCTGTAAAGTTGGGATAAGTGTTGTGAGCACAGAATTCACAACACTGGGGAGAGAACGAGGCAAGGTAGTGTAAGTAACAATTTTGGTCACTATTATCGAGTCAGAATAGTATTTCCATAACTCTCAACATCAGGATTTTGAACATGGAAAGTGCAGAGCAAAAGGGCTGTGCTCCTGGGGAAGTCTGAAATCACCTCTTGCCAGTGGTGAAAAGCTCTCGTTTGTAGCCTACATGACCATCGTTAGATAATAAACTGTAAAGCACTCTCTAAGGTGTGATTGAATATTGTCCACCTGCCGTTTGAATGACTGTAATTCCTGCAAAAAAAAAAAAGTCTTCTTTTTGAGAAGGAACAAAAATATTTCTGGAACATTTTCCTGTGTTTGTTTTAATAACAGATGTTTGATGCTGTTCAGAGGTTTAAATAGCATCTAGTGTTTTGGGGTAACAGTAATAGTGGTGATGTGCCAATGGAAACACGATCATGGGCAGAGCACAGGGGAGGTGATCAGGCAGAGATAAATTTGTCTATTAGATGCTTCTGCAGACCACCCTGTGCAATTAACAATGCGTATTATATATGTTAATTATATAGTCCCTAGGATTAATTCTTACATTAGACACTTGAGCAGTTTCAAAACCACTCTTTTTCTTAGAAACAGCCAAGTGGAAAAGTGATTCTCCTTCCTCTGACAAGCTGTGCAAGCTATGCTCCTGTTCTTGCTACCGAACATCCCTGAACTACAGCCCACAAAAGTCCCAGTTACTTTTTTTTTATTATTATTTGATAACTCCAAAATAGATTACCTGGAACACTGGTATTTGCTGGCTTGCCCTAGAAGCAGAAGATAGCCTGCTCTCCTGTAAACTTAAGTAGCACAATGTATTTGAATTTTAAAGGTGAGGCTATTTTTTGTGTCTGAAGTTAATGACTAGCTCCAGCTGACATCACTTTGTTCTGGAAGTGCTGTTGGGCTGTAATTGCCATATGGAAGGGAAATATGGCTAGAAGACTTTATCATCATTTGGGGAGGGGCAGCAGGGAGATGTCTTCCTGGCTGCTTCACGATTTATGACCGGTGTAATGATCCTAACTTCCAAGAGGTTTGTGCCATATCATACTAATTGGTGAAATCCACCTTGGGCACTAAATAGCTCTCTTGGGGTTAATTTATCCTGCATCTGGGGTGAATGTTGCCATCCCCAATGAGGTCTGTATTGCACCAAGCAGGCTGTTCGCATTATTTAAGCCAGTAATTTTAAAGCTACCCAGGGTCTCTTTACACTACAGTGCACTGCCTTCACTGAGTGCAACACGGATGCGCCACGGGTGACCGAAGAGCTGAGCCGGGCTCCAAAAGCTGCCTTCTTTCTTAACTTCCCCTGGTCCAAAACACCTCTGCCAAGGAGGGGGAGAAGGATGGGCAGCGAAGTTCCAAGCGGGGATGTCCCCTGGGACAGCCGTCTGTCCCGTGGGGGTTCATCTGTCCAGGCTGAGTCCTGTAGGTAGGCCAACTTCAGGTGTGCTCCTGAGTTTGGCAACCTTGCCTTGTAATCTCAGCATTATCAGGAGAAGAAATGGGAAACGAACAAGCAAAAACAACCCTTGAGGCTAATGCATGCTATATATGTCTGTAGGTACTACAAGAGGAAGTTTATCCTCTTCCACAGCTTCCAGGCCCCGGTCCTCCACAGCCTGCCCCTTTTCCTCTAACCCAACCTCTGATGCCCTCTGCCACTCTGTGCAGGTTATCTGGGGATAGAGGTTAATTGTGGACTTTTTTTCCAAGAAGAGGCACCTTGTAGAGATGCACGGAATATGTCTGATGCGGTATCTTCAGAAAACCATGTTTGCTGAAGAATGAATATACAGGAATCTTTCTTGGTGGAGAGTTCTTGGGCAATGCAAGAGCCATGGTGATGGAGACGTGTACTTGTAGCCTGCTGCCTTCAAAAGCTTCTCCCCAGGCTGCTGGAAGGGGGAAGCTGGTGGCTGGAGGAGGGGGCTGGGAGATGCACTGAGCCATATGGTACATACACAGCTTAAAAATAAACCCACGCTGACTGATCAAATAAATACCACTTGGGTTTGAAATTGAACAGCCAGTGCAGTCTGTTGAATATAAAACTGTTTTTACCTTTAAGAAAAGTTGTAATTCATGGTTGTAATGTCACAAATTGCAAGTTTCCCAGAGCGCAGCTTGAGCCTGCCAGACCATCGGGTCGGTGAGCGTGGCAGCGGGCTGCGGCACAGGCGGATGGCGTGGTCTCGCTCCCACACTCCCCTACCCGTCCAGAGTGTAAAACACATCTATAAAATCTAGCAAAGCGAATTTTATTTCGGGAGAGCAATGGTCATAAACCTGCCTATATCAGAAAACGCTCGGCTCCTCTTCTATTAGACTTTATTTAATACGATACAATTTATTTTTATATTTTGTCCTTCACAGTATCACCGAACTCTTTTCAGGTGGTGTTCATCATAAACTAAAGCTGAAGGAGAAAATTTCAGCTCGGAGTTTGATCGGGGGAAAGACTGGAAGGATTTCAGATGCAGTGGGGTGGCGTTGGAGTTGCAACGAGTCAGCCGGGAAGGACAGACCTGCAGTAGGAGAATGTAATTCAATAATAGTTCGGAGGGGTGCAGGTGGGGTGACTGATGGGGGATGCTGCATGCCAGGCATGGCGATATGGAAATGAAGAGAAGCAGCTTGTGCAGGTGACAGAGAGAAAGGGTAATTGTGGCCTTGCTGCTTGGAGTAGAGGAAACAGCGCATCCTGTTCCCATCACGGACCCTGTGAGAACAAACCTTGGGAGAACTGGCATCCCTCCTGTAGGCTGGAAACAAGCTAAGCAGTCTTCTGTTTAAATAGAGCAGGGTTAATAAAAAGAATATGGTATTCTCTGTAGCAACACTGGGTAGCATCTGTCAGAAGTGTTCTGGCAGGGTCAACAGGGACAGGGATCAACGTGGTACGAAATATTTTATTCCTTATGTTGTGGAGTGAGTGACCCCCAGACATGTTACCATGGGAAAGTAACCTTTAATGGAGAATTAGAAAGGAATTCAGGCCTTTCTAGGACAGAGATATTAGCTGGGATCACAAGTGAATTAATGCAGCTACATGGCTCGTGGCATCTTTGAGGATGGGCAGAACAAATTTCTGTTTTCCTGAAAAAGTCTAGTGGTACATTTAATTTCATGCCACTTCTGGCATGCTGAGAGCCACATTGTTTTACCTCTTTCCCTGGGGAAAAGGTTAAGTGTGGATTTGGTTTTCTTTGGTGTAGAGACTGCTATTGCTATTGATTGACCTGGCTGAACTCAGAGCAAGAGCCAAAGCTGTGGTATTTCCAGGCAGCTGTGAACGTTTTCAGATGTAAGAAGTGTAAAAGCAATGGAATAAAAAGCAGTGACATTTCCAATATGAGAGACCAAAAAAGTCCAACTCATATTTTATTTATTTATCCAAAATAGTTTGAATTATTCATTAAAGTCAATATACGTGTGTGAAAATACAAGGTGTTTCAGGAAGCAGCGTCATTAGGAAGAAGTTAATCATTTGGCAATATTAATTTTGTAACAGATTAATGATTTTTTCAGTGAGGATTTTCTTCCCTGACAAACTGCCCATGATGGGCAACTTTTAATACATACGCTTGGCCTGAATACCAAGGAGACTGGGCAGGATGATTTCGAAATATTTTCCCTTTCTCTTTGTTCTTCTCCTTGAATTTTTTTTTTCCCCAAGCAAAGTAAACAGCCAGTCATTACGCCTGACCAAGGTATAACCTGGCAAACCTTACGCCTGTTTTCTCAGTTCTTATTTGTTTCATTAGCACTTCAGTGAGGGATGTTTCGGCGTCCCTTCTCTGGGATGCTGGATGTTTATGGTGTGACTTCCCCCAGTTGTGGTTTCCGCAGAGCACACCTGCAACTTCTCCTGCCTGTTTTGTGCGAGCGTAACGGAGTCAAACACAGGAACTCCAGCGAGTGCTCTAAACACAGGCATTCGAGTTTTCAAACACTGTCTTTTAAAGATATAATTAAACCTAATTCTCCAAATGTTGTGAAAGATCTTAAAGGATGAAGATGTTCAACATTCTGTAGGTGGTAGATAGAGTGGGTGGAAACAGCAATGCTGTCATCAGAAACCTGCTCTATTAACGCACCTCGACCCGTCCTGAAAGGATCTTCCTGTGCTCAGTCGCCCCTACTGCTGTGCCTGAAGCGTTTCTCTGAAATATGCTGAATTGCACTCTGCAAATTACGACTTTTAAAACAATTTATCCTGACTGTGCTAGAAATGTGGCCGGAATTAGTGGTATTAGGTGAGGCTTAAGAATTAGCGCCATCACGTCTTTGAATTGAGAAGCAGAGCAAACAGTGAGCTGCCTCTTAGCTTAACGTCTTCGCTTCGTGGGGGAAGCATTAGCAAGGTTAATTACAAGTCACCAAGTCAATCCATATGCTGCTTGTGCAACTCTCTGGCCACTGGGAGTTTGCGGTGTTGGCCCAGGGCTTGCTGCTGTGACCCAGAACCTGCAGCAAATCTCTCTCCTGCACAAGCACAGGGGGAAAGCCAGGAAAAATACCCAGGAGTGCCTCACACTTGGGTGGCTCTGCTTCAGCAGTGGGACCCTGGCCCACGTTTCTCAAGTCTCAGCCTTCCTGCCACGTTGCGCTTCTGTGAGTCTTCATAACTTGGCTTAGTGGTGTGTCAGCAAAGCCCACGAAGGCAAGCAGGGAGGTGGTCATGTTCCTGAGGGCTGTCCCGAGTTAATTTGGAAATAGCCCCTAACTGAAGTATTTCCATAACATAAACAAATATTGCAGGAGGGTAAGCATCAGCAGTTGCTCTAGCTGAACTATTGATGACTGCGATTTAATTGGGCGTAAAGGTAGAGCAGTCTTTGTTTCACAGTCGTGGTTCAGTGGGCTTTTCACTGGGGGCGGCTGCGGACTTAAGCATTCCTGTCGTGTCCCCGTGCCTGCCTGTTTACTTCTGCCCCGTCCCCAAGCTGCTCTGCTGAAGAAATACTGCTGGGGAATTGCTAATGGAGCCACCGAGCGGATGACAAGGCTTCCTCCTGTCCCTGACCGGTGCTGGCACGTTTGGCTGTGTCTACATTAGCAGATACAGAGTTCGGCGCCTCGTGCCAGTGGCTGACACTAGGCATCCCTAACAGGGAGGAAACGTTTTTTCATGAAGATGAATTCCTTCAGCCAGGACAGCTGATGCGGTGAGACACCAAAACTGCCGCAGGAGCTGGAAAGACGGCCAGGAGGAGCGTAGGGGAGGAGATGCGGGCACAATGCTTGGAGCGGGGGCTGGTCAGCCCTCCGTTAAATTGGAAAGCTCAGGGCTTCTTGCATAAGAGACTGATCATAGTCAGAGCACGTCCTTTTTCACCCGGAGGGTGGTGGAGGAAAGCAGTTGCCATCATTTAGGTGGTATTCGAGGTTCAGATGGTTGTAATGTCAATAAGCCAGCGCTGTTGGGTGGGTGATAAGGCTGCGACCCAACAGGTGCCGAGGGTGCTCTTGATGGCCATTAGAAATGCCAAGTCTGAGACAAAACGGTGGACAAGGCACTAACTCTTTATGAATAATGTAAGCTGTTCAAGGAGTCCATGAATTAGGGTGCCGTCCACCCCCAAGGTTATAAAAATCAGGACAGGCTGCCTCCAAGACATGGTAGAAAAAGGCAGATTTACTTTTCCAAGGCTAGGCTGCATTTATTAGGAAAAAAAATCAGTATTGGACATGTGAAATATATTAAAGCCAGTGCCATCTCTGACAGCGGTTAAACATTATTTACCCGTGCAATGTGGCCACTGAATTTTTACTTATATACAGGATTTTGTCCTCAACAGTTGCATCCTAGGAATGCAAAATTGAATGAAGACTGTGAGAATATTGAGGTCAGAGTCACCAATTAACCTCCTGATTTCAGAGGCTGATTACTTGATTAATCAAGGGACCAGACCCAGCTGAGATGATGGGAAAAAGGTTGAAACAATCCATGGAAGGGCTGAGTTAATTGCTCATTGATAAATTTGGTAGGAAGGGGAAGATGGGTGGTCAGGAAAG
Organism: Anser cygnoides; assembly: GCF_040182565.1. Lineage (NCBI taxonomy): Eukaryota > Metazoa > Chordata > Aves > Anseriformes > Anatidae > Anser > Anser cygnoides. Next base: position 5,503,992 of record NC_089887.1, read on the forward strand.
ATACGGCATTTTCAAGCTCATGAGAAGAGGCATGTGGAAGCCCCACCCCTTTGAGCTTGTGATCAGGACTTGGGTATTCATCTTACATCCCCCAGCACATCGGGGTTTCCCCATACAGCAGTGTGTTAATGAACCAGCTGGTACATGATGTTTCCCAAGACTGGTTTGCTCCCCTTGATAAAGCAAGATATGATTAGGAGGGGAACACCCAGAGTAAAGGAGATGCTTTCCTCATACATCATCTCTACAAGCTGCTCTGGAAGGTAGAGCTGAATTAACCAAAGGTAAGGAGTTGGCCAGCACTAACTCGCCCTGCTTGGATGCTCTGACTCAGAAGTAAAGGGATATGTAGTTCTCTTTAACCATTAAAGAGTTTCTGTCCTTGCCTGGGGATTAAGCTAAATTGGATTAAGGCCAGAGTACTTCTGAGCAGGGCATCCTCAGTGGCGTTTAAGGCACTTTAACTTAACACGTTGAATTATCCTTTTGTCCCACCTGGAGTGCCTAGCCAGAGCAGTACAGAAGATAAGAGGAGACTTGCCTCCTGCTGGTGCTCTTGCAAGTGCTGGGAGGTGAATCACAGGCAAGTCCACGGGCTTGCAGTTGCCATTCTTTCTGTGCTACGCTTGGAAGGCTGATGGAAACACATCTGGGCAAATACTCAAGCAAAAACTTTTCCAGCAAGGCTTGTGAAACAAGAGTACTTTAGCACGGGCTGTGTAACCCAGCCAAAACCCATCACTCATACCCAAGCAGTCACCTTGCAGTAAAGTTTCTGCTTCCCTAGTGCTGGACCCCGAACTAGCTGAAATAAAGCCATATGGCCTAGGTGTGCTGCAATTATGTCTCTGATCACAGGACAGACAAAGCCGTAAACCTCATAATGAGAAAGAGATAGCTGAACAAGGAAGTCTATTTGTTTGCTGTTAGAGTCTTTTTTTTTTTTAACCCTGGACTGGGGTGTTGATAAAAGAAGCAGACTTGGGAGGTCTCTCTAGTGTATATTAAAGTAAAGCCAATCTTTGTAATTAATGGGGGGATAAATCGAGGTTTAATTACTCAGAAGGCACCTTGGGTGAAAGATTCATGGTAATTGTTGTGTATCCTCTTGAAGGATTCACACTGCTGGCAGCTCCCTTTATAGCAATAAAATGCCGGGTGAGTGGCAGGCGCTCTCCCAGGACCTCTCTTCTAGGGACTAGTCCAGTTAAGGTAGCAAATGGAAAGAGACAGTGGTACTCTTCAGGCTTTTTATCACAAGAAAAGCCCCTTCCTGGATCTTAAGGGATTCCTAAGCAATGTGTCAATTTGAGACCAAAGCACGTACAGTCAAATCAAGTGTACATTGGAGGAGATTCCCCTTATAGCCAGATCCCTCCTGATATAACGGTACAGAGGCACGTTTGTTACCATTTTTCCACTTTCTTGCTCCCTGTAACATAACACCCTTCTCTTGGGTTCCATGTAGAAAATAAGTTATGTGCATGTGAGGAAACGGATCCTATAGCTTTGAATTTTGTAGTACGTTGTTAAAAGGCTGGCCGAGCAAAAGGAAAATCCATCCCGCTAAGACACGTCTCTATTCCTCATTCCCCAGTTTATTATCTTTTGGTCTTCTGGGGCCGGGAGGAGAGGAATCTAGCTTGCCTGTTTCTTTACTCTGCCTGCTTAATTCACTTTTTAAAAATTTAATTAACCTTTTCAATTCACTTAGTTTGGCTAGCATTGTAAATACAACGCAAGGTCTTTATGCCAATGACGTATAACAAAGTACCCGCATTTTTTCCCCTATATAGAGCTGAAGAAGCAAGTGGAAAGTGCAGAACTAAAAAACCAGCGCCTGAAAGAAGTTTTCCAGACCAAGATCCAAGAGTTTCGCAAGGTCTGCTACACACTCACAGGATACCAGATCGACATCACGACTGAGAACCAGTATCGACTCACCTCCATTTATGCCGAGCACCAAGGAGACTGCCTGCTCTTTAAGGTAGGTCTGCATACCCCTTGCTGCTCCTGCTTTTCTGGGTTCGCAGTTTCCAGCATGACAATGTACTTGCTCTTTCTCAGTGATTAGACTGGAATATCATTGCCCCCTGCTATATGACAGCTTGTTCCTTATGAGGGGAGTAAAGATCCTTTCTTCTTTTAAAAAACTACTTTTGAAGGTTTGGCATCTGGTCTCCAATTTATATATCAAAGTGAGTCAAGAGTAAAGAGAAGAGACTATATATGCATAATACCTAAGGCATCTGGCCTTGCACTTCACCTTTTTATATTATTGGTTAAGTGTGCCACGGCAATAAAACCTTATGTAACCGTCAAGGTTTCATCCTTACTTCATTATATGTCCTCACTGTCTTTGCTATCCTCTAGCTTGCCTGCGTGTCATCATCTTGTCGTTATGTAAATTGGTATCCCTTTTGAGCAGCAACTCATCCTTGTGCGTGTGAAGTGCCATTTATCTGAACAGCCCGGATGAGGAGCAGTAACAATCTGTCTTGTAGGAGTCTGATACCGTATTGGTCTAGCTAGGTGGTCTGAGTATGGGCTGGGGCTCGATTGGTGGTGGTTTTCTTTTGTGTTACCTTGCAGACAGCCCAGTTGGGCTGATACATTAGAGAGCTGAGGTGTGACATTAGAGTCATCAAGCAGTTAAGTAACCTCTTTACATAGGTACAAGTGCCAACAGCCCAAGCTTACAGGTCAGTGAGAGAACTTTCTGTTTCTTGTTGGCAAACACAACTGGCATTTAAAATCATACCTGTTTGCTACTGACCCCTCTGTGGGGTGAGTAAGGAGGATGAGGATTTTGGAGGTGTTTGATACAGGAGGGGAGTGTACAAGCAGGAACTGGAGAAGTTCAGTTTCTGCAGACCTACCGCTGTGTGCTGCATGTGGATTGCTGCAGTGTTAGTGTTGTGTTTTTTACACAAAAGGACAAATATTTTCCTGTTCTGCAACTATAGAGCCTCAGAAAAGAAAGAAACCAAAACCACCAAATAAAGCAAGTGAAAGTATTATAAGACAGCACCTAGGATCGTTAGTAAAACTAGGAAAATATTGCCAAAATAGTTATATTACTTGGCCTTCTGAGGTTTCTCGACTGAGACAGATGACAGCAGGAAATCTCACTAACCTGTGGAAGGATGGTTCTCCTGGTTTTGTCCTTGTACTGTCCTTGAATCCTGAAAAGAGTTCTCTGCTGAGGTGATGCAATGCCATCAGCTCCAAGGCCTCTGAAGGCTTGTGTTCACACCTGTATTGTTACACGCTTGGTGAATGAAACGTCTGCAGATCCCTGGAGATGTCTGTTGGATACCATGGCAGGACAGTACATCTAGCAGTTGCTTCTGTCGTATCTCTCATAGGAGAGATGGTTTGTTTGGAGAGTGTTAAGAAAACATAAGAAAATTGCATATTGTCCACCTGAACAAGAAATGGCTTCTCAATAGCAGGTCTCCGGTAGGATCAAATTCTTCTTCATGTCATGGCAATAGAAATAATTTATATACAGGACAGTGAATGATCAGGTACGGATTCCTCTCTCTAAACACTGGTTTTGCTTCCCGTTCTTCGCTCAAGGCTTACTCCCAAGTACGTCCAGAGGATGGAGGTAAGCGTCACCAGGTAGAACAGCAATCGTTTCAAGTCATCTCATGTTTCCCAAATGCAAGAGTGGATTGCTTATTGATTTGTGGAATTGCTTTGCTTCTCATACCTCACACACCTCTTTGGGTTAGAGGAGCAGACTTGCTAATAAGAGCCTGATCAACAAAATCTCAGACTCTTTCTCAGTGCTCAGTAAATCGCAGACAATTCCCAAAGTCTGCAGCTTAGAATAGCAGTAGAAAATAAACAACAAATTACTTCCTCGCAGAGTCCAGGCAGCTGGTACTCACATATGTACTGAGACTTGCATCCTGACTGTGGCTTTTCCGTGAGGTTGTGTGTTTATGCTGTGGAATTTCTGAGCCATAGCCGACTGTGGGTGTTAGTGTGCATTTCATTAACCCGAGGAGGTCAAAAAGCAGGGAATGCTATTTGTATTTATTCCATTCAAGCAATTTATGGAACAGAGTCTATACAATTAAACCAGAGAAGTCCCCTGGCGCTTTACAAGCTTCTGTAGTTTGCCCGTAAATTTTAGAGCATATTTCAGTAGCACTGCTGGTGGCATTTAATTTTCAGTGAGGAGCTATTATGATGTAACCCCTTCAAAGCTAAATGAAGATGAAAGATGTGCTTGGTTTTCCCAAGCAAGGTATGCTGTTACTGGAGTAGAGCGTATTATCTGCATGCTGCGTGTTTCCAGCCAATTTGCATTAATTGGAATTACAGCCTTAATGAAAGGGTTAATCACAGTGCCATGCTGAGAATGCAAATGCCTGCATCCATAAATGAGCACTGAATTCCAATGAAACCGCATCAATATTTATTGGCGATCCCTATGGATGCAACAGATGAGCTCATCAACTTGAAGGATATTCCAGTGATTTTCAGACCCTGTGTGAGAGTGTGTAGGCAGCAAGGCACATCTCAGATTTCACAGCTCGCTCTCACTTGTTTGCTCTTTTTTATTCTTTTAATTAAATGCTGTGGAAAGTAGTGTACAGATTCCTCACCAGGAGCTCAGGTTCTGATGATTTTTGTGGGAAGTAATGCTTTGTAGTTACTGGGTCACTTGACAGCTTCACATTTTGTTACTCTTGCTGATATGTTGGATGTATTGGGCCATAATACGAACTTTGCATTCAGCATAATGCTTAGCTTGTGAGTCTAGGCCAGGCCACCCACAACATAGCCAAGAACTGCATTGACTCTCTTTGTAACAATCCATTAAAGATGTCTGTTAAAACAAGCAAACATTTCTGGGGAGCCTCGAAATCAGTTTAGCCAGATTGGAATTAAGCAGTGGCAGATCAGGACGTCATGAATGGGCTGTGTGTACATTGTGCTGTTTACCCTTGTCTCTGGGTAGATACTGAATGAGAGTGAGGAAGTGAGGTCTTTAGAAAGGCAATGACAATTGTTTCAGACAAAGAAAGTCTTCTGGTAAACAGAAAGACTGGTCAAATTTGAAGAAGAGATGATTTGGAGACAGTTGTACAAATGAACAAACAGTGGAGAGAAAGTAAATCACGGGCTTTCTCTTTCTGCAGGCCCAGAGAACACAGTCCCAGCCAAAGCATCCAAAGCCAATCAATTTAAAATTAAGCTTGGAAATCCTTTGAATTTATAGACCTTATGGCTTTAAGGTACTACCGAAAGCAGGAGCTCAGTAGGTTTTCTGAAATGGTAGGATATCTTTGTGGACTAATAGTAATACCTAGATTTACATTAAATATTTGCATTTACCTTGAGCAGGGATGCAGAGCTGCCTGCTTTGAGATGTTAAGCCAGCTTCTTATTGCGGAGGTTAGGAAGAAAATTCCTGTGCATGCTGGTTATTTTTTTGGGTTGTCTCTACATGTGGTTTTGCTGCTGCTGTACCTGACAACGTTCAACTCCATCCCCTGAAAGTACTTGGAAATGAAGACTTCAGTTAAGAGGAGAGAGCAAGAAAAGTCTTTAGGTTCTTTGATAATTCATTGTGCTTCAGGTAAACCACTTGTACTGTCACGGCACGAATGTGGAGCTGGTCACTTTCGTTGATAGGATCCCAGGCTGAAAAGGCAATCAATCTAATCCGGTATAACAGCTGTATGATATCTGGCAGCGTTTGAGATCTTTCAGGTTCCTTCATCTTCTCAGAAGGGAGCGTTTAGATTTATCACCAGTTCACGTGTATATTTTCTGGGCCTAAGTTATATGGTAAGGGTGTTAAAACAGACTCTTTTCAGTATCATGGTGGTGTGTTTGAGCTTATTAATAGCCCTAAGCCAAAAAGGTGCATTTAGACAGCTCAACAGCTTATGGTTCACTGTATTTCCTATGTCCTCAGAGCCTAGTCTTCCACAGAACAGAATTCTGTCTGCTTCCAGCTCTTGCCTGTGTTGTTATTTTCTGCCAAAATTATCAAATGGAAACACAAACACCAGCAGTAGTTCATTGAAGAGCATCCCCAAGATGGTAGGCTTCATGCCTTGAAAGAGAATGCCCAAGATATCAGACAGCAAATAAAAACACAAACATCATGACACAGCACGAGAACGTTGCCAGCCGCCGGGCTGGCACTTCTGCAAAATAAAACCTTTATTGGTGTCCAGTTGGATTGGTAATACGGTAATAAAATAAACAGCTTTTTGCAACCTGTTAAATTAACAGCCAGTACGCACACACTCTCTGATGCACACCTGTTTAAGAAATTGTATGAAGAGTTGGCTTGCGGATCCATTGGGGGAACTCACTATAAACCTTAAAGGCAATCTGCAAAGGGAACGCTTGCTTCTCATGTGGTTCACTGTGTATAAAGAGGCAGAACCTATGGGGTGAGAGGGATAAAGGCTTTGTTGGATTTGGGGTTTTCTGATGGAAGAAGGGTCCAGTGGAAGGACAGATTTGTATGGAACATGAAAGCCATGAGATAGTAATGATACGAGGTAAATGAGAATGAGGCTAGATAGAAATGATCCCAGCGCAGCTTGAAGGCCTGGAAGTACTTCAGCCACCAGCTGCTGGAAGGTGGCAGTCGGTATGTGGTGGCAGACTACCTCATGCTTGTTTGCATGTGCTTTGTCTCTCACACTTCTTTCCTTTAACCCTGCTGTGGGCTGCAGTTTGGAAGAGGATAGTGGGCGAGATGGCCTTACAGCAGTTCTTACTTTATTGTATTCTTCAGAACAACTGGAGCTTAATAGAAACCTGAGGTAGGTAGGTAGATAGATAGATAACCCTTCTTAAGTTTCCTTTGTATCGTTTACTATCAAATCAACATTTCTCTCTTTGCACCTTTAACTCCTCAGTCTTGCTTTGCTTGCCCCATCACTTGTGTTCCCGGCAGTCCTGTAGCCTCTGTGTTGACAAGGTGTGCAAAATGGGGCAGGGCGGTTATGCAGACAAGAAGTGATGGTTTAATTGTCTTTTTTGTTATGGAGGAAAATGAGGATGGATTGAATAGGAGCTCAGAGTCTATTTTTCAAACACAAAATGATGCTGACAAACTGCTAGTTGAAAGGGGGAGACAAAACTGAGGTGGTGAAACGTGCAGAGGCTGCTGAGATTCTGGGGCAGCCTTAGTGTCAGGTTTGGCACACTGCGCCGCTAACAAGGGACATCTCAGAATAAGCAGGAGGGTTAATGCAGGGATTGCTTTTACTTGCCTGAGTGATCTTGTTTGGTCTCGAAGCTGACAGCTCTGTTGGGATCCCTGGATCTGAGTCCACATGCTTGGCATACCTGCGGTTTCCATTATTTCCTCCTCGAACCCAGCAGAGTGGCTTTGAGAAGCATGTTCTAGCTGTTTGTTTCTCTTTGCATCTCTATCTTCTCCCCTCTCCTCCTCCTCAGCCTTGATGAGTCTCAAGAGGAGAAAGAAATCACAATTTTGCTAGAGTGCCATTTTTCCAGCAGCCGTCTCGCACTCCTGCACACACAATCAAAAATAACAATGGGGCTCATCGGTGGAGCAGGCCAGGCAGCAAGAGATTGATTAGAGATTGGAGGCCTCTGTTAACTCCTCATTCTTGTTAATTACTAGTTATTTTATTTTTATATTTTGTTTTCAATTTGCCCATGTGGTTGCGGGAGACTTGCTTTCTGCTCAGCCCCAGGAGGTGCCTGCGCGAGCGGGGTGCCTTCCTGCCAGTGATCGCGCTGGGATTCCTGGGAGGGTCAGCGAGGACCTGCCGTGGGTTGCACTAATCAACAGCTCCAACACCAGAACTGTTGAGCAATCTGCGGCGTTACACAACCAAATCCCGTATTTAAACTTCCTACGTTTCATTTTCTTTCAGAAGTTGTAGTGGCCTGTTTCGTGTTAGGACTTAACTTGAATTCTTGCTGCTGTCTTCATCTTATTCTGCTCTTTTTCATGCATTTTTCCCCCTCCTGACACAGTTTCTTTCTTACTGCATTTGCTTCCCTAAAAAACTGCCTGCTCTCTAGGGCAGAATATTTTTTTTTTCTTTTAATGAAATCAGTCACCTCGAGGATAGTAGAACTGGGGGAGATCTGACAAGGTTTTCTTTTTGCAACAGAATTTCTGAGCACAAAGATGTTGCTTCAAGACTTTAGGAGGCTGGGCTGATGCCTTGTTCTAACTGAGAAAAGTTAATGCTCTTCCTCTGCCTGCTTCCCCTCAATACAACGGAGGTAATGCTCCTGCCAGTGTCACCAGACTGTCGTGAGGATAAGGACGCTGTGCTAACAGGAACAGAGGGCAGCTTTGGGCTGGGGAATTCATCCCCGTTACCTGTCTGTCTGGCACGGGACCTGTTCTGTGTGTTGGCACTGCTTGCTGCCCTTCCCTGCCATGTCTGTGAGTCTGCCAGGGTGGGCCCAGCCATGCAGGTAATTAATGCTGATGATGTTGGAGGATTATTCCAGCGGCTGAGCCTGTCCCGACTAGCAGGAGGCTGGTACATGTGAGGTGCTCTGAAAGGTCAGAGATTTGTCTCCCTGACGGGTGCAGCGGGTAACAGAAATGTTTGGGTTTTCCTCTCTCTTGGAATGATGATACGTTACGTTGTGAGACACACAACACCTCACTTGAAAAAGCAAAGCTTGTTTTAGGGCAGGAAGCATGAGCTTGGCTCACGGATCCTGCCTGAGAGTCAGGCTGCCCTCCCTGTCTGCTTCATATTCATCGGCTCTTGGCCACCGCGCTGCTTTTGCAGTTTCCCTTCCCCACCAAGGGCACAGCAGTGCCATCCTGCAGCACCGTGCCCCTGTGGTGGCACGAGCTCTGCCTCTGCCTGCATTCCAGCTCTCAGCAAGGGAGCAGGGCACTGAATAAAGGTGGTTTTCAGGTTTTTCCCGTAAATTCATCACCTGGCTCCAGCCACTATTGCACCACTGATAGTATTGCTGATGGCCTCATCCAGGCAACAGGACGCAGCAGACATCATCATCCAGCTGCAGGACCCCAGCACCTGTCTCCATGGCCTCTGCAGTAACAAGTAACCAAATTACTGGAGTGCATCCTTTTTTTTAACAAGTTTGTGATTCACCTCCCTCCCATATCTCATTTTTCTTCATTAAAATATCTCTTAACGAGATAGGAGACACGGCTGATGCTTTCTAGGGAAAGTCACATGCGCAACCAGGAGCACAGGTCACTGATGAGAGTTTAATTAAACCTCCACATCCAGGCTGGTGTAGCAACACGTGTGGTCCAGGAGGGAGGCACAGTGCAAGACAGTGCCCAAGACACCGCCTTCGTCTGCAGGAGGCAGAGCAGACCCTGGCTGACTTACCTGGTACAACAAAAACCTCTCTTTCCACTTTGTTCCCCCACCACGTTCCCAGCAGCTGGGTGACGGCAGCTTACCGAAGAAGAGCTGTTCTTGTCGCTGGCTGTGCCTGGGTTCCCTGCGGGAGGTCTCAGGAGAGCAGGATGCCTGCGTCCACCCGCTGCTGTATTTGAACAGCTTACAAAGGGCTGTGTGGGCTGACAGCGCTGTGTTTACGCACCGTGAGATGAAGGCAGCGTCAAAGAACGGATAAAGCAGAGGGGGCCTAAGCAAAACCCTCCCGGATTCTTGTTCCCGTCCCTGCCAGCCAACAGCTGCATGGCTTTGCTTGAGGTCGCTCGACCTTCTGGTTTCCTTTGTTCCTCTCACCTGGGCTCGGGATATTGCCATTCACCAACTTCCACGGAGCCTTGAGAAGCTTCTTAACGTGTTCCGCAGCGAGAAAGCTGCGTGTGAATGTTAGAGATTAAAAAAAAAAAAGAGAGAATACAACCAAAAAGCAGCACAGCCGGCTTTGTTATCTGTGAATAGATGCAGCCAGTCCCGCAGCACGGGACGGGGTGCTTGGGGAGGGACGGGGGGCAGCCAGCCTGCCTGCTGCCCTGCTGCTCCTCTCTGGGCACCTGCCACCTCCGCCTGGCATTAAATCTCTCCAGTTTATTTAATTTTTTTTTCTTCTTTTCTCTTTTTTGAATCTCTGGGACTTTCAAAAGATGTTCTTCTTAGTCACTGTGTGATCGGCGCTCTTGAAGGAAAAGGCGATGCCTTCGAGTCTGGGAGGCTGGGGAATACAAAGGCCTTGCTGCCGACACATGAAATGGGTGTTCTGCAAAGCTGCTTTTGATGCACGCTTGTCGTTTTCCCTGACTCCTCTGTTGTGAATCTGCAGAACACGCAGAGCCGTGTCAGCAAACCATAACCCCGCTGTTTGCTTGCATATGGTTATGTTCAAAGCTCCAAATGAAAAGGAGTGGAAATTGCTGGAGGTTTTCTTCCTTTTGGGGTAGTGGGGGGAAGTCCTGAGTTTCTGGGCCCCCAGCATCTCTGCCATCTTCCCTGGCAGCTCCACAGCCTGCTCGAGCCTCCTGGGGAAAGCACGGAGCTGGGCTCATGAGGATGGATTTGCGCATGGATGTGCAGCAGGGACAGCAAGCCAGTGACAGTGACCCAAGAGGACAAAACCGTGTGGATGTGTAGGGAGGGAAAGTTGGAGATTTACACTCAGCTACTCGTCCATCTGTGGGCACAAGGAGGAGGGCGCAGGCCGGCCCTCCTGCCTTGGGTCGGTTCTGGGCCGCTCTGCTGGTGCTGTGCAGCCGCAGCAGGGCCGTGTCACAATGTCAGCTTCTGTCATCCCTCTGTGACAGACGGCGTCGGGGACTTACGCAGTCCCCATGGCCCTTTCCTCCATTTGTGAGCTTCCTGCGTGGATGGTGGATGTCTTTGAGCAGCCTGGAGCCAGCTTTCAACTGGCTGTGAGGGCTGGGTGGCAGTGCGGTGGGCAGGCGCCTGGAGCATTGTGGAGGACGTTCAAGGTGATTCTGTACCGTCTCTTCACCTTTTAACTTCACTTCCCAGGAAAAAGCTTTGTGAGGCCTCTAAGAAAAGCAGTCGGCTCCAGCAAACAGCCCTGAGGTAAGACACAGCACCCAGCAGAGCACCCACCTGCCCTTGGGCCCAGCTCAGAGCAGCCCAGCTCAGCCTGCACAGAGCCCCCAGCGACTGCCACCCGCTGCCTCTCTTCTTCCTTGAGTAAGCAGCGTGCTACTGAAACACAAATATAATTAGGACTCGGCTCTTGCTTTGGGAGTTACGGTTTCAACCCATGCTTGACTGGGGCAAAAGATTTCTTGATCCTCAGGGAGGAAATGCAATTAGAGAGGGAAGAGGGCGTGTTTGTGTGTATGAAAACCTGCTCGTGTTGAAACCCAAGATTCCCATGGGTGGTGTGGTCTTGGGACATCTTTTATCTGTATCTGGGGACTGAAATCTGGGCTTTTTGTGCTATTTAAACAGTCATGCCGTACCCTCATCGGGGATGTCAGAGTTAAAAGGTTTCAGCCTAAATTTCACTTGGCTAATGAAGCCGTTGGCCATTTCTCACAAGGCCTGGCATGAGAGTGGAGAGGGAGATAGTGGGGAAGTGCTGAGGAGCAGAGAAGGGGCTGTCGTGGTCAAAGTCTCACCATTGGGGTGAGACTGGACCGGGAACTCAGCTGTGTGTTCCTCCGTCGTCCTTGTATTGCTTCCATGCTTCAGAGTCTAAATGCTCAATTACTACATGGCTCTTAACCATGAAGTCAGTGTCACATAAGCCAGTTAACACGCTTTCTCTCTAACTATATTGCCAGTTTAAGATAAGAGCCCATATTTCAAAGCTTGCTAGGCAGCTCTTTGCCATAGGATCCCAGTTTCTGCTGTCTTTGGGTGTTCCCTGAGACCTTGAACTAAGCAGAGGTTTCCAATGTTTTCCTTCTGAGAAACCACTTTTAGGAAAGCAAAAATAATAACTTCTGTGAGGGCGCTTTCTGCTTGGCTCCAAGGCATCCCACCTCTATTTGGAGCAGTTGCTGCTGGAGAGGGTTGGAAGCACATCAAGCATTCAGTCATGGCATTTCTTGAGATTTGATATACTTCACAGCACCGGGTAGTCTTAAGCACAACGTGCCATGCAGGCTCTCCAGATCATAGCATGTCCTGTTAGTGTTGCAGTATGAATCTATTAATGCTGATGTCCTTGGCACGATGCTGTATCTGGGGAGCAAGGACAGAATGCAGAAGTAAACTGAAAATCCTTCTGGAGAGCTTTGTTACAGCAACTGGCTGCTGGGATTCTGGTGGGCTCCACGGGGCTACAGAACAACAGTCTTTGCAACCTATTAAGTACTGTATACCTTAAGAATTAATGCTTAACACAGACACAGATTAATGTTAGGATTTAACAGTGTATCAACTGTCTTTATTCATGCACCTGGAAATTGTGAAAAAGCGCTCCTGTTCTTGCATTTGCTTCAGACAGACAAGTATGTCATCATCCTAACTCCATAGGCAGAGAATGTTCGTTCCAACCCTTGTCAATATTAGCATTAAGGTCAAGTAACTTAGTACTGGTTTAGGACTTTGGATTTAATATATTCTTTTTTGCCAGTTGAATGAGAACATCTTGAGGAGGAAATACAAGCAAATATTTTATGTCCAATCTATCTTACAAGGATTCATAGCGAAATTACCTGGCTGCTTCCTCCTCCATGGGGAAAGCAGGGAATTTGAGAGCTGCGGATGACCTCCAGTTTTGGTAACTCCTAAGATTATCTTTTGATGGCATCTTTAGCGTCTAGAAGAAGACAAGCCTGTCTGCCTGTATCTTGGAGGGAATATATCAAACGGAGGCATGAAAATTTTAATTTGCTCCTAATCTGTATTCACTTTCAGCAGAAGCAGATAGCTGATAACACAGCGGATCTATTCGAACCATGTGCTGGGGAGCTGACATAAATTTCAGCCTTAAACTGAAGGGTTTGTCTGTCTTCATGGAAGGCTCTAGAGAGAGTTTCATGTGATAGCTGTCACTTTGCATTTCTGGGATGTATCTGACTCTGGAGAGGGACGATCTGCGGATGATTTTTACATGAAGCAGATAGAGGAGGAGCTGCATGCAGCACGAGGTGCGGGTTACAATCACGCTGGTGTATTCAGCCACTTGTTCTCACGCCGTGTGCGATGTCGCTACGATGAATCTGCAAACACTGTTGGGCTCGTGGGTCTTGAGAGAAAGGGCCCAGCTGACAGTTGCTCGGAGGCCCGGAGGTTTTGGACATGTGTGTAAACAGCTGTCCTTTGCTGTGTTTCCCAGGAGGCTGCAGACATCTGTGCGTTTCTCTGGTAGGAGTCTCACTGCCTTGTCCTGGGAAGGCACAGGGGATGTCCTTGGCTTTTTGGCAGAGTCACTGCAGCCCAAAGTTGTTTCTCTACATATAATTCCATTAGAGTGATGACAGTTTCAAGTTGGAACAGAAAAAGACCTGATGAAAGGACCACTCTGTAAGTGGGGAAGATAGACAGAGTGGAAGCAGTAACTAGCAAGGTAATAGACGGTGATGGATCTATAATCTCCGAGGCTGCTGTAAGCAGTAAATTCCTAAATAGTGTCCTTTCAGCCTTAACCTATTTATTTGCAAAGTGCTAAATTTAATTTTCCTTAGTCTGCAGGAAAGCAGCATCCCAGGAATAAACCCTTAGCCCAGCCAAGAAGCTGTGCCAAACTGCTTGTTCCAGCATTTCCATTTCCTCCTCGCTCTGCACGGAGCACCGGGACTGTGCACCCCAGCACATCATCTCTCAGGTGTGTTGGTGTCATGAGGCTGGAGTCAGTGCTGCTCCAAGGTGGCACGGCTCCTGCTCTGGAGCTTTTTAGGAGAGATTTAATAGCCACGTAGTGATGCTCTGCCTGTGCTGGAGATACAGGACCATGGTGCTAAAGGCTGTCAGCTCAGAATAACTTGGAGTTGAGCAGCACACGGAAGCCCGTATATTCTGAAACATCCACAAATATACATCTTGAGGAAGAAAAGCAGCAGGTTTTCCAAGCAGCCAGCGTCATGCACATTTGCCCTGCAAAGTTTCAATGAATGTGGAAAAAGTAGGGTTTTGTGTGTTGCTTTTTGTCCCTGGTAGCGCTGTGCTAGTGGTGTATGGAGCGCGGATCCTTCTGGAGCTGGCAAAGAGGTTTTTCCTCAAAATTCATGATTTAGTAGAATTTTTAGAAATGTTTCTTTAAAAAAAAAGTTTGTGGAGGAAACACGATGTCTTCCTCCAGGAGCTGCCTCTGAGTGAGCATTCAGTGTTCCTGTAGTTGTCACAACCCCAGTGAAGCGCAGTGTGGGCTGCCATTAATCCTGTTGCTTCAAAGAAAAAACAGCTCTCAGTTTTAGAGCTTTGCTATTTTCCTGCCTCCAGAGGATTTCAGCAGAGTTCCTCACAGCGCTGCCGTTTCTTCTTTGTCCCTTTTTATCCCCACAATGGCAGCAGAAGCAGCGCTGCGTTGGCTGATGGGGAATATCCTGCCAGTGCTCCCCTGAGGTCGCACCACGTTCTCAGCCTGTCGCTGCTATGTGAACGGGAAGGTGCTGCTTCCCCAGGATGGAGGAGTTTGCAGTCTTTATTCTGTTTTGCAGCTTAGTTGGGTTTTTACTTGGGTTTAACACTTGCAAAGTGCCATGGAAAAAGCAGTCTTATTTTTTTGTTGTTTGTTCTATTTTTGCCAATTTTAGCATCTTAGGAATGAAATCAATATCTGCAAGTTTGTAGCCAGCCCTTCCTCCTCCTTCTCTTATCTAAATCTGGAAAAGAGCTCAGAGCTCCTCAGCTCCCTGTGCTGCTCAAAGCTCCGACTTCTCTCCCCATTTGTTTTAAAATAAACAAAAATAACAGTTCCAAGAATCAAGGGTGGAGAATTCCACAGGCTTTTTGCCTGCCTCTTCCTCTGATGCAGAGCTGCTGGGAAAGGCCCTTCCTGAGCTGATGGGGAATTGTAGCGGGGGTCTTGGCTCTTCTGCAGTGGGGAGAAACAGCTCCCCCAGGAGTGGATGCTCTGTGGTCAGGCGCCTTTCCCTTTCCGCTTTACAGGTTCACTGGTAGGTTGGGTGCAGATGAGGAAATAGACTTCATGAGATGAGAAGCTGTCTTCCTCTGAGGGTCATTTGCTGTTATTCTTTCATTTTAAAGTGTGGAGTCATAGAAAATTTCATTAGCCACACTGAAAGTGTCTCAGCCTACAGTCAGATTGCCAGTGAGTGAGAAATGTAGTGTTTATTAATATTTACATTCATTTTAGGATTTTCCCTCACCCAGGGCATTGTGAAAAAAACACGAGTACTTCAGCTTTGGAGGAACCTGGGGTTTGTTCTCCGCATTGTATTGAGTGTTGATAGGGTATTAAACTGAAGTGGCTCCTCTACAAAAGCAGAACTTGATTAACTTAAAAACATATTTTCATACCAGATCATTCCCCTTTGAGCTAGGTCTACGGGGAGGCTTGTCATGCAGGGAGTAAGCGGGCAGCATACCAAAGGCCTTCAAACTGCAGAGGGGCATCTCCAGCTTGCCGGAGCTGCTTCCATCACTCAGGGACTGAAATTTTAATCATTGAATTAATTTTTCAGAAACCAAAGTGCAAATCTGTACCCCCTGTGGCATTAATAATGAATGCAGGGAAGAGAGACATTAGAAGGAGAAAGAAGGGCTAGGAAATTCGGGTTTGGGGAATAAACTTTTTTTGATTATTGTTTTGAAGGGATAATGTATGTGTTGGATCTCCTTGTCCCCGGGCCCTTCTGCTCATCTCCTCTTGCTTTATCCAACGGAGTCCGCTTTATTTCTGTCCAACGTATCTCTCGAATTTTTCCCCCCGCCCCTTACCATTGCCTGGTGTATCTTGTCCCTTCACGAGGGGAAATAGCCACGTCTGTACACGAACAGTCCCAGTCCTAATCTCCGAAGCAGCCCCTTGCAGCATCCTGGGGCTGCATCGTGTGTTATATCCCTGCTGTCATATCTCCTGGCCTTCGGAGCAAAGCATCAGGCTGCAGGTTCGCCTGCTCCAGCAGGTTTCAAGAGGACAAGGCCTAAACTGCAGCCAAGATGCCAAAGCTTTCTGCCTTGCTTTTGGCTCCTTCCTGCCTCTCTCAAAGAGCATGCAGATTTTTTTTCTCCAAATTAAAAGTATTACATACCAGAAGATTAATTAGAAATGAAAGTGATTTTTTTTTTCTTCGCTTTGTGTCAGTAGAGAAGGCCTCTGCCAGGCAACTGCCAAAAGGAGCTGGGATTTCTCCCCTTAATGGATTCCAGGCAGTTTGCCTCTGGACAGCTATCTTATAAATAATGAATGTTTGCACAGATTTTCCCAATTCTCGGGCAGTGCAGGTGGTCTTCATTTCAACCAACCCAAATAAAGCTGGAAGCAGCGGGGTGTTCCCATCCTCAGCCCCACGTGAAGGAGGCAATTCCTGATCTTCCCCCTCCTCTTTGTGTGGATCACGAAGACCACCTATGGCAGTGGATTTGTGTCTTCCTTCTATTCAAAATCCCGTCCAGCAAACACAATGGCACCGTGCTGTTCCTCCTCCCTGTGCACGGCGTGGGCGTTTGCAGCAGACGGGCACGTCTGCATCAGCAGGAGGTCTCCTCGTGCTCAGATGCGCTGACGTCCCCCAAAGTGTCGAGGATTATTGCCAGCAGACGAGGCTCAAGCTCGTGTGTGCGATCACAGGGCATTTCCAAGGTGTTTGTGCTCGCCCCCGTCTCACAGTAAGAGGATGATTTTTTGCATCATTATATTAATCCTCAGAAATGAGGATTTGGTTCAATGGGTGCTCCACAGAGACCATCCTAGAGGAGAAATCCTCTCCCAGAACGAGAGCTATTCTTGAGTTAAAAGCACCCAGGAGTGATTTATACATTGTGGGGATTTTAAAGCGGCCTGATGCAGGGATGAATTTCAGCCTGGAGGAGGATGACATCGCTTGAGGGTTTCTCTTCACATTGTGCCACTTGCCCTGCTTATTTTCTTTCCATTAAAACCGAAGTGTTGACTGCAGGAGGATGAAGGTGAAGGTCCCCAGCTGCAGAGAGCTCCTGTGGTCATCAGCCACCTGGTTCAGAGAGAGGCCGGGGACTGCTCCAAGAACCTTTTCTGTGGCTCTAAATACAGCAGCTAATGACACCTTCCCCTCAGCGGGAAGAAAACAGAATTACTAAACTTGCAATTTGGCACAGTGGGAGTGTGAGTTTGTCCTGCCAGTTTCTTGTTGCTATATATTTCCAAGATTTTTTTTTTCCTCCCGAGCAGGTGGAATCCAGATCGGGGGGGTTCGTTTTAAGGACTCGCATTATGCACATGGGAGGCACAGCCCCAGATGGCAAAGGCTGATGGCTGTTTACAAGTCGTCGGGCACAAAGAGGAGAACGTGCGGGTTCTCTGGGAACTGCCGCTTGTCTTGGCCTTAGGAGTAATGTGCAGTGATGTCCTGTTAGGAGCCTCGTTCCCCGTACAACGTTGAAGGAGATGTATATATTTCCACATAGTTTTAATCATTTTGACTTAGGGTTTAACTTTGTGCTAGGCAGGCAGCGCAGAGGTTCAGGAGAATATTATTTTAAATGGCTTTGAGGGCAAAAGAAAGAAGACGACTGAAGACAAGGTTAGAAACAGCTGATCATTTCCAGGTGAGCAAGTTTTACGGTCATGTGCTGTGATAATTGAAGGTTTGCTGTTAAATGCTACAAAACTGTGCTGGAGAAGAAAACATGTCCCCAGCTCAAGATTGCTGCAGTGTTTCGCTGCCAGCAGGAGGAGGTCGAGAAGGCTCTTAGGGCAAGAGGCGCCATTGGGAAGCAAACACGGGGAGAACAATGGCAGCTTAACAAGGCCTGGTGGTTTTGGGGTTAGCGTGTTTTTTACAGGAGCCACACACCTCCCAGGGTTGTCAAGGCCCGTCTTGAAGATGCTAAAGATACATGAAAGAGTCGGATCTGTTTTTCCAGCAATGCCTGCAGTGGACCTGTTGAGCTCTTCTTGCCCTGGGGCTATTAGGAGAGTGTGGGGTAAAACCCTGCAAAAATGAATATTGTGGAGGTAAAACTATCTGCCTTCCTAGTTCCTCTTGTACATCTGCCTATGCTGCTGCACAGAATCTGTGTTACAGCACTGGAGACAGGCAATTTTCAACAGTTTGGACTAGTGAGATACATGCAAAACCTAATTTCTGCAGCCAGTGCCAAAGTGCTCAGAGCAAGTGAACGCATGGTTTCTGGAGCTGTGACTTGCTTTAATGTTCTTATCAACTACTTTCCAGTCTTTATTAAAAGAGGTCAAAACTCATCCTCCTGTGTGGAGACTTCTTGAGCACAGTACTTATTATTAGGGCAGCACCATATCTTGTAATTAGGAATGTAATTCCCATCTCTGTAGAGAGCCAGCCTATAGCCTGGGTACCATGTAAGAGTTCCACGAGATGAGTTAAGCGAGGATGGATTGAGCAACACAATGAATTTCAACACAGATCACTTGCCTGGAATCCTGCAGGTGTTTCAGATGAGTTGAAAAGTAAATACCTTCCCTCATCTTCCTTCCCTTTCTCTTCCATGGTAGACAAGAACAACTGCATTGTTCTGGGTGTTGTGCAGTAGCAACAGTCTGATGACTTGGGGTCTGCTTGGGTGAAAGGTTACCTCTCCCCCTGGTCCCTGCTAGAGCAGCCGGGAGAATCTGTATTTCTTCTGCTGTCTGACATTACAGTATACAAATTTTTGCTTGCGAAGGACCTGTCTTAGAAAATTGTTGTTGCAGTACATCTGAAGCGTCAGATTTTGGCAAGCTTCAAGGTATGATGTAAGAGACTCTTACTTAATTTAGCACTTCGTTAACTTCACTTTCCCCCCGCCCCCCGCTTACCTACACGGATGGTAGCAGTGCTTACGATATTCTGCAGGGAGTTCTATACTTCGTATGCTTTGTGTAAAATCATTTACGTAAGTGCAGTATAAATCAATCAAACTTGGGAAAAAGGGAAAGCAATCAACTTCGGACTTGAAACAAGGAATAGGTGAAAGACCAGAAGAAAAGAAGGACAGAGATGATGAATTGAGAAGAAAAATAGAAACAAAACGGCCACACAAAAAAAAGGAAGGAGAAAAGAAGGAAAGAACAGAAGACAGGAAAAGCAAAGAAAGGACAGGCATTTGGCTAATACAATGTATTTTTCTCTGTAATTATATTCATTTGATGTAAATTTGTGCCAGCCACTTTACAGCAGTGTTAGTGAGAAGAAAGAACCAAGAACTGATGCACACAGTGGAGTGAAAGATAGCACTCAGATCAATTCGCTGCTTTTCTCAGTGGGCATGGGATATATTTAGCATCAGAGCATACTGTATATAGAATGCCGTTAGTCTTAGGGAAGGTCTTTTGAATGAAGATCTCAGATCACATTATATTAATTCTGAGGCAGTATTTCCCAAGTTCTCACAGTCTCAGGTGCTGAGATCTACAGTTGCCAGTTGTTGCTGTATTCGTATTTTTGTATTACATTTGTCAACGTGGAAGCTGGGTCAGGTGGCCGGCGAGGAGTGTAGTCCTGCCATCTTCATGTCACTCCTCTTCTGCAGCTTCCTTTGAAAAGTGTTTTTCTACTACCACATCATCTTCATGGGTAAGGCTCTGCACAGGCTGTCCCAGAGGAGGGAAACTCTAATTCGTTTCATAAATGGAGCATGTTTCCTCTGCAGATTTGCATTTGCTTTCCTTACTGTCACACACCATCCTCCGGACAGGCGATAGTCTCATTGCCCTCAAACCCCCTTGGTCCTGTTAATAACCTCGCTCTAATGATGCACAAAGTGCTGAGGAGTCAGGTACTGCACTCGTGATTTCTCAGCAATGCAGCTTGCACCCCTTCATCCTTAAAAAACACTGAGCAGATTTTACTGGGAAAAGAGGGAGGAAAAGAACATTCCCAGGAATTGCAGAAAATTTACTTCCCTAATGTTTGGCTGAAAGAAGGGGAAAACTTGTGTGCACTTAGGCTGCTGCGTCATGGACAGGTAGGAAAAAAATGCTCTGGAATGATTCACACTGGCTCCTGGCAGGAGCTCAGAGTCTCGTGGATTATCCGCTGAGGCAGTGACCAGGTGAACAATAGGAGTTTAATTTAAGGAATGTTTTCCCTGCCTTCAGCACGTCTCTCCAGCTCACGTCTCCGTTCCCTGATTGCGGTGTAATCTGGCTCATTACTCTGTGGCCGTAACCTCCTCTCCCCTTTTCAGCAGTGGAGAACCAGCAGCCAATTTGTGTCCAGAATTAAGGCTGCGACCCTCTCCGCTTCCCTGCATGCTTGGTGGCTGCTGAAGGAGGTGCACGGAGGCTCTCTGCTAATTGTTAGGAAAGAAAAATTTCTGACCCTAAACTGTTTGCTGAGATATTCCATAATTTATTTTCCTCTGTGCAGCAACAATTTTCAGCAGGAACGGAGGATTGATTGCTCCTGGAGCTTATTGGAACTGCCTGGTTTTAAGGGAGACTGAAATATTGTAGGTGGCAGGAGGTGGCTGGTCACTGTCCCCATTAAGAGGTCCGGTTGTCCTCGGTGGCTTTCACCCGCCTTTTGGGAAGTGACAGTTGTACCTGGGAGCTACGGAGGACACTGCCTTTACTCCTGCTAGTCTAACTGCTAATGCTTCAGGTGAAATGCTTGTTAGAGAAGGCAAAATTGTAGGTTTCTTTTTGGGAAGAAGGATGGGATTATTCTCCCAGCTGAATAAAACTGCAAGTTTGGGGCACAATTGACCCATTTATTCTCACAAACGTACAACAGCTTTGTAGGTGGTAATGACTTCTGTCAAATTCCTTTATTTTATTTATCACTTTGAACTATCAGCTTATAGAGGAACCACAGACTCCTTGTTGGTAGAAAGATGGCTTTAAGTTGCTGAATCATTACAAGCATCTTAATGCAGAAGAAACTAATCTTTTTATCCAGGGCTAGCTTTGGGCTCTGCTTTCCCTCAGGACCTGGATCTTGTAGAGGTAACAAGAAAATTAGCCCTAAAAAGATTACTTTGCTATATGTGAATCAATCCTCCATGCTCCCCACCTTTCAGAAGACTGCTGCGTGCAGCGCTGAAGTGTTACAGCATGGAAAATAGTTGGAGAAACACCCAAGTTGTCCACAAGGGCACAGAGGGCACTTCCTATTGTTTTATATTTACAGGAATATGTTGTGTATAATGTAGCGTTCAGGACTGTGGGTAATTGCGTTTTGCAATGAAATCCACCCACATCTGTTCTCTTCCTTTCCGTGCCAAGTCCCCAGCTCCATGTTGTCTCCACAGCCGTCGGACAGCGTGATTGCCCCCTAAAGTAAGTAGAGGTTGCAAGGCAGACCTGCCACTGGCTGAGGAATGATATGCAGCCGATTAACAACTTTATTGGAGCTGTGCGTATGCTTGGCATGGGATTGATAACTGCTGCTGTCCCTCTGCAGTCAAAAAGAATGTTTTTAATGTTTTTGCAAAAGTTTGAAAGTCTGGTGGAATCCTGTGCTATAAATATTTATCTTCTGGTTTCCTATTTTTTCCCACTGGGAGAGCTCTTGGGCGATGGCAGAGATCCCATGGCAACTGCAGCTTTTCTTCTCTTTGCAATCACTGAGAAACGGTGATGATGGCTAGCATGTTGCAGGGAAGAAGAATGTACTCCATCTAGGCCAGACTTGCAAAGAGTAAATTGGAGTGAAAATAGATTAAATCTTTCCATAGTTCAAAGGCAAAAATCACCCATCATTTGCCTTCTCTTTCCCAGATGCATTTAAATGTGGGAAATGCTCAATCTCCAAAACCCTTCATTTCTTGACAGGCTTTATTCACTCTCTTTTCTCTGCTGTTTTTATTAATTTATTCTTTAAGGCAGTTCCTGCTGTGCCAGCTCCCTTTACTGCATGGTGCAGAGACATGTTGTTCGCAGCTCTTGCACAAGGAATGCAGGATCCTGAACTCAGGGCTTGATAGATACTTTCCAACTCTTCCATGTTTCTTTTCTGTCTTTTGCTTTAGATTTTTGCAACATGGCTTGAAAGGGAACAGTGGAAACAAAAAATCAAAGGCTGGAAGAGTTACCCATCTTTTCTGTGTCTTTTGTTACACATTATAAAAGTCCCAACTAGTGCAGATAAAAGGGAGAAATAAAAGGAGGTATGTTTGAACCTGACTGTACAGTGAAAGTCTTGGGGTGCTGATGATAAGTGGTACAACAAGATGTTCAGAATGGGGGAAGTCCTGACCTCTGTTAGGATGCTCCCTGCTTGGGTCTTAGGGTTAAGCTGTTATTTAGACACCTTACCTGAATGCCATGACCTTGTCCTTCTCTTTCTGTTTTCAGGCTTCGGGTTTATTGCTCTCCCAAGGAACTCAGAGCACTTGATTAACTCGTAACTCACTAGTTCTTGACACATTAAGCAGCAAATTTGACTCTAATTAACAGCTTTTATTAACCTGAGCTCCCCCTTTCCCTCCCCCTACTTCACTCTAGAGACTCCTCAGGCCATTACAGGTTTTAAAGTTAAATTTGTTTCTGATGTAGGGTTTTTTTTTCTTTCTTTCTTTAAATCGTAAAAGCTAATGTGTGCAGACATTGGATTGTGCAGCTCAGCAGGAGGACGTGTGCCTGACAACATTTGGAAAGCAAATGTGATCACCTGGAGGGAGGCGAGGGGTCGGGTTGTGGAGAGAGCTGGTGGCTGGCCACAGGGTTGGCTTGACACAGCAAAGGAAACCATGAAGGTCAGGCTTTCATCAGCTATCCACATGCGGCTCCGAGCACTTGCTTCCTGACAGTGGACAGGCTCAACCTCAAAGACCCACCGTGCTCAACCTGGCATAAAAAGGGAGACGGGAGAGTGCTGGGGCTCTTGGGCAAGTTGGATCTCGGCTCTTCTGCTCTTTTGGAGCCTGCCAGCCCTCTGCTGCCTGTAAATATCTTTATGCAGGTCACGGTCTGTAAGAGATCAAGGGAATTGATAGAATTGGTTTTGGAAAGTTATCCTGTACGTAGTGCCCTCTACGTATCCCAAAGGCGTATGCGCTTCCAGCAAATGGAGCTCCCTGGGGAGCCCTCCACTGCAGCGCAAAGCTGCCCATGGGTTTGGACCGTGCTTGGGATGGATGAGGGGGAGAGAAGAGCTGAGGATGCTCTTCTTCAACACTGAGATTTGCTCAGCTGTTGTATTTCTTTCACACTGGTCAGCAGTTACAGTAGCCTGTCGGCAAAGATAGCCAACAAATCTGGGAACACCCAGAGTGCGATTCAGCTCGGCCATTGACTGTTTCACTCTCTCATTCCCCATCTGTGAAAAGGGAGCAGTAATTACTCTGCTAGTGCGTCGAGGTATTCCAATGTTTTGGTGCGCAAGTTGCTGTTAAAGTGTTCGTTTTTATTGCTTGCAAGGCAGGGGAAGGCTTGTTCAAACAGAGAAAGATATTATCAAAGTACATCGTGGTGTAACCTTACCTAAGAAACTACCATGGCATCTTTATAAAAGATGTTTTTCATAAACTTTGGTAAACGTGTTTCACCACTAGCAGGCTATGAACGTATCTAATCCAGTTTTGGTCTTTTCTGAACTATTGATCTGAGGGAGAGCTCATGACAGTGAGCTCCAGAGGTCAATTCAGGGTTTGAGAAAAGAGTTTTTTGTATCCGTTCAAAATTGCCATCCAGTTCCTCTGGGTATCATTTCCTTCACATCTTGCAAGAAAGAGTAAATATCTTTATTATTCCGTGCTTTCTCTTAGGTTTCTCCTTAACTGCTAAACAGCTGTGTTTTTATATTTTCCGTAACTAAAGCAAGAGAACCTCTCCCAAGATGGCACGCAGGGAAGACAAGGCGTTTTAGTGCTCCTAAGAGGCAAACTAGCCAAGGTCAGCTCAAGGCTCCCAAACCAATAACGTGATACGCAGTCTCACCACATCACTGCTCGCCCTCCTATGCAGATAGCTTGAAGAATACGTTAGACAAAAACGATCCTCAGGGAATGCCAGTGTAATCTTTTGCAATGTTGAATGCTGATTATGTGTTACACATCTTTTTCAAGTTTTATTCAGTTAATTTCTAGATTTGTAATAGCACTCAGTCCCTCGCTCCGTTGCTCAGACTTTTCTGGTAGCCTTATTGAAGGTACTTTGCCACAGAGGCTTTGAAAATCCAAATAATTAAATGTAATCCTCTGGGATTCTTTTTTCCCATAAGACTTTTAGGGAATTACAGTAGACAGGAGAGGAATGATTTTCTTTATTTATTAGTATCATTTTCACCCAGGGAGTTATAATTTCTTGTTTAGTTTTATTTGGTACAGAAGTAAGTTTTACAGGCCTCATATTGTCAGAATCGCTCCTGAAAACCTTCTGGAGTCAGGCTACAATATTTTTCCTTTCTTGCCCACTGGTATACACAATCCAATTTTAAGGCTGATATATTTTTTAACAACTTCAGTACTTTCAGGTCCTCAAATATTATCCCACCCTGGTGATTCATGATCCTCTAAGGATAAGAGATGTGATATGGGAGCTTTCAGATGATTTTACGAAGTTAAAGGGAGTTACAGGGAGAGCCGTGCAGAGAAATGACACCTAGGATGGCTTTGACAGCAAGGAGGTAAACTTGTGTCCCCATCATGGGGAACCAGTGGAATCCATCATGTCTCTGAGGAGAAGGCTGCACTCCCTACAGCAAGTCCCTTCACTAACTTCAAACAGGAGGATGAAATGAGGCTTTATTCTCATGTTTCTATTTATTAGGTGGGCAGGGTTTAGCCTGAATAGTCAGAGCCCAGGTGTTTTGAATAGGGCTGCAGAGAAAATAAATCAGGTGTGATCGTTGCTCACAAAGAACAGAGATGGATAGTCTTTGTCACTACCTCTCTGACAGCAAGAAAAAGAAAAATAAAGCTTCCTTTCCCTCTTGCAATGCTAACAACTCCAAGTCTGTGTGTTCAGCAGCAGGCAAGACTTGGGAGCAAGCTACCTCGATGGGTTCCCTCCAGATCCCAGACACCAGGTAGGAGGAGACTCATTAGAGATGCTTTGGTGAGTGGGTGTAGTGAGCACACATCTTCCAGGATGTGTTTTTAAAAGGTCTTTCTGAGGGTAATGCTGCGCTGGATCTCCTCTTCTGTACTAAATTGGGTTAATATTTGAACAGCCTTCTTACTAATTTCTCTGTTAATTCCGCTGATTGTCATCTGCCAGTAATGTGTCGAAATCTCTGTGTGTTTTACTCGTGGAGTACCTGGATCAGTGCGGGGTATCATGCAGGATCTGGAAGTGGCATGTTCCATCTCATGTCTTAGTGTAGCCTCTCTGCATGTTGTTAAATACCACAGATAAATTTAAGCATTGAGATGTACAGATGAGACTATAATGGGTAGAACAGAAGAGCTGAAGTTCCATTCCCCCCTTCTCTTATCCTCAGTTCCTTTTTCAAGCCGCTTGTGGTGAGGTTACCTGCTCCTGTTGAGAACTGGGCTGATTCTGCTTTGGTTAGACTGCAGTCTGGTTTTCTAGAATGTCTCACTTTTTGCTTCTTCTCTTATTTCCTTGAGATCATACCTCCACACAAGGAAGAAGCAGCTGTTTGACTCCCGCACCTGATGATTGTTTTAAATGAAATTGTTCTTAACAGTGATGCTGCCAGTACTCGTTTTGATCCTTGCATCCAGGGGCACTTTGTTATTTTTATGGCGTTCTCACTGTGACTGAAATTTAACATACACGTTTGTGTGGCAGCGGTGGGTGCTTTGCTTCACTGTTCTGCTTGGGGTCGATGATGTACCTGCAAGGTGGGAGTTTGCAGGACCGTACTGTTTTATGCTGTTATGTTGCCCTGTTAGCTTCCAAAGTTAGGTAATTTCCAAGGGCTTGTAATATTTTTTTTTTATGAACAGCTTTAAATAGAAGTCATTAGACACTGTTGTTCAATCTTAATTAACTGTCCTCCTTACTGAATTCCAGCACAGCAAAGAGTGACGGCACCGTGGGAAGGAGAAACATCTAACTAGATTTAAAAAAAGAATAACTAGATTTAACACTTAATTAAAACACAGGACCTTTGGCAGCTCAGGTATCGGGTTGCCTTCTGGGAGATTAGGCTTTGGGGAATGATGTCTTACTTCCCAGATTACTGCAGTTAAAATGAGTGTGCTCCAGCCATCCTTGGAGTACGTGCCCTTGCTTCGTTCGCAAGGGGGGGTTGCTGCTTACAGATGTCTCCCCAGCAAAGGCAAAACGTGAACGCAACACGTGCATGTAGATTCTTGCATGCTTCATCTGGCAGGTACCTGTAACGCTATTGAATAAGAAACAGTGGTCAGAGGTGCACACCCTGGTCACTGGGGAGCTGGTACAGCGATTGCTGGGACGTGTCACCATTGTCCTGTCCCATTGTCACCGGCGAGGCACTGCTCTCGGAGGGAAAAGCCTTTCCTTCGAGCCAAATGCATCATGGTCATGTCTGGGTGACGAGGAGGTATCAGACTGTGTTTTAAATAGGAGAGCCAGGAAATGTTAATGTCCTTCTAGAATGTAGTTATGTTGAAGGGAAACAGAGTTACAATAAAATCATAATTTGAAGGTCTTGGAGAAAATAACGTAATCAGAAAATGGATTTAGAGGGCACTGACGTACATGGTTACCCAAAAGTGGCTTTTAGGCAAAATGAAGTTGCCTGGAAGCCTTATCAGGATTAAACCAGGAATATACTGTGTTGGGCTTTGATATTTAGGACAAAAGTTCTGGAAACAGCTAAGCCGCATTCAAAAGGCTGAGTGATGCTGTGACACTTGCTGTCTTGCAGTGCTGTGGGAGGTCTCGCTGATGTGTGGATGAGCCACCTGGGGAGCTGTATGACCGAGCTCCACGGTGACAAGGCTTCCTTTGCAAAGACCTTCTGGAGATGCCTGCAGAGCATCCGTCCTGCTGGGAATGGGCGGGAGCGTGCTGGAGGCTGAAGGAAATGCAGCAGGCTGAGCATTTTGCTCAAAAAACAGGGTTCATTGAGTTGTGTGAAGGCAAGCCCTGACTGTCAGCAGTGCCGGCAAGCACTTGCTGTTGCCATATGCTGGATCCATCTCTCCTTCACCCTGTGCCTTTGTCTGACCATCACAAAACAATTTGGTTTCTTTAACTTGGCTTTTGAGCCAGAGCAAGAGCGTAATACAGCTCTTTGGAGTAATTTTTACCTCCATTCCAGCTGACTAGATTAGTCTGCAGATAATGCTAGGAGTGAATAAGAGCTTCAGCTCCGAGGGAGCTGGAACGTAATTACACTAGATGAAGGGTACTCTCCGCAGCTCCTCCAAGAGTGCTGAGATTAGACTGTAATCATTGTTTGTAAGCAGACAGGAATGAGGGGTAATCAGCCAGGCAGCCCTGACACGTTATTCCAGGAATTAATATTAGCTTCCTGAAGTAGCTCATCAATTCACACTTACCCGAAACTGCAGAAATCAACAGGTCCTGTCTTCCCGAGGCAGGAGCCTGCCGAAGGGGCCGGAGGGAGCGCTCGCAGGGCACGAGCTCAGGGCTCACCAGGTCAAGCCTGCTGGTTCAGGTGGGACTCGGTCTTCCCAAGGAGCTCTGCAGGTCTCTTGGCTCTGCGGGGAGACAGGCTGCTGCGTTCCCTGGTCGTCTGCAAAGAGATTGGGTAATGCAACACCAAGAAAAAGCTCTGAAGAGTGCAGCCCTTGCTGGTAGGCTTCTGTCCGCAGAGAGCAAGCCGGGTGCCCAGTGCCGGGGAGGGGAAGAGGAGCTCTTTCTTCTTTAGCCATCATCTTTAGCCTGCAGAGCTGCGGCAGGAGGGAGTGCTTGTGCCGGAAAGAAGTAGGGAAGTTTCCTTTTGGTTTTGAAGAAAATCCTTGCAAGTGTGCTTGGTGCTGCTTGAATCCTGTCCCTAATTATAAAGCCTGCGGGTCCCAGTGAGCACAGTGAGAACATCGAGTACAGACACAAAGCTAACACTAGGCAGCGAAAGTCTTGACGTTTCTCTGATGTGAAACAAGAAGAGAAGGGATAAAAAAGCTTGCAAATCCAGGCAGAAATCATTAAGAGAGTGAGGGCACTCATAAAATCACTGGTCTCTGCGAAAAGCTAAAGGAAGAATTAGGGCTAACAGGGAGAAGCCCTGGTGCGAGCGATGGGTAAGAAAGTGGTTAATGGCATCCCAGTAAAACTCCACAGGCCGTTGGAGTCATTTGGGTTTCAAACAACACCTGCATTGCTTTCACCAGAGCTCGCTGTTGCCAACCAGGTGGTGGGACCATTACAGCGTGAGTGTGTTGCCCTGCCTCGCTTCCCTGCTTGCAGCAGTTCGCACTGCAGAGCCCTTTCGCTTCCGTCAGTTTGGGAATAAATCACCAACCAACCTATTGATCGTATCTCTTGCAGTGTTTTACGTACATTAGTTATGTGCTTGTGCTATTTAATGATGCTACTGCTCTGACAACTCACTAAATATGACACAGCTTTATGGGTGGCATTGTTAATGCTTTAGTAGTCAAAGGTTAGCTGCTATTATTAACAACATTAGCACTGGCTCTTGTATGAAAAATAAGTAGAGGCAGATGCTTTATCTGAAAAGCCTGCAGTCTAAAAGCAAAACCTAGAGGAGCACTGAAGGAAGGAACAGCACAGGAGCAAATGGACAAGGCGGTGGTTGGCACGGTGTCGCGAGCTTACACGTGTGGTTGTTGGTTCATTTGGCTTCTTAATTGGCAGTAGAGGTAGGTCGAAGGGCACAGCAGGAACCTGGCAGCGAGCAAGAGGAAGAGGGACAGAGCCTGCTCGTCACCTGCCTGCCTTGATCGACTGCCAAAGTCTTGTAGCATTCCCTGCAGGAGGGCGTCTGGAAAGATTTGAGAGGAGGATGTGTTAATGTCTGCATGGGTTGCTCCCAAAAGCCTCTTCCAGGCTGGAAGGGTAGCGTAGGGAAACGCATGGGGGGGCTCTAGGGTGAAGCTGTCTTCTGGGCTTCAAATCCGCAGCCTTCCTCAGAGCAAGGGGGGGCTCTGGCTGCTGGGGGCACCTGCGTTAAGGCAGGGCCGTATAGTAGAAAGTCGTGATGATAAAGAGAAAAGAGTGAATTTATGTTAAGCCTGGAGAGGTGCATGAGGAGAGGGAGGAACAGCTGGAAGAGGAGTTTGAAGCAAGTAGATAAAATGAGCTATGCTGAGGATGTGCAGCCATGAATACACATCAGATGGACATAGTTATTGTAGTCAAAATCAGAGAGGAGGAGCTGTCTAAACTCATTTCTCCTTGCTGCATTTCTCATTTAGATATATTTTTTTATATCTAATGGATCTTTGTGCAGTCGAGCTTGGGAGAGAGAACAGTTCTATTTGCTTTGGTAGGAGCAGCTAATAGGGCAGAGAAGTGGGGTTGGCTGATAAATATCAGGTTTTAGAAACGAATTGTTTTTCTAGCTCCTAGTGCTGCTTTGCTAAGGGACTGGGGCATGTATCTAGTTTTAGAAATCTCACTGTGTGAATGCTTCTTAAAGAATGGGCAGGAGGGAAAGTAAATTCTTGGGATGAAGGGAGATTATATCTGTGGGTGACATTCTATCTCATCTGGCTATGCATTCATCCTGTGCTCATCACCATCCTTGTCGCACAGAGATGTTGAGCCTCGAGTACCTGGAGATTGGTGTCAGCATCTCTAATGATGGATTATTAATACTTCCCAAAGCCGTAGTACCCTACATAGTAAAAGTAATAAGTGTCCCAGTGCCTAGCTGCAGGACTGGAAGATTTATTGCTACAAGCAGCAAAAAAGCAACTGGGAAAGTAGGGGGGTTGCTCAAAGACGTTTTAATATCACAGGTCCCAACATTCCAGCTCATCTTTACCAAAGGAGTTATCAAATTAGAAAGTCCAGTGGGAACAGAGAGAAGATGTTATCAATGCTGTTGTAGCGGAGGCTGTGCCAGCACTCTTCATAAAAACCGTCTGTTTCTACATGACTATAAATAGTTGGTAAAATCCACATAAATAGACCCTACCTGGGGGTAAATACTCAACTTCGGAGTGAGCAGACAGCTGCTTCTCACTTTTAACCTACATAAAATGAGGGACAGCATTTTTGCCAAATTTGAGTGTTGAAAATTGTAAATGCGATGTAAAAAATAACAATATGCTTTGAGATAATTTTATTTGCCATCTGGTTTTTGAGCTGTTGATTATACTTGCATCATGTTTTCTGCAACTGTGAAGTTTCTTTATTTTGAAACCAAAACAAAGATCCTCATCTAATACCTTGATGCCAGGATATGGAAATTTAGGAAAAGTTTTTAATCAAATCAAGTCTTGCAAAGCTTGTCAGAATGGAAAGAATGCTGGCAATGCTGGGACAGTTTGGAGAAGTTTATGCATCTATTTTAGTTTTGTGTAAAAGCAGATTAACCACACCGACTTAATGAATACCTAAGACATCTCCATGCATTTACAATGAACTTTTGCAGCTAGGCACTTGGAACAGGTGTTAAGTGAAAGCACATCTATTCTCTCTTCAGCTGTACCCTAGAGAATTAACTTTCTACACCCTCATAGTCATTTGCTACACTCATAGCCACATGCAGCCTACATAATCTGTGGTTTTGTGATTAAAACTTTTACAGTATTTATTTTACTTGAGTTTTTAATATTTAATATACATGTCCCAGCCTAGTTTTATGGAAACAAGAAAAAAAGAAACAACAAAGAGAAGCCAGTGTGTACAGGCTTCTGCCACTGTGCATTGGCAGAAAGACCAGAGGTGCTTTTTTTGTTTGTTTTGTTGCTGGTGGTTTTGTGCTTTGGCTTTTGGGCAGGCATTTGAGTGGAAGTAGGTTTGTGCAGTTTTCAGGGGGCTGAAGCAGCTCATAGCAAGCTGTACGAGCCATTTAAAGACAGGACAAAACCATGTACTTGCTGTAGAAAAATACCTGAAGCGACAGTTAGACTTTCATCTAGTCAGCTGAAGTGGGGTCCTGACACACAAGAAACAGAGATGTTTAGGGCTGTAAATCTTTGGAAATAGTTTCTCGAAATGAGAAAGGAGTTGTTTCTTGAATGGGTCTGGGGCATCACTGTGTAGACTGAAGGGAGGTGGAAAAACGTTGTCATTTTTCATTGGACTGGATTATTCTGCTTTTCTGGTTTGCATTTGAAATAAATTTGGTCGAGGGGTGTTGCTGTGAGAGTTGATGGCACTTGTCCTGGGCTGGCAAGGGGACAGCACCCACCCCGTGGCCCTTCATGGTGCGGATCCCAGTGCCAGCAGGGATTTACAGGGACTTGCAGACCGTGTGGGCTTAATCCTGCTGTGCAAGAAGGCTGCGGACCTGGCTGCAACCGAGGCTCGGGCCTGGCAGGCTGCAGGCAGGCGGTGACCCACAACGGGCCTATTTTCCCCCACACCCCGGGGGAAAGAGGTAGGCCCAGGCGGCCGGAGCCCTTGATGCTGGCTGCACGCAGAGCTTGTGCCCACACCGACTGCTTTGGGTTGTTCAGCCGCCGCAGCAGGCCCTGCCGCCTCCTCCCACCCCAAGCTAATCACTTCGCAAAGCTTC
Source organism: Anser cygnoides (assembly GCF_040182565.1). Taxonomy (NCBI): domain Eukaryota; kingdom Metazoa; phylum Chordata; class Aves; order Anseriformes; family Anatidae; genus Anser; species Anser cygnoides. Next base: position 5,535,496 of record NC_089887.1, read on the forward strand.
CAAGGTACACCAACTTCGTGTGGCGGCTAACAAGCTTAGCTGATGGCTTCTGCCGTCATCCTTCTCCAGAGCTAATCAGCTTACCCGTGCTCCAAAGCTAACGGGCCTGCGGGTCACCGCAGCGCCGTGAACTGTTCCCACGCGAGTTTACCACGTCCATCTGGAATCGCGTGGCTACCGCTCTGGTGGAGTCTCCTCCTGCAGCTGCTTCGCTTCTTGTTCCAATGGTTATCGCTGGCTGTTTTGCAGCCAATTCTTCTTTCCTCAGACGCATAATTCATCGAAGACTATTTCTATGCTAGGGCTGAGATTTCAAGCAGCAGCAGCAGCTTCCCAGTTATCGCACCCTGATGGCAGAGGCCAAAATTTGTTTACAAAAGGAAAAACACAGTTGGGGTAGCACATCTCTGGAGCACCCTGCTTTTACCAGTGCATCCCTGAAACACGTCAATTCCAGCAGAGAGGAGGATTGAGTAACGTCAGTTCTCCAAAACAAGGATTTCACGAAGCTGAGGGGGGATGAAAGTCCCAGGGCTGGGAGCTGCTGCAGCCGTGGGGTGGCAGAGCCAGCTTGTAACCCCCTCACCTTCGAGTGCAGCAGCTGAGGGCCGCACCTGCGCCTGCGTACCTCTGCTAATTTTAAGTGGTTTTACAATCAGTTTGCTAGGGAAAAAAAAAGGCACTTCATCCTTTTCACTCACTGCATGAAAGCAGGTGGAGAAGAGTGAGTGACAAAGAAGTGCTGATGATAACGTACCAAAAGTGCTGACTCTGCACTTGGCCAGCAAGCCAACAATAAATGGAATTTTTTTAGCTTGTATTTTTGAACTGTTAAAATGATAGGGGACAGGAGCAAGTACCAACCTTGCCTGAAACTTTGTGTGAAGTTGCAGTGTGTCTCTGGCCTGGCGGTGTCCCAGCCTTTAGATGCAGTATGACAAAAGGGTTTTATGAATTTGCTGATGAATACATTTACACGTTTCCCCTACATACGGCAGTACTTTGTATGTGGCAGGAAGGACACGGGGATGGGATGGCCATCCTGGTGCTACCCTGTGCTTAAAGCAGAGCAGGGGCAGAGCTGGCAAGACCTTGCCCAGGAGGAGTAACTCAGATGTGTTTCGCTGCACTGAGTGCTGCCACAGAACAGTCCTCAGCTTAGGAAAACTTAATGAAATGTTGATCGGTTACTGCATTGTTCATAATGTGATTAAAAGCAGTTTTATTTTGACCACGCTGCTTTCTTGAAAGCAAAATGGAAATGCCAGAAATGCCATTTGCAGAATGGGATGTTGTTGTCTGTTCTAATTTTCATTAAATTCTGTGCTTCTGCTCCCCTACAACGGTAGGTGCACAGGTTAATTAACACACATGTTGCATTAAAATTAAAGTGCTTAAATTTTATTTTTTCAGTTGAATTCTCTCTGGTTCTTCTCTTCCAGAACAAATAGCAGTGCCCTTTCTTCCTTTATTATAATCTTTGTATTTTATAGACGTCTTTTATGAGCCTTTTGTTTCTCTTTCTACAGGTTTCTCAGAAATTCTGCTTTTTTTTTTTCTTTTTTTTTTTTAAATGGAAACCTCTTTCTTTCCTCTCTAGTGCTTTTCAGTACTCTCCTGGGCCTGTCTTAAATAAAGTGCACAGTACTTCAGATAAGTAAAAGCCACTAATTAAAAAAGTTGCATTATTGTATTTTCCAGACTGTTCCCTATTTTATGTTCAGTACTGTCCAGTGTTGTCTGCTTTCTTGCTCATCATTACCCATCGTGCTGCCTTCCCTGAATGCATCTGTGTCATTTCTAACTCCTTTCAAAGTGGTTCTAACTATTTAAATCACCATTAACGTATTTAGATAATCAAACCACCCATTATTTCACATTACTTAGGATAAATTTTACCTGCTAATGGGATATCTAATCAGCGAGGCGTTGTTCCTTTCCATTTTACCCCCTCTCATTCTCAGCAGCCCAAATGACGTAGCACCAGCAGAGGATTTTGCTGCTGAGATCCACCACGTAGGAAGTTACAGCTTTGCCAGACAGCAGGATTGCAGCAAACAGGCTGCCTGTTTGGCCTAGCTTTCCCCAACCTCCTGACCATCCAGGGACTGTTCATTCCTGCTCTAGCCTCTATATCACTCACCCAGATTTAAACAATGGGAACGCTTTTTTCCCTTTTTTTCCTTTTTTTTTCTTCAGGGAGTTTTTATAAATTTTTTTTTGAAAGTCTAAAAAATGTTTTAAACAGATTTTCTTTACCCAACTGTTCCGTTAACTCTTGGAAAGAGCACTAACAAATCACAGAGGCGCGATTATCCTTTGCTCTGAGCCACGTCGATTCATTCCCTCACCGTATTAAACTGCCACGGAGGATTTACACTTGTATTTAATAATTTTCCTTGCTCATTTTGCTGGCACAGAGGTATGGCTTGCGAGTCCAAATTGATAAGCTCCTTTTCAAACCTTTATTTAAAAAAAGAGGTTTGCCAAAAAACAGTGTTGTGCCTCACCCAGGGATTGTTCAATCTGAAGGCAAATTCCATGTGTAGGAAATAGTTCTTCATGATATCTGACAAAATTAATTGAAATTTAAAAAAAAAAAAAAAACCCACTTTGGGAAGCTTTTTACTCAATTCACATGGAGTTGCTGTAAAGCCTGAGGGAAGATGTTTGAGGTGGGGAGAAGCAAGGTCTCCTTGCTGTTGGGACATTCACCCAGACCGTGAGCACCTGGGGTTTGATTTCCTCTTCTGCTGTCGAAGATCTGACCTCGCTCCTGCCTCCTCTCAGGGAAGTGCAGCCCGAGCAGCCAGCCGGTGTCCCAGCTGGGGGACAGCCCTTCCTCCTGCTTACACAGGGGTCTGGAAACCCAACTCTTCTTCAGACTGGGGACTGATGTTCCCAAACACCTAGTGAGGGGTCCTGGCCACCCTCACAAAGTAGAGACGTAGGGCTTGCTTTCCTCCAGTCCTACGTATTTGAGCCGTTATACTTTGTATAAAACACTTTGCTGAGAGCAACAGAAGTTGAGCAGCTCTTCAGAGGGGTTTCGTTCAAAAGCAGGTTGGGCTGCCCACCAGAACGGGGACGCCACGACGCATGTCTGCGGTGAAGAGTCCGTGTGTTCTGCACGGAGATACTGAGGAGATGGGCTGGCGTTCGGCCACCTCGCCAGATTGCTCCTATTTTGCAGGCTGAAGTCATGTCTGAAATAAATACATGCGCTCGCTGCTGTGCCTCCTGCGTGGAGCAGCAAAGGAGTCAGCCAGAGACAAACATTTGGGGCTGGAAATTTCTGGTGCTGTGTTGTTGAGAGAGGTTGAAAGCTCTGTGGCACGTTGTTCTCCCTCCATTAGGACGTTGTTAATGACCGCAGTCTTTCATGTGCGCGTGGCGTTGGTGTGGCTATGCATCCATCACGTGAACGTGTTTGAATAAATACCTGTCTTTTATCTGGGAGGGCTGTTGGGATACTTCTGCCCGTTTAGTCACGTCGAGTGTCTGGCTGTACCTTAACATCTGTATCACATACAGCTGGTGGGAAAGAGAGCTGAAAGAGATGCTCAGGTTCTGTCCCGACTTGGTATTTCCCTCTGTGCTTCAGCTCTGAGCTGTCTGAGGGTTTGTCGCTTGCTTTGCCAAAGGTCCCGTTCTGCAGAGCTGGTAGGTGTTGGTGGGGAGATGTTTGCTGGGCTTGGTGAGGGGCTCCAGGTGCCCGTGTGCTCCTCCGACTGTCAAACCAGCGCCGAAAGGCTGGGGCTGGGGGTGCCTTGCAGAGTGTACGAGTGTAATTAAGAAGATCAATGATGCCAGTTTTGTGACTCCCCTCTGCATGTGTTAGGAACAATAGCGCTAAATGATGATTGTAATTCATTACAAATGCACCCTAATTAAATTACCCATCAGAGGCTGCGAGATTAATGATACCAACCCGGGTTAGAACGTGATTAAAGTTAGGCTTGTCAAATTTTTCAGTTATTATGTGGAAGTTCACGGGGGAAGGGACGGGGCAGAGCGGGAGGTGTGATGAGAGAGCGCTCGGGAAGGCGGCGGGGGCAGGCGTGGGCTGCGCTGATGGCGCTGCTTTGGGCTTTGTCGGTGAAGGACCCGCTCCAAGTTTTTTGGGGTCTGTTGGTGGGTGTGCGGGGCTGTACCCTTGTTGGGAGTGTTAATCTGGTCGTAAGGTGGGCAGCAGTCATGTGAGGAATCTGACACAACAGGGAGCTGAGCCTGGAGCTCCCCAAATGATGCTTACCTCTCTGAGCTTAGCGTGCTGGGTTGCCTTGCCTTTCTTCTTTTTTTTATCTTGATGTTTCTGCGTGCAGAGAAGCATCCAATAGTTCTTAAAAGCACCTATAAAAATAGTAAGCAAAGACCACGGATGACACAAGAAATAGTACCAGATACAACAGGGAGTCAGCTCCTGCTTTTCCTCAGAGAAATTTTACACTACAAATGGTTTTCAGCAGCAAATATTTACAAGGGGAAGACAACAACAAATCCTTGCCTCCTTGCCTCCAGTGAGAGGAAAGTGCAAAATTCAGGACATTTTTGTACCGAGAGAGAAAAACAAGGCACCAGCTTACCTGGTCATGCAGCGCGGGGAGTTTTGCTGCCCTGATGGAGATCAGGAGCCTGTGGGGTGTTCCTGGGCCCAGGTGAGGGTGGGGACCGAGGGGTGGGATGTGCTCAGGCAGATGAGGAGGGAAAAAAGGATGCCTCAGCATAAGGACCGTCTCTCTGAACATGCTAGGACAGATTGGCTGTGCTTGGCATCAGCTCTTCTGTCATTATCTGGCAAATAAGCAAGGAGGGATTTTTTCAAAGCAATTTCATTTTCCAGTATTGTACACGGTGTCCTGAAATGCCTTCGCTGACTGGATTGCTGAGGCCGGTCCAGAAATGGACATTGTTTACCAATTGGTGCTGTACTCTTAATAGATCTTTTCAAACTCTTTTTGAGAATTAGATCTTGGATGCTCCAAGTAGAAATAAATTGAGCGGTGTGGTCGATGCGCTCTTTGTATCAGTGGAATAGACCTCATTAGAGCATTGTACACAAAGGCTTAGGCTGGACCAGCAGAAACAAATGGAGTTCCTGGAAATAAGAATCAACTGAGGCTCGAAGAAGACAGTCACACATATCAGGAGGGAGGCATCCATCGGGGACTCCGTCTTTATGGTTATGCCATGTTCCCTTTGCTGGATCCCTGTCGGGCTTGTGAGCTGCAGGGGAATGCAGAGCGAGGGTGCTGGCACAGCAGGTGTCGTGAGATGAGCCAGCCCATCCTCTCCCAGCCTGCAGAGTCTCAGGCAGCGTTGTGGCAGGCAGATGGCACTTATTAGCTGTGCAAACTTAATTAGTTCACATCAAAGTTACTGGAAGACATTTCTCTGGGGAACGGATGGTTACCATGAGGCTCAAACCCTGCTTGGAGAAAGGGAGATATTAATATTGAATGCAGTCGTCTCTGGGTTTAGATGACCTTGCTTCTGATGATAAAATCATGCATTTTCCAGGTTTTTGCATGTTCTCTTCAGCAATGCTGTTGCTCGTAGTATTGAGATTATTTCCCTTGGGGAGGGTAGAGACGAATAACCTCCAAGAGTTGTCCTCCATAAAATTGTTTGCCTAAGCCATCCCTCACTACGCTGGAGTTTGCATGCCTGTTTTGGAGGCAGATAAATAGGCCAGCAGAAGGCACTGATACCAGCAGATCCAGGAGTGTGTAGAAGGTGGATTGCTGTTCTCCACATTCCCAGGTTCTGCACAAGGCGATCTTTTCCAGCTCGGCAGCCTGATGCTGGCTGTCAGATCGATTGGGGAAGGTGGAGGCACAGCCTGCTGTGCTCGGCATCCTGGTCACATCTCGTCCTCCTCTCAGGTAGCTTAGAGCTGCTTCCCACAGCCCATGAAGACATAAATAACTGTGCAAAGGAGAGCAACCAGCCAGCTCAGCCATCAGAGGGACCTCACCCACAAATTTTGGATAATACAGGCAGTTTCTAGCGGCTATATCGGAGTTTTGTGGCCTAGTTCTTCCTCTCTGGAGGGTTTTCTGACCTGCCTGCATAGCCTTGAAGTTGAATACCATTCTGTTTGTTACTGCCTTAAAAAGCTAAATGTGTTTTTTTTGTCTTGGTTTGTTTTTTGTTAGTTTGTTTTTGGCAAGTGGTTATACATGTTTTTATTTAGGACACAACCCTTTTGTCTTTCTGTTTTTTTTTCCCTTCCCAACCAGCTCCTGCAGAAAAGGTTGTTAGGATTCAGGGGAATAGCTGACTCACATGGGCAGTTGATGAGATTTTCATGTATAATTGAGCCTCTGAAAGGGAATTTTCCTGTAGGCATTGCAGGGAGAAATAGTTCTGACACAATCACTGGGGGGTACCGGTGGGAAGGAGATGTCCTTTAACTGAGGAGACCGGGAGGAAACTGGGGAGTTTCACTGGTGCTGTAGATCAGTGGTTTGAATGAGAAGTCATTACTTCCCGTCCTCTTGGGCAGTGACCCACATGAAATGAGTTTGGGTTTAGTCCAGTTCTCTGTGGATAAGCTGTTTGCAGAAAGCAATCATCGTATCTGGCATGGGCAGGCACCCTAACCAGCTGTCCAGCACAGGGCAAGGATGCAAATATGTCGTGGAGGCCAAGCTGCAGTTACCTAAAGTCTGGGTCAGGGCTTTCGCTGTTCTCTACTACCTCAGTGCATCTTGCACCTTCTCCACGGTGCATCTCCACCTTCTCAGCTTCTGGCTGGTGCCACAAATTGGAGGGGACAAAAGCTGGAGGGTTTTGTGCTTGTGGCGTGGTGTTGAGCCTGCCTCTGGTGCAGGTTAATGGGGATTTTAACAGATCTCATATCTTCAGGTCACGTCCCATCACCTGCCCTGGGCGGCCTCCTTTCATTCAGTGCCACCCCACCAGCATGGCTGTAGGACCGGCTCCTTGGCCACCTTGCTTAAGAGCAGAAGAAGCTGAGGCAGAGCGAAGCCAGCTCCATCAGCTGGAGCTCTCTTGCTGACCTCTGCTCAGCAAGGGCCCTAAACCTTCTCAGTGAGCTCGCTGCTGCTTTCAAACGCTGCGGCCTTGAGTATGAGATTTGCAGTGGCTCCAAGGGCTGAGCAGCACCTTGTGAGAATCGAGTCTTTCAAAGTCTCTCCAAAGCAGAGGTGTTTCTTTTAGCATAAATAAGTACCTCTCTGATTGAAATGACGCGTTCCCAGGCTGATGAGCAGTCTGAGTGAGGCAGGAGCAGCACGCGGCCTTGCCTTGCTGTTCCCAGAGGCTGATGTCTCCAGGACAGAGCGGTACCGAGGAGCAGGTCAGTGTGTGGCTGGCTCTCCCTTCCCACCGTACGCACCCGTGGTCCTGCCCGCTCGTGGGTGGAGTTTGGTGGTTGTGTAGCCCGGGGTTGGAGTGGTCAGCAGATGGGCGCCGAGTTCAGCCCGATGAGTCCTAGTCAAGCAGCAGGGCTGAGGCAAAGTTGCTTCGTGTCTTGTCCCATATGGTGGCTCCTGCTGTCACTGTTCTTGTGGGAAAAGCTCTGAGCGGCCTCCTGGTCTCAAGTTCAGCCCCTGCCTTCTCCTCGCTGAGTAAAAGACAGCGTTGGAAACTCCGGTGTTTCTGTCAAGTGTGTGTCACCCCCCGGGAGTGACACTTGGCATCTGGTTCTGCTGGCGTGTGGGAGCTGGCACTGCCTCGTCCCCCGTGGGTGCTCCTCTGTCACCGGGCAGGGACAGGGTCCCAGTGGGGATGAACTGGTCTGGCACCCTGCAGGTAAACAGGGGCCAGGCCTCGCCTCAGGCCTGTGGGCAGAAAGGCAAAATAAATTCATGAAAATTAATTCTGAGCAGTTGCCTGAACGGTCTTCTGGTGGTTGAGGAAGGGACGGCAGGACTGAACTGAGGCAATTTGGGTGAATCCAACTCGCTCTTCACGTCTTCTGTTGGAAACTGTCACTTGGGATTAATCTTCCCTACGCGATGTAAATTCTTACACTTTTCTCAAGCACAGCAACAGGCTGAGGGACTTGCTGGGTGGCACTGTGGTGTGTAGGTCACCGGTGACACAACCGGCCCTCAGGGAAGGCCAGAAGAGCGTTTGGAGTTGGCGTATCCCCCCTGTGGGGAGAGGGGATGCAAAACTGGAGGGCTCTGGATCCGAATTTTTGTAAGGACTGTGTGGTCCGTGTGGGTAACGTACACAGTGCTTCTGGATGTCGTTGTTTTGTGCTGCCTGAATGCTCTCATTCCACCACCTGTGGTAGTTTGGGCCTCTTGTAGTCTGGAAATGCAGCGAAATGCTGAGGGGTTGGCACGGTGCTCTGAGGTGGAGCATGTCCGAGTCTGCTGAAGAGGAACTGGCTCAGACGTAGCTGGTTCTGTTTGTCTGCACAGTTGTTACCACACGTTCTTCCTGATCACTTAGAGGTCTGCGTAGATCCAATTCCTGTTTTTTTTCCCCCCTTCCTCTATGATTCTGGGCTTATTAGCCCTGACAGTTATTTATTTGTCCTTAGTTGTAGGCTGAGGCGGCTTTATGGAGAATGTGGGAAGCATGTCTTTTCTAATTAGACCACAGTCTGTTGTCTGTCTGCCTTATGGGCAGGACACAGCATGCTGTTCTGCAGTTTGTAATAGCAGGAAGCCCTGGATGCAGGAGGTCACACCAGGCTTGTTTTGAGAGGTTTTACAGCAACAACTCACAACATCGGTGTTCCTGAGACTAAGCTGGAAGCAAAACCTATGGGTTTTATTCTCCTCTTGTTTCCTACAATGAAGTATTTAAATTGTATAGGGGCATAGAGAGGTATGAGAGGAACTGAGAGCAGCCAGCCATGCCCAGGCAGACTGCTGGTGTTGCAGGAACTTCTTCCACCGTACTTGCCGTGTCTCCAAGCGAGGAGCCAGCACACATGTAGCATCCCAGCTCTGGCAGGAGTTGTTCTCAGAAGTATTGCAGCAGCTAATGAGGAAGGAACATGGGCTTCATGGAAGCTCACACCTTTTCTTTTCCCAGCATGATCCCCTGCAGAACGTGTGTTATTTCACAATTACGAGACTGGTAGCTTTATGTAGTCTAGTAGCTTCTATAAAAAGTGAAAGGTACTGTGCCTTGCTCTTTGAATTCAGTGGAATAATCTTCTTGCATCTTGCTTGACAGTGACAGACAGGAAAAGTACCTTGAGCAGAGCAGCTCCTGGTTCTCTGCTGGCAATGAAGGAGTGAAGCTTGTTCTTATTCCACCAGGGAAACGGAGATGGAGAGACAGTTGTGAGAAGCATATCGCCGGCCTTCCTCTGTTTGACTGAGGACAGAGAGCTCAGCAGAGCACTCATCCATGCCTCTTTCATTTGTCCCTGATTTGAGCAGAGGGGACTGTAACAAGTCGTGTTCATTACCAAACCTTGCGATTCCAGATAAGTCTTTAAATAGCAGCTTTCCTCATTCTTCAGTTGCTGGCTTAATGCCCAGGGAAAATAGTGGGTTGAGACTCTGAAGCAACAACTTTTTCTTTTTTCTCTAATAGTGCTTTCAAACTGTATGTCTGTTTAGAAACATTAATCATTGTAACTACTGGGTAAAAAATCTCCTGCCTGTCTTTACTCTTACCTGTGCAAGGAGATGACAACAGTGAGCCGGTGCTTTCGGTGGGTGATTAAGGAGCAGAAGGGCTAAGCTTTGATCTTTTCTGCTGTTGCAAACTGTGCAGGGTTAGGCTGGGTTAGCCCTGCGGTGGAAAACCTCAAGGAAAAGTCCGTCAGAAGGTTTTGCATTTAAAAGCACCCTTGTCTGAGACAGCCATGGGCATGGCACGCTGTCAAGAGATGTTGCATTGCCTAAGGGCCTGCCCTGCAGAAGGTACATGGAGCTGCTTGTAGTTCTTGATGTCTTGTGGCATTTTTGTAACAGTAAGAGTAATTCTTGACAAATATTAACATAATTACATTGCCCCCCCACCTCCACAGGTTTAACAAAATGTGGTTGGTGTTTACATCTCCTTTCCAGCCTGTGCTGTGTTTGTAAGTGATGTTAAACAGGGGCTGTGTGATTAATAGCATGATACTTCAAAGTGTTTCCAGACAATAAGTATCTAATCCGGTTTGGTTTACGAGGGAAAAGAGATGCTACTGTATTATTTCTAGCATTTTAAGTTTGTAAATCCCTCTAGAATCTCCGAGAGGCAAAATAAATCCCATACACGTGACAGTTATGTTGTAAAATGGTACAAGATGCCAGGCAGCCTCCCTACCTGTCTCAGATACCTGTTGCACGTGTTGTTCCCCCGGTGCCTCCTGCCTGCCAGGTGTTCACGTTAAAGATGAGGAGGGGAAAGTGGGGGCATGTGAGGTTGGAGGCTTCTCATGTCGTGCAAGGGGCGTACGAGGCAGCTCGCGGGCCGTTCCTAACACGGAGCGCCCTCACCAGATGGTGGAAGTCCACTGAGCGCAGGGCATTACCTGGGGCACTTTGGAGCACCTGGTGCTGACTTCAGAAAGAGGGTTGCATGGCTCATTGGGCTAACACAAACAGTTTTGACTGGTGCAGTAACTTGCTCCTGGATGAGCATTCACGTAAACTAGACACACAGGAGAGGAGATTGTGGCCATGGGTTGTACTCGTGCTGTTCTTCGGTGCAGCTGGGGACATAATCGCTTTCATCAGCCCAAATTCCTAGAGAAGAGGCAACACATCTGAGCAGTGTATGTCATCTTCACTAAGCTTTGACTGCTCCTTATGTCTGCTTCTGCAGTATCTGCTTGCATACCCACTCCCTCAGGAACCTGCGTTATCTACTCAGGAACTTTTCAGAGGGACAGGAGCAGACGGAGTGGTAGATCTCAGCCCTTCCCATGGCATTCCTTTAGGCCATGTGCATTTTGCAGAACAGCCGTCTGGGACAACCTCTGTTTTCTGCAAGCTCCCTTCTGCCATTTGTACTGCAGAGTCCCCCCAGACATGACCGTGGGGGCGAGACCTCTCCTCTCCCCCTTGCCACTTCAGCTCAGGGCTGCCCTGTACTTTACCATCTTCCGACAGCCCAGGAGTGACTTCCTTTGGCTTTTCTTCCCTGCTTTGCTGCTAGCAAAGGAATTAAAACCGGCAGGTTTTTGTCCTTTATTGCCGGCTCCATTTAAACACTCTGCAGGTGCCGTGCAGGTACACCGCAAGCACTGCTGTCCATCTCTCCATCTCCACCTCCAAGTGTTTTTAGCTGTCAATAAGCTCTGGATAAAACCGCGATGGTGACAGCTGCCAAGCCAAATGCAGCAAGTCGGAGGTTGGAAAGGCAGCTTGCTGAATAAAGAAAACAGGTTTAAGAGAAGCAGAGGGGAGTTCAGAGTGAGCATGTAGAGGAGGAAAAGAGCAAAAAGCCGGTGGCAGGAGCTGGGCGAGATAGCCAGGGTGAATAAAGAGCCAGACAGCGTGCTTCGCGAGCACGTCTCGTTTGTTCCTCTCTTCCGAACGGCTTAACCGAGGCCTGCAATTTGAAAATCAACTTTCCTTTTGTTTTTAAACAGTTTGGTGCCCAGGAGAGCATCAAACAGCTTCGGTTCGAAATCAAAACGCGATTGCGGTGGTTGTGTTGTCATCGTCCCCGTTCCGCCGCTGTGGTCTTTGCGAGGAGGAGGCGTCTTTGGGGAGCGGGTCCAGCTCGGCTCGTTGCTATGGCAAAGTCTCTGCTGATGCCTGCTCTCCGCCTGTAATTGCTATTCAGCAGCTGCTTCCAGTGGTCGTCTGGAGGAACTCGCACAAGTTAGGGCTGTGAAAATCCCTCCCCGTACGGTGGCCTTCGCTGGAACCGAGCTTTGACAAGAGAGATGCATTAGCTTCCAAACTCGCCAGTAATTAGGTTGGTTTGGGTGTACTTCGCTGGAAGTTAAGGCTCTGGAGCTGGGAGAGGAGGGTGGAGGGGGAAGGAGCAACTTTAAAATCAATATTGCAAATGCAATGCAAAAGAGTGTAATTAGCATGTTTTGCAGGGCCTATTAATTCCTCTGAAATGCTGTTTATTAGGCAAAAGAACTTGGGAGCCCATCAGTGGATTAAACAGGTTCTGTAATGAAATGTAAATGGTGTAATTGGGCTTGTTCTGAAAGTATTTATTCTTCACCTGTGACCCGCTTGATTGCGGTTTGACAACACGAAGGAGTGTGCATCTCTTCGTTAATGACAGCTAATTCCCTGGAGCTAATGGAGTGGGACGCCCAGGCGCATGGCGCTGGGAACGGCAGGTCGTGCCTGGAGCTCCGCAGTGATTGGCACCAATCCGAGCACAATGTAACTTTAATTACAGTAATTCCAAATCCAAAGCAAGCATTTAGCTGCCGGAGAGAGGCTCTTAATTTTGCAAATAGATGCCGTATAATGCGCTGACCTTTTATTAGACAAATATTGGGATGGGTGGGAACGCTGTCCTCCAGGATGCAGGTAACGTTATTGGCTCCCATTAGCTCAGTGGAAATCACAGAGGCACGTTCTCGCTGTCAGGTTAGCCATATGGACTTCTTTCAACATGCAACCTCGTGGAGCCGGGAGGGAAATGTGGTGCTGTATGTTATTTAAATGCAGTTTCTGCATCAAAGCATGAAATTCATCTGCTGCTCCTCTGCCTTATGCGTGTGATTTTGGCTGGGTAGGCCGCTGGGATTTTTTTTTGTGTTGTTTTCCCTTTCTACAAATCGTCTTTATCCAAACCGTGCAGTGCTAAATATCTCCAGGCACAGAGCAAAGGTCACGCAGCACTCTTGGAGGAAGAGAGCAAAACACTTGGTTTTGTCTGGCGTTATGGCATCCTCCATCAAGGTGTTTGGTAACAGCCTTCCATAGGGTTGAGACGTTTGAGCACAGCCACATGTCCCTTCACTCACAGTGGAGAAGAGCTGCCAGTGCAGAGACCCGGTGTTCTTCTGGGAGGGAGGACTGCTCAGCACACACCGACAGGGACCAGCTGTCCCCCGGCTCTCCTCCTGAAACCACAAGCCTCCGACCTTGCCTTCTGTTCTCTCAGACTTTCTCTTAGCCAGGGGTCTTGTTCGAGTTGAAATGAGCCGGGCAGGGAAGCTTTCATCCAGGCAATGGCCAGGTCTGTGTGGATGGGTTTGGAATAGACCCCCAGGGAATTGCTGTGGGCTGTCATCTTCAGTGTTTGGAGCAGAAGCAATACGATTTCTGCATGTAATGCCTTTCTTTTCTGCTTCATTATTCTTGCTCCGCTGCCTCTTTCTGTCGAAGAGCTGCAAGGCAGAGATGTAGGAGTGGAAGCGTGGTCAGAGGTCTCTGTGTCACACTGATCTTGGGCTTCTCCACTGAGTCGGGACATGCTGGGAAGAAGGCAGAGTGGGAGGCAGCTGTTTGCCAGGGGGAACACAGCACGACTGGTCGACATTCGGCCACCTGAACAAATGGATGAGAATCATCAAGCAGGGAATACATAAAGGATGTTAGAGAGAATGAGAAACGATGGGGGTTTGATGCTGTGGAGCAGCGGCCAACGCGAGGCAGTTGGCTGAACCCAGTCCAGCAGAGAGATGAGAATAGTGGCAAATGGGAGGGAGCATCCTAGCGAGGCCAGGCACGTCGCTGTTTCCCAGCAGATGGCTTTCCATGCACATTGCCTAATCCCAACAAAAATAACACCTTCTCTGGATGCACTCGTGCTCCTGTTCATGTACAGCGGTCTTTTTGCTCTGGATTTGGGCTTTGTGGAGAGCCAGTCCGTTGGCACGCAACGGGAGAAGAGCACAGCAGAGGGAGAGCAGCCTCTGGCTGCAGCGTGGCTGCATCAAGCAGGGTCTCCTGCTGTTAAACGAGTCCTGCTCCCCAGCCCCTCTCCCTAAAGCACAGAAGACACAGTTCTCATGGAAACCTTGGTGGGAAGTGATAGATGGAGGGGCCGTGTTAATACTGCAAAAGAGATTTTCTGGGTGAACAAAAGCAAAAATAATTATGGGCATTGTTAGAAAAATCAGAAACCTTCAGGCTTACCTGCCTCTTTTCCCTCACCTTTGCAAACGTGCCAGTCAGGTCCCTGACGATGATTCCTCTTGCTCCTGGCCCATTGAGACTGCGTGGCCTCTCCCAGCCCTCGCTGCTCGGTCTGCTCTCAGCCAGTGGTCACCAAAGCCTTCAGCGCTCTGAGTATTTTCTGAAATAGTTTTTAATAGGCAGCTCTAGACCACAGGCAGAAACCAGGCAGATTGCACGTGGCCCATAGTGCTGACAATAAGCCCAAAATAGAAATATTGTCCATATCCTTTATAGAAGCCCAATTTTTGGAGTTATTTAATCTTGCAGCTTCCAGATGCGTGCTTCTGGCTGCTGGTGAAGCCCAATCTGGCTTTCTAAATTCAGATGCTTTTCTTTTTAGCGCATACAGAGATTGTATTTACCTGCACTATCTGTACAAACATTGATGTGTTCAGGCAACTGGTACAGATGATAGAGCTGCCTAAGAGACTGTCCTAAATGTTCATTTTCTTAGTGACAGCACAGCCTTCTGAGCACTGCTGAGGTGCAGACCACGCGCGTGTAGCCCAGGGATGTTACTGCAGGGTGTTACTGGGGACCGAAGCAGGGCTGCCCAAAGGCATGACCTCCCTTCCATTGCTGGGCCTTTTCCTATTTAACCTCAAAGCTTTTCATGGAAGGAACTCTGCCTCTGACATGTCCCGACAAATACCTGTTGCGTTTTGGGCACTGAACAAGTAAGAACTAATGACTGTACTGGAAAACCATTGACTGGATTAATGCTGCTGCTAAAAGCAAACAAGGCTGTTGGCTGGGGAGCAGCAGCAGGCTGCTCGGCATGAGCGGCAGCTCCTGGTCATTAATACAGGGCTTTGATCTCCAAAGTAAGAGGTTATTCCCCCATGGCCCTTTGGCGTGAGGAACCGGTGAGAGTGACAGCAGTAAAACATGGCCATTTGAGAGGCTCCTCCAGCGTTTTACTGAGATTAGATCTCCGAGAGGAGCTGTTAGAAGGAAGAAAAGATGGAGTGGCAGGTTATATGACCGCTGTGGCTCATTAATATAACAAAATTTATGTCCAGAGTTCGCGCACAACTGGTACAAACCAACTCGGAGGAGCTGATTTCTTCCTTCTCCCGCTGCTGCCATTGAAAGCCTCTGCGGGGAACACGCTGGCTCCTTCGGCAGCCTCCTGCATTTGCTCTGATCCTCTGGCCTCAGCTGGTGGAGGCTCGGCTGTGCCACCAGGGCGGGCTCCGTGTTCTGTGCCTGCACAGCCTCGGTTGTGAGCGGCACAACAGCTGGTTACAAAAAGCCATCACGGGCACGGGTGTCCGACAGCCTTTAATCTCGCTGGGTTAGGGCTTTGTTTGTTTGTTTCTTTTTTGTCTTCGTGAAATTTTCAGAGTATTGAGACACAGTTGCTGAGAGGTGATGATGGAGATGCTCGTTTTATTGAATTTCGACCCCTGTACCAATAAATCATAACGCAAACTGATGGGAAAAATGATCTTTCACCAGTGTTAGCACTGCCAGAAAACAAGTCAATAGAGACCAGACCTTTTCACCCAAAGGTCCCCAGCCCAGGTCTGGGTCCTTGCCAGAAGTGACAGATAATCATTGACACTGAGCAGCAGTTTTTCTCTCCAGGAAGGGTTTTTGACCTTTATCTCTTTCCTGTTAAACAGCAGATGAATGAAATGCAAGCCATCGTGGCCTTGTGTCCAGCTTGGTGGCCTGGAGTCCACGATGCTACTTCTTGTTATCCAAAAAGGAGAGGGCTTGAGTCTGCCCTGGCCATGGGATACCCGAGGCACGACTGAGCCTGGCTCCCCTCCTGCCTCGCCACACTGCTTCTGTGGGTTACCGGTTGCATTTTGCTGCTTGCCATTAATTTCTTCCCATCAGCACTAAATTCACTTCCAATTAAACCACTCGAGGAGGCCAGGAGGAAGCAGCACATGTGCTGAACGTTGCAGTTGTTACCACTAGTAGGGAGAGAAGGCTGTGTGAGTAACTGATGAGGAGAGAAGCAGGGAGCAGCCTTCCCGCCCCATAGACCGGCCAAAGCAGTGTTTGAAAACCTCCTTTTCCCAAGTACTGCTGAGAGTGGTGTGCGAAGCGTTGCTTTGTTTTGGGGTGAAGAATGTACCAAGAAACAAATGACAGAATTTGCCTTTTTTTTTTTTTAATTCATTCTCTGGTGTTTGCTGCCAGGTCTGTTTCGTCCCAGGTTTGCCTCATTCCTAGAAATGGGATCAGGAGCTCAGGGAGACGGGATGAGCTCTTCCCAGCTCCCGCAGCCTGACTGCCGTCTCCCAGCTGTTTTTTCCTTGGTGCCATAAGGCAGATCCTCCTTCTCTCCACCCAAAGCCCATTTGCTGGGGCGTGATGCCATTGAATTACCTAGCACTTCTCGATTTCTAGCTCTAGTTTAACATTTGCCAGTTACTGCGTGTCTTCCCCATATTGTGTGTCCCCCCACACCCCAAGATAGCTACCCTGGCATCATGCTCACTCCCAACTGGCACGCCACTGTTCAGCACCAATGCAAGCATAGCAAAACCACTGTTACCACTTAATTTAAAGCAAACTAAAATGCAGAGCAGGGATGATGATGAACAGGAGCGTTGCAATGAACTGGAAAGGAGAAGACGACATGCTGAGCCTGGGTTTGGAGCATTTCAGATAGGAGGAGTGTTCATGTAACCTAGAAGTGCTGAGAACTGAAAAAGCTGCGTTGACAGAGCAGAAAACAGCTCTTGTTCAGAGCAGGATTTGAGGAGAAGAGGGATCTCATGGCATGCAGAGGAGAGCTCCAGCCCTGTGAGTCCTCCCACAGAGAAAATGCAGCTAAAAGAGGGGAGCTAAAAGAGAGGAGAAAGCACTCTTCAAGGCGACTTGGCAAGGAGGAGAGTAAAGAGAAGCACATGTGCAAGAGGAGTGGGCGGCGAGGGGAGAAGTGAGCCAAGATCCCCTGTCAGCATCAGAAGAGATGGCTGTGTAGGTAATTTGCCACACAAGCAGGAGAGAGGAAAGCAGCCTTTGGAGGAGAGAACAGTTGGCAAGGGCCTTCAGAGAAAAAGACAGGCACTGACTCAGCAAGCAGCCTCTTGTCCAACGTAGTGTGCCTCTTGTGGGGTCTCCCAGCAGCATCTCCTGGCACGTCAGTCTTTGCCTCTATCCTCTCCATTGAGGTAGCGTCAGTGATCTTTGAGAAGATGTACAAAGACAGCCTGAAACCACCTTCCAACATCATCTCCTTTGTTGACCTATACAAAGAGAAGAGGAGGAAGGAATGGTACCGTAAATATGTGATAGAAACCTAAGCCATGTCACACACGCATCTCTTTTTTTATCACATCATTATTTTAACCTGGATTTCTCTGAAAAAGAGTGGAATTTTTTGCTGGGCAGTCTCTATTTCCTCTGTCTCACCTCAAGATCTAAAACCATGGAGAGGCTGGAGATTTCCTTCTAATTAACTTAACAAAGAGTAGGTTAATAAGTAGCTTGATCATAGTCTGAGTTCCTATATGGGAAGGCGATTTGGGCTAGTGAAGAGCTCTTTAATCTATTGGACAAAAGCATAACAAGATCAAATACTGGAAGTAGAAACCAAGAAAGATTAGAAATAAGGAAATTCTTTTGTTACAACAGGGGTAATTAACCATCGGAACTATTTATCTCAGTACGTGGGGGATTCACTATCACTTTGAAGTGTCTAAATGAAGATGGGATATTCTTGTACGAGAAATGTTGTAAGTCAGCTAGCAATTACGAGCCTGATGCAGGAACTGCTTTGCTTAATTCACTGGCTTGTGCTTTTCATCAGTTTAGATCGGCTGATTCTTACAATTCTTTTGAGCTCCGCAATTTGTGAACCTAGGAGAAATGAGGGGTGCTGCCGATGAACAGAGCACC
Organism: Anser cygnoides; assembly: GCF_040182565.1. Lineage (NCBI taxonomy): Eukaryota > Metazoa > Chordata > Aves > Anseriformes > Anatidae > Anser > Anser cygnoides. The sequence goes on from NC_089887.1 coordinate 5,553,393, forward strand.
TGGTAGTGCAAATACTGGTACCAGCAAGTAGCAGAAGGGTGCAAAAGACTCTTTTGAAGTAGGAAAGAGAAATCTGTGGCAGCTACCAACACCTAGGTGATTCTGCTGAAAAGCAAATGGCTTTCCTGAGCTTCAGTAGTGATCGGGTTGCAAACGCGCCTTACATCAGAGGCAGCTGGAGATGTTGTCGTCTCATCAGACTAGTCTTTGTGTTTGTACTGTCACAGGATTGAAAACGCAATGGCTTTATTCGTCCCAGCTCGTAGCATTCATCTTTCAAGCAATTCCCCAACATAATTAATCCACTCACTGGCATACCTTCTTGTTATCATCACTTGTTTTAAGGGTAAGGACAGTTGGGGTGGCGCGGAGATTGCATTCAGGCAATTAAGGAAAGAAGTTGTCAGAGCTGGGATTAATACTCAAGGCTCCAGAGCACCATCTCATTTTAAAATTACTAATGAAAAGCTAAGAAAAATATGTCTGCCATTGGCCTGAATTTGATCTTTGTTTCTTTAATAATAATAATAAAAGCAGGAAGGGGGCTGGAGGAATGCAGAAGCAGCGAGCAGGCTCCGCTGGGAGGCTGATGGGGAGCACCAGAAGCTTCAGAGCTCGTTTGTATCTCTGGCAGCCTGACCCCATGGTGAGGATAATCAAGTTGAAAATTAAATCAAATTTCAAATGTTAAACCAGCCAATTAAAAACGCAATTGCATCAAAACATGCATTTTTAAAAAGTTTTTGTTTACTCTGCCGTAAATAATTTATTTAGCAAGAAAACTTTTGTTTGTACAAAATACTTGTTAAATTGATCATGAGGGGTGGAGGGAGCAGAGGTGCAGCTACGTGGAGGCGCGGCAGAGCAGCAGTTAACCAAAATGTCACCTGAAGTTCCCTAAAGGTCTGGCTGAAGAAGTTTTATGGGGAAGGTCTTTCCCTACCGGGAGCAAAACACGATGCATCTCTTTTCTAGGCTGCATGACTGTAGGCATGATTGCTGTTTGTGGCCTGCCCATTAACCTGAGAAGTGTCTTTCATCAAAGAACGTACCGTCTCTTTGCTTTGATTTCCCTTGATGCCTCTGTTCAGAAGAGTGAAGAGCCGGTGAGTTGGGTACTTGGCTCTTTGGAAGTTATCAGTTTGTGTGCTCTCAGCATCAATTTTCTCCGGTTTCCTGTGTTTCGGGATCTCTCCTGTATGTTTACACAGGTTGGTGTTTATTTGGCCTGTGGCCTATTTAGGATTTTTTTTTAAAACTCTCTTGAGATTCCTCTTGGAATTTCTTTGTTTGAAACTTTGTGAACGCTTTTCAGTAATGAAATGTGTAGGATTGCAGGTGTGTCTTTGTGTCTTTTCCTTCACGTTTTACCATATGAAGTGAGGGTTGCAAAGAAAAGTGTATCAGGAGGTTTCTGAGAGCTTCTTCCTTCCTACTTTTACCACTTCTTCCCCTTCTCCCATCACCCCCTTTCACCTAAATTAAAGAAGTAAAATCTGAAAGCAGCAGCCACTGCCTGGTTTGGGGGTTTAAAAGTAGTCACAAGAGCCAACTCCTCTCTGCAGTGTAGCAGTAAAACAAGGTGGGGTGAGGCTGGTGCATGCATAACACATTGGTTATTCTGCCGGACTTGGGACAGACAAGTGTAATTTTTAAAAACTAAAGTAGTGACGGAGTTGCTGAAGAAGCCTGACAAAAATAGGAATATCACGTTACGTGAGGACCTGGAGAGGACTGCGGGCAGTGTGTCAGTGGATCAGTGGTTGATAGAAAAAGGCAGAGCTGGGGTCTCCACTCGAAGCCCAAGGGCGGGTGATCTGCTGCTTTGCTTTGGCTATGGTTTGTAGGTTTCCGTAGCAAGGGGACAGAGACCCAGTTCTCCCCCGTGGGGCTGGGAACGGCACGGTGATGCTGACCAGAGCAAACCCTCCGGAGAGCTGCTTGCTCGCAGTTTGTGATTAATGGAGGAGCTGGGCCTAGCTTAAGAAGAAATTGGTTGGAAAGTGCTAAGGTGAATGTCTGAAGAGATAGAGTTTGCTTTCCATCATCCAGCAGCGGTTAGTTTTTGGGGGCAAGGAGGAAATCTGACATTCAGTGACTTGAATTTCTGATGTTTCCTCCCATCCCTCAGCCTCCTCCTTGTTCAGGGAAAGACAGGGACTGGAAGCAGCTACCACAAGTTTGCAGCTGCCTGAACTTTTCGTTATTAATTAATCCCATCTTCATTCGCACAGCACTCCCTTTGCCTCAGACAGTGGATAATAAACACCGATCGAGCATGCAGCGATGATAAATTATCTATTTAATAATTAACAAATTAGTCCTAACAGATGGAACTAAAACAAAATTGTGTGTCTGCGCACACAGCACACGGCTTGCCTCCCCCCGTTTGTCACACGGAGATGCCACCAGAGATGTAGGCACGTCTCAGGTTCGTTGCCCTCACCTGCCACCTGGGCAAGCCCTGAATTTACCTCTGGGTCTGCTGTGGCCTTTTCTAAATCTGGTATTTTCCATGTGCCAGCAAAGAACATAAATGAGGCGGGCAGGAGGGTGTAATGAAGGAAGAGCGTGATGGAGAAGAGAGGGGGATCCCTGCTTTTTTGGTGTTAGAGTACAGGAGACCCCTGCAGAAGGATCAGCTGTCCGCTGTGATCCATCAAATTAATAGAGATTGTAGTCCCTGTAATTCTTCCTGCTATTATCCAGTGAAGAATAAAAAAAAAATCAATGCACTGCTGAGTTAAATAAACATGAGGCACTACAGTCATATGAGCAGAGTATCCTGTGAGCTAACTGTGCATATATTATTCATCTCCAGTTATTATTCATGACCTTTCCCTCACACCGTCATGGCTCCATCACTTGTGAATTTATAAGTTCATTAATAATGAGTGAAAATTAATAATGTATTTTCATTATATCCATTGGGTATATTTACAGCATTCATAATGCATTCAAATAACTGGTTTGAGGTGTAAAAATAAAACCATAGCTCTTCCATGGGCCCTCACCTTTTTGAAGAGTTACTATTTTTGTTAATAATCCTTCCTGCTTCCATTGCAGTACGGCCATGCTGTGTAATAGCCTGCCATCTGCCACCATCATGCTTAAAAAGGCTTGAATCAAAGCAGGAAATATCATTATTGTGTGAGATTAGAAGAAGATGATCCACAAATTAATCACTATTGAAAGCAACACCAAAATTACGAGAGTGTGGGAAAGGTTTGAAGTTCAGCTGTTCCCTTCTCTTCTCCCCCACCAGTTGCATTTGTTGGGTATTGAAGAGCACAGTCATGTGGAAACAGGAACATCTGATCCTCCCGGGCTCGGGGGAGCACCAATATTATACTTTTAAGGTACACAGGGATTTATTCCGGATGTTGCTTTGATGTGTACCTAGGACAAACATACCATAGCAGGTTATGCAGTTATGCTTTATTTTAATTGGAAGACGCCTACCTCGTTTCCTTTCTCGTCTGGAGCATTTTAATCCTCCGGAATTTTAGAACATGGAAGTTTTTGCAAGCTTACCGTTTCTGTTTTAATTTTTTTTTTCTCAAGGGAAAAGCTCTGAGCCCTCTTCTTTTTCAGAAGGCACCTTTCCCCAGCTCTGTCTTGGAAACCGGTGGGAACTGGAGGGCACTGGTGTGCAGATGGCAGCTGACATTATGCCATTACTGAGCACAGTCTCTAGGAAGGAAATGTGCCCAGGCATCCTGCAGCAGAGGTGGCGGTCGGAGCTCCGGGTTCTTGCAGTGCGTGGGCTGGGGCACTGCATAAGTCGTAGCCTAGAGTATTGAGTGTCTTCTCCTTTGAGTACCGAAAGATGATCCAGAGCACTGCGAGTGGTGGTCTATGAGCAGAGACACCGGAGTCTAAAAGTTGGAGGCACACCGATAGCTAAGTGGTTAACATAACTAATCTGTTTCGGTTCCACTCCTTCCCTTCTCAAGGATTCTGATTATTCTTATTTTACTTTGTCAGAAGTACTTTGAGTTGCATTTCTCTGGTTTTATTTCCTTGTTCATAGCCCAGTGTAACACTCAACTGTAAATAAAATTCACCTTTTATCTCTTTCCTATTATAAGCATAGGCTGCCTGCTTTTAAACAGCTGCAAGAATATTGGGTGTAATGAAGGTACCGCCTTCAAAGCACGTATTTGATATTCAGACAGGACAGGAAAGGCTGCCTCTAGCCCCGTGGAATTGGAAACACTTAATATAAGAGCCGGTTGGATATCACTAGGAATGTATATTATTTTCTCTTCCAACTAATAGGATTTTTAAATAAAGCTGAAGCTGATACGTCTGGCTGATTCCCTGCCCTTTGTGAGAGTTGCAGCTTCACCAAATGGCAAAGAATAGAACAATGCAATTTCTGGGGATCCTACGTGCTTGCTAGGAAATGTCTGCAAAGAGCTGTAAAAGAGGGAGGTGGAAGAAGAAAGCCACAAGCAAGGGACAGCAAGAGAGCTTTTTGTATTGGCTTTAATCAAAACATAATGAGGAGTGTTGAAGCATAAAGCAAAGGAGGGATTTTGCTTGTGTCAGGCTGGAAGAGGGAGCCATTCATTTCACTCAATCATTTTGAATTGCTTTCTAGAGCATTTGCCCATACGTCTTCTCCAGCCAAACACTTTGCTTTGCCTCTCCCCATTCTTTCCTTTGGATTTAAACTATGAGTCTGTATTAAATTAAATCTCTCTCTTTGCTTCTTGTTTTTCGTGCTCGCTTATTGAGCCCGTTTTCAAGCCACAGAACGGTTTTACAGAGTGCTTAAGTGTCCTAAGTGAGCTGGGAGCCTGTGCAGACACTTTTTCCTTCGGAGAACATTGTCAGAACAAGCCTGCCAGTGACTGATGTGATCTGGAATCAGCAAGTGTGTACAGTGGATAAATGTGCCTGACGCTTTGTGATAGAGCTGGTAATTACATTTCACAGTGAGTGGTATTAATAGTGAAAGGAGGCTCTGGCATGCTGCATGAGAATTGGTAATAGGAGAGGCTGTAGGGAGAAGAGGGACTCATTTATTAACCTGACGAACTATGGAAAAACGGACTTTTCCTTCAAATGCAGAGGAGCTCTCCTTGATGTGATGCCCTTTTGAGGTATCTCAGGGTCTTTGGTGAGCACTGGTGATACTGAGCCCTCCTTTCTACCCTTTTACCCCCATCATGCCACCCTTAGCTCTTATGACTTCCATCTCTGCTTTTGCTCAGCCCCTTTGCCCTGTGGTTTTACTCAGCTTTCTAAGCACTGCTGAGCAGAGATGGTGCTTTGCTAGGGATTCACAGTCCTCGAGATGTGAAGATTAAAAGTTGCAGATTTTTGAACCTGTAGAAGAAAAGGTGGTGAATCTCGGAAGAGTGCCTGCTGTTGGGCCGGTGCAGGTGATTAGCAGGTCCATGGGACAAGCATCCTGCATAACAGGATTTTCCACCACTGTGGTCCTGGGGACAAGTCTGTGCCTACGACGGAGACATTCCTATTTCAGGAGAATTACTGAGAGGCAACAGAAACTTTCATGAGTCAGTCTCGCATTCGCAATTTCATATCATTTTCCATAAAAACTGTATTTGAGAGAGAGAGCTAATCTCTCCCAACCTTTCCTTTTATTCCTTTTCCTCTGGAAGTATCCGCTTCCCCACTCGTATCTCCTTTACATTCCAGCCGCTCTCTTGATTTTGCTGGGGTTTGTCAGCAGTCACTGCATGCCCAGCGCTGTGTCCTGCCTCTGGGCTGCTTTTGTTCCAGCCCAGCAGCGGTGTGGAAGGGATGGTGCCGGTCCATTAGTGCTCAGAAGGGATCTAACATGCCTTCGAGCAAAGGTGTTGCAGTTGATGCGCGCACTGCTGGGCTGTGCGGCTCCCTCCCGGGGTTCCTAAAAGGAAAAACCTGCCAGCTCCAGGAAGGGGGACAGCAGAACAACAGAAATGAGCCTGAACTGGAGGGAATTGCCAAGGTTTGAAGTTATTAGAAGTGCTCCAGAACTAGGATGATTTAACAGTGTGATTACTTCTTAATGCAATACTCACAACGTTTTTTATTAGATTTCCCCCCCCCCCCCCCCGCCCCGGTTCTTTCCTTCTAAATGCTGTAGAACCAGACTACCTTGAAATAAACACCTGGAGCTGTTATAGCATATCGCTCAGTTTAATTAACTTTTAAATCATATAACGTCACCTGGATACCTTTCTAAATTCTATGAGCCTAGGAGGCAGCGGTAGCTGCTGCTCTGTTCAGATGCTGCCTTTGATAAAATCACCTTCTGGAGACTGCTGTGTTCTCCTCCGCTTCCTCCCTGTCAGCAGTGCTCTCGTTCAAAGAGAATAGTCTGTAACCGAGCGCGTCGGGGCTCAAGGGCTCAGAAACGTGGTCTCACGGGGTCGGGGTCGGATAGTGCCCTTGGGACTTTGGGTCAGTGAAGCAGTTCTCTGGCATCCAGAATAACTTGATGCTGATGGTTTCAGAGGCTTTGCTGCCGGTTTCGTGAGCTCTGTGCCGTAAGACAGGTCAGTGCCCTTGGTCGTGAGATGGCCTTGCCCAGCAGGGGACAGGCAGAGGGGGCCATGCGTTAGGAAGGGCAGCGCTACAGAACAGGGTGCCGAGGGCTGCCCCGGCACGGGTGGGACAAGGAGCGTGCATGGAGCAAGAAACAGAGAGGTCATCGCTGGGCTAAAGCAGTGCATGCACATAATGTATGGGAGGAGGGAAATGGGAACTTGGAGGGTTAAAAGTCCAGATACTCGAGTCTGAAAAGACCTGCTGGTGAGAAATGGAGGAGTTGGGAAAGGCCACCAAAAAGGTCTCACGTCTGCTAACCTCTGAGGTGGGAGTTGGAATGATCGGCCGTGCGACAATGCCGCTGCATCCTCTTCATCTTTATTTAAAGTTCTTCCTTTTGTGCCTGAGCCCTTTGCACAGCCTCAGCGGTGCGAGCGAGACGGGCTGCTGCCAGCTGTGTGCCGTCCCGCTGCGCGCCTGGCCCTCCTTTCATGGTACGGTTCGCACGTCGGGATGTTCCCTCCAACTCCACTGATCTGCAGCAACCCAAGTGATTCTTGGTTGGTTTATTTATTTTTTTTTTTTTCTCCTGTGCTCTGAATGTATGTATTCACCATGCCTCGGAAACAGGAATCCTACATAAATGAAAGTCAAACCAAAAGATTCCCGAGACCGTTAGTGTGTAGTGCCAGCATCAGCCCTGCAAGAGTGAGTGGGATGGCTGTTACAAGGCCCTTGGCAGGTCAAGTGATGGTGCATTTGCAAATGTCATTAAGCTCCCGGGATGTCTCTATGACAGTCAATGTGCAAGTTAAAAAGCTCCATCATTTCCATAAAACGGGGAAGGAGCTGTTAAGTTAGCATGCTGTATTTTGATCTCTGTCCTTTGCAGCTTTTCCGACCAACTTTTCCGTCTTTTCCCCTCCCTCTGTGAGATGGGAGCGAGCTGAAGGGGCTGTTCCACATTGCCACGCTGCCGAGCATCCCCTGACATTGGTGCTTTGTTTCGTGCCGGGCAAGGTCAGCCGTGGTGCTGGGGGAGCAGCAGGCAGGAGCTCCCAGGAGATAATCGATAGGCGAGTGTGGGGGACGAGGGAGCAGGGCGGAGCGATAGCATCTAGCCCATGTTTAATAAGAAGGGCAGAGAGATGCAGGGCCACGAAGGGGGAGGAAGGCGTTAAGAAATTCAAAGCCTGGCGAGAAACCGCATGATAATGAGGCATAGGTGATAGCAAAACGATAAGTCAGCAGAGCTGGACGGCGTGGTTATGTCCAGCTTTTCAATTCCAGGCAGGTACTGCTGCGTTTGCAGCGGTGACTTCTCAGGAGCAGGAGACGCGCCTGTGAATATGAAAACCGCTGGCAAGGGGACGGGGAGAGGAAGAGGAGGGGCGGCAGGGGAAGGCTCTGCACTCCCTCCCCGTGGCTTTTAGCGCAGGAGGAGCACAGGGAGCAGGATGTGTGGACCAAGAGCCAGACTGGGGAGCAAAGGGAACATTTGCTCCTTCATCTCTTCTTGGTTTGTAGACTGGTGCTGTTGGAGCGGTGCTTTTGCCCCTCCTCGGGCCATATCATGTTGGTGCAAAATGAACTTGGAGAACCTGGTGCAATTCCCCACTGCTTCCAAGCACGCTGCTTGGCAGTGTTACAGGCTCTACGGGCTGGTTATGGATGGGCCTGTAATAGACCCGTACATACAGAGCCAAAAATTAATAGCCTCCTGAGAAAGAGCTGAATCAGATAAGTGCACCTACTGCAAGGCCGCCGGAGCAGGGAGGCCGTATATTTTTATTTCAAGTTCACAAGTCGCCCACCTCTGAAGCCTCAATCTGCTGATAAAGGCCTGGTTAGCTTCAGATAAATATGAATGACACAAAATGCTGTTTCAACAGGATCCATAGGTATTTTGTGCCTCTGCTTGCGACACAGGCTCGGAAGGCTCACTCCTACCAGCCCAGGTGAGTTCAGGCACCTCGAGTGAACCCCTCTGGTGCTGTAGGCAGCGATGGAGCTGGCAGGGAATGGGGGCATTGCTGTGGGTGCTGCTTGGGTTGGCTCTGCACAGCCCAGGGAGCTGTGTGCCTGCTTGTCTTGACCCACACTAGTCATACTTCTCTGAAGGTGAACACACAGAAGTACCTGGTTGTGCCACAGACGGCTGGAACACGTGTAGACATTCGTGGGGATATACGAAGGAGAAAGTTGTGTCCGTTGAGTGATGCTGTGGCTCTCCCCGGTAATCCCTCCCCCAGGACTCCTGCTGATGTTCCAAATGCTCCAGCCTCAGCACGCAGATGCCATTTTAAAACGAAAAGTTGCTTTGCTTAACGTATTTCGCTTCATCTATCCCTCCAGCCTCCCTCCCTCCAAAATAATTTCGACTGCTCAGGCCTCAGAATAGGCAAGCTTGCTGTTTCAGGCTGATTTAAAATCTTCCCTTAGTGTCATGCAGTTAGGAAACAGAAATTCATTCTGTTGGGAAAGGAAGATGCATTGCTTTCCTGTGGCCCCAGAACTTGCATCTAGCTGGGGAAGTCCTAAATTTAATATACTGTAGTTTAGTGACATGTTTATCTACAAAATCTCTACTTGCCATTTTTAAAAGTCCCTGTTTGGACTTCTAACTGGCAAGGGAACTTGGCATACACGCATAGAGGTTATATATATATATATATATGTATATTTATCTATTTTTTATGTATGTATATATTTGTGTTTATATATACATATATGTATGGAATAAAAATTATCCAAAAAAATACCCTAAAAGCGTTTATAAGCTCCGATTTGGAACACGCAGCCTGTTACAGCTCTCATCGCCCTCTGTTTAACTTGCTGTCGTGCTCTGCTCCAGGCCAGCAGGAGCGGCTGTGCGGGCAGCTCATGCCGTGTGATGAGCTGTGGGCACCGCCAGGCTGGTGCCCTGGTCCCCCATCTTCAGGCCCTTTCCATCCGTGCCCTCTAAATCCTCCCCATACATCTCTGAGACACCGCAGGGCAAGGGGCAGGTTAGAGTTGGCATGACCCTGATTTTTTTTGTATTTTGTTATCAGGTCAACACAGCTAGATATGTGGATTCAGGAACAAGCAAAACGTACCATTTGGTAGTCTGAGGTTTTCTATCTCTTGATGTTGGAAGGCAGAATCTTTTGAATTGTCCCTTTTTTCTTTTTTTTTTTTTCAGAACAAGCTGTTTAATATTAACGCTGATTACCCAATTGCTCATTTCAAGAAGAGCAATAGCAACTTTCAGAGCTATGGGGACTTAATTTTCTTCTGGATTTATGGCCAGCTGCCCAGATCTCTCCAGCATGGTTTCTTTTCTCCATCTTCTATATTTTTCCAGAGAATACTTTAAAGACGTATGGGTGTAACCTATTTCACATTGGTCGTTGGCTTTTCCCGTCTTTTCTATCTCTGTATTAAATAGAACAGTGTGTTACGATATTTTTAAAGTTTCTACAGAAGATGAAGCCAGTCAGGAAACAGTTATTAATACTCTGGGAAGGCTGACACATTTGACATACTTGTCTGCGAACCTTCAGCATCTAGGAGGTGATAGTGGATAAGGTAAGGAAGAATTTTCTCGAGAGCATTCAGGGAGAGAAAATGAGAGAAAGCTCTGCTCTTCCAAGGCGTTTCCTGAGGAGGTTCTACTGCAAATTACCAAGAGACAGTATTTTACCACCTCTGAACTATAAATGAGTTTTATTTAAGTTTGAGTCTGCGTATGGAGCTTTCAGTGCTCGAGTCACTCCACCATTTAGTGCAGACATCGCCCTGGTACTGCGAGCTCCATGCATGAATTGGCTCCGCATTTTGAGACGGTATCATAGTGTCTCATTAAAGCATTAATGCTTGGAGAAATTGCTAAATCCTGATGGGTTTTCGACAAGCAGCCCCTTGGGAAGAAAGAGAAGTGTCACAAAGCGCTATGTCAACAGGGACCAGCGTAGCTGGCACTTCCCATGCCGTACATCATTTCCTAGCAGTACATCCCCACTCTCCCCCTGATAGGATGAGAGATGTATGAATCAATCTTACTGTCTGCTCCGTGTCCTATAAATTAGAGAAAGATGCGGCTGGTTTGCCTTTTGGTTTTCTGTGGTCTTTAATTGCTTCTCCATTATATCATCTAGTGTCCCTTTCTCCAGCCTCTTTCACATCCATCTTTGAGAATGATGAGCAGTCGAGTGTGATATGCCCTGAAGGTGACTGTCAAAACGTGCTGAATTATGCAGTGGTCCAGTATTCCCTTTCTTCTCTTTCTCCTTTGAGTATTGCTGGGAAAATAGCTGCGTCGTTGGATTCAGGGGTCAGGATTGCCATGCAGATTAGGTGGGAGACTTTGGATTTTGCGTGATTTAAAATGTAAACCTAGGCTGGTCTTTCTATATACTGAGGCTTTACATTGCTGCTGGTATAATCCTGGGACTCTGTGGACTGCTACGCTCATCCCACTGTGAGCACCGGTTTGTTCTCTCCTCTCTGCTCCCAGGTTTTTTGTTTAGTTCCAAATGACTGACTTAATTAGCTTCTTGACGGCCAGATACTTTTGTGTAATGACATTTTCCCAGGGATTAATCTGATTTTTTCCTACTTAATTTAAGGTCCCTGGAACTAGCGTAGTCCCGACTCTCTACGTCTATCACTACCATAACACCATGGTTAAAGAACCCTTCTCTCCCTGAAGGCAGAACACGAAGCGATGCATGTAGGCTGCTCTGACATTATCCTTGATAGCTGTGCTCGGCTTTGGCGGCGGCTCGCAGAGCCAGGTGGCTTCATCCAGCTGTCTCCATCCGCAGCGCAGGCAGCGCTCGGCCGAGCCAACGCTCCCTGAAGTCTGAGCACCCCTGCCTGGGCAGCCAGTTGGCGTGCTGCGGGCTGCGGAGCCGCAGCGCCGGCGACGTGGCGAGCAAAGCTGGCAGTGCAGATGTGCCCCGTGTCACCAGCACCTCCTGCCTGGCCTTCTGCATGTCGCGAAGGGAGCTGAGCCCCAACAGCAGCACAGCGCTGCTGGGCAGATGCGTTTTATCCTGGACTGGGTGTTATTAAAGGTTGGTGTGGCCACGACATTTAATGAACACATTTTTTTTACTTTAAACCTGAAGTACAGCCTGCAGGAGATGGAATGCTTTTTAGGCTTCTTTAATATAATCCAGGATTTTGTATAATAATAATAATAATAGTAGTAATACTTATTACTTATCTGGAACCTACACGAAATCATTGGCATTTGCCTTGCCGCCCGCCTAATGTGCGTTTTGCTGATGCACAACTTCTGGTTGATACTGTTGCATAAATAAAATAGGCCTTGTTAATTTCAAACTCCTTGTGAAACGTATACATGTAAAAATGTAAAGCTTACTCACAGAAAAAGGGCAAAATCAGCAGGAAAAGAGAGAGATTATTTTCAACAGTGTCCTTTTAATTAGAGCGATAATTAATTATTTTCCCTGACATGCACATACAGATTACTCTTAAAATATTCCTGCTTGAAATAAAATGACTTAAGGCTACATGCCGTAGGAGCAGATAAGAAATCTAAAGGAGGAAACTCAGGACTGAGTCTATTTTGAGGCATCCTTTTGAATCGGAAGTGGTCACTGGGAAGCACGCCGTAAAACCCAACTGCAGGGTGAACAAACCGCTCCTGAGGCACACCAAGGCCTGAGCACCAGCGCCGAGAACAGACAGAGGCACCGGGGGTTGATGAAGTGGAAAATGGAGTTTATATTTTTTTGCACTTACACAAATTGCATCAACCATACAATTTTCCAGAGCACGAAATGCTTCCTGCTGTAGGTCTAGGTACATTGCATTCCCCTAACTTTTTTTTGGCATCAGGGACTTGGAAGGTTGTTCGGGGAAGGATCTTGGCGAAGGGCTGGCGCAGGGGCTGAAAATGAGGAGTGGGAGGAAAAAGAGTTTGGTGGTGGAGGAATCCCAGCATCCGTTGCTCATACAATCTTTTATTAAATTCTCACACGGCTCCCTTCATACCTTGCACAGCAGGAAGCCAAATGTGCCTCACGGCCGTTTTATCCCCATGGACATTGCCACAAGCCTGCACCAGCACTTGGCTCTCAGTCCCTCGGTGCCACAGAAAGCAGGTGAAATGCATTCAGCACAGCAGGGAGGCATCTCACGGCTTCCCCGTAATTACATTTGTGAAAGTGGCGCCATGGAGAAGACAAGCCTGGAGGGCCCGCTCCTACGAGAGAGATTCCTCCTGGGCGCTGATCCTGCACGCAGGTAGGGCCGGTCCTGCGGGAGCTGCTGCTGGGAGAATTGCCTCGCTGAGTTGTGCTGCCCAACCAGGGTCTGATTTCTTATGGCGGTGATTAAATCTACTCATTTAGGGACTTAAAAGGAGTTGCCTCTCTTAATTGCACATACAGATGTTCCCAGACGTAAAGCAAAAAGATGCAGGGAGGCTGTCGCATCCTGCTCACCGTTCTGCACAGAGAGCAGTGCCAAAACAAGGAGCTAAAAGGACAGGAGCAAAAATAAATCTAAGGAACCTCTCCTCACCTGGAAAGGAGATAATACTGGGATGGTCATGACAGCAGAGGTGGAGAGAAAACAGAGAAATGCAGTGTGGGAGGGTAGAGTTCACGTTGCTACGTTACTTTGCTGCACTCAGAGCAGGCCCCAGGCCACACGTCCACGGTCAGCAGTTTGGTCAGCAAGGCCTCACCAGCCATATCCCAGCCCAATCTCCAGTGGTGCTAATTAAGAGAACAGAATTAGCTCCTTCAAAGGAGGAGGGATGGGGCACCCACCTCTTATTTCAGTAACTTTTCTCCAGTGATCAGCAAGCCAGGATTTGGCCTTCGCCTCTACCCAGACAGGTGCGTCCTGTCCTCCTTCAGGGCTGCATTTCAGCTCTTAAGTTTGTGTTTCTCCACGTACCAGAGACTGCGTTTTCTGCTGAGATGCCCACTCCTCCATAACCATCTTAATTCTTTTGCTTAACAGTTTCCAGTTTCTTGCCATTGTTCAGCACTTGGAGCTGAATCTGGTCTGGAGAGGTTTTGTCTGTAACGGGAGCCCCAGCACATGTCGTTCTGGGGAGGTAAATGGTTAAATGTCTTAGCTTCAGCTTGAAGTACTGCTTTTTTGGATCATTTTTTTTGTTGTTGTTTCAGGACACATCCAAGTTTCCAGGACAGCTGAAGGTGATAGAGATGGCACCTTAATTGAAAGGGGTCAGCACGCTGCGGTTTTTCCTGCATTAACATTCTGTGCATATTCTTTTTTAAACCCAGAGGCTCCGTCCACTGTTCCTTGTTGGCCTTCTGAAAGTGAACTCCTGGTAAAGGGCTTAAAAGGCAATATTAAAAGGGGAGAGAAAGAACTGAAAAAGGGATTACAAATCCAATAAAAATTGCTCTCAAGAGTAGACAGTATCTGCTGGACAGGAAATACATTTGAGTTTGTGACTAGCTGCAAAATACCTCAGCCACAGAAAGGCTTGAGCAGAGGGTAAGCCTTTTGCTCCGTTAATCATCAAAGACAAGCAGAGGACACTCAGCTTGCAGAGGGATCTAGCCCAATGCCTCCTTATGCATATTGCAGCGGCTCTGTCCGTCCGTGCAGGCACTGGGGTGCTGATGGAGCAGCAACTGCTGGGGAAGAATTTGCTGATGCTTCTTAGTGCCCAGCCTGTGGCTGTGGAAATGAATAGCTTGCTTCAGAAGGCAGCAGCCAGCCTGTTTAGCAGTTAGTTCACCTGATGCTGGGGGTGTGTGGTGGTCACACGGAGGTCTCTGGTGAGCTGGGGCTTTAAAAGCTCTGAAAATGGGAGGTTTGGGGCTTTTAATCGGTGCTTGGGTGACAGCATTGGTCTCAGCTGTCCTCTGGAGAGGTGGCAAGTTGTTCAGGCATCTTCGGAAGGAGTCACCAGCAAATGCTGCTTTAACATCCACTGGTTTGTGAGGGATCAGGCCTTCACTGTCACACTTATCCCATGCAGATTACCACGCAGATAACTAAAGACTCATCATCGGTATTTGCCTATTGTGGATCTGACTGCGTCACCTAGAGGGAAAACCGCTCTGAAGCCCATCACCAGACAGCGGCTGTGACACCGCAGTCCTGCCCGCGCTTCGTTCCCCAAGTGCTTTGTATTACAGGCTGAACATTTTTAGTTTGGACCCATTCTTTTTGTGGATGCTCTTTATGCCGCTGCCTTTCATCCAACTGGCAGAGCAAGCGGGGGTGGGAAAGGCAGGATGCTGTTGCAACCCCCTCTCTGTGCACCGCGTATGAAGTGCCGTGTGTAGACTTTGTTGGAGTCTTTCTAAGAGCATCTGCCTCCAGTTGGGGTAATTACCACTCTCAAGCTGTAGTAGGGAGTATCTCGTTGATAGAATATGAAAGTGAGCAAAATGTCAGTTCAGCACTGCGTGGAGGCCTCACTGACACACAGGCTGCTTCTGAAATTGCTGGCGTTTTTTTCAGTTAATTGCCTTTTTAATCATAGTGAAATTGCTTCTATTTGCATGAATATTCCAACAGCAGGATCAGTTTGCTCTTGTCACAGATACTCACTACATATCGTATTCAGTTTTGCTTAATGTGCCTCATTTTAGACGATCAAACTTCTTTTTCCTCCTGGTTCCCTCTCTGAGCGTGAGAAGGGTGAATGCTCTTTTTTATTTCAGGAAATGTTCTCCCCGTGCCCCTCATCTGCTGCCCACTTCCCTGCAGGCACCTCCAAAATTAGAAAACAAAATTATCTCAAAAACAAAAGCCCAGACGACCTGTCCTAATAATTAAAAAAGCCACGTGCCTGTGCACACCTGCCAAGCTCAGCCTCGTGGTCAGCAAACAGCAAGTGTGTACGTGCAAAAAGCGCCCTCAACAGCGGAGGACAGCCCTCAGATATCCCACGTGTGCCCTGCTGTGCTGTCCCCAGTAGTTGAGGTGTGGGGGATTTGTGGTTGTGTTACTGCTGTTTGCTCTGGCAGCACCGGTGCAGCGTGCTCCTACTGCAGAGTAAAACAGCTTTGCTTGCACCTGAGCAGTCCTTGGTGCTGCCATGTCAGTATCGCCATTGTGCCCGGGAGTCTGTGCTGTAGATCGGGAGGTGCCTTGTGCTACTTTGTGCAAAGCAACCACAAAATAATGCTACGGCCTGTCTGCAGGGCAAGGGGCGACAGATGGAGACGGGCAGCTCAGGGAAGGCATGGTGCAAGGAGGCTCGGATCCCAGTAGTGGCCAGGCCGTAACCCCATGGGCTGCCCCCATGGCTGCGTGCCCGGTGCTGGAGCCCTGGCTGCCTTCCTCACAGTCACTGCCCGTCGCTCGTTAGCAGAAGGAGGATCCTTTCCCCCAGGAGATGTCAGAAAGCAGCCCGTGATGCTGGACCCATGCATCGTGCCACTGTGGGCATCCCAAGCTGGAAGCACTCCCATGTTGGTGGTCGCAATGAAAGCATCGCTTGGTCTTAGCAGCACGGCTGGTGTCCGCCATCCGCTTCGGAGGTGGTAAAGCGATCGGAAGCAGGCCAGACCATCAGTCATCTTACACTGTCAAGTTTTAAGCAGAGAACATTGATTTTAATGGTAGCTCCCGCGTAAAAATTAATGGCACAATAAAATCTTAATTTGGAGTTTGAGAACAAATAATGTAATAGTAAACGGCAGCATCCTGGAGTAATTTGGAAATGAATTAGGCCAGTGGAATCAAACTCTCCCCACTGAGACGCCTTAAATTGATCATCCCCATAACAGCTGCTTTACAAACATATCCTACGAGCGCTTGGTACCTTCCTGGCGAGGCATCCGGCGTCGGCACGGATCACAGGACATCCCCTGCCTTCCTCCCGGGTCCCAGAGAGGAGATGCTGGGGAGCAAAGAAATCAAGTGCAGCCCTGTGGTCGGTTCAAAGTGAGTCTTTGAGGCTTGAGCATGCGAACAGGGGAAAAGCAGCCTCTTGCAAGAAGCAGAAACCGCAAGTCTAAAATTAGCTGAGCCCTTCAGATTGGCAATAGGCAAATGGAGAATCCCTGTAGGTGCTCCGCGCTGACAGCACTATTAATGCAGCAACCGAGTGCTTGGGTGAGGGTGGGGATCTGGGGGCATGCGTTGAGAGTAATATGTTCCTGACGTCTGGTCTCGTTCATCGGAGTGATACCGGGGGCTGAGCTGTGATGCGGGGCAGGAAGGCTGGAGACTTTTTCTGAAATGTAAAAAAATGTGCTGCTTCTTACTTAATTACAGTCATGGCAGTTGCTATGTTGAAATGCTGCTTTAAAAGCCTTTGTGAGTAATTAGTGTCAAAAATATAAGATCTACAAAGCCATAAACTCACAGCTTGGTAATATTACCAAGTACTAATTAAAAAAAGAAAAAAGAAAAATCTCTCTTTCATGATAAGATTTCCAGCATAGCAGAAGATAAAAACGATGCAATTTGCAGATGATGGGGGGGGGAAAAAAGAGGAAACCTGAGGGAAGGATTGAAGAGAGAAGAAAGTCAATATCAACAAGGCTGTAGATCTCTGGGTGATTTGGTAATGGTAAGGGTGAGGGAAGTGAAATATTGGAGTTAAAAGACAGAAATACGGTCAGAAATATATCTTGGGAGCATCCTGTGCTACGAAACAGAGATAAGGTTGAAGATCAGGCATTATGGACGAGAGGGATAAAAATACTGCTGTATTTGGGACTAAATAGCCTGGCATAGCTCTCAGGAGCAGTAAAGTATTTCAGGAGCGTCCTAACTGTCAGAAATAGAGACATCGCTGGCAGATCTGCACGTGTCCTGTGGCATCCTGTGAGGGATGGCCGAGACCCCATCTGTATTCCTCCTGCCTGCTCTCGTCCCCTCCCTGGACCAAGATTACAGGAGCAGACCCAGCCCAGCTCGCACACAGCAGCTCAGAGAATTTGGTTATTCTCAGATGAGGTGTTTATCCTTCGGAAAAGAGATT
Organism: Anser cygnoides; assembly: GCF_040182565.1. Classification (NCBI taxonomy): domain Eukaryota; kingdom Metazoa; phylum Chordata; class Aves; order Anseriformes; family Anatidae; genus Anser; species Anser cygnoides. The sequence goes on from NC_089887.1 coordinate 5,570,845, forward strand.
AAGAAGAGACCTCATTAAGGTATAAAGAAAGCCCTGCTGGGAATAAAAGATCAAGGCTATTTGGGTTATTGTCAAATACATGTGTCAAGGGCATAAAGCAAGTCTGAAGAAGGACCTGAATTCCACGAAACGTAAGCTGAGTTTTTTTTAACAGCACTTAATAATGCAATTATAATAACAACTTGTGCTTTCTCATGCCTTCCAATTTAAGATCTGAAATCACTTCGCAAACATGAATTAAGCCTTCCAGGACCATTGTTTGGTACAGAAACCATTACTCTATTTTACAAACTGAAAAACTGAGGAACAGTATGTGCACAAGGCAGCCCGGCACGGGCAGGAATATGTCTTTATTTTAATCAAGTTGAGCATCGCCTCTGGGCTTTGCCTGTTAACTGGGTGCAGGAGCTGTCTCCTGATTTACTCTACGTAGTTCTTCCTAGCACACCTTTCTACTGTCTGATACCTTGACCTTTGGGGGAATGGTGAGGCATTTAGCAGTTAGTGGAGAGAAATGCAGAAACGTGGATGGCAAAAACAGAGGGGTCGAAGGTGGCCGTGCAGCCGTGTGCTGCCTCATTTGCAGGAGCTCTGGAGCGCGGCTGGCTCGCGCTGCTCAAGACATCCCTCAGCACTGGTGGGTTGAGCTTTTCTGTCCTCAGGGGCACGAGCATTGCAGTGCGTGCCAGCAGCATCACGGGAACCTGGGGAAATTCTAGGCCATTTATGTCCACTGTGGCTTGCAAATAAGAGTGCCATTCAGCTGCCGAGGGAATTCCCTTTCCCCGGTGCCCTGCCTCGTTCCAGATGTATGGCTGAAGAGCAGGGCAACCAGAGGCCCACCTTTTGAGGTGTTTCTTTAGGGTTCCCATTCTCATTTCCAACGTAACAGAGAGCGAAGCTGCAGATGGTTTTGTTGCCCGTCACAGGCTGTTTGGAGTTCGGAGTGGCGTGCTGCTCTTTTCACCTTGACAGCGCTCTTGTAGAGGGACCATTAGCATGGGTGGCAAGTCAGCAGGAAATAAAATTGCCCTGCCCTTAACAAGCTGCCCCCACCTGACCTTCAAGACATTATTTTGTTTCCTGGATGTTTTAAATTAAGTGGTGTTTCAGCTAATGTGGTTCCATATAAATTGGTTGGGAAGATGCTTGCCTGAGCTGCACATGTCCAGCCAGTGCCTTTAGCTCACCGGGCCGCATCCTCTTTGTGCCTCTTGCCTTTGTTTGCCGGCACAGATTTCTTTCAGATACTGCATTTTCTCCTTGTTTTTCCCACTCTTCCCCTCTCTGCGGCATGAGAACACAGGCCAGCTTACTTTTGCAGGCATTCCCTGCACAAAGCTTAGTTCTAGTCTACTTTGTTGCATGTGGATAAACAGGACCCAAGGCAGGAGTCGGCAGGAGGGTGCTACGCTTAGGAGACGTTTGAGCAAGTCCATGGGACATGTTCCCTGCTGTTTCTCTTTCTATATCTTGAGTTCATCCTCTATCAGTAACTCCGAGGCCACATACAGGAATGTTTCCACAGGCTGCAGAGAGAAATAATTTGTGGTTTCTTCTTCGTCATCCAGCGGAGTGAATATCCCTGGGGTGTTACTGGCATTTTTCTAAAGGCTGCTTTACAGGAAAGCGTTTGTAGAAAAATTATCTGCCTCATTGTTATTCATGCCAAAATGTTGGGGCAACCTTCCTTTCCTTCAGCTGTGCAGCTAATCACAGTGTGGGGCTGTGCTTGCAGCGTTAGCTGCTCACCATCGTTTGTCAAAGATTAAAAAATAACAATTGGCAGTCACGAAATCAGTGCAGCTAGTGAAGTCAGAGCCTCAGACACAACCAGAGGTCTACATGGCTCACGGAAGAAGAAGCTGTACGAGCAAGAGTAGCCGTGCTCCCTGTACTGCTCCAAGCTCACCCATGACATTGGTGGAAGAAATCAGATTGCTGCATTCCTCTGGTCTGTATGCTGGGAGATACCGAAACCCATCAATAAGCAGTGGAGAACAAGGAGGGAGCGTGTTCAGAAGCACTTCGGGCTTTGGGCTAAGTATTTCTAGAGAGTTTGCTAGGAACAAAAATCAAATTGAAATCAATGGCAGTGTATCTGCTATTTAATGGCAAACCAATACGGCGTGGCATTTGGGTACAGCCTGTTCTCACCTGCTTCTGCGCTAAGCAGACAAGCTGCTGTGAGCTGATCGGGCTGAGAGGTGCGCGTGTGAATTACGGCCTCCGGCAGGGAGGTGCAGGTCCCACCAGCGAAGCCTACAGCCGAGCAGAAAGGCTGCGACCACCTGGCTGGCCTGGACCAGGGCAGAGATGCTCGCAGCCCCTTCTGGTGCCTATCAGCAGCAACAGCAGCGGGGTGTGCAGAGGGAAAGAAGGGTTATTCATCTCCCAAAAGAAGGGCTGTTCCTCTCCCAGATAGATAAGGCACTTCCGCAGAAGCTGGGGTTGAATTTTCTGGCAGACCCTTGCGCTGCACCTCTGCGATGTCCGGGGTGAGCTGGAGCCAGCTGTTTTCCATCCAAGCCCTTACTTACTCCGGCTCTCAGCTGTTTGAGTGATGGCTGAGCTCATCTTTAACGCAGATGTAGGGCTGGGTGTCAACGTGCTGTTGAGAATGAGTTGTGGGCATCTCACGGACTCTCTCAATCTGACATTATTGCTGCATTAGAAGGGAAAAAGGATAAAAATCTGCAGCAGGCCTGGCAGGTAAATCCTTGCGAGAAAGAACAGTTGTCCATCGCACCCTGGTTGTTACGAGTGTGAACAGAATGTTTTGGGGATTGTGCTGCCAGCACTTTGGGCCAGCCAGGGCTGGGGGCCGCAGACGGGGACAGGCTGGGTTAGGTGGTGTCCTGGTGTCGGTGGCCGTGCAATCCCGGCACTATCTCTGTGTGATGCCCTGATGAGACGGGAGGTGGAGGGTGACGGCAGAGGTGAAGCGGTGCTGCAGTGCTTTGGAGGACAGTCCTCTGCCAAGAGAGGCCAGAAGCAGGCTGGTGGGCAGAATACGTGCAATAGCATGACTGCCTCTGCACCAGCAAGTCCGTGGTATGGTCAGTGTTTGGCACTGGGGACATACAGAGAAGGTTCACGCATCTGAGTTGGCTTGAGGTGCAACTGGTGCTTTCAGGACATCTGTTTGCTCAGCTGAGCCAAATTCTGGGAAGGTGGTCATCATATTTGCCACCAACCTGGGCAGCTCTTTCTTTGGACCTTGAAAAATTGTCCAGGGTTTGGGTTTTCACTTCTGTGTAATGGGTGCTGGCAAGCTGGGACAGGAAAAGGTACTTGAGTCCAGGCTGCACTAAATTCTGAATGAATTGATGAGTTGATTTGCTCTCCTGTCTTGTTCCAGCCATCGAGACTTTGCAGATCCCACAGCCAAATGAAGGGTCAGTGCAGTGACGGTGAGGGATAAGCTGGGACACCGTGCTGCCATTGTTAGTATTCAGGTGGAGTCGTGCAAGATCAGAAGTCTAATCTCTTGTTCGCGTGATTCAACTGTTGTAGGGTATCAGCGAATCAAGGTGACCTCCAAAGCAGAGAGGCCCCTTGGGACTCTCAGCGGCTCCAAAGACAGAGCGGTGGTGGTGCACAGCAGAGCCGCCTGCCAGCATGCCCGTCCTGCGACTGGGCATCAGCACGGGCAGGAGGTCCCGTAAGCCCATGAGGCTTTAGGAAGGAGGGAGAGGGGAAGCTCTGACTTATTTGTACTATCAGTAAAAATCTGCTGTCGTTTGTGCCCTGCCCGCGGTGTTCTGCCTGGACCCTCTGAGGGAGCAGGAGCAACTCTTCCCCTACGACTAAGAGCTACTTTTTGGCAGCTCCCCTTGCAGCACGGCTGTCGTTGCACTTAGTCTTCTCACTCTGAAATGCCCTCACCGTTGTCCTGGATTTCCCTGGGAGAAATTCTCCCTGTTTCTCCCCACGCTTAACAGGAGTGTCAGCATCCACATGATTTCTCACGACTCCAAGACTGCCTTCCGCCGGGAACCTGCCTGCACCAAAGTCCCTGGCACAGTTTGAGCTGCAGTTTTGTCTGATCCTTTTAAGAGTTGGGAATGGCTGTTTTGATGTCTCATATCTATGAACATGAAAGGCTCCTTTCCCTCTAACTGTGCATTGGGCAGGGCAATGCCTGTCTCTCCTAATCAAAAATGTAATCAAAGATCTCACTTCTCGTAAAAAATGTATTAAAAAGAAGAAACGATGCGGCGTATTTCTATTGGCTTCGCTGCTGGTTTGCTCTGGTTTCTACTTCTGTGCTGCTCCCTCCTGCCTTCCACAAAAGAACCCCTACCTTTGCTTTCCCCGTGTCTTGAGAGGTTTAATTGCAAAATGTTGAGCTTTGAAAACAAAAAAAAAATCATTGTATTTGATTCAAGCGAAATATCGATTGTCCTTGAGTTCCCGCACCGCAGATATTGGCGACGTTTTGTCAGCGCAAGGAGCGAGTAAAAAGATCACAGCAAGGAAAAAATATTCCAAGTGGAAGGAGAAGAAGCTGAGCCAGGAAAATAGCGGTGCCCCATCCCTCCCTCTCCCACAGCTGCTTCTTAATAAATGGTCTGTTGACCTGACATTAATGTTTCCAGTTTACAGTAAGCAGCATTTCCCTTAAACAAGATCCTGATAAAGCGAAGCGAGGGAATAGAGGGGGTGGAGAGCAGATTTGCAAAACATGCTGGAGTGAGAAAGTCAGAACATACCGTGTGTGTCTCGGGAGTGGGAACATGCCTCAGTGTGTGAATAAATATATAATGTATAGACATATGCTCTCTCTTCTCAGAACCGGAGCTTTTTGAGGAGTCCCAGACTGCGCTGCTTTCGGCAGCGTGGCAGGGGAAAAGGAAGCGCGCGTGCGTGGAGCCTGGCGGAGACGGGTGCTGGAGGGACGGGAGGCCGGCACTTTGCAGGGAGCATCCTCGCACCCTGGAAGTGAGAGAGGTGACAGAAAGGGGGCTCAGGTGCTGCTCGGGCCAACGTGCAGAGAGCGAGTGGTCTGTCTGGAGAGACACGATGCGTTTGGGTTTGCTCATTTTCAGCTCACAGACAAGGGCTAATACTTAGCTAATGGAGATCAGATTTTCATACAAATTCAGATGAGAAGAAAGAGCAAGGGAAGAGGAATCAGATAAGTGTTAGCACAAAGTTATTTGTTAAATGGATTTTTTATTGTTTTCCATGAAGCCTGCACAGAGCTGTTGTCCTCTTTTTAATTCCTCTCCTAACATTTGTTCCCTTTTTCATTGCCTCCACAATTCTCCCATTCAAGCCGAAAAAGCCACCTCCAAAAGACCAGTGTAACATTAGCAGAAATTATTAGCAGCAGTGATTTCAATATTCAAATGGACATAATATTTAGTAATAGACTGGGAGTTGTATAAATAGAGTATGAATGCCTGGTAATGAATCATATCAATAATTTTCACATACAGACTGTGCCTTACATTTCTCAAAGGGCTTTACAAATACCAATTGATTCTCACAGCATGCCTGCTTGGTGGAGGAGTTGTTATTAGTTCCAGCGGAGGGTGAGGATATTGAGATGCAGAAAAATGATGCTACTTGTGTAGTTCATGCTGGGCCCCAAAGTGAGGAATACAGTCAGAAGCTCCTGACTCCCAGGCCTTAGTGCTGGGCCTGTACGGCTCCCTGTGCTTTCTCTGGCATGGCTGGAAGTGGTGGTCCTCGTGGACGGAAGCATGAGGAATATGGGCTTTGGTAGCCTGGAACTGGAGAGGGATGGGTAAAGGAAGGAGCAAAGCACAAAGGGGTGGCAAAATTGGTCTTGATGAGCCTAAAGCACAGCACCGTAATCAGCAGTAGCATCTGTGCCCCATGTAGGTGGGGGCTTGGTTGTGTTTTTTTTTAATTTTTATTAGGAAAACATGGTTTTCCATGCAGGAAGGTAGCAGCTAAAGAGACACGCTCCTGAAAGAGAAGGGCATCTTGAGTCCAGCTGTGCTTTGTCACTTTCTCCCCCCTCAGTCAAGGAGGATAACAGCTGAAGAGTCTCTGAAATAATGGAACGCTCCCTTTTCTCGTGTAGCATCCTACTCAGCATTCACCACATTGCCCATCTTGATTTTACTATTGCCCTTCTTAATTCAGCAGTAAATTGTTCCAGTCTTTAACGTCTCTCCTGGTGACCCAGAGATGCAGTCAGTGATGGAGATCTTCAGAGGGAAGAGGCAGGTTACACAGCACATGCCTCAAAGAAAGGAAATCTAATTTATCTTTCACCCTTGTGTCGTACTGAATTCACCAAGGCTGGCTCGCTGGTTAGGGGAAGAGAACATGCTCTCGACTTGTATAAAAACATGATATGGTACTTCTATCCTTTTTTTTTTAAACACATTTTATTTTGACATCTTACTTGCTGTTTTGAATGACACTGTGCGCTGAGAAGTTGTCTTTAAGCTGGCCACAGTGGCACTTGGCTTTTTATTCTGAGAGGTTACATCACTCCGAACCCATCAGCGTGTTAAGAGTCCTTTAAATTGGCAGAACAACGTGCACTGCCCTGCACTCAGCTGTGTTGAATTTCTTCTGCCATAGCGTTGCTCAATGACCCAAATTTCACAGGTCTTCTCCACGCTTGTGGCCCACCAGAGTCATTCTGCTATCTCGCAAGTTTTTCTGTCTTCGAAGTTACCAACTGTTGGGCTGAGACTATGGATTCTTGTCCCCCCAGACCTCCATGGAGGTTGGTGCCGAGGGTGGACGGTTCATCCAAACTCCCCCGGAGCTGAAAGGCAAAGGAGTGATGGGAAACCCAAGGTAACGTGTTCCCACAACCTAATTGCTGAGCCCGAGCCTCAGTTCAGCAAACTCTCTCAGCTCTTCATGAAGGGGACAGAGGTGGAAGGTGGCAACTGGGGACCCACAGCTCAGAGTCGGATTTTGCATCTTGGGCCTTTGGCCTTTGGAAAGAGCAGGGGCATTCCTCGGCACCATCCCACGGAGCCAGGTTTTAACTGTCAAGCTTTAAGGACTATTCTGACAAGCTTATTGAGCAACTTTATTGACTTGTTTTCCAGATGAGACTTGGCCACATTTATTCTTTAAAATCTTTTTGTTCCTACCTCCTTATCAACTTACAATTTACCTTTCACTGCCCAGCTTCTAAGATACTTCAATGTTCTTTTGTGATGATCTTTATCTGAAGATTTTTGATAGTTATTCTAAATTGCATTTGCAGTTTCATTAAGTCTTTCAAAGATGAATGTGTGTATTAGTGTCAGGAGGACCTTCTTCTACACATAAGCTATGCTCTTCCAGACAGATTATCCTATATTCCTCTGGGCTTTACCTCAGGTATTTTGTTCCATGAACTGAGCCTAGTATGTTTAGGGACTAGATTTTTTTATTCTTCTTAGGAAAAAGAAAGGAAAAAGAAAACATAGCAACGACAGCATGGCAACAGCAGCTGCTGCACAAAAGAAAAATAGGCAAACAGACTTCCGAAACATATATTCACTGTTAAGCTATTTTTACTGGTTGGTGAGTATGTGGGAGTATTATAACAAAATAAGTGAGAAAATAGCTTACAAATAATTCATAAGAAACTTTAGATGAGAACATATCTAAATGACTTCAGCCTCCCAGCTAGCCCTGGCGGTGTATGAATCTCCACATGCACAAATGTAAAGGTCACCTCTCATCCACGCTATTTATACATTGTGAATTCCTTCACAGAAACCTATATAAAATCTCATACAAGGAACGACGTCAGTGGAGCACTGAGGTTAGATAACCAGGCACTGAAAAGTAGAGAATTGTGCGTCCCTGCATAGCAGCTTAAGGACAGATCCGTCTTATCATGCCAGCCTCTCTTTGCACCTTAGCAGAAGAGGTTGCCCAGCCGTGTGTGTGTGGAGGGGCCCAGCAGCCTGGACGTTCCTCGAGGAGTTGCAGGAGCTGTGTGTGACTCCTGGGCACTTTGCACTGCTTCTCTGGGGAGCCGTTTCCCCATCCAACTTCTGTCTGCCTTGAGCACGCAGGCAGGAACTCCAGCACAAGCACTTGGAGCAGAGCTCAGCCACAGGTGGGGCCACGTATCTTCTGCAAAGTGACCATAGGAGATCGAGCAGCATCCCCCTGATGAGCCTAAGAAATGTTTAACCTCACCATCCCGTCCCCAAGATGTCCCCCAGACCAGTAAACTGAAGGAAGTCTTTAATTAAATTAAAAATAACTCACCAAGAATTTGGGAGAAGCAGACTCAAAACTGCTGAACTTCTTTACGGTGGCAGCCTGATCCTCGCTCTGTGTGAACCCATTTATCCGCTCTGATGTGCTCCATGGGAGACTGAAGGCAAACACAGCCTCTAAAGTCTCCTCCCCAATCCTGGTGCTTTTATTGGCACTGAGAGAAACACAGCTCAGACCTCTGCAGCCAACGCTAGATTCAATCGCCTTTAGAAACAACACAAATCTGTTTTCCTGCTTAAATAAAGTCCTTTGCAGGGTCCTGTTGTGGGAACGAGTCAGCTTGCCCTGAATGGAGCAGTCACAAGGATGAATGGGCTGGTTGTTGGGCTGCAGCAGCCCCGAGCACGCTGCGGTGCCCTTACTGCGGCAGGCTGAGCGGGGACCGTGCCCACCAGCACCGCGGCTGCCTCCGGGCACGCAGCACGACCCCGCTGCGGGCTTCCTTGTGGCCATCCCTCTTCTGCACCCTTAGGAGCAGTTTATGATCTATTTATTGCAAAATGCTATTCAGCCCGCATCTCACACGTGTCCTTTCAGCCCTGCGGTCTGAGAAAGCTCTGCCTGCCGCAGCACACGGGAGCCTGAGCGCCGAGTCCTGTGCATGGCTCTGCACTGCCTTGCAAGGGTAGGGAGCCCCTTTCTTGTCTCCCAAGCTATGCCGGTGCTTTTCTGCCCTTCCGAGGTGTGACAAGGAATGACCACATAAAGATTTTAATTGTCCTTCTTAGGGACTTGCCTCTCCTTGGAAGTCTGGTGCATAAGTCATGGGGAAGGAGCCCGGTGAAGCTCTCCAGAGCACATCAGGAATGAGGAAGCAGCCGCTAAAGTGGTTTGGTTCCCTCTAAGGCTTTTTTCAAACCAAGTCGAAAACAAGCAAGTGAAATGCGATGCTTAGAAGCACTTTGTAAGATTCTTTCTGGTTTTAAATTGCTTCGTTTGAACATCTTTGTCTATGAAACCTCCAAGGAAACTCATGCTCTTGTTTTTCCATCTGTGTCTTCTGCTTTCTGTGTGTTTTTTACACAAGAGAGCGCGCATATCTGATGTATATTTATATCTGCACAACTGCACGTAGCTTGAATTGTAAAGTACAGACTGGTTGCACAGGACAGAGGTCAGTGATCTCCAATAAACCCACCAGCTTAGTTGGGATGTGCTGTGTTTTAAAGCATTCACTACGTGCTTAGGTCTTTTCCTGTGGCCCTCTGTAACATCTGTATATATACCAGCCCTCTTTCTACAGTGTATTTAGAGTACAAATAGCCTGGATGCAAGGTACTTGAGGAAAAACTTCTTGACTCTTTTGCTGTTTTGTTTGTATTTTTTGTTTGTGAAAACAATTCTCGAGAGCATTGTTAGGTGCATCATAGCAGGAACACCTCTGGGCGCTGGGGAATGTGTGAAAGCAGGTTTGGAGAACTTTTATTTTCACGCCGTGTTTCAGTTCTGTAGTGATAAATGTTTTCTGGAGTGTACACCTGCAGGCCCTCCCCTTGCAGGTCTCGCTCCTTGGAATGTAAAAAGGTTTTTACGTTTCAGGTTTCTGCTTGCAGCAGGGTCGTGTCACTCTTGGCCAGTAACAGGACTGATGGGCTGTGCTGCGAGCAGCACGAAGTGGAAACTGCTGCTGGTCTTAGCTGGAACCATTAGGCAGGTGGGATTGCTGCAGGACCTAGGGCAGAGAGAAAAGGTAATGACATAGCATGGAAAAAAAATGGGAGAGGGACGAATCTTTTAGGCAATTCTGCATTGGCAATTGACCAATACAAGCCTGATATCCTCTACCAGAATTTTTCACGACATATTCTGGGCTGTGTGCTGGTAATTCCCATGTCCTTCAGTAGTCCAGCTGTGGACAGCTGGAAAAGCAGTGTTGGAGTCTCCAGAAATGGCCTTAATTCAGGGCAGTTCTTGGGTTTTGCAGGTGTGGGGGAAGAAAAGCTGTGTTCACACACCTTGCCTGCAGCATCCTGGGTCTGCTTCTACCCCATCAGGTGGCAGCAGCCCCTGCAGGCACATGCCCAGCTTTAAAAGCCCCGTTTTGTTACATGCCCAACCCCTGTGTGTTCCTTTCAGCCAGACGCAGAGCATCCTGCGGGGTGAATGAATGTTAGGCAGTGACTTTATTGCTGCAGTGTCGTAACCACAGACAGCCCAATTATTTCAACTGGGACTCAGCCAATATGTTCAGACTTGATTAAGAACTTTTTGAAAGATAAGAAGCATTTGTAGCTAGGGGTTGGCTCCAGCATTAGTTATTTACATCGGGGTGGGGGGAGATAAAATCTTTTATTAGTTTCGCTGTTTAAATATTTTGGCTCTCTATTCCAATATTGTGGCAAGAAGGAACCATATGTGTTCCTAGAAAGAGAGCCTTGTACAGCCGTTAATCAGGAGAGGATCTATTAATGTATTAACATTTCAGAATAATGAGCAAAAACAGCATGCACTGGAGAGACTAACACATATCTTTAGTCTGCGGCTTTCAAATGTTTGGAAAATGCTATATTCCTCCATCTTTCTGAAGCTGATTCTCTGCCAAAAGAAGTTCTCTTCTGTTGTTAATTTTAGAAAGGTTAAATCTATTTACAAAAGCAAACATAAGCACAGAGCAATGAAAACCAGGAGGATGTGGGGACCAGCAGGCTTCCAGTCTGAAGAGGTCACCGTGGGAGCTGGTCTGGCAGGGAAACGTGTGGGCACGTCCTTTCCTTTCCTTAACACCGGGCAGAGGAGGGGACGTGTTTGGAGAAGATATGAAGCCCAAAGGGCTCTGTCACCTTTGCAGTGCAGTTCCCCACCACATCCCTTCTCCAGAAGGCAATGGACTCTGTGTGTGTACGTTTGCGGTTTGCTGTTGGGCTTTAGGGAGGATTGACGAAAGGCTTGGCACGGGGAAAGGGCAAATTTTAAAGAGCTTGAGAGTGGAAGAGATTGCTGGTTGAGCAGCTTGGTTGCCTCGAGGTCATTGCTAATTAGCTGCATCTTGCCTAAAGAAGTGAACGTTACATTTTAATGCCGCTATGAAAACCAATCATGCTGTCTTCCCTTTGCATCCCATGCTATTGCCAGCTTTGCTGTGGCATCTGGAGCAAGCTGCACGAGAGAAGGGAAGAAAGCCCTCTTAAAGGATACGGAAGGATGCTGAAGTGGTAGCAGAGCTCAGATGAGAGAGGCTGGAGCATGACAGCTGTTATTGGATCATGCAAAAAGCCTGCCAGCAAAAATGCATCAATTTGTGTGATATCCGGGTGTCGTCTTCTGTTTTCATAATTGCATACATGGTGTCTGCATAAATCTCTTCCCCCCCTGCACCTCCAGCGAGAGGAGCTGCCTGGTGGATGGCAGCACGTCAGTGGGCGAGCAGCGGCAGGAAGAGACAATCAGTCGGATGCGTGTCAGCAGGGAGGGCCCCAGGCACATCCCTCCGAGGTTGCTCGAACACGGTGCATTCGCTAACTAGAAAACCTCTCCATTTCCCCACGGGAAGAGCAGCATGTTCATCCAGACACGAGAACCAGCGGTGCTGTCTTGCCATGTTCTTCAGGAGTTTAGTGCCAAATGACAGCACAGGTGGCAGGAGCAGAAGCTTTCAGCAAATGCATTGTAGCCCAAAGGTCTGAGGGGCTCCTAAGGGATACACTGGAATTTCTTCTCCTTTCTCACTGAATGCTGAAATCTTCCTGTTCCTTCGCTGTTCAGCTGCAACCTTTGTCTCTTCAGGTGCGGGCTTCCTCCTTGCAGTGGGATCAGCACTATCTTCATGAAGAGAGAGGCGGCCTGGGATTCTTTGTTTGACGCTGGATTTCCTTTTACAACCCCATTTCCTGAAAGCAAAATACACTCGGTTTGCACAGCCCAACTGGTTGGTTTCCTTACTACCTCAGTCTTTATTTTTTCGTGCCCACGGACTACCGATTTGATTGAGCCACTCCACAAATGCAGCTACCAGTACCACCAACTCTGTGCACTCAAAAGTCTTGAAGTTGAGATAGAAATGGCAAGTTTTTTGAAATAATAACATTGTCTTCATAGCATAAATCTTGACTTCTAGCTATAGATGCTGTCCGAGAAATGTGCTTCCCCACAGTGGGTTAGGGAGGGTTAAAATTCAGTCTCAAAGACGCAGGAAAGTAGTGGCGTGTGTTCAGACAGAACCAACTTTCCTTCTTTGACTTTCTGGGTAGTGACAACTCTTGATCGCTTTAGTCCTGTTGACAGTGGTGCTAATGACAGCGATTCCAAATGAAGAAAAATGAAGAAACTGTGAGCCAGCAAGAGAAATAAAAGCATCTTCCTCAGCTCGCACTGAGATTGTGAAATTTGGTTATTGGTGTTGCAACAGCAAGTAATGTTATTTTCAAAGCCAACACTTAAAATTCCACTTTGGCAGGTCGTAATTATGAGTGAGTCATACAGTCTGATAGGAGAGAGTAATTATTGACCAGTTCTTGCTCCTGGTGGCTTTAGTCTCCCTGCCGGTAACGCCACACGCTGGCTCTGCGCACGGGTGACTAACGCATTGCCGGTTTCCTTGAAGTAGGGTTTCATCCTGCATTGTAGCCCTGGGTGCCAGACTATGACAAACAAGAACTAGAAGAGGGTAATGAATAAACATGGTGAGAACTTCAGCTGTAATCTGCCATCAGGTCCATCTGTTACTCCTTCCCCCACAAGCCTTGCAAGCTCGACGAGCCAGGGACAGGCGCGCTCCGTGCGCTGGCCCATCCTACAGCCACATATCTAGGGTCTAATTGCCTGGTCGACAGTCAGTTTATCCCTTATGGTCTCTTGAGCCATTATTGGTCATAGGGTCGTGTTCACTTCTTCAGCCTTCCGTCCGCCCTGCTTGAGACAGGACTTCCAGAAGGATACCAAGAAACGAGGATTAATCACCCACCGGTGCCTGCTGTATCGCCAAGTAACAGTCGCTGCAGTGAGACGTGTGTAAGCTGCTCGTTTAACCATCCCAGCCTCTCTCCCTGCCCCGGCACGCACTCACCCTCCATCTCCTGCAAAACTAGGTGCCCACCTCCCATAAGAGGGTGTTGGGGGCTTGTTTTCCAGTTGGCAGCCAGTGAATCCCAAAGCCTGTATGGCCGATTCGCACCAAGCTCTTCAGCTGGGGCACGCGGTGGTTTTTCCTGCTTATTTGTTTGAATCCCAGGAAAGGAAAGCAGAGGCCCTGGCAGGAGCACGGTGCAGAAGCAGCGAAGCTGAGAAACGGCACATGTCTGGTGTGACTCAGTGAGCAGGGAAGGCTCCAGCAAGTTCTGCCTGTTGGTGAGCGCTGGTTTGCTCTGGGGAGCAGATGCCCATCTCCCAGGCAACCGGGCAGCTTACAAAAAGCTGCCATCAAAACTCCCCGTGGTTCCAGCTGTCCCTCATCACTGCAGGATTTTGCAAACTTTGCTGCTCATGTTCTCCTACAAATCTCATGCTCACAGCTGCAGTTCGCAAGAAGTGGAGTCTCTCCCCACTTTGGGAAGTAGGCCATCTGAATTAAAGCCCACACAGATGATTTTATTCCATTTCTGCCATTGGAGCTTCGTTCTCATGTTCCAGAAACCCCATGTTCTCAGTTCTCTGCTCCACCGTTGCTTCCAGCTCTCCTCCCAGCAGGGGGGATGGAGAAGAACGTGATAAGCAACTTCACTGGTTAGTGAGATGAGTTTGCCTTCCAAAATAGAGATTCCTGTGCATGGGGTTCATTTCCCAGTCCCTGGTATCTCCCTCAAGTTGTCTGTCTGCTCCTGGCTCTCCTGGGAGAGAAGTTTGGGACCTGGTTTGAGTCGCGCCCGCTTTTCCCTTTGCACCAAGCCACCGTGCTCATCAGGGCCAGTTACAGACCAGAAACTGCCTCTGGAAGGCAGGGCTGCAAGGCAACGCGAGGCTGCGATTTGGCTGGGAAAAGAGAACTTAAATAACACCCAGTCCCTAGCATCGCAGGCTACAACTGCAGAATCATTTCAGAGAAAGTAACAGGAGATTTTTCTCTTCCTAATTTATGTCTATCCCGCATATGGCTTCTGTGGAGTCGCTAATGTTACAGACAGATGGGTTGGCATTTTACTAGACAGAACACATGGGCTGGATGTTGTTAGTGCTTGTTAGCTACTCACTCTGCAGCTTGACCAGTCCAACGTGGTCACCTCGCAGATGGTTGGAAAGCTGCAGCCTGGGTGCCGCAGCGATCCAGCTCCGCAGCGCTTGGTTGTGGCAGCAGTTGTGCTAACGTGCGTTCGGCTGCTTTTTGTGAAGGGCTTCGCTGTAGGTCAGAGATCCTGCACCCAAGGCTGGGAGATCGTCACATCTTCCCCATATGCAAAGGAAAGGCACCAATTTGTAAAGACACTGAGCTTTCTCATGAGGTATTGGCTTTAAAGGCTTCATTTCCTAGTTTGGATTTTTATAGGATGGCGTTAGGAAATTTCTGTGAGCCCTGTGCCTTGCCTTCATCTATTCCGTTGTGTTTGACGTTTATAAACACCCTCTGTTTGGCTGTGAACCATGTTTAACAGTCCAGAGGCCTGTTAAAAAGTTGTAATTTAGGCTCTCAAGCTCTGACTGTAGCCTAGGTCTGTGTTAGCTCAGAGTGGACATCCAGTGCAATTTTCCCTTCTCTGTGCCGTGAACAGCGCGCTGTGATTTATTCTCACCAGTCTCGTATTCAGCCAAACCATTTCTAGGTATCACTCCAGCAAATCTCCGCGGGGTGAATGTGCTTGATAGCTGGCGTGGCGATGCCCATCAGAACCTGCGGATGAATCGTTTACGTTCCCCTCTTCCCTCTCTGACAATGCTGATGTTCAATTCACGCCATAATGGCGGGAGCCTGAGTGCGTCCTGCCGAGGAGACGGGGAATTTGGGTTTCTCTACCTGTCCTTTAAAACTCCGAAAGCGCTTTTGGAAAATGCATGGGTATTAATCCACACCGAGCAGTAGTTCTTCAAACCTATGATTTAAATTGGATATATTTGTCTCTGTCTGTCCTGAACTGTTGAGTAACATCAATGCACCCTGATAATAGCTGTCACATTTTACCCCGGGGGTTGCTCCTCAGTGATAGGTGAAAGCACAGCAGTTCAAAGACCTGTCTTTCAGGATGAAAAGCTCTATAGGAATATTCAGATATAAAATAGTAATAGTATGAACAAAAAAAAAATATACGCTTCCCTTATTTTAAAGCCTTTGATCTTATTTTTATGGCATCACATTTGACAGTCTAAAGGGCATTAACCTGTGGGAGAAACCCTTTGAGAAGATGCTGACTTGCCCTCCACTGCACAGAGCACCTTCCCCCGGGATGAATACCAACCGTTTTTCCCTGTCGAGAGAGGAGCAGGTACTTCAGTGCGTGGCTGTGCTCATTTTTACATTTTTCTTTTTTTACGTTGGGTGCAGGGTAGCTCTCGTACATCAAAACACGTAGCTGTAGGGATAAACTCCCTGCGCTGTGTGTCTTCGGTGCTGAGCTGGTGAGACAACCCGGACCCCATCACTTCTGTCACTGTCTGTAGTGCCTGGGTTGTGCTTCTGATTAAAATGGAAGTATGTGAGGTGACCTCTTGTGCCGAAGACATTGCGGGGTTGTGGTTCATCTCAGTGTTGAATAATAAGAAAGAGAAAGGAAATGTTTGCTATAAATCTCAGCACACGCAGGGCTGTTTCTCACTTATCCCACCCCAGCTTTCAATTTTCTTCTTGGCATTGCCAGGCACTTGCTTTTCTTTGCTCAGCAGCTAAAAGCAGCTTTTTCATTACATTTCCTGGAAGGCCCTTTACAGGCATCCATCCCTCTCTGCCTCATAAATTCACTTTATATAGCAAGCTGGCAGCACAGAGGTCAGAGGTCTTGGCAAGAAGCAATTATTATAAAGAAGTGTTTTTCCTCTTTTGGGTTACAAAGAGGATGTTATAGGGGGAGAAACTTCACAGCAGACAAGGAATGGTCATTTGTGAAAGGTAGATGACTTGACTGATGCCGAGCTGAGCATCCTGTAAGAGCTGCGTTGGGAAGGCCAACCTGTGAGGCCAGCAGAAACCTTTTTGTGGCCCGCTGCCACAAAAAAAGGGAGAAGGAAACCAGTAAACAGTTTGCTAAATAACCTCATAAATATTTCAAGGCGTAAACACATCTTGTGGTACAATTTGTTTTTTGTTTTTTTAATATTTCTCTAATTTTAAATGAACAGCCTCTAATTAAAGTGATTTAGTGGCTACCTGGGGACCTGGTATTTGAGTGGTGCGCGATACTTAGGAGAGATTGATTGGCGAGGCGTAATTCAATTGGGGGATTTTGATAATGATATCATCACCCGAGAGAGCCAAGTTTGAGCAATTACACAGATCTCAAAGCCTCCTGTTTGGATTGCTCGAACTTCAGCAGGCACTTTCCATGTGTGCACACACACACATGCACGCACGCTTTTCTTTTTGCTTTCCTGTCCGTTGCACACCGCAGAGCCCTCTCGGGGCAGCAGTGAAGAAGGCAAACACTAATTTTTCATAGGCAATGATGCATATTTAGACCAGTCTGCGTTTGAAAGTTGTACTTCCCACCAGGCTGCTGGCTCCGAGAAAGCAAACGCCAGACATCCATCGGCAGCGGGAGCTGATTTTGGTGCTTGCTGGGCACTCGAGTGTTTTGGCTGGCTGCTCCATGGGCTCCCCCTGTGTGTGTGTGCCTGGCCGACGTGACCCGGTGTGCTCCGTGAGCGTGTTGGTGTCTCACCTTCGCTTTGGAGCTGTGCTTGGTGCCTGGCAGAGCCGGGGAGAGGCTGCCGGCCCCGCGCAGTGGCTGCACGTGGGCAGGGTGGCCTTTGACATTTAGAAAAATCTCAGCGTCCGAAGCAAGAGGCAGAAACAAAAAGATTTTCTTGTTTAAAGGTCAGAGCAGGCGGCTTCGTAAAAGATGTTTTCAGGTCGGTTTGTTGGGCCGTGACAGGGTTTACACAAATTAATGGGAGCCAAGGTAGGCGTTGGGTGGCGAGGGGCCATCGGGACCACGAGGGTGCCTGACACACTTGGTGGCAGAGGCTCTGTAGCACACGCAGTGATAACATTGCGGAGGTTTTGGGAGGTGATCGGATGGCACAGCAGCCTCTGGGAACTTCTGCTGATGAGGGCCGGTGCTGGGGAAGTGAGAGTGGGCAGCACCACGAGGACAAGGGCCATGGCCTACGAACTGAGGCAGCGAGAGCAGAGTACAGCCGTGGCACAGCCCCTAACACCAGCAGAGCCCGTGGGCCTGAGTGAAGCAGGGGGGAGCTCCAGGGGATGTCTCATGTGTGAAGCCACATTGGGCCTTCTCTTGGCACACACGGGGCCATTTCCCTCGTGTATTCAGAGCAGGAACCCTGCATAGAAAGTGATTTATGGAAGGAGCGTAACGGATGAGAGATGGAGCCTCTGCGATACATTCGCTGGGTAAATGTCACTGGGCAATGATTCACTTGCTCATTTTGACCTCTCATACATCTCAGACTTGAAAAGTTCTGTCTAGTGTAGGAATGGGCAGGCGGCATCTGCAGAGCAACGTCTTGAGTGTGCCAAAGGGCAGGAAGCCACTCTGACAGCCCTGCTGAAGCCTTGGATTTAACCCTTCCTTTAACCCTTCCTCACCCTCAGCACGTGTTTCAGCTGGGGTGCCCAAGCTGAGCTGTGCCTGGCACAAAGCTCCACCATCACCGTTTTCAGCTTACCAAAATCCGTTTGGGAAGTCTGCCTCCAGCCCTTGGATGGGTGTGTTTAAAGATACAGGAGCTCCTGTTTGCATGGATTGCAACCCTGAATTTCATTTTCTTGATGTAGAAATCAGAGGTAGAATATGCACACTGTGCTGAAATCTCAAGTTGTATTCTTTGACTTCTCAAAACCCTCTTCTCCCTTTTTCCAGTTTTACTCCTTGTTTTCTCATGATACCACATCCCCATGTTAGCCTTTTCCTTGGGGCATGCAAACATCCTCTTTTCAGTCTTATTCCAAAGTCTGAAGACCCCCAGAACGCTGGGTTTTATGCTCAACTAGTATTTTTCAAGAAGGATCCTTCAGATGACTACATTCACGCTGCATGGCAGTTTATAGCTGATGGCAGTTTTTGAGCCAAAGTAGGGTCATTCATTGTTTTTTCTAGCTACTGAGATATGTTACACAGCAGAGGAAAATAAATATATACAATAAATTGTAAAAATTGATGTCTCTAGTCCTGGGTGCACTTGTGAACCACGCTAGCTTGTAAATGACCAAACGAGACGCCGCCGAACTTCTGACACAGCTACCTCACAGCTGGTAGAAGAAGGAGAAGGAAATGCTGGGACTTGGCTTTTAGGGAGTGTTTCTGTGCAACAACACGAGGGCGAAGATCCGTGTCAGCAAAATCAACGCAGCCAGAAGCCCTGCATTTTTTACACCGAAGCAACAACTCTTGGGAGAGCCTCCTTCATGGTCCGTGTGCTGCACGACCTGCCGGCTGCAGGAGTGCCCAGCGCCCTATCTGTCATCTGCTCCTTGCTGATGGTCCCTGCTGGAGAGAAGGACTTGCTTTCCCAGCACACTGGTGTTTTTTTGAGACTTTTATATGTGTATCTTAACTCTGAAGCCTTGAATAATTTACTGATTTCCAGGGTTAAAAGGAAGATATATGATGTTTCCTTCTGGCAGGCAGCAGCTGATCTTGATTCTCCTGGAAAAGCACTTGTACTAACAGCTCCTTTCTCCGAGCAGAGCCAGGAGCAGCTACTGCAAGCTGATGTCGCCATGTGGTAAATAGACCTGTCTTCTTCATGTTTTGCAATATAATGCAATCTGCCCACAGATCTGATGGAGTAGCACAGCCTGCGAGGAGAAAACAGGGTGGCACCCTTCAGATCTGGGGCAGGAGTCGCATCCCCCAACAGAACTGAGCGAGCTGTAGCACGGGGCAAAGACTGATTGCCACTGCTTTTCTAGAAGAGGTCCCGATAGGCCTTAAATCAGACTGAACTGGCAACGGGGCTTAGCAAAAGCCGGAGTCTTTTCCTTTTTGCAAGTATTTGAGGTCTGAATAAAACATAACATAGACCTGAGTCTCAGTAGTTTAGTGAGCCAGGCAGATTTTTTCCCATTAATTAGAAGAAACCAATGCAGGCCTGCGTGAAGAGTACCTGTGAGATGGTATTCTGGTAGTGCTTCGGCATCCTGGGCATTGCCCAGATGGGCTTGGGAGGTTTTTGGCTTCAGCTAGACTTGGAATTCCCACGAAGGCACCACTGGGGTGAACGGTGATTGCGTTAGATGGAGCGTGCCGCTGTGGATGCTTGGCACGTGCCATCAGCTTCATGCTCTTGTTAGCAGGGGTTGTGGCCAGGAGCTTTCTTTGGGGGTTGAGATTATTATTTTTTTAATTAAAAAATTGATTAGGTAGGATAGGCTAGGAAGTCCTAGGAACTTGGAACTAGGAAGTCCTAGGAATTGATTAGGTAGGATAGGCTAGGAATTTGATAGGCTAGGAAGTCCTAGCTATGAACTGTAAAGAGAAGGGCTGGAGGGCCCTTACAGCTTTGTAAGGAAATTTCAGCTTTGTGTCTTTCATAAAGCCAGCTTTTACACCTGGAGTCGCAGGTACACTCTGCACTGATCCAAAACAGCATGAAATGACTGGAGCCTGCTGCGTTCATTCGGCAGAGCATTGCCTCCAGTGTCCTCTCCCTTGTCTCCCCTACATCCCCCTCTCTTGTCGTGGTTCCCCGCTCGCTGCCCCCGTGCTTCCCTCTGCTTGCAGCTCACCGTGGTACCAGGTCGGGTGCAGGCTCTTGAAAAGAAATCCCGTGAATTAATGGGAACGTATCACTGTTATTTCTTATAATCACTTTATTTGTAAAGCACATGCTGCAAAGACACTCCTGCTGTTGAGCTCAACGGCAACAAATCTATCTATATATCCCAGTCTATTCTACGTTATGAACAGATGGGTGAAGGAAAAAAAAGGGCAATAAAAACAAATATTAAGAACAGTAACAATGATACCAATTTTAAAGCACTCCCAGAAAATAAGCAAGGTTCTAAATTTTTTTAAGAGCACTGCAAGACTGAACGAACCAAACTGCAAGTGCATCCATCCTCAAAGTTAGCATGTAAACATCTCCCGGCAGAGAAGGAATTGCCTTTTTTCCAAGTGGCTGCCTTCTCGCCTTGTTCTTGTTACTGAAGAGATCATAAGAAACCTGGGTGAGATGTCTGGGTTTTGAATGCTTTGGGGCTTTTGGATGCTTTCTGTTGGTTTTTTTTTCTCATTTTTTGGGAGACCACAGTGGGCAGACGGTGCCTCTCTCCACTGTCCAGCAACCGAGAGAAAGCGCAGCGCCATTGAATGCAGTGGGAAGTAGTGCTCTTGTCTGAAGCACGTGTTTGTTCCTCTGGCTTCCTCTGATCATTATTCTGCTGCCTCTGCTGAAGGAGGAAACTTCAGTTATGAAGAATAGCAGAGAGAAATGACCATTAATCTGGTATAAAAGAAATTATTCAAATGTAGCCTTCACTCGCGACGCCAGTGAGCTCAAAGTAGAGGGGAAATTTAAAACATTTATGTTCCTCTCTTTCTGAGAGCATAAAATACAAGCAAATGGTCTGGCACTGGATGCTAGATTTCTTAAGGAACTTGCTTTAATTAATTAAACTAGTAAACCAATTAATGGATTTGCTTGTAAATTCTTAGAAAATTAATTTTGTGCCCAAAGAGTGTTTTAAATCTGCTAAGGAGGCAGTGTGTACTTCGTGCAGAGATTGAATTCCCATTCCAGTGAAGCCAATTCACTGTTGACTTCGGAGACGCGGGCGATGCGTTCATCATACCGGGACCTTCCTCCGACACTGGTACCTCCATCAGCTGCATCCAGGGTGGATTTGCAAAACAAAGCCCGTGCTGCTTCCATGGCACCCAGCCCACGGACCAACTCAGAGCTTCCCCACAGCCTCTCCTTTTACCTGGCTGGCAGATGTGCATCCCTCCCTGTGCCTCCGATGGGCGTCCTCGGTGGCCCCGCTCCTCGTGAGCCTCTTTAACCCGACGCGGCGGTACGCGGGGGTGCAGCAAGCAAGCAGGGGAGCCGCGGGCAGCAGCGGATTAAGGCACTCAACATCCTTTGGAGTTGCTGCAAAACAACCAAGATGAAGTGGAGGAGATTTAAACAAAAGCTAATTTACTTTCCCACACTGAAACCTTGTTTAGATTCCCTCCCTGGCTCAGGGGTGACAGGGGCATCCTTGGTACCTTGCGCTGTTCGCAATCAGAACTGACACATACACGAAAAGTTCATCGTCAGAAGTGTCCAGGCTCCTGAAAACATGAAACCAGGAACAAACGGGTTCCCTGGGGCCCTCGGCGATTATCACTTCCCGTCTCTCCCAGCAGGTAAAGCCCTGTTTTCCCTTCACGTGGCAATCCCTGCTCTGGTTCTTGGCATCCTTTTTGAGGTGGGGGCTGTCCCGCTGCCGCTGCCCCCGGGAGACGCTGGCTCTGCCAGGCACCGCTCGCGCTGCCCCCCTCGGCTGCGAGGGGAGGCAGAGCTGCAGAGCAATTAGGAGAGGGAACATTTTGAAGAGGAAAACGGCAGGGGAAAAACATTAGCATTTGTACTCTGATGTTTTTGCTGTTTATTAATAAACAAGCAGCTTTCGCGCCTCCGGAGGCAGGAGAGGCTTCAAGCATTCCTTCCTTCTCTTGCATTTAGCTTTTTTTTTTTTCTTCTTGCTTGTTTTATATGTTACAGGAGATTTGTAATGTCTTCCCACATGTTGAGTTCCCTCATTTTCATGTGAGCGTCTCTGGAATAATTCCTCTGGAGCTCTTGGCTGCAGGGCTGATTTAAACCTCCTGAACACGTGAGGGATGCGGGGCGGATCAGCAGCTGGCTGGGGAGGAACAGCACTGGGTGCCAACAGGTCCGCTAGCTCCCTCGGGAGTGGGAGGACTTTAGGAACGAGTCTTTTTCGTGGAGAGGAAGCTCTTGTATGTAGCTCCTGCCACCCGAGCCCCAGGTGGTGGTGACGGTGACACCACGGTGGTCACCCTGGCTCTGTGCTGGCGGCACAGCCTGGTCCCCGTGGGGTCTCCAGGATGATGGAACCACTCTGCTCCCCACCACGCTGCTTGCTGTCGGGGAGGCTCACGCGGGGGTTTCTGCACGGAGACTTTGGAAAGGCAGAACTCAGTAACAGCCCAATTAAAGCGTGCGTCGAGCACCTGCTCTGCGGCAGATAACAGTGCCTTGATTACAGGCGGATCTGCACCGAAGGAGGCTGCGGAGCGATGGCTCTAGCTCTCCCCTGCGTGGTGGGAGGCGAATTAAAACCCTGCTGTATTAATGGGCTTGCTCTGCTTTCCCCTCAGGCCTCCAGCTCCTCCGGTGGAAAAATGCAGCTTCTGGAAACTGAGTTCTCGCGAACCATCCGGGAGCTCATCGACCTGCACCTGCTCCGCCAGGACAGCATCCCGGCCTTCCTCAGCGCCCTCACCCTCGACCTCTTCAGCCGCCAGACCATCACTTAGCTCGCCCTGATCTCGCCACCAGACAGGCCTGGAGCACCCCCGGACAGGACGGTGCCTCACCCTTGGTGTTCATGAGGTACCAAGGACAAATTCTCCCCTCATACCCTTTATTCATGGCGTTGAGTTGCTTCTGTTTTGCGGGAAACTCCTTATTCCCACTTCTTTCATGTTGACTCCCAAACCCCAAACCCCACCTTTTCCCCTGAAAAGCATCGTTTCCCTCCTGTGGGAGGGCAAGTCTAGCTCCATCCCAGGGCTCTCTTGTGCTAAGGCCCACTCCCCACCTTTGAACTGTAAAATGCATCCGTAACTCCCCAAACCGTCTCAGCATCTCTCTGGGAAGGCGGTGGGAACTGCTGGTTTGAGGAACCACACTTTTACCCAAAAGCATCCCCCAAATCCAGGCCCTGGCAGAGAGACCAGCATGGGCTTTGGGGATGGCTGGTGCTTCCTGCTCTGCCATCACTCAGCAGACGAGAACAAGCATAAATGGACTTCTGAAGACCCTACTCCTTGTGTTGCGTGGTGTGCTCGGATGTCACCCACATTCTTTTTGTTCCTCATGGAGGCTCTGGGGCCCTTGGTTATCTCAGGAATGTGGAAGGTGGGAGGGAGCTCTTCAGGGTGTGCTCACTGCTGCCTGCTGCCAGGCCGCGGGCACCTCCTCACCTCGCTGGGGTGGCCCTCCTCCCATGGGAAGCTTCCCCCCTCTGGGGACACCCTGGAGTCTGACGTTTTGTGTTACAATGGATACTTCTTCTATCCTGATAATAAAGTGTCACTTCCCAAACTGGGCGTACGACTCCTTCATTTGGGAGGTACACCATGGTCTCCCTGTGCTCTCCCACGTGTGAAGCAGATAACGAACCAGACGTCGATGGGTTGATGCTGGTACTGCCCTGAGAAGGGAGGACATCGTTACTTCAGCTTTTCCAGGCAAGTCTCAGTCATGCTGCAAACAAGATTAGTTTGTTAGGAACTTCTGTGTACATCGATGGCCTCTTGATAACAGCAGGAGTGCACTTCCTGCGCTTGAAGAGAGCGTAGCAATGAGCGGGCTAGAAAGCTAGCTTAGGTGCCTGCAGTGACTGCAGACCTGGCCATCCGTGCTAGAGTCACTCGGGGACCTGTCAAAGTGTCGACAGGCCCAGAAAGAGCTGCTCCAGCCCCAGCTGCCGGGAAGCGGTGGGACAGGCGTGCGCTCTGGGGAGCCTGCAGGCCCCATCTCCCCAGCCCTCCTCTCCACGGGGTTTGCGGTGAAGTGCTGCCGTCGGAGTGAAAGGCAACAGCAAAAGTTTGGCGTTTTCTCTTCCGCTTGAAGAAGTCCTGGTGGAAGATGAATTGCCTGGCATGCTGTGCCAGGGGAACGCTGCCTGATTCATATGCGCAGCGTGGCACCGAGAGTCGCCTTCCTCAGTCATGGGGAAAATGAATCATGACGTCAGCCCCGTTCGGCTCCTCCGCCAACACAATAGCAGATCCTGGCTGCCTCGAAAATTTTTCTCCTGGCTCCTCGCAGGAGAAATGAAGTAATTAATAAGTTTACAATAAACCCTCTATCTTAGCAAAACACGGGTGAGGCGAGAAGTGATGCTGGAGAGTGACAAGGGAAAACGTGTTCTGCCCGCTGGAAAGTTGCCTCCCAAGAGGGAAAGGATAATAGGTTGGGGTAGAAAAAACAGCGGTCTTCCGAGGCTCCTTCGGTGGAGAGGAGACACGGATAGCTACTGCTCTGCACCCCGTTCTCCCAGCGACTGATTTGTTCAGCTAAGTTTAAAAGCCGACACACCTGAGAGAGAAGTGCGGTGAAGACGGGGGCTTGGCCAGATGTGCCGCATGGTGCTGTGCCTGGTGCTGGGAGAGGGGTTTGGAAGCTGCTGGGAGAGGGATTTGGAAGCTGCTGGGGTGTCCTGCTGGGGCCAGCAGCATCCGTGCCCTGCTGCTGGTGCCTGACGCTGTTGGATGGTGAGCAGACTTGGGCACTGGGTGAAAATGACTCTTGGGAAGCTCCAGGGCTTGCTCACGGAGCCCGGGAGCACTCGCGTGGAAGCGTGACTGTTGTAAAGCCACCTGTGGGACACGGGCTGGTGGTCGGGCTTGGGGCAGAGGAGCTGAGACTCCCCAGCTTACAGCTCGGGCTCAGACACCGAATTCAGGATGAAGCCCAGACAGGTGGCCGAACCCTACCACGGTGCCAGCTCCCGTCTGTACCACCATCATGAGTAACTGCAGTGCTGGATTTCCCCGTGATCACTCCTTCCTCGTGGAGCCAGCCAGCCTCAGGGCTCTGCCACCACACTTGTCCCCCCGTGCTCCCCCTCCGCCGGGGCAGTGCAAACAGCCGCGGCTTGCCACGGTGCTCCGGCAGTTTCCCAGCGCTCCAGGTGCCGGGTACACAAGTCCCATCTGTCTTCTCTTGTCACTCGCAAAGCTCCAGCCCTCTTTGCAGAAAATCATTTTAGAAAATCTTGGGAGATCAGTAATAAATTTGCAGTTGGTTGGAGGGGAGAGGCGAGAGTGTTAACAAGTGTGTGTATGCTTGCTGGGTCTCCGTGCACGCTCACTGGGTTTATGTGCTATAAGCTGTAAAATGTGATTTATTAATGCACGGCTGAGGGACTGTGTGTGTTGGAGCACTGTCTTGTTTGCAGTGTTGCCTGAAGCTTCCCTTCACTCAAACTGTCGCGAGTCCCCACTCCTCTCCTGATCAACCCTTTTCATCTGTGTGCACAAATAAATATTAAGCAGGGGCGAGGAGCTGTCAGGAGCTGCCACGCGGCCCCTGAGCGCAGCAGAGCTCTTGGCTAAGGTGGGTACCGCGGGGTCTGTGCCTCTCTGAAGGTGGCACCTGTGAGCCTGGAGCCTTTTGCTCCCCCTGTCTCTTCTGGCATCGCTGCTTGTTGTTTGCGTCAGCCTGGTTGTCCTGGGAGTGATGCCTGAGAAGGGACCTGGGAAACTCTTTTGGGATGAGCCATGGGAAGCTTGGGGCGCAGCTCGGGTGTTCACAGATAGGGATGAGCACAGACCATCCGTAACTCGCAGTGGTGGTGTGCAGCCGTGGCACAGAGCCTGCCGGAGGAGCCGTGTCCATTGCCTTGCAGGGCTGAGGGAGGCCACTATGGGCAGCCCAGGGCTCTGGATTTGCAGGACAGCCTCGGTGGAGGAGGATGAGCCTCCCCAGATGCCTCCTGCTGCTGCTGCTGGGGCTGGCGGAGACCTGCTCCAGCTCGGCACGTGGTGACCGAACTCTGCCTGCCCGTGAAACTCCAGCACCACAGGCTCTGTAAAATGGGAAGGTCGCTTCCCAGTCACGGTGTCCCAACCCCAAGGCTTGGAGTTGTCTGAGCCCAAACGCAGCCCTGTGGTTAACTCGGGAGAGCGGCAGCATCCCGCAGCCGCCCAGCTGCGGCGCTGGCTTTGCTGCTGGTTCCCTGTGCTCCCCGCAGCTCCTTCCCACGCGCCGAAGAAACGCAGCACAACAGCACTCCTTTTCATTTCACAACCCCAGCAGCGGGCTGAGAGACAGCTGAAAATGGCGTGAGTTGGGCTGGCGGGTGAACGTGTCAAAATAAACCTCGGCAGGGAGAGGCAGAGCCTTCGTGGGACATCACCAAGGAAATGCCGGAGCCCGGCAGCCAATGATGCTCGGTGCGGGCGATGATGCAGCGGAGGCAGGTCTGGTTCTGGTACAACAATGAGCTGTTCGAAGACGATGTAGGGAAAGCAGTGACGGTGGCAGGTGCCAGGTGATCGTAGCTGACAACTGTGTGTGGCTGACAAGGCGGCGCGGTGGCTGGGGAGGCCAGCACGGGCTCTCCACGCCGGCGTAAATCGCACCCGCGCTGCCTGCTGTGACAGCAGGGCCGGGTTTAATGGCAACGATGCTAAAAGTTGCATGATATTTAAAAGCTACAAAATGCATCCGCTCTGATCGGAGGAGGGATATTAAATAAATAAATAAATAAATAAAAAATCAGCCAGGCTTTTTTTTTTTCAGGAAGTCTTTTTTAAATATTAAAATCCCCAACCTTCCCAACAGGAAAGCTTTTTCGAGCTAAGAGGAGCGGCTGAACGGCATCTGATGGTATCACATTGACACAAGTGTCTGAAAAAATAGGGTAGGGATGTATGATCCGTTCTGAAAAAGAACCCTAGCTAATAGGAAATATGCTGATGCTACTTTTAATTTCATGACTCAGGTTTCTTGCAAAATTGATGGGAATCTGTGCTGGAGCTTGGTTACGTTAAAACAGTTCTCTGCTGCTTGTTTTTTTTTCCCATTTGTTGCTTCTCTTTAGGAGGAATATTATTAGGAATTGTTCTGGTACTCAGGGGGCTCTTCAGACGTTATCTGAAAGGACAGTGGAGCAGTCTTGCTTTAGAAAATCTGGCATCCGAATAAATAAAACGGTTGGCTCCAGAACCATTTGCATACACCTGAAGAAGACAAAGCTGCCCTGTGGGTTTGGGAGCACAACGGCGGCTGCGAGGTGGAGGGAGCAGCCCCGGTCTTCGCACCCAAAGCACCCCCGAAGCACCACTCGGCTCCTTCGGGCCGGGTCAGGTCTCCCTCCTGCTTCCCCAGGATGGGATCAAGCATCTCCCGGCCCCCTCCTCCCTGTGCTGATGAGTTATTAGTGTTGCTAATTTTACCTGGTGCTGCTTACTTCTCTATGTGACAGGTTGTGTTGTTTTGAACTCTCCAGCTGACTGATTGAGCTCTCTTTAATATTCCCCGGTTTACTTTGAATTCTGTTTGTTGGCTGTTGCTTGTTGTGATTTTGGTTGTTTTTCTTTTATCCTCCCACTGCCTCTTTTTCCTCCCTGGTCCCTCTGATGCCTCTTCAACCTGGAACAAAGCCAGCGACCATCAGGAGGTCACTGAAACACAGACGGTTGTTGGGTTTAAATAAGGACTGGATAATTTTATGACCATTAACAAGACTCGCTGCTATGCAAGCTAGAATAATAAGGGCAATCATATCTCATGGTTCGGGGAGCAAGCTGATTGCCTGTAGGGACTGAGAAGGTAATTCTCCATCCCTGACTCCCCCAAAACATTACACGATTGACAATGTGCACTGGGCAGGTCAAAGGGAAGGAAGCCACAGACGCAGGAGGAGGTGCGAGGCACGGGGCTTTGCTAGAAGGCGAGAGCATTCCTGTGTCACCACATCACACTCCTTTTATCCAGTGATCGTAGACTTCTGGCTCCAACACAATGGAAAAGTTTTCCCAGGTGGGTGAAAGGCTCCGAAGTCCAGCAGAGGAATCTTTCCTCTCTCCACGAGCATCTACAGGGCAATGCTTGTGCCGTACCATTGTAGGTGCTTTGTTTTGCTGGTGGTGGTGGCTGGTGCATCTGTCCCCAGAGCCCCTGCAGAAAAGCCGTGTCCCTAAAGGGAAATAAGAGCATGAATCTCGCTTAGGTCTCTTTTCTCAGCTCGTTTTGGGAGTCGCACTGCAGCCCCTGGGGATGTACGTGGTATCTCCCCTCCGATCCCGTTAGCAGGCACAGCGCCCTGGATGGGCACGCTCCCAAGCGACAGCTCCGCTCACCGGGACTCCCAGCAGGGGAAGGAGCGACCTCGGAGAGGAGGCGAAGGCAGGGAAGGAACCAAACCCACAGGGAACCGAGCTGCTCATCCTGGCAGCCACGCTGAGAGGAGGAGGAGAGATAAGAGCCCTCCAGATAACACTTCTCTCTTGGGTGGCTGCGTCCTGCCAACAAAGGATGTCTTTGGGCAAGTCCGTAGGTACCTAGCGCTTCATTTTAACACTCAGGTTGCCTGCCCAGCACATCAGTACCCCAAACACCGAGCCCTGGCCTTCTGCGGGCACAGCATCACCTGTGTGTTTCCAAACAGGTCATGGGGTTTGTCACCCAGTGTGCGTACAGCACGAGGTGAGGATTATAGGTCTGAAAAATCACCCATTAATGTCTCCAGCTCGTTAGAAAACACCACACGCAGACTAGATCGTAGGCACGCTGGTGACTGATTTTAAGGGATAAACCATAATTAACAGTCTGTAGCAGCACTTTTTGTTTAATAACACCCCGGCAGAGCTGGGAGGTGTGAGGAAGTCGATGGGCGAGGTGGGAGCCCCAGCTCTGAGCCCCGTGGGTGACCGCCGCGGATGGTTTGGGTGAGCGGGTGGCCGTGGGTGGTGCTGGCACCGCTGTGTAATGTCACCGTGCTGCGTGGCCCCACGGTGCAGGAGGAGATGCCTGATCCTGCGTGCAACAGGCACACGGTGTCTTCATTTAAACCACACCGGGCTGGCACCGGGAGGTGTGGTTTGCATCTCCCAGGGTATGCTGGCCATGGTCAGGAGATTTAACGGGGCACGTTGTGCACCTCTCTTGGCCACCAGACTGGCGGCCCCGCAGCACCTCCAGCAGCACCCAACTCCACCTCCACCTCCTCGCTCCTCTCCTCAAGAAGAGGAGGAGGATGGCTCACGGGGCTGACACAGAGACGGCCCCAGGGTGAGGAAGGCTCCAGCCCCAGCCCCCAAACTCGCCCTGTTTCCATCACTGCTGTTCCCCGGCTTCACGGTTATCTGTGGCCTTGCGCAGTCCCCAGGTCCTGCAACCGGTGTTAAATGTAATGAATGATCTTGTCCTCCTTGTTTGTCTCCTCTTTAGTGTAACACTGTAATTAGCTTAATTACCAACAGATTCGTATTTTTTTTTGGTAACTTAAAATGGAAATTAAATTTTGCACCAGGTTTTACAGGCTGTTAACGGGAATCGAATAATCAAGCCTGACTCCAAGTCCTTGAAAATGAGTATTAAAAAAGGTCTGGATTTGCATATTCATGTTTTTAATAGGGTTCAGAAGGTATATTTGCAACTGATGAAAAGGATTAATTAAGCCTAATTTGCATAGGAAGAGCAGTTTAACCCCTTGCATCCTTGCAAGGCAGAGACTGACAGGTGGAACAACGGGGCTGGCTGCAGGAGAGACGCCAGCAGTGTGGTTCCTGGTGGGAGCCGTGTCCTGCTGAACGTAACTCCTGTGTGCGAGGAGGGCAGGACCCGGGGGAGTCCAGGATCCCAGCACCACCCCAGCATGGGCCCCCCATGCCCACAGCCACCTCTGCCCCCCTACCACGGTGGTGCACAGCCATGGTGTCCCATGGCGATGCCAGCATCACCTGCCCCTGTGTCAGGTCTTGGGGTAAATCACGCAGCTGCTCCTGGCATGGGGTGCTCTGCGCAGCTCTAATACAGCTCCCAGAAACGTTTTTTGGTAAGGCCAGCTGGTTTTCCTGAGCTGGTCACACCAGGGCTGCCTCTGTGCTGCAGGGTTTGGGAGAACCTGTGGCTGCTAGGGTCACCAAAACCTTCATCTGCTGGCTCAGCTCTGTTTGGTTTTGTTTCTTTTTTCTCAGCGGGGCTGAAGATTTTGGGAGGTTAAAGGCACATTAGGGCAGGGTGAGGACAGGGTGTCTGCTCCCTGTACTGAGGCTGAGGCTGCACCCCGCAAGCCTGCAACCTGTGAGACTTCAGGGGAAGGGATGCGGAGCTGCCTGCACCTAAATCCCCACCGGCACCCCTGGCACAGGGAGATCAGTGTGGGCTCACACAGCTCTGCCCCATCCTCACCTAGGACAAAGTGTATAACCCCCCCCAAAATCCACCATCCCCCTGCCCTGCAAAGCAGAGTGGGAACCTGACGCTTCCCAGGGCCCTCCTTAGCTCAGAACAGAGCACAGCTTTGAGTCACTCTGAATGTTGCTAAAAAGTGGGAAAAAAATAAATAAATCAGGCATTCATTTTGCTTCAGCAGGTGGTGCGCTGCGTTCCCCTTGTAATGCTTTGGTAGCGTGTGTTGCTAATTATTTTTCGGGTGGAATTTGCTGTGCACAGCGCACGGGGTTCATTAGACAGAGATGGCTTTGAAGTGGCGTTTGGAATTAATGCTGGCATATGTAAATGTTTCTTGTGCCATGGAAAAGCTGGCTATAAATGATGCATGAGGTCCAGCGAGAGAGATACTTGCTTTGTTTATACACACCCACCGGGCTTCGTTATGCCAAAAGCAGGCAGAGGAAAATCAGCGGTGTCTTGCACAGTCCATATAGCTGCTTCCTGGCTGGACGTGAGCGTTTAGCAGAACTTAGCACGGCCTCGCCAGCAAGCAGCATCCCCAGTTCCCCCCCTCGGGGACGTGTCAGCACCCTGGCAAGGCTGCGGCCGCCTCTGCCCGGGTCCCCCAGCCCAGGAGGACGCATCCTGCCCTGTAAATCCTCGAGGTCCTGACCCCTGCACCTCGCCCAGACAAACCCCCCCTGGGTTAGTGGTAAGGCTGATCTGAGGAGTGCCCGCTCTGCTCTTCCTCCTCTTCGTCCTCCCAGCACTGGGCTCATGGGACCGTGCAGCAGCAGAGGTGGGGGACGCTTCGCTTTAGAAGAAACCCTGAAAAAAAAGAGAGAAAAACCACCGAGCTCACAACCATGACTGAATGCAAGCATGGGGAATGCAAGCTCCCCCAGCCCTTGTCTCCACCAAAGAGGCCTTTCCAGCCCAGGAAAGCCCAGCTCTGGGCTGCTCTCTTCTCATGCTTTCACAGATGACTGTGACGAGACCTGTGCCGCAGCAAAGCAGGGTCTGGAGCATCACTGCACCGAAAGTTGGGCACCTCCGTGGGGCAGGTGAGCGTCGGGGCAGTTCCCTTTCTCTGAAGCACTGAGGCCTGTGCTTTAGTAGGCGTCTAAGCTGTTAAGGCCAGGAACGCCACGAGGTAGGTGGTATAGGAGAAGTAGTGGCAGACGGGTGTGTGCAAAAAGCTCAAGAGGCGCCTTGCAAAGCACCATCACCCAGCGATGGCTGTCTCAGGTTAGGCATAAATGAACTTCACACCGTTCCCACCAGCAGCAACACAAAAAAAAGGAGTTTTTAGCCCCAGGGCTGTGTGATGGGCAGTGCAGGGACCGATTCGGGCAGCGCACAGCACCGACAGCAGCAGCAGGATTTGAGGGAGCCCCTGGGGCTCAGCACGAAGCCCCTGGCAGTGGCATGGCTCCACGGGCTGGGGGTGAGTGGGGCTGAGCGGCTGCGTGCGGCCGAGGGCTGCCTCTCCCCGGCTGGTGCCCTGCACACCCGGCCGGGAGCACCCCCAGCCCTCGGCCACCCCTGATAACCAGGAGCACTCCTGGCTCAGGCGCTCGCCCGCTGCTCTGCTGCTGCTGCTGCCAGGAAGAGGGGCTGGGACCCACCGAGGTGCAACCGCGCGGCGTTTCCTCTGCGGTGTTTACAAAACCGCTTGCTCATCAAACACGGGGGAGCTGTTTACTTTTTAAGTAACACAAACATGAAGCGCCTCCGTTTTTATGGCCCTTTGGAAGGCCGCCTGCTCTCACCAGCCCCAGTGCCTGCCAAGACGGGGCTGCACCCCGGGGTGACCCCGTGCCCAAACCCCACTGACATCCCGACCGTACCCCTGGGGACACGGGCTCAGGGCTGCTTCCCAGGCAGGAGACACCAGGTCTGGGTGCTGGAGACCCTGCAGCCAGGCCAGACCTCCAGGTGAGCTCCCTGTAGCGGGTCCGGCCGGACAAAGACGAGGCGAGGCAGGAGCTGGGTGAGGAGCTGTGACCGAACGCTGCTTCGTCGCCCGGTTCCCACTTCCCACTGTTTATTTACCAGCACATTGGAGAGCAGCAATCTCTTCCTCATGCCTTATTGAGAAGCTCAGCTGTGAAACAGCTAAATGAACCATCCCTTTTTATTAGCCTTTGGACTTAGCAGAGGAGCAATCAGTTAATGGCTGACCAGTTTTTGAAGATGCTAAGCACATTACAAGTGCTAAGTATTATTATTTTCCCTGCGATGTTTTATTTTTCCCTCCGAATGCTCAGCTGAAATAACCCTCCCAATTACATTAGCTGGTTTCATGTGTTCTGCTCAGATTAAATGCGGTGCCACTTACAATCCCCTCACCTCTCTGGTTTCCAGCTCTCTGCAAGCCTCATCCTAACCCCTGCTTCTCAATCCTGGGCTGAAGCAGCCTTCGCCCTGGGTCCAGCATCTGCCCCAGCCTTGCTCTGGCTTCCTAAAAAGAAACGCATCCGCGCTGCTTCCCCGCAGGCACCTCAACCTCTGGCTCCTTCCTCTTGAATTTTTATTTTTCGTTCTTAATCTCGCAACCTTTCTCTTTCCTTCCAGCTAAATGAGCTCCCTGGATAAGCTGTCTCCTCCCACTTGCTGCCATCTCCCTAAGATGCCTGCCACTGCTTTGGATTCATCTTCTCAGGGAAAGGGTAAGGGGTCAGCTGTCCGAAGGGGCACTCTGCGCCCTGGTGCCAGCCAGATTTGCCTTCCTTGCCCAGAGACCGGTGGCCACGTCCACCCGTGGCTTTGTAGGGAAGGATGGGACTGGCTCAGAGTGGGGAATCCAGTCCTTTCCCACAGCTCTAGGGCAGCGATTGGTGGCCGAGCCCTTCACAGCCGTGGTCAGGCTCTCCTGGGTCTGCTGGTGCTCTGGCTGCCATCGCTGGCGTCTCCTTGGCAGCAGGGATGGTCTGTCCGGGTCCGTACCTCTGCTGTGGTTCACCTGGGCTGCTAGCTGAACATGCGAACGCAAAACAAACCAGAAAAATAGCAGGAAAGGACACGCTGGGGTTGTCTGCTCCATCTTCCTGCTCCAAAGGTGGGCTGGGGCAGGGGCTTCCCAGACCCCCAGCTGGAGGAACCCACCAACCATATCAGAAAGGGTTCAGCCACCTCTGGTGGTGCAGGGCAGCCCCCAGCCCTGCTCCAGCACCTCCCTCTCATCCTTCCAGGCCCTCCTGAGGGCTGTGCCAGGACCTGCCTGATCTCCAGGACGGTGGCGAATCCACACTGGGACTGTGAGATGGGAGCCAGACCAGAAGCCAGCCCCCATCTCCCAGCTCCCCTCCCTCCTGGCTGCGAATCCAGAGTGGAAATAGGTTTGGGATGGCCATGCTGTGCAACCTGCTCTCCCCAGGCTCCTGGCACACCTTCCCCCGAGCCACGAGGTGTTCATTTGGCTGCCTCCTAGGAGCCGCGATCACCCCGCGAGGCTGGAGGAGGCTGCGGAGCAGCGCAGGGGCTTGTCAGCTGTCAGCGCGTGAAGGATTTCTCATGCGTCGGGCTGCCACATGGCTGGGATTTCCCAGGCAGAGATGTATGTGTGCAGACTCTGTGGTGGGTGGTAGTGTTGTTACAGCCAGAATGATCTAAGGATGTAGCTGAGATAAGGTTTGTGGGGAGAGGTAATATCTCTTATTGCAACACCTGAGACGGATGGAAAAAAAAAAATCGTGGGCTTTTGGGCATGCAGGCTCTTTGTCATTCTGAACTGAGCCAGATGTGCAGGGGATGTTTCAGACTGGCCGTGGTGGATGGTTTGTGCCCTTCTACTCCATGGTCACTTGGGCAGGGGGCCGCTGGCTCTGGCAGCCCCTTAGACCAACTCCCCAAACCGCTCCTCACCTTCCCTGCAGCACAGATCCCAGCTGGGACAGGAGGGCACAGCTGGAAGAAGCAGACTTCAGGCCCCAGCTGCAGGGAATGGAGTCTTTGTTTCTTGGCTACAAGTGTGGTGGAATTAGATGATTAATTAATTTAGCTGCTTCATGTGAAAAGTGCCAGTGTTTACCTACGAGCCCAGAGATGAGCTTTGGCGGTACCCAGAGGCCTCCTGCCGCTCGGATGGGCTGGGAAGCTCTTGATCGCAGGGCAGGAGATGCCCAAGGAGAGCTCTGCTGTGCGAAATGCTGAGAGAGAGAAAGATTTAAGAGGCCCCCAGCAGGGAGAAGCTGCAGATACAGAGCACAAACTTTGGGGCATCCCATCACAGCCCTGAAGCTCGGGGCTCAGGCAGGGGCAGGATGCTGCGGTGGGGTGAGCCAGACCAGAGGGCCTGGGGAGCTGCAAGGGAGGCGAGTGGGATGGGAGGGAAGCACGATGCTGTGTGCGGGGCTGAGTGCTTCCTTGCACAGCTGGAAGCACTAAAGAATGTGATAGAGCCA
The DNA here is from genome assembly GCF_040182565.1 of Anser cygnoides. Taxonomy (NCBI): domain Eukaryota; kingdom Metazoa; phylum Chordata; class Aves; order Anseriformes; family Anatidae; genus Anser; species Anser cygnoides. Next base: position 5,605,599 of record NC_089887.1, read on the forward strand.
GAAGAGAGCCCAGGAGATGAGCAAGACAAGGTGGGGGACAGCACTTGTGCGGCTTAATGGAGAAGATGGGCCAGGAGAGAAGAGCTCATTAGGAAAGGGCATTGCACAGTGAGGAGAGGAGAGGCTATAAACCACGAGAAAGCTGATAAAAGACAGAAATGAAAATCTTTTAGTCCCAAAGAAAGCAAGGCTGGAGTACATTAATGAGCTCTTTAATGGTGAGGCAAGTAAAGGTGAGCAGCAAATGGCTATTTCCAGACAGCAGAGCTGAGTGGGAAAAAACAGATGTTGGTGGGGTGCAAGAGGCGATCAGCACGGAGAGGAGCAGCAGTGCACCCCCTGTCATTAGCGTTGCCATTGAATTATTAAAAAGGCACACACACACCAACTCAGACTTGGCAGACTCTTTTGATTGCTCTGCAGGGACAGAGAAATTGCAGAGGGCGGGAAATAAGCACTTTCCCACCTGGTTTGGACCAAAAAGAAAGGGTGGAAAACCAGAGTGAAAACTGGCACCTTGCCTGGCTGCTCCCCAGGCAGTGGAAATCCCATCCCTGACACTTCTGTGTCTTCTCATCCCTTGCGCAGAGGAAACAGTGTCCAGAAAACTGTTTTCACTCCGGATCAGGTGGTTGCACTTTAGTAAGTCCTGGAGTGGGGAGAAAAGTGGGAATGAGCAAGGCTGGTATTCCTGCATCTAAGGAAGGGGCAGTAGGCTGTAGCAGTGAAATACTTCAAGACTCCTGATAAAATTACCAGGTGAACACACTCTCAATTTGCAGTCCAAAAGGGTGAGTGAGCTGCTCAGCACCGCACTGAGAGCTCTGCTGGTTTCTGATGAGCCCATCCACGAAGCCATGTGGTGGCTGCAAAGCTGTCAAGGTGACATTTGGATAACCTCCACTGACTTCCTGGTGATGCTGGTGATCCGGCTGAGAAGGGTACAACAGAATACGGTACAAAAAAGACGTGAAAAAGTGGGGTGTGAGTTGGTTCAAGTGAAGCCGAAGTGCTCCAAGCCAAGGTGAAGCCACCACGTCGGCTGCTCCAGCACCACTGGCCGTGCCTGCCGGCTGCTGGCTGCCTTCAGCGCCTCGGGCACCGGCTGGCAGCAGTGGCTGGGTGACAAGGGAAAGGAAACGTGTCCTGCAGCTCTCCCCGAGGAGCAGCTGTACCTCCAGACAGCACGGAAGGACAGGACCTGTTCACACCACATAAGGCAGGGCTGGGGCTTTTCCCAGAGAACCCCTTCATGCCCTGAAGACCATCCCTGCTCCTCTGCTCTGTCCCCGTGTCGTGTCCCCATGAGGCCACACGTCCAAGCCCTGCAGTGGTGGCACTGTCCCCATGCAGCACCACGCAGGAGGGGCTCAAAGTGCGCCCTAGGAGAGCTCGCACAATGGCGAGCCGGTCCCAAAACAGGCAGGGGTGCCCGAGCGCCACACTCACTTTCCCCTCGTTGTCATTCCTCACCCTGACAAGCACTCACAAATGCAAATAAATTCTGACTTTGGCTCCCAAACTCTGCTGCCTGCGCTAAAAATAGCCCAACGCAGTGCGCGCTGGCTCCGAGCCCCCTCATCGATCCGGCCCAGCAGCGCAGCAGCTCGCCCCGCCGTGGCCCTCAGTCGTCCCCTGCACCCTTCCTCACCCAAATTAGTGGTGTGATGGGGCCAGAACCCTCCACCTTGACACCCCCTACCCCTGCTAACCTGCCTGTCCTGCAGTCGTGGTGATTTATTGCTCTGGAGCACGACAGGCAGGCTGCAGCAGTGGGGCATTGTGCTCTCCATCACTGCGACGAGCTGGGGAGGCTTTGGGCGATACAGGTCTTGGTTTGCCACGACCCAGCCCCGGCAGAGCATCAGGAGGGGACTAAGGCATTTAAAAGCTACCCAGGCTGTAGGCGTCCCAGCCTTCGCACCACGTGGCAAGCTCTTTTGCTGGTCCCGGGCAGGAGCGAGCATTGAGCTGTGGGTGCTGTGGGCTCTGGTTCCCTCACCAACAAGAAGCTGGCTTTGCTGAGATGACGGGGAAGGGGTCGGGGTGGTCACGTTTAGTCCTCGCCTTGGTTTTGCCCTTGCAGAATTATGTTTTAAACAACAGCCATTCCGTGGACATGGCAAGGGCGTCAGTGAATACATTTATTGATGGCCCTGGGGCTATCGGCGGCGTCCTACGGCAGAGCCCTTGGGGAGTGGGATTTCCATACAGCGGCTGCAGGGGGTGGGCAGGGCTGGGAGGGAGCAGTAGGATGGGGACAGCTGAAGGGGCTGCTGGTGATGGCAGGAAGCAGAGAGCAGGTGCAAGGGCATGTGGGCCCCAGACGAGCTTTAGGGGAGCAGAAACCCTGGGAAGTGGTGATGGAAGAGTGAATTCTGGCCAGCGAGGAAATTTCTAGGGGCAGCTCAGGGCAGAAACAGCAACAGATCCCTGCACTCCTTTCCTGTGTTTCTGAAAAACAGCTGCCTCTGGGAGATGAAGGATGCGAAGAACAGAGCTCCCCAGGCCCTGTCCTGAGACACCCAGGTTGGTCCCTGCGTTGAGCAGCGGTGTGGGGGATGGTGGGACTTCTTCCCTCTTCTTGTCTGGCTTTTTTCTCAGCTCGTCTTGTGGCATCTCGCTTGGAGGGACATGGACCATGGCTGCCAGGAATGTGCTCCATTGTGGAGGAAAGGCCAGGAGGCAGCAGCACGGCCACTGCATAGTCACCCGAGGCATCGCCCGGAGCCCTCTGACCTCCACGGCGTGCCCCACTGACTATGGGTAGGGGACTCTGAATGGGGATGAGCCTCCCCTTGGAGCCAGAGGGACCTAGACCTTTTCTAATCCTCCTGTTCTCTAACCGCAGGGTTTGCATCTGGGAAGTGTTTAATTTTGAAAGGCCAGTGCTGCTGTATCACATTTCCTGCTCTGGTCTCTGTTGGTTTATGACCAGTGAAATCCTGGTGTGAAAACAAAATTGGGCTTTGATTTCATCTGCCCCTGCTGTTTTATGCCACTAACAACTTTGCTTTTCTATAGCGGCTTTTATTCTAGGAGCTAAACGGGCTTCACAGACAGACGATTAATTAATTGAGCCTCCCCGGCCAGCCTATGCCCTCGGTGCCACAAGGATGAGTTTTGCAGAGGAGGAAACAGAGGCTGAGAGGAGCAAAACGATGCCCCGGGTGCAGGGGTGAGCTTGCTGCTGACGGGGAGATGGTCATGATGGTCTGGACTCGTGTGAGACTGGTCTTAGTGGGGGAGTGACCGAGGAAGGTCTGTTTTTTTGGGGAGGACCATTATTGCATCACCTGAGCCCATGTTGACTCATGAACTGCTTCTGAGTCCTGCTTCTCCAGGGGGCACTCAGGGCTTCCAAAGGAAAGGAGTTCAGGCTGAAGGGTTTGCGCTGGCCCAGGTGCCATGGCTGACCTTCGGGGAGGGACCCGTGGTGGCACCAGGGACAAGGCAGGGCTCACCCTCAGCTCCGTTCTCCCAGTCCTGCACACTAACCGGTGAGCAAGACGCAGCCCCACGAAGCTGAGCACCGTGGGGAGGCTCTGGGGCACCTGGAGGAGGTGGAGAGATGTGCCTTCGCTTATGCAGAGTGAATATGTTCTTGGGGAAATTGCTTTTATTATGAAAGCCTGCTAATGGTTTGTTGTCTACACAAATAACCGTGGGGAATGAACTCGTGCACTTCCCAGCCTGCTCCGTGTCTTCCTGGCTCAGCTCCTTTCTGAGCAAACATAACCTTTTGCAAGAATACCTGTCAAAATCACTTTGAAATATTGAAATAACAGGATGGGATGTGGTTTGCTGCTGGGCCCTAGTGCTCCTCTGTCAGGACTAAGGATGTACCAAAGAGATTTGTGAGCAGGAGGCAATGGAAGGACCCTGGAAAGCAGCAGGGCCCCAAAGGGCTGCCCTGGGGGAGCTTGTTGCCTCACTGGGCTGGCTTGCTGGGATCCCACACGCTGCTGGGGGAGCAGAGCACCTCCCTGAGCCTAATGTGCCCCCTGGTTTTGTCAGCCGTGGGATGAGGCATGGGGGTTTGCAACTCAGCTGGAGCTAATCTGGGCAAAACTGTGTCCCTTGGCAGCATGGGATCGGCTTCCCGGTCCGAATGCCCCCCTCCTCCAGCTCACCCCATGAGTAGGGCGTCATCTGTGTGTGTGTTAGAGAAGGGGCAAAATGCTGCTGAGACTTGGATAGGTATGGTACAGCAATGGCTGAAGGGCATGCAGCTGCTTGGCTGGGCACCATGCCCCAGGACCATCCTCTTCCCTTCCAGCCTTGGAGTCCCAGAGGTCCCCAGGATGTCCATCTCTGAAGCTACTCGTGGGAAATGGGAGCCCCGCTGGCCCGTGGGCAGCACCAGGGCTGCGGGCAGGAGGTGCCGCACTCGCTGCCAGGTGCGCCGGGCATTTGGGGTTATCCCTGGGGAAGCCCCTGGGTGTGGGGCAGTGGGAATCCCAGCAGTGAGGGGCAGGACCCACTGTAATTGCTCTTGATCTGGGCGAGCTGTAAATGCTTAGTGTCTACTCCCTCAGTAAAATCACCCCTCAGTGATGTCCCTCCCTGGAGAGCAGCAGGAAGGTTTCTGCAGTAACTCATCAGCAGCTCCCCATCCTGTTGATACCTTTTGATTTTCAGGAGAAATCCCTTTGCTGGGTGGCACCCGCTCAACCAGGAGCCCTCCACTTCTCATCCCCTTTCCTGTTCACACCTGTAAGAGTGCTGGTGATTTGCTTTTCTGGGTACGCGCCTTTTTTCTTAGTGCACTTGGAAGTGATCAGAGTTTGGACATGAACAATCACTGGGAGAAATCAAAAACAAAGAGGAAACCCAAATGCTTCCCCCAGCCTCCAAAACACCTCCTCAACCAACCAACCAACCAACCAAGAAAAAACTCCTTCAAACCAAACTCCATCTCTTTCTCTAAAATCCATGATTAAAACCTGGTACAAACAGGTGAATATAGATATATATATATATATATTTTTAGTAGATGTAGTATTGATTTTTTTCTCCTCTCTCTTTCTCATTATACAGCAAACATTGCAAATATAGAAATTTTCTCTGTACAATTAACGACGTCGGTTTACAATGCAATGTGTGGTAAAACCTCTCAGTGAGTGAAAATGTGAACGGGCCTTCAACCGGGTGAAAGTCTAAACTGGAAGACTCCGTTTGCAAAAACAGCCCAAAGGATGGATCTCCTTCTGGTCTCTTTTTGGTTTGTGTTGCTGTTTTTGTTGCTGTTGATTTTTGGAAGGGAAGGAAGGAAGAACACAAACTGTTCACAAAGAATCCACAAAATCACAGAGTAGGGACTCATGCAATGCAGTACTGGGAAATGCCAGAGCTCTCTGCCTGCTCTTTCACTTTCTTTTTATATTCAATTTTTTTTCTTTTTTTTTTTCTTTTTTCTTTTTTAGAAAAATCAGAATGAAACAAAACTTTTTTTTTTTTTAACTCCACAGTTTGTTTTGTAAAGTTTGTGTTCAAATTTGGTGCGTCTCACCAAAGTGAGGCCATTTTAATATCTCACTTTATATATTATATAGAATATTTATAGATTTCCATAATTTGTTCTCTCTTTTATTTTTATTGATTCATTTATTATTATTATTATATTTTTTGTTTGTTTCAAAGACAGTCTGAATAAAAATAGCTGCTGCGGATTTCTTTTGGTCCAGTTAGTGTGTTAAGTCACGAGTTGTGTGAGGACTCAGGACTTTTGCTGGGCGGAGACGCCCTTCCAGTAGTCTAAGATGTCGTGAAGATCCTCGTCTTTGGCAAACTGGACCTTTTTGCGTAGGGCATGGCCGGCTGCCATGTACTCCTCCTCGTCTTTGTGCCGCTTGCGGTTGAGTTTGAAGCGCTCCCAGATGCTGTGCGAAGGTTTGCAGGTGTACTCGGGGCTGGAGGTGTAGCTCAGGTTGTGGTATTGGGGCGAGAGCTGGGAATAGGCCAGGTCTCTGGGGCGAGGACGGGTCAGAGGCTCCAGGATGGAGGGCTTTCGCCCTGCCATGCTGTCGTGCTGCTCCCCCTGGTGCGAGCCGGGGTACGAGTGCCGGTGTTCGCTGTACTGCCGGATCTTCTCCGCCTCCGCCCGCAGGATGGCCGCGGCCGGTGTCACAGTGAGGATGGTGTCGGTGGTGGGGGACGTCTTCTCGATGTATTTGGCTTCTGATTTGTGGCCCGATCCCTCGGAGCGGTAGGACCTGGGGCTCCGTATGGAGCCGCTGGAAGAGGTGCTGGAGCGTTTGGGGGCGGCCTCCATGCTGTGGTGCCGCTGGAGGGGGTGGTTGTAGCTTTCCTTGTAGACAGGGGAGAGGAACCCGTGCTTGCTGGGGATCTGCTCTGATAAGAGCACCAGCTGAGGCTCCACTGTGGAGACTGCCCCCGATTTCACCCCTTGGAAGGAGGTGGACTCGGATTTCAAGGCATCGATGCAGTTGTTGATGATCTGGTTCACCTTGTCCACCTCCTTGGCAATGGTGGAGATCTCAGCCACGGAGCTCTGGGTGTCCGGTGGCAGGGACAGCTCACAGTCTCGCCTCTCAGGCTGCTCCCCCGTCCTCACCTCCATGTAGTTGCCCTTGGTGGCCTTGGGGGTCTCACTGCTGTCGATCAGCTTGTACTGCTCGACCTCTCCAGCGGAAGGCAGGTAGGGGATGCGGGTCACCGTCTCCCCGCCCAGCATCTGTCCTTGGGACAGCTGGGTGATGCTGGTGGTCTCCATTTCTGGCCCGTATTTCAGCTCAATGATGGTCTTCTTCATGCTGCCGGCAGCCTTTTTGTGCTTCTCCTCTTGCTGGCGCCTTTTTCGGAGACAGTAATACACAACGCCCAAGACGATCACCATGCCAAAGAGACAGCCCAGGATTGTCATGATATAATGGGTGGCAGTGGAAGGGGTGGGCACTGGCTCCTTGCGGTTGGGTCTGGTGGGCGTGATGGTGACACAGGTGTGGTTGTACTTGGAGTATTGGTGGACAGAGACCACACAGTAGGTGTAATCTCTTTGTGCTACTAGGTTGCTCACGGTGATGTTCTCCTCCTTCTTCCTGAGCTTGGTGATCATGGAGGAGAAGCCGTTTTCAAACTGGGAGAGGATGTACATCTTGCTGAAGGGGTAGGGGATCTGCACGGTGAGGACGGCCGAGTTGTGGTTGAGGTGCTTCACCTGGATGTTAGGGCGCACCTCTGTCTCGCCGATGGGCGTGAAGAGGGAGAACTGTGGGGTGGTGCCGTCACCGGAGGAGCACTCCTCCTCGGAGCACGGGCTCTCGGAGGGCGCCGTGGTCACTTGGTACCGGGGAGGGATAAAACGAGGGATCACAGTGTAGGAGCCACCGGTGCAAAGGGACGAGAGCATGCTCAGAGCATTGCGGTAGCCAGTCCGGCCTTGGCCTAACAAGTAGTAGCCCGTGTAGTCCGGTGGGGAGTCGCACTGCATCCGGTCATAAGTGCGTGTCATGTTGGTGAACGCCTCCAGCCATTGCAGGAAGCCGAGGAGCTCACAGGAGCAGTAGAAGGGGTTACTGTAGAGTTCACAGACAGAGAGCTTGTTTAAGCCCCTAAAAGTGTTGCTGTCGAGTCTCTGGATCCTGTTCATGGACAGGTCAATGTTCACTATGTTGGGGCACTCCCAGAAGGCGTTGGGGGTGACGGACTCGATGAGGTTGGCCTGGAGATAGAGGTACTCCAGCTTCCCCAGACCCCGCAGGATGCCCTCAGTGAGGTTCCTCAGTCGGTTGTAACCCAGCTGCAGCACCTGGAGGTTGAACTGTCCCGAGAAGGCACCGTCCTCGATGTAGGAGATCTCGTTCTTCGTCAGGTTGAGGTATGTCAGGTTGCCGAAGCGGCTGAGCGAGGCGTACTGCACGCTCTTGATCTTGTTGTCGTTCAGCCGCAAGTCCACGATGGTGCTGTTGATCTGCTGGGGGATGGACTCGTAGGGGGGCTGGTTTTGGCTGCAGATGGCCAGCCAGACAAAACCCTTGTCCCCCTCGATGAGCCAGCAGTCCGCCCGCACCCCGCCGGCGTGCAGGAGGGAGACGGCTGCCACGCACACGCAGAGGGCTGGCGTCGCGGCCCACCGGCGACCTGCCATCTGGAAGGGCGGCGCGGAGAAGGGGCTGCTGGAAGCGGGGAGTGGGACGGGGGCCAGGAAGACTTGGGTTAGTGCTTCTTTGCTCTCCTCTCCCTTCTCCTCATGGCTTGGAGCCCGGGGGGAAGCGGCCGTGGCGAACAGGGACCTCGGTGCCCAAGGGGCTCGGCAGCCGCCGGCCAGGGGCTGCTGTCAAGGCCTGGGAGGCTGGGGCTGGTCCCGCATCACCAGGTCTCTGGCATCTCAGGGAGGGAGTCATGAAGTTAGGTGCTTGTGCGGAGCAGCCTCTCTGGCTCAGAGATAAGCCTTCCTCTCGTTTTTAACAGTACATCTCCTTGTTTTCTTTTTGCTGCCCATCGTGGTGCCGGTCCCCATCTCCACGTGCCTCCTGGCTGGCTGTCCTTGCTTGGTTCCTCAGCTCACCTGCGCAAAACAAAACAAAAGCACAAGCTCAACACAAAGGGCAGACAATTAAAGTCTAGCAGCATCAGAGATGCACCCAACTACCCTCTTAATGTTAGCCTCTTGCCTTCTAAATCCAGCTGCCACCTCTCCAGGGCCTTTGGTTAATTCGGGCACTGACAGTGCTGTTTGGCATCACTGGGGCAGGTGGTCACTGCCTGCAGACGTCAGCCTCTAAGTGCATCGACCAGCGTCACGTTATAGGCAGGAGGGAGAACAGCGCACATCCAGTGCACCGTTCGTCTGACCTATTTAGGTGTCTACCTTCAGAGGAGAGGAGTGGTGCCCCAGAAGTGTCTGTTCCTCTCTGCGGAGAGCAGATGAAGTCTAGACAACTCACTCTGATGTAGATTTGATGCTGCAATGTTTTGCTGAGGGGAATCCTATCTGTCGCGCGTGCTGGTGCGTGCAGCAGCAGTGCCCACGGAGGGGGATGCTGACTGAGGACGCCGTGTCTTCCTGACTGCATTGCTGTGTGGTGGCTAGGATAAAGCCCAGCATCAAGCACCTGGCCTGCTTCTGGGAACCTGAGCAGTAGTTTCAGGGCACTGCTTGGCTACAAGGCACGCTAGCTCAATTGCCCACCATCTGTTTTCCTTGTCTGTGGTTGGGGCTTGTTGCCCCAACCTTCCAGAGAAGGAGTTGCCCACAGCTGGGAGAAATATCATGGCTTATCTAGAAATTCCTTCTTGAGACTTTCAACAGAAACAGTAGCTCTGGTTGTCTCCCTTGTCCCCAGACAGACTGTAGGAAGCAGGAAAGATACCACCAGCACTTCTTGAAAACACAGCTGGTAGGAAACTGAGGCTTCTTGAGCATCCATGAAAGAGATGGAGGGACACGTCATACATCTGAGCTGTGTTTCATTAGATCTGCAGGGTAGTGTAAATCCAGAACTTGGTTTCCAATCCATTTCCCGGTGCCCAGGCAGTGAATGGATGTCCTGGGTGCTGCCGTCCTGCAAACCATGAGAGGCATTCAGACACCATACCATCACCCTCATCCTGGAGAAACCAGATCCCTGTTTTCCAGCCATGGTACCAGGTGGTGAAGCAGACCATGTTTCACTGCAGAGAGCTCTGTTAACCATTCACAGCTTATACTTCAGTAAACAGGCTGGTAATAACAAACAGTGAAACAGTTTATTTGTTCTTTCTGGATCGCGAACAGTGAGTCTGTTCCCTGGTGGGATGGCTGGGTTTCCATTACGTACATAACAAGATCTGCTTTTGCATCAGCTCCGTGGCGTACGAGGCTCTCCAGCCACCTTGTCCTCCAGCAGCTCTCCCACCAGGTGGTAGAAACCTGGACTTTAGTGTGCTTTTACACTGCTATTCGAGGCGAAGTCCTCATATCACTGCAGAAATACTGACATTGAGGGTAAACCCCATTTCTGGGACCAGTACCTGTGGCACCAGAAGGAGCACATTTACAAGGACATGCTGTCCCTCTCTGGAGTGCTTTGTCAGGACCTGGTAGCTCATTTTGGCACATCTGAGTCCTTGGATCTGGCGAGGAAGGGACAGGGACCGTGTCTCCCCCACTGATGGGGAGGCATTGGCTGCAGTGCTGGGCTGAGAGCTGTCTGCCGTCACATCCCTCCCGGCACCGGGCAACTCAATTAACCTCCCTGCTCTCCAGTCTCCTCTCCAGTTCTTGAGATAATGATAGCGCATCACGGGGCTGTGGGAGACTGAATGACAGTGCCCCAAGCTCCTCTCGTTAAGATGAAAGTCAAGTCAGATGCGTTGAGCTGCAGGTGGAGACTTTCGCTCCCTCTGGCTGGGAGCTGGGCTCTGGATGTGCCCGTTCTCCTCTGCCACAGGGATCAGCCTGGTCCCCAGCCCCTCCGATTGCCTCCTGTGGGGTGCACATTGCCCATAAGGATGTTGGAGAAGGTTAGAGATGAGTAGTCCCGGCCTGCGGAGCCATCAGCAATGGGTTGCCCCAGCTGTCCCCTGGGGATGGATGGCATCGAAGTCGCCTTCCGTGCCCACAGCCCTCTCCTTTGCTGCAAGCATCTCCTGCAAAGCCACACCAGCCTTCTTCTTGCGGGGGAGTTTCCTGTTGCCGTGTCTCTGGGGAAGCCGCAGCCTGCAGCCCATATCAGAGGGCATTAGCTAATGGAGCAGGACCATCCTGTGAGCAAAGAGCAGAGACAAGACCCTCCAAGGACCTTGCCAGGCTGGCCTCCGTATCCTCTTCATCAGCCCCGTGCCTCCCTCATCTAATCGGGGGTGTCTGGGATGAGGAAGAGTGACTGTAAGCAACTCAAACATATTCAGTAAGGTTCCTGCTGTGTGTTTTCTCTTCTTTGCCATGCGTTGCGTATCAGACGAGTCCTTTCCAACAACAGAAAGGAGAAAAGACATTTTATCAGCAGCCCGAGTTTAATTTCAGCTCATTAAAGCAAGCAATTTGCTGGTTTATTTGCTTTGCAAAGTGTGAATAAAACGACAGCATTAAGGAGATGTAAGAGGGGCTAATCTCCCCTTTTATTAGATTGCTGGGACATGACTGGGGAGTGGAGAAGTGGTCTTGTTGCTTTGCATGGAGGAGATAACTGTTATCTTGTTGGCTTCTGAAAGCCGCCTTCCAGCATCACGCCGACATGGGTGCATTGGGTGTGCGGCATCAGCCAGGCACCGAGGCGGGATGGGAGCGGGGGCACTCGCAGCGGTTCCAGCACGTATCCCCCTAACAGCAGATAACAGAGATCCAGGAGGTTTCTTTGATTTTATCTCCCATCTAATCTTCCTTTTCTGCTTCTGAAATCCTGGGCGGGATTCTTGCAGTTTAGACATAGAGCAGCTGGTTGGATGAGCAACTTTTGCTGTTCCTGATCTCCTGTGGCTGGGACATGGCTCTGGAGGGTGAGGGAGAGGCTCCCCCTCTGCCTCCTTTTCCCCATGGACTGCAGAAAAATCACTAAGAAAATCTAGGGTTTTAACCCTCCTGCCTGACTGATTTGTCTTTGCCCAGCTGTTCTGGCTTTGTGCTCCCGGTAACCCGATTGTACACCGCTTTTCCCAGTCCTCTGACCCTTCACAGAGCCGCCAGGGAAAACCTGGGGACAAACCACCTACAACTCTGAAGTGAAAAGCTACCGGGAAAGTGGAGATATGGGGTTCTTTTTCACTGATCGTGAAAGAAGCAAAGGCAAGGAATGAAAACAACAGCAATGTTTTGAAATGATTAAACTAAATCGGAGAAATGTTGAACCCTGGCTGACAATGACAACAGGCCGTGGCCATGGGGAGGCCGTGGGGCAGGCAATATTCCTTGTGAGAGTAACCTGTGCACTGTGGATACTGCTGTGTTTCCCTTTCCTTTGGCTTTCACAAGGCAGCATGGTGGCCTTGGCCAGCTGAGAAGCTGTCAGGCTTACATGGCTCGCAGAGACCAGTAAATGGGCAGTGACGACTCCCTCGCTGCTTGCTGCTGCTACGCACTGCCTCTGATCTTCAGTGTCCCTGCTGGAGCCCAGATCCATGCCTTGCCCTGCTGATCCTCAGCACTGATACTGATGCTCTCCCCTCCTACCTGTCCCTGCTTCTCCAGCCCTGCTTCTTGCCAACAACCCAGCAGCAAACTGATTTTGTGATCTCCATGAGGCTGCAGCCTGCACTGGATGGACAGCACCAGCCTTGTCCTCCGGCAGCAGAGGTGGTAAGGAAAAGGCAAAACTGTGGCTGCTCACACCAGTGCAGGCTGGCTGGAAGTTTTTGCCTCCATCTCCCAGCTAATGGCATCTCAGTAAATTAAACCAGAGCAGCAGCTGCAAGGAAGCAAACAAAGCAGCCGTGGGGGCTGGGTGGGTTGAGGGGGAGCAAGCCGGGCAGCACACAGAATAAGCCGTCCTGGCGCTCAGTTCCTAATTTTGTTATTCTACTGAATGAGTTCTTTCAAACTGTGGATTAGATTTGCTGAGCGAAGGCAAGGAGCCAGATTAACATGTGCGCATTTGTGTGCGTGCGCATACACACACACACACACAACGATGTTCCCCTCTCGGCATCCCTGCATCCCCAGAACTTCATCCTCCCTAGCTGCTCCGTCTCCATCTGGCCACGTTTCAGCTTCTCTTAGATCCCCTCTCACATCTGCTCAGGTCATTTTATCAGTAAACGAAGGAGCTCCACTACAAAGAGGGACGTAGCAAAATGGGAACGATACATTACAAACGATAAATGTTTAATAGCCCAAAGAGGTGGGGACGGAAACTTTGGCTAACAGGCACCAAATGTTAAAATGAACCTTGGCTCTTCATTATGTGTAAAATAATCTGAGGAGACAGCTCGAGGATGGCAGAGAAAACATTTGTTAGTGATGAAGGCTCCCCTAAATCGCTTGACGTCCGTTCTGTGGACGTCAGGTGTGGAATTGAGGCTTCCAGGCAGGTTTTTCTGCTCATTCGTATTCCTGGTGTTTGCTACACGCCTCTTTCTGGGTCGTGTTGGTTAGCATCACTACCATGCTGAATAATAAAAATGCCCAGCCCTGTAGAATCCAAGTTTATTTTCCATCCAGAGATCCCAGTACTAATATTGTCTCCACAGACAGGTTTTAGGCAGCACTTTATGCATCCCAACCTTATTCCCAAATAACTCACAGAGTTAGATAATAGAGCTCTCCAGTCAATTCTACTCTCCTGCTAGTATTTATTATTTAAGAAACAATCAGCAAAGAAGAGAGAGGTTTTCCACTGAGTTTTGAAGAGAGATGAAGAGGGAATGAAACAAAGAGGTAAAAGGGGGCTGAGAGACAGGTGCCCAGCACTGTGTGCAGGATAGCTTCTACTGAGACCTTGCGAGGTCACAGGGTAGATGGCAAACAGCCAGGTGGGAAGGATGGTGAAGAAAATACTTTCTGAGCGTAGGTAGGGAGAATCAAACGGACATCACACACGCGGTGTCTTATACAGGGGCATTACTGACAGTTGTATTGACACTTACGGATGCTATATGGTGCTAAGGCCCTGAAGGCACCGATAGGGCTTAATGGTCCTGACCAGCCTCACCTGGGGCCTCCACCTCCACCCTCTTCCCAGGGGCTCCGGAGCTCCATTTAAGCTCAGCCCTGGGCCTCTGGCTGCTTTCTGCATGTCTCCAGTCCTGCTCCTGGTCCTGCCTCTAGGATAGGCCTCAAGCCTTTGTGGTAGGTGGCTCCTGACTGGATTACGAGTGGTGTCTGGTGCTGTACCTCCCCCATCTCCTTCTGCTCCTGGCTGCGCTCCTTGGACGGGCCCTGGTTCATCTCTTGTCTTGCTTGTGACTGTCAGTGGACCTTGTCACCAGCACCTTCCCTGCCTGCTGTGTCCGTGTAGCCCTGGGTGGGGAGGGACCCCCTCTATTGGGGCCACCCTAGTTCCTGCTTTGCCTTTCCTTTGGGAAGCCAGCCCCTGCTGCTGCCTGACGCGGGCTGCCACAGGGGACAGCTTGCTCTGCGGCTGGTTGCGTGTGGGATTCCTCAGCAAAATGGATTTCTGGTGGAAAACGTGATTTCTGCAAAATTAAACCTTTGGCTGAAAAACAGTGGTCTTTCTTGAAAGCTTCCATTGCAATACTTGATTTCAGGCCAATTTAGCTGTAAGCTGTGGGTGATGGGGTGTCTGATGGGAGCCATAGTTCAGAGCTATCATTCCTTCACCTTCTCTGCTGGCCACGCTGAGGCCAGCACTGCAATTTGGGAATGGTCAAATGGAGCCTGTTCTTGTAAACATTTTTAGGCACCCTTTTTTGTTCTATGGCAAAATAAATTCTGGGTTAAAATAACAATGTTTTCAAGCCAGGTCAGCTCTTGGGACTTCAGGAAAGGGACTTCAGAAAATACAGATATTCTGCTTTTCATTCAGCTGCAGTCTGAAGTCATTTACATCCATCTCAGGCTGCTTAGCATCCAGGGTCTATTGAGATGACAACCCTATCTCGTACTGCTGTGGGCCACTGAGCAAAATTCTCTGCTGAGTTTAAGTAAATGCATAAATGATCTTCCTGGTGAACAACCTCTTAAGCCCAGCTGGTTACCTGTGCATTAAACCAGCCTTCTGAAATATCAGCACGAGCGGACAAAATGTCAGCTCCAGCCTGCGACGGTGCAGCTGAGCCCTCAAAGAGCCGAGGAGTGCAATTAGAGGGGAAGAGTGAGAGGGAGGTGAAGAGGACAAAGATTTTTCGGGGATGTGGAGAACTGAGAGCTCTAATCAGGTAGAACAGTAGTAGTAAGAAAAGTGTGTTTCCGTGAGAGCCTCTCTAGTATTTACTTTGTGGTGCTCTTCCTTAGAGATAATCAGCCTGAATCACAGCTTTATTATGGGATAGTCATAGCCATGTTAGGCTGGGGGAAAGCGGAGGTCTGGAGCAGAAGCAGTACTCCCTTTTCCCCCCCAGTAAATACTGCTGGAGATCAAAGCATGTTTTTTCCAGCACTGATACAATGGAGGGAGCCCGCCCCGTGCTGGAAGCGAAGCCGCTGGTGTTCCTCAGCGCTGACAAACTGAGCTGAGCCTCGTCTCTGTATTGTCATCCCTGCTCAGATCTTCAGTGCTATTTGAAAGGGGGTTTTACTGCTTTCTTCTGTTAACTTATTTTTCCAGGAAGCCTGCATAACCCTTTGCATCCCAGGCAGGAATAGCCACTTCTATATGGAACAAAATCTGATGGTGAATCCATGAAATGATTAGCTTGTAAGAAATTACTTTTAGAGGTGCAAGTACTACAGCTTGCCCTTTTATGCTACAGCACAGTATTTTGTTTGCTCTGATATTTTTGGGTTTAAGGTCTTACTTCCAGAAGCACTTTTCCCTTTCTGTCCTTCCCTTCCCCTGTGAGGGAGCCTTGAGCCAGAAGTTGTGGGTGTCTGAGCAGTGGCAGTTTCTGCATGGATCGTACTGCTGAATATTGGCAGGTGGACGTGAAAATATGCAGCACACTCGGGACTTCATGGTAATGGCTTGCCCTGATCCCCTGGTAGGTAAATGGGACTTCACCTTTCCATCTGCAAGTGTCCTTCTGCACCCAGGAATTGCCATGACTTGCTGTAACCAAACACATCTGCTAACCTCTTGTTCACCTTTCAAGTTGGTTCTGCTTCTCCTGATGGTGCTGGAGAAGCTTTCCAGATGTCTCTTCCACCCAAAATTATTCTGTGATTTAATGATCCACTTCTCTGCAGCCAAGGAGCCCAGCCTAGGGCTTCTCTGGCTGTTTTTTGAGGGGGGTTGTGCCCAGATATAGCAATATCTGGCAAGACCCAGTGCCCTACAGGCCTAATTTTAGCTCAGTGCTGCAGGCTGGCTTCCTGTCATGGGCCAGGAGAAGGTTAATGATCATCTGGGCAGCTCTCCAAATCCAAAGTAATGTTTATTCAGGGTAACAGCATTGCAGAGAAAACCAAGCGTGATCACTTTCCATGCACATCTTACCCAGCGTGGCCCTGCTGCTGCACATGGAGGAGTTTGGGTTTGTCAGCTCTGGGAGCAGGGCCCTTTTCTCCTTCCCTAAGTCAAGATAGGTCCTACATGAGATTTCCAACCCTGCCTATCTCTTCACCTCCTAACCTGAACAGATGTTTTGTTTTTAGACAATATTGTAACTGGCTGCAGATCTATGATGTTTCAGTGGTGAAAATACACACTCAATCCCCTGCTAAAAATTTTACAGAATGCTCCCTTTGGCCAGGAATCCCTAGCAGACCACGAATACATCCTGTTCTGGAGCAAATACAATGGCTCTAGAACAGCCCATGTCTCCAGGGCACGGCTACCAGATGCTTGCACTTGGATGTGCACGTGCTGTGGGTGGGATTACAGGCTGGAATCAGCACTTTCAGGGGACAGGAATGGCTTAGAGGCACGGTGTTGTCATCCATGTTATGGCTCAGTCTGAGGTGGCTAAAAGCAGTTAAGTTCATCTATAACACTGCCAAGGGCAAAGGGTAAACCCTGCTGACCAAAGAGCATTTCCTAAGGGTATAGCATGCCTTCAGCCAGCACTTAAAGCACCTTAGTTTGTTAGCTGCTGTGAAGGGAAGGTGCTCAGCCTCACAGCACCCTGCAGGTCCCTGCGGTGCTAGGAGGAGCTGGAGCTGAGGGATGTGGGATGCAGAGGTCCTGGCTTGCTGGTGGTGGCTTGGGGGACCTGGGTGCTGCACATCTGTGGTCCAGCTGGGTTTGGGGTGGGGGTCTGAGAGGATGAAGGACTGCTGCAGATTAGCACAAGGTGGTGGAGGGATGGGAGGATAGCAGTGACTGTACCCTCTGGCAGCCCTTCCCATGGGATGTGGGTGTTTGTTCACTCAGATGCTGGTGTAGAACTTAACTTCAGCCATGAACTCAGAGTCTTTTCCTTCCTGGAGCACAGCCCCTGCAGTTATTCAGCCATGCCTTCGGCACAACTCGAGCAGACAGGCAATGGGCTCATCCCAGGGATACCCTGCACCTTCAGGGAGGTGGGTATGGATCACAAAAAAAAAAAAGTATGGGTCACAAAAAGTGTTCTCTAAGGGAGCCCTGAGATGCTGCTACTGCCTTCACCATCAATAGTGGAAAACTAGCTGGCACCTGCCAGCTTCCCAGGCGTGCTCTGAGAGGCATCATGAGAACAGCTATTTAATAGGGTCTCTGGAGAGTGCTAGGAATGCAATTCCTCCTACCCGAAGTGGTCAGGAAGATGGCTGGGCAGCCAGATGGCCGTATTCGTGTGGAGCTGATATTAATGTTTCATCCGATTGTGTTTACAGCATGGTTAATGGGGCTTCCAGGTTCCTGAGCAGGTATCTTTTATGTTAGATCTAAACAGAACAACGATACAGCTGTACCGTGGGCTTGGCTGGCTAAACGGGGTGTCAGCAGCTCTCCCACCGAAGTGTGCCCACACCCTCGTGGGAATAAGCAGAGCCCACCTCTGGCTGTGGGGGATGCTCAGCCACAGCTGAGAAGGACCACTGGGGCTCCTGCATGGTGCCAGCAGGCCTAAAACTCAACCACGTGGCCTCACCCAAAACTCTGGGGGTAGAAGCAGACAAGTTTGGGAAAATGGGTCGTGTACATGGCAGGGTCCATCCAAGAGGTCCGGCTTTTATTTGACCGTGGTTAATGCCAGGCTGCTGGGGAAGGGCAGCAGCAGGAGCTGTCGGTGAATTGGCATGGTTTTGTGGTACATGAAAGCCCTTCCTCAACGTCATACCTGATCCTCAAAAGCGTCTGTGGTCACCATCTGGGCCCCTGTGTTTTCCCTTCTCATTCATAGGCCTACAAAAGATGTGGAGAGTGGAATGGAAAACTTCAGAGGGCCCAAACAATAGAAGCAGGGAACGGTGCCAGGACTCGGATTGCCTGTCCTTTTCATAAACATTTCATGCGGAGGTTACCCAAGTTGAAAAAACAAGTGAACCCAGAACACCCACCATCTCTGGAGGAATTGAGTTTATCGTTAATAATCTACTGCTAAAAGGGTAACATCTGTTTTGGACAAACTGTAATGAGATTTAAACCCCAGGTGGAGGGAGGACTTCACAGTAATAAATGACTTTCTGTATGTCTAAATAGTTTTAATTTTTTTTCTGGCAGAAATAGCTGCTTTTCACCTCAGGCTTCTTTTTGCCAGCTCTTTTTGTTTAATGATTGCTATTAATTTCCAGGGTGGCAGATGGATTCTAGCCTGGTGTAGTCTGAAATGAGGAAAAACAGCCCATGAAGGTGTGAGCGTGCCATGAGTGTGAGCATGGGTCACACGTGTCTCGGTGGGATGCCACGTGTGGGTGTTTGCTTTCCAGGAGAACTATTGCTGCTTGGTAGCTGCTCCCCACCCCCGGGATGCTTCAGCATCCCTCCCTTTCCCTTGGATAGGAAAGGGAATTGGCTTTCTTGGTCACTGCTAGCAGCTCTGCTGGTTTAGGCCTTGATTCATCAAAGCTGCTGATTTCAGCAAGGCTTTAGGAGGAATTCAAACCAGCACTTAAGTGCTTTGCTAAACCCAAGCTGAAGTGAGCTGGAGAGCAGCATGCGGTCCCCAAAACATGAGAAGGAGCTCGCTGCCTTGGCCAGGTGATGCCTGTGGCTGGTGCTGCTCAGGGATGGGGATTCCTCCGTGGGCAAGAAACACAAACTTCAGAGCTTTTTATGGTGTGAGATATGGCAAGCAGGCAGTCCATCTCTGTTCTCTGAATGTGGGGATGAGTGGCTGCTGCTGAACCCAGTGGTCTGTTCTGCAAGCTCCTGGTGCCCGAAGGGGTATTTTAGCCTCCCACCACCTCCTTCTCAAGGAGAAGCCTGCTGAGGAGCTGATCCCAATTAGGGTCATGGTGTGCTGGGGTGTCCTGCCTTCCCTTTCCTGCATTGAAGGAGCATCCCCAGGCCCAGCCCAGGACCTGGGCATGCAGGATGCAATGGGGTGGCTGGGTGAGGGCCACAAAAAGAGGCTGGTGATGTGGGACCACCGTGTGGCAGTGCCCTGTGGCCGTACAGCTGCCCCAAGATGGGAATGTGGGGGAAGATGGGGGAAGGAGGGAGGGTTTCTGCTGTCTGGGTGAGCCCCAGGGATGGAGGGAAGAGGGTAGAGATAGAAAGTGCAGCATCTCAGGTGATGCAGATAATCTCCTTTAATCTCCTGCTCAAAATAACCCAAAGTCAAGTAAAGGAGGGATTATATGCCCTAAGCCACTGTTATCACCGGGGTGTAACAAACTTAGGTTGCATCTAAAGGGCTGCCGAGGAGAAGGAGGAGGTGCAGCAAATGTTGGCCTGCTGGAAATGCCAGCAGGGAGGGCAGCTGGGGGAGCAGGGGACCCTCCTGGGGTGGCCCGAGGAGAGCTGTGCTGCAGGGCAGGTGGCTGCCAGAAGGCTCATAAGCCCCTGTGAGGACCTGCCCAGGTGCCTCCAACAGTGAGGAGAGTCTTTTACACCCACCCATCATCTTGGCATTATTGATAAGTTTATTCTTAGTGCTTTATTCAAAGCACTTTATACCCATTAATTATTCTAATGAGAGAAGCAGCGTTCGTCAGACCCACTTTACAGATGAGAAACAGACCCTGAAGGGGTAAATGGCACATCAGGGCTGGAGTGGGGTGGTCGGTCCCTGCCCTCCCACCACCTAGCTCCCTTGTCTCTGTTTTTGGCAGCTCTTGTCCTACACCTTGCTTGCACTCTCACTGTAGCCAAGAGGCCCTGGGGTAATCTGAAGGCATCTTCTGCCCTTTGCCAAAAAGTCACACCAAGGCTCGGCTGCTGTGCTCTGCCAGAGAAGGCTGAGCTGCAGAGCCCTGTTCATCAGCTCCTGGTGATGCCTACAAGATAGCAGCAGCACAGGCAGTGAGAAGCGGGATTGCCATGGGGAGGGAGCGGAGCGTGTTCATTTTAATGAGCTTGTCCATGCCTAAAGGAGAGAGAAAGCGAGAGAGGCCAACCCGGTTTAATAAACTCCAGCATGCAGATTTAATCAGATGGATCATTGTTCCCTGCACAGGGATGAATATATTAAAAAAAAAAAAGGTTCAAACTTTTCCCCTTTGTTTTTCATTTGTATTATGTGCTGTGGTGTGATAAAACATCCTGGGGCTAACTTGCAAGCCAATAAAAGAGACGATGGAGGAGAGGAAGGTGCTGATCTGTGTGAGCGGGGAGGGGAACTGCCGGCGGGCTGGGCTCAGAGTGAGGGGCTGCAGCACCCTCAGCCCTGCTCTGAAACACCAGGAAAGATGTGTTTATGGGTCTGACCTGCCATCAGCACCTTCTGAGGCCTCCGGCCCTAAGTTTCAGCAGTGCAATAAGGTTGTGGGTTGAGGTATGAATACTAGGAGCTACTATCTCGTGCTGAAAGGTGGTCAAGCTTGCCACCTCCACCTCGCTACAGAAATGCCTGCACTCCTAGTGTGTCCCCATACTTCTGCCCCAGGACAAGTTTGGGAGTTAGATGGCACTTGTCTTCTAAGGAAGGATGCGATGGGATGAGGTTTCCTCTGTGCTACCCCTTTCTCCTTCCCAGAGATCACTTCATTGTGGCATCTCCTTTGCACCAGGCAGCTAGTAGTGGGGTTCCGCTTTTTAATTTGGAGGAATTAAATTAATATGGTGCACAGTTGCAAATTTTGAGTGAATAGCAGCAAGATGAGCACCCTTTTGTGGGGGACAGCGGGACCCAGCCACCTCTTGCTGGCTGGATTCCCTTTCCCCTTGCCTCTGCCTGTCCCTGGGGGGGCAGTGTATGTTTGCATCCTCCTGCGTGACTTTGTGCATGTGTGCTGTAGTGTCTGGGGTTTCTGATGCTGATGCAAGAGTGCATTTGCATGGCTGGTGAAGGGATTTGGGGTATTTGCGAAGTGGTGGCCATGAGTGCAGCTGGGCACGAAGTGGGTGTGCATGCAGGAACAGGTTGGGTTGTGTTGGTGTGTGCCTCGGGAGGGCACGGCTCTGGGCTTGCGAGTATCTTGCCACGTGGGCGTGAATAAAGCCAGCTTAGGCCAAATAGTCTTTTGTGCTAAATCCTGGTCAGACCACCTGGAGCTGTGGCCAAGGGGAGATCTGAGAGCCTCCAAGCTGCCTCCACGCAAGTCACCTCCTTTGCACTGCCCCAGTTCGCCGTCCTCAGCTCAGGGATGGGGTAAGGTGGCTGCATTTTAATCACTCTCCTTAAAATTAAGGCCAGAGCTGTCCAGCTGCACTGGTGTGTGGGGAGAGAGCCATCGTGTCATTGACCTGCCCATGATAAAGTCACTTATGACCACTTGGTGTAAAATATTACAAACTTTGGCTTCCAGCACACCCCCCTGTTACTGCTTCATTACTTCATCCATTACTGTTCATGAACACTAACAAATAATCCTATTTTCATTCCTACTGTTGTTTAAGTGGTCATTAATTGTGGTTTATATGCTGTCTATGTGTATTTGTGTACAATAGCTTCTTCATGATTCCTTGATTAACTGTGATTGATTGTGTATTTTAAAATCAATTAAAAGTTTCAACGCTAAAAGGTAGAGTCTTTAGCAGTAATGCACAGAGACGTTGCCATTCGTAATGGAGCTATTACAGTGCTGGGATCCATTAGTGTGGCATGCTGTGATCTTTATTGTCCAGATCTCTGCAAATACGTACGTATATGTGAGTGCGCATACGTCTGTGACTTTTTTTTGTGGGTTATTTGGCTGGGAAAGGGTGTATGGCTGGGGAAAGGGAGGCGGCGTTTCGCAGGGTTGCTGGACCACGTAGGGTGGGTTGACTTTTTTTTTGGCCAGCCAGGTATCACCAACTCCCTTTCCTAAGGCATGAATGCGAGGGCTGAGTCCCAGGACCCCACAATTTCCTTGCTGCCGTGATAGCACCGTACCTTAGCTTCCTAATGTGTAAAGAGGAGCTGGCTACTAACACCCTCAGCCGAATGGGGACACAAAGAGGAGCGTGCATCTTTCTGAATTGCTCTTTTAATGACTGGCTGTGCCTTGGTGGGGTGGAGGTGAGGGATGCACAGGAGAACTGTGAAGGTTTATGCTTGTGGTGCTGACAAAATGTGATGAAGAGAAGGAGGAATGGTCACTGCCAGGGCATCAGGGCATGTGCTGGAGCACAGGCCTCTCTATAGCATAAATGCCTGTGTTATATCAGACCTCGGCTCCTTGTATCACTGCTGTGCTGGGAGAATGTGTGTGTCTGGCACCAGGGCAGGAGGAGATGAGGTTACCACCGCTATCTTTGTGTTCCATGCCTGCTGTAAATCTCAACCCAGTGTGCATGCTCACACATCTCTGCCCAAGCAACTTCTCCTGGCCAATGCATTGAATTAGTGGCTGAGGACACCGTGTAAGAGATTTTGTGCGGCTTTTCTTGGGGGTAGGAAGCAAAATCCCCAGGGGGACATAGAGCCCTTGCAATTGATGCCCTGCCTGTCCCCCCAGCATCCCGGCTCCCCCCTGCTGCACGGATCGGGGCCCTCCCAGCCATCTGCCAGCTCAGGCGGAGGATTCCTGCTCACAGATCTGCCCAGAGACATTTCTCACCCACCCCGCACTCAGCTGCGCTGCCAGGAAAGCCTCAGTGCCCCCAGCGCAGCTGCCGGGAGCGCCCGTGAGGGGAAATCACCAATCTTGTTAACTGATCGGGGCAGCGTTTTGTGTAAGCCCTGGAATGGGCTCATTCTGTCGTATTAACTCTCCTGCTCGCATTGATGTTAATGAAATAAAGAAATATGATGGTTCCAGACTTTTAAACTTCTTATAGCTTGATTTGCATAATGGCCACTGCTACCCTGAACAGGAACTGATCTGTCGAAAAATATTGTTCCAGCCCTCTATCATTCAGCTCAATGGAAGATGCAGATTGGCCCATAGGGGCTGTTTTTTGCTGATGGAATGGAGTTTGCCTAGTGCTGAACATAAAAAGCTAAAATTAGGACTCAATCCAATATTGTAAAAAAGAAATTGGTTAAAAGTTATAGATCAATAACTGTTAACGTGACTCTATTTTTCAGAGGGATCATGTTTACTGCTCCTGGTGATGTGGAGGCTGGCTCCTTCCCACGGGCTGAAGCGACTTCGTGGTCCCCTTTGGAGCACCCTGCGCTTCCAGTCGTGGCTCAGCTGTTGTGAGCAACCCATGAGCTCGCTGCATGCTGTGGGGTTTCTTGTGGAGGTTTGTCCCCCTCTCCACTGGGCTGCGAAAGGTTGGGCAGGGCTGCTCCCAGCGTGGGGCTGGGCATCGCTCCCATCTCCACCTTCCTGCACAACCCTTGGCATCAGGCTGTAAGCCTGGGAGTGGTGCTGGCAACGTGCCTGTCAGATAATGTCCCGCTCCTCAGTGCCCCAGATCTCTGCTCTTCAATGCCCTAAAACAGCCCTTCTTGATGCCCTAGATCCTAGCTCCTTGGTCACCTAGCTCCCTGCTCCTCCGTGCCCCCAGTCTCTGCTTCTTGATTACCTACATCGTGGCTCCTTGATTGCCATCATCTCTGCTCCTCCATGCCCTACATCTCAGCTCCGTGCCCACATCCTGGCTCTCTGTTCCTTGATTATCTAGATCTCTGCCCTAGATTTACACTTATCAGTGCCCTAGATCATCTCTGCTTGCTGCAAAGACCATGCCTTTCCCAGCTGATGACTCCTGCACTGCTTCCAGCTCTTTGAGAGCAACTGGATGCCTCCTCCCCTGGGATTTGGCCGTGGTGAGCGTCTGTCCCATCTGTAAAGTAACACAAATGCTTCTGCCCTCTGCCGTGTGCATTTAAACCATGGTGCCCATGGGACAGCCTGTCTCTCCAGCACTGTGTGTTTGGGGTGTGCATTTCCAAATGATGGGGATGGGGGAAGGTGCAGGAGCTGGGAGCGGCTGAGCATTGCGATGGGCCCTCTGCCCCCACCGACCTTGGGCTTGCCTCTCACAGCTCATTACAGCCTGCCTTTGATCACTCGTCTCTCCACCTCTCTGCACTTGGAAATGCTGGAGAGCCTTCCTGACTGATATTATTGAAAAGGACGTTTTTATTTCCAAAATATACAGTGTAATTAGAGCTGCAAAGGGAGAGAGCAGACAGTTCATAAAAACACCCGCTCTGCGACAGCCTCTGTCCTGACCCCATGGGAACTGGGGACAAAAGACGCCCGGATCTCAGGGGGATCAGGGCAGTTTCCCAAATAATGGGAATACCCCTCAGGTCCCAGCCAGAAGGGGATTCTTCCTCTGCGTGGGAGGGGTTTGGTGTGGAAATGCTCTCACACAGTCGAATATGTTTTACTGAGTTGGTACCCATTGCGAGCATCTATTGAATAACTGCAACCAGCAACACAGCGAGCCTCATCTAACCCGTCACTATGCACACACCTTCTGATTGAGTGGCTGAAGACCCCACTGTCACCCAGAGCATTGCTAGCACTCTCTCTGAAGGTGCATTTGCAGCTTTCCAAGGCTCTCTCCTGCAGATGGTGGGGCAGGTCCATCCCACGGAGCAGGAGGACAGCGTTTCACCCCTCTGCCAGCTGCTGGCAGTGGGCAGCGGCTGCCTAAGGAATACCAAAGTCCACTGGCTCCTGTCTCTACAGGAAACAGCCAACATCTTAAAAATTGATGGGGTTCATTTCCTGCCTTTGTGCAGTTAAAGCACCAGCTCTGCCATTACCAGCAATGTCCACATTAATTACTATCATAGCCCAAGTACCTTTGTGTGCGCTGCCTCGCCTGCAGAGTCTGTCCCAGCAGTGACCTGCATTTTGTTCCCCTTGAGACCTTGCCCGTGGCTGGGATTTCCAGAGCTGCTGCAGGCACGAGAACAAAGCTGGTGCTGGGGTAGCCCCCGGGGAGGAGGAGAGGCAGGAGGAAAGGCAGACCAGTCAGCTCTGGTCCAGGCTCAGAGGCTTACCTGGAGCATGGGGGTTTCCTTTGCCCCCTCCCTGGGTCTCGTATAGCAGCAGAACCTCTGGGGCTGGGGCTTCTCCACATCGTGTAAATGACTTAAGTGTTCACTGGGAGCAGGAGGCTGACTCCACGGCAGGGTGGTGGAAGTGCTTCCCCCAGGACTGCATTGAGTCCCTCTAGCTCTGAGCCCCAGGAACCAGCCTTTGGCTTTCCACCAGTAGCTCCTTCTGGACAGAAACCTCCAGTTTCTAATGGAAAAAAATATAGGTATGGAAAAACGTCCAGCTCACTCAAACATAGCTCCTGGGGAAGGAGCCAGGCCATGCTGGTCTGCTTTTCAGTACCCTGTGGACTGCAGAAAATTACTAATTCTCATCTTTTTTTCCTTTTTTTTTTTCATGAAATGATGATTATCTAGTATTAAACACAAGCATGTCCTAGACTGTGAAATGACATGCAAGAAAGAGATAAAACACTAAAAAATTAAGAGGCAATGGGAGCCAGCAACTTAAAGGATCATTGAAAAACCCTCTTCAGCATGGGCCAAATGGCATCCAACCCATGTATCACATAGCCTTGTCAAAAGCCTGACCGAGGGTGTACTTCGAGTACATGAACCCACCAAAATGAGGACCTAGAGGAGACTGACAAGTACCAGAGAACACAACCCACGCTCAGGACGCTTCACTGCTGCCATGTTCGATTCACCTCCAAACCCCATGGGAACCACCGGGCCTACGGCTGATTCGTGGCAGTTCCTCAGAAAAAGGTCTAGGAATTGTAGGGGTCGCAGGCTGGACATGAGTTATCAGCGTTGCATCAAGAGGCAGACAGTGCCTGGGGTGCAGAGCAGCAGCGCAGCCTACGAGGCTCTCGAGATCATCTTTCTTTTCCGTTCAGGGCTGGTGAGGTCTACAGCGGGGCAGGGTCTGGTACTGGCAGCTCATATCAAAAGGGAGGCGGCGCTGCTGCAGACAGCGCAGGGGAAACACTGAGAATGATCAGAGGTCTAAAAGACATGACCTACAAAGAAAGATTGAAAGAACTGGGTTATTTAGCCTAAAAGAGATGATGGGAGAAGAGATGTGATAACAGTCTTCAAGTGCTTAAAAGGCGGCTGCCAAGAGGAAGAGAATAATCTGTTCTTTATGTCCATGGTGGACAGGACAAGAAATAATCGGCTTAAATTACAGCGAGAGAAATCAGGTTAGACACTGGGACAAAAGCGGCGAGGCCGAGGCTTGGCAGAGCATGGCAGTGGTTCACCTGGGAGCTCTGTCACCCGCAGGTTTGGGACAGGATGGCAAACACCACTTGGGATCACAATAGCGAGAGGCTGATGTGCTGGGGCAGGACTGCATCCTCTGCACATCCTATGGTGAGATAAATAGGAGGTTTGGTGCTGCTGGGTTGCCCAAAGTGAGGCCGTTCTGCAGTGATTGCTACCGCTGGGTGGGTGAATCCCAGCCACCTCGGCTTGTGAGGCTTCCCAAGACAGCAAAATTTGATTTTGTGGGGGCACAGGTCAACGTTTTGGGTTATTTTTCTTGCGGCAAAGAAATATTTCAAAATGGACCCCCCCCCCCTTCTATTTCAGCCACCCTATTGCAATACAGAGCCGAGCAGCCAGCCACACCACACAGACGAGCCAAAATAAGCCAGTCCAAACGGCACCTGTTTGATAACCTCCTTGCTGAAAACATCAATGCGATCGAGCTGTCCCCTCCAAACAATTGGGTGGAGCTGAACCATGGCTTTCTGAGCGAACAGACTTGCCCCGAGATGTTTTTGAACCGGCTCAGAGGATTCTTGCCACCAGAGAGGCAAGAAGAAGAAAAAAAAAAAAGGCAGCCACGTGTCTGGGAGCAGCGCTGCTCGAGCTGCTTCCAGCGGCAGCGCTGCGGTGCTGAGTGCGCACCGCTGGCTAAAGACTGAGAGATGCTGAGTTCTTGGGAGAAATTATTATTACCCCCTGGATTCCAAAAGCAATCCTTTATTTTAAAACCTGCCTCCTAATTCATTTTATATTTACCCATAAAATCTTGGCCGGGGTTTCTGAGAGCTGCGGTCTCTCGGAAAGGCCAAATTTCCAATGGAGCTGACTCAGCAGAAGCTCTCCTGATTGAAGTGGTGCCTGTGTGAGTTTATGCCACCCCTGGGCAGGGATGGAAACAGAGGAGCTGGACCCTCATCTGGCTTTGTTTTCTCTGCGGGCTCTCGGCTATGTGAAGCAAACCTCGCTGCTGACCTTCAGGGCTGGGAAGAGGGGCTGGCGAAGCGGAGGAGAGCAGAAGACTCCCTGCTTGCTTCCCCCCTGCTGCATATCCCAACTTCTGCTCATTTAAGTTTAGTACATCTGAGATGAGAACCAAAAGAAAGAAGAATAAGAAGAAAAAACGACAGCAACAAAAAGATTAAAACCCTGTAAGTAATTAATTTTCAGCCTCACTGCCCAGCATCAGCCTCAAGGAGGGGGCTTTGGGATGCAATTAATACCCAGCTTATTAAAACAGCCCCCTGGTTCTACCCGGGATGCTGTGGGACAGGTGAGCCCTGCCTGGGGAGACATGCTCCCAGCTTCCTCCCACACCATGACGGGAGCACACTAGGGCTTGGACTAATTTTAACGTAGCCCCTGGTGCCGAGCCTGCCTCTGCCTTTCTTTTCCCAGGTTGCCGATTGCCCTAGTTGTGCCTGTGGCTCCTGGGCATGATGGCAGCAAGTCTCTCTTGTTCGTGTTTGCAGGGCGGTGCTGTCCCAAGCTGCCCTCGCGGGGGAGATGAGGTCTCCTCTGCAGTGCTAGAGCCTGGCCTTCATCCTTGGGCTCTCATGGGCTGGAAGGAGAAAATGGGTCACGGAGGATGGCCAGCCGCCGTGCCAGTGTGGCACTGCAGATCCCAGTGGGATCCTGTCCCAGGTGGACCAAGCTTCCTTTACTTAAGGGAAAAATTAATTGTAGGATCAAGGGAAACCAGAAGAGCACTGGACGTTGACCATCTCGTACCTCAGGGAGGGCCTGCTTCTGATCCCTGTTGTAAGGCATTTGAGCGGTGGCCAGGCTATGAGACACAGCCAAGGCTTTTTGGACTGACAGCTCATTCCACATACAAGCAGAGCCTGAAAGACAGTTCAGAGCCGCATAACAAGAGCGGGCTAATAGCAAAGTACACAGTGAAAACCTAATGAGAACACCCGTATCTCCTAAGTCCAGCTTTGTTCAGAAAGCCAAGAATACAGCAGTGAGTCAATTTGTGTCTGATGGCCATAACGAACATGCCACTGGAGATGCCCAGAAGGAATAATACCATAAATTGGCAAGGTGGCAGCGCCATTCATCAGCCCAAACAAGAGCTGGTCATCCATAATCCAGCAGCATCAAAGACCAGTCCAGCAGCTCCAGTGTTATTTCCACCTTAAAGTATAGGTGGGAACACTCGAACTCTGCCAGCAGCCCCAACAGATGTGTCCCTGCCATGAGAGCCAGCACTGGAATGCTGTACAAAGGGGCATGAAGTGGAATTAATTTACTGGAGCAAAAGCTGAGAATCGCCAGGTGATTCAAACCTCTTCCACCACCAAGTCCTCTGCAGAAGGCAGCGAGCATGTGCCGGTGACACGCGTCAGTAATGACAACCCACGGTGGAGGTGGGCAGCCCCAAACCTACGTGTCGGGTGCCTTACACCTGGACAGGCTCCAGCCTGAGCCAAAACGTGGTGCCCATGGGGTTGTGCTGCAGGAACAGAGACCTCCCCTCCAGCACTGCATCCTGCCTTCCCCACAGCTCCGGGCTCCTTTCCTGGGGGGGAAAAGCTGGGTGCAAGGGAGGTTTTATCCCCAGGGTGGTGGCTGCGGGGACTGGAGCAGCAAGTCCCCAGCAAGGACCTTTTCCCCAGCTAGTTTATAGGGGAAATGGGGTGATCGGAACCCAGTGAGCCTCGGAGCACTGCTCAGCGTTACTCATGTAGCAGCTAATGGAGCTCATTCAATCCATAAAGATTTTAAGTCAGGGGTTTGATGTTAATTATGGACCAAAACATTTAATAGCCCGTTACACTTCCACGAGGCATTTTTTTAATTAAAAAATGATATATTGCACAAAAGGGAAAAAAACAGAAGGGAATAATTGAAGATTGTTTTATTCCAGAATGACCCGAGGCAGGAAAGGCAGCAAGGAGCTGGCGTGTCGGGGAACGTGATGGCAACGCCGCAAGCCTGGACAGCCGTGTGGGAAGAGCGGGGAGGGAGCAACCACAGCACACCACCACCTGGGGCAGGTCGGTGGGCTTCCATCTCAGGGGTCTGGCCACCACACTGGCCTTCCTTCCCTACCTGTTGAATCATTTGCCGGTGCTGCAGAAGACCTTGGTTCAGGCCCTTCTTTCTGAATCTCTATCAGCCGTCTCTCAGGAAAACCAGCGAAACCCCCAGGGTGGAAATTAGTCTGGAATACGTCAGGGATGAAGAAAATCTGACATGTCTTGCTCTGACACTGCTTCTAAAGATGTGTTGGAGCAGGGGCTGGCCTGAGATGCATTCAAATAGCCTGTGCAAAGTGGAAGGTCTTCAGCAGAGCAAAGCAACGCTTCCCATGCCCACCCTGCCTCAAATGGTGCCTGTTGGATGGTGGCAAGGGACAGCGAAGGGGAGCCATGGAGGGAGCAGCTCCACCTGGGAGGTTGTTACCTAGCTTATGCAAGACATGAGGAAGAGAAATGGGATGGAAACGTGGCCTGGGGGTGCCCAGGAAAAGTTAGGGTGGTTGCTTAACATTGGAAGGAGCTGGAGAACGGTCCCCAAGTGCCTGGCCATGGTCAGGCTTGTCCAAGCCCTCCTATGGCCCCAGCTCTGCGCCTTGCTGTTGCTCGCTTCCCCCAACTCGACACTGGGAATAATATTATTCCCTCCTTACAGGGTTCTGAGATGCTCAGTTACTATGGTGATGGGGCCATAAAAGTACCGAAGATAGCAAGAACAATAATAATATCAGACATGGTAGGAGCCAAATAATTGCATTTAGGGCACGCACGCCACACAGAATGGAGAGCCACCTCTGTGCACCGCACCTCTCCAGCTCCGAAGACAACTTGTTATACCAACGGGCTCGCAGCCTAGTTAGAGGGCTCATTTCCAATTCCCGCGACGTCCACCCAAATGCGAGGAGCGGCCGCCAGCACCCGCGGCTCCACGCCCGGTCCTACCTCTCCAAGAAGGGGGGGGGAGCAGCAGGGCCCGCGGCCCCTGGCCGATGCAGAACTCCAACGTTTTGCGCACCAGTGCTCTCACACAAAGTCCCCGCAGATGTTCGCCCGCCGCATTGTTCGGCCAGCTGAGCGTTTTCGCCCCCCCCGGCGTGGCGATTCGAGCCCAGCACACAATGCTGCTGGCGGCTTGGCTCCTTTGTCTCTGCCGAGCGCAGCGCTTGCCTCGTTATTATTATTTTTTTTAATTTCTGGGTTTTAATTGAAAAAAATGTATAACATCTGCGGCTGCTTAATAACACCTGTGTGAGACAAGGCTGCTTTTCAGCAGCGATTGTCACAGCGTTCCCGTCTGGGCAATGCCGAGCTGGTGCTATGTGGCCTCTGTTGAACTGCTCAGGCAGGAGCGATCCTAGGAGGGCACGTAATTAACATGCGATGCAAAACGAGACACTGTTAAAAAAATATGAGTGACATCCCTTCTAACAAGGGGAAAGCTCAGAGATGTGCAGATGATGAGTTTGCATTGCCTCTTTGGCCTCAACGCCTGCCGGTAGGCGCGTGGAGAGCTGGGTGCCTCCCCATCCCAGGGGAGGTGCAGCAGGGATCTGGCTTCTGCCTCTGCTCTGCTGGTGATGTTGGCACCCCAGACCTCGCTGGGCACCCACCTCCTTCACCACAGCTCCTAGAGCCTCAGCATTCCCAGGGAGAGTAACAGGATCCCTAAGCTTGTTGCTGGTGTGGCCACCTAAATCCTCAGGGTTTTAGCAGCGTTGGGTGCTGAGGCTCCCACCACGGGCTGCCTCCTTGCAGCACCTCCAGCCAGTGGAGCAGTTTGGCCAGGGGAAAAAAAAAAGGACCAGCAGCTCAACCATTTCCATGTGCAGCCCTGTGTTTCTGTAGCTCTGCAAAGCCCCGGGTAACCCAGGGTATTTAAGCAGCATCCCCCCCCCCATCCCTGCTGCAGCCCCCGCCACTCTCCGTTTTGGCTCAGCTGACGCATTCGGGCTCTGAATTCCCCTCATCTCTCAGAGTACATTAAAAATCAATGTAATTACACAGCAAACATTAATTATGATCAAAAATGCAACTGAGAGGGATTGATTTGGAGGAGAGCACCAGGCTGCAGCCAGCCACCAAACTGCCGAAAATCATCTCAGTGAGGCCACAGGGATGTAACAGCAAAGCATCCCTGGAGACCCCTGGCCGGATGGTTTTGGCTTTTGATTTCTTTAATAGTTGGCATAGGGATGGGTGAGCCCCACATGGATGGAGGAGCTTCCTGGTGGGAAAGTCGCACCAGCGGCCCAGAGCTTGGGGTGCCCCCAGGTCGCTCCCTGTGCATGAGCCACATGTGAGCACCCCGGCACCCCTCAGCCCTGCTGTTGGGGCAGGGTGCCCTGGTTCCTAAAGGTTTCTGCACGATCAGGCACGGAGTTGCCACGGCCACATCGATGCCACGGTGGGATGGGTGGTGCAGACCCTCCTCAGATGTTACCATGGGCAGCTTGCTCATGGCAAAGTCATCTCCAATTTCTCATGGCAAAGCCATCCCCATCTCCAACTTCTCCCCCAGTCTTAGACCCCTAGTAGGCGCTTTAGGATCTTGAAGCCCTCCAGGGAGGGGGCTCCCATGCACCATCTCATGGCCAACTTTACTCTTAGGAAGCGTTCCCCAAACATCTAACCCACGACTGCTTGGCTGTACTTTAAACCCATTACATCTTATCCAACCATCTACCAATTCATCACCATCATCTTTATAACCACCTTTTCCACGCTGGATTAATGTTACACATCCTCCTGCCTTCAGCCGTCTCTGTCCCGGAGCACAAACCCAGTTCCTTCAGTCCATCTTCCTGGAGCATGTTTTCCAAACTCTCTGAACTCTCTCAATTTGTCTGAATCACTGAAAACTGTGATGGCCAAACCTGGAGATATATGTCTCCTGCTGATGCCTCACCAGCACTGAATAGAGCCAAATAAATTACCTTGCTGTCTTCCACCCGAAACTATTAATACATCTCCGGGCAAGATGTGCCTTTTCTTTCCTTTCCTAAAGCATCAGGTTATTGTCTGCTGCTCAGTTTGAGGGCTACTCTGCTGCCCGAGCCTTGGCCGCTCTCCTGCTGGCTTACCAGTTCTTCCCCATCTTATATCTGCGATTTTGATATAGCCTTCCTAAGTGAAGCACTTTGCACTTGACTTTATTGAATTTCAGTGTATTGATTTCAGGCCATTTCTCCAATTTATCAAGATCATTTTGCTCTGAGAAATCTTGCAGCAGCTTGTCTCGCATCTGCTCTGTTGACAAAAGGTCTTTAGTCCTCAGGGCTATCAAGCCAGGACTTTGCAGAAGACCTTAAAAAAGTCAGAAATAACCACACAGGGGACGTGGGGACAGCAGAGGATAGAGGTTTTACCCACTGCAAGATGCTGGGACCCTGCTGCAGCTCCAGGGACAGCCCTGGGTGGTGGGAAGGTGGAGGGGAGATGAGCCTGGGATTTAAGGTTTCCTCTTTCTTTTGGGGCTGATGTGATGAGCTGCCCCCTTCCCCCTTTGGAGCTCGCCGGTGGGCCATGGGAAGCCCTGCAGCATCAGATGTTAGTGGCACTATTTGGGGACAGTAAAAACTGGTCTAAGACAGAGACCCGAGTCCACCCTGGTGTGCACCAACCAGGTTAGAGGTTTTATTGTTATAATTGCTCCACTGCAGAGGAGGGAGCCTGGGAAGCAGGTGCTTTTCCTGGGGTATAGGAAACAGCTCGTGACCCTTCTGTTTGGGCACAGTGCAGAACCACGAGGTTTTTGGGGAGCTCCCACCCACAGCTCCCCCTTCCAGCCCTGCATTCTCCCACCAGCGTGCCAACAGCACCTTTCCCTGCCTCCTCCTCCTGCCCCCCGAGGCAGGCTGCAGCTTCGGCAACAAAAACCTGGGTACCAGGAGAAAATTCCTAGAAAACTGTGCAGAAAAGCACCTCCTGCAGAGCTGCCTCCCAAGAAGCCCCTGTTCTTCCATGGGAGGCAGGCGAAACAGCCGCGCTTCGGCTGTGAGCACTGCGGGAGGGCTGGAGAAAGCGCCGGGAGGGAGAAGCAAACAACCCCGGGGAGGGGGCAAAGCAGAGGCGTAATGGGGGGCCAGAACAGCTTGGGAGTGAAAATGGTTTCCTTGGGAAAAGGCTGGCGGGCCTCAACTGGAAAAGGGGTGGCAAGGGAGAGATGGGTGAGCTCCTCCAGCTGGGTAAAGCTTGGGAAGAGGAGAGGAGAGGAGCAGGGGATGGGTGAAGCCGTATGAGCTCACCCTGGCCCTTGACATGGTAATGATGCAGACACAGACGTGTGATAAGCCTTGCTCTGCACACACTTTAAAATCTAAGTAGCTTATGAATAAGTAATAATCCCAATTCCCAGTGCCATAATCTATATTTAATTAAGAAAATAACTAAACGGTGGGAGTAAAAGGGGCTATGTGGGGAAACGGAGACAGAAGCACTGTGAGATAAGCAGAAGTAGGAAGGGGAACAAAAGCTTAGCATGGCCATGGCAGCAGGGCTGGGGCTGCCGGGCTGGTCATGGACTCTAGGCAGCCTGCAGAAGATGTGTCTATAGCACCAAGTCTGTCACAAGCAGCTTGGGTCAACAGGAGGGCTGAAGGTTGGGCAATTGGGTTATTCGTGTGCAAGCAGGACTCTGTTTTCTCTCCTGTTCAGCCCTGGTGGTGATGGTGGACTGTGCACAGAAAGCGATGCTCTGACGTGCCAAAGCAGCATATAATCTACATGGGAGCATTCGAGAGCACCCAAACCAGAGCCTCCAATACTGCTGCAGCAAGCTGTTTGGCACCTGCACCTTACAAAGTTTATATGATAAAGCTTCCATAGCCAGGATGCTCTGAACACCTTGCACTGGGAGGAGAAAGCAAGCCCTGCTAGCTGACTGGCACCCTGGGCTGGCGTGCCAGCGTGATACATGCTGCTGCAGAGGCCCTGCCAGGCCAATGCTGGGCCAATGCCCAAAGCGTGCAGAGATGTTCATGTTATGCCTGCAAGAGCTTGTCAGCCCCATCCAGAACCCACAGCAATGCTCTGCCGGATCCCCTCATGCCCCCCAGGGACAGCTTTCCTTCTCGCCATCACCTCAGCACCGTGGGCACCGGCTACCTTTCAGAGGTCTCTGCCTACGTGGGAGCAGCGCCAGGCCGAAGACGGAATCTGGCTTTCCTCCTGGTCTCCATGCAGAGTGCTGCAGATGGTGCTGCGGGCAGCTCTGATCAGCCTCCGCTTTGGACAAGGGAGAACAAGGCAGGCAGCAGTGCGGCCATAGGTGCCCCCAGGGACTCTGCATCTGTGTCCAGGGCCCTTCCAACACCACCAAGAGCACTCCCCAGCTACAGCCCCACACCTTTCCCACCTGGGATCTTCCACAGATGCTCCAAAACATTGCTGCAGCCTTACTTACTTAACTGAGCTTTGCTTCTCATTTCACTGAGGGGTCTGCAGATCCCTGACTGCTTCCCTGGGTTATCAGCAGTGGAACTGAGAGCACGTCTTAAAGACTTGGTTAAAGAAAACAAACAAACAAAAAATCTCAATCCACATGCTATACTTTATAAATAGACCGTCTGGTTTTTAAATTGAAAAACAACAATAATCACTGCTAAGAGCCCGCTGAACAAAAGCAGCCTTATTGCCACTGGGACAGATTCATTTTCACCAACAGAAACAAAAATATTTTTCAAACTGCTCTCGAGCTCCCAAAGTTGCTAATGTCCTGCTGCTTCACATCAGCTCTGCCATCAGTTTCCAGCTGCACTCTTCTCCTCTAACCGCTGTGGTGCAGCAGGGAGAGGGGAGGGGTGGAGAAACCAATGCTGTGCCCTGGTGGAGCTGGGGAGCAGGGATGGGACAGGTTGTGTAGTGATGGGCACAGCCAGTCGGGATAGCTTGGCTTTCTAGTTGTCAAAAGGGAAAAGCACGATTTCCAGAGAGGAGCTGATGTGTACAGAGCTCCTCTGCTCACAGTGAGCACCTGCCACTGTAAAGGTGCTGTGCTGAGAGATGTGGTCCTCAGCAGCCCGGTGGACAGGCACCCAAGCTGCAGGGATTTCTTGGATTTGGGTTATTGAGGGGGGGGTCGGCTGAGATAACCCTGACTCTCCTTCCCATCAGAGCTGCCACACCGCCGCTGGCAAGGTCCAGAGATGGGCAGTGAGTGTGATGAGAGGCTGGGAATCTTGGGAGTAGAGGGACTGGATCACCAGAATGTCCTCCAAAGTGGATCCTCCACTCCCTGACCAGAACAAGTGGCTGGAGCAGGGAGACGGGTCTGCAGAAACTGCCCTGTGGAGCAGGGTGCCCCTCAGCAGGATGAAAAGAGCATCACTACGAGGCGTCAAGGCTGGGAGAGAGCAATGGGTTATCCCAGTGCAGGGGGCTGCTCCAAAGCAGGTCCCACTCAGAGCTGTGGTCGGGGATTTACTCCTTGCAGGAACATCATGAGGAGTCCAGAGGGTGCTGAGCAGGCTGAGAACTCGTACAGCACAGACACGTGAAAGGGAAGTGAAAGCAGCCCCATGCCAAGGTCCTGAGATCTTTGCTTCCTCTCCTCCCAGCCCATCACACGGGGATCTCACTGGGAACCCAGTGCTGAAATCCAGTCTGCTCTGAGCAACAGGGCCAGGCACATGGCTTGAGCAGATGGGATACTGGAGCAGTGGAGCTCACGCTGTTTTCCCCAGGTTTTGGTCCCCGAGTCAGAGGGCTGGGCAGCATTAGCCATTACTGATCCAGAGCCAGCATCTGAATGCCTGCAGAAGCAACTCTCACTCGCTGGATCCCCGCCTGGGCGCTGTGTCAGGCCCGGCTGCCAGCAGGCTCACGCAGTTGGCCTGCCCCGTGTTATGATCAGAACAAGCGATGCGGGACTGCGGGTGTCCCACTGTCCTGGCCACACCAACACTTAATCCCAAGCATGGCACTGCGGAGGGGACGTGAGGGAAGACGGGGCAGAGAGGGTCTGCTCTGTGCCAGAGTCTGAACGTGGCCTTTGGGGAGGAAGCATGGACCTCTAAGTTTGACCTAGCGAAGGTTGCTGGCTGCTCTGTGTTGGAAGACGTCTTTCTGAGTGCAGCACGCACTTGCAAATGTTATGGAGAGATAAGAAAGGTGCAGCCTTGGAGGTGGAGGAGAAACGAAAGGAACAAAAACAATTTAATAATGAATATATTATGTAGACATGTCATGCCTCTTGCCTGCTGGCATGGATTAATATCCATAAATCAAAGAGGAAGGGACTGTTTTTAATGCTGGAGATGGAGGCTGGTCCTCAGAAAATTGCTAAGGGGGCATTAATAAGGAGAGACATCTGGGAACGGCTCCAGATGCATTGGCTGCATGCACGGGAAATTCTGCAGAACTGGTGTCAGCTAAAATGTATTCCCGTGCTGTGGACACACGTGGTCTGAGGGGACAAGTGTGGGGACCACAGGGGCCATATGCAGGCCTTGGTCAGGCTCTGGAGGATGGTGGATGGCCCCTCGGTGCTCTGCTCCACAGGGAGCTGCCGGCCTTCCTGCCTCCAGGCCTGGCCTTGTGCACCAGGCCCCATTTTTTGACCTTTATTATCAAGAAGGTCCCCGCTAAGCTGTGACTCCAAGGAAGGGGAGCAGCACCTCTCCCAATAAGCACCACGTCAACCAGAGGAAAGGACAGGCCCCGGGTACCAGAAGGAGCCCTCCAAACGTGAAAGACATGGCTCTGAGGTTACACAGAAGGGCTTGAGGACACAGAGGCTTGATGCATGGAGCAGCAGCTCTCCACAACACTCCTGGAGCCCACCACGTGTGCAAGAGGCAATTGCTTCATGGATTGTCCTCATGCAGGACAAGATCCCACCAGCATTTCGTGGGGACATGAAGCCGTGCCGAGATGGCCCAACACAACCCCTCATGTCCCCACGGAGGGCTCTGTATGGCAGGGGTTGCTGCTGGGAAGGGGGTACCTCTGCTCACTGCATGGCTTGCTAAGGAGAGGGTATCGAGCGCTGGGATTTCATTAATCACATTTTGCACACATTTTCAAAATCCTGGAAAATCCCCACTTTTTAAGAACATCGCCCTCCCCTTCTCCTCTCCCTCCTGCCCCATAAGCTGGCACCCACATCCTCTGGTGCCTGCATTCCCACTGGGCCCTGCCTTCCCCTCGCACTGACCCACTTTAGCTGCTGGATTGCCAGCCGAGGGGAAGAGGCCGGATTCACAGAAGAAATGTGCAGCACCGCGGAGCCAGCCGGGGAGGAGCGAGCAGGAGCAGCCCTCACGGCCACGCACACGTTCACGCATGGGGAGAGGCGAGAAAGCTGCTGGGGAGCGGGCTGGCAGCAAGGGATGCTAGACGAGCATGTGTTCACAGTATGAGCGGATTAGAGGGGAAAGGGGGAAGAAATAGATGAAGGAAGGCAGCAGGAGGAAAACCGCTGGGGAGCTGAGCAAAAGACCCACGCTGCAGCACCGCTGCGGTTTTTCAGGGGGTTTCTTTTAGCTGCCAAGAGGGGAAAGGAGGCATGGAGGAGGCTGAGCATTAGGAGACGCCTCAGCATTTCGGGGTTTATTGGCTGTGAGCAGGCAGCTCCTCCGAGGCTCTCCCTCAGCCAGCAGAGCAGCCCCAGGGCCTGGTGGTGGGGCAGGAGGAGGTGCTGAGGGATGGGAACCCCAAACAGGAGATCCCCGGGGCTGCTCCGAGCAAACCCACGCAGCGACACGAGCGAGCTGTGCTGGGGCTGAGTTCGCAGGCAGACAGGCTTAGTGCTCAGAGAGCAGGGAATTGCTGTCTGTCTGCGTGTCTCCCTGTTTTCCCTGATTTTATTGTGTTTTGTTTAATTGAATCACACACACACATGCACACAAAGCCCTGACTCGTGGCGCAAACTCCGCAAGGAGACGAGCAGCTAGTTAACAAGGAGGGAGA
The DNA here is from genome assembly GCF_040182565.1 of Anser cygnoides. Classification (NCBI taxonomy): domain Eukaryota; kingdom Metazoa; phylum Chordata; class Aves; order Anseriformes; family Anatidae; genus Anser; species Anser cygnoides. The sequence continues at coordinate 5,643,671 of NC_089887.1, forward strand.
GGAGCAGGCAGGAGGAGAGAGGCAAGAGGAGAAACCTGCAGGGGGGGCAGAGGGGGAGGCAGGAGACTGGGGTGGAGGGGCACAGCTCCACTCCTGGGCATCCTGCTGTCACCTCTCCCTGCAGCCTGGGCGCCCGAAGATGAGCAAAACGCCCCTCAGGACACAGGACCCTGTCCCAGTCCACCTGGAGAGCACTGCCTCATTTTCTGATGCTGCTTACCTGCAGCCCTGGCTGCAAGGAAAGCTGAGGGCCAGGGAGATCAGGCACCCGTTGAGCCCAGCTGCTCTTCGGCGCTGGGAAACGCGAGGTTAAAGGACGTGAGCATCCTGCCCAGCCCTGCTGTGACAGGCCTCGCATGTGCTTAGTCACATCGAGCTATGAAACCACTCTGGAAACCAAGACATTTATTCAAAGGAACAGCAGCACCGCACACACGTCTTCCTGCGCGAAGGAGAACTTCAAAAGGGCTGACAGCCACCGAGCCCAGCAGTAACCTTTGGCTAATTAGCTGTCTTGATTTCCTTGCAGTTTATTTTTACACTTCTCGTGCTCTGAAATGCATTTACTGTAATGTCAGAAAGGTCATGGTAAATAAAAAGCTTCCTAGCAATAACTATATTCACCCCACTGGGCTTTGGGGACTGCTGGCTACGGCTTGGCGTGGGACAGGCAGGCTGACAATGCTCTGCTGGGGTTTTTGTCTTGCACGGGACTTGTTGAGACTGTGCTGGCGGCAATGATGAGGGCTCCTGGGGAAAAGCGGGTATTTCCACGGAGCAAAATGAGCATGGAGTAAATGAGCACAAGCAGAAGTGCTTTCCTGGGGTCAAGTCACAGATGCCGAGGCAATACGGAGGTGCCAGGAAGCCTGGGGCAGCAAGCCCTGGAAGGAGAGGCGAGGTCAGAGTAATGATGGGAGTGATGCTGAACCCGCAGAGAGGAGCAGGTGGGCCCCCTGTACCCCCAGCAGGATAATCTCTGCAAGTGCCAGCCCCACTGAGAGACTCTTGTAGACACAGAGCCGCCCCTTGGCTCACCACATCAGGCAGGACCTGACCCCCCAGCGCTCCCCCAGCAAAGCCCCCCTCGGCTGTCAGCAAGGCTCACGGGAGGGATGACTTCCATTTGGCCAAGATGTTGGGGTTAAACCGGGGGTGAGCACAGCCTGAGATGTCACTGCTTCTCTCAGGGGCATGCAGCCCACGCTGTGGGCAGCTTGCAGAGCATCTGCCTCCCACCACCTCCTGCAGGCTCTGGACCGGAGCAGAGGCATGAGAGCAGGCTGAGCCACACCAGAAAATACAAAGGGTAAGAAAACAACTTCATTATCTCTGTGCTGTGACCTCCAATGCAAACCACTCAATATGTGGCTCTGCCTGGACTGTGCACAGAGAAGATCAGTGGAAGGAAGCGTGGTGCTGGGAAGAGACTGTTGCATTAATGATCAGAAATGAAGCCCCACTCTGCCCCTGGAACAGCACTAGCTGCCAAGGATACCTCCGAACACCTGCAGATGGGTGGCAGGCACCCGAGCACTTCAAACAGCCTTCCCTCCTGGTCTGCTGGGCTCTGCCTGCCTGTCTGGGTGTCAGCTTTTAGGACAGCACTGGTACTTGTCGGAGAACTTGGTGCCAATTAAAAGGCAGGATGTTTTTCCTTTGAACTGCAGAGAAACAAAGCTTGTGAATTCAACCTTTGACTTTTTTTTTTTTTTTTTTTCCCCTGAAATGGTGTCAGGAGTAGAAGAGACAGAACAGCACTGAGTGCAGTCACTGTTGAAAGCTGCTGGCTCTTTTGGCACGTTGCATGAACTGCACTGGCGGAGGCTGTGCTGGAGTCGGTAGCACAGCTGTTTAGCTCCAGATCTTTAATTTAAAGGGTCAAATCATTACAAACTCTCTCAGAGAAGTTAATAGGAAGTTTACCTTTGCCTCAGCTATGTAAAACCAACAAGAAATTCCCCACTGCCCATAGCGATACACTTTCCCATTGAAACACTTTCCCTTTTCCTACGCCAAGCATCCCTTCCTGCAAGGCAAGCTCTTGTTATATTTTTAAACCCACTCTTGCATTTAAAGCTTACACTGCCTGATCAGAACCAGAATGTCTCAGGTGGCTGTTAATAAGACCAGGAGCTTGATTTCAGGGCTGACAGGTGCCCCCTGCTCCATTCCTGGCAAGGAGGGGCCTGCAGCACCCCAGCCCTTAGATGCCCGGCCCTTTTACTGCCCTAACCCATGCAACTCGGATAAATGGGGGGACAACTGTGTAATCTGGCCCTCCTGCGTGGCCAGCCCCATAATGTGATGCAGGGACCATTTAAAGGAGTTGCTATCACATGGGAAGGGAAGGTCCTGAGCTCCTAGGTCATGCCTATATGGTGCATATACACTATTTATACCCCACATGACAGCTGCTGGCTGCATCTACAGACTCCCTCCAGCGACGCCTCTCTCTGAGTCATGGCTGCATAACGCTCCTTGACAGACCTGGGGGATGAGAGACGTGGTAAAACCCCCAACACGAGGATTTCATCAACGATGCAGTGATTACCAGATAACAGCTTCCTCTCCATTTCGGATCCGGGGGTGGAGGGAGAGCCGGGGCTGCTCCAACCCCGCTCCTGCAGCTCTCACCCCAGAGGGTGGCAGGGATATGGGGTCCAGACCCACAGATATCTGCATGTGTCCATGGCCTCTGTTTTGTGGGGCTGCATTTCGGGTGTCTGAGTTTGCTGCTTGCCGAGGAGCTGGGGAGCTCGGCGAGGAGCCGGTGGGTGGACTTGAGTGGGATTTCTCCTGCACGAAGAGCTCTGACAATTCGCCATGCATGCCCGGCTGCGTAAGTCACTCTTCATTTGGCTGGCACTCAAGATCCTCATGCGAGACTTGCAGAGAATGCTGCATCCAAATGAGGGGAAATCGCCCCATGTATCCTCACGTATGGGCTGCATCAAGCCTGAGCACACCACGTTATGCCGTTCAAAATGAAGGGGGGTCGCTGGGACAATACCAGCAACCTGTCCTGCCACCACATCAACCCCTCCTGATTATCTTCCTTCTCTCACTGCCATCCTCCTTGTTTCCCCCAGGACTTTTACCTGCTCTGAAACTGCCACTGCACCAGCTGCCCCAGATGGGAGAAGGGTGCAGGACCATCCTGACGGACACAACTGCCACTTCCAACCGCAGGCACCCAGCACTTCAGAGGGCATTCATTCTTACAGCCACCGTTTCCACCAGTCCTTGAGGCTGAACTGGAGCTTTTCTACCTGTTCAGCCCCAGCCTAGGGGGATTAACTGCAAGGAACCAGTGTCTGGGTACAGCCCTGCCCAGCACCACTGGGCTCTGCTGCCTGGGAAGCAGCATGGGGTGAGGACTGCCCCATCCCACCCCACTCTGGGAATAGGAACAAGGAGCAAGACATCATTCTACTACATTCACTACTTCATCGTAGGTTTGCAAGCAGGAAAATCAGCTCCTTCTAACTTCACCTCTCTGCAGAGTCAGCAGCTCTCCCCCTTCTTCCCCCCATATTACATTTTATTCTATAAGTGCAAAGCAATTTCCATTGAGGGTAGGGACACTGAAGCACAGAGAAAGAGGAGAATAATATCTTATCTTCCTTAATCCCCACCTTCCCAAAGGATCCCAGCGCCGTTTGCCTTACTTTCTATATGTATGCACAGTTAATTAGCATTACCAGAGAACTGCAGGTATTCTCAGACGTAGTAGAGGGAATATCTTGTAATAGGACGGTAAGCAAATTGTTTCTGCTGTTTCTATTACAGGCAACTTTGATTATCCAGGGTAATGGGATAACAGGGACAAAGCAAAAACATGGATAACATGAAACCTATGCAAATTAAGCGAGGAAAAAAAAAAAGTGATGCTGAGGGTAATGGAGGAAAGAAAGGTCAGCAATGCTGATTAAGGAGCATGGAGATCCCAGTGCTAGTGCGGCCCTAAGCTCATAAACCCATGCATGCTGGTACCTGGGTACAGAGGTTGTAGAGTTTTTCTGGGCCAGGCTGGGTGCTTCTGCCCCTGGCATGGAGCTGCTCACAGGTAACTGTGGGCCGAGGGTGCACAGCTAAAGGTCCTGGCACTAGAGGGGAAACAGAGACACCCCCTGCATGGTACGGCCAAGTTCCAGCCCAGGGAGGAGAGCTGCATGAAGGCCGAGCATTTCAAAGCCTCCACACGAGGGATTCGTCATTAAAATAAGTAAGATCTGGGCACCCAACCCTCCTCCTCCTCCTTCCACGAGCAGGAAGAAGCCCAATTTAAAGGTCAGAATCTTATCGGCTTTCGCTGCGTGTGTACCAGGAGATCTCCTCTCCAAAGAGAAATGCCACAGCCGCTTGGTGAGCCACGACAGGAGCATCGCTCGCCGAGGAGGTGGAGGCACAGCATCTCTGGTAAAATGGAAGGGGAGATGCCAAGAGGAGAGAAAAGCCATCTCCAAAATCTCCACATGGTGTGGCCCACACTGGGTGAAGGACCGGCCCGGCAGCACTCGAACTGCTCTGTAATTCCCCGTCTCGGCAAGGAGCAGCCTCACTCTGCTCCACCAAAGGGGATTTTCAAATCCTCGGCACCGACGTCGTGGAGGCAGCTCTGCAAAATCTCTGCTGGTGGGTGGATGGAAAGGGCACCAGTGGAGATGAGACAGAAAGAAGAGAGGGAGGAATCTTGGAGGAAGACTAACCTTCTTAATAGGTTTCATTGATTTAACCCAAAGAGAGAACAGTAGGGGGAAATTTATGCCATTTAAATGCAAACCCGCAATAAAAATAATCATTAGAGTCATAATCTCAATCTGTTAGCATTTTATGTATAAACGAGCTTAATGGGAAACGTTTTCCATGTAAACTATTTGCATTTACTTAGTAGGAATGAGCCTCTTAAATATAATTCAGTCATTACCACAGACTTTTTAAAGGGGTTGGTTTTGGTCCTAAATACTTTAAAGTGTCTGATGATGTCTCATCTCCAATTGAGCCTGACTTGGAAAAGCTGCCTGTGATATGATGCCCATATCCGTGTGGATATTCTTGTTCCCATGATGAAAATACGTGTGGATTTTGATAGCAGCCAGAAAACATCATTCTTCACCCAAAATACACTGAGATTTTGTGACTGACCAAGGGGGCTGTATCTCTTGGTCAGATTTCGGGGACTTTTGAGAGGAAAAGTGACTTCAGAGCACATTTCCAAGCCCTTCATTTTCTAGAAGTGAGAAGCATCTGGAAATCTTTCTCCGTTTTCTCTCTCGTTAAAGACGAGGAAAACGTGGCTGTGCCCTTTGCAGAGCAGCTGCAGGGCTGGCAGCGATGGTGCTGGGCAATGTCTGCCCCACAGCCCGTGGGGAGGGGAAATCAGCGGTGTCCTGCAGCTCAGAAGAAGCTTTTCTGGCTGCTGTCGTGTCCCCAGGATCAGCCCCTGTGGGGACACAGCGCTGCCCACGTGCAGGTGCTCTGGGGAGGTCACCGGCCCTGTGACTCCCACGCCATATGCATCTCAGCCACAAATAAAGCAATAAATACCCTCTTCTGCCTGGGGACACCTTTTAATCTTCTTGCCAGATTTTCATGCGCTTGTCCGGAGTCTCAGCCGGGCCAGGCATGATCTCATTTTGCACCCCACCCACAGCGCACCCAAGGCACAAGTTTTATGCCACGTGCTGGAAGGGGCTGGGGCTGCCCTCACGCGTGGCATCCCATCTCTCCGCGACAGCCCATGGCCTGTCCCCCAGGGGAAAGCATCCCATGGAGGTGGCGATGGAGATGCCACCACGGGCTGGCCCAGCAGCCCCAGTCCCCTTGCAGACCTGCTGGTGGCCAGAAAATTGCAGGCAGTGGGTGCCCAAGCAGCGGTTCTCCAAGCAGCACTGACAGAAGTAAATTCAGCCCCTCGGGTGGCTCCAGCACCGTGTCCCCAGCCTGGAGCACGGATCCAGCCCCCCGTGCACTGCTCCTGGCTGAGCCTCCAAGAGCATGCAGGACTTCACGCTGTGTGGGTAATTCAGGCTCACAAGGGGGTTATTAAAATCCATTCAGAGCTAATGTCAGGCTTTCCAGTGTTAATGTCAGTGGCTGAGAGGCACGGCAGGAGGGGGGAGAGGGGCTTTTACTTCCCCGCTTTGATTTCCAGGTGGGGTGGGAGATGGGGAGGGCGGCAGGTGGGAGTCATGGTTTAATGCCACTAGTCCAACATTTCCCTCGGTGTTGTATTTGGCAGTGTTTATCCCTCTCTGATGGTTCTAGAGGCACATTAGCTGCCAGTATCCCAGCAGGAGAGTCTGCCTGGTGCCGGGAAGGGGCTGATGGTGCTGCCCTGCACAAGGCTCCCTCGGGGTGGGCAGGTGGGGCTGGGCAGCACAGTGAGATGTTGCCCATCGGGCACATGTGGGGCTTCAGACCTCTTCCCCCTGCTCCTCAGGGTCAGGTGAGTCCAGGCCAGCCCCCGGATTTTGCAAAAAATCCGGGTAATTTTAGGATGTATGTGTGGTTACCCTCACAGAGGCTCAGATAAGAGTAATCGGAGCTTCGGGCTGTAAGCCGATTCCTTGCGAGTCTCAGGAAGGAATTAGCCCCATCTCCGCCACCCCACGCCCCCTCACAGCACTTGCACATCTCATGGGACACACACATCCCAATGCTTGCCTCGTCACAAGGTGACAAGTGCCCCATACAGAAGTCCCATGGGCAGGAGAAGCAGGGTGGGAAGCAGGGGACCCCAGTGCCATGCCCCTGTCCCTCCGTCCCCGAGGCCCCTGCCCTGTTTCTCCCCCGGCTTCAGCCTCTGTTGGCAGCAGGGATTCCTCCACGTTGGCTGAGAAATGTGTTGCAGTCTGCAATGGCTCATCCTGGCTGGAAGCTCTTCCTCTGTGTAAATACCGAGTGTACATCAGCGGCCTCATTTCGTACTACAGAAGTGCATCGGAAGCAGCTAAGCATACTTTGTCTGTGGCGTGGATGGCATAAATGATCCGAATTTAAAGTGTGGTTATGCAGGCTGAAGATTTCATTGAGTTTTTAGGTTAGGTGGCACCGTGACTGCAGTCTGACCTCCCGGCTACTGAATTTTACCTGTGGATTTTAAGCAGGTCTGACTGTTAAGCTCCATCCTTCTGGTGCACAAAATTCGGTCCAGTTGATAAGCAAGAGGAGCAGCTGCTGGAGGCAGATGGATCACAACTCGCCCAAATACCAAGGACCAAAACATTGATGGCATCTCTGAAGGGCAGCAGGTCCTGTCTGGAGACGCTTCCCCAACCTGGGGTATTTTGCTTTAGTGTGTCTGACTGGTGAGGGTAACGAACGGTTCAGAAGTCAAAGCTGTTACGCAAAAGCAATATTGTCACCACTGTTTCCGCCAATAAAAAAAAAAATCAAAAATCAGCACTGTTATGGAAAAGCAAAGCCCTAGCGATTGCCTGTGGTCTGCCAGGGGATCACTGAGCTGGGTTAGGATGAGAGGACCCCCAAGGAGAGCTGTGGCACCGTCAGCCCCAGGCCCTGGCCATGTCCCTGCCCTGCTGGCCCAGCACCCCTGGGGCACGGTGAGCGGGGACGGGGATCTGGGAAGGAGCCGCATGTCCCCGCGCCTGGCGCCGTGCGCCACGTGGCAGGTTCCCAAGCAGCTGGGAGAGGACAACGCTTTCTTTTGCCAGTTTTCTAATTTATCTAATGAGCAAGAAAATAAATCAAGCTGACAGTCACCCAGGTGGTTCTGAGCCTCTGCCGGCTCCTCACGGTCCCCTTGTTCCTCCAGCCCATTTTATAGCAGGGTTACGACCCGAGGACGCGGCAATAACTCCTGCTATAATCTTTTCTTTCCTAACGTCACTTAGCAGATGGAGTCATTTAGAGGTGCTCACGTTTAAATGAGCGGCTTGCCCTGAAAGGGACAGAGCTGGGGCTGCTGGCAAGATTTTCGGGATCGTTAGCCTAGAAAACGCTTAGCAGGGGAAGCAGTTGGCAGGCAGATTTCGCGGACATGGCGCCGGCGTCCCCTGCCAGCAAAATTACAAGGCTGAAATCCTGGAGCTGGATGGGGCCAAACTGTTCACAGCAAACAATTTAATTGATGAATGAAGTGGATTGCCCAGGAGATGGTTTTCAGTCATCTGCTCGTTGCGTGAAGCCGCTTGGAGAAGGGTCCGTGCCATCGGGTGCCACCAGCTGCCCGTGTCAGGCACGGGCTGGCCCCGTCTCCGGACCCCTCCTGGGCACCTGCTCCCCAAATGAGCAGCCCAGAGCCATGAGGACAGCCACCTCTGAGCTTGCCTGCTTCTTCTCACCGAAGGTACTCTGCTTTCCTACAGGTCCTGCTGCTCTTCAGCCTCTGTGGTGAGACCGGTGATGTTCTCGTGCTGAGGATCTCAGCATTGGCTGTTTGAAAGGGAGCCTACTGATGTGCAGCAGAACAGAGCCAAACAAAACAGCAGCACCTACTTGTCTGCTTCTGCAGGAAACTCAGTGGCAGCCTCAGAGGACTCTTGTCTCTATCCCTCTGACCCCCTGGACAATATTCCACAGGCTACCTGCATAAACTCCTTTCATTTGGGCTAGTAAATTACCTCTCCAGATCTTGTACATTGAGACAAATGCTTGCAGCCCTTGAAAATAGCCTATTGCTTGTGAAAAGTCTTCTGAGAAAGGAAGACAAGGGACAATAACTGCCAAGAAAGGGGGGAACATTGCTCGTGCTGGCTTGGCAGCATTTGACCAAGGCCTTGCAGAGACTGGGAGAAAAAGGAGGAAGGAGGCAGGGAGCTGAGACCAGTAGCTGCAATCACTGCTCTGCAGGAGCAATATCTCACCGTGTCCACGGAGACCAATCCCTAATTATTCAGCCCAACAGTTTTCAAAACAAACTCTTATTCTGCTGCGCTGTGGCAGGCACGAAGCTTTCTCTGCGAGTCCCATTTTACATCTTTGGTAGCTCAGCGCTGGATGGTATAACACTCAATTGTGAAAACCCTGCAGGAGCCTTTGATGCAAACGGGGCTTATCAGCTCAAATAACACAACTGTCTTTTATCCTTTGTGTCCCAAGCCTGCTGTTTTGGCACTCATATTTGTAATTCATTGCCTGGCTCTGGGTCTGGCTCCAGCAGGGCGCACGCTGCTGTCTGTCTGTCTGCATCGCTGGGATTTTTGTGGCTGCCCGGAAGGACCTGGGCACCTAAGCTCTGCTTATCTTTGGTGATGCTTAGGCTCCTAATTGGCTAAAAGTCATTGCTGAAAGTGGGTCTTAGGAGCTGTAGACTTGCAGGTGCTTTCAAATGACTGTCCCCAGGCCAGCCTGTTCATCTGTCCTGCCCTCCCAGCAGTAACTGCATCCTCGCCAGCCCATCTGGCCCTCAGAGGCGCCCATGCACCTCCAGCACAGCCCTTCCTCCCCTCCACGCTGGCTCGAGCCCGTGGACCTGCACGCCTTTCGCTGGCACTACCTTTTCTTCAAAAAAGGACAAATAAGGTAGAAGAAGAAAAGGTGAAAACACGATAATAGCTGTGGAAAACGGCAGCTGCTATAGACTTGACAATGCTGGAAATGGAGGCTCAGAGAAAAGTTTTTCTCCTGAAATTATTCTTTTCAATCTCAACAGCACACTGAAGAGAAGTTTAAGCACACTTTTTAACACCTTTTGTACTCAAATTCCAAATTCACCTGTCTACCAAGCAATAACAGAAATAATCTTTTTTTATCTAGCTGCACATTTTTCTGTAGAAATTTGTTTCCATTAAACTATTCCCTTTTGTCCTCTTAAAAAGCATATTTTAAATAATAACAGTGCAAAAAAAAATTATACACTATCCAAAAACTCAACCCTGTCGACTGTGCACTTTTATACAAAAGTTATCTCTTTCTTTCGACGGATTGATGAAAACCCTTTTCATAATGTCAAGGTAGAGATGAGAAAGAGGGAGAAAATTTCTCAGTGCCCAGCACAGACAGTCATTTCAACAGGAAACACATGGCAAACTCTAGGCTTAGAAAACTAAATTACAGCACCAACGTGAACCTGATGTTCTTTTTCTGCTTTGTAAAACACAATTTTGTACAAGTTGGGGTGGAGGTACACATTGCACTTCTCATCTGGGGGAAAAAAATGCCATATTCCTCACATCTTAACAGGAGAATGTGAATTTAAGCTTAAAAAATAGTGTTATATTTATATAAATATACATTTATATATATAGCCATGATAACTTCCACTGCCACCTCTCTTTCAGGAGCGCAGCAGCCACAGTTCAACCGTTTGGGTTCATGAGGGCTGTGAGAAGCAATGTGAGCAGCACAGCCCTGGATTGCTGCCCGTGTCTGCACCAGCTCCTTTGGGAAACAAATGCTGTGAGGGTCCCCTTCTTGCTTGGTTCCTGGGGAGGATTTCCAGGCACTTGAACCCTTCCCAGAGGGACGTGCCCCATCTGCACAACCCCCACCGCTCTCTCCCATGCCCAAATGTCTCACACCAGCCTATTTTTCTCCCTCTGGAGATGCAATTGGAAAGGTCGCCCCTTACCTTTGTGCCCAGGCGTCACCGCTGGCTCCTGCTGAAGTCATGAACGTCTCCTAGCTGTTGTCTGTCGGGGCTGGAGGCACACTGGGCACAGCATCGGGGTCCTGCAAGATGGTCACCACACCCAGCACGTGAACTGCAAGGAAAGAAATGAAAACATAAGAGGGAGCTTCTTCAGGGGTACAAAAGCCTTGGTTACATGAAGCTGTCCCAGGAACAGCACAGCTACAGTCAGAGACACAGGGACCAGATGGGTACGGGAGGAGGAACAAGGAGAGGTACCACAGTGAGGTCAGCTGCTCAACTCAGAGCTCCACTCACCAGCAGAGCAGGGACTGTAAGAAATGTTGGAAGGCGACTTGGGACAGAAGTAGGAAGAGTGGGACAAATGCCAGATGGGGACTGAAAGGGGTGGGAGAGGATGGGTAGCTCTGGGATGCACGGGGAGATGGCATGGACAGGTATTAGGGCAGAGCTCCTGGAGGAGTGAGGAGCCACCAGCAGCACCAGCCATCCAGCACAGACAGATTTTAATAAGCTTAGTCATCCTTTCACGTGGGGATCAGTCTCATTATCACATTTTTAAATCTTAATTGTGTTTTTATTGTCCTCACTGCTCACTTCTAACCTCCTCTCTGTTCCTCTTTTAGTTTCGGATGCCTGGCTGGCCAGGGCTCTCTGTGCTCACTGCTGCTGTCAAGCTCCTGCCCACCTGTGACACGAGACAACCAGCACAGCAAGAAGTGACACTGACCATAACAGTCCTCATCTCCATGATACTCGGCGTCTTGTTTTATTATCATCAACATAATAACAATAAGAGCAATATTAGCAACAAGCATTTTATTATTCCTCCTGTTATTATTGTTTGGACGTGACCTAAGAAGTATTTCAGAAAGACAGCTCAAACTCAGCGCAAGATCCAGGCAAACAGGGCAGTTAATTAAACATCAGAGTGATGGACAGAGCCTAGAAGGCTATCAGAGCTGGACAGCCTTTGACAAGTTGGTTGAGAGATGGATGGGTCTGGGACAAGTCCCAGACCTCTCCCCCAGCAGAGGCAGAGCCCTGCTACCTACACGGTTCTTCTTCTTTAAACTCAGCATTGCTCCCTGCTCTGTCAAAGTTTTCCTGGAGAAAGCTGCCTTCCAAGCTGCACTACTGATCATCATCTTATTTGGTGACTTTTTGTTACCTCCAAATGATGCAGAGAAAAAAAAGAGCCCCACTGAAAAGCATGACAGTATTTTTTTAACCAGCATGCGTGTGAACTCACAGCAGGCAGGATTTTTTTTTTTTTCCAAAAGATTTCTTCTCCTTTTTCCGAACTAGACATTTGCAAGAGAGGCAGGCAGAGGACAGTGAGCGGGGAGAGAGAATGGCAGCCGGAGGGCATTACAAAACTCCAAGAATAAATATTACAGAAGGAAAGCAAGCCCGTGACAGATACCAGGCAATCTGTAAGTCATCTGGAGAGTGGAAAACATAATAGACTAATCAATCAGGTAGACAAAGGGTGAGAAGTGTCACAGAGAGGCAATAGGTAGTTGGAGGTCAGTTATGAAATATAATCTCTAAATTGGAGAGAGAAGGACAGTAGCACAAGAACAATGACAGGTATTTGAATGCAGGTAGGCGAACGCTGGATTGATTTCCAGGAGAGCGAATGTCAGATGAGAATATTGTGGAGGTAAGAACAAACACCCTTGCATTTCTGAGATGGGGATATATTCCGTACAGTGAGAGGCAGAGCTGGTGAGACTTGAAAGTGTAGCTCCATTTTGGAAAATGCTGTTAGAAAGACAGATGGTGGGATTCCCTGTTGCTTGTTCCTCTGGGTTTTTGGGCAAATTTTGTCAGGTCGGAAAGAAAAGAAGTGATGCTTTTCCTAAGCATAAGTCCTGCAAATACCACCTGGGATCTGGAAGTCAAGCCAGATCCCTTCTAGCTTGTGCCTTCTCATCAGTGATCCTGGCATGAGTAATCTCTAATCTAGTTAGCTAAGATGCAGGGAAGCTGCACACTACTATGCAAGAGAGATGGGGATTCTGCAGGTGAATTTAATTATTTCTTCTGCGAAGAAAGTGGGAGTTAATAAAGCACAACTCACTCTCCATTAGCTCTCTGGGCCGCGTAGTGACAACAAGAGCTCAGGCAGCATCGTTCACTCTGCTTGCTAAGCTGAGCAGGTAGATTCCCATTACACCCAGCAAAAGCTTGACTTAGCATGAAGTCATTTCTACCGACACTTCTCTGACCTTAACTGTGTACTACAAAGGTGTCACACAGTCCTTCTAACAACAGCTAGACCCAAGCAATTAGAGCTGAATGAACAATTCATAATGAATAATCTCTTTGGCAAACTCCACCTGATTTTAGGCTCATGAAATGTTCACACACACATTGCAAAGTTCTCACATTTGTTTGTTAATGGAAATAACTTGCCATTTTTTCCCCTGAGCAAACAGCACCCTAGCAGCCCATCGAAAACAATCTGTATTCAGCACGCAGGCTGTGCTCGCGGGCTGTGCCGGCCACGTGGCGCTGTTCAGCTCCCACGCTGGGTGAAGGACCCCAGTGGCTCCCAGAACTACACATCAGGACTGCTGCTTCTTACGTCTGAAATTTCCTTTTTGCCAAATCTGTCAGCGTTAGCACATGGCCACAGGACCGAGTAACAGCCAGGGGCATGGGTGAGATGGGAACGGAGTCACCGAGCGCAGCCTGAAGAGCCGAGCTGGTTCCACATGTGGAGCTGAGCTGGTTCCACACGTGGAGCATCCTCGTCCAGCCTGGGCAGGTGGAATGGCCCCACTGGGTACTCTGCCCTTTAAATGTCAGTGAGGGGGGCATTTACACATGAAATACCACCCTGAGGCTATTTGGTTGTGCTTCCTCTACAGCTGGTGGGGAGTGCTGGGTATCTCCAGCAGCCCCTGGAGTAGTGGACACCAAGGAGATGGAGAACCTGGAGAGCTTATGTTGGAGAACCTGGCTGATTCCCTTAAACTGGGTGCTTAGCACTCCGTGCCCACCATGGGCTGGGCCAGATCCTGACGAGAAAGGGGCAACGGTTGGCAGCTGAGGAGGTGACAACTCGCCCTGGCTGGCAGTGAAGCCGAGAACAACGTGTGCTCCAACAGACTGAGACGTGCAGGGAGATAAGAGAGCACGGGGCAATAAATCAGGTTTTCAAAGCAGAGCATATTAGGAGATCAATGGGACAGATATCAGACTGAAGGAGCAAGCTCCAAAGAGATGGGAGCAATTCTGTTCCTCCTCCTTCCCCCTGTTGCTAAGGAATTTTTTTTTCCATTTAATAACATCCTCATTGTTTTTAAATGAGCAGCAAAGCCAGTGGGTTCCACGTGGCATTAGCAATGTGTTTGTGGAAGGGAAAGCAACTGGCTCCTACCAGGATTTGATAAAAGCCTCTCCAAGCTCCGAGTGATTTACAGCTCGGGAAAACAAACACGGACTGATACAAATGCGGAGAGAGGCACCGACGGCACCGACATCCAGGTACACTCAATTACCAATTCATCAGCCCAAGTGAACTTGAAGGGCTTTTCAAACTCTACACGGCTCTAAATTAAAGGAAATCTTTAGACGGATAGCATTCTGCGATAGCGGGAGAGGCAGACTCATTTGCTGAGCTTCAGCTGGGGAGAAGGACCACAGGCGAGGGGCAGCCGGCAGCTCCTGCTCCTCGCATCGCACCCGCACGCACACCTCCCTTCCCGCTCACCCCGCCGTGCCCCGGACCCCCAACAGTCTTTTTTTCTTGCTTCTCCTTGAAATCCTGCTTTTGCTTGCCCTGGAGGTATTTATGGCAAAGCTGTGAAAAGAACCGATTTTTTGGATCATTGGCTGGAATGAAAAAAATGGAGGGAAAAAAAATCACTATACAGTGACCCCAAATTAGAATTGCCCTGGTTCTCTGTGGCAAATATATATATATATATATATATATTTATATATATATATATATATATGGTCAACCAATTGTTTAATTCAATATGAAACCAACTCATGGGAAATGCTTCATTTTCCCTCCATCCCCTGCCTAGAAATCCATTTCTTTCACAAGAAGAGATGATTTACAGCTTCCCAGCTCCACGCTCCAGCAGCACTGACACTAACAGGGCGTTTGATATCTCTCCCTGCTGCATGAAGCCCCCTCGGCAGTGGGTTTCAGTGCTATTGTAATAAAAACTCAGAGGCAGCTAGGGATAGCGACAGCATCATAGGAACTGAGAGAGAGCCCGGCTGCTGAGAGGCTGTGGGAAGCTCTTTGTTAATTGTTCATGCAGAAACTGTTTTCATTTTGGTGCCTAATTGATATCTCGGGGAAACGACGTCTTCCAAAAAGGCAGCACATCCTCCCCGGCTGTGCCCAGGTGAGGGTCCCCATGCCCCGTGCTGCCTGTGCTGAGGGGCATCTCGATGTCCCCAGAGCAGCCCTGCAGTCCCCGTCCCCTGCCCCGTGTCCTCATGCTGCAGGACAGGAGAGCTGATCCAGGGCAGGAGAGGATGGCAGGGTGGGTGCTGAGCTTGGCCGCCTCTCAAACCTTAAACCTCTTGGTGGTGTTGCCAGACACCAAGGAGGAAATCTGCCTCTCCTTCTTCCCTCGACTTCTGCTTCCTCATCACCCCTTGAAAGCTTTCCCCATAGGGGCAATCTCCCTGAGAGCTGCATTTCAAACACAAAGCCAAAAGCCCCTTAGCAAGGCTCTGTGTTCCTCCAGGACCTCATCTCGTCCTTCACCCCACTCTTTTTGCTAGCAGGAGCATGGGCAGGACCCATGGGGAGAGTCTGGCACCACGAGATGCCCGTTCACCCACCCTCAGGTCTGGGTAGGGATGACCCACGTCCCCATGGGAGCTGCCAGCACCATCCTGCCTCCCTCCTGATGGAGCATCCCACTGGCTATCCGTCCCCTTCCCTCCTCTTTCCTTAGGACTCCTCTAAAGACAACAGCCATTGCTTACGCACGCGGCTCCACGGCTGGCTCTGGACTATTTAAGCACAGCAGGCATTTTAATTATTCACATCAAGCACGCCTTGCTTGCTAACCACCCTCTGAAGCTGTCCTAGCCGGCGTGGGGGTGGAGAAGAGCCCTGCCAGGCAGCTTCCCGTGGCCCAGGCCTGGGGAAAGCCTGAGTCTGCAAAACAGCTGTGACCGGGTGTTGTCACCCGAGGTGACAACGGAGGTGGCACGGGGACACTTGGGTGAGGAGCGCCCTGGCAGATCCGCCTGGTCCCACGTCCCTCGTGTGGCTGCTGTTACGGCATCTCTGGTGCTCTGGACCCGGAGCATCCGCTGAAGGTTTGCCAGTGCTGTGAGCTGCTCTGCCCCATGCTGGTAGATTGGCTCTTGTAATATTTTAAGGGCACTGGAATTACCAAGATGCAAGGAAATAGATTGGTACTTATAGAGCACAGCTGGGCGGCTTCAGACAAAGACAATAGCGGGGATGGCATGCTTCCTCGCTGCCTTGAGCCGCTCCCAGGGTTATGTGCAAAGAGCTGCTCTGGAAATCAAGCCCTCGCCACCCCGCAGCAGCATCTCTACCTGCTTCTTCCTTCCTGGCACCATCAACAATATTTGCTGGGACAGCATCTGCTCTGATGCACTTCTGACCCACAGACTGCAGGGGGCCAATCCTTCCCTGGGCCCTGGTGCCAGGGCCTTAAGGCAGAACATGATTTTTTTTGCAAGGGGAAATAGCTGCAGGAAGAAGAAGGACGTCCCACCGACATGGCTGGAAGAAGACAGCTGGTTGCTCCTTTCCCTTGGAGGTCACTCTCATTTATTTCTCTTATTTCTGACAATTATTAAATGGCTCTTTTGCCTTGCCTTTGCTCACCATCGCCTTGATATATATTTGGAGGACTTCCAAGAATATTCTTGACCTGCCTTCCCCCACCTATGTGTGAGCAAGAGCCTTACCACGGGGAGCACCGAGCTTCAGGATCCTTCTCCAGCGGTAACATCCCCTGGGCAGGGCCTGCTGCTGGGGCAAAGCTCCACTAAAGCACATTCCCCCAGCCGCAAAGCTGGGGTCTTTGAGCCTCCTGGACTGTTGGAGCCAGCCCCTTTCTTTTTAACCTATGTGGTTTTCAATGCTAATTTCCAGCACATGCCCAATTCGAAGCTCTAATAATGAACAACTGCATTCTTCCCTTCCTTCTGATTTCATATTCATGAGTCAGGCTTTCCTGGCACTAAACGTAAATGCTAAACGGAAATCACTGCACAGTGACATGTCTGTGTAGCTTCACTGTCCATTTATTTGCCTTTTCAAAGAGCTGCTGTGTTAAGCAAACATCTCTGCCTGGATCCTATCTGGGGGAGTTTGTCTGGTACGGCATGGTGCCTGCCGGGGTGGGGGAAGCGACTCCGTGTGATGGTGTCTCATAGCTCTGTTTTTGCTTCAGGGTATTTCTTGTACAATAGTTCAAGCTCAGTGAATACCTCAACCTTTTCTTGAATATTTGCTCGAATCTTGGCAGGCTGCGCTCAGAGCTGACACAGCGAGGGCTGAAGCAGGGATCTCCCAGAGTGAACGGCATCCATCGCTTAGGCTCGGACAGCACCGTGTGATCCCGCGGGCAGCAGTGGGCAGATGTCTTGGCAGGGGAGGCCAAGAGACACCTGTAACATCACTGGGCAAATTATTTTTCCTGGCAAGTAGAAAATTGACATACTCATGCCAAAAAAAAAAAATAATCCTTTTCAGGACTCAACTTACTGCCTGCCCCCTGAAGAGGGGGACAAAAGGTATCACAAAAAAGGGCATGTTTTTTATTAACCATAGTAGTGAAACCATATCAATGTTTACCTTGCAAGACTATGTCTTCATGTTCAATTGAATCTTTAAAACAGGCAATAGCAAACAGAAATGGCAGCTCTGTGCTTGTCCAGTGTGAGAGGCTGTGCCTCCTCTCAGCTGCCTCTACCGCAGCCTCTTCAGGGGTCTGTGGATGCTCTGCTCTGCCTTATACTCTTCTTGCTTTTTCCCTTTCCTTCTGCAATTATCCCTTGACTTTCCCTGTCTAACTTTCCCCAAATGCTTTTAAAAAAAATGAGTGCACAGGGAGGCAAAAATGAGGAAATATGACATCGGAAGTGAGGATGAGAGATGGACTTTGGACCGTGAGAAATGAACTCACAAATGGGAGCTTCGCAACCGACCAGCTGAAGAGTTGTCCTCCTGCTCATGGAGGACATGCAGTGTGGCATGTATTCAATCAAAGTAACCAATGGGGACCACATTCTGAATATTATCTACGTGGAACAGGCTCCTTGTGAGGAAATTATGCAGCAATATTTAATGACGGCAATGATTCAGCAAGTAATAGGAAGAAATAGTCCTTAAACCATCATCAACTTCCCATGGACAATTCCCAGATGGGACTGAGGGTGAAAACCCTTTCATTAAAAAGCTATTCAGTTATGGTAAAACTGCCATATGTGTCTCACTGAGACAGAAGAAGTCTGATTGTCAAAAGTGACTTCATCTTGAAAGCTGCAGGGAAATCGGAAAGCTGCTTCGCATTTCAACGGGGGTTTTGAAATCTGTCTTTAGGGACCTGAAAGCATAGCTAGATCTCACACAGCTGAAGGTGTCTTGCAGCTGGATGTCTAGGTTAAGGTAATTGTCTAGACTTCTTTTATCATCAGTGAACAGAGAGGCACACCAACCCCCAGAGAGTGATTCATTCTTCCTGTCTTAGACATCTATTTTTGGATGGGATGAATTACATTCTGGAGGTGTTGAACTTTCTCTACCACTATGGAGGAGTCTAGATGATGAACTTAGCCTAGACACTTAACCTTTGGATTACTAAATTAGGCCGTGCTTGACTGGTGAGAGCAACCCGAGTTGTGGCAGTGCGCTGTCACGGCAATGGTAGGTTGGGAGCGCGTGGCCAGTGCCTACAGGGAGAGGATTCGAGAGAAGCAGAGCTCTCTGCAGGCAGGAGATGGACAAGCAGAAATCCCCTCTCCTCCTGATGGGCACACACTGCGGTGATCATAATATTTAACTGAGACCTGGAGATGCTCTGGTGCCTGATCATCTCATCTAAATCATTTGTGTCACATAAAAGTCACAGATCAGATCCAATCCTTTCCAAAGCATCACCTGCAAGTTGTAATTTTGCAGTCCTGGGAAGAAAGTAAGGACTGGGCTACATCTGACTGTAGCCTTTCAAAAAGGCCAAGCCTTTTACTGAGTTTGGGCTTTCCTGAGATTAGCACTCCCAAATATCCAAAAATCAACAAGTTCTGAAAAATCAGATGTATTCTTGTACCCATCTTCGCATTTTCAAGCAGCCATGTCTTGCAATTTTAAGGGTTTGGTTACCACCTTGAGAGCTATTTTGTACAGAAATGTCTCCATTCTCAGCTTTGCTCTAGGCTGGGATCAATGATAATAACCTACAAAGGAGAAGGAGCTATGTGGATGAGGTGGACACAGTATAACCACTGTGGTTGAAAGACTCCTTTTAAAACATCAAAACAGAATGTGGAGACAAGAGTGGTGTTAGCTGTCCAATTCCTATTGCTAATGCAACTCTAAAAGTAATCCCACTATTCTCAAGAGGGCTTCTCACTATGAATCTTCCAGAAACCAATGAGATTATTATTGCCATGACTGTAGTGGCTGCCAATTTCAGTCCTTTCGGAAAGGATCTACACACGTCTCAGAGCCATCGTGCCAAACTCCTCCAGCTTCCATTGCTGCAGTATAGCACGGGCAGGCTATCTGTGCAAAGCCCAGAACTGCACAGGACTGCAGGAACCCCATAGGAAAACCACACATTGCCACTTCAAAGATCAACATGAGAAAATGAAATAGAAATAGGGGAATAAATGGATGGAGGGGTTACCAGAGGAAGGCCAGACTGCCATTCATAAATAGCTTTCTAAAGGAAATACTTGCAGGTGGTTCTGAAGAAGCAGTTAATCTATGAGAAGCATGTCAGAGCCCTTCTCCGAGTCCAACAAACACACAAGAGGAGTGCAAATAAAATTCAAGAGGCTAAAGACAGAGGTGGAGTGGTTTTTTTTCACTATACAGAGTAGTGGGTTTGATTCACAAGGAGAAAAATGTATGCTCTTTCCTTGGTTGTACTACTGCCGGAGAGAATGCCAGAGAATGCAGCTGATGACAAAGAGCTGGCAGCTGGAAGCCCAGGGGTCCCTTAGGAGCCAGGGAAACAGCTCGGGGACTTCGGTTCTCTATACCAATTGGCTTGCACCAGTCCGAAGAAACAGTGCTTTTCCCTGTCTTACCTGGAAAATCAAGATGGATCATGATTATTTAAGGGGCTGTTCATGGTGCTCATGGGAATGTGTTCAAGAGAGGGCTGAGCAAGACTTCGGCTCAGTGTCTGGCAGTAAAAGTAACATAGATGTGCGGGACTGTGCAGCTATCTATCGAGATACACACACGTGCATGACACACACACTTCTCACAACCTAGTGATATAAATTAGATTGCTGTAAATGGAACAGATTTACTTAAAGACAGCCCAGGAGGACGGATTCAGCGCTGATGGCTTGGTTTCTCCTTTTCAGCTTGGTTTCTCTTTTTCTGCCTGCTTCAGCCATTGAGTGACCTGGGACAAGTTTCTACAGCTGCGCCTCAATTTCCCCATATTTAAAAACAGGATAATGTTACTGTGAAGTGTTGGAGATCTCCTAAGGAAAGACACCACATGAGAGATTTTTCTATTTTAAATCCTGAAAAGTGCTAGCCAAATGCTAGTTCCTGAATACAGCTGGTGAATATATAAGAAATCGATTTCTGCAGAAGACTACATCATTTAAGTAAAAAGTCAATAATCATCTTACATACCAGCATTTGAATATTTGATCGAAAACATTCAGATAACAGAATATTTTTGGTTCAGATTGTTCTCTGGAAAGCAGGGAAAACACAGCATTAGACTCAGTATTAAATACTATGTTGACAGAGAACACAAATGTCAGTATGACCATCTTAGAAAAGATATTTTAGAATATGTAAAATTAAATGACTCAGGATTACTCATGATGTTATCTTACAAGAAGCAGTGAAAGCTCTTATTTCAGGAAAATTCTTGGAATTGCTAACAATGTAAAGAAAATATAGCTACAAAAAACTTCCTCCCTTGATAAAGAAATACAAAGCCTTCAAGCTCCAAAGAAGAACGCTGTAAACCACAAGCAAGAAAGAATACTAAAAAGTCTAACAGAAATCTCAATACATAATCAAGGGAAAAGGAAAAATCACAAATAAAAATGGCCAAATGAGATTTCCATGAAAGGGGCAGTAAGATAAAAGAATTTCATATGCCTTCTTACAAGGGAGCTTATATATATGAACAAAAATATGGAAATTTTTCAGAACAAACGCAAAACTATTTAAATAAGAGTATGCAACTCAGTCAGGGAAAAGACAAAAAAAAAAAAAAAGTCCCAACACCATGCTATCAAACCAATGCTCAAAGGGCTAAAAGTTTTTTTAATTCCTGGCAAGGCTTGTGACCAGTTGGCTTTGCAGTCAGGCAATGCTAGGATACTTTCCCACCAGAAAGTCACATTTGAACAAAACTGAAATTTCTCCTGACACAAATTAGTACTGTCAAAATCACATATAAAAATAATAATATTAAAAGAAATATTTGAATAAATCAAACTTTTCATTTCGAGACTTCTGGGGAGTTTTTCATTTCTATTTTTAACACAAAATTAAATCTTCAAACATTCATATCTAAGCGACATCGAAATTAACGTGAAATATTCTTTCAAATTAACTTAATATCATTCTACTCAGAACGCAAACAAATGACAAAATCTTATCATTTCCTGTAAGCTACAAATTCTTATATTATTCCATTGCTAAATTTTTAGGCAGGTATCCATTTGAGAATTTGTACCAAAACATAAGAAAAAGGTAGACTCTTGAAAACTATGTGCTATGTTGTCATTAATTTGAAATGAAACAAAGGGAAACCTACCAGCAAACATGCCTTCAGCCCACAGAACCAGACCAAGATATTAGCACCAGGAATGTCATCTGTTAAACACCCTCAATGCACAGTGAACTGCATCCACTCAACCTAAGTTTAGAAAGAGGGATTTAAAAATATTTTGGGGTACAGTAAAAGCATCTGACAGTGTAGAGTGGCCATTCCTTGTGAACATTCCCTTTTTTGTCTGGATTTGGTGTATATTTAGAAATGCTATAAATATCTTATATTTAATCAAATAAAATAACGTTTTGATAGATGATTCACTCATTTAATCTCCCCAAAAGGAAGGCTGCAGATAAGGCTGTCTGTTTTCACTGCATCTGTTCATCTGGCAGAACAAAATAATTTGAAAAACCAGCCCTTTCAACCCAGATGCTATATTTCCATATTTCTGATGCCATCCTGCTTCCAAATATTTCTTTAGATTTACAAGAATTAACTAGTGTACAACAGATAACGGGTTCAAAAATAAGTACTCAAAAAAGTAACGATTGCATGTGATGATGACTTGTGAATCTCAAAACAAAAGCTGTAATCTTCTGTCCATAGAGATAAAAAAACAAACAAACAAGTAAACACTTATGGGAGAGATTTAATTCATTGAAAAGTTTTATCCCACAGGGTGCTTTTTCATAAATTTCAGAATTAAACTGCAACTTAGAACAAAGTATGCAGTTTCCAACTAGGTAGATAATGCAACATTTGTATGGACTCATTTATTCCTGATGTCTACTTATTCTGTTAGTTACTTCAACAACTATCCAAGATCTCTTTGATACTATGAAAAATGTTCAAATATAATTATCCTTTATTTTTAATTAATAAAACCTATTATATCAAATATATCACACTTCAAATAAAAATACTGTCAGAAGAACAATGGATATGTGGGACGGAAGTTAGGTATAATTTGTATCAAATCCAACTGGAGAATCCTTCCATCTCTCTAGGTCTTTTCATGACCAACTGTAAGGAATCTGTCCACAAGAAAAATCTGTCGTATAAGATAACACCAAGCTTGTGCTGACCTATACCAAATGGAGTTAATTACATCAGTGCAAAGTTTGTACAAGGTATAGAGCAAGGGAAAATGAACTCTTTAAAAAAAAAAAAAAAAAGATGGTCACAAGATACAAGATAATACAATTTTCCACAATTATGATCCTCCTATTTTCTCCTAAAGAACTCGATCATCAGGAAAACAGCCTAGAAGAAGACATTACACAAAGTACATAGGATTTGTGCTCTAATAATCATTACATGGTGTAGTCAGGGAGTCAGATTTTAACTGTGATCTACTGAGCTGAAAAGACAGGTTTTAACTCTGCAGAAGTTGGATTGTAAATTTACAGACTTTTGGAGCGTGGTGACAGGCAGGAGAGCAAAAGAAGAAAATATTTGTCAGTGCATTTAGCATGACTTCTTGACAGCATCGAGCCCTAACTGCTGTCAAGATTTTTATAGACTTAATTTCAAGGAACAGATAATAAAAGGAAAAAAACCAAAAAAAGAAAAACAATTAAAATGAGTAACAGTGAGAGGGCCCTCTTTGCCTATACCCCTTATTATGTAACTTTGCAACTACAAAATCATATTGTATTGAAATATTTCTGAGCAGGGGAATTCTGCTATTATCAGGCAAAAACTATAGGTAAAACCCCTGGAAAGACTGAGTTAAAAAAAAAAATTAACCATCAAGAAAGAAGCAATTGCCTTCACACTGGCAAAAATGGATTGATAAAATAACTTGATCAAGTAGCTATTGCATGTAATTTGATGGCAAGGCTGTATAAAACTTAATATAGCTTCTATTGTGCCTCTTCCAGATTATGGTCTTGATGTTACTGACTCGTGAGTAGCGCTGGAGAAACTGCAGTGTGGAGAGGAGCTTCCAACATGTAATTTGGTTTTGTCCTAAAATACAGACATATTGTCAGGAAATAGTAACTGTTACCAAAAATACTGCTGGAATGAAAAATATTGTGTTCTCTCCACTGGAAATAATCTTAGGAGAAGAAGATACCAAAATAGCTAGCACTAAAACACAAAGTCCCTGCAAGGAGAACATGCCCTGATTCAGCAGACCAGGTAAACACACAGGAGCTCTCCCAGGTGAAATCACGCACACGCGTTAGGGTTTTAAGCACGTGCTTACGCCTCCCTGGAGGCAGCTGGATGCGTGTGGCTTAGTGCCCTGCTGCCTCGGCTGGCACTGGGGATCCTGCCACCTCCCCATGGCACTTCGGAAGCTGTGGCACCAAGCATGGGGCAAATGGAGACCTGAGAGCAAAATTCATCTGAAAAACAAGCTGAAGAGCTGTAAAACTCGGCGGTGTCTTTTTCCTGCAAAGCACAAAATGAGAGAGGAGTGGGAGAATGGAGCATTTAAGATGGGATCGAAGAGACTTGTAGCCGGACAGTTTGCAGAGCTGAGAGCTTGTTGGATGCTTTGATTCTTAGCCTTGTCCCAGTGCCTGCAGGGGGGGACAAATCCCTCTTTGAACCCTCCTAGACATGGAAAACCCAAGTGAGGGGGGCAAAAATTAAGGGAGCAATTCCACTGCAATCCATGGACACGGATTCTAAGTCTGAAGGTCCCAAGCTTTGTGTTTTTCAGACCTCCACCTCCACTGGTAGCCTCCGTGAGCAGATCACGGATGGAGGCCGGACTGAGGTGTGCGAATCTCTCGTACCTGACTGCAGCAACCTGTGACCCTTCCTCACACAGGAGAAGAATTGCTGCCACTGTGAACCTTAGATCCAAGGACAGACTGTTAAATATTTACTTCAAAATCCGAGTTTTCATTTTCAGCTCTTTGATCTTTTCTTTTTTTTTCTCCTCATTCCTCATTCTTGAGTATTTAGCTCCATCCCACAGCTCCTGAGTAAATGTGTTAAAAATAAAATAACAACCAGGGGTGGGATTTTCCAAAGCGCTCGGCACTGCCTGCCTCGATTCTCTTTGAAGTCAGCAGGAGTTTTATTATCAACTTCTATGGGAGTGGTTAAGCCGATGCTACACATCGCGAACATGCATATTCATGAAGCAAACAGCGTTCGTTAATGGGACATGGATTCCAGGGGCTGATAAGACTTCCGTGGGAAAGCTAGTTGAGAAAACAAGCAGCACCATGAGCACCAGAACTAGGAAATCCAGCTTTCCTTCAGCTTGATTGACACGGGCACCAGAGCAGGTGTGTGTGCTGATTGAAGTCCTCTGGGTGGGGTGCCGAGATGTGAGCTGTCTCCCGAATGGATTCACCAGCATCCCATAAAGGCTCTGTACAACATGGCAGCTTTTTCCTCAGTAGAAGTAGGGCATCTCTCTTCTACCTCTGCCTGTCTGCTCAAACCTTGAGGGAACTTGCTGTCTGCGAGCCCGCTACCTTCCATCAAATTCGGCTGGAATTGGGCAACGCACTTAAAAGCTGCTAGGGGTGCGCACATGTATGTACACACTCTGTGAGCAAAAAATCCACATTTTTGCAGGAAGCCACATTAAGGCCTCTCAGAATCAATCTCAGAAGAAGTAAAGGAGGCGATTTCAGACCAGCTGACCAGCAAAAAGCCTCAGATGGATGAACTGTGATCCTCTGAGAGTCTCAGCTATGGAGAAGGTGCTAAGAGAAGGGCAACCCTTGAGGAGAGAGGATGTAGACAAGAGTGTGGTCCTTGGGAGGACTCATGAAAATGGCTGCCGAGATAAAAGTACATTCCAGATACGAAACTGATGTATAAAAACATGGCAAATTTGCTCAAAGTACTCAAAATGTCTAAAAAATGAAGCATTTTATAAGGCACATTTTTTGGGGATGGAGGCTCAGCACTTCTGGAAACCAGGCCATTCACAAGCATATTTGGCTGTGCAAAGAAAATGAAGGGAAGCAGCAGCAGCGACTGGTCCCCTTGGCATCAGGACTAAAGCAGCCCAAGAGGAAGACAGAGAGTGCTGGATACGGTCCCCAAACTCCTCTCCTATGTGAATCCAGACTCCCAGAAACAAAGCCTGGCAATGAACCTCCCCTGCCAAGAGCAGCCTGCTGCCAGTCCAGGTGCTCCCACGCGCTGTCACTGCCTTTGGCACCAGGGATGTCCACAGAAGAGGATCGATTCTCTCGCCACCCCACAATTTCCACACCGCTGACAACTCAGAAAACAATTCAAGAGGGAATTCAAAGGATCTGTTGAAATTTCAACGAGGAAATCTGAGTGAGCGAGCATATGTAAATAGAAAGAATGAGTAGCACATAATTACATCAAATTGTTACTTAGCAAGGGAAGTAAATAACCCAAAATATGCAGAGCAAAAAATGGCGATGAATTAGAACTAATTACTTAAGGCTAATTAAAATAAGAATGGCTTGAATTGAAATATGTTAATAGCATTGAACCTGCCACCTACGAGGGAATTTAAATAAAAATGATAATGTCGCTTCAACCTTCACCTGATGGGGGTGGGAAGTCGGGATTCAGAGCTCAGTGCTGCTCTGGGGGTATTTATTGACAGCAGCAATGCATTATTTATGATTACTTTTGGATCTGGAATTTTCTGGTGGGTGCAGGTCTCCTGGCCACAGGAAGAAAGAGATTGTCTTGGATAATGGATGTGGGGACAGTACCGCAACAGGCCAAACCTAAATCCCTCGAAGACGAATAGATCCCGAGGTGCCTCCTCGTGCCAGGAAGGGCTACAGCTGAGAGTAAAAGAGAGGCACAGAGGTAATGAGATCCTGGGGAAGGACAGAGAAACGGAGAGTAAGAGACAGAGGGAGCGAGCGGGAGTGGAATAGATAGGGAGAGCCTAGAGCCATGACAAATTATCACCGGCTTCAATTACATGAGCCTGCCAGGCTATGAAATCCGCCAAAGGTCACTGGATTCCTGTCTTTGCAATTAAGAAACAAGCGGCTCTGCCGGCTCCACCCCACGGCCCCACTGTCTTGTTCCGCCCAGTTCCCCCGGGTCACACCGGGGATGGAAGCCCCGTATCCCTCTCCTGCCGTGAGATTCACACAAAACCCGTGGCGCCATGAAGGGGATGCTGGGTGGCGCACAGGGCAGCGACGCAGCCTTTCTGTTTTTTTCCAGGCATCCAGGTTGGCTGTTGAGCCAAGCAAGCAGAGGGCTGGTGCCAGGCCTGGTGCCAGCTGAGGCATCCAACTGGATTCCTCCTGGACCTGTGCAGTTGGGAGAGGTCGCAAGCCCAGGGACGGTCGGGTCCCTGCCTGGTGGTTTTGGGATGCTGCGAGCCAGCAGCAGAGGTGTTGCAGTCACAGGAGCCCTGCCCTGTCTGGAGCAGCCTTCCCGGCACAGACCAGCAGCTGAGCCTGGGCTGCAAAAACCGCTCGATAACATTGACAGCATTGACAGGTTCCCCGAGCCCTGCGCCGGTGACGGTAACAAGCCTTGGATCAATTGCCCAAACTGCAGGCTGTGACCTGCGGATGACCACCTCAGCGTTCGACTTACACCAAAACCCCAGCCCAGACGGTGGGATATATCCTAGGAAAACAGCCTAGCAAAGCATGCTGAGGGTAAATCCATACCAGGGCAGCTGTAGGTGATATCTGCTCCTCCAGCTTCCCGCACAGAAAACATCACCTCCTAGAAAACCACGCAGCAGGGTTGCAGCAAGACGAGGACCCTGAAAACCTTCTGCAAAGGTCCTGGCATCGCCGCCGCTGCCTGCTGACCCTGCGCCTGCCCAGGAGGGAAGCCCTGGCACCGGCGAGGACGTCGTCGCGGCAGACACAAGCAGCCGGCTGCGCGACGCTTCCTCTTTGTCTCTCTGCTCGGTGTAATGAATCCTGCCTCCCACTCAGAGCTGCTAAGTAAGAGAAGTTACTGTGAGTAATCCCCACTTTGGCATCTTCTGCTGTAATCGCAGAGAAATCACATTAGATTTTTTTTTTTTTCCTAGGACAAGGAGAAATTCATCAAATTGCAACCCAGGGAGAACACACGAGAGAGAGAGAAAGCCAACAACAACACACACGTACCCTGCAAAAATCCCAAAGTTGACATTTACATTTCAAACACTTATAACAGCTAAACAAATAACAGTAATTATATTATTTGCATACTTTGTTAAATAATTGTTTGTTAGGTAAAGGGAGCTTGTGTGTGTGTGCGTGATGAGCGGATGCTTGCAGCCCTGGGGAGGCAGAGCAGCTGCTCCTTCCCTTCCCAGGTGCCCCATTTGTTGCACAAAAAGGTGACAAGCACCCCAAAGCGCCGATCGGGGTGGGCTGTTGCTGAGAGATGGGAGGTGCAGGTATGAGGTGGGCTCTGGAGGATGAGGATTGGGGTATGAGCCCTCCTGAGCTGCCCGGCAGCCCCATCACCTCCCCAGCACATGCTCCATCATGAGCACCAGCCCTCGCCATGGCAAAGCTCCCATGCTCCGAGCGCTAATTTAGGACTGCAGAAGTCCCTGAGAAGAAGGAGAATTTCCCCTTGCATCTGCAAGAGCATCTCGGCTTTTATCCCTTCCTGCTCAGCTCCTCGGGCAGACAGCTAATTGAAGGGTTTTACTTTCTTGCAGCCCAGCAAATGCCTTTTAATCTGCCCAGCTTTCCCCATGAACGGTTCTCTCCTGTCTATCCTCTCCTCTTCCCGTTTTTTTTTTTCAATAGACCTGGATGACGTGAACTGGTGGAGAGAAGAGAAGCCTTCTGCCTCTCCTCACACGGTCGGGGAAGGTGGAGCAGAGCCAGAGCCACCGGATCTTTTCACACCTGGCTGGAACCAGGTCAGGCAGCTAATGCCTTCCTCGGGCTCGGCAGCTACTTGTTGGAGGCAGATGAGCCCTGCTCACCCCCCCGAGCGCTGGGAGGAGGA
The DNA here is from genome assembly GCF_040182565.1 of Anser cygnoides. Taxonomy (NCBI): domain Eukaryota; kingdom Metazoa; phylum Chordata; class Aves; order Anseriformes; family Anatidae; genus Anser; species Anser cygnoides. The sequence continues at coordinate 5,672,075 of NC_089887.1, forward strand.
ATCCCAGCCAGAGACATACGTGGGAGAAGGCAGAGAGGGACACACTGCCAGGGAAACCAAAACCAGAGAGCTCTGCTCCGTGCAAGGGAAAGAGAGACAGCTTTAATCGAGGCTTGATGACTTTGAAACTGTCCCTCGTAGCCTCAATTAAGGCAGGAGATTTCATTAACCGTGGGAGCAAGTGCTCACGCCCTGCTGATGGGCACAGTTCCAGCTCCAGAGGTTAACGCTGTCCGTGTGGGTTCGTTACTCTGGCAGCACAGACGTGCCTGATTCCAACTTCAGCTCCACATCCCCTGTGCTGTGCGATTCCCCGAGCACCGGCAGGGAAGTTGTGGCCCCAGGGATGTGCCTGGACACTCACTGCTGTGACCTGTGCCGCTCGCGCTTCTGCTGTACCACTGACAGCATCCCCTGGGGATGGGGAAGAGAAACGATGCTCTTCCCTCAAAGCATTTTCACTGGAAACATTTGTGTTTTTCTTTCAGACAAAACTTTCTCCTGATTTCTTTTTAAAGTTGAAAGAACATCAACCAGTTCAGCTCTGGTTCTTTCAAGTGGAAAGGAGAAATGTTCAGTTTTCTTTAATGACTCCTCTCTCCTTTCCCTCCCACTACCATGCTTTTTACTCAGAGTGAGAAAAAAAGGGAAACGAGGGGAGGAAAACTAACAAAAACAGAGGGAACTTTCTTTTTCATTAGATTTGAGTAACAAGTAACTGGAAACAACTTTTTTTATTTTTTTATGTTTTATGAACGATTTTGAAGGATGCAAAAGCTTTATGCAAACTCTTTTATGTGGGTCAAAAAACCTTTTTGCCAGGATTTAAAAAAAAAAAAAAAAAGAAAAAGAAAAAGAAACTCTTAATGTGTGTGAAACAATGTGGCCCAGCTCTAAAAATAAGGGCTGAAAGCTTTGCCCCAGTGGTCTGCACATTGCTGCCCCCTTCTCCTGCTTCCATCCCGCAGCTGAAGCACGCACAGGGCACACCGTGCTGCACAAGCAGGGCTACACAAGGGTCAGGGATGATTTACACTCACTTTGCACAAGTGCATCCAGTGAAACTGTCGCAGGGTTGAAGGCTGAAGGCTTCTCTCCATGAGGATCTCCCCCACCATGCGATCCCGGGCTCCTGCATCACTTAACAAGGAGTGCTCCGTGTCGTACCCCCCTGCTGATGCATCACCCCTGGCTTGCAGGGCAGAGCATCCTTTGTGCCAGACTCCAGTCCAATTTAGCCAGCCAAATGAGACGCTCATTAAAAAAAGTAATGAGCAGCCAAGGCAGTTTTTTGTAAGTTTTGTGATGAGGTCGACTTGCCGGGGAATGCAGTACTCAGCGTGAAGGTGGTGGGGAGGGAGGAGATGCCGGCATCACGGCTCAACACAGCTCCTCAGCGCAGCAAGGAAAATAGAAAAGCTGAGAAAACACACATGTAGCACCTCCAGGAGAAGAGAGGGGATGCAATTGCAGGTCACCACCATGGCTCTGACCCTGACAAGAGCAGTGTCAGCCCCGAGCAGGGCTAAAAGGGTTGACCCCGCTCTCGGCTCCAGCCCCATCAGCTGGAGAGGATTTGGGCGATGTGAGCAGGGTCAAGGCAGCAGTCAGAGCCGTGCCTGCAGTGCACGATGTAGGGGGAGAGGCTGGCACATGTCAGCCAGGGCAGAGCTTGGGAAGCAGGCTCAGCTTACGGCAAAAATTCGGAGAGAAATGAAATGCAATTCCTCTCATTAAGTGCAAAATAAAATCATGGAAATGGACAAATTTTGCTTCATAAGATACTTAACACTTCATTTTGCTTCATCTCTTTTTGAATACTTCTTATAAAACACAAAGGCTTTAAACAAAAGGTCATTAAGAGAGAAAAAAAACTAAGCTCTTCTTGCAAGAATGAAAAAGAAGGCATCTTGACATTTTTAACAGGTCTTTTTTGTCCTCTTTTCCAAAACGAAAATTAATCAACGCTGATTTGATTTCACACACAAAAGCCCCTTCCGTGGAGGTGGCATTTGCTGTCGGAGAGCTGCTTTGACAAGGAAACTCCAGCCGGTTCCGCTGGAGGAGCACACAAAACGCAGCGCACTGGTAGGGCACACGGGCGGCAGGCACACCGGTCTCCCAGGGTTCACAATAAATCCCAGCCTTTTTCTGGGTCAAGAAACTCGTAGCTGTCTGGAGGTTATGCTAACACACCGGGGTTTGAGGACTGATGTCGAGATCTGAGGAATTCCTGTTGCCCGGAATAGAAACAATGAAATTGTTCCAAGGCACCATTTATTCCCAGGTGCCTGGGAGCTGTCATTTCTGGGGAAGATGAACAATCTGAGGAGATCTAATATCTTCAGAAATAATTCAGGAAGACATTTCATTCAGCTCCCCCTGTGGATAACGAGAGCAGATGCGACTTGCGTGAGGCAGAGGCAGGGCTGGACAGCGGGGACCTGACCACCAGCTCTCCCCAAACCCACTGTGGCCATGCAAGGGGCAAAGATGAAGGTTTCCAGCAGCTCTTCCTGAAGGCCACGTGTGGTCCACAGGGGCTGGGTGGGAGCAACGAGGACCCAGGGACATGGTCGCCACGGAGCTGGCAGGTATCTTTCAACAGTGGGATGCTGCTCCACAAGCAGAGCTGGATGTGCAAGGATGGCCACAGACCAGCCTTGGGGACACCAGAGCATGGAAGCACCCCAGGAGGAGAGACAGTGTGATTTGCTGGATGAGGGGGAATGCTCCCCTCCAGCACAACCGGTGCTGCCCTTGAGTGTCATCGGGGGGCTCCAGGTGGGCCCCTGCCCCATTTCCCCTAGTCACCAGGACAATTTTCATCCCTAATGATGGTTCAACCTGCTAAATCACAATGAGATAGCCCTCATTTGAATGCCTCCAGAGGCCTCAAATATTTGGCAAAAAACAAGACTCTGCAGTCACTTGCCCCTGCCAGGACAGAGATGGATGCCACCACCTCGTGTGCGCAGCGGCGACATCCTGCTCACCCTGGGGAACTTGGTGCTGGCAGCCCCAGAGAGCTGCTGGGGGACAAGACTTGTGCATGTTACAGGATTTGGAGATGTAAAATCTTCCTCAGTGTCCTCCATGCAACAGCAAGCTAACCAAAATCCTCTCCTCTGCTAGCAAGCATTGCACATCGCTCCCATGGCTCTCAGAGACTAGCTTGCAGGGCTGATTTCCACACTTCCCTGCCTCTTGCTCCTTCAGCAGCACAAATCTCTCTTCTTCCCTGCTTAACACAGAGTCCCCTGCCTTAAAAAATGAATTCTGAGCCATTCAGGCTGTCAAGCTCTTTTCAAGCATCTGCTTGTGCTTGTTCCTGGGATTAAGCGTGACAGTTACCTGGGAGAGCATTACCACTTCGTCCTGCTCTGGTGGCAGGCGCTTGCCTGGGAGAGGGAGGACTGGCACAGGGATTGCTTGTGCAGGGATAGTTCTGGTCCCCTTGCCTTGACCCCTCTGGTACTGTAGCATCTCTGCCCATCCCCAAAATGCCTACTTTTTCTTGCCTCTTTTCCCTGTAGGTTCTAGTGTGGCCTCAGGCAGAGGATGGGAGCTCCAGCCTGCTCTGGAGACCCTGTGCTGGCTTAGCCAAGTGGGACGCTAAAAATCATATTTCATGGGAAAGGGACAGGGTGTGCCGTAACATGGCTGACAACAGGAGGAGCAGAGACACTCAACCATAGCAAGGAAGGTGATGGTCAGAAGGTGGCAGCCAGATCGGTCAGCACTCCTCTCGGACCATAACCCTAGCAGTGACCACCTTTACTCGGTAAGATTCCTCTTTGAGATGTAAAAAGCCCTAAAAAGTGCTTCCAATATGAGACAAAACCACACTGAGCCTGGGGACCAGAACCAGCCCTGCCTCCCTGCAGCAGCGCCCCAGCTCCGGGCAGCATCCTGCCTGCATTCACCTCCCTGCGCACGCCACATCATCTCGGGTCCCTATATCTATGTCAGGGAGCAGAAAAAAATATGGCAAGGGAAAAGCAAACAAAGCAAATGGGAAAAAGCTTAACAAAAACAGTGGCAAAGTCTTCCCACGCCACACTGTGCTTTCAAGTAAATGAGGCTAATTAACTAATTGCCTAAATTATTAGGGCTATTTTTACTCTTGTATGAAGGGTTGGCATTGCTGCCGATTTCTTAAGAGTCAGCGATGGACTCTCAACTTATCAGGAAGCTAACGAGGCAAATCCCCGGAGCGGGGAGCTGGAGGGCAGGGAAGCTGCTGGGCCAGCACGGGGCTCAGGGGGCCCCACTGCTGCAGGGAAGGAGCATCTGCAGCAAAACAACCCCCGTCGGGTGATGCTGCTCAACACAGAAGTGTGGTGCAATTTGCTGAAATCTCACTCGCGCCTGAGTCTGCCTCCCAGTAAAGGATTTCTTTGATAGCTAAGCATCCCCTCTGCTCCATCCGTTTCTCATCGCAGCCCAGATGACAGAAGCTGATTTGGAGGAAGGGTTTCACACCCAGGCAAGAGAAGGGGAAGACTGATGGCTAAGGATGGAGGAAAGTGCCAGTCCTGAAGCCGTGTAGCTCTCGTGGACAGGTCCAGCGTAATCCTGGAAAACCTGGCAGCAAGTGTGTCAGGTGAGCAACTCAGTATCAGCAGTAAAACCTGTTTGAAAATGGCTTTTTGGCCACCAGGGATGCGCAACCAAGCTGCTATCAAGGAGATACTACCCATCTGGAAAGTTGGAAAAGGTGGGGATGCAGTTGGGAGCGGGGACTTTGGTGGCTGAATCTGAAAGACGATGGAGCTTGCTGGAGATGGTTTAGGACCTGACTGGGATTTCAACCTACAGAAGTGGCTGGCATCCACAGCACCACTGTGGAGTTATCACAGCCCAGTGCTGCCAGCTCTGGGCTCTTGAACCAGCAAAGAAACATCCTCACAGGGCAGGACGGAGCCTCTGCTCCTCTCCAGAAATCCACAGGCACCAGCCGAAGGACTGCGTGCTCGGTGCCCACCCAGGGAATCAGCCCATTTTCAAGCCTGGTTTCCCTGCCGTTGCCTTGGGGAGGGAAACAGCAGCGAGCTCAATGCTGTGTGCGCCGCTTCCAGAACTAATTGGGGTTTGCTGTGCTAGCACTGCCTGCTGCCTCCGTAAAATGGGCCACAGCCAGCTAACCAAAACACGGGAGTCCCGCTCCCAGCAGGGAGCTAAAGGCAGTGCCATTTCTGATAGACACTAGCGGGACTCCCCAGCTGTATTTATAGAGAGGCACCCGTTCCTCTTGCTCCAGGGAGAGCAGCCACCACCACCTCACACATCAGCCCCCGTCATCTCTGGAATTAAATATATTCTCTGCAAATAGGGAACTGATGTCACATCCTCAAATTTTCCAGGCTATCCTCCACAAAAGGAAAGCACCAGCCCATCTGCCATAGCCCTGACCAACAGAATCTGGTGTTGCAGGAACTTCTGACTTCCAGCCTGAGAAAATGCTGCTTTCTTGTGTGTGTTTTCTCCCAGAAGAAAACTAGATGTTTCCTCCTCTCCAGCTAAATGCCAACACCTTGGCTCCCTGGCAGGTGTTTCGGTTAACTCCATTCCCCCACCATACCTGCTCATTTTTGCTGAAGAACTTATCCCCCTGGGGAACAAAGAGACAGACAGACCTGTTTTGCTGTAACAAACCTCACTTACCAGCTATAATCAGGTGACATTTCAAGCCTGGCTCTCTTCTCAACACTCAGGCACACAATGGCTTGGGCTGGCGAGTCTGATCCAGCTGTGCTGCTGGGGATCAGGGCAGGAGAAAGTCCCCTCGTCGTCCTTCAGATGTGGGAGCGAGCTCCCTTCTGAGCTATCTCCGCAATCATCTCTAATATTAGACCAACTACGGCTTAGTGTGGATGAGTCCTAGAGATGCCCAGAGTGGGAGATCTCACGGCCTCTTTGGCCGCTTGTGCTGCACCACACATCTCTTTGTGCAGGACCATCCTGAACCTCCCAAGCTGCTCTCATGCCCACTGGCCCCCATTAGGCTGGTTGCCACTACTGATAAGAGTTTGGCTTTATCATTTTCGCAAGGTCTGTCCAAGCAGCTGTAGTTATTTAATGCTGGCATCCACACCTGGATCCTGCTGGTCAACAGGATGCGGAGCCTCTGAATGCCCTGAAACGCTGGTCTGACACCGCTGGTGAAGGGAGTTTGGGCACCACGTTAAACTACAAAGCAGGTTACAGACTTCCTTGGGCCATTTTCTGCCCAGAAACCTGTCCCTCTAACAGGGATCCCTGACCCTTCACAACTGTTTTGGTGAGGATCATTAAGATGATGAAGGTGGGCCAGATGGCAACCACTGCTGCACTCAGCAACGCATGAAGGACACCCCACAACTCAGCTAGCAAGGTAATACGTCTCACCGCTATCTTTTGATACCTTTGCCTTTCTGTCTGCAGACTCTCTCCTCACCCTCTGGCCACCTTTTTTGCTGAAGACCTTGACTTGCATGGAGCTGGCTGGTTTTGCTGTTGAAAAATGCCACTGTGTTGAGGTTTACCTGGTCCTGGGTGAAATCTCTGTTGGATCAAGAGCCTGGCCAAGAGTCTCAGGGCAGCTGAAGGGCTGAGGTTCAGACCCTATGGATTCTGTTTGCTCCTAAAGGTATCTGCAGCATCTGAGTCCTAAATTCCTAAATCAAATATTTTTGTTCTTTCCCAAGCGGTAATCCCAAAGCTACAAGATTCATGGCAAGGGGTGTCCCTCGACTTTACTACCTTTTGGATCATTCTCTTAGAAAAGACAATTTATACTGTTTTACCAGGGAAGTGCAGCTAACCATTGCCTCAGAGCTTTGTAAATATCAACCTAAACTATGGTCCCTGGGGTGATTTGTATAGAAACATCACCACTTCTCAGGGCCACAGCCTTCCTGTGTGTGAAATGGAAAGAGCTCCATGCTTGCAATGTGTTTAGAGTTCCTTCAATACCTGGCACTGGCCATGCTGTATTATCCCCTGCCCCATCCTCTGAGACTAAACCTGGCGACCTGTCAAGGGGAATTATTCCAGATTACCGCTGCCCAGAAAAGAGCCTGCCAGGAAGATTTGCAAGTCACATCTCCCCACTCCCTGCCATTGCTCAGCAAGGATGAAACTCTGGCTTTCCATCCTGGGATTAGCTGGCAACCCCAAACGAGGAACTGGCAGCCCATTTCTTGCTGCTTGCTCTCCTGGGACTGGCTCTGAGTGCTGCTCACTGCGTATTGCACACACTGCATGTCCCCCGTGAGGCACCACCACCCCTGCTGTTCCTGCAGACACCGCATGCCACATCCAGCACTGCCCATCCCCACCCACAGCAGGGGGCCAGCAGGGTGACGATGGCAGGGCCCAAGGAAGGTCTGTCCTTCTGCAACACTTGCAGTCTGGTAGAATAGCCTGGTTCCTCCCCATTCTCCCCATCCCCAGGCGTGTATGGCAGTGGGGACAGGGAGTGCTTTAGGAGGCTGGCATTTCCTTACAGCGGGTCTTGCTGGAGGTGCTGAAAGTGGCGTATTTTCTTTAGGATTATGGAAGACACCACTCTGAGAGCCCAGAGAAGGGGCACTGCCTGAGCAAGCTCTGCTTGGAGGAGCAGACAGGAGGGCTGGGAGAATCCACGAGCCAGGCCCAAGCATCTGAGATACCTGGGGCAGGGACTGGCGCTGGTGACGCTGGGGTAGATTATTTAGTCACCTCAACCATGCCAGCACCACCTGAGAGAGCAGGACATCAAATCCAATGCTATGCAGCCTCTCTCTAGAGAGGAAAAATCCCTTGGATACTGCAAAGGTTTCCTGGGAATACCCCGCTGGTGAACAAGGGCATTCCCCAGGAGATCGGTGCGCACACAGGTATGTAATGCAACCCTTTAGGCATGCACTCAGTAAGAGAAGTGTTAGCTGATTAAATCTCCCATAAACCTGCAGGAAGTGGGAATATATCCGCCTCATCGGAGCTGTGAAACATACTCACCTGTTGCAGGAATTAATCCTTCCTTCCTTCTTTTTTTTTTTTTTTTAAACTAACAGAGAGGCAGAACTGTGCACATGGAAATCCTGCCTGAAATGAATCCCCGATAAAGAGGAAGCCAAGTTAAAAGGTGAGTTTCACTGCTCACCAAGGCTTTGGGTTTTTAAAGGGTCTCTTGTAGAATTACTGCATTAGCAAGCTCTTACAGGCGAGGATATCAAACTGCTATGCACAGCAAGAAAAAGCACGGCACATTTGAGATGGGAAAGAAATGCATAGAAAAATGAGGCAGAAGAGAGCAAGAAGGGGAGAGAGGAGAAGCAGAGATGTACAGAGGGAAGGGAGGGTGATAAATGATGGAACAGATAGTGGAAGGGGGTGAAGAAGAAAGCAATGAGCAGTAGGGTAAGGAGGAAAAAAAAGATAAAAAGAGGAAGAGAAAAGGAAAGAAGAGTGAAATGAGGGCAAAGACCATCTCATCATTTTGCAATTCCACCCTGGTGGAGAGGAAAATTGATGTCTGGAGCTTTTTTTTTATGGCCAACCTCCTGGGCATGGGACAAAAGACAAGTTATTACCCAACCCTGGGTCAGGTCTGTAGCCTGCCAACTGCTTAGACACAATCAGAGAGCCCACGAGAGCCATAAATCAAAGGGGCCAAAGAGATCACAGGGAGCCTAGGACCAGGCACAGAGCAGCAGCAAGCTCAGCAAATGCAACATAATCACAGGCGAGGAGAGAGCCCAGGAGCGATACAGGCTGAAAAGGAGTACCCAGCCCAAAAGGGCTTTGCTCATCGCTTCTTCATACCATTCCTAAAGACAGCACTCCCCCAGAGATGCAATTCCCCATGCATTTCCTCCTGATTTCTCTTCCTATTGATTTTCAAGCTCTGAATACCATTTATTTTTGCTTGCTTGATTCACTCATTCATTGAATAAAGGCATCATCACTATTATTATTATTATCCCCGTCATCGGGCTCCTCATCACACATTATATTATTTGCATTGCAGAGCTGGAAGATTTCAGGTTGAGGCAGGAAATTTGTGTGAGTTGTTATTACTGCAATCAGATGAAGTGAGAATTGGATCGGCAAAGGCTGCCAGAGTGCAGCTCTCCCAGCAGGACACAGAGGCTCTGCCCAATCAGGCCGAGCTGCAGTTTTATTGCGCGGGTCCTGCCAGCAATTTCGGACTTGTTTTGCGTGTCCCATCTCCCTCCCATCCCACCAGCCACCCCCATTGGCTCCCAGCAGAGAACGGGGAACGCATCGGTACAGGAGGGCAAGGAATCAGAAAAGACTTGGCGAGATTGCACATTTTCTGCCTTGCTGATGGTATTTATTAGACAACAGAAAATAGCTATTTTACCATCTGCCTTGTAAAAAAAAAAAAATCCTCATTAAATTAATAGAATGTGCAGCTGCTGAACAGAGCGTTCCTCTCCCCACCACCTCCCAAGCTGCCCAGCACTTGCTGGAGCAGGGAATTGGGCTGCCAAAAAGTAGCCGAGGCTAACTTGGGCTTGTGCGGTGGACAAGGATAGAGACAGGCAGCCTGCCTCCTATCTCAGGGCCCTTGCTCGTGGTCCTCCAGGAGCCCTGTTGTCACACGTGGGGTGGAAGGACCGCCTTGCTTGTTGTGTCACATTCCTAAGAATGTGATCCAGACTTCAGACTCAGGAGGTCAGAGCTGCCTATCACCCTACACTGAGCATGTCAGTATTTTGGGACACGCAATGTCCTAATTTCCTTGCCTCAGCCATCTCAATCGATGCAAGCTGCTCAAATCACCTCTACCATCCATCTCTGTGTGTCCAAGTTTGATCTGAGTTGGTGTTTGCCCCATGGAGATGCTCAGCTGAGAGTGGAAAAAACAAGAAGGCCTCAAGACTGGCTGACTGTATAGGCTGCCCCTAAGACCCTGCACAGAACAGACCAAAATTCATGAACTGAATCCTTTCTGAACCCCACTGAGACAGGAGCACCACAAACCAGTGGTCCTGGATGATTTGAATGACGTTCACGGAGATGGGAGAACTGCAACCAGTTTAATGCCAGTATTATCAATTCGTTTTTAACTGGCGTGGGACAGCACTGAAAGGCTTTAAGTGAACCTTTTCTTCCAAAATCTGGTGGAGCATGAGGAGTATTTGATAGAGGAGTGGTTGTCAAAACCCCCTATCACTTGCAGCGTTGAGGAGCAGGTCCACCAATTCATAACTCCGAGGGCTCCCAGAGGTACCAGCTGCCACAACACATTGCCTTAGCTAATCAACTTACTGCTTCGCTGCCTCATCACAAGCAACACCATTTGTTTTAGGACAAATAAAGCCCTTTCTTAGATGTCTCGGGATCACTGCAGTATAAACCACATGTGCATTTCCTGCTGTTAACACCAGGGAGCTCCCAGCGCTTGCACTGCTCCTCAGAAGGTGCAAACCCTCCTTTGTGGTCCTCTCCTCCTCTTCCTAAGAGGCTTTTCTATATAAATTTTTGACCTACAGGACTCTTTTTATTTTCATGTCTTTCATAGTAACTTTTTTTCCCTTAAATTTGCTCCTTTAGAGGCATTGGGTGACAGCTGGCCTGGGGACATGGGCCCAGCTGTGCTGAGGTTGCTTCCACCACATCCGTGGAGGACGCAGGATGCGATGGCCTCCTGGTTTTCAGCACACAAAGACAAGTTATAGGCCTACAGCCCGCACAATCACTTCATGCCGAAATAAATCCTGACATAACAAGTCCTAATACCGCCAAAGAAACTATTACAGTCAGTCACAGATATAATCCACGTTGAAAACGGGTGAAAATACCTCCTCCCGGTGGAATAACACGGCTCCGGAGGATCCGTTCCAGTCAGGGATGATCATTTCACATTCGCCCAACAGATGGGGGCAGCTCCAAAAGGCCAACGCTTTTTGCCAAAATCCCCTCTGCTTAAGTGAGATTTGTCACAGTCCCATCAAAGATGCGCTTTTAAAACCAATGACCAAGAACAAAAGGGAGGGCCATGAAGGGCAGAGACCAAATCGAAGCCCAGAAGGACGTCCTGGCTGCCACTTACTCCGTCGCCTTGGGCCCTGTTGATCTCTAATGAGCAGCAGTTAGGGCAGAACACCAACCTAATTGCTTCACTAATATAAGGTCCATGGTTCTCAGACTTTAACGGCAAAATTGCTGAGATCCTTTGCCTGTGCTGCCCATGGTCTTGGGAATCATTAGCAGAACCGTGCTGGCACTTGGCCGACGCTGCCGGGTGGGTGCTGGTGTGGGCTGTAGGGGCTTTGCACACACGGGTCCCATGGCACGTCTGCTGGCACAAACACGTGTGGGGCACACCAGCCCTGGGGGTGCAGCCTGCACCCAGCAACCTGGCAGCCAAAACACATGACGGGGTACTGAAAATTAGGGGCAGGCTCCCCCTACCCAGGAAAAAAAAAATAATAATTTTGCTTTCTTAGCAAAAAACATTTTTTTTAAATACATTCCTTCAATTAAAACTTGAAGTCCACCACAGAAAATTCTGATAAAAAACAATGACACTTTATGAAGTTGCCCCTGGGAAAGTCATACTATTGGAAGCTGAGCCATGGGCACCGTGAAAGCACCTCTGTGCACGCAGGATGTTTGAGGAGGACACTCGCCTTCTGCAGAACACGGCACAAACACGTGTGGGACTTCGGGATGTTTGTTTCTCATGCATTTGCCCTCCCCACATGCGATGTCTGCAGTATGTGGGGCTGATGCAGGTCTAGGAGAAGGCCAAGGAGAGGTGGCAGGGTTGTAGGTGGTTAGGAGAAAGTACAGCACGAACGTGGCCACAGTGTGTTTGCATGGCTCAGCACGTGGGGCTCTGGCTGCAGCTGTTGTTATTTTTGAGGTATTTTGTGCCTGTATTTCTCAGAGCTGCTCATGCACAGGCCCACAGCCACCCGCTTCCCACAGAAGGAAACGAGACAGCAAATGAAGGACCTAATCCTCCAGGTCTGCTCTTGGGCCAGCAAACAGGTGAGGAGCTGCTGCTTTTTGATGCCACGGGTCTCATCTCAGCATCGTTTCCGCAGCTCCATCCCCTTCATACAGGAGCCCTCTGTTCGCACCGACAAACCCGAGCATCTCCGGATGATTAAAGGAAGTGCAGCCTTTTAAATTGCTCTGATTGGGGTTGATAGCTGCCTGGAGCTGGACACTGCTTTAATGAGGTGTGAAAATCTCCCTGCTGCAACCAGTCCTTCCTGGCTGAGAAAAACAAGGAGGAAGGCAGAGGGGAAAACACCCTCCTCTGGCAGGGTACCTTCCTTATGGTGCCTGAATTCAGGCAACTCCAAGCCCAGCGTGCACGGTCCCATCCTCGCCCTCCACCAAACACCTTTTTCAGAAGCTCTCCTTGGCAAGATTTCGCCTTTCCATGGTGAAGGGGAAGAGCTCCAAAACAAAGGATGCCTTTCCTAATGCTCAGACAGGGCTAAACAGAAGCATGGGGGGAGGCCGGAGGTGTCCTGTGGCGAGTGACCCTCAACGTGACATTGACAGCTCTTAATTCCTAAGCCCGCTTTGGAAGGATTTCAGCAGATCCTATTTAATCGCCGCAGCCTCCTCGGCTCAGGGCAGCAGCCCGCCTTCTCCTCCCAGCTCTCTCCAAGAACTGGCCGGCTGCCACGCTCCCATCCTGGGAAGCACCAGCAGAGCCACCCTCGGCTCATTTACCAGCACACAGCTCAGATCCCGTTTGCCTAATTTGCAGGAGGACCCCCCCCCTTGCTAATGAGGGGCACTGCTTCCTGCAGGTGCGCCCTGAGCTCCCCACAGTCGGGCCATGCACAGCATTAAATATTTAAGTGCTTGTCAAAACAGTGTAACAATATTTTTTTTTGCCTTGTTCCATTAGCTTCATTTCCAAAGGCCACCATTGGAACTACTGAACATTTATTTCTATTGAACCCAGCTTAGAAGTTACGATGTGAGAAACTGGGAGACAGGACAGTATGTTCTGTGGTGCTGGCTGCTCCCCACTGCCGCTCAGCTGAGACACGCCAGCCTTTGAAACATCATTTTTATTCCCACCTTACAAAAACTAAAATAAAACAAGATTGATTCTTCCGCTGCTTGATTTGCTTTGCTGGCTAAATGAGTTAGCAAAATACCAGGGAGGTGGCTTCCCCAGGCAAGTTTCGGGGCTGCCAGCTTGGATGTGGTTCGTGCATCCTCGCTGCATGAGCTGGATTTTTAAGGTGATTTTCCTGCTGCTGGAGAAGCATGTACCCAAATCTCCCTCCCTCCCCGGCTATGTCTGAGCAGCACCACATTATATTATGAATATTAGACAACAGCACTACGGGAAGCCAGCACAGACAGTCTGGGAAAGAGCAGAGGCTCCAGACCCCAGGTTTGCTTTGGGTTCACAGCTTCACAAAGCAGAGCAAGAGGGAGGTGCACAGGGCAGGGGACACCTGCAGTCCCCAGGGACACCGGAGGGATGACCCACACACAGCCTTTGGCCGTGGGCTTAGCTCCCCATAGGCAAACCCCCAGATTCGCAGGATGGAGCTGGGCTTGCTGCAGGACAGGGGAAGGGACTGCTGGTGGCAGCCCTGCAATCCCCATCCACACTCCCTTGGGGAAAAAAATAAAAAAGGGAATTCTAAAGCAATTTTAAAGGCTTCCCTGCATTTTTATCCCTCCCTCTCTATTTAAAGAGATGCGAGAGCCCAGGAATTTCAGCCCTGTTGCCTGGATGCTCCAAAAAGTTGTAATCTCGGGCAGTGACATCATAGGCTGTTGTCATGGGGATGTCACAAACTCAGCACTGTGACTTCAGCAGGATGGGCAGCAAGGGAGGCAGAGCTTCCCAGCCACTGGTGTCTCTGGCAATTAGCAAACTGGCACGGGAAGCGAGGACGAGACGCAGGATAGGAACATAAAACCATTTGGTAAGTATGATCTATCGGAAAGTATTCCCTGATGAGAGGGGGCCTCCTTAATGGATCCTGAGCTCTTAAGTAAATGGAGAAAGGCAGAGAATAAAATAGAAATTATAGTGATTTGTTTTATTGTGCATTTCATTGAGTAATTAAGAGGATAATTGGGAGTGGGAACATTAGAAGGCGTTACGCTCAGCCCTTGCCTTGCTCTGAAGGACTGAGCTATTGAACATGCAGCAGTGCCCGATGCTTCCTAACACTGATGCGGGACTCCCCAACACGAGGGGGCTCACAGCATGTGGGATGTGCTGCAGAACAAGCAGTCATGTATAAAATGGGAAGGAAGGGGGTGGAAGAGCATCTCCCCAGGGCTCAGCAGGGTGCTGGAGCTCTCCCAGGACATACAGGCTGCAGGGAGCAAAGCCCACCTCTGCGCATAACTGGGCTCATGGTGCCAGGCTCCAACAGGTCTGCAAGAGTGTTTAAGTACAGGGGAAAGCTGAAGTTAGCCCTGGCCATGGAGGACCTTCTTGCCATGGAGAAACACGGGTGATGGAGCGCCAGCAGGGCAGTGGGTGCCACCAGCCCATGAACAAGGCTCTGCAGACAAGTGGCGAGGAGCTGGGAAGCCAGCTGAAACCTCAGCACAAGTTGCCTGGGGCCAGGGGAACTGCTCTGCCACCTACCCCTTATAACTAACTCCTCCTTTTACCTCCTGATCTTTCTCATTGGAAAACACAAGTACCTGTGCCACTGCTCCAGGCTCCAAGAGACCTCAGTGGTCTCAACTCAACCTAAGCTGCCTCGCCAAGGTACCCCAGCTCCTCCTGCAGATGAGGAAGCCCTAGTGCCAACACACATTCATGAAAGACCCACTCAAACAGTGAAATCCACAGCTCCTGCCCAGTTTAGCCACTGGCATGGCCACGCTCCAGCACAGCTGTCAGGACGCCAGGTCCCACCATGGGTTTCCTCCCCACACTGCACACCAGAGACCCCAACCTTCCCACACAACCATCTCCCAAGAGGCCCCAGGTGGAAGACAGCCCCAGCAAGAGCAATCTGTCCACCACAAGTCCCTGCAGGAGACAAACAAGCACGCTGAGGGAGAAGTGCAGATTGGAGTGACCAACACCATGAAAAGAAAGGGCTGCAGTGGAGGCAATGAGTCTCACTGCTCACTGGTGTTAACACCAGGAACACAAGGGGATAACAAGGCTAACTGATGTTATTGCCTCTAACCACTTGCTCTGGAGACAAAACAAGAAAGCCATCAACACAGAAGGGTGTCAGAGAGAAACCCCCACCTACACCACAGCGCTGACCAGTTGCCAAAAATTACCCAGCTTCTAGACCCTTGTTTGCTCTGGGACCTCTAGACCCTTGTTTGCTCTGGGACCACACCACTTATTTAGGAAAGTTCAGCAGCACAGAGTTTAAAGCTACCCTGTGTGACTGAAAACCCCTTTTTCCTCCTTAAGAAGATGGCTGTAAGGACTGTAATCCAGTTACCACACCGGGCTGGCCTTCTGGGTACAGCGGCTTTGTCAGGGCTCAGCTCACTGGTGTCAGACAGCCACAAACCCAAAATGTAGAAAGCCACCAGCCTCCCACCAGCATTGCTGCTCCCCTCCAGCCTCCCCCTGCCCAGCAGCTGCCCAGGGAGCAATCCCAGCCCCTTTAGCACGACGTAAAACCAGCGGGGTTTCGGGCACACTGCTGTCCTCACAGGCATTGCGGCAGCCTGTTGGGAGAGACAAGTGCTCAGCAC
The DNA here is from genome assembly GCF_040182565.1 of Anser cygnoides. Lineage (NCBI taxonomy): Eukaryota > Metazoa > Chordata > Aves > Anseriformes > Anatidae > Anser > Anser cygnoides. The sequence continues at coordinate 5,687,750 of NC_089887.1, forward strand.
ATCCCTAAATCAAGGCTCCCATTTGAAGTGCGTGGATCAAGGCTGGATTAGCAGAGCCTGGTAGGAGTGCCTAGCTCTGCTCCCACGCCAAAAAGGCTGCTCAGCAGCAGCAGCCAACACGGCTTCATCCTGCTCAGCCGTTCCTGCAAGCCCTGAGAAGCTGCCACAGCACCGAGGAAGGGGCAGTTTCGTAGATGATGTTAGGCTTGGTCCTGGGAGGGGTAATTGCAGAGCTTTTGCTCTGCTTTCCAGCAATGCTGCAGGGAGGGGAGGCAGAACTGCCCTAGCTCTGTTACGTGAGTTTGACAGATTTCCATGGGGTAGATGAAAACCAACAGCAAACATAGGAAAAAAATGCCACCATCCACCTGGTCAGGCAGATCCTGCAGATCCCAGAGACACTGGGTGCACAGCAGGTCCCAAACAACTTATTCATGGCTTGGGACAAGTTGAAAGAAACACTTCTGAGATCCCCCTCTTGCAAAAATCTTCTCTCCCCCCCTCCAGTCCATGCAACAAGCAGGTTGAGTGCAATACAAGCAGGGAACAGAGGATGAATACCACGTCCCAGCCCTACCTGGAGGTGCATCCTTCCCTTCTCACCAAGCAGCCGGGAAGACGTTGCTGTCCCTCGGTAATTTTCCAACATCCTGTGCTGAAGGTGGATTTATGCACTGATCATGGGTGGAGCTGTTGATAAAAGTGCAGAGAAACAGGATTTTACTGCGAGGTTTAGGGCTACATCTCTCCCAGCTTTGTATCATCGGGAGGTTGTTTTTAAATTCTTTTTGTATGATTGCCCAAGTTTTCGGTTCAAAGCTTTAAAAATAAATTGCGGATCTTCTTTTATCTACTATGCATGACATAGCTAGAATCATTACGTGGCCTAAATGGATATTTTAAGAGGGACCCGGGTTCAAGCCATCCCAAGTTTAACGGGGAGTCAGGAGGATGAAGCTGATTTGCAAATAATGTGCTGTGCTGATTTCACCCAAACTCAAGGGGAGAAGCAGTGGATACTTGTCATTCTTCATAAGAAATTCAAGAACAGAGAAATTGATTTCAATGGTAAAAATAATATATAGATAAAAAAATCAAGAGAAATCCGCAGCTGACCAATTTCCTCCTGCTCGAGGGGAATGTCCCAGCACTGCAATGAAACCTCGCCTCAGCAAGCAGCTGCTGCCCGGGCACCGGGGACAAATAGAGCTGCTGTACTTGTCCTGAGAGCACATTTCTAACCGAGAACTGCGGGCATTTCTCATGCTCAACATCAGCCACTTCTTCCTTACGCAGTTTAGAAGACAACTTTTCCCTTTTTGCACTGCAAACACCTTCTCCTGTGAGGACAGAGCTCCGATATTGGTCTGCAGCACTGCACCTACATGGTAAATTGCCTATCGATGACTTTGTGGCTAATATGTACAATGAGAAGCCGAGGAGCTAATATAATGCAATTTTCCATGTTTACTGCATTACAGTGGTTGAATCTGCTGATTAGTTCCTATTTCTCTTGCCATCTCTTCCTCAGCATCCCTTTTCTTTTGGCCCTGCTTATCTGCATACGGAGTCATTTATCTGTACGGCTGGTGTAACAGCAAGCAGGGCCAAAGCTCTCATTTCTCTTCCCTTTTCAAATTTAATCTTACAGACCTCAATCTTTGTGATACTGCTATTATTTTGTCTGTATCTGATCTAACAGGAACAAGCCATTATTTTTTTTTGCCTTAAAAAAAAAAGAAAAATGGAAAAAAACTAATCCAAGCAAAAAGATAATGATGGCTGTGGCACTAATGATCCTTGGCACATCTCCTTGCAATGAATCCGGTGCTAAAACAGAGCGCGTTTGTTTCCCTTCTCTCTACATAGCTGCAAGGCTGACCCCCCTCATGCTCAGGCAGCTCCCCCCCAATAAACAACGCTGCCCTGATCTCCCAGGGGATTCAGCGCACTGCCAACCATCTCAGCAGCCCTCCTCGTTGTCCTAACTTTATTTACCCAAATAGTGGGAAAACAACTCAAGTGGAGCCAGGCACTCTCCAGCAACATGACTGCAACTGGCTTCTTTAGTTTGGTTCCCCTGGAAGCTAGGGAAGCATCTCCCTCCTGATGGTTATTAACTGAAAAGAAGGGAAGGGAGATTTCCTGCAAAGGCAATATCACAGTGCTTCTCACCGCTGTTCCCCAAACCTTTTCCCTAGATCTTGCAGCAAGGGATTTTGCCCCCCAGCTTCCTCAGTGCTCCCAGCTCTGGGCAGTCTCCCACCTGCACAGACCACCCACTAAAGCACCAAGGCACACTGTTCCACATGCACAGACCCCATCCACCAGCAGGATTTGCCTAGGAGAGTGTAAATCTGGGAATCCTTCTCCTCCCAGCTCCCTTTTCCTGCACCCAAGCAGCCAGAGGTTTAGCAAGCAGCAAGCACACGCTCCCTCCACTCCTCTGGTGCATGCAGCCTGCACTGCCATTGCGTGGTCTCACTCTGTGCTACGCTCTTTACCTCTGCCTGCAGCCCGGACACCTTCACACACCCTCCTCTTTGCCCTAGGAGTGTTATAAATAAATCCCAGGGCCGCACTCTGCCCTTGGTCTCAGTGATACAAGCAGGAACTCGGAACAGCTTCAAAGGCACACTGCCCTGGCAGGGCACAGGATCCGGCCTGTCCCCCCGCTAGGATTTACACAGGTGAAACTCACAGAAATCAAACAGCCTTTGCCCACACAATCTCAGACCAAACCCACAAGGGACCTGGTTTGGGGAACCCTTTGCTCACATCCATGTGGAGCTCTCTGACCTGCACTGGCACCAGGGGATGCTGGGCACTCCTTGGTCTAGCTATAACACAGCATGCTGTATGTTTATTAATAATGAAAGATGAAGATTAGAAAGAGCATTATTAATTTTAAAGCTACTAATAATCATGAGCTGTCCCTCACTTCACCCTGCAAGCCTCAAAGCTTGAATGAAAGAGCAAATTCCAGCTCTGAGCATCTCTAACAGAGGCTGCTGCGATCCGGAGCCCAGCTCATGGCCACAGGCGTTTTCTGCAGCTGGTAAGGAACCTCAAAGGTCTTCTGCTGTGAACAACCATAAGAAGCCAAGGATAGCAGAAAAATATCTCTGATCTATGCCTTTGGGAAGAAGGACTCGCACCAGCCTCCCAGCTCTGCTATACCAAATTGTCTCCTTGCATCCTGTGCTGTACCCGTATTGTCACCCCGAGAGCCCAGGTTTGCACAGAGACCTCTGTCACAGCAGTCATTAGACAGTGATAACCCATTTTAGCAGTAAGGGAAGGTCTGCATTTCCTGAAAATGCTCATTGATCTCTTCCTTCCAGGGAAAATCCAGTTATTTTCAGTCTCGTGGGAGCACAAGCCAAGCAAAAGTCACTAGAGTCCCTTCAGCAGCGAGCTCCCATGGGGCAGGGCTGTTCCTGCAGCCAGATAGCTCAGCTCAGCTCCCACAGGCAGCACGTGCTACCATCAGAGGTGCTCCATCAGCACGGGGAGGATGAATTGGGAGAGGAGCCATCTCTGCTCCAAAACCAGCAGCATCTCTGCAGGACGGGCAGAGCAGGCAGCCAAAAACCCCAGCAAAAGCTCAGGGTGGCAGAAAGGCAGAGCATCCTTTGTGCATCACAAGTAATATTTCCTTGCAAGGTCTGGCACAAATGGCATCGATGGTGAATCATTTCTGTTGTATTTTACTTGGAAAATTGGGGGGGGGGGAGGAAGGCATTTTATGGAGAGGCTCAAAGAGAACCTCCTTTGAAAATAGACTCTTTTGGGTACAGTCATCCCTTTCTTTTTGGAAAAGGGAGGGAGGCACAAGAGGATGAAGGAGCTGCTGAAATCCAGATGGATCTGGCTGCAAATTCTGGAGCATAACTCAGATCTCAGGAACCAACAACCAGGATCAAGACCTACATGTAAAGACAGATTAAACACCACCGTCCTCAGGATGGAGACGTGCTTCAAGGCATCTACCCAGCCTCCTGCCCACCAGCCCTGTGCCATGCCAGCACTGCAGACCAGGCAGCAAGGAGCTGCATTTGCTTACCCCGATCTCTCTTAAGCATCCAAAGGCCTGGCTCCTCAGCCGAGTGCTAATTCTCACCCTCTTTCAGCCCAGCTTTTTTTTTGCAGCTTCTCTACAAATCCAGAATACATTTGAGAGATCAGCACAATGTTTAGTGAGAAAATCGTATGCTACATTTCCGTTTGGCATGACTTTGAAATGGTTAAGCTGTTAGGCCCTGAAAGGGAAGTTTTAAGAATACAGTGGGGAAGAAGAAGCCAAAAACAAAAATAAACCAACTGTGGCAAAAATTAGAGCATGGAAAAAAAATGTTTTGATAGATCCCTTTTTCCAGAGGAACAGGACATACAGGCTGCTGCTTTCCAATGTCAGGATCTCTGCAGCACCGTTGCACTTGGATTTCCATTAACAACAGCAGGGAAAAACAACAAATTGAAAATCAACACTAGCACAGAAAGTTTTTCTAAGCCAGGATCAAACCTCTGATAAATCTTTAAGCCACAGCCATTTGCTCATCTTGCTCACCCCCACCAAGGGGATGCTGTGGGGCTGGCAGGTGCTGGTTGGCACACCAGGGCTTGTGTCAGGACTGGCAACGGCTCAGGTGGTGACACTCTTGCATCCACATTTTCCAGATAAACCTTTCCAAAAAGGAGCAAACCCTGCATCAGCCCATGGCTGACCTTCATGCAACAACCCCAGGCCCTCCAAGAGCGGCTGAGTTCAGCCTGGGGTGTCAAGAGCACTCTCCACCCTCACCCCAGCCAGCCTTCTTTGCACAACTGTGTGAGAGTCGTGGTCCTTGTGCCACTTAGATCCCCCTCAACTCCACACTGCCTTTGCTCCTGTGAAAAAATGACTGGCTTATTTACTCAGCCAAAGGACATTCCTCCAATCACAACAGCTGATTATTTTTTTTTTTAAATCATAGGACGTAATGCAATGTTGGATCAAGAGACATCCAAGATCCCATACACATGACATCATCTATGGCTGTTCCATAAAGCAGCAGGGCAATGAAAGCATCAGCGGCACTCGTCTGCTGCCCTTAGGTCCACACGAGCAGCAGGGACAGACAAGCACTCTTTTCTCCCCCACGCAGCCTCCTCTGGGTCACTGTGAAGTGTTTGCTGTTCAAAGAGCTCTTGGAAGAGAGCTCTCTCCCCTGGGATGGTTTGGATCTCAGACATGAGGTTAGGGCACCCACAGAGGTAATGCTGGGGAAAACCTTGTTTTCCAGCGTGTTCACACCTGGGCGCATCTCTGCAGAAGTCAAGCGTGTGTCCTGATATAGGCACCTCCTCTGCAGCTCTGCACATTGACCCAGCTTCAGCTGGGAATGAAGAGGAATAAAGAGATCTGCTTGCAATAAACTCCAGAAACCCCCCTTTTAGCCTTGAACTGAGCTGTCATTCCTGGGATGCAGACGCCATTCACCCCACCACCCTGTCCCCCATCTCCTGGGCTCTGTACCCATACCTGCACTCCTCCCTCCCGCGATCACCTTCTTCTACAATCTTCAGACTCTAATTCCTCCAAAAAAGTTCTCAAGCCCTTGTTGCTGTAAGCAGAGAATCCCACACCTGAAGCACTGACAAAACCCTGTGATTTCATTTTTATTGCAAAACCAACGCTGGCACTGCCCTCCTCCTTGGTGCTCAGCCCTTCTCCAATAACAACCAGCATCTCTGCAGCTGTCGCCTGCTCCTGGATCGCAGCGTGGCTACAAACAGGTCACAAGACGGAATAGAGCACGCGGCAACCTGCAGAGGACTTGGCCCGAGAGCAGCACGATAAATAATTACGTTATTGCAAGTCAAGGGGCAGAGCGTTTCCACTGATAGCATCCTTGCAAGGGGAGAGAGAAGGGGGGTTTATTTACTCTGCACTGGCGTTCATACTGAGCATTGCTCCCACAGTGCTGCCTCGAGGAGCTCCTGCTCCCTGTCCCTGTGGCCATTCAGCCACCCCAGCCCCTTCCGAGGAGCAGTCCTGCTCATGGTCAGCATGCACCCAGCCTCCAGTGTATTTGAGCTCTGATCTCCCACCAGCCTTTTAAGATCTCAACCTTCCTCCACCCTATTTCCAAGTAGGATTCGTGGGAGGCTGGTGCTGGATCTTTAGGAAGTATCTTACAGCTCACAAAACAATACCTAAATAAGCCCACGCCTCCTCCTTCCCTCATCTAAGTGCCACATTAACAGGTGCTGAGTCTCTCTAAAGAAATCGGAGCTGCTGTGCGAGCAACCCCACTGCAGCCCAGCAAAACAAAACGACAGGAGGGAAAATGAATCGGGATCAATGGAGGAGCTCTCCTGCCCCGGACACCTCCTCGCTGGGTGGCCAGAAGGACAGCACAGGGGCTCCATGCCAGCAGCCCGGTGAACACCTGACTTTATCATAACGAATGCTGAGAAGGTGCCGGAGGAAGAAGGGGATTATTTTTTTCCCCCTCCTTCCTTTTGATTTAAACTCTTCTGCTGGCACTGGCTCCTGGACATGTATTTCTCCATGCTCAGCTGCTGCTGAGTGTGATAATATAGAAGCACAGACCCAATTGTTTGTCTGGGGGCTCTCCTGTAGATCAGCAGCACGATGAGGAAGAGGCTTATTTGCATTGCTGTCACCTGGTGTTTGCAGCAGGATGCCAGGAGCACAGAACAGCCATGGTAAGAGGTGTCTGATTTAACCTTCACACCACACCCCTTCCCCATGCACTGCCCATCACAGACCGGCACCAAGTCCTCCCTTCCAGCCCTCTGTGCCATCCCATGATGGAAAGGCCACCGGGAGCAGCTTGTGGCTGGTCAGAGAGCAGCCAGGGCAAGGTCCCTGTCACTGTCCCCAAGATGGGAAGGTCCCCCCGACACTGCTCCAGTCACCACAGTGCAGAGCAGCCCTTCAGCTCCTCCCAGACACAGGGGGCTGAAGACCTTGCTGTGAAGCTGGGGAATGCCAGGAGAGGCTGGAGATGAGCAGTTGTGTTATCTCACATCCATCGTCAGGAACAAGAGAGCACAACCCAACACAAGTGTCCTCTGTTGGCTTCAAGGGCACCGACCCACTGAAATTCCCAGTGATTTAGGGCTCCTGTTCACCCTGTTATCACAGCTGTGGCACCAATGAAAGCTTTCCAAGCAAGCCCAGCAGCTCCCTGGGACCATCAGCACGGCTGTCACCTGGCCAGTGCTCCTGGAGCAGAGCATGGAAGAGCAATGAGGGATTTTAGCTATTTATGAATTAGAGGAGTGGCTTACATATTTTAAACAGGAAGATGAAGGAGATTTTGCTCAGAACAAGGGCTTTCTTCATTTTTTTTCCTAAATTGCTTTCCCAATCATTATTACTTTTTGTCACAGTGAACAACCAGGCAATTCCATCATGTTCCCTCGGACATACCATGGCAGACAGCTAACGCTATCAGTTAAGTCTTGTCCCTTTCAATCACCATTACATAGGAAGAGCAAATTTATTATGATGCATATGTCATTACACACCAATGCCTTTCCATTATCATATAACTGGATACCCCCAAGCTTCATAATTTGCAGCATAATAGTAATTTTTAAAGAGCCATTGGTAATCAATAGCACTCAGCATCCTGTCAGGATCATTTGCAAAACAAATAACACTGATCTCAAACAACTTTACAGGAGGGATATTTAATCCCTGCAAACTGCATTATATGATGGATAAGCAAGGAATACTAGACTATGTATCATGTATTTTCCTGGATTAAATATCACTTCCATCACTGTTGCAGCCTGGTTTTTGGCTAGGCAATGCCGAGGTGTTGCCTTACAGAGCCACACCACCCGAGGGCTGAGCCCGGCTCCTGCGGGCTGGGTTTGCTCCTGCCCTCAGCACTGACCTGCCCAACCTCCACTGAAATCAAATCCCAGGCAGGAGGTGCTATTTCGAGCCCCTCGTCGACCCAGAGCCCCGGTTTAAATGAGTTACTACCTATAACTCCACATAAGTGCTAAGTAGCATCATTTAATAAGAGGCTGAGCCATCTGCCTCTTTAGCTAACAGACAGACCTTCAGGACAATAAACAGAAGCTTGTTTCCCTTATTGCCTTTCCTTCTCCTTTAGGACGTGCCGCCAGAGGCTGTAATTGGGAAGGTAACTTTGTCCCAACCGCGGTCAATGTGACTCCAGTCCCTCCACAGGTGGCGTTACCATAGCATCCCAGTCTTTAATGGGGGACTTTTTTAATGGGGATTTTGCACAGGAGATGGAGACAGCCACCCCATCCAGACCCCATGCTGACCCCCGGGGGCTGACACCATCCCACCAGCGGCTGCTGGTTTGCTGCAGCCCTCCAAGCACAGCAAACAACTCACCCAGGGCTCTCCAATTCATATATCTGGTATCAAATTGGAGAATTCAGGAGAGCCACAGCTCCTGTGCTTCAGCCGGAACACCAGCCAGGGAGCCCATCATCACCTGTTGCACAGCCAACAGCAGACCAGCGCCCGGGATGCCTTTTATAGACAGCTTTCCAGGGCATGAAATCCACATTTAAGTTTTCTGCCCTGGTTTCTGCCCCACAAAGCTGTTTGGCACAGCCGTATCTCGCCCCTGGCAGCCGCAGGCACCTTTAGCAAAATCTTCGGCTCCCACTGATGTGGAAAAATTCATGCATTTCCCTGCCCATGTAAGCACGGGTCTGGCATTCACGCCACTTCCCACCACGGCACGGCGATAAGCCCTGAATTGCTCACTGCTACAAACCCTGCACTTTGGTAAGGACGGACCAAATCAGGAAAAAAAAACCACCCTGGGACCCTAACTAAGCACTTTAGCTGCTGGAGATTGCAGAATCCTATTTAGCGATATCAGAGCATTTTCTGCAGAGGGAACATCTACTTAGACCTGACTATAAGAAGTCAGGAAATTAAATATTTCAGGAGGAAGAAGAAACCCACACAGATCTGCCCATTTTAGCTCATTTCTAGAGAAAATTGTGGTTTAGAAATGGGATTAATGGGTGTGAGGGTGTCCCAGCACACTCTCGCACCGGGTAGCACCCTGGTTTGACCACATGCTCCCACCCTAAGCAAGATTCTTCTGGAGAAAACACAGCTTTTTATTTTATTATTACTTAAATAAAAGGTGGAAGGACAAGCTCTCCTCCCAGTTACACCAGTGACTTTGTGAATCTCCACATGGATTGCACAGGCACAGCTCTCATTTGGGGCTGTTCTGAGCATCTTTTGGAGTCACCCTCACCTTGGGATACTCAAACCCAATCTGCTCAGACACCAGTAATTACCACTGGCTAGAAGGTAGCATCAATCTCCCATTTAACTATAATATTCCAAACACCGTGGCTCAGCAAGCCTGTGGTGGGAGAGGGCACAGCCACTTCCCCCAGATATAATCCAGCCCCATTCAGCTGCCACCACCGCTCATTCATTCACACGTTCATGCACAGTACCTGCTCATTCAGGGCTCTTCCACAGATTAAATATTAAGTGATTTATACATCACCATCCCTTTTAATTTAAACACATTGGAATTGCTACCGACTGACTTGATCTTCCCACAGCTTTTTTTTTAATCCTCCACCTGCAGTTTCATCACCATAGGCCACCACCCAGGTGGATGTCAGAGGTTCAGAAGCACAGTCCAGGCTGGAAAATGGAAGGGAGAGCTCCAGCAATGCTCAGACCCTGGACAGCATTACAGAAGCACCTTTTATTCTCTTGAGCAGAGATCTGGGTTCAGGTGCAGCTGAAGGGATATCGCCTGTCAGAAGGCATGCACCCCACCGCCACACCCAGCTCCCCAGCATCCCTGGAGGCTGCCCATGGGCAAAGGCTTTGCAGCAAACAAGCTCTGTCCTATTTGATGGACAAAAAAAGCAACCAGCGACTGCCCAGACTTCACTTGTTGGGGATTGAATCTATTGCTCTGGCCTCAACATGCTTAGGGCACAGAGGCTATCACATCCTTTTGATGTGGAGAAGGTCAGAAACTCTTCGCTGTAGGCTCTGCTCTCAGCTCTTCTCTTCATCTCACCCTCCTGGCCAAAGAGGAAACCTCTCAGCCCTCCACCACCTCCTCACACCCAGTCTCCTGCATGGCAAAGCCACCCCCAGAGGGTAATGCCTCTTTTTTCCAGGATCTGGGATGAATATAGCAGCGATGAGCAAGCCTGGAGCTCTCAATCCTGCTCCTCAGAGAAGAGGAAGGCACATCACTAATACCTGACTGGGTCATGGGTGTCCTCCACGTGCCAAGGAAGAGCAGATCTGCACTCAGTTCTCCCCCATGTCCTCACTCTGGAGGTCAGGAGGTCCAACGCTGCTGCCCATGGCACAAAAGGGGAGAGAACACTTCCACAGGAAGGGAAGAAAGAAGAAAGATCTCACTGGGGCTGCAGGAGCCTAAAGATGGAAAACGCTTACAGCTGTGTGCACATCCATATGCATTAGAGAACAGGCCCTGATCCAGCACATGCTTACGTCAATCTGCCGTCACCAAGATTTAGGAGAACATTTAAAATTAAGCTCAAATCTCCTCACACTGCAAAAAGTGGGGACAAAGAAGGGAAATAAGTCTCGTGGTCGGAGCGGAAGCAGGTGTCGGAGGACCCAGTCCCACCACAGGCTCCAGCACCAGATAACCCTGGGCATGTCACTTCACCTCCAGGTTTCCTGGAGCCCCCAGCTCCCCAGGCAGGATCCCCTGACTGCCATAAGGGGCTCCCAGATGCCCACCGAAGACATGACCAGGGTTGGAGGCTGATTTCCATCCATTCCCCATGGCCAGCCATTTATGCACAATTACAGACGAGGGGATCACCGCAACTCACAGCTCCAAGGGGCTCACGGGGGTCCCAAGGAGCTGCCCAGAGCCTCACCCCCAGAAGCAAGTCAGGATTTCCAGCCAGGATTTTGTCTGCTGGAAATAAAGACAACAGCACTTCACAATAAACGGGGAGCAAAACAAGATCAATAAGTGAAACATGCTCATTTCCCAGCCCGGCCAGAGCTAATTAAAATGAAAAGGGTATTACTCTGCCCACCATCACAAGTCAGATATCCAGTGCAAAACAGGGGGTGTTGGCCTAACAGCTATACAACAGTACTGCTTAGGGACTGTTCTGTTATAAAGGTAGGGAAAAATAAAAATAAAATCAGAACAGGAACTAGTAATTCTTCACTGAGATTCGGGAAGCCATGCAGAAAGTCTGGTGTTTCTTATAGCCAAAGTATGATTAAGAGAACCTAAAAGTGAGTTCACAGTGGAAAAGGATTTTAACATAGAAGACAACTCTTCTGCTAAACCACAAGTGAAGGTTAAGATTAGCAGATTGACCCACACAGCAAATGAACAAACTCCACGTGGACCTGATGGTGACATTTGCTGTGTGTGTGTTTGTTGGGAAGCCCTAAGAGCCGCATCCCGCAGATTTATTTCTCCTTCCCTTAAATGTGAAACTGTTGTACAAACACCACAGCCGGCTTGCTGCTCCTTTGTGAATTGGGACAGCTGTTGAAACATGTTGGCTTATTGAAGCTTTCCTTTTACTCCTCCTGTGGAGGATGTTCTCCAGAAGCGGTCACGTTATTCCTGCGCCCACACTCCAGCATCTCCCTAGGCAGGGTGACCGGGAGCCAGGCCAAGCGAGCAGCACAGCCCCATCCAGAAACCACGTGCACAAAGGGGTGCAGGAGGCGATCAAGTCAGTATGTGTGCTCTGAGGCCCCAAGGGAGCTCCCCAGAGGGCTGGGACCAGCTGGCAGGACAGGGTGAAGCCTCCAGCACAGCGGGACCAGGGCAGGACAGGCTCCTCAACCGCCATCCCCATATCCCCAGCTCTTCACAAAACCTGGCCTTCTCCTAGTAGCACAGGCCAGGTGCCACAGCCTCCAGGAACAGACTGAAACCCAGACAGGGTAAAAGTTCAGACTGATCCCTTGTGTTTTATGGCACCATTGACCTCCTGGATTTTCAGCAGCAAGCCACTTGCAGAGCCTGGCAGCAGCTCTCCGTCCCTCAGGCCACGCGCCAGGCCCTGCAATTCACTGCTCAGCACAGCTTTCCCAGGAGAAGGCATCTGGAAGTGACAATTGCAGTCCCCCCTGCAATTAGCAGGAGCTAATTGGCCCAGCAACACCAGCTATCACATCCCTCATCCCACAGGCCCCGTATCTCACCCTTCCTACATCTGCTCTTGTACCTCCTGCACCCTAACCAGGGGCAGGACAAGCACAAGGGTTATGGCTTTGGTTTCCAAGCCATGTCGTGGGGCAGGGGTGGCTCAGGTAAAGCAGAAGCAGGTGTTTTTATACCCTAAAGTAGCTGCTCAAGCGCAAACTCCTCAGCACGACTCTGAGCGTGGAGCTAAAGAGAAACTGCTCAAGCTCCTCAACCATCCCAGGCTTCTGCCTTGTGCTCAGACTGCCCAGTCTGGAGGGGGAAGAGTTAATTAATAACATCAGAAAATGAGCATTCAGGCCACACAATTACCCTCTCCTGCAGGAGTATCTTGGTGAGCCAGCAGCATCAACACGACCAGCTCTGAAGTCGAGACACTTATCCTTTGACAACGCTCTGTTGCAATGACTTTATTTTGATGATACCAGATGATTAATGCTTACGGCTGCTGTCATTTTGTTTGATAGATTTTGGGGCTGCGGAGTGACGTTTGCTCAATGCACCATTCCTGAAAAGCCATGCTCGTCTTAGAGAGGAGAGAGGCATCCAGCACAGCAGCCAGACTTTTTGCAAGCCACAGGTGATCCGGAGAGTTGCTGTGAGGAACGTGGGGATGCTTACAGGAAGCCCTGCCTGGTAAAGGCTGCAAAGAGAGGAAGGTGCGTTGAACAGCTAATGTTGTAAGAAATGGTGAGAGTTTGTCTCATCCAGAGGTTGTCAGTTATAAACATCACAGCCAAGAGCCACGGCAGACTGCTCGGGTTTGCCACAAACAGGCTGGAAGATGGAGCAAGTAGCAGAGATCGGATCCCCAGCTGAGGCTCTGCAGGGCTGACTTTTAGCCACACTGAGCTCTCACAGCTGCTCTCAGAGCCAAAAAGCATCCAAAAAAAATCAAACTGATCAATCAGCAAAACAAGACACAGACAAATGTCTTAATCGTAGCATTCACTAACATGAGAAACTTGGAAGCCTTAATCCCATCCTCTGTGCCTCCAACTCCCCCCACCTGTAACACAAGGACAAGAACCACCTACCTCCCCCAGCTGTTGCAAGCTTTTCCTAATCAATCAGCTCATTAATTCATGCAGAGCATTAGGTAGACAGCAGATGGACAGCTTTATACAATAGTCTTTTCTGCAAGGTGAAATATTTCTGCCTAATCCCCTGCCAGCAGCTGCCTGCCTGCTCCCACCCCACAGGCACGGGGGTCTCCCCAGGACCCGAACAGCACCCGGGGCAACGCAGGATTCTCTGGTCGGAGACACCCCATCCCAGGGCTTCTTACAGATTTGATTTTCATCTCATCATATTTAAAAGCTGTCTCGGGAGCGTAATGATTTTAAATTCACTCACCACCGCAGTCCATCAATTGAGCGGCGGCTGCTAGCGCCTCGCAAGCGGGCGGTGATGAATGGGGCTTTCGAGATGGCATCGCTCAGCTCCGAGCGAGAGCAGAGCGTGGGCAGAGGGTGGAGAAGGGAAAAGCGAAGAATTTAAAAGGAAGAAGCAGGGAGAGGAGGGAAAAAGCCCAACCTGCTCACTGCAAGCTTCGGACAAGCATTCCTCCACTGCTGGGAGGCATGGCTTTGCGGGAGCAGTCTTGGCTTGCGTTATTCTCCCTGATCTGATGTTTGTCATCTTGCATTTGTATTAAATGTATTGGCCAGTTTATTTAGTAACCAATAGCCCCACATCTACCTTGCAGAGACAGGGCTGCCGGCCTCTGCCCCGCACACATGCCCTTACCCAGCAAGGGGAGGCACTGCTTCCCTTTCAAGGAGGGGAAGAAGAGCAACCACCTCATACCACAGGCATGTGTTCCTTCAAGGAAAAGCAAGGAAGGGCACAGCACTGCAGGCGTTACCCCTCACTCATCCCGACCCTGGTGGGACTGGGAAGGGGAGCACCAGCATCCACCCCTGCAGCTGCCATGGGTGCTGCTCCCCTGCTTGTCCCCCCGAGTCACAGCCACCTCCTGCCATACACACGGGACGCATCCCCTAAAGGGGTGCTGTTCCAGGGAGATCAGCCCCACTAGCTGCTTCTCCCCCCTGCAGGGGAGGGAAAAAAGCAATTCCATGCACACAGCAATCCCCCTGCTTGGGGCATCCTAAAGTTACATCCCCAAGGTCTCATCCTGCTCTGCCGCCAAGCGCCCTGCTGCCCTGGGAGGGGATGGTGCTGAGCACTGGGAAGGAGCCACTGCGCATCTGGGACCCTATTTCTCCTTTTTCCTCCAGTTACGGGGCCGGGTCAGCGCTGTGCAGCTTGCGAGCTGAAAACTATTCACAGTACATAAAGCTGTACCGAAGAGGCTGCAGTTCGTGGTGTGAGCACCACAGCTGCGTGCTACCACTCTCAGAGAGGGGAACGAAGCAGAAAAATGAAATCCACAAAACAAGCAAAAAATAAAAATAAGAGGCAGTAAAAGTAAATTAATGATGTTGCTCCAATTTGAGCAAACACTAATTAAGAACATGTAATTGAATTAATGCATTATTTAGAAACCCTAGAAAATCCCAAGCAGGGGTAAAAATACATTGTAGGGCTCTTAACATCCCATATCTCACGCCTCACTACTCGCAATTTATTTTAATGTCACCAGAACCTACAGATTTATTTATGTCCTTGTCACTCACCATTGTTTGGTATTTATCCTCTATATCTATATTCTCTCCCCTCAATTTTACCCACCCATATGGGGCCGTGATGGCCGTGTGATAAGTCAAAGCCGTGTAAAGAATTAGTTCGGCTCTTCAGCTACTTTCCCTCTCTCTGCCCAGTAGCCAGAGGTCTGGGTCTAATTTGTCTAGAGCCTGGAAAAATGTCAAATGCTTCATTAACAAACAAACCCAGCTTCTGGAAATGTTTTCCTCCAGCAGCCTCAAGTGTCACTTCACCGCAAAGGGCCCCGCACGAGCGGGATCTGAGCCTGACCCAGAACAGGTCGGAGAAACGGTGTCATCACAGCCTGGAAATGGGGAGGAAGCATCATCCCACGGAAAAGGGGGGAAATATCAGCCCCTCAAAAGTTGTACAGCAGATATCCATACCAACAGAAGGTCCCAAGATAATTGCATTTGCAAATGGGACAGTTTACTAGTGCTTTGGGTATTTAGCGATTGGTTTTACATATGTTATTTTTCCCCCTTCTGAGCCCTTCACAGCAAGGCTTACAGTTTTCTACTACGCCCGGGTTT
The DNA here is from genome assembly GCF_040182565.1 of Anser cygnoides. Taxonomy (NCBI): domain Eukaryota; kingdom Metazoa; phylum Chordata; class Aves; order Anseriformes; family Anatidae; genus Anser; species Anser cygnoides. Next base: position 5,703,171 of record NC_089887.1, read on the forward strand.
CCAAGAAGAGATACAGACAAGTACACCAAAAGGAAAGAAATTGCAAGTGTCTTTAGCCTTTTTAAGCAAGGAAGGCATCATGTGAAAATAACACAGGCATAGCTGAGCTCACGCACACGTAGCTCTAAGAAAGGGGAAAAGCAGCAGCATTAAAGTATCGGACACTTAGGTATAAGCATATATTGTAGCAAAACATGCATGCTGTTTATAAAGCATGTTGGAAGACTTTTCCCCAAAAGACGCTCTATAGAGTGTAAAATTTTATTACCTCTGCCTGTCCATTTCACAAAGATCTACAGAGAAACACGTCAACAAACCTGCCTGCAGTATAACTCCATTAAATCCAATGAATGAGTTTGGCCCACAAAAAAACTCGGCGCTTACTGTAATAAAGCTAAAAGCTGATAGCAGCTGATACAGTAAAACACACACTTCTATACATTTCTTCCTCCTGATTTAAAAATACGAGCAAGCTGCACAGATTGCTCTTGTCCAGCTCCTAAAGAAATGCTGTAATGGGGGAGAAAAAAAAAATATTGGAGTTTTCCTCTTCACTTTGTTTGAGTTTAAATGCCCACAGCTTTTTCTATGCTGTTATAACTTCACCAGCTCCACATCCACCTCCTCCGGTGTCCCTCCAGCTCCCTTACACGGGCTGACACCCCCATGTCCCCTGTGTCCAGACCCTCCTGCCCCAGCTCCTCTTGGTGCGAGGAGGCTCCAAGTCCCCTCACAGCTTATTTTTTAGATGTTTCTTGTTTATCTCTATTACAGGGATGTCTCAGAGACCTAGAGGACTCCTGTGCTAGGGGCCATACATATAGCCACAACTTTGGTGGCCAAGCTGCACCTAACGTACTATTTTATGTTCTTCCTCCTCTTCCTCCATGCCACCGGGGCTGCCACCGTGCTCCTCAGGGTGGGGAGGACACAGGGCCACTTGAGGTCTCCCCTCCATCCCCTTCACCCTGAGGTCCTCACAGCCCTGCCTCCTTCCCTACCCGCGCTTTGGGGCCATCCGGGGCTCTGGGGGCACCTTGCCAAGCCCCAGCCCGTGCCTCTCCCCTCCACCAGCCCCACGTTGCTGCTGACCCCACACCTGTATCGCACCACACCAGAAACCACCACACAAAGCCCCAGCACCATCCGCAGTCTCCGACCCTAGGTTCATAACACTAAAAAAAAAACAAAACAAAAAAAACCACAAAACTTATTTTCCCCCCAGCAACTGCACCAGCTCACACCAGCCACCACAGAGGGCTGCACACCTTGCTCATCACCCCTTTACATCCCCTCCAGAGTTTCCCCATCAGCCACAAATCCCCCGCACACCCCAGCTCAGCCTACCTGCACCAAACCACCAGCATCCTCTCCTCCAGGAGCTCCTCACCACCCTGCAGCAGCTCTTTTCAAGCCCCTCTGCTCCACGGTGCCCTTTGCTGACTAATCCCAGGCTGCCGCTACACCTGGGGCTAACGCCAACTCACGGCCGAGTGCCGGCAGCTGGGACGCTGCGGGTGCTGCTGTGCTCCTGGGGTTTTTCCCCTTTTTTTTTTTTTCAGTGAAATCCCAGCCCTGGGCTGTGCCCGGCTGCTGCTCTCTGCATCCCGCAGGGACACGGGGCTTCACCAACGTAACCCACGGCCGCTCACTTGTCCCCAACGCACGCACGAGGAAAATTAGCCCCGGGAGATACTGCCCGAGGATAGGGCTGAGTCTTTACGAGCAGAGTCCTGTCCCTGTCACAGCCCCTCCGAGCCCAGCGTTAGGTCGGGAGCCCAGCTCGGAAACCTCCGAAGCGCCGGCCGCGTCCTTCTGTTTGCACGCCTTGTGCGGTCCTATATTTAGCGTGTGATGGGAGAACCGACATAAATAATCCATAGCTCGTAATAATTAACATTACGCCTTGAATAAGCCAAAAGCCTGACCTTTCCTAGCAAGGCTGTCCTGGTGAGAGGTTAGATCTTGTGTTTTCTGATCATCAAACGGGAAAGCATCAGCCAGACAGGGAGAACAAGCTCTTATCTAGACCTGATTTCTCTCCTCTCCAGGGGATCCTGTAGGATATTTCAGTTCTCTCCCGCTCGCTGTATGACTCTTCCCTCCCCCAGTTGCTTGAAATCAGCCAAATTCACAATCTCATCTGGCCGGGAGTCAAAGGGGGAAAAAAATCAAGTCCTAACGCAGCGACTACTTTGAACGGGGACCTAAAGCCCGTCAGAGAGGCGTTATCGATCCCAGCTCGGGGCACCTCGGCCATGGAGGGGAAACCCAGGGGCAGCCGCAGAGCGGGGCTGGGTCTGGCACGAGTCCCCCGGTGGGTGCGTGTGCCTCAGGCGGGCGGGCACCCATCGCCCTGTGCCGGCACCGGCGGGCACCCAGGGGTGGGCGAGAGCCACCCTCGCTTCTCACCTGCCGCCGTGCGCCTTCGCGTGCGGCCCCTTGCAGCGTGCATCGCCTCGGAGCTGCTACAACAAGGAGTGTGTGCACGGCAGCGATACACACATCTACGCCGTGTGAGCTCCGTGCGTGAGCAGGGCAGGGGGTCGGGGTGTGGGTGTGTCTGTGGGTGATGCTGTGCCCCCAGCACCCAGCTGCAGGACCCCCGAGCAGCCCCCCTCTGGGCAGGGGAAGGCAGCGGAGGAGAGGGGGCACCGGGCCGGGGCTGGGCTCGATTCTGGGCGAGCTCCCGGTGCTTTTGGCCCGCGTCGGCGCTGGCTCCGCGCTCCTTATGTAACCGCAGCAGGGCCGTGGTGGGGAAGGGGCACCGAGACCGGGGGGAGAGGGGCCCCCCAAAACCAAGAGAGGCCTGGAGCAGATGCTGGGTGCCCTCCTTTGGTGGAGGCGGGGGGGATCTATAAGGCTACTGGGTGTGCTGGGCCCTGCTCGGGGCAGCTCCGGGCTCCCCCCCCGGTGCGCTGCGGGGCAGGATCCGGCCACCGGTGCCGGTCCCCGCGGGGGGAGCTGCCTCCAGCCCGGCTCCCGCAGGGACCTGCCCTGGGGAAGGGGCTCTGAGCCCCCCCAGCTCCCACCCCAAAACCTCAGTACCTTGCGGTGCGGGGGAAGTTTGGGGAATCCCAGATTTTGGAGGGAAGCAGGAATAAAACACAGGGGGAGGGGGGCGTTAAAAAAAAAAAAAAAAAAAAAGCCCCCAAGCCCCCGTGGGGTCCCGGCGGCTCCTGTGCGCCCCTCCCCGAGCTGAGCCCCTCTGGAGCATCCCTGGCACCGCGGAGCCGTGTGGCTGCCGGCACCCCCTTACCTGCCGCTCTCCCGTCTGCTGCCTGCCCTGCTCCGGCTCTTCCTCTCCTCCTTCCTCCTCCTCCTCCTCCTCTCTCCCTCTCCCTGCTGCTCGGGGCTCTTTATGGAGATTCATTCATTCATGCCTTCCCATCGGGCCCCCAGCGTTTCCCTGCCTCCCGGAGGCAGAGCGTGTGACGCCTCGCCCCTTTCCAGCCACTTTCTGCTGGCACAAAGCGCCCCAGCCCCGGGGCGGGGGGGGGGGACACGGACACGCGTGGGCAGCCCAGCCCGTGGGAGCCTCCCCCCAGAGCCGGGAGGGGCAGGTTTAAGGGGCGTGGGCCTCGGGGTTGGGGGGGGGGACACACAAAAAGGCTTTCTCCGGTGCCCGTCACCGGGGTGTCAGGTCGCTCGGGCGGTGACGCCCTTTCGGTGTCCCCCCCCCCCCCCCCCCCACCGCACGGAGCTGCCGGACCCACGCGGAGTCCCCCCCCCCCCCCCCCAAGTGTCACCCCCCTGTGCCACCCGCTGCCGGTGGCTCCTCGCACCTCTGGGTGCCCGGCAAAGCCTCCCCTTGCCCCAGCCTTCCCCAGGACGAGGGGGGGGGGGCTCAGCTCTGCCACCCCACCGCTGCAATTCGGAGGGGAAGGGGCCGGCTGCCCCCCACAGCCCCCCTCGACGGCATCCCGCTGCCCCCCGCAATGCCGGGCAGTTTGGGGAGAGGGCCGTGCGGGTGGGTGGGGACGGGGACGGGGACGGGGGGTGCTTTTTTAGGTGCTAAACTTTAGGTGGTTTTCGTCCCCAGCCAGGCAGAGCTGCCTTTTCCCTTTTAGACGCCGTGGGAAACGGGAAAAGCAGCGCTGGGTTTGGGCGCCGCCAGAGCGCCGAACCCCTGAATTTGGGGCAAAAACCGCCTAAAACGCTGCCCGAAGGGCCCCGCCCGCTCAGCGGGGAGCCGGGCCGTTTGCACGGGCGGTGCCACCCCCTTGGAAGCGTTGCCATCGATCCCTCTCACCGCCCGCTTTTATTCACCGCAAACTTGTAAATATTTCATCCAACGCAAACCGGCCCCGGCACGCCCGGAGCTGCTGCAAGGGGGCTGGGGAAGGCGTGCGGGGCTGCCTCCGGGCTCGGAGCCTCGGCCCCGGGGGGGGGCTGTTGATACCGGGCCCCCCCCTCAATCCGCTGAGCATCCCTGGGGCTGCAAATCGCAGCCAGGACGTACCCATCCCGGGCTCCCCGGACCGGGAATGGCAGGGCGGAGCGGGGGTGAGGGGGGGGTCCGGGGAAGGGTGGGGGGCACCCGACGGTGCCGAGGACCCCCGGGGGTCCGGATCCCCCCCCCTTCTGCCCTGACAGCCCCGGCCCAAGGGCAGCTCCTAACCCGCAATGGCAGGCGCGTGGCTCAGCAGGGACCCCCCCGGGGATCCCCTCCTCACGCCCCCCTCCCCCCCAGGTCGTTATCTGCTCTTCATTAAAATGCAATCAAGAAATTTCTTTGGCAGCTCCGGCCGCGGCTCCACGCGTGCTCCCCGCCCGGCAAGCGCCCCCGTCCTTCGGGCTCAGCCGGAATTTGGAAACTGAGCCGGAACTTTACAGCAACATCTGGCACCGGCATCAAAGCCGCACCGCGTCCACCGAGCGGGATCACGCTCCCGTTCCTCCGTCGGCACCTTATTTTTAATTTTTTGGGGGGTCTCAAACTCGTAGGTGGGCGCCTGTCCCCCCCCCCGCCCGCCCCGAGCCCTCCGGCAGCGGCACCGGGGGGGGGGGACTTGGGGCCGGGGCCGTCCCGGGGAGCAGCCCCCGGCTGGGTGCGGTGTGTGCTCCCCAACCCCAGCCACCGCCGCCCTCCCCCATTAATTTTCTTTAATTCAAGCACTAAGTGCGGCACGTTTCGCCAGGATGGAAATAGCCGCTGAAGGAGAGCATGTGGGGAGGGGGAGGCAGGTCCAAATTACCGGCGTGGGTATGCGGGGGGGGGGGGGGGGGGGATGCAGAGCCGGGAGCGGCTCTACCGCAGCCCCCACCCCAGTCATCCCACAGCCCCCGGGGGATGGGGTCACTTGGGGTGCTCGGGGACAGCCCCCCCTGCGCGCTGCGGGGACGGGATGCGGGCGGACCCCCCCGTACCCCGGGGGATGCTGCTGGCACCTGCTGCCCCCCCGGGGCACGGGGGCTTCCCGGACCCACCGGTTGCAGCAGGGACCCCCCCGGACCTCTCGGCACCCCATAGCGCTGGGGCGGCCCCGACGTGGGGCACCCCGACGGCGGGGGCGGCTGCTGGGACCCCCCCGCGCCCCCAACTCGCTCCGGCCCCGATTTCCTCGGGGGGCACAGGGGACCGGGAGCGGCTCCAGCCCAAACGGGGGACCCCCGGGTGGCGGCGGGGAGGACTCCGGGCTCCCCCCCCTCCGCCTGCCCCGCGGCATCCCCACCCGAGTCCCACGCCGGGCTGCGGCGGCGAAAAGTTTGGCGACACGGAGCGGCCACCGGGGGGGGTCCCGGCACCCGGCACCGGCCGGGGGGGCACCGGCATGGTGGAGGGGGGGGGCTCAGCCCGAGCTGGGGCTGGGGAAGGGTGGGAGCCGGAATCGGGGGGATGCTGCGGGCTCACCTACCTGCTCCGGCGGCGGCTGCTGGCGCCCGGCAGCGGCAGCCCCGAGGCGCGGTGATGGGCGCAGCCCTGGCTGCGGCTCCCCGAGCCCCTCCAGGCGGGCGGGCCGGGGGCAGGAGGCGGGCAGGGAAACGCAGCCGGAGCCGAGCAAATCCCAGCGCTGGAGCCGGCCTCCGAGAAGAGCAGGGCTGCAGCTCCTCACTGCGTCAGGCGGAGAGCCCTGCCCGTGCAGGCGGCGCCGGGCAGCGCTGCCAGGCCCGGGGGGCTCCCATCGGCACGGCTCGGCCCCGCCTGGCACGGCTCGGATCGGCTCGGAGAGAAGCACGGAGATGCGGGCAGGGCGGGGGGCGCGGCACGGCTCGGCCTAGCACGGTCCGGTTCGGCTCGGCTCGGTTTGGCACGGCGCGGCGCGGCTGGGCTCGGTCCGATCGGGTTCGGTTCAGCGCAGCTCGCCTGGGCTGGGTGCGACCCGGCTCGGCTCGGCTCGGCTCGGCTCGGCGCGGCCGGGTTGTCACGGCACGGAGCAATAAGCGGCTTGGCCGGGAGAGCCGAGCTGGCAGCGGGGAGAGAGGGGGGGTGCGTGTGTATAGCGTGTGTGTGTGTGTGTGCATGTGTATGGGGGGGGTGTGCATGGACATGGGGGGTGTGTGCATGTGTATGGGGTGTGTGTGCATGTGTATGGGGGGGTGTGCGTGTATATGGGGTGTGTGTGCGTGTATATGGGGTGTGTGTGCATGGATATGGGGGGGGTGTGCATGTGTATGGGGTGTGCATGCATGTATATGGGGTATGCGCTCGTGTATATGGTGTGTGTGCACCTGTGTGGATGTGCGTGTGCTCGTGTGTGATGGGGGTGCGTGTCTCAGGAGGTGTGAACACAAATGTGTGTGCCGGGGGTATCCACATGTGTGTGACAGTGAGACCGTGTGTGTGTACGTGGCTGCGATTGCAGCACCCATGTGTATGCACGCGCCTGTGAACGTCTCCGTGTGTCACCCAGCCCCTGGCCCCAAGCTCTGTGGGTCAAACTGGGCCCAGCGCAGCCAGGCACTGGGGGGAGCGTGGAGGTGAGGGCAAGCAGGTGGGGAGCTGGGCAGCAATGGAGCTGCTCCAGGACCCCTGCCCGCATCTCCTGGAGCCCCCTGGGTGCCCCCAGTCCTGGCTATGGCCAGTGCACCCCGTGTTCAGCCCTGCCCAGGCACCATCCTGCCCCAAGACCATCCCCTGCCGGCCCCAGAGGCTGCCCTCCCGCCCCCCTGGGGCCTCTTTTAATGCTGTTTAGCAACGCAACACAAAACTTAGAGTGATTAAAGTGTGGCTGGCCCCTGGAATAAAAGTGCTTTTCCCTCCTATCGCTGTCAGTGGGGTAAGGGCTGGCCATGACGTTTCTCATGATGTCCCAGAGTGTCCAAACCCAAGCCTGCAAATCCCTTTCGCAGCCCTGCGGGGATGTGGCAGGGGAGGCACAGAAGGTGGGGTGCAGCAGAAAAATTTTCAGTTTAATAGCAACAACAACAACAGCAAAGCAGCCAAAAAACCTGAAGCGTGGAGCAATGGAGCCGGGAGACAGCTGGGGAACAGGCAGGCCGTGGCCCCTCTCCAAACGGCAGCTGGCAACCTGGCGCGGCGCTCGCCTGTGTTTGGGCACACAGCCCCGGGGAAGCACTCGCCGAAAGGCAAGAGAAAACCCTGCGGGATGGGGAGGGATGGGGCAGGGGGAAGCACTCCACATCTCCTGCTCTGCAGCCCCAGCCTGGCCTCTGACCCACCGGGGGGCTGCAGGGTCTCTGTGCGAGCTGGGTGCTCCAGGGTTCCTCTTCCCCTTCCTTGCCACCAGCTGGGCTCATGTCCCCGAAGCACAGGGGGCCCTCCATCCCACCTCTCCCATGTCCCATGGGCTGCCCTGAAGTCAAGGGGGTCCTCTTGAAATTGCTCTGAATTAATAAACGCACGGGCAGGCTGCAGGGAGAGAGGCTGGAGATAACGGGTCCCGTCCCTCCCCTGCCTGTGCTGGAGAAGGCTCTCGAGCATCACCGAGCTGCCACCTCCCTTCCTGGGCAGGGACACGGCACCTGCCAGCCCCCCGGCTGCAGGAGGGGGGTGCTTGGGGAGCAGGGAGCGACGCTGATCCTGGGGGGCTTTGTACCGGGGGCTCTGGCAACTGGAGGAAGAATCACCTGCAGGGGACAAGGATGCCACCAAGGCTGTGCTGTGTTTCAGGTGTCACCCATGGAGACCAGCAGGGAGGGGAGGGAAGGTTTGCAGAAGGCTCTTTGCAACTCCTAGCTCAGCACCCTGGGGCTGACTGGGGGGAGGCAGCCCCTCAAACCTCCAGACTCACTCATGGGTCAATGAAAACAGGCTTTAAAGCAGCAGCATCCGCATGAGCTGCCAGGCCATCCCGGGGTGGAATGACTTCGTGCAATCAAACTTTACCAACCCAGATAAACAAATAAAAGAGGTACTTCTAGGCAAGCTGCTCCAATTCGTCTGGGAGGAAGTGACGCCACCCCAGCCTCTAGCCCTATATTTAGTAAAAATCTAAACCAGACATTGATAATATTATTAAAGACAGGAAGGAGTAAAAGAAGATGTAGCCGTGCTCGGATGACTGCTCTATTTACGCCAGGCGCGGGAGGAATGCTGTGAGAAAGGTGTCTCGGGTCAGGGCAGCCTCGGGTGGCTGTTCCCCTCTACCAGCAGCAGAAGATGACCCGCACAGCAGGTCCGAGAAGTCCTAACCCAGTTTAGCCAGCGGTAACAGGAGGGAGAGGATGGTTAATAAAGCTCTGGCTGCTTCTCCCGGTGACAAGGAGGAGGCATGGGAACGAGGGCTCCTTTGCTGCCTTTTGTAGCATCACCTGGAAGGGAAATGCTGGCCGATGCACAGAGCGGGCAGCACTCCACTTGTCCATGTAAAACAGGAGGTATTAAGTTAAGGATGTAAATGGCTCTGAATGGTGCGACCTTGGGCAAGCCAGATCCCTCCTGGCCTTGCGTGGGGCAGGGGCTGGGCTGTGGGCAGTGAGGTGCCCACAGCAGCACAGCTCGACCAGGGATTCTGTTTGTGTGAGAGTGGTGTGACAGCATCCTGCGAGGTCACAGCAAGCTGGCGTCCTCTGAGAGAGGAAGGCATTCCCCAGAACAGGCTAGTCCAGGAGGGAGAGGTGGCAGTGTGACATCCTTACCTCTGCCTCCTGGAGGGGCTGGGCAGGCCTCCCCATCACACCCTCATGCGACCCCATGCAGGGCAGGGGATGGAGGTCTGGGGTCCTTTGCTCAGTTACACCATATTTTCCCCCCGAAGGAAATGGTTTCAAATGTCTTAAAAATCAGAAGTGCCTGAGCCATCCCAGTTCATCCCATTGCAGCCACGACCCCCTGTGGACAGTGGGTGAAAGCCAAACTGGGTTCCTGCGAGGGCTCTGCCTGCAGCTCCCTGCTCCGCCACTGGTGCATCGAAAACAAGCCGTGACCAGGAGCTCTCACCAAAAAAAAAGGTAGAAATGCTCCCTGTGGGAAGGGCAGGACCCCCTTCCCACCATGTCCCTGCAGCCTGGCCCCACAGCAGCAGCAGCACCAGGGGGCAGTGAGACTTTCCACCCTGCAAAACGAGGGGAGCAGAGCTGCTCTGGTTCCCAGCAAAGCACCGGGACGGCTCTGGGTGATGTTGTCCGAAGGATCATTTTTTTTTTGCAGGCCGAGATGCTTTTTAGCTGTTGTTGTCAGATCCTATCTAAAAATCATCAGGCTAATTAGAAAACAAAAAATGACATTTTACAGGCTGTTAGTGCCGTAAGTGGACAAAGGCCTCGTGGTATTTAAAGAATGCGGGGGAAACAACTGCAACATTTACATCTGGGAACGAGTTACAGGGCTCAGACAGGAGCAGTATTTTAGAACATTTTTGTTTAACCTACTCAGCCTTGGTGATGACAAATATTACTGCACATCATTACCCCAATTTTTCAGGGTGTTAATACCTCATCCACTGCAAATCGTACGTGCTATAGACTTGGCAGCTTGGATGCATTTTTATAGATTCCCATTTGTTCTGATTTTCTTTTTTTTTTTTCGTTTTTGCCTTTGAAACTTTGAAAAAGTCAATTTTGTGTCAGCAAAAGGTGTCGGTGGTGGGGACAGGGGCTTCGTGCCAGCCCACAGCCCAGGGGCAGTGTGGTTGTGCTCATGAATTGCTCTGCTTAGAGCCTCCTACCTGCAGCTGCAGAGACATCCAGGACTGGTTTGGTCTTTTTTATTTGTCTTCTTTTCTGTCTTTTTTTTTTTTTTCCCCTCTCATACACACATTGTCCATGAGGAGAATGAGAAATTCCCCAGTGCACATGCGCGGTGTTATTCACAAACCTCTTTGGTGAATAACTCTTGGCTTGTGGTTACTTTCAAACCCACAAGGGGAATCTGCCATCAAACCTCCAAGTTGTGATCTGAGTCACAGCCCAAAACAGCCACACGTTTCAAACCGTGCATCCCGGGGCGAAGCACCAAGAGCACCCAGCCCACCTCGCCACCTCCAGGCACCAGTGGGCGCAGAGAAAACACTCCTCTCTGCCTTTCTGGAACTGCAGAGACCCGAGCACAGATGTCAGGACATCCATCTTCACAAGTGGCCGCTGATTTGGGGGCCTCATTTGAGATGTTCATAGTATGCTGCCAGTACCCAAGGTTTAGCCTTTTTGGGAATGGTGATGAAGGTAAGTCAGCCTGGGTCTGAAGATCTTCACAGCAAAACCTTTCCACTACTGGGGTCCATCTGAGCACCTCTCCAGTGACCCTTTGCTCGAGGAGTCGCACCTCGTCATGAGGGACCTCATCTGCCCCTTGCAAGGCAGAGCTGCTTCAAGGCTCCTTGGTGGTGGCTTTGGCCAGACCAAGCGATGCTGCTCCAGGGCTGTCACTGAGTTGGAGCTCCTCAGCTTTGCCAGAGCTGCCCCTGAAGCCAAACCCTGGCAAGAAAGGTTGACAGGGAGCACACGCCTGCCTCGGAGACATGCAGATGAAGCATGACTTTCTTTTTATTTACAGAGCATCAGATTGCACACTCCCTAAGAGCTCTGATTCATCCTTCCCCAACCCTAGAACAAATAACTCCAAAATCAGTCTACAGCGTGGGGACAGGCTTTGTTCAGTGCTTTGAAAGAGAGCAGGTAAAGTCATTACCCTCACTTTGCATAGCAAAAATGATATGCATAAAGCTGCACAGAACAGCCCTGCAAAGCTCAAAGGAAACAAATGGGCGACTTGCACCATGAATTTCAATGGGACTTTGTGCCGCCAGGATAATAGCCAGTGAGACAGTGAAATATTGCACAGAGAGACACTGGGCAGTAAAAACAAATTCGACTTGCTAATGCGGTGGAATATCCCACAATATCGCACGGGGGGGAGGGGTTGCAGAGGGGTTTTGTGGGGGCACGTGGGGCACGCAGGGGGTAGCGGCTGTCCTGCAGAGCTTTGCTGTGCACAGGAATAATTGGGGGTGATGGCAGGGGGGTCTTTTAAATACTGGTAATTACCCTTTGGCTTCTCACCGCAGCTGCCCCCGAGAGTTATTTATCCAGCTTGCCTTGGAGTCAGCAGCTGGTTTGCAGCGAGGTCTCCAGCCGATTTTTCACGTGGGTTGGCCACAGCCCTTCGGTACCTGACCTGTTGAGCCGGCAGCAGCTGCGCTGTGGGGATCTGTAAGCAAGTTTCTTGTTGTTCCCAGGAGCTGCCTGCACACCCCAGCTGACACACAGCCCTGCTCCGGGTTCCTGCCGTGCTGAGGTCCCAGGCAGGAGGGACGTCGTGGCTGCCTGTCCTTGACGAGGGATGAGGCTGGAGGACCGTGCTGGCTTCGCCCTCTCCATCCCCATCCCCGTCCCAAGCAGTCCTTCATTTCTTCCAGCACCCAATTTCCAGATTCCACAGCTGTCACCTCTCCCATTGCACTGTCCCCTTCTGCAGCCGGCATCACAACCCCAAACAGGCTCGGTGAGGTCTCTAAATACTGAGGTAGGTCACCCTTTGACACGTGGGGAAGAGGAGGTTCCACGTATCTGGATAGCTCACCCGAGGCTGGAGCAGCGCGAATTAGCATACCTTAAATTAAAGAGCTTTAAACAGCATCTGCTCCCCAAACTGCCACTATCTCCATTTCAGTGGTTACAGCAAACACTTTGCGAGTAGACCCAGAGGACGAGGAGGAGGAGGAGGAGGAGGGAGGAAGCCAAGCCGGAGAGGACAGGCGATGCTCTGGCATGGCCGAAGGCACGGGCTTGCTCCAGGAGCTCTGGGCTTGCTCCTCGGCGCTCTGCTGCCGAGGCAAACACGTTCCCGTGCGATTCCCTAAGGCACCTTCAGCTTTTATAGATTGCTGATGGTGGAAGCAGTAAATGAAAGGACACCTTTGAGTGAGCACTCATGTATTAAATAGCCTCGGAGGTTGTCCCTGTGCAAAATAGCATGTGTCTTTCAAGGCTGTGCAACTCCACAGTGAATACAACACATAAAGGGTGCTAAATCCAGAACGGGAAACCTCGCTGGGACCTCCGTGGTGTGTTTCCAAGACGTTTACAAAGAGCACAGGCCAGGGAGCATGGCAGTGGGACAGCCTGAGTGCCTCTGTGGAGACTGGCCGCAGGTTCCTATACATGGCCACCTGGCTATTGTAGGGTTATTTGTGTTTCAGACCAAAGGGAGAAGGGGGAAAAAGGGGAGAGCGACTGAGACATGAAGGTGAAGCTCCAAGGCAGGGTAGGCTAGGTCAGAGCTGTCGGTACTCAAACTTTTCGGCTCCAAAAAGCAGAAAAAAACTGTAAGCTGGGCGAAGCTATGGACAAACTGGAAAATTCATCGGGAATCCAGCTATCCCCTGTACTAAATCAGGGATTAGTGACATCACCTCAGCTTCCTCCCTTATTGTAAGGCTGAGAAGAGAAGGAGCCAAACACGAGCGTACTCCAGAGGAGACCGAGGAAGGCGCTGGCAATGACTCACATGCTGCGCCTCCGTTCCCCAATTTCCCCCCCGGGATGCAGGCGGCGGAGACCTCCGCGCCGTCCCCGTTCTTCACGTGGCCCCAGGCAGGCTGAGCGCAGCCTCGGAAGGAGAGCGCGGGGAGCTCCTCTCTGCGCCCCCACGAACCCGCAGCCACGGGGCTCCGACGGCGGCGCCGGGGCAATTTTCCCTTTTTGTTGGCACGGCGTTTGAAATAGCTGGGCACGCGGGGCTGCTGACTCAGAGGTGCCCAGGTGAGGCAGGAGAGAGGATGCGAGGCTGCAAACACAACCCACGGTGAGCCCCGGCTGGGCTGTGAATCCTGCCATCCCAAATATCTTTCTCCCCCCACTGAGACCCTGAGCCCCCCCTTGGGAAAGGGCAGGACCTGCTATTTGCACCGCTAGCGATGCTGTCAGACCCCAGGGGAATGTGTTTTTGTTTTTTTTTTTTTTCTCAGCAAATGGGAGCTCGGAGGCTTTCTGCAGCCTCCCTCCCAAATCTTGATTTGCCTCGCTGAATTAAAAGCAGTGTGGGCTGGGAACGATGTTAAAAGGAAGAAAGGAGACAGAAAAATCATGCTGAGTGTATTGTTCTGGATAAATAAGACATAGGCGTGTTGCTGAAGGTAGCTAAACCCATCCCACAAATGGTCTTCTCCTGCCAGGAAGATGTGACAAAAATAATTACTCGGGCTATACATAATTATTGTGCTGCTCTGAGCAGCAGCCTGCCCTTGGCACAGCTACGGGAGCTTTTTCCTGATATTGGTTAATAACATTAACCATTAGCCCCTTAACGTCCTGACCTGCTGAAAGGGCTGGGATGCAGCAGGTAGCAGCCCAGAGTGGCCCCATGGGAGACACCATGTGCCCGTCACAGGGGAAGTGCTCCCAGTTGCCATTCCCAGTCGCACCAGTGCCCAGGGACGGGTGGTCCCCGGTGCAATCCTGCACTGAGGCTTCCACTTAAGCAAATTTTGCTGCCCCCGGCAGCACCAGCGTTGGTCCCATGGGTGCCAGAGGCAATCTCAACGAGAGCACAGAGTTGGTATGGAGATGGAAAGAGAAAGGGGAGAGGGAATGAAACCTTTTATCCCCCCCCCAACTGGAGAGAGCTCCAAATTCCTCCAGTTTCGGTCCAGCTGCCAGGAAGGGGCCTCTTTCGTGGTCACCTGGGGAAACCTCCATAGGATAAATGAAATGTTTGTCATGTAATTCTCTCAAAGGAGGCAACATGAGTTTTACAACCAGCTGTCAAGTGCTCTGCAGCTAAAATATCAACAAACTATGACAGACGCAAGATGGAAAAAGCCTCTGAGGTTTCCTTTTATTGACTGGAAAGTCTCTGTTTTTTATCTTATTATCTTTCAAGCTAAACCTATATGAACTGTACAATCAGGAAATTGAATAGCATCATTGGCAAAGACCATCCTCTCCCCAAATAGCTGACAGAGACGAATAACCGAGAAGACCGATGGCTCCAGCACGGGGGGAATGGAACAAAACGTGTTTGATCTCAGCCCACACAGCCAATTCGGCAGGGACTGCTGGAGACCCGAGCGTCCAGCACCTCCGAGAGGTTTCTCTGCTGATAATCTCATGTTTGGGTCACGCAAAGCCGGGTCTCAGATTTATAATCACATACTTGAAGATCACAGGCTATGAAAATTATTGCTGTGCTGGCTGGAATAAATTATGCAAAGCAATGCGTTATCTGGGAGCCTGCACCGCGCGCACACGCGCGCGCACACACACTTCGGTGATCTATCGCTCTCCATGCAGATGTTCTGCTGCAAAGACATTTTAATTAATACATTGAAAATATGTTTCCTGGCTTGTCTGCACCGGAGATGAGCAGGGAAATGACGCTGAGTGGGGGAAAAGCCCCCACCGTGGAAGAAATGGTGACAGGAAAGGCAGTGACTTAAAACCAGAACCAGGCAGGGTCTGAACTGGGCCCAGCTGATATATTGGTGGCTGTGGGAGAGCAAGTGGTGAGGACAGAGGATGGTCCTGCTGTCCTGAAGGCCCTCCAGGGCTGTAGCAGTAGCTGCAGCTCAGCGCCCTCCACCCCTACTCCTCCCCTAAGACCTGCCCGCACCCATGCTCCATCCCCAGCATCCCCGCTGCCTCCCCGGCACTGCAGTGGGGGACCCTGAGGCTCAGGGGGTTCAAGGCAGAAACCAAAAACTCATGTGGGAAACGTGGCTTTTCCAGAAGCACCACCAAAACGCACAACACCATCCCTGCCTGCAACACCTGGGTATGAATGCCACCTTTGCGGCCAAGAGAAATAATTTGGGAAAGCAATCACCAGCACTCAAAGCAAACGGAAAGGGTGAGACATTTGGCTTAGTTAGGAAAAAGATTTTTGCCTTTCATTCTTTTCTCCTTTAATTTTCTGACTCTCCTGCCTTGCCCGCGACACTCTCCCATGCAGACCAGGCCAAGACCACGGCAGCAGTAACACATGACCACGGGCAGTGATCGCCCAGCCGTCCCGGTGCCTGCTCCAAGAGGCACAGCCCGTGAGCTATTCCTCCCCATGCTGCTCCGGGCGTTACAGCTAGCCTCATCCACCCCGTCACAAAGAGGCAGCTTAAATCACCCCACCGGAGCGGGACATGAGGGCAGGAGGCAAAATGCCACCATGTCCCTGCTCTGTCCCCACCAAGGGGACACGGGCAGGTCGGGGTGTGGGGCGCAGCCCAGCTGGGCACCCCTGTCCTGCTCCATCGGGACCCACGCACAGCGAGATCCCAAACCCCCAGATCAATGCAATCAGCCGCAGAGGGCTCTGGCTTCATGCAGGGAGAAACCCAGATATATTCCCCGGAGAAAAAAAAGAGATGTGAAATTAGCCTTGCCAGGCTAGGGAGTGCTTTTAAATTGCAGCAGAAGTGTCTGAGAGATAGCTCTGCTCTCCACAGGAGCTTCTCCCCATCCTTGGGCTTTAAGCCTGTTAATAGTGGAGTATGATGATATTATCTGTTTGTATTGCAGCTTTATCACAAACGGCTCCCAGAGTGATTTGCTATCATGCCCTCTGAGAGCCACTGAAACGCGGGCCCTGATGGGAAGCGGCGGTGAGGCAGCCCCCACCCCGCTTCTGGGTGGGAGAAAGGGGGAATTCAGACCGAGAAAACCACGTCTTTGTCTCCTCGGGCCCTCACAAACCAGGAAGGACGGGGGATTTTCTGGTCTTATCCAAGATATCTGCAAGTCCTGCTCTATCTCCCAGGACGAGCTGCTGGCAGGCAGAGGAGAGGAGTGAGACGAGGAGAGGAAAAGCGAAGGGCAGACCTACCTCGGTCAGTAACGGCCAGGAAGGGTGGGAGAGGACAAGGCTGGCTGCAGCCACGCTGCCCCAGCGCCAGGGCACCACGTGTGGCCCTAGGGGACATGTGTGACGTCTCTCCCTGAGGACCTCTACCTGCAGGCACATCCTAGCAGACCGCAGCACGAGCAGGAGAAAACAAAGTGGAAGCCTTTTGCCAGGTGGGGAAATACCTGTGTTCTTCACCCTTAAGTTCAATCCCAGGTGTTGGCATCTGTTCCCCAGCTCCCAGCCCAGAAAGAGGAGGATTGATGGGTACAGACCTCTGACGGGAAGCACAGACTTCCTTGTGCTCAGACACAAGACTGAGCAGCGACTGACGGAGAAGCCCAAATCCTGCAGCCTCTAAGCCCAAATTCCAATTAATCCACACCTCCAGAGACCTTAGCTCTGCAGAATTAACCTGGGCCACCTTGACCTCCCCCAGTCCTCCCTGGCAGCACCCTCCCTTGTTCATCCCTGGCTTTGCTGGGATGTGCAGGGCCGAATCCCAGGAACGTGGGTGAGGACAGCTCCTGCATACGGCTGGACAACCAGCAAAAGCAGAACCAGCACCTGCATGAACCACCTGTACACTGAAGTTCGAGGATACAGTGAGCATCACCTGGCAATGCACACATTTAGGAGAAGTATTTTCATTTTCCTTCGGCACAGGAAGACAGACACACTTTGCCGTTTCCTTCCTTAAGAGCCAGCTGTGGGTGCTGTGCCCAGTTCTCCTCCTGCAGCCACTTCATAGACAGAAGCACCGGGCACACTCGTGCCGACCCCCTGGAGCATCGCGGGGAGGAGAGAGCTTGCTGCTCCATGCTGGGAATACCAGTGGAGCCACAAAGCGATTTCTCTTGCAGCTACATCATCCCCTGATTGACACCCTGTAATAAAGAGATCCGCCACGTAATTACCGTGCGTTCGGGATGCAGCACCATTCTTTTTTTTTTCTTTTTCTTTTTTTGTCTTAACCCGGTGACAGCTTTAAACAGCAGTTAAAGTATGTGTTTATATTAATGTCATTAGTTATTTTTGTGTATTTATCTGAAAAGGCTTTTCCTCGGAACAGCGATACAGTAAACAACAGCTCAGGTGTCTTCTGGAGACATCTCCACCTCTACTTGCAGATGAGCTGTTTAAGTGAAGGGGAGGGGAAGGGCCTACACACCTTCTTATTTTGTATTATATTATCTTATATTATCTTCTCGTCTGCCCCAGCCTCGCAGCAGAGATGGTAAACGAGGCTTATAGCAAATGGGAGAGGGAGCTTGGCATTTGCTGGTAGGGAGAAAGAGTAATAGATGATGTTTTTTATTAAGAAATATTACCTAGAATGTTTTCCTATTTCAAGGGCCTCCATCACCCTACAATGTAATAAAGAGAGAAAAGAGAACAGGGAGGAGAAAATTAGAATAACGAAGCTGATCAAATAAAAACACGCGGTTATATATGCCTTAAGTCAATAACACCTAGATGTCGCGGTTGGGTTTGTGTTTTTCTGCGATGAGAGGGTGGCCACATTTCATAAGCTGATACAAATTATCCCGGAATCAAAATGAAAATGGGGACAAGAGAGAGGTGGTGAAATATTATCAGTCAGGAAGGGGAGCGCGGCTCCTTCCATCACTGTCACCGGGAAGTGGCGGCTCCAGCGGACGTGAGGAGCTCAGCCCCAGGGCGTGCTGCTCCAGCACCAGGGCTGGGGCTGCCACCAGGAGCCCTGCGAGGTGCCGTGGGCTTCCCTCCAGCCTCCAAGTGTCTCCAAAGCCTCTCCTCGTGACATCTTTCTGAAAGCCCCATCCGTTCCCCAAGGCAGACCTTTGTCCTCCACAAGTGTGTGTGTTTAAGGCCCACCTGGGAGCTTTCATCAGGCTGCTCGGCCCTGCTCCTCGGCCTCCTACCATCCCCAGAAAGAAGTAAATTGGAAACATCATTTCTTTTCTCCCAGGAACACGATCCTGCCTGAGAGCTTCTCCTTCCACGGATATGAGGTGCCACCAGAGGTGCTTTGTGCCCACTCTGCTCTTCCCACGGGGGCACACCAAAGAACGGGGTCAGCATAAAGCCCCTGGAGGTAAAACCATCTCACCCATGGTGGGACTCCAACAGCAGCGTACCAACCGAGCATCTCGCTGAGTGTCCCCAGCACGGCACCAGCGCGGGGGCTTCACCCCTCGGTGCCATGGAGGTAATGCGCTCCTCTGCCTCCTGCATCAAATCGCATCCTCTCCTGGCCACGGTGCTGTGATGGACACGACAGAGCTGACCCATGGGCCAGGCTGCAGCTCTGCAGTGGTAGTCACCTGTCATTAACTGGATCGTTCGGACATTTTCCTCAGCTGCTGCTCAGTTCCCAGCCGGTAGCAGAAGTCCGTGTTATCCGTCCTTATGTGTACGACCTTGCTCCACTGGCTCTCTGAGGTTTAATCACTTCTACTCGTGTCAAGATCACCCAGGTCTTCAGCTATGATATTACGTGCCGCTGCGCTGAGGATACTTCCCAGGATTGCATCTCCAGAGCATTTCATTAGCATAAGACTAATTTTTGTACCGAGGTCATTAATTAAAACATTATATGATGAAAGCCTTGCCATTCCCGAAACCTGCCTTTGAGGATCTCGGTGCACCATCAGCCCTTTGCTCAGTGCTTCCCTGCTGCACATTGCACCGCCTTTTACCCCACTAATTCCCATCTGCAGACACCCCCAGGAGGACACCTGTGCTCCACAGCAGGACCCTCAGCCACTCCTGGAGAGCCACAAACATTTCCCAAGCCCATTTGACCATGGAAAGGAGAAGCATCACAGCACTGCGACATCCCGGGGGGATGTCACTCTCAGTGCTCACTGGAGGGGGGTCTCTGAGGTTGATATCTGTGTACATAACAAAAAGAGAGGACACACAAACGCCTAGGACATGAAAGAGAATCGCCCCAGCAGCAGGAGAGGTGCAAGGAGCGCACAGCTCCACGTGGCCCCACGTCTCCTTAACTCTTCCCTCCGGCTGAGTGGCAGGCGAGGCAGGCAAGAAGTAACCTCGGTGATTGCGTTTCTTTGTATGACCCCCTCTAAAACTTTCGGCATCAGATAAACAACTCCCAAGGGTCAATTAACATGTCTTGAGATGATTAGAGTCTGACACTGATGAAACCCAGCAGTAATTAGCAAATTAAAAAAAAAAAAAACACCTTTTGATTAGTACTCAGCATAATTCCCTCCAATTATTCAAAGTTCATGACTACAGGGGGTGGAATATCTCCAGGAATATTTATTTATATCCCTATTTTTTTCCAATCAACTTTGTGAATCTAGTTAATCATCAGCACTTGAACTTGTTAACTTGGAGAGTTTCAGAGCTGTCACTCTGTCTGATTGCTGGCGACAGCCTGGGGAAGAGTTTGGGGAGGACAGAGCATTCAAATACCTGTCTCAGGCAAAGAGAAAGCAGAAAGAAAAAAAAAAAGTCAAAAAAAAATCCAACTCACTGCAGCAAGGGAAAATAAAAATACAGTGTTTTCCCTCTCTTTGTTTAGAGTCACAGCTTGGTGCTGGCATGTTTTGCATCAGGCTGTCAGACAGTGCTTTGCAAAGGCAGGCAACACACCTCCTTCTGCACACGGACAAAATCCTCTCCGAGGAGATGCGTGTGCCTGCAAAGTCCAAATATCTGGGCAGGAGCAGGCCAGGCAGCCAAGCTTGCCCTGGGAATGTGATCCACCCGAATGCAGGCAAAGGATGGCCTCGGGCTGCTGAGCTCCTTGGCTGCAGGAGCAGTAAATCAGCCCCGCAGCCAGCCCTGGCCGTCCCTCCCTGCTGCCCGTCCTCTCCGCATGGGAGGCAGGGGCAAGGCACGGCAAGGCTGGGTTTTCTCTGGAAGTCATCGTCGCCCGCAGGGAAGCTTTGCTAAAGGATTTCATGCCTGTCTTCAGATGGTATGGGAACTGCTTCCCTGCCCTAAATCCTCCCACATCCTCTCCAGGAGGAGGGAGGGGACCAGGGACCATGAAGCTGCTCCTTCTGAATCTCTCCACGAAGCTGCTACAGCAACCGGTGCTTGTGGCTGCCCGGAGGCAGAGGCGAGATGGGGAGCAGCATCCCACAGGGATGACACCAGCATCCCTGCCCCAAGCTCACGCTGCCATCAGTGACCCCATCCCACAGCCCCATCTGCCCCAGACCTGCCGCTGTCTCCTTGCTCCCAGAGGTGCCTCCAGACCTGCGGGGGAGCTGGAGGAATAGGGAGCCACTGCTCAGCACCACAAAGGATTAAAGTGGTCAAAGAGCAGCACGCCCATGCCTCCTGGGCTCCACAGCCCCCTCTCTGCTGACCCGTGCCCCCCACAAGTGGTCCCACACGGACGGAGCTGCTCCCCATCCAGGTGGCCCCAGGGATTTTCCTTCCCAGCCTACAGGGCTGAGCACTAGGGACACACAGACCCGACCGCCTGGAGAATGTGCTCGCTGGGCTCTGAGCTGCAGCTCCTCCGCCCTCGGCTTCATTAAAACCTTCTTCCCTGCCTGAGCGCGCCCTGAGGGATGGAGACTAGTCCCAGATAGGAAGATGTATGCTTAAACCTTTCAAAGCCATTTTTCATTGGACTTCTCTAAATTCATCACTGCAGACTAACAGAGATTTTCTCTCTAGTTTAGATGATTTTTTTTTAGATTTTTTTTTTAATTTAATCCTATCCAGAGAGAGCCCTCTAGGGAGCTCCTAACCCTGCTTTAATAACATGCTCATTAGCAAGGTTATTCAGGGAGTGGTTTCTATTTGACACTCCAGCATCTTTCCAATTAATGTTGCTTTAAAACAAGCAAACCTTAAAAAAGAGAGAATATCAAACAGCTCAGAGTCAGCACTGCGGGAAACCAGCAATTTCCTCTGGATTTTCATCTCTCTTCTCTCCAAAATTTGGTTCTTAGCTTCCCAGCCATTTGCTGAGACAAGAGGAAATTAAAAGACTACGAGGCCCCGTGGTTCTGGAGCTTGAAGCCAGGAGGGGACACAGCAGGTGGGACACCGAGGGTGTCTCGATGGAGCTGGCCTTGGCTCTGCAATGTGTGTTCTGCTCAGGCACGGTGGTTGTGAGCAGAGAGGTGGTGCCACACGTGCAGGAGCAGGGACACAACTCTTTGACTCTCTCTCTGGGCTTACCTAGCTGCTTGCAGCTTTGTTTTCCCCTTTGGCTTAGTTATTTCATAAAGGCTGGAGGGGCTCAGAACTCCGACCTGATGCAGTGACCTCACACATGGTATTTCCAGGTGTGTGCCTCAGTTCCCCTTCTGCAGAGGGGAGCTCTGGGTGCAGGTACCACAGCAACGTGCTGAGGCCTCTCTGCTGCAGGAGCAAGAAGAGGGAGAGCCTCGCACAGCACCAGCCTCAGTAGGTGAAGCATCTCAACGCCAGGGAACGAGATATCCAAACCAGTTCCCAAACGCAGTCTGTTTGCCCACGACAGGCAGGACCAAAGAGCTTCCTTCGCTGCGCACCACTTCCCCTGCTGCAGTAACAGGACCTGTTAATTTCATTTTAGATTTAGAAAATTGAAAATCCGGGCTGGAAATGGGGAAAGCGGAGGCATGCACAGGACACAGCCAACTGCAAAGAAATATTACCGTTGGCAAGGCAGCAGCCGCACAGAGAGCGTGACGGGGCCAAATTCTGCCCCATCCAAGGGCCGTTCTGCCTCATGGACCAAGGAGAGCTGTGACTGCTCACTCCGGGGCTGAGCAGAGCCAGGGAGGGCTGGGAGCTGCTGGGACAGTGCTGAAAAGCTGCGAGAGCGGCGATAAGGGGGTTCAGAGCCTGCGAATTCCTAGAGCTGGTACCAACACCAGGAGGAGATTTGCGCGGGGCTTCCCTCGGTGCTGTCCTCGAGTCATTCCCCACGGCTTGGACTGAAATAAGGGGATAACTGCATTGCCTACCGCAGCTCGGCGAGCAACACATCTCTGCCTGTGACGCAGGGAATAAATGTCAGCATTACCCATTCACAGGAACAGCTGAACTCTGAGCAAGTCTGCTGGCATCCTCCACTCGCGATCATCGCAAGCCCCCCTTAGGCTCTTCCCTTTGCCTTCCTCAGCCTTACGCAGAGTTTTGGCTCCATCCTCGTTAATTAAATGAGAGCCGTCTGCAGCCAGAGCTTGAATTACACCTGCCTAGAGCGACGGGCATTGATTGGGATTGCTGCATCGTTGTGATTGCAAAGATTCACGCACACTTCAGAACAAGCAGGGAGCGCAGGCACATGCCGAGTGCTTCGCTTCCGCCGCCGCGCACCCGAGGCCTGTCCCCAACTCTCCTTGCACGAGCTGAGAGGCCAGGCTGAGCAAAATGATTTTTTTTTTTAATTTTGCCTCGGGCTGTGGCTGCTTGCAGTGCTGTGAAATGGACGTGTTGGCAGCTGCTGGTGCCGGCCGGAGCCGGCCGTGGGAGCCGAGGCGGTGCTGGAGCCGCGGCTCTGCCCGTCCTGGATGAGCCCTCTCCAGCAGGCTCTCGGCAGCTGGTGCTTCCCCGCCTGCTTTTATGGCTGGGGTGGAACACGGAAAGCCGATGAAAGGGATTTAAGCGGAATGGGCTAAGTTAGAAGAAGGAGCACAAAGATGAAAGAGGAGCAATGAGCGAGGCTGCATGGGAGCTCTGCCCAGCGCTTCCCAAGGGGCTGCCCGCTCTCCTCCCTGCTGCCTCCTCCACCTTGCTCTCCACTCCCTGAAAAGTCCCGAGCAGCAAAAGAGGATGCCTGAGACTCGCCAGCACGTTGGGAAGAGCCCGTCCCCAAGTGACAGGAGGAGCTCACGGGGCTGTGGTGGCACTGCCACCTCGGGGAGCACTGGGACAGAGCCTGCGAGCAACTCGGGGACAGGAGGGTCGGGCTGTGCCCGGGTCCCCTGCCTCTAGCAGCTCTGCCATCGCACTGGGCACAGTGGGACCAGTAAATATCAAACCAGCCAGTAACTGGACAATCCAAGAAGCAAAATCTCGGGTGAAATCAGGCTGAATTTGGCAGACCTGCAAGGAAAATCCCTAGGGGAGGGAGGCAGGGGGGAAGCGTTGCCCTCTTGCATTTAGGCTTTCCACTGCGGTTTTGGTTTTATTTGAAGACCAGACCTCACCTTTGAAGTGAGGCAGAGAGAAGGCAGGAAATGTTTCTGACAGCTGTGGTCCCCAGCTGAACGATGAGGGTAAGGAAAGGGAGTGACCAGACCCAAATTCTTCCCCCTTGGTTTACTGGGTCAGAAACCAGCCCAAACCCCTTATGAAGCATGTTTCAAGCTTTCCCCACGGAATGCTGAAAAAGTCGTGTTTTTGGAGGTCTGGAATAGATTCTTCGATGTATTTGTTTGGAGCAATAATGACATCCAGTGGCTGGTTAGCTTAGTCCTCGAGGGGAATCGTGCATGAGCATCCCCCAGGAGTGGTGCCCGTCCTGGCACTCTTCAAGGGTGGTAAAGTGGGGCAGGCTGGAGCAGAAGGAATCACATGCAGGACACGTGGGACTGCTCTTGCACGTGGAAGGGACAGCATTGGGATTAGCCCTGCACCTCCTCCAGCAGCCAGAGAACCTGCTCCGAGGACGTGCTCCTGCCGAATCCTTCCCGGGAAGCCCCGAGCCTGCTTTCTTTGAAGCTAAAAGCCTCTTGGCTTCAGGGAGGGAGCAGGATGAGAGCCAGGAGCTCTGCTTCTTCTGGCCGCCCCAGGCACACCCCGGGCTTGCTGGAGGAGCATGGATGGCAAAAGCACACCTAGAGAAGCAAGTCAGGCTGTGAGGGCACTGTCTGCTGACACAGAGCTTGTGGCATTGAGCGATGAAAGCCACTCGAGGTCAGGCTGAGCTTGTTCTGTGCCCAGTGGGACCACTGGGACACCACGGGGGGCATCTCTTGGTTCTGGGGGCTCAGAAAATAAGCCACCACAGTGGCTTTATCACACACCCTGATGGCAGCAAATGCAGGAGGATGGCTTATTTGAAACGTGAGGTTTGCCCCGTGTCTGCTTCTCACCTGCTTCCCATCTCAGGGAGAGCCGCCCTTGCCATGGATCCATCTGCAGGATCAGAATAGCCACAGCCAGACCAGACATTACCATAGCCAAAATATCAGCTGGGTGGGATGTCTTCGGTTTCACGGGCCCTTGGCCAGATGCTTCCCAGGCTCAGGAACTGGTGGTCTCATTTGGCTCCTCTTGGCCAGCTGCCGGTGCATGGGAAGCAGAGGGTGATCTTAGACCAGCCCTGCTGCGGAGGTATCTCCAGTGAAATGAATTGTTGTACAGAGCAGGAAAACTTCTCCGATATTTGCCAGGGGATTTTGCTGAGGGACAGGCAAGGCAGAGCCAGCTGTAGTGAGCGTGCAGTGCGGTGCAAGAGCAGGGAGGGAAAGCCCAGGTCTGACCCCGGTAGCACGCGGGTGCATGGCCGCAGGCGATGCTGCCAGCTGTTTTGCAATCTCATTTCATACAGACATTGTTTTCCCTGCCTTCAGTTCATTGCTGTTGCTCACTTCTGGCCTGTGGGGAAGGGAATGGAAAGGGAGAAAAGGGGGAAAAAAAAAAAAAAAAAAAAAAAAAGGAAAAAGGGAGGGAAAAAGGACAGAAAAAAAGAGAAAAGTTATTGCCGACCCACAGGAGCCTTCCAGCATAACATTTAATAGGCTTTCTCCTGTTATATTAGCACTAGACAATCGAACTGTTCAGCACAAGGTTATTTCCCTCTAGGATAGAGCAGTGGCTTGGTGAATGCTTAAGGAGATCTAACAAACATGTTATTGCATTCCTGAAGGCGGAGGGACCACCAGCAACCCACTCTGGTCTCTAATTGCTTCTGTGCTGCTGGGTTTGGGACGAGAGAAACCAGAGGTCCGGGCTGTAAGGAGTCACCCCGCACCCTGCCTCTGCCCTGGGAGGAAGGGACCATGTCCCTGGCCACGCTCTGATATTCGGGATATTTGGGATATTCAGCATTCCTCTCCCAGCTCACCTTCCCAACACTCTGCTGCTGGCCACCATTGAGCAGCTGACTCTTCTCCCCCCGGAGACCTCTGCTTCCTAGCTGTGGTGCTCAGCCCTCCATCACTTCACAAAATGCTGCAGGAATGGGCACAAATCGCACCCGCAGACCCCACTGACCCCCCAGCAGCCTCTCCTGCCCGCACCACGGAGCAGAGCACACCGAGCGATCCGCTGCCCGTTCCCATTGCAGACCCCCAGACCCCAGCCGGTCTTAATGGCAAAAAGTCGTTTTTGGTTATGGAAATTGATTTTTTCCTCTTGCAGCTCATCCCCACCAGGTACGGCGTTGTCAGCCACTAATTAAAGAAAATCCTTTCTTTTCTTCCTTCAGGCAGTGCTCCTTGCAGCCTTACATCTTAGCCTACTCCTCCCCTAGCCTCCTCCACCTACTTAACTTCCTTAATCCTTCCTCCCGTGTCCCCTCACTGCAGTGTCCCACTGCTGCCTCATTGCCATGCCCCAGGCTGGATGTGATTCCCCTGGGATCTCCCCTGTGCTCTGCAAGGCAAAACAGCTGCAGGGCCTGCAGGCAGGACTACTAAGGGACACTTCTCTCTTTCCCACCCTTTCTTTATCTCTTACTCTTCCTTTTGTCCTTTTCCCTTTCCCTTTCCCTTTCCCTTTCCCTTTCCCTTTCCCTTTCCCTTTCCCTACCTCCCTTTCCCTTTCCCCTTTCTCTTTTCCCTTCCTTTCCTTCCCCTTCTCTTTTCCCTTCCTTTCTTCTCTTTTCCTTTCCTTTTCTTTCCCATAGAGAATCCCCCCTAGGCCTACGTATGGAGCTGAGGACGGCAGGGTCCATTTGAGCACCCAGTCCCCACAGTGCAGAGATGCTCAATCTCACATTTTCCAACGTCGTGTGGCTCTTTGGGGAAAGTGAAGGAGCCTCGACGCCTCCCCAGCCTGGCACTGCTCTGCTGCTGGCGTAAATCCTAGCTCCCCTGTGCTGCAGCAAGCCATTCAGAGCTCTCTTCAATGACATTACCTTTTCCTCGTACGTTTTTGATCCAAACCACAGGAGAAAGCTAACAGAGGGAAATCAGCAGTTTAACTGGCTGATGTGGCAGTTCATAAGCAAGTCAGCTTATACATGGGTTTGGACGATAAAGAAATTGGCTAGTGGGAAGAATATTTACAGGAGTCTTTTCCCAGCTTTGGAATTAGAGAAAATAATTCTACTGAATTAAACAAAAGTGATAATAATATAAGAGAGCACTTCTTAAACGTAACAGCTTCCTTCCTTGCCAGCAACATAGAACTCAATGTTTTCAACACATGTATAATACATTTTTAATGTAAACAGCGGGAGGCATAATTCCAGCATAGGAAGTGAAATAGAGAAATTGTTCAGGAAGGGAGCTGGGGAAATTGCTAACGTTGCACGCAGAACGAAACTTTCTCTAAATCCCATCTCTGTCTGTGGGGCATTACGGCATCAATGCTATTATCACCGCACGCCATGGACAGCTTATTGCTATTAATTATGTTAGCGAAATAAAGGATCCTTTCTGGCTGGACCGGGTGGACGATGTTAAGCCGTGCTGGAAAAGCTGGATAAACCTCATTAAGGAGAATTTGGCACCGGGAGAGAGAACACTGCAGCTCTCACCAAGTTCGGGATGTTTCGGAGGAAATAACGGCCCCCAATAATGGAGATCTCAGCAGCCAGGACATCACTGGGCACCCTTCACCCTGCAGCCCACTGGGCACAGGGGAGGGGGGTCTGCCCAGGAAGGGACCATCCCCTCATCCTGCCACCTCCTCAGCCACCAGCTGTAATGGGAGGTGCATTGCAACTCTAATCCTGGGGTTACGAGCTCTGTCCCTTCGTTTCGGGGCTCCTCGGTTAAACAGAATGTGGGGAAAGGGCTGTGGCCCCTAGCATGCACCCAAGGGGGTGGCAGGTCCCTGGGGAGCTGCTGCTCCCAGGGGGTGGCACGCCGTGGGGACGGCCGGGTTGCGCATCCTCCTGGCTCCCACTCCGTCTCGTGTTTGCTCTGAAGACGCAGGTGATGGATGAAGGAGCAGGTTTATTATGCATGCAGACAAGAGCGATCAGGGAGGGATGGCAAGGACGTTTTGGGGACAAGGCCGGAATTCAAAATAATTTAGACTAGTTGGAGGAAAGGGCCCCAAATCCAGAGGTGAAATGCAAACTGGGGACAGCAGCAAGGTGCTGCATTTCAGCAGGAGGCACGGAGTGCTCAGATCCAGGCGGGGATGAACGGAGGAACGGCCTTTCATCCGGAAGGGAGCTGGGAGAGCAGCAGGTGCAGGGCAGTGGTGCCGTTACGAAATGGGACGGAGTCAGGCAGCCCTGTGCCACATGAGGAATGGTCCCTTGCCGTACTTAGCCTAAGAAATACCAGAGGAGGGCTGTTAGCCTTGTCTCTCCCTCGGCTTAACTGCTAAGTCCTTAAGGCCTTTAACAGATAACCTTCGGGAGGAAGGGAACAGCCTGTTCCCCACGGCTGCGGCAGACAGGACAAGATGCCACGGGCTGGAACTGCAGGAAGGGCAAACCGGGTTAGACCCAGGGAGCTGTCCTACAGGGCTGCTGGAGCAGGTGCCCTGCGGGTGCTGGGGACTCTCCACTTGAGGGGCTTAATAGCAGCAGAGCTGCAAACTTTTATCTCCTATCAGTGCGTGGTCTTCCCTCCTTCTGCGGTGTCCACGGGGAATGCAGGAATTTCAGCCGTGCTCGGGGAGAGGAGCGGGTCTGGGTTCCCCCCAAAGCCTCTTCCCCAGCGCAGGAGAGGCAAGGCCAGCTCATTGCCCTGTGAATTAATGCAGCGCTGAATAATTGGGAAAAGATTTAAGTGATGCTATTTTCGAAGGCAATATTGAACGTAAATAGACATGGCCAGGTGCCAGCTTCAAAACATAACAGTTTCCAATGCAGCCAGGAGAGGCATTCAAAGAGTCTTTTGAAAAATCCATTAAGGCTCCATCAAAACAAGGAGCTTTTCATGATGACAGACACATAGGTGCCTCCTTCAGCTTGGCCATTGAAATACAAAAATCAGGCAGGTTTTCTCCTCGTTTTCCTTCACTCAGATTCATCCCCTCCAGGAAAAAAAATAAAATAAAATAAAAAATCATTAATTTATATATTTTTTTTTTGTTACGGGGAAGAAGGCAGCGCCGTTTCAAGTTTTAACAGATCTTCTATTGATCAGGCTTAAATTCGCTGCACGCTGCCTTCAGTCGAGCTCTCAGCCCCGCTGCACTGCTGCTGGCATGGAAGGGACTTAGCAGGCAAGCAGAGAGCTCAGCAGAGCACAACCCTCATCCGGCTCCAATATGCAGAAGCCTTTCAAGGCTGAAAAGCCCAAGCTTTTGCCTTTCCACCAGTAGGTCTCTGAACACCTCTGGGTCTTCATAATAGCAGCTTCTGCTTCATCATTTCAATTTCGGCATGAGTCACAGTTCCCCCCATGTACTACTTTTCTTTTCCTGCTCTGCCTAAGAGATAAGATTTCACAGTGTCCCAGAGCAGAGATTTGAGAAAATTCAGGCAATGGGTTCATGTCCTGGAAAAAAGAAAAAAAAAAAAAAAAAGAAAAAAAAAAGAAGGAAAAAAAAAGAAAAAAGAAAAAGAAAAAAAAGAAGAATCTCTTATCTACGACAAAAAGGGAAAAGGAAAGGGGAAAAATGGGTTTGTAATAAGGTTGTTAAGAGACTAAATCAGTGCTTCCTTAGGAAGTCTCTACAATGTAAAGTGCCAATTAATGTGCACATGATGTGAAATATGAATAGGCCAGGGTTTTGGCTCATCCCCCTGTACCAACCAAGTGAGGGGCTTGAGTCTACAACACAAGTAGCAATCTGAAGGGAGAAAAGGAAAGCCTTTCATCCCGATCGGGATGCGCCTCCAGCCATAGCAGGACAGAGGAAGAAGTACGAATTGAGAAATGCCAAGATCCGGAGAAGTGACCTGAGGGTACCCGTGGTCTGCCTTGGACATGTGCTGGATGAAAGCCCCCAGTCCTCACAACGTTTTTTCCCAGTCATGAATCCAACAACTGTTGCAAACTCATGCAGACAAGCACAGGCATCAGACTGACAATGCACAGCACACACTACAGCTGCGGACCCCCCGGCACTGGGTCACGCTCATCAACCACCCCTCCTGGTGCCTCTGGCACCAAGGTATTTTTAAATGGCTATTTTAGGAGACAGGACAAGGGGCAAGTTGTTGAGAAAACCACCAGAATTAGTCATTTGATTCTTCAGGAGATCTGCATGCTTGCAAGGGAGCTGGATGCTGGGACAGCAGGCTCTCGGCTGTGCCCTCAGACCGTCCCAGCCAAGACAGGATCAGTGCCCACGTCCTGCCTGGTTTTCGATGCTCTGGACCATGCCAGGCTGGTGCTGAGGCATTGAGGAGAAGCACCAGCCATTCCTGGTGTGCTCTGTACTTACAGCTGCAGTGCAATCAAATCCATCAGGCAGGAAGAGGAGTTCAGTTGGCGCTGCCGCGTCCCGGAGGAAAGCCGGGTTGACTCAATTAGAAGACGCGTACGAGTATTGATTAATGTCAAGTACACATTCTCTCTCTCTTAACTATGTGGTGCACTGGTAGCTTATTTGCCCCCTCCAGGTTGTTCTTAATTTCAAACCAACACGATCCTTGTTGTTCCAAACGTACAATACAAATTGACAATATAATGCGGTTTGTATTACCGCGGTCCCCACTGGCCTCTAATGAGTTACTAATTCAGCCATCTGATTTCCTCGTTTTATTTCCTTTGTGCTTGTGGGTTCCACACTCCCTGCAAATGTATTTCTTGTTGATGTTCCAAGCCAAGTCACCTCACAGCAGTAGGCCGCCCTACAGATTTTTCTTGTCTTTGGACTCCACCGTAAAGGTGGCCGTATCTCCTCCTGCAGGACACTTTCCTCATCCCCAGGGCAATCTGTGCCCCAGGTGTGGGGTGAAGGCAGGTTCCTGGTAGCCAACCCCTCCCCGTGTGCTGGGACAACTGGTTCGGAGCAGATAGCAGAGCCTGGAGCTCCCCACCTCAGTTTACCTACAAAACTCAGGCTGGCCCTATGCAGGGAATGGGTGTCGCAACCTCAGGTCTTCCAGGACAAAGGAAGCGTTAGACCCTCACCGAACACATCTGCCTACAGAGCTGTTTCTTCAAGTGGGAATTCTTCATCTCTGCCTGGGGAAATAAAGCCATTTGAGTACCTTGCTATAAAATTAAGAGCTAACCAGGCTCTCCCCCAGCTGAAAACAGAGACCTCGAGGCCCTGCAGCTCGGTCAGAGCAGCCAGGAAGGACCAGCTTTCTGTGCCAGCACTGTCAGTCTCCTCTCCAGGCAGTGCAATCCCAGAGCCCTGCCTCTCTCGTACTTGCAGCTTGTTGCATGGCACTGGCAAAATGCACTGGCTGCATTGAATAAGGCTGGGGACTCAGAGGTCCCATGATCTCACCAGAAGATATTAAAATTCTCCATCTTCCTCTTGCTTGATGAAGGAGGGATGAACCGTGCTTGGGCCAGTTGGAAATTAAACCGTTTCAAGTGTTTAATGTCTATTGCTCTCCTTGGGGATGACTCAGGATGTGAGCAACACAGTTCTGGTGGAATGGCACTGGAGAGGACAGCAGGGCCAGCACTTCGGCTCTCTATTTATGGGTATCATCAGAGAAGCTTTATTGGATACATATTTTGCAATCCTCTCCCTGGAGGGTCCAGCTGACTTTCGCAATATCTTTTTCTCTTGCTTTCAGTAGTTGATTTTATCTCTGTGCTTGTATATCTATGCATTACATGGAAGGGATTTGGGGAAGGCTCCCTCAAAGTACGGGGAACTGGCAGGTGATCCCCATTTGACATAGGAAGGGAACACGGAGCTCCAACCTTGGGTGCAAGGTCCGGAGCGGGTCTGTCCCTTCTGCCTGTCACCTCACCGTGCTTCCCTCCTCCAAAGGAGACCAGCGAAGTGCTTGCCTTGCACAAAGGCTACCTGCCAAGGCTGCTCGCTCTTCTGGTTGCCTGCCAAGATGTGCTGCTTCCCCCATTTCAGCCACCTCTCAAGGGCACCCAATGCCCTCCACAGGAAGTGCTGGGTTCCCTGGAGAGTGGGTTCTCCCCTCTCCAACAGGTGAGAGGTCTGAGGATTTCCTTCCAAATGGGGAAAAGGAAGCAATATCTGGAAAGTTTTTGCAAAGCCAGCACGTCCCGTGGGGAGTCTGGGTCAATCAAATGTTTTCTTTTGCTCTCTGTTTTCCCATGTAAGATAAAATGTGGATGAAAAATTGACACGAAGCGAAAATGACTGCAGCTTTGTTTGAAAAATCATCAAAGCAGAGCACTGTAAGCTGGAAGTTACTTTTGAAAAGGGAATGATCAAAACAATATGGCCTGATGTCTCAAAATAGCATTTCCAGCAAAAATTGCTTTGATGGCACTTTTTCCGAAAAGCTATTAATTGCACCTTCCCCAAAAGAACCGCTCTTGGTGACACCACGATATCATCCAGGCATTTTCTTGTATTTCCCCTTTAGGCAGTGGCGATGTGCATGGCCTCTCCTTCTCTCTTGCTGCGCTATGGGACATTTAGTCTTTTGTACAAAGGTCTTGTGATTATTGTTGGCCACAGACTTCCTAGACCCCTGCAGACTTCACAAGTATATCATGTTTGCCTGCAGTGGCAAGGGATTGGTCTTAGCTGACACAGATGTCCCCAAGACAGCAGTGATTTATCAGAAGCGCGGGCACGTGAGGGAGAGTGAGCCTGACATGAAGGGTGCGTTACGCGTTTTGGCCCATTCATATTCATAAATCCAACGTGCATCTGCTAGCTGAGGCACACGTATAGAGCAGATATTCGGATAGGACGGTGTGTGCTTCTGCAGTCGTCAGCATGGCATTGAGATGGCTGGCACGTAGTAGAAATATATATAGGAAATGATAGTTGGAGCATGATTGTGTGATCTCTGTTCGAGATAGTACATGCTGAACTCCGTCCACACGAGCAGGATGGTACAGACCTGAACGAGCATAATGAATGCCCTTCTTCATCATGCAGGTGTCACTTCTCCTGACTCAGATTCAATTACACTCGTGGAGCTGATTGCAGATTTCAGACTACTCTCGCATATCAAGAGCATATTCAATGTTCCGGGGACTCGATGAAACAAAATGTCAGCACGTGGTCTTCTTTACAGCCCCTGGGTCTTGTTCATCCCTGGTGGAGCTACATAAAGAACAAGCTTGGCCTATTTTGTCAGATGCAGGGGTATCTGTGGAATAGTATGTTCAATCTCTTATGTCAGGCCATCTATCTCTCCTCAGCAAAATGCATCTGTGATTACTTCTCCGTTTGCTGTTTTGTTTTTTAAATATAGAATTATACAGCAGCCCTCCAACAGAAGGAGGGGGGAATGAAAATGTTTCATTTAAAAGTTTATCTACTCGAAGCAAAGTTAGGGAGAGCACTGAGCATCTCAGGTGCTGGTTACCCTATAAATGAAAAATAATGAAGACAGGGAAGAGGGATATTAAATGAAGTGAATTCCTCAGGGATTCATATCTTGGCTCATATACAAGTCTGAGCTGCTGCAGGAGAGGAATGGGAAGGCTGGGCTGGGGGAGAGGAGACAGAAGAAGAGAGAAAACTTCAGTGGAGCCTGGGTAAGGTGAAAAATAGCTCCACCGACAAACCAGTCCAGGCTGGATTCACCCCACGTAACAGCAGCGATGGGTTTTTCCCTCAGAACCAAATGGCAAAGCAAGTTCAGTGGTAGAGCTTCACCACCCATGCAGGTGAGGTGTCAGGGTGGTTCCGTTTGCACAGAGATAGCTGTAAGGAAGACGGCATTCACACCGCTCCCTCTCCTCCAGGCAGGGATCCTGTCTCTGGGGACCACACGCTGCCTTTTGGCAGGCACAGCCCCCTTTGTAATTCACGGCAGGCTCCCATGACACTGTCCCTGGATGCTTTCTCTTGCCCATGCAGGACTGTGAGACCAGGACCGGTGCAAGAAACACCAAAGCCCCCCAGCAAGTCGCTCATCCGGTGGCTAAGACGGGTCCTGGCACATTTTTCTCTTAGCCCTGCTCTCTCCAGCTTCTCGGTGGGAGCTGGTGCTGTGGGAGCCATGTTGCATTGCTGTGTAGATAAGTAGAAATCTCCACTCAGAAGCTCTAGCTGGGCTTCCAAGTCAACAACGAATAAACTTTGGCGAAGAACGCCACGTTGTAATGCAGGTCCCAGCTGGCTTGGGGAACGTTGTTCTGTTGGAGACCATATTTCACGGTGTGTAACCGTGACAGGGTTTCCTGCAGCAGGCCAAACGTGGGAACATTTCTCACTCCTTGAAAGTTAATGTTTGTTCCTCAGCGCAGATTTAAAATTTAATTTAAAAAAAAAAAAAAAAAAAGGGCAAGAGAAGAAATGCTGATTAATGCTGCTCTTAATCATCAAGGCTTCCACTGGGGACCACCTGGTTCTGCTCGCCCAACCCATAACATGCACTACAGGACTGACAGTAGAAATATTCAGAGAGGAGAATATCATAAGAATGAGGCAAATTTGGGTCTCACTTGCTTGGGAGAAATTCTGTGACGTAAGTAGCCTTTCCATCTTTCTGTGACCGCAGAAGCTCAGCTTGGCCCAGTGCCTTCTTGGTATTGAACATTTTCCTGGCTTCTAATCTTTAGGACCTTTCCCCAGCAAGCGTTCCTTCAGGCTCCCATTTGTAATGTTTGCATGATATATCAGGAAACATCTAATCACAGTATGTCTAAAATGAGACATCAGTCCGCGGCATGGAGTCCTCTCTGGGAAATTATCTGCTGCGCTGCAGGCTGTGAAGGGGAGATCTGTTACCATTCAAGAGCTGCCCCATTCAAAAACTGCTGAAGCAAATAGCAAAAATTCTCTGAGTCAAGCCTGAACCAAAGCCCCAGCCAATATCAGGGAGCCCTATTCTGTCAGAAGAGCCTCTTTTCAGATAAAACTTTCATCCAAGGTTATCCGAACACTTGCAATCAAGTGGCATTTTGTGCTAACATTAATCCCGGTGTCCTGGCCACGATCCAGTTCGAGTAACAACATTCTGCCAACCTAGACTCCTCCAGAGGTTTCAGCAGGATGCAATTTTCATCTTCCTTGCTGTCTTCCATTTCGGGGCAGTTAATTCTGGACAGTGTGGAAGACTGACCATGTTCCACCTTGCAGCCGGCAGGATTACACCGATGGAGAAAGCGGACCTTGAAGTGAGTAGGAATTCTCTAGGAGCAAAATACTGCATGAAACAGTTTATTAGTAACAAATGGCTTTTAAAACACACTTGTACTTTTCTTTTATATTCTGGTATCAATTTCAAATATAGAGCTGGAATACCGCTGAGACCCCCGAGAAAGGTTATTGGCAATCCCAGCAATCAGAAAAGAGAATGTATTTTAAGTTGTAATCAATAGGCTTACGACACAAATGAAAGGGAGGTGTTACGTAAGGATTTTTTTCCACCGTAGAAAGCCCTGGCAGCCAGTTATTGCAGTGAGGAAGAGAAGTCATCCAGATGGACTCTCTGTCACACTAATGAAGCCGTCTCATAACTGTAACAGAGACCTCATGTATCTGCTGTGACACTTAGCAAATCCGGGCATGAATAAATAACCAAAGTCCAATTGAATTAACCTCCAACTGATCAGCACTACTGAACAAATTATCCTAAACCCCAAACGAGATTAGAAGGACTGGCACAAGCCAGAATCATGTGGTAGGAGTGCGAATTCAGTTTAACAAGTTTAAACCTAATCTCTCAGCGTTCTCTGATCTCAGGGTTTCAGGGCAAACTGGTTCCAAAATGCTCTTGGAAGCGACGGGAAAGGAAACTTGCATGAAGTCACGAGCAACAACACCAGCAACAGGCTGGAGTCCCCTGGAGAAACAGAAGTGAGGAGCAGAGAAAGACTGAAGCAGAGCATTTCTTGCAGACACATAAGAGAAAGTAGGAAATGACATTGATTTCCTTTTGGAATATTTAGACCTCATTTCCAAGATGAAATTTTAAAAGTTCACAGCATATCCCCTTTTCTTGATGATTACGTTTCTTGGACAGAAATAGAAAAGCATTTGTGAAATAAGGGACAATATTTTCCTCAGTGTATAACTGTATTTTTACTCCTCGGAGTATGTGTATACTGTATATCAAAGGCACAATTCCATTATTACAAACTTCAGTTTATAACTTAGGATGGTAATAACAAACAATTTCAATACTGATTTTTTTTTTAATGTTGGTTCATTTAATTTTAATGTTGATTCTTTATGTGGTCAGTTAAAATTATCTATTTAAACTTCAGCTTTAACAGACTTAACCTTTTACAGGTTTCTGAAATGTCAAATCTGCTTACAAGAGAAAATATTTATTCTGTCACTCTCTAGGGACACAAACAGACGCAGAAAATTCTACAAGTGTTATGAAAAGGAGATAACAAGGATCTGAAGCACTTCTAAATACAAATTTGTGCAGCATAATCACATGCCTCACAAAATCTTTTGAATCGCAATATTCTTCACTGATCCAATTCCAATATTTTGTCATAGCTACGTCCTTCAATATGGCTTCCAGTTTCTTAAAATCTCACATTTTTTTCAGAGACTGAATCAGGTCACCGTCAGTTGGTGGAGACTGGGATCTGAGAGCTTATACATCCCACCAAAGGGTGCCTGCCTCCATTCTTTTGCCTTGTCATGGTATGTCTTTATGCAGGTCTGACATTTAAGACCAAAAAATGTGTTATTCATTCTTTATGGTGATCTACAGCATAAATAATGTTTCTTTGTTTGTTTGTTTTGTGCTAAGTATTTTAATTTTGACTAGATGACAAAAAAATTTAATGAACTACAAAAGAGTTCACTCAGACACCAGGCATTTCCACCATCCCTGTCTTCAAAATCTGTAAAGAACTTAAAAATCAGATGGTCACCTAGTATCCAAGAGTATTTCCTAACACCCAGAATAATTTTGAATTTTTTGCATTACCAAGGCATAAAGCTACTCACTGCACCGGGAGATGCCTCAATATTTCCATATATTTAAGTTCTGCAAAATGAATACCTCCTGTAATTCTGAAACTTTTGTTACATGACCCTCAAAATCCAATCATGACTACTGCATACTTTGCTGTTATTTGTGCAGTATATGAACTAAAAGTAAATATTTATTCTAATTTTCCACTGCGTGCACTGACTGATATCTCCCGAAGTTAACAATAGCATTATGAGCTGCAAATGATGATGCATTGTCAAAGTTGAAAACATTTGGTTATATGCCTCTTATATTTTCAAATATTCCCAATGCAATTTCATAACTGTCTTGAACATAATGAGACAATGGATTTTTCCTCTTTCAACTGCGTAATAATGAACAACTATTAGAAACAATTTATTATTTCCAGAGTTTAAGGGATCAGTGGCCACAGAGAAAATATGCCCTTTTCAACCAAGTTTTTAATTGTTTTCTCACTTGAAAGAGGAGCTAATATATTACTGGCGGTGCACAAAGCATTTGTCTCATCAAGACACATCATTTTAACTATGGGTGAATTCTAGACAACGGCACTATTTAATTTGCTGTCACAATTAAGTGATTTATACAACCGACTATGCTATTAGTATTATACCCATAGTCTGATATTCTCTTGTTGCTTCTGCAAGAGTCATGTTGTTATTTTGTCTCCACACTTCTCAGCAACAAAGAGTGGGACGAATTTTGTTCTTAGAAGCTATGTTATTATTATTTTTACGATCCACTCCATTTGCATGCTGTCTTTCATTTGACAGACCACCGTGAGCAACTGAAAAACTCCTGCACGAACTGGAGTGAGCTTTATGACAATTACTGCTGTCTTTACTGATCCGTGGAAATAATTTCTTCAGCCATTCCAGTAATTCAAAGTTTCTGCTGCTCACAGAGTGGATCTGTTGATGGATGATACCATCCACAGGCACTGTCATGGTCATGATCAATGTAGGGCTGTTATTTGACAAATGAAAATTATGTAAACAGTACTCACACTCAATCTTGCAGCATGATGACTCGATCCGCTCTGTACCCCCTGGGTGCAGTGCCCAGTACAGGCAGCTGTTATCTCATGATAAATACTGTGGATGAAATTATTGTTAGCACCACCAAGACTGCAAGATGTAATCTTGAGCCTTTTAGGTAGCCGGAGCTCTTTAGGTAGTCTGGGGCTGTTCTGGATGTATTTCACACATTTCAAGAATGTCGTTTTCATTTCAGCAGCTGCTGAGGTCATTTCCAGATAATTTTTGCAAATAAATGTAGGATCCACTGGTTTTCAAGGTACTGACTATAAGAAAACAACTGCTGCTCCAGATTAAGCACCCAGGAAACTGTTTTCAGCAAAGTCCTTCTGTAGGTGTGACTTGCCTCACTTGTGCCAGGTTCTACAATCTCAGGAGTATCCCCTTTCTTAAATTCTCCCCCAGCACCAAGGAAGCCCATTTCTCATCCCAGTCTCATTGATCTCAAGCCCTCCTTCCCCACTCTGCACAGCAGCCCAGGAAACACAAATGACACAGCATAACAAAGACCTATAAGGCCTGGAGTACTATTTATAGCTTGCTAAATCTGGAAAAAAAAAATATGTAAAGAGCTCTAGTCAAATTGCTACCTAGATGTTTCCAGGCCCAGCCAGAGTGTGCTGGCTTATTGCCATGTTTCCAAATCCTACCCTGCACACTGAGCTTTTGCAGGAGAATACGCTGATGTTCGCATATGGGAAGTTACTATTTACACAGACATCAATGAACAGTCCCATATTGTTTTCTTACTAAGTTGAAAATGCTAGGAAAAAAGACAAAAGGATGACCTGACAGTCTAAGGCATGCAACCACATACAGCAATTCAGATGTGTAGCTGACTGCAGTCTAAGGACTACACAGAAAAGAAATAATTAGTTTTTTGAGCTTTATGTTTTTGTTGTTGTTGTTTTGTTAGAAGATTGTGGTGGTGTGGTTGGTTTTTGTGTTTTTTTTTTTTTCAGGCTGAATTCTTCACTAAGAAAAAAAAAAGGAAAAAAGCTTAATCAATCAACAGGTAAATAGCTTAGAGGGCTTCTGCAATGCCTGATTGATTGGCTTAGCCTTCCTCTTACTTATGCAACAAATGAATGAAATAGGAGATGTCCCACACAATGGGAGCTGTGTAGAAAATTTAAGGACAAAGCAAATAACCTGGCCTGGTCTCTCAGAATAAGAAATGATACTGAAACTCTGAAAGTGCTGTTCAGCTGTCACCTAAACCCGGACATGTCCAAACTCAGATTTTAACCTCAGGTTTCCCTGCAAACCTGATGTCCTGTTTCAGTCCACGTGCACAAGCTGTTTACTTTGGGTCATGTTTAGGAGGCACATACCTGTGTCACGTGTAAGCTTGACTGGGGTTTAGAAACCAGGAAATACAACAGCCAGCTTCAGCCCTGGCAGGCTTGACTCCTAGCTGTAGGTAGCCAGGTTCTAAGGTGTGCTTCTGCTTCACATCAAAGCATGACGGCCTCTCCCAACTGGCTGCAGAGATATCCAGACAAGATAAAAAGGCTTCTGATACTAAAGCTGGTCTTCAAGAACAGCACCAAACGTGCTCCTCCACTTTCCCTAGGCTCTCGTTTCAGTGGTATTTTCTGGACATGGACACAGCCTCTGTCAGACTCCATTTAAATGCAGTGGGAACTGCTTGAAAAAGCCAGGAGGTGGATTTCTGTCATCCCTCTTACCCCTTTGACACAACCGCCCCAAAGAGGGAGCAGTGACATGCAGGCACATAACCCTCCACCACTCACACCCTCCCGACCTTGCTGTGATGCTGATACGGTGAAGAGGAGCACTCTGATATTGCCTGGCCAGACAAGAGCCCTTAACAGCAGCTCTGCTTCACGTACCTGATTGATAACAAGGGTCAGAATAATTCCCAAGCAGCTCCTGCATCAGGGAGCAAACTAATTCCTTTCCTCTCTCCTTGGATGCGCAGAGCAGAGCCCAGCTGAACCTGAGGTTCCAGCTCACAGTCTATATTCTGCATCATAAAAGATACAAGAGAGAAATCTAAACTAGAGAAGTAATAACCTGTAAACTAATAAACCAATCCAGCGCTTTGATAGCTAGGCACTCCCAAGAGCAGGGATTATTAATGGATGTCCTGAAACACTGTGTGTCTAGTTTTCAAGAGAAGTGGGAAACATTTCTAATGCTCTGTGGATCCTACGCATTTGTTCTATAAAATCACTTCAGATAAATGCAAAGATTATTATAAAAAGCAGACTGCTTCCAGTCTACACACAGGCACTTAAGCATTTTAAAAAGAAGAGTAGTAAGAGGTTGCTCAAATAAATAATAATAAAGATATAAAACTGCAGTATTATGAGTAGTTTTTCTTGTCGAAGTATTTGGCTGCACAGTCATTGATTTTCACTGGTAATTGAGATAGCGACATGCATGACTTATGTTTCTTCAGCAGTCAGTGCCTGGGAATGGAAGAAGAGATCCTGGAATCCTGCACAATCTCTGGCCAAGGACGTGATGGCTTCTCAGCTGCTGTCTCTCCCAATTCTTTATTTCCCTCGGACCGCAAAATGGGGTATATTAATAACCTCGTATGTCAAAAGAGAGTTTATGAAGCTAAATGCAATAATGTTTGCAATGTGATTAAGGATCTTCGGATGAAAAGTGCTATAGATAACCAGAGTGTAAGTACAGACACACATCTTTCTCAGCCAGAACGTGATGGGAAGCAGGCGGCGGTCAGGCGGGCAGACCCCACGGGAAGGGTCCCATTATCTACCAAGGTGTGCATTCTCAAATCCCCATGCCCTGCCTGAGTCAGACAAATAACAGTCAGACAAATAAAATCTCCTTAAAAGTAATCCATATATTTTTTAATGTATTTATTTTTTGTGATGAAAATTCAGGGCTCAGTTACCTCTTGCTGTCTGCTTCACGCGTTTGCTATATCCTACCTCATATCCATGCCAAAACATGATTTCCAATTAAATGAAACTGTTAAAAATAACTCTTTGCTCCAAAACTAATTAAAAACAGTGAAGTATGAGGGAGAGAGCTGTTTCCATGTAAGTTTGAACTACAGTGGACTGTCTTTGTCCTCCTGCCATGTGAAAAATAAAACGGAGTCTGGCAAGGATGGCAGGAAGAATCTGGTCCTTTGTGTTTCCTGAAGTAAAATTATTCTCCAGAGAAGGTAGAGCAGGAATAAACTTCTTTATGAGTCAGGAGGCCTTACTGACAAGAGCTGCTATTATCTCTGTCAAACAGGCAAAGCCTCAAGTGATTGTGGTAGGCAAGAAATAGGAATGCTGGTTTTTCGCAGTGCTGGAAAACAGACTATTTGCCAGACTGTGCAGAGTGCCAAAAAGGTATCAAGCCTCTCTTTTTGCGTTAACCACAATAACCTGCTCTATCAGAAGTTTTTTCCGTGGACCTCTGCTGCTCTCTAATGGTGCCTTAAAGCATTCTCAGCATAAAGTTTATGCGCTCTTCCTAGAATTTAGTTAAAAGTTTTGCTTAAACTTTTAATACAAAACAAAAATATGAGGTCCTGAAGAGTGATCGTCTGAAGAGGTAACCCAGCATTCAGGCTGTTTTTCCTGCAGCCATAGCTGGGATATTTTGTGTCTGGTTCTGGTATGAGGAATGGTAAAGAACAGCTAACAAGTAGAAATGAAAGTTTAGATGTATTTTAGATGCATTGTGCACAGCAAATGCAGAAGTCCAGAAAGTTGCAAATCTCCGAGAAAACCCAGTTTCCAGAGATTTGTATAAATCGGCCAAAATTGTTACTCATAAGTACTAGCAATTCAAAGGAGGAAAGGAGAAAAATCCTAATTAGCACTAAAATAACTGTATGGATGTAACAGAAATTAAATGTTTGTATGAATTGCTCATAGTATATAAATATCTTTTTGCATGCTTCACATACATGCCGTTATCTCCCATTATAGCACAGGTGGGCAGGAGCTACTTGCTCGAGCCATATGCATTTTGCTCAGGAACCAAGAGCAAAGGGGGCACGGGTTGAAGAGTATTTTAGTGGTGAAAACTATCCTGTTTGTCCCATCAGCAGTGAACCCAGGCGTCCCACTGGTGCCGGAGGAGGACAGGACCCAAGTGAAGGTGGCCGTGAGAGGATGGATAGCCCAAAACCAAAGGCTCTGTGACAGAATGCGTCCCCTTTGCTGAGCTGCCCTGCATGCCTCAACCACCCAGCACTACACAGCAACACCCAGCTGCTGGGCACAGACACACCGTGGGTAAAAACTGAAAGAAAAAAAATAATAATAATAAAATTAAAAAAATTTAGCGGCCTCCCTCCTGCCACCAGGTCAACCCCGTCCAGCCACACACGCAGGGCAGTCACGGACGGGCACACCCCACTCCCTTCTACATTTTCAGCCGCGATTTTCAGCGAAAAACGAGCAGAAAACACCCGAAGAGGGCTTGGAGAGGGGGGGGGAGCTGCCCGTGAGGGGAGCGAGGGGGGCGCTGCAGATGGCGCCGCCCTGAGCGGGCGGCCGGCTAATGGCGGCCCCGCGCTGAGGGGACGGCAGCGGCGATGGCGGCGGCCCTGCGCCATCTCCCCGCGCCGCGGGCGGCTGGAGGGAGGGGAAAGGCGCCGCTTCTGTCGTGGCTGGGCGGGCCCGGGCGGAGAACGGCGGCGGCAGCGAGGCCTGAGGAGGGTAGGGGCGGCGGAGCGGGGTCTGTGCTCAGGCTGAGCCCGGGGAGGGGTGAGGGGATGGCGGGCACCTCCCGCAGCGAGGGGCCTGTGGGGGCGCAGCTCCGCTCCCCTCTTCTCTGAGAGATGTGATGGGGGGGGCATCCTAAAAAAATACATAGTTTTGGGTAGTTATTGTCAGTGTTTTTGTCGCCTGCTTGCCTGCCCCCCCAGTGCTGAGGCCTGCAAGGTGCGGGGGTTTGGGGGTCTCCCCTTAATGGCAGTAACGGTGAGGTACGGCCGGTTCTGCTTCGTGCTGCGCTCGGTAGGAACAGGTCCAGTCATCGTTAAACCGCAAGTAGTGTGAAAACCTATAAACAGCAACTTGTCCGTGTGGGCGCACTTGGATTTCAGCTTCCTGTGAGGCGCGTGTGGACGCTGGGTGTTGACAACTGTTCCTGTCCAGGCTCACCGCTTCGCCTACACCTCTGGGTGCTGTTATGCTCTGAAATCAACTTAACCTCGGTCTACCAAGTGAATGAAAGGATTTCGGCTTTTTATAGCCTGTGGTCCGTGTTTTTAATCTAATGTTATGTTATTGTTTTCTGCAGCAATGGCAGCAAATCCCATCGTGACGTCAAAGCAGCGAGAGGAAGTGGTACACGGGGTCCCCACGGAGGTGGTGTGCACGGCGTTCTCCAACTCCATTCTTGTGGTGGTAACGCAGTATGGCAAGCTGGGGACGCTCGTCTATGTGGACCCCAACACAATAGGCGACAACATTGGCAGGCCTTCGCTCACCACAAAAGTGCTACTGGGCAAGGATGAGGTAAGAACAGATGCACAGCACGCTGGCACCAAGGCAGAGGGGGAAATGTAGTAGGTGGGGCTGCACCAGTTGCCAGGGAGTTGATGAATCACTGTAGTTAAGCGGTGTTTGCATAGTGGTAAAATTAATGTAAAAATCTGTTCCGAAGGAAGAGGGGTTCATCAGAAAAATATGCACATTTATCTGTTCTTCAGCATAAGTTTAACTAACTGAGTGGTTTGGGGGTCTGGTATTTTGTATCCTACAGGATATAGGTTGCTTTGCAGTGTTTATGGCAGGTTTGATACAGCTGGTGTTGATTTAAAGGTTGCAAGATCAAACATATGGCCTTCGATAACCTTTTCTGGGTTTCAGTTCCAACAAATTTAACTTTTCAAGTCTCTTCTCTTCCCCCCAACCCCCACACATGCCAGCCCCATAATGGACTTTAGTTGCCCTCTCCCAAGTGTGCTTGCCAGCACCTGCCCTTGATAAAGTTTAATTTGTTTTGCTTCAACAAAATGAATTTTTATCGACTATTTCACAAAGCTGGAGAGAAAGCAGAAGGAAACGTATTTCGCAAAGCGTCAACTAGTCAAGCATTAAAACAAAAAGTTATAGAGCTACAAAATTATGAGGCTTTCCATCAGGACTGGAGCTGTCAAATATTACTTACTAGCCTAAACTAGAAAAACTCTAGCAACACAGGTTCCCAATTCTGTCTGCAGCTTCTCATTATGGAGTTCTCGTTCTTCAATAATAGCTGTCTCTCCTAGATGGGAGAACCTTTGTTTTGCTAGGTGTGACATCTGCTAATTCTGAACAGCACCACCTTCAATCTGTTTTTTGTCTTTTACTTTGGAGATGGGAAGTGCCTTTGTATACTTGGTTACATAGTATTTTTAAATAATTTTACCAACTTAATCAATCTAAACTTTAAGAAAAGGTTTTTTAGTTTGCTGGTTTCCTGCTTG
This sequence comes from Anser cygnoides, assembly GCF_040182565.1. NCBI lineage: Eukaryota > Metazoa > Chordata > Aves > Anseriformes > Anatidae > Anser > Anser cygnoides. Next base: position 5,746,850 of record NC_089887.1, read on the forward strand.
TTATTCACATCCCCATTTGGGATGGTACATGCTTCCAACACACAATGATAGCTAAAATCAAGCAAGCTCAGCCTTTTAATAAATACATAACGATGGTGTCAATAAAACCTAGACAAGCTGGACATTGTTGTTCAAAAAAAAATCATTAAAATGATTATATCCCTTTTCTTTGCTTCGGCCTCACCATTTATTTCTGTTTTTCATTATTCTATTAAAATCAGAAATACATGTGTAAAACATGGCATGCAAAGACTGTGTATATAACACCACTTTGAGATCTCTAAGAATTGCAGAAAACAAGACAGCTTTCTTCTCTGTCTTTCTACAAGACAATAGCAGAAGAAAAGACTCTCCGCACCAGCTTTCCAGATTTTCCAAACTGGTGCAAAACTTAATTCAAGTGCAACTCCTGTTAAGTTGTTTTAGGGTGGGTTGAGCATCTGTCACTCTCAGGTCCAAACTCTTCCATTTTAAGATAGTTGGGAAAGTGCTTTCTAAAATGTCCTGTGCCATGGCTTGGCTTTGCTGACCAGCCAAGTTGCGTGTCTGTTTCTAATCATGCTGGAACTGTTCAGCAAACTGATGTTCAGTCTGAGTCCAGTATAGACAGGTTCTCTGTGTGCTCCACAAACGAGTCATTGCAAGACTCTTCCTCTCGTAACGCACGTATGAGGGCTCTCCCAGCTGTAAGAGTACACATCTGTATACCTTTGCTTTTCAGCCCCTCGTCCATGTTTGTGCCAAAAACCTGGTGGCGTTCGTGTCTCAGGAAGCTGGGAACAAACCTGTTCTTCTCGCCATGGCTTTAAAAGACAAGACCATGGAAGGAATACAAGCTCTACGGGAAGTGATCCGAAGTTGCCAAGTGTGGTGAAGTTGTACCATCTGGATTCAAGGAAATGATCTTGAGTCCATGACTCATCACCACTTTTTTAAAAGGACAAAAAATGAAAATGATGGAATGTCTTTGTGCTGGTTTTGGACATACTGAGGAATTTGATGAATTTTTCTCTACTGTGTAGAACGTTTGTGGGTTTTATTACTGTGACAGGTTTGCAGTCCATATAGTCAGTGATGAGACAAGCACAATTGTCTCGACATACAAGAGAAATTTTATTTTTATCACTTTGGGTGGGTTGTATATTTGGGAAACGTGGCTCTGCATGTGTGTCCTGAGGAGTGATAGATGCCAAGCTCTGTAGCTACAGTGTACCGCAAAGGGGAACACCCAGTGCAGAGTGAATAAAAGAAACATTGATGAATCTAATTTTATGTGTTTTCTTTCTTACTCTGTGAAAATCACTTCAATTGAAATACGAGCCTCGGTAACAAATCAGCAGCAGTTGCATAATAGGAAAGACTTTCTTGACTGTTTTTTTTAAGGAAATGACTCCTATATGACTGCTTTTGTCTGTATGTCAGGCCCTTCCTGATGTTTTCTGAACCCATTCTTTACTTTCAGTCAAATTTTAAAGAGGTAGATAATCACGCTGTTCAAAGTTTGTGAAAGCTGATGTCAGGATGGCAGAAAGGAACCCGAATTAGTGGTGAAAAAAAAGACAAAATATTGGCTGTTTACCTATCATGTGTTATCAGCGTTTTAGAGAGGCACCATGTGCGTAGCTCTGGACCACCCGCAGCAAGCTGCCCCTTTTCTAAAGCACCTGTCAGAGGAGACGTGAGGTCAGAAGGACTTGTGGGGGTTACACAGCGGTGTGTCTGCCAAGTCCGTTGAAAAAAAGTGGTGTTACATGAAGTCATGTGAGTAAATGCAACACTTAATAGTCCAACTTTTGCTATTTGCCTGGAAAGCACGTTTGTTTTTACCTTTTCTTTGAACAATTAACACTAAGTAGTAAATTTTTAAGTAAGCTATTACACACTTTTGTCACTTATGAACTTGACTGAGTAGACAGAGGCCAGGTCTTGTATTTAAATTCTGGGCAGGAAAGACCTGTGTTGTGTTAGGAACCACTGATACTAGCACAGCCGTTCCCTGTGTAGATCCAGTTGCAGGATCATTTCTGTTGCTAAAAGATCCCCTAAAGGTAGAAAAGCAGAAAACGAACTTCAAAAGGACTCCCTCTGTGTAGTAAGGGTTATTTACAATATTTAAAGGATAATGAGAAATGAAAGGTTTTTTAAAAGTACATTCAAAAGCTGCAGGCTTGCAGCTGCCCTTGACAAGAAATTTCATCTAAAAATAGTTTTCCAAACTGTGCTTCCAAGAATCAAAGATTTGCATCTGTCAGAACTCCAAATTTTCTCTTTTACACTTTTTATGTTCTTGCTCCAGGAGGGCTGAGAGAGGCATGTGGAATTTGTTAATGCTGATCCTGGTTTGCTAATAGAGATTCTTTTCCATTACAAAATTCAGTGTATTTCCTGGTTCGTGGTACTCCTACGGTGTCTGTGGGTCCAGCAACTCGTGGAAAGTGTATGTTAATCAGCAAATTGAATGTAAATCACATCTTCCACTGTGGTGATAACGTCAGCACACCGCTGCTGTGCCCTGAAGACTTTGAGTGTCGCTACCTGAAAGCCAACCACAGGTTAACCACCGTAATTTCCTGGTTCTCTTTGCCACCAGGTCTGCACACAGTGGCAGGCAAAGAAAGGACGTGGCAATCTCTCCCATTTGATGCTCAGAGCCACAACAGACTTATCTGGCTGCCTTCCTACGGGTGATAAATCAGACCACGAGCAGTTGGCCCTTCGACTTTGCTCTCTTATCTGCAGTAAAGCTGGGGGAAGGCCTGCCCCCAAAAAACAGCCACGCGAGCCTGGCTGCTTGTACAACCAGATGTCTGCCTTTTAGTCATCGTTATCCTCCAGGAAAGATTAACTCCCAACTGCAAGGAGAACCGTCTTTGCTGCCCGGGCAGGCGGCACGGCGCTCACCCACAGCCACGGGCCGCTCGTGGGGCAGCAGCACCGGAGCCTTCCGTGTTTGCTTTCCGGGCGTGGGTGCCAAGTGGGGCGGACTGGAAAGGTACGTTTGGCAGCTTTTCCGCAGGAGGCAAAGCCCTACCTGCTGCTCCAGCCACCCTGGGGCCCAGGGAAGGGGCAGAGGGCTGGGACTGAGCCCCCCGGGGCTGGTGAGGGTGCGCGGGGCTGGCGAGGTGAGGGTGCCCAGCTGGGAAGGTGCCCGGAGGAGGAGTCTTGTGGTGGAGGAGGGCGCAGGGGATGCGGAGGCAGGTGCACGGCAGGAGGCAGCCGAGGCCGGCTCCCGGAGGAGCCCCGCAGGGTGAGTGGGGCCCTGGGATCGGGAGGGGGGTCCTGGTGGGCTGCTGGGGGTCCCGGTGGGCTGCTGGGGCTCCCCCAGCGGAGCAGAGGCTGCCCCAGCCATCGTCCCCCAGCACCTGTGGGTGCAGGTGGCAGGGAAGAGCCTGCAGCAGGAGCCCTGTGCGTGCATCACACACTGCTCCGGGTGGGCTTTGAGGAAGGCTCGGTGCTGCTCTGCCTTATTTATGGGCACGTGCTGGAGGTATTGCTCCTGGCGGGGGCCGCGGGGGCTTCTGCTCCCTTCCTGGCTGTCCCTGCCCCACAGGGCTGCCGCCAGGGTGGTGTTTGCGTTCTGCAAGGCGTCCCGGCTGCAGGCAGCTGGGGAAGGATCCAGCAGCCTGTCGTGCGAGGGGGATCCCGGACAACAAGATCCTGCAGGTGGTCTGCCCCAAGAAAGGTGTCACTGCCTGTTGTGGGTTTTTTTTGGCTCAGCACTCCCTCAGCATCCCCAAATCGCAGGGGGGCTGTGCAGGGCAGGTGTCTGCGTCTGAGCACAGCCCGGCTGGACGCGGCACTAGCGCCGTCCCGTTGAGCTGAGTTTTGGAGCTGGAATTACCCTCGCACCTCCTGGCTGCCTTTGTTTTGGAAGCAAACGGGCCCTCGGCTGCATTGAATTGCCCGGCTACCTTGCACGGCCGGGATCTGATTACCAGGAGCTGGGAGCCCTGGCTCCGAGTGGCACGGAGGCTTTTGTTTTTAATGACTTGCTCCGACGTGCTAAGAGTTTTACAACACGGGAGAGCCTGCCAAGGCCGGCTGCTGGTGCCGTGGTGCTTGCTCCGCAGCCGGGCTGTGAAAGCTAATAGGAGGCAGCATGGCCTGGGCCCAGCATCCGCGGCACAGCGCCGGGCTGAGAACAGAATAAATGGGTCTAGCGATCAGGAAGGGAGCCGGATCGTGCCCTGCCCAAGCACAAAGCTTGGGCAGAGGGTAAGCACTGCCAAACCTGTCGCAGGGCATCCCCAAAAAGCACGGGGGACTGCAGGGAAGGGGGCCCAGCTCATCTCTCTCCCTCCTCCCTACGCCTCCAGCTCTCCCCGGCCTCCAGTTAATGTTTACAAGGCAGGTCCGCTCTGTCCAAAGAACAGATCCCTCCCCGGGATCCTGCTTCCTGCTGGCCGGGGCAGGGTCACCACGGCTGCACGGAGCAAAAAACCCCGGCTCCCGCCGCCTCCGTGAGCCGTCGGCCGGCCGCCCCGCCGCAGGTACGCCGGGACGAGCCCTTGGGACCTCGCCAGCCCGCGGCCACCCAGCCCGCCCCGAGCATCTCCGCTTACAGGCGGCGGGAGGTATTTTTAGGGCTGTTGATCTGACACCAGCTGGGTTTCCTCTCCTACCAGCTTGGGGTTCGGGGAGAGGGCGAGCCAGGCGAGCTCCGGCTTTGGGTTGGTTTTTGTGTTTTAAGTGGATCGAGGTCATTCCCTAGCAGGCTTATCGAGAGCAGATATTTTCCTGCCTCTCGCCAGTCCGTGCTTACAGGTTTTCCTCTGGGTGATAGTTACCGAGCAGCTAAAATCTTTGTTTATTACCAGCACGCCGAGGAGTGCCTGTGTTGGTAGAGCTCCGCTCGCTGCTGTTTTTTAAACCGCTATTGTTATACTTGGGGAAAAAGCAGCTTTCCATAGATTAGCACAAAGAGAGGCCAAACACGACAGTTTGTGCATCTGTTGGCCTTGAGATATGATGCTGCCCTATAAATAAAAGCGTATTATTAGGTTGGTCCTTGCTGTTTGGAGCTGCAGGGTACACAGCGCCCTGCGTGTCCCGGCCACCCTCTGTGCTGGGAGTGCTTGGGGCGAGCGGCTTCGGGGAGGGCAGAGCTGCCCACGAGGATGCTGTGAGGATGCAGGAGTGCTCCCACATCCCCGAAACTCCACCAGGACCCCCAAGATCCCAAAAAGAATGAGGCTTGCTCCCTGGCTGAACGTCAAGTGATGGCGATGCCAAATGTCCAGCCCCTTGGTAAACCCTGGGGTTTGCCCCTAGCATGTCACTCATGAGGAAAGGAGACAAATTTCAGGGGGGGGGGGAATGACACCACAAGGGTCTTGGTGTTCTCCGGACTCCCAGGGAGGTGATGATGTGCATGCACTGTCTGCAGGGATGTCAGGGGCCTGATGGCTTCTTGTTAAGGGGCTGAATGGGGGTAATTTTAAGCCTTAAGTCTCTGGCGCCTGGTGAAAAAAGGTCCTGAGCCACAAGTGTGCTCCCAGGAGCACAAACATGGGCAGATCTTTCCCTGAGGAAACCAGAAGGAGCAAGGCAGGTGGGGAAAAGCAGACATTTCAGGGGACACAGGGAGCGGAGACACCCCCTTGGAGACACAAGGGTCCGCTCTTGAAGGACGTTTGCGTTGTCCTGCTGGAAGCAGCCCTGGCCACGGTGAATCGGCTGGCTTGGGTGAGGGACCTGCTGGAAAAGGCCTGGGGAGGAGAAAAACTCACAGGCAGTTTGCCCACGCTGCGTGGGCCGGGAAACCTGCTGGGACCTTCCCCCTCCCCAGCTTACCTCCATCCTGCACCACTCCCCGTGCCTCTCCCTCCCGCAGATGAGTAATGCCACCCGGGCCGTGCCCTCTCCCACGCCACCCGGCTCCCCAGGGCCCAGCACGGTGACCAGGCTGGCCTCGGCCACCCCTTCCCCAGCCCTCGCCATGCTGATGACCGCCCACAACGACTCCCAGGACGGCCAGCAGCTCTTCCTGACCACCACGGCAGCACAGGTCATCTCCGGCATCTTCGTCTGGTCGGCGCTCATCATCACCTTCCACCAGGTACGGGCGGGACGGAGCCGCGGCTCTGCGGTAACGCTGGGGCAAAGCTATCGACTGGCACCAAGCTCGCTGCAAACCATCGCCCCGGGTGGGTATTTCCTCCTGGGGCTGCAGGGGATATCTCTGCCTCGGGAGCGTGGACTTTGCCCGCGTGCTGCTGGAGCTGGGAGAGGCGCAGGGCATCAGCAGCGCCCGCAGGCAGCTCCCAGCGGGGAGCTCCAGCACGTGTCTCCTCCAGCGCCACAGGCCTGCGCCTTTGGGGCACGCAGCCTTGCAGCACCCCGCCAGCGGGCACGTTTTGGGGTGCTGCTGCTGATTTTAGATCCGTGCTGCTGGGGGCTGCCCTGGGGTGAGCCACTGCTTCTGAGAGCCAGCTTCAGCTCAGGCTCTGCCATCGCTGCGTGCAACGGGCACGCTCTCCTCTGCAGATCTACACGCACCTCCGGAACTACACCGTCCCCAAGGAGCAGCGCTACATCATCCGCATCCTCTTCATCGTGCCCATCTACGCCTTCGACTCCTGGCTCAGCCTCCTCCTCCTCGGCAGCCACCAGTACTACGTCTACTTCGACTCGGTGCGCGACTGCTACGAAGGTGAGCGCAGGGCAGCCACCTTGGCAGGGATGCTGACGGCAAAGCAGGACTCTCCTCCCCCTGACCCACGTCTCTGGAGCAGCCTGGGTTGCATGCAGTGCCAGATCTCCACCGTTTTCACTTCCGACTCTCCTTCCTCCACGTGGAGGTTTCCCCCTTCCTTCCCCATCAGCAGCAGGGAGAGAGAGGCGGCCCACGGGCAGACACCTGCAGGCTCAGAGGGAGCCCAGCATCTGGTCATGTTCCCAGGAAGGGTTTTCTGGCTGCCTTTGAGGTAGCAATGCAGTTTTTCTAAAGGTACACTTACCTAAGAAACTGGGGAGTCGGGATGTTTTGAGGTGCAAGGGGAACTGTTGAGAGCTGAGGTTGCCGTTGCACCGGGTTGCTTCCCCCCAGGGCACGTGTAATACTTCAGGTTTGGAGCAAGAGAGCGTGAAACAAAAAGTGGTGGGGCTGTCCAAGAAAACTGTGCAGGGTCTGCTCCTTGCTGCCCACCAGCTTCTTGTGCTACCCCTTGGCATTGCTGAGGTCCTTCCATGAAGGGCTCTGGCCATTGCAAGGCTCCTGGGCTTGTCTGGGTGCGCACAAGGGCCGGCTCTTTGGGCACTGCTGGGACACACAAGTGCCACCACGTGCTCTGCGTGCAGGGGCTGTGTGTACACAGCAGAGCTCCTGCGTCTGCAGCAAAACACACTTACCCTGTACACGTGGCACGGCGCATCTGGCTCAGATGGATTTGGCCTGCTGGTGGCCTCCCACCTACCTGGACCGGAGTCCCAAACCCTGGTGCTGTGCCGGGGTGGATGAGAGGACGTCTGAGCAGGGAGGGATGGGAAATGTAAGAACCCCCTGCACCTCCACCAGCCCTGCTGATCGTGCCTGCCCTTGCCTTGCCAGCTTTCGTGATTTACAGCTTCCTAAGCCTGTGCTTTGAGTACCTCGGTGGGGAGAGCACCATCATGACGGAGATCCGAGGGAAGCCCATTGCGTAAGTGGTGGCGCACCACGAGCTCCTCAGCCTTTCCTCACCCACTTCCCCCATCCAGCTACCCCAACGGCATCTCCTCGGCTTCTACTTCCAGGTCCAGCTGCTTCTACGGGACCTGCTGCCTTCAGGGCATGTCCTACTCCATCGGGTTCCTGCGCTTCTGCAAGCAGGTGGGCACCCGGCGGGGGGCATCGCCTCCGCTCCCCTCCGCAGCAAGGGACGAGGGCTCTCCTGGCTGCGTCTCAGTGGGTTCCTTACCCAAGGAGAAATCTTACCCGAGATGCTCATTTTTTTTCCTCCGAGGGAGCAGCTCTGCCGGCACCTGGCCAGCAGCAGAGCGCAGCGCTCACTGTCCTTGCCTCTGACTCACTGCTGAGTCAGGGTCTCCTCCCACTGCAGAGCTGAGATTTTTATCTCTGTCCAGTCCCAGGTTAGCTGGACGGCTCCCTCACTGCCCAGGGCTGCGCTGCAGGGATAAATCCTGGCACTGGTCTGTCCCTGAGCCAGCCAGTCGTCTGCCTCGGCGTGGCTACGCTGCTGTTTGTGAGCGCTCGGGGGCACAGCCCTGCTCCCTCCTGTCTGCTGGTGCTGATCTCAGCCCGCAGCGCTGGTCGCTCCAGAGATGGAGAATTGCTCGCCCCTGTGTCCTGGGAGCAGGGGGCTTGGCTGTGGTGGGGCTGGGGGGGGCAGGATGGCCCTGAGTGCACGGTGTCTCTCCCTTGTGCAGGCCACGCTGCAGTTCTGCATCGTGAAACCTCTCATGGCCATCGTCACCATCATCCTGCAGGCGTTCGGGAAGTACCACGACGGGGACTTCAAGTGAGGATGCTGGGTGGGGCTGGGGAGGAGGCACCGGCCTCTGCTGGGGGAAGGGAACAGGCTGGGTCCCTGCCCCATCGCAGGGGACAGAGGGGACGGGGTGACCTGCCAGCCCTCCCCAGGCAGCAAGGCCACAAGGAGCCCAAAGCGCCCAGGAACGGAGACTCACTGACCACAGATGAGATGGGGATGAAACGCTCAGGGGCCATCATACAGTCACACAAGAGAGAGAAAGCGTCAGCAGCCCCTGCTCCCCCACTTCCCATTCTCCTTCCCCAGCTGGGCTGCCCTCCATGGCAAAGCACCTCCCACCCCCTGCTCCCCTTCTTCCCCCTGTGCCTCTGGCTGCGCTCGCTGCAGCAGCCTGCTCTCTCCCCGCAGTGTCCGAAGCGGCTACCTCTACATCACCATCATCTACAACTTCTCCGTCAGCCTGGCGCTTTACGCCCTCTTCCTCTTCTACTTCGCCACCATGGACCTGCTGCGCCCCTTTGAGCCGGTCCTCAAGTTCATCACCATCAAGGCCGTCATCTTCCTCTCCTTCTGGCAAGGTGGGTCCCCCACCCTCCTCCTCTCGCAGCACCACGCAGCCCAGGGGTGCGGGACCAGAGCTGATCCCTCTCCCTTCCCCTGCGCAGGGACGCTGCTGGCAATCCTGGAGAAATGCGGGGTGATCCCCGAAGTTCAGATCATAGACGGGAAGGAGGTGGGAGCTGGGACAGTGGCTGCTGGCTACCAGAACTTCATCATCTGCATTGAGATGCTCTTTGCTTCCATTGCCCTGCGCTACGCGTTTACCTGCCAGGTGTACAGGGAGAAGAAAGAAAACACAACAGGTAGCTCTTCCTCTCCTCTTCCTTCTTTCATCTAAGGAAAAGCGTCACTGCAGCCTCAGAGCACTCGGGCTGTTGCTCATCTGCTGTCCCATCACCCTCCTGCTCTCCCTGTTTTTCAGCAAACCTCGCCCCGATGCAGAGCATCTCGAGCGGGCTGAAGGAGACCATGAGCCCTCAGGACATCGTGCAGGATGCCATCCACAACTTCTCGCCCACGTACCAGCAGTACACCCAGCAGTCCATGCAGGAGGCAGAGCACAAAGCGCCGGGCGAGAACGGGCACGTGGCCTCCAAGGCGGAGGGAGCGAGCGGCAGAAAGAGCAAAAACATCGAGAAGAGAGTTCTGATCCTGTCGGACGACGAGCTGTAGGAGAAGTCAGAGGGGACAGTGACACCGGAGAGGCTTAAACCCATGGAAGGGGGACCGTCTGGAGGCTGAGACAACCTGGTCTGATCGGGGTGCTGAGAGGAGGAGAGAGAAGCCAGGAACTCTACTCAAAGGGCAGTCCCTTGAAGGGAAGATGCGATAACCCAGGGAAAGGTTAAATCAAACAGTGCCAGCTCCTGCCGTCCCGTCTCTGCTGGTGTTAGGGACCGGGCTCTTTGCTCTGTGGCTGAGCAGCCATGTGCTGAGCTTAGTGCTTTGCTGCCAGGGTTTGGGTGCCAGCCCCGTGCCCGTACCCTGGCTGGGGTCCCCAGCGAGCCGGGCACCCCGCCTGTGCCGTTGGACGGACTGGCTGCCCTCACCCTCCTCCCACCTGCAAGCAGCGCCCAGGCCTGAGAGAAATGCTTTTCTCAGCACGGTTCTGCTCTAGTTTTGCCTGATTTGGGTAAAAAATGATCTCAAGGGCCCCGTGGAGAAAAGCAGAGCAGGAAGGTGACTTCACTTCACCTCAAAACCCGGTAATGTTTGAAAGACATCATGCCTTATTTTTACATGTTTTCCTCTCTCCTCCCCCCCAAAAAAGCCTATGGAGTCACGCAGGAGACCTTTACAGGGGAGGAAAAGTAACTCATCCTCCTCTCCCTCCAGATGGGGATGCAGCTGCCTGAGCAAGTCCCCCGGGAGCAGCAGTGGGACCTCACTCGGACTTCACCACGAGGTCTCGCAGCTGCGTTTCTGAGAGCTGCTGGTGACAGAGGCACTTGTTTATGTCTAAACCGACTTATCTCTAAGGGGATCAGAAGTTAAAAGGGATTCCAGCTTCCTTATCAGAGGCATTATTAGGGAACCAGACTGTGACTGGTGGTGGTAGGAATGCACTGACCGGGAACTGTCTGTTCCTCCTAACCCCTCTATTCCATATCCCTACCCCTGCTTGCAGGAAACAAGTGCTGCGGCCAGGCTGGACCAGACACTGGATGCCGGGGGACCCGGGGAGCTCAGCAGGGCGAGGGCTCCGTGAGCCATTTCCCAGATCTGACAAACTCATTGCACCCTTGTCAAGATGCAGAGAGGCACGGGGGGCTGAGCCCAGCCAGGGTGGCGGTGGCAGGGATGCGCTCGGGGCAGGAGTGCTCACAGGGAGGATTTTCTCTGTATCCATGATGGAGAGCGTGCCTCCTTCTGTTAAACTTCCTCTCTGATTTTATTTTTTCCAATTTCTATTCCCTTGCTGTTCATCAGATGGTCCCTGGGAACTTAGTTGGGCTGTTGTTTGGGGTGGGAGCTGAGTAGTGGAAGGACAGGGACAAATCTGGAGCTTTCGATTTGCATGGCAAACAAACCTCTGGGTAAGGCTTATAGCCGTTTTAGAGCTCCTAGTGTTTTGTTGTTGGTTTTTTTTTTTTTTTCCACCTGCTCCTGAGCTGCAAAATGTAAATTGCAAGATGAAATTATTTTATTTATGATTTTTTTTCTAATAAACAGCAATTTCTACCATGGATTGAACAAGTGTTTTCACTTAGGTCAGCGAGCAAAGCCCACACTCTGCTCATTCCTGCTCTAATGCTGATGCTCTCAAGCTCCGCATCCTCCCTGCCCCTCGGTGCTGGCCCAGCAGAAATACCTGCACACGCAGCATCCTCCACACTCTGGCATTCCCGCAGGGATTGTGCTCATTTTTTTCACTCCACAAGCGGTGTGTGCCCCCCTGCTTGCACTGCACCTCTTCCAAGCCTCTCCTAAGCTGCAGATGCAGCAGTTCAGAGCTGCCGAGTCCTCATCCGCTGAGCCAAGCCCAGACTTCGGCAGCAACAGCACAAAATCTATATATTATTATCAGAGAAAATCTTATCGTGCTGGAAGCCTGGAGTCAACACGAGCAGGCTATGGCTGAGCCAGTCTTGCAAGTCCTCTGCTCCGGAGCTCCGCTGCTCGTACCTGCCCAGCCGGTGAGACCGCTGCCACGTTTGGTGTCACCAGGTCTGTAAACAAGGGCCACGTGCTTGGCACGTCCAGGTGCCGGAGCAGGACCCCGCTGCCTATGAAAAGCAGCGTCGACAAGGCTGCCTGGCTCTGCCGCGTAGCCGTCACCAAAGCAGGACCGTCTCTCAGCAAACATCTTGGTCTGCGCTGCCCCTCCGGGATGGAGCCTGCTGCAGCTGCAGGAACAGAGGCTGCTTCACCTCCCGGGGCGAGGACAGACTGCAGAGGTGACGGTGGGGCATCTGCCAGCGGGCTCGCAGCCGCTGAGATACAGGCTCGCACAAGAACACAGCAAGGAGCGTAGTTGTACTTCATTGCACAAATGATCGACTCCAGCACGTAATGGGCTGCATTCATTGCTTTTGCCAGCAGGTGCAATTCCCACTGCAGACGGTAACAATTGCCTATTTATGTCAAGCCCTGATTACTGTATTATATGTAAAACAGGTCTTTCTTGCAAGCAAAACACGGAGAGAAAAAAAAATAATAAAAAACCAGCTGTGACTCATCCGAGTCAGCAGCGCGATGCCAACCCGAAGGAGCCGTGCTGGGCTGGACCCCAGCTGGTGGCCGTGCTGTGCAGCAGCAGGCAACGCGGCTTCCTCCAGCAGGCTCGGCCTCCTGCTCCTCCAGAGCCTCTCCGAGAGGGGAGAGAGGCTCACGGCTCCCCCTGGGCTCTGCCCCTGCCCTCAAACCCCTGCAATGACGAAATGCATCCGCATAGAGCCGAAATACCCAAGGCGCCTTAGGTGGCGTGAGTCGTCTAGCAGCCATGCTGCTGTGCTCCTCTGGCAGGATGCCTCCTCTTCTCCTCTTCCTCTACAACAGGAGCGTGGAGAAAGCTGGAGGCAAAGATGGATGGGCCCTGCCAGCAGCAGGCTCTGGTGGTCAGCACGGCTGTTTTCCACGGACACGGCTGGGCTGGGGTACCCGGTCCTCTCGGGGCCCATCCTGCCCTCAGCACCCACAAGAGCAGGGGCTGACCATGCTGCCCTCAGACCGTGCACTGCAAGGCAGAAGCATTTCTTTTTTGGGGCGGTGGCACCCACCAGCGAGGCCCCAGACCTCCGCAGGCAGCAGGTCACAAGACCTGCCAGCGGGACGCATGCGGTGCCAGCCCCACGTACCGAGACTTCCCCCGGCTCTAGGCCTGCCTTCCTCCTGCCCTAAGCACCGTGAGGGCCGGGTCTCCTTTCACCCCTGAACTTCCACCTGGCTGAGTCCCGACACCCTCTTCCACCTCAGCTCCTGATCCTCCATCCCTGACAGACACAACGTCCCACCTTCCTCACTGCCACCCCCAGCTCCCCACTGCCTTCCCTGCCGACAGGAGCTGAAGCAGACGATGGAGGCCTCCTCCAACCGCTCACCAGTGACCACGACCACCCCCAGGCCTCCCCCATGTCCCTGCTCGGCCGAGCCTGGCCCACCTCTGGCACCTGATGGCTGTCCCTTAGCTGCTGGCATGCACAGCCTCCTCAGTCCTGCTGCTGTTTGCCAACAAATAACCCTACCGCTCGCTCTGTCCTTGGCCGAGGCACCCACCCGCCTCCAACATGCTGCCTTGGCCCAGCACAGACCCCATGTTTCCCCCCTTCAGCCATCCCTAAAAACTGGGACTTGTAGCAGGGGACCAAAGCTAACGTGGCTCCCAGGAGCTCTCTGTCAGAGGCACCACTCACTGCTTTAAATCCCAGAGGAACACACAGGGAAAAACAAAGTATTGATTTAAGGGGTTAAAGCTGTTTCTCCACAAGCAGTTGCATAGGAAGCACCGCAGGGCTCTTTCACAACCCCAGAGGGCGGGGAGCAGCTCTCCCCACCCCAGGACCTGTCTCACCTTCCGAGCTCTCCCCGCCAAGCCCCGCAGCGTGCCCCCAGCACCGTGAGCAGGCCGCCAGTCCCCAAATGCTCTGCAAAGCCACCACCACAAAACGCCCCCGATGCTCACGGACAGGAACCACGTCTCACACGTCGTGGCTGGGACCTGGGCGAGCTGGCGGCTCCACACGTACCCGACTGGCTCTGACACTCACAAGAGGCTTCCTCCCGAAAATACAGAGCTCACCCGCAGCACTGCATCCAGCTGCACGCTGCTCGGGCGACAGCCGAGGGAAACACGTCCCTGAAAATCAATGCAAGCTCCAAAACGCTGACCATACACCAGGGCAAGTCTGAAACCAGAAAATGCTTTATTGGAAAGGTACAAAAAAACCAGTCACTGCAGCTAAATTTACAGCAATAAATTACGTTGTGGCTGTCAAGAGAAAGTAATGGACACATACACAGGGCTACTCGCCTTACAAACAGGAATCCACATTGCTTGGTATATCAATAATTTATTTTATAATAAAAAAGCAGCACAAAAATAAATATTGAAATGAAATTACTGAGTAACCACAGAGGATAGAATGAGCTGGTGATAAAAAACAACTTAAAACAGAAGACTTCTATCATTAAAAAAATGAAAGCAAGTATCCACCATCTACGGAAACACCCCAGCAGACTGAAATACAGACGAAGGAAAACAAATCCACGTTACAAAAGTTTTTCGTTTTCGTTTTGTTTTTCTTTGTTTTCTTTTTTTCTTTTTTTTTTAAATAAAAACAATCATGACAATGAAGTTTAAATGATTCGAGAGAGAAAAAAAAAAAAAAAAGAACCAAAATGCCACCTTCTCCTCCTCCCCGGGGTCTGAGCCGTGTAGAAGCCCGACCGTGCCACGCGTCCATGGCATCGCGCCCTCGCCCACCAGCACCTGTCCCTCCCCACAGCTGTGGTGGCACCCAGGGCTCCTGCAGGCGGTAGGGGTGGGCAAGAGCTGAGATGCTGACTTGCTTCGAGGGTCTGGAGGTGCCCTGGAGGGAAAAGATTTCCCCACTGCCAATGGAGAGACCAGCAAAGGTGCCTATGAGACCAGGGACTCCCTCCCGGTACCTGTGTGGATGCTGCAGGCCGTTCCAGCATCCCGCTGTGCCCACGTTGCGGAGGGGCAAGGAAGGCCAGGCCCGGGAGAGCACTCCCAGCACTCAAACTCAGAGCCCACCGCTCCTTGGCAAGCGAAGAGGGGCAGAGAAGGGAGCCCCGGCACCCCAACTACTGCAGCGAGAGATGAGCGAGAGGTACTGCGGCGGGGGAGCGCCCTGGGGACTCTGCAGCGGCAGCCAGCTCCCCGCACCACGCTTGCCCTGGGTGTCAGGCTTGCAAGTGCAGGACGGAGAGGAAAAAAAAAAAAAAGAAAAAAAATCAAACAGAAACAAACCAAACCCCAGAGGAATGCAATGTGACAACCCCAAGCTGGAGGGCCCTCCGGGACGGAGGGTGGAGGAGCTGGGTCTCCAACGTGGTCAACAGCTTTCGGGTCATTCCTCCCTCCACGTTACCTTGCAATTCTGATCCCCCTGTGGAAGTTTAGCCAGGACATTTCATTCCCCTCCAGGTCACCACCCAGGGAGCCCTGGACTGGCAATTTCTTTTAATAAAGATTTACAGTATCAAACTTGGAAAAAAAATTATTTTTTTTTTTTACGAAAAATCTGTACGATAAAATGTATATAATTATATATTTATATATATATTTCTCTCTCTTTAAATATTTCCACGTGGTCCTTATGGATATCCAATATGGATTACCTACCATGGCTATGGTATCAACAGCTTTAACAACACCCAGGCCTCTTGTTCTTTATCGAGTGACCAGAGATTTAAGTGCCTACCAGCACTAAACTAGCAATCGCTTGGACAAGCCTTTGGCACCCTTCCAAGAACTGGAAAAAAGAAATACTTGGCCGCAAGGGAAGTGCCACATAAAAGATATGTTTCTCAACTCATTCCAACAGCAAGAAGACCCTCCCCAAGGAACAAAGTTCAACCTCCGTCCCCCTCCGTGCGACTGGTCTGCTTTCACCGACAGGGGGTCAAGGGCAGCCAGAGGGTGTTCCTATCTAGCCAGGAATGTTATGGAGCTCTGGAGCTGTTTTAAAGACTGGAAGCATTTGGGCATTTTCAAGTCAACTGGCCTTTTTCGTTAAAGTTTTCATTTAAAGCCCCAACAGTGCCAGGAGTCTCCATTTTGCCTGTTTTCGGAGGCACCTGTAAAGGTCTGGGAAAGTTTCCAACGTTTGCGAGCTGGAGAACATGAGAGGACCAGGAAATGACAGTAACATCTTTCTCTTCCTCAGCTTCTGCTGTGGGAGTCAATAACTGGTACTGATACACAGGACATCGATCTGCCTGTTAGGAGATAGGGAGGGAGTGGAGGAGAAATGAGGTAACGCCAAGTGTCATCCAAACTCCACGGGTTGGAAAGCCACTTGTAGGAAACTCCCTGCTCCCCTCCGTGACACGCGGATCCGGCGGGGGCGACAAGCCTGCAGGAAGCATTTCGCTCGCACCCTTCCTGGCTCAGTAAGGTCACGAAGGTAGGTGTTGAGGACTGAACGAGAACCGAGGCTGAGGCTTCTCTTTTCATTAACCTATTTCACAGAGGGCCCCCTTGGGAAATGCAGAGACTCCAATGACAAGGTGAAAAAATAAAAAAGGAAAAGCAAGCTAATGACTTCTTCCAAAGACAAAGAGGGCTGAAACTCTGCAAACTTACTGCCATTCAAGACAAGACAGAGCCCCGAACAACAAGTCGTACTGGATGGCGGATGCCAGCCTCCTGCCCCCTTTACATGGCACTCCATCACTTCTCCTTCAGTCCAAAACACCGGTCAACTCTCCGTGATCTCTGGCTTCTACTCCGGAGCCCAAATCCCCATAGCTCTTCCCCTCAGCTTCACCTTCAGAAACCTCACTTCTCACCTGCGTGACAACAGGCATCGTCCGTTCCACAAGTCTCTGCCCTGCCAAACTCACAGTCCCTTTTCTTTCCTACTTCAAAAAGAAAATAAAAAAGACAACGAAACGCACAAACACCAACATAGCTATTTTTTTACAGTGACCTGGAAACACTCGTCCTTTCGGCGCTGCTGCGCGACAGCAGAATCCCTCCTCTCGGCTTCCTGCCCACTGCCGAGCCAGAAATCCCTCTCCCCAACCACTGCTCAGAGCCACACGCACGACTTCTCGGTCCCAACTCTTCCTTCCCCTACACGCGACCATCTTCGTCCTGCCCTCCGTGCGTCTCCCGGGGCAATTCACAGATTCCCGAGAGGAAGCGTCAAGTTTCAGGGTCACATTCACACAGGTTGTCTGAACACTGAGGGTTGTAGGCTGTACTCTTTGGATCCTGACTGACACGAGACAGAGAGGAAAAGCCTCGCACGGCTCCCATCTGACCTCCCCACAGCCCTCCTATGGCCATCAAAGAGCCCAGCTCTGCAGCTGGGACCATCGCTGCCTACCCACCACTTCCACCAAAGAGGAGGCTCTAACGTCTCTCCTTCTGCCCGTGTCCCTCTGGTTACACTTCAGTGCTTTAAAAACGTCCCAAATACTCCACGCAAACCCCTTCTCAGAGCGCTGAGCCCAGCAGAACCGCCCCGCCGTCTCGCAGCCTCCACCTGGTAATACTTCCAGCATCGTTCCTCCTCGTCTCCCCTCTCCTCCCCATCACACAGCTCTTCACAGCATTTACTGTGCCTCCTTCCCCTAAGCTTCGGGGAATCCATGAAAATAAAACGAAAAAAAAGCCGCTATTTCAAAACCGCGGATCATTTGGAAGAAATACACTGCATAAATATACCCAATTCACAGGCACACCTTAGGGAAGGAGCTATTAGGAAACTTGGGCTTGGAATAAAGGAGGCTGCAATGTAATATTTTTTATAGGCCACACAGGTAGTGGGGCGTATTAAAATATGTAAAATATATATTTTTCCATATTTTAACAGCATGGATTGAAAACAAAAGGTTGTTCCTAATGTGTGAGGTCACACCCAAGCATTAGTCTCCATCATCCTCCCACTCCCATCCACTCTTGGCAGGATGAAGCCCAAACCGAAATGCCTATTTCCCTGCCCTCGCGACAGCAGATGGAAGCGGGGAGGGTAGGGGAGACCCTTCTGACAGGGAGCAGGATGCCACTAAAGGAAACTCTTTTCCATACATTCATCTCACGTGACGATTTCTACGGTCCATCTGTTTCCTGGCTCTTGAGCATCGTTCACGAAGACTCCGGAGGCTCCTCGGGTATCTTCTCCCAGCTGGAAAGCTGCCCACGGCGGGGAGGGGGCCGGGGGAGGCAGGGGGAAGGAGGAAGCAACTTGTACTGCATACAGAGCTCAGTCCTGGACACGAGGGGTTGGTGGAGCCACCGAGTCCAGAGAGAAGCAGCCAGTTAAGTTCCCTTTATAGGTTTGGGGTTTGTTTGTTTTGTTTTGTTTTCCTTTTCTTCTTTTTTTTTTTTTTACGCTTTTGGAAGAGAATCGTTAAGATGCCAATTCTTGACGTGACCAAGGACTCCGGAACAATGCATAAGAGCCTTCTCCCCTCCCTCCGCAAGGCTGCTAGTTCCCCCCCCCGAGGGCACTAGGACGCTGCTGAGAACGGCACAGAACTGGATGAGATTTCGGCGGATTTCACAATGGTGATGACACTGGTGGTGGCAACTTTGGCCGGGGTAATAGGCCCTCGCGCCACAGTACGAGCAAAGGTCTGGAGTGCTTCGTACTTGGAGCGCAAGGCGTCCAGCTCGAGCTTCATGCTGCTGTTTTCTCTGGCCAGCTTCTCCACCTCTTGCTGCAACTCAACCCGCTGCCTCTCGAGCTCCTCTTTCTGAGTCACGCGCTTGATGCGGCAGCTGGCAGCGTAGCCCCGGTTCTTCAGCGTGCGCCTCCGCTGCTTCAGCCGGATGACCTCCTCCTTGGTGAGACCCCTCAGGTGCTGGTTCAGCTCCCGTACGGACATTGACACGAGCTCATCGTCGCTCAGCACGGGGGCATTCTCTCCCGACTCCTCCTTTACCTGCAAACACCAACAGCACAGGGGTAGCAGCGGCCCCGCGGGCGGCGGAGGGGCTGCCCCCTGCCAGCAGCACGCCCCGAGGCACCGCGGGGAGCTCAAGGAAATAAAAGGAGACTGAATTCGTCCTCGGCCAGGACTCGGGGCCGAGCCCTGACGATGACACCCTCCACCACATCACGCTGGGACACCCGTGCGGCAGGCTCCGAGCAGAACAGCCACTTGTGCGCAGGGTTTAATTTGGCACGCTGTGGCTTTTCATCAAAGGCTGCTCGTCGGAGCACTGACCAAAACCAGCCCTGCGTGGCTTCAAGGAGCACGGCCTGATCGGGTTTTCCTGCACCAGAGAGACACCGAGGGCGTGTGCCTCTCTCTCGAGCAGGTCTGCTGCCACAGCTACGCCCAGAACCTCCAAGACATCATTCTTCTGGCTCTTCTGACACTACAGACACCTGGAACAAAGAGCCAGGACACCAGAAAAGCTGCACCAGAGCATGAACCACGCACGCCTGGTCCACCGCGCAGCAGGTATACCCGAGGCATTTACTGCCTTGTGGATCTGCACGAGAACAGGTGGAAGCTGCCTTTCCCCACTGCACCTCACCCCTGAGAGCAGAAGTACTGCATTGCCAGGCCTGGGAGCACTGCTTTCAGGGTGCTGCCAGCACCTGCCCTACCCCAAGGTCTCTTGGATAGCAGCTGGGATGCTCGAGCCCGCAACCCCAGAGACTTCAGCCATATTTCTAGGTACAACTAGCATTCTTCTACCCTATCTCTCTTGGAGATCTTTCCCATAGATAATGGGAAATTATATCAGCACCCATTTGTAAGAGTCTCTCAGAAGAAAAGATGAGCCACGTGCGATGGGTGCAGCACGGAGCACGGCTCTGCCACGGCCTCCCCTGCCACCCAGTGGCACGCGCTCGGCCTCCCCTACCTTTAACGCCTTGTTCGGTTTGGGATTAGTCGTCATAACCTGAGCACAGTCTTCTGGACAAAACTGCTCAGAAATTGCAACTGGAAAAAAAACAAAACACAAAACAAGGTTTTCAGGTTACGCCAATCTCAGACATGAAGGCAGTTTAACAGAAAAGACACCCAATACACGGCCCGAAACCCCAGTCCAAGCCACCCCTGAAAAACACCGCACCATCGCTTAAAACCCTAGGAAGGGTTCAGAGATCCGCCTGCCCTGTACAGATGTGAGGAAGAGACATTTGTACAGACAAGCTCATTGCTTCCTGATGCTGAAGACCTCAGCTTTTGCTTTTAAGCACACCGTGACGAGGCAGGGAGCGAGGGAAGGACACCCACCCGCCTGTAAACAACAGCGATGCGATGCGAGCGGCCATGCACTGCCACCTCTTTGCTGGGGGATCACCAAGCGCGGCCACCCGGGCCCCTTCCCCTGCTCATCTCCCTCCAGAGGCAACCCAAACGCTCCGGACACCCCCTTAGGGACCGGCCGGAGAGTCACCTCCGCTCATAAAAGGCTCTGCAAAGCCACAAGACAACAACTCCCTTCACCCTCCTTTTGACGATTATTAACACGGCTTGACATTGAATCAGCAGCCCAGAAATAGGCTGCCTGGTTCGTCACCTGCTTCCAGCGCCGTCCCCACCCAAAGGCGACGCTACTGAAAAACCCAAACGCCAGGAACAAAAGCCCCCCCCCCCCCCAGTAATGACAAAGCAAGGCAGGACTTTGCCTCTCCCAGCACACCGAGACCTGACGATGCTCGCCGCCGCGCGCTGACCCCCCGGCGATGTCTGGCGAGGCGCTGGCAGGTCCCCCGGCGCACCCTTCGCTCCCACCTCCCCGGGGGGGCTTAAATACACCCCCCCCCCCCCAGCCTTTCGGCGACGAGCCACCCGAAACCTCGGGTTTCGGCAGCAGCCGCGGGGACCTTACCCTTGGCGAGGCGAGCGCAGCCGTGCCACCATCACAGCCTCCGCCTGTCGCTCCCCCGGCGGGGAGGGCTCCCGCGGCGCGCCGGTCCCCCCCGCCACGCCACCCGGCTCCGAGGGGCTGCGCAGCCGGCGGCACCGCGCCCGTCTGGCGGCAGCCCCGCTCCCCTTCTCCTCCCGCCCCCCCCCAACTCCCCGGACCCGGCCCAGCCCAAACCCTCCCCGTTTCCACGTCTGCGTCGTGTCACACATCCTAATCATTCATGAAAAATCCAGCCGAAGCATCCCAAGCATGATTCCCTTCCGATAGTTGCCATGGTGACCTTGGGAAAGTAGCCAACCCCGAGACAGTCGCCATGGAAACCGAGAAGCCCAAAAGCGATAACGACTTCAGGTCATGTCTGTGCAAAGACATCACGAGGTCGTCGGCGAGTAAACAAACTCATTCATATCTGCAAACAGCGGGTGGAGGGACCCGGGGGTGCAAAGGTGGGCTGCGGGGACACGAGGGAGCCGCGTGGGTGCTGCCCGTGCTGCTGTCACCTGCACTTTGTCAGGCGAGACACCTCACTGTCACACGGCTGACGTACAAAGCGAGACGAAGAGCTGGGGGTGGAGGGTTGAAAAAAAAAAAAAAAATAAATAATAATAATAATAATACTCCCGTAAGCGCCGAGATACTATCCCAGACATCAGGGTGCGCGTTCAGGCGCCTCCTCTATTTTCCAGCCCGAGGCAGCGCGGCTCCGCACGCCCGCCGGAGGAGGGACGAGGCCGAGATGCTGGGTGATGAATGGACCGCTCCGAGCAACTGGTGCTGCTTCTGCCAGAGCATCCCGCAGCCCTGCCCTGCTCTCCTCCAGCACCCACCCCACCCCGGGCACGGCTCCCGCTGCCCCTTACTCGCCACGAGCCCGGGGTTCCCCCCCCAAGCCAACTTCCCCGAGCTGCGTTGGGCGCGAGGGCCGGCTCTTGCCTTCGCCGTCCTCCTCCTCCTCCTCATCGCTTCCCCTCGGCCGCCCACCCCTACCTCCAGGCCGGAGGCGCGCGCGCTAGCACGAAGGAGGAAGGAAAAGCTCCTCGCCTCGGCCCAACGGTCCCGGCGAGCTGGGGGGAGCGGAGCGCTGCCAGTGCGTAAAGGAAGCGGCCGGCAGCCCCCTCCCTGCGCACGCGGGGAGCCGCGGCCGCGCAGGCAGTTGGTGCCATAGCTATGCAGTGAGTCACCAGCTGTTTACAGACTTGGAGAGCTCGCATTCCCACAGCATCAGGAACTCTTCCTCCCCTCGGCATCCCCCCCCCTCCTTCTTCTTCCCTCGCCACCCCCCCCCAGCCCTACAAGGAAAGGGGCGCGATGCCGGCCCCGTTGGCGGCACCCAACGCGACGCAACGCAACGCACGGCGCGGGGCGGCCGGAAAAGGAAAGGCGAGAAGGAGGTGGGGGGGGGGGAACGCGACACGGCAGGGCGGTGACACCCACCGGTTGCACAAAAAGCCTTTTGATCCTCACCCAACGTGTCTTCAAAGCGCCTTCTGCGCCAGCCGATGGAAAAACTGAACAGGCCGCTTGGCCGCGCGGGGACGGAAAGAAACGTAAAAGAGTGCGGAAAACATGCGGCGAGGGTTGAGATCGCCTCCGGCGGGGGTCAGCGCACGGGTGCGAGGTGGCTTGGCGTGGTGACGGCCCCCCCCCCGGTCACCTGTCACCCTGTGCAGCATCTCCCGACCCCACGCCTTCCTCCGGCCGCGCCGCACACCCAAGTGCTCTGGTCGGGCTGCGGTCAGTCCTGTTACGTGGCTGGGCCATGTCGTGGCCGCTGGTGGCACACGGGATGGGGACAAGGATGGGGACGTGCCCAAACAGCTCCAGGAGGAGCACACGAGCTCCCCATCACCCCGCCCACGCTCTCGATGCCCACACAGCACCACTTGCGATCCCCACCAGTGGCACGGGCATGTCACCTGAACCACAGACCCCCCACCGGCCAAATCCTGCCCCTTGGCACCACTTTGGGTTACTCGGCTCCCAGTGACAGGGCATTCCCAAAGTGAGAGGCAAAAACCCCAGGACGGAATAGTAAATCGTCCCGCAAACATGCCGAACCCATGGCATCCCCCAAATGCACTGCTCTGGGGTCTGCGGGGACCCCACCCTCGATTTGATTACTCCAGCCCTTCCAGTCTGCACCCTGCTGCTGCCCTTCTTTCCTTAATTGCATTTGCTGCATCACGTCTAAAATTAGGAGCTCGGCTTTTTGGAACGAGGAGCGCATTACATCTTTATTCTGTAAGCAGCGTGACACACTTAGGACGCTACATAAATAAAACAGCGAGTAGTAAGACAGCAGCCGTACGGGCAAAGGCTTTTACAGCTCGGCTCCACGCTCGTATCTAAAGCGAGTGTTTTGACTGGGTGTTGCACAAAAAGCCCTGGTAATTCCGCAATGAAGTTACCCACCGGCAGCCTCGCCAACGCCCTCTCTCCCCCTCACAGAGGGCTCCTGTGCCGCTGGCAGCGCCCTCCCCAAAACCTTCCCTAAAACCCACCCCTGGCACCTCGAGGCTGAGGGTCGCAGCC
Source organism: Anser cygnoides (assembly GCF_040182565.1). Lineage (NCBI taxonomy): Eukaryota > Metazoa > Chordata > Aves > Anseriformes > Anatidae > Anser > Anser cygnoides. The sequence goes on from NC_089887.1 coordinate 5,769,902, forward strand.
TGGAGCTCCCGGTAACCCCCGGCTCTGGGTGTCGGAGACAGCCCGGCCGTGCTGAGGCGAGGCAGAGCCTTCCACGAGAGGTTGGTAATTAAGAGAAAGAAGAGATGCCAGAACGCGATTTCAGACTTTCCACGCTACGGGGCTTTCAGAGCGCGTTCCGCGTTAAGGATTTACTACAAAGGCTCCGCCGACACCCGACAACTGCGGATGAACTCGAGTTTTCAAACTCTTTCTGCGCCGAAAGACAGCCCCGGCCAGAACACGAGTGCCTGGCAGACAGCCCCGCTGGTGCTCAGCTTCCATCCTCACACAAGTACAGCAAACTGAAAACACGCGACCCTCACCTCCAGCCAGGCCAGCACCGACTTCCAGAGGGCAGAAAAACGGCGAAACGTTCAAGCAGCGGCGGGGATCTCCGCCGGCGAGCCTCAGTTGAGCACCGAGGGGAATTTTCTGCTCGTTCCCAAACTCAGGGGTTTAATTCCCGGGCAGCTGCTGTAGCAAGTTACCCAAATCTCCCCCGCTTATCCCCAAATCACTCCCAGCTCCAGGAGGCTAGCCGGAGGGACACGCTTCCCAAGGACACCGCCGGATCCAACAGGCGAAGGGAACCACAGATGCTTCGATCTTCATCTCCGCGCCCCCGCCATGGGTCTCTGACGGGCTGCAGCACGGCACGCCGAGCACCATCCCTTGCCCGTCATTTCAGAAAGCCCTTCCCCTGCTCTGACAACCTTCACGCAGCCCGCGAGGCAGACTGACGGCTGTCATTCATTCGGAACAGGAGAGGGGAGGGCCGGGCTGCCGGCGTGAATCCGGGAGCGCAAGCGAGGCAATATATTTGACACGAGCAGGGAGAAGACACCAGGAGGGGTGAGTCACTGTTTACTGTTCTCCGCGCAGCCCTCGCCCAGCTGGCCAGCTTTCCATTTCCCTTATGGATCGGAACCAGCATCCAGCAGCAAAGGGGAGATTCGGGAACCTTTGGAGCAAACGCGAGAGCTGCCAGGACACGGCTCTCTGGGGCGCTCTCTGGGGAAGCCTGGACAGAGATCAGACGGGCTGCGCTGCGTTGGTAAACAACCTCGTCGGATGCTGCAGAGAGCCTGTGGTGAGGGAGCGGAGCACCACGAGGGTACCAGGAGGGTACGCCTGTCACCGCTGGAACCCAGGACCTCGGGGGACACGAGGTGGCCGAAGGGGACAGGTACGCAGCAGACACTGCCGGTCCTCACAAGCCACAGCGCAGGGCGCTCCTCCCACCGTGCGCTCACAAAGATGGTGACAGAGCTGCACCCGAACCACGTCCCAGCATCGTGAGCCCAAAGACACCCCTCTCCCACGCAGAGGAGCCGAGGCACCGAGCAGCAAACGGCTCGGCTCACTCACACAGGATCTGATCAGATCCCACGCACGTGGCCAGACGTCAGTTTGGACATCTTCACCGGCTGTGACACAGCAACGCAGTGGCGTGGCTATTTGGGGTCCTGCTGCCATGCAAAGCGAGGGGATTTGCTACGGGATTCGTCCCCCCACCCGGGAGCTTCGCGGTGCTGCCTCTCTTCCCCCCGGTCCTTGTGTTTATGGTCGCGGCGCCGCATGGCTTTGCGCTTGCTTCATGCTTGGAAGGCTCTGCCCGAGTTTGAAGATAGCCTGAAACAATAGCTCAGACAGAAGTGGAAACTGCCTGCTCATCTCGACAGGGTGCTGAGCCTGAAACTTCCTGATAATTGAAAGTGCTAGCGCTGCTCAAGTGTTTCACAGCTGGATGTTTACAGAAACCGTCAGCGAGCGAGCTTATCCCACAAACCCCAAGTGCCGCGGGGCCAGCACTCCCAGCTGTCCTCTCCTGGCTCCCCAGCTCAAGGTTTTCAGCGCCCGGCCCCGCAGCGCGCTCCGGCCGTCAGTCACCGCTCGAGGCTGATGGAATCGCGAGCGCGTCGCGCCCATACGTCCCCAGATTGCCCAGGTGGGCGCAGGAACGAGGTGAAACGTGACAAAGCACGCTGTCCTCGAGGGGAAAGTGCAAAATAATAGGCAGCAAACCGCTGGCTTGTTTAGGAACACTTTTGAAGCAGGGCACGAGCGTGCCCTAATATAGCCAGGGACACGCAACGCACCGCGGCTCCGGCACAGAGCCCTGGTGAGCCAAGAGGCCGGCAGCGTGTCCTGCTAAGGACAGCCGCCACGCCCCAACCTCACGGCCAGCATTAATTACGATTAATTAACGGCGTCCAGCACCTCCGTCAGGTACCAGCAGAGTTAACTCTCCTGCCGCCCGGCCCTGCGCGGCGCCATTGGACAGCGGCGGCATCCATCACGCCTCGGAAGTGACTGCGCGGGGAAGGCTGCTTTGCGCCAGTGTGTACACGGAAGGAGAGGGCAAGAGGCGCCGAGCACGCACCGCTCGCAGCAGCGAGCAAAGCCCAAGGTAAATTAACTCGCCGCTAAAGCACGGCAGCACCGGGCTGGGGCGCAGGGTCAAGCGTCTCGACGGCCAGGGCTTGGAAGGCAGCGATGGCACGCGTGGCTCCCGTCCCGCAGCCATCCCGACGGCTCTCGGCTCCTGTCCTGACGCCTCCGGGCTCACCTCCTCTTCGCAGCCCCCCCGACGCCGGGGGCAGGCAGGTGAAAGCGAAAATGGAGGCCTCGCCGCTTCCCGCGGCGGCGCGCTGCCCAACGGGGGCTCGTTCCTAATTTCAGACCTCGTGGCCTGCTTTCGGCACGGCCGGTGAAACAGCCCACGAGGGAGGCGAGCAGCCCCGCCAGGAGCAGCAGCAACAGCAGCAGGAGGAGGAGGAAGGAGGCCCTCGTCGGGCACTTGGCGAGTCCAGAGGTCTCAGTTCCCCTCCCGGCCGTTTCTCCGTCTCACGCCACTTTTCTTCCCCGTCCCCGCCACCGCCACGGACGGGCTTTCCCCACCCCTGTTTCGGAGCAAACCCCAAAATACCAGCACCAAAACTCCCCACCGACCCGCGCCCACGTGGCGGCCGTGCCCGCAGCCGGGGGGTCCCGGCAGCCCCTGCCCACGGCTGCGCCCACCCGTTAAGGAGCCACGCGTGGGGCACTCAGAGCCCCCCCCCGACCCCACCGATAGGAAAACCCCCGGCCCCACAAAGCCTCCTGGCTTTGGACCCCCAGCACCGCACCAGCTTTAATAGGGTGTATTTTAAACACCGTTAAAAATCCAGGCACCGGCTGCCCCGGGGGGGGGGGGCACAGGATAGACCGGGACATGACGGGGGGGGTGCTGAAAACCCCAAAGCGGAGCCGCGCATCACCGTGCCCCCCCCCACAACTTCAGGCAACTTTTCCATCGGGCCACGCAGCGGAACCGGCCCGGGGGGGGGGGGGTCCAAAAAAAATGGGGGGGGGGCGGCGGGGCTGGGCGGGGCGGGTGGGAACGGCGGCAGCCGCGAACGGCGGCGGGGTCGCGGCACCCCCCAGCTTCCCGGAGCCCCCCCCCCCGCCCCGTTCCCCCCCGGTTGCCGGAGCCCCCCCCCGGCGCCCCCCCTCCACGTGCTGCCGGCCCTGCTGGGCGCGGGGCGGCGGCCCCACGTGCCCGGCGCGGTGGTGACTCAGCACTTCGAGCCCAGCCGCCGCGGCGGGCGCGACCCCACCCGGACACCGCGCTACGGGCACCGGGGGGCAGCGCCGAGCCGAGCCGAACCGGGCCGGTCCGACCCCCACACACACACCCCGTAACCCCCCCGTAACCCCCCCTAGCGGCGCCCCCCCGCCCTTATAACCCCCCCCCCCCCCGGCCCGGTGCCGACCCCGCCGTGCCCGCCGCGGGTGCTCACCTGCAGTGCCGGCGGGAGCGCGCGCGCGCTCCCGGGGCGGCCGGAGCGGGGGGGGGGGGGGGCGGCGGCGGGGGCGCTGCTGGGGCTCGCTCCGAGCCAGTCCCGCGGACAACAACAAGCGCGGGGCCGCCCCCTCCCCCCCCCCCCCCCCGCCCCGCGCCCCGCCGCGCCCCGCCCGGACCAATCAGAAGGCGCCGCCGCTTCCGGCCCGGCCGCGTCACCGCCGCGCGTCAATCACCGCCCGCCCCGTGACGTCAGCGCCTCGCCGGCCACGCCCACGCGGGTTCATTCATGGCGAAGGGCGGCGGGAGGGGGGAGGGCGGAGGGGGCGGGGCTACGGGGAGGGGGCGGGGCTACGACGAGGGGGCGGGGTCACGGGGCGCCGCGCCCCGGGGGAGGCTGGACTCGGGGGAGGCCGGCCCCCGGTGGAATTTCCCCCCCCAGTGGAGGTGTCCCCGCCGGTGGAGGCTGCCTCCAAGTGGGGGTCTCTGCCCCCGTGGAGGGTCTCCCCGGTGGAGGTCTCCCCCCCCCAGTGGAGGCTCCCCACAGTGGAGGTTCTCCTCCCCAGTGGAGGCTCCCCTCCAAGTGGAGGTCTAACCCCAAGTGGAGGCTCTCCTCAAATGGAGGCTCCCCCCCCCAGCAGAGGTCTCCCCCCAAGTGGAGGCTCCTCTCCAGTGGAGGTTCTCCCCCCAAGTGGAGGCCTCTCCCCCCTTGTGGAGGCTGCCCCCCAAGTGGAGGCTCCTCCCCTGTGGAGGTCTCCCCCGGTGGAGGTTCTCCCCCCAAGTGGAGGTCTCCCCCCAGGTAGAAACTTCCCCCAGTGGAGGTTCTCCCCCCCAAGCAGAGGTCTCCCCCCAAGTGGAGGCTCCTCCCCTGTGGAGGTCTCCCCCAGTGGAGGTCTCCCCCTGTAGAATTCCCCCCGGAAGTTCCCCCCTCCAGTGGAGCTTCCCATCCCCCTCGTGAAGGCCAACCCCCCTCCCCGGTGGAGGTCCCACCCCGTGGAGGCTCCCACCCCATGGAGGGGCACGGCACAGTGAAGGCCATAGGGTTTGCAGCGCGTGGGCCCGGTCACGGGGCGGTCACGGTGCTGCTTTGCTGAGCCCCCGGGACGCGTGCTGGGAGTCATGAGGCTGGCGAGGATGATTAGAGGCTATTTTGGTGCCCGGCTGGGCAGCTCCTGGCAGGGCCTCCCATCCTCCGTGGGGCACCGAGATGGTCCCCGCTGTCGCAACTCGCCGCCCCGGAGGCCAGCAGGGTGTTGCCAGGCCTCAGCTGCACCAAACCCACACTTTTTGTGAGTCCAGTTTGCTGCCACGGCATCATCCCGGTGGCACAAGCAACGCCTCGTCCTTCGGTGGCATCCAGGGGAGGTGCAAATGCCCAGGGGATGAATCAAGGCAGGTGGCTGACCAAAACCGCGGCCTCCATCGAACCTGACCTCCCTTTTTATTTTTCTTGTGCGAGGCTGGCACAAGTTCATTGCAAAGCCGGCGCCGTCACGGGGCGCTTTGTGCTCCCAGCCCCAAACATCCTCGCTCGAGCGCGTCATGGGATCACAGGATGGGTTGGGTAGGACGGAACCTCAAAGCCCACCCAGTCCCAACCCCGCTGCCGTGGCAGGGACGCCTCCCAGCAAACCGGGGTTGTTCCCCCTCCCTTGGCCAGGACGGGGTTTGCCGGCCCCCTACGCCACGGGGGATTGCTCGAGGTTCTGCTTCTGGGGCAACTGGCCTGCCCGCGCCCGCTCCTCCTTTTGGTTTTCGTTCCCTGAAGAAAGCAGCTCTGCTCCAAAGGTCTGTCGGCCTTCGCTGCTGACCTTTAGACCGCGGTGGCCTTCGGCAGTAAACAGCGAGCAGCTCCCCAGTCCCCTGAGAGCGGGGAGTCCTGGGCAGGAGCGTGCACCTCCACGTGCTCAGCAGCCAGATGAGTGTGGGAGAACGGGCAGAAATTTGGTGAAATCCAGGGCAGAAAGCGGGGCTTGCTTTGGGGTTGTGGGGAGCCGTGGGTCTAACCCACCCGCCGTGTGCTCAGAACAGCTCAGGCACTGAGATTCCCCGATGCAAGAGTCAGCGCAGGCGTCCCTTCCACCCTCCGCTTTGGCTAAACCCTGAGGATGAGGCGGGGGGGGGTTGGAGGCGTGTGCTGGGTCTGGAGACCCCACGGCCATACAGGGACACCGATAGAACTGCTCGTCTCCCATATCCTCCACCACGGGGCTTCAGAACAGCGTCGGGTGCGGGTGTGTGGACATAAATATGTATAAAAAGAGCACAAAGCAGCTGAGGAGGCAGCTGCGAGGCGCGTGCTGGCGCTGCTACTAGAGGTGAGCGGTAGGCGCCGGGCGCCTTGTCGGGGCTTTACGGCGCAGCGGGCAGAACCGCAGCGCTGGGAGCCCTGCCCGCCCGCCCTGCCCGCACGCAGCCCCAATGTCAAGAGGAGACACGTGTACGTAAGCTCCTGGCACGGCCGGAGCGCTGCCTCCCCGGGCAGGGCTGGGGGCCCCCCACCCTCCATGCCTTTTGGCAGGGCCGGCCGTGTCCCCCCCTCGTCCCCAAAACGCCACCGCCGCACGGTGGCATCGCGGGTGGCCTGGCGCGAGGGCGGTGCGGGGGCCGGTGGCGTGCTGGGGGGCCTGGGGGTGCATGTGGGGCGTGAGGGTGATCGCAGGGTCCTGGCCCCGCTGTCGCCCCCGGGGTGGGGACAAAGCGCCCGTCGCGCGAGGCTGGGGCGCTGCGGGGTGGGCGCTGCCGCTGCGGGGCTCGCAGCCAGGGCCTGGCAGGTTGAGTTATTTTGGTGTTGGAGACAGGGCAGGGTTAATGGGGAACGAGAGCTGCTTGCCAGCGAAATCCCTTCTGCTGAGCTTTTGAGATTGCATGGTGGAGGTGAGGGGGGTCCCAGCGCTTTGGCAGAAAGCGGAGGGGGAAAAAAAAAAGTTGTGTCCGTATTTATAGGGCTGGGACTGCTCCCTTCAGGCAGCATGCGGGGGGGGTGGGTTTCTCCTTCGCTTCCAGGCTGGAAAATGCTTGCCTGAGAGGTTTGTGAAATCATTTTTTATCAGTGGGAGGCAAAGATTGACAGCATATTCCCTGCCAGCCCTTGTCCAGCCCTCCCCAGGCTAAAACGTCTGACTCAGGGCTTTGGGCGTGAGCAGGGGATGCTCAGAGGAGAGGATGCTTGGAGCAGAGGAGGCTCAGGACAGAGGAGGCTCGGAGCAGAGGATGCTCTGCACCTTACTGCCCCCAGCACCACGGCTCTGCTCCGATGGGTGAAGGGGGCTTGGTTTTGCTTGCAGCTTCTGGAAACGCTGCAGCCCGTAAATTCAGGCCTGGGTAAAACTCCTTGAGGGGATGCTGTGACACCAGCCAAGGTGGGGTTCGGTCTGGTGGGGCTTGGTCTCCAGGGGAGCCTTGTGGCAGGGTCTCCTTGTGCTCTGGTGGGGCCAGAACCAGCCTGGCATGGGCAGCTCCGGGCAAAGCCGTTCTTGGTGCTGTGAGTTTGCAGTGCCCATTTAAGCCGCTGCAGGATGCTCTGCCTGAATTGGGGGCATCGGGCGCAGAGACCCCATCCTGGCGAGCTTCCCCTGGCTGGTTCCTTCACCCGTGCCCCCGTCCTTCTCCCCTGCAGCCCCAGGACGATGAAGTTGTACCAGAAGCTGAGGACAGCAGTGCCGCGGCTGGTGGTGAGCCAGGAGGAGGATGAGGAGGAGGAGGAGGAGGATGTGGACGCCCCGACACCCACCGGCCACAGCAGGCTGGCCCCGTGGTGGGTGGGCAGCGGGCTGCTGCTGACCGCCGTGCTGCTGAGCACCGTCACCGTCTGGGTGCTGCGACAAGTGTCCGGGGGCTGGCACGGCCCCGCGCCGCCCTCCCAGTGCCACCAGGTCCCCGAGAGCCACCGCTTCGACTGCTACCCGGAGCGGCGCGTGGTGGTGACCCAGGAGCTCTGCGAGGGCCGGGGGTGCTGCTTCGTCGAGACCCCCCCGGCAGCGGGGGGCGAGAGGGGGGTGCCCTGGTGCTTCTACCCCCCCGACTTCCCCAGCTACGCGCTGCAGAGCCTCAACCAGACGGCGCTGGGCATGGTGGGGCTGCTGGTGCGCAGGGAGAAGGCCTACTACCCCCGGGACATCGAGGTGCTGCGCCTGGATGTGGAGTTGGAGACGGACACACGGCTGCACGTCAAGGTGAGCGTGCCTCTGGTTCCCTGCCAGGGCCTGTGACCACGCTGCTGTCCCCTTGCACCCTCTGTGCCATGTCTGCAGGTGGCCACCCCCTGCTCAGAGTGGGACCAGCAGCTGCTTTGCTCCTGGCATGGCCGTGCGTGGCCTCAGAGAGCATCTCCACCCCTTTGTCCTTTTGCTAAGCTGGTCTTCAGAGCATCTTCTCTCCCCCCCGCAGATAACCGATGCAGCCAACCCTCGCTACGAGGTTCCTCTGGAGGTTCCCCGGGCAGAGAAGAGAGCAGAAAACCCCATCTACAGCCTGGACTTCTCCAAGGACCCCTTTGGGCTGCTGCTGCGGCGCCGAGACACGGGGACGGTGCTGTAAGAGCCACCTCCTGCACGCTGGGCACGGGGAAAGCCCTGCTCTCTGCCAGCGGGCTCCTGCCTGCCCCCCTGGGGGTTTTCCTTAGGGAAAAACATGTCGTGGCATCTCCAGCTGGTGGTTACTCATCGCCTCCAGCCTTGCCACGGACAGTGGTGCTCACATGGGGACACAGCCTGGCCACTTGGGATGGAAACGTGGCCACGCAGGGCTGGGTGGCATCAGCACCTCTCCCCAAAGCTGCACGGTGCCCCAAATCCTCACCAGGGCGATGCAGAAGCCCAAAATCCTGTCTCAAGTAAGGCACAGCCATGGGACGTGGGTCCTCGAAGCACCACTAGTAAGGAACTTGGTGGCTCGGGGAAAGGGCCACCAAAGGGCTGCAGCCTTGCCTGCTTGGCCTTGGTTTTGGGTGTCTGTAGAGCGTTGGCCAAGCTGTGGGAACCCCCAGCAAGCTCTGGGCTCAGGGATTTAGGTGAAAAGGACCGCTGGTGGCTTTGCCGTGCTGCTCCAGTCCCCTCCGTGGCTTTGCCCACGCTGAGCCCCATTGGTGAGCTCCAGCAGCCCCTGGGGACCGTGTCCTTTCCTCCTCGCTCCCGTCCGCCAGGCCCTGTGGTCTGTCCTTTCCTTGGGAGCCGCTTATCAGAGGCAGCAGGCGGAGAATCCCCCAGCCGCATTGCCTCGATGGTTAATAATAGCCTCGGTGGAAGCTGCTGGTGTCAAATGAACGGCTGTGCCGTGCTGGGGGGCAGAGGGGGGGCAGGCTGTGCCTCACCTTCACCCACACCCCAGTTTGCCACCTGCCAAAGACATTTGGGGCGTGGATGTAGGATGGGGCACGCCACTTCGGTTCCCCAGGGATGCTTCTAGAGGGAAGGGAGCGTCCCTGATGGGCAAGAGGATTAATGTCCCCTCTGTGTCACCCCGGCAGGCTCAACACCACCGTGGCCCCCTTGATCTTCGCTGACCAGTTCCTGCAGATCTCCACGGCGCTGCCCTCCAGGTTCCTGTACGGGCTGGGGGAGCACCGCAGCACCCTGCTGCACAGCCTGGACTGGAGCACCCTCACCCTCTGGGCCCGCGACGTCTCCCCCACGGTACCCCCGGGGCAGGGGGCTGCTGGTGGGAGCCTTGGAGCCAGCGGGGACAGGGGGTGGTCACGGGGAGATGCCGGGGAGGATTTCGGTGCGATTGCAAAGCACGCACGTGCCGATGGCCCCGAGCGCTCTCCTGTGGCTGCCAGCTCCAAAACTGTCCTCGTCCGTGGGTGGCAGATGCCAGGCTGGTGGTGGCTGGCACCGGGCAGCAGAAGTGGCTTGGGGACGTTGGTTAGCCTGCGTGTCGCGGCTCCGGGCTCCCCTGCTCACCGGGCAACCTCTGCTTGCAGGAGTCGTTCAACCTGTACGGCGCTCACCCCTTCTACCTGCTGCTGGAGGAGGGCGGCGATGCTCACGGGGTTTTCCTCCTCAACAGCAACGCCATGGGTAGGTGCCCGGGGCAGCTTCAGGAACTCGGGGCAGGAGGAAGCCATAAAAGGGACAAGATGTGGTTTGCTGGCTCCGTTATTGAGCTTAGCCATCTGTTTCCTGGCTAAAGCGAGGCTCTTTAGCAACTGCCGAGCAGTTTAACCACACGCCCAGCTGCTGAATTGCCGTCGGAAAAGCAAGTCCCTTGCGTGCAGCTCCGTGCCTGTTCCTCGTCTGCCCGAAACAGCCTCGCCCCGAGGCCGGCAGCGGGGCTGACCCCAGCACGGACGGGGATGCCGCCTGCTGCCTGCATCGTCCCCAGCTGTGCCCGCTGTGCCAGCTGTGCCCTGCGGCATCCTCCTGCTGGTAACTCCCCGGGGGTCCTGCCATGCAGGGCATGGCACCAGTGGCCACCCGTCCCCTCCAGCAGCCAGCTGGGACGGCGCTGCTCGCACCAGGGCTCCAGCTGCGCTTCGTTGCAGCGATGCTCCCTCCCAGAGTGAGCACAGGGAAATGCTGCAGCTGAGATTGGAGGGCTCAGCCCTGTGAAAAGCCCTAGGTCTTGTGTGCTCGCCCGTACGAGTAGCTCTCGATTCATTATTCGCCTACGAGGAGGTTTGGGGGAGGATGCGAGGGATGCGTGCGCTCACTCTTTAGGTGGGAGCCGGGGGAGCAGCACGGAGCTGCTTCAGCTTACAGAGCACGTTTTGAAAAGAGTGCTTCCTCCCAGTATAAACCAGTGATCTCCCCAGTCCGTGATGGTTTAAGCCTCCTGACACCCGCTCAGTGTTCGATCCGGGCAAGGCAGGGATTTCTCCTCTCCTCTGCCAGAGGCTGAGTGTCGCAGCAGCGCTGCCTCGCCCCGCGGTGGGGATTGGGGTCCCGGGGCTGCTCCCCATGTCTTGCTGTGGTTTTGTCCCCACTCTGCACAGAGGTGGCCCTGCAGCCCTCTCCGGCCCTGACCTGGAGGACCATCGGGGGGGTGCTGGATTTTTACATCTTCCTGGGGCCTGACCCCAACACGGTCATCCAGCAGTACCAGGAGGTGATAGGTGAGTGTCCGCACCGTGACGTGGTCTCCTGCTCGTCCCCATCGCTGCATCACCCCTGCTTCCCCACCATCACCCCAGCCCAGCCCCAGCCCCCAGGACACCAAGTGGCCACCTCTGTTCCCCCTCTCCCCTTCCTCCCCATCCCTCTGCGATGCTGCCGTTGCTTTCGGATGCGCCACGTCTCCTCCTGCAGGTTTCCCGGCCATGCCGCCCCTCTGGGCGCTCGGCTTCCACCTCTGCCGCTGGGGCTATGGCTCCAGCAACGAGACCTGGCAGACCGTGAGGGCCATGAGGAACTTCCAGATCCCACAGGTACCTCCCAGCCCCGCGGAGGGAGGAGGGATGGGGGCCGGGGGCTGCCGCGTGCTTCTGAGCCATTTCCCCGCAGGACGCGCAGTGGAACGACATCGATTACATGGATGGGTACCGGGACTTCACCTTCGATCCCCAGAAATTCGCCTCCCTCCCCTCGCTGGTGGAGGATCTCCACAAGCACGGGCAGCACTACGTTATGATCTTGGTACTCGGCTTGTCTCGCTCGTGGGCTTGTGGCCAGGCTGCAGGGCAGGGACACAGGGACAATTGGTGGCCCCGGGTGGTCTCTGCAGGGTGCTAGCCAGCGCCGGGGCTGGGGATTTTTACCAGTGTCTGCAAACTGCCATTGGAAATCCCCTGTAAGGGCAGGGACTGCTGAGACACGGGCCAGGTTGTCACGCTGTGCTCCTGCCTGCTGCGGGGTGCTGGGATCCTTGTCCCCCGCGGGCAAAGGGACCAGTGACCAGAGCCGGGGTCAGGCTGCTCAGCTGGTGGCTGCCTGATGTGGGAAGCCCCGCTTCCCTTCTGGTGCTGCTGGGCTCTCGTGACCCAGCTGTGATGTCCCCTCATCCCGCGGCCAGGACACGAGATGTGGGTTCTGGAGGTCCTCGGCTGGAAACTGTCCCTGGGAGGGGAAGGTTGGGTTCCCCCGGCTGGCTGAAGTCCTTTTTGCAGCCTTGCCGTGACCTGAAGTTTCTTGCATAAGCACATGATTACTTATATTTATCCCCCAACTCCCCAAAACCCTGTAACGGGTCCTTGGGACTTGCAGAAGTGACTTGTTAGAAAACATGCCTGGAAGTGTTGAAGCAAGTTTCTGTTCCTCTTGGACAAAACAGCCACCGTGTGTGGGCTCCAGCTGACCCTGTCTTGGTTGTCTTCTCCTCTGAATCACGCTGGCATCGCAGGGGGAAGGGGCCGTGCCGTGCTGGGAAACACACTAACCCTCTGCTGCATCCCCAGGACCCCGGCATCAGCAGCACCAGCCCGCGGGGCTCCTACTGGCCTTTCGATGAAGGTTTGAGACGGGGTTTGTTCATAAACACCACCCAAGGGCAGCCGCTGATCGGGCAGGTAAGGAACCGGGGCAAATCCCAGCCCCGGGGGGTTTGCAGGAGCAGGGCCAGGATTTCTTCCCTCCTGCTGCAGGAAAAGCCAGGTGGCTGATGGCCAGAGCCTGGCTCTGCTCTCAGCCCTCCCAGCTCTCCGCGTTTCACCTCGTGGCATCTCCACCAACCTCCGGAGCCAGCTCCTGCCCTGGCAGAGGCACCCGGGGAAGTCATATGAGTGCAACGGAGTCGGTGGTTCTGCCTGAGGCCGGTCATCTGATTTCTCTCCCTTCCTGTTTTTGGGGTGAGGCAAGGTTGTGCCTCCAGATCTGCTCTGGACCCGCAGAGGTTCCTTCCCAGTTTATCCCCTCCTTCCCAGCCACTCGCTCCTCCTGGCCCTTCCTCACCACCTGTAACTTTTGGAAGTCTAAAAACAGGGAGAAAAATGGCCCAGCTGTTCACGCTGTAATCCCTGGAGTGAGGCAAAGCACAGGGAAATCACAGATCCTCCCCACCGCTGGCTGGTGCGAGGGCTCATGCAAGAGGAGGCAGAGCGAGCCCAGCCCGCAGATGCTGGGCTCCAGCAGCCATCCCTCGCCCAGCCACGGGGGGGTCCCAGCACCCCGAGGTGCCCAGGGGGATGCTGCACACACAGCATCCAGCGCTCAAAGCACTCAGCTTGGATTTTATCATTGTTTTTATTGTCTCTGCTCCTTCAGCGTGCTCACAGCCCCCTGGCACCACTTCCCCGCAGTGTTCCCCCCGTGCTGAACCCTCTGCTCTGCGCCTTCGCCGCAGGTCTGGCCCGGCTACACGGCCTTCGCCGACTTCTCCAACGGGGACACGCGCCGGTGGTGGCTGGAGAACCTGCAGCGCTTCCATGCCCACGTGCCCTTTGATGGCGTCTGGATCGTAAGTGCCCCCTCGCCCCGGGTGGCTCCCTGTTGGATGGTGCCCGGTCCTGGAGCTTTGTCTGTCCATCTTTTAAAGGTTTTGCGGCTTTATTGTGTTTTGCAAGCACTGGGTGCTGGGAGGACGCCTGCCCCACAGCCGTGCCTACCCTTGTACGCGCTGGGCAAAGGGGCTCGGTGCTGCCGCCAGTGCTTCTGGTGTGGGAGGGAGCCCCGACCCCCTGGGTGTCAGTGCTGGATGCTGCTGATCCCTAAAAACTCCCCCTGCAAACTGCTCCGTGATTTTCTTCGCTTAGGACATGAACGAGCCGTCCAACTTCATGGATGGGTCTGAGGAGGGCTGCCCGCCGGGAGAGCTCGACAGCCCCCCGTACACGCCGGGTAAGGAGGGCGCTGAAATGCAGGCTGTGCTGGTAGGTACTGCGCGCTCTCAAGCTGCTGAAAACCGAGTGAAAACCATTTTTAAGAGACATCACATCTCCGTTTCAACCCCCGAACGTGTCCATCCCTGCTTTCGTGTGCTGGTACCTGAGCACTGCATGCTTGTGGCCGTACCGGGGATGGGACTGGCCGTGGGAGCTTTCGGCGCTCAGTTTGCACCAGCAGCAGGGCACTTCGTTCAGCACGGGGGGCTGCGTGTCCCCACGCCCCCCGCCATGTGCCAACGGTGACTGTCCCTACCGGCAGCCGTGCTGGGCGATTCCCTGTCTGCCAAGACGGTGTGCGCCTCGGCGAAGCAGAGCGCCTCGGTGCACTACAACCTGCACAACCTCTACGGGCTGATGGAGGCCGAAGCGACGGCGAGGTACCCGAGCACCCTGGGGACGGGACGGGGTGAAATCCTGCTGCTCAGGGCTGGCACGGTGTAGGAAAAGGACTGGGGTTTGAGTGCCTGGCCCAAAAGGAGATGCTCTGGCTCCTCACAGCCTCGGGCTCAGGAGTAACCCAGCAGGGCAGGGGAGTGTGCGTGGCTGCGGGGAGGGCTGGGTGGGTGAGGCTGGTCCTGGTGTTGAGCCCAGGGAGAGGGGGACCATGCTGCTTGTACCCCCAGAGCTGTCCCTCGACCTCTGAGGGTTAAGGGGGCTTCTCTCACCTGCTGCCCTGGGTTTCCACATTGCCTTCCAGTGCCTTGATCCAGATCCGGGGGAAGCGCCCCTTCGTCATCTCCCGCTCCACCTTCCCCAGCCAGGGCCGGTACTCGGGGCACTGGCTGGGTGACAACCGCAGCCAGTGGAAGGACATGTATTACTCCATCCCCGGTGGGTAGCACCGACTTACAGCCCTGTCCTTCCCCACAGCACATGCAGACCCCCAGCACCACCCCATCCTGCGTTTGGGAGGTGGCAGAGACCCCAAAACTCCCTGCATGTTGCTGAGCATCCTTGCCCACGTGTCCACAGGGATGCTGAGCTTCAGCCTCTTCGGGATCCCCCTGGTGGGGGCCGACATCTGCGGCTTCTCCGGCAGCACCTCGGAGGAGCTGTGCACCCGCTGGATGCAGCTCGGGGCCTTCTACCCCTTCTCCCGCAACCACAACTCCCAGAATGAGAAGGTCACGGGCGGGATGCGGGATTTGGGATGTGGAGTACGGGATGGGGGATGCAGGGGGATGCCTGGCAGGGCTGGGGCTGGGGCAGTCGCTGATTCCCCACATCTCCCCCAGGCCCAGGACCCGACGGCGTTCAGCCCCGCGGCAAGGACAGCTATGAAGGATGTGCTGCTGACCCGCTACTCCCTCCTGCCCTTCCTCTACACGCTTTTCCACCGTGCCCACCTGCACGGGGAAACCGTCGCCCGGCCCTTGTTCTTTGAGTAAGAGCATCCCCGATGGAGCTGGTGAGATGCTGGATTCACCTGGATGGCGGATAGCAGCCGATGCGCGCGTTGTCTCCGCCCCACCGCAGGTTTCCCCGGGACACGGCCACGTACGGGCTGGACAGGCAGTTCCTGTGGGGCCGCAGCCTGCTGGTGACGCCGGTGCTGGAGCCCGGGGTGGACTCAGTGACGGGCTATTTCCCCCGAGGCGTGTGGTACGACTTCTACACGGTGAGGAGTGCCGCCACGGTGCTCGGTCGGGTTTTGGGTGGTCCCCGCTCCACAGGGGAGGCTCCGGGGGGCTGCAGAAGGGTTAGAGCATTGCGGTGTCGGTGCTGGCCATGGGGCTTGGCATCAAAGTGGCTGCTTCCTGGCCCTTTTCCTGAGCCCCCCATGGTATCTCTGACCCCACTCGGCTTTCACCACCTGCCCAGGGCTCCTCTGTGAACAGCAGCGGGGAGATGCTGAAGCTGCCGGCCCCCCTGGAGCACCTCAACCTGCATCTCCGCGAGGGCTCCATCCTGCCCACCCAGGTGAGCTCCCACCCGCCGCCTCCCTGGGCCGGGGACTGTCCCCGGGGAGACACCTACTGCACGGCGTGTGCCCCCCAGTGCCTCAAGTCCTGGTCCCCCGTGCAGGTCGCAGCCCTCCCCGCCCTGTTCTGGGCTGTCCCAACCCTACAGTTCACATGTGTTTGAACCCCAGAAACCCGGGCCCACCAGCGAGGCCAGCCGAGGGAACCCCCTGCGCCTCATCGTGGCCCTGTCCCCGGGTGCCACCGCCTGGGGGGACCTCTTCTGGGATGACGGCGAGAGCCTGGACACCTTCGAGCGGGGCAGCTACTCCTACCTGGTGTTCAACGCCACGGAGGTGGGACATGGTGGGGAGGGGGCATGGGGGGAGCCTTGGCCGCCTTGTGCTCACATTGTCCCCTCCCACAGAACGTCCTCACCTCCAGCGTCCTCCACACCAGCACCGAGGCCGCCTCCGCCACCATCGGCACCCTGAGCATCTACGGGGTGCGGGAGCCTCCCCACAAGGTCCTCCTGAACGGCCAGGAGAAGCCCTTCTCCTACCTGGACAACCAGGTGCGGCCCCGTTTGGGGTGCCCCGTCCTGGAGGGGGGGTCCCCAGCCCTGGCAGGGGGCTGAGGGTGCTGCTCAGGGAGGGCTTTTGGGGCGGTGAGGGAAGGATCTCTGCCTGCTGCCATCCCAGGACGTCCCCTCTTGTCCCGCAGGTCCTCACCGTGAGCGGGCTGGGCCTGGGGCTGGACCAGGCCTTCTCCCTGCAGTGGCTGTGACGGGGGGCCGGGGCTGCCCCCACCCCGCCGAGACCACCCGTCCGTGGCCGTGGTCCCAAGGCCGGGATGGGATGTGGATGTCGCCGTGTGGAGGCGCTGGGGACTGTCACCTGCTGCCGCAGATGGGGATGGGGGGCACTGGGATGGGGACATGGGGGGGGATGGCTGTCGGGTGCCCCCACGCCGTGATGTCGGTGTGGGGCGAGGGCTGGGTGCTGGCGGCCCCGTCTGCAATAAAGGAGTGAGGAAAGATCGGTGTGGGGCTGTGATGTGGGGCCGGGGGGTGTGTGTGGGGTGACCACGGACAGAGCTCAGCCACCCTGACCCTGCTGCCAGCACTAATAACGTCCCACCATGGTGTGCCCCCATGATGCCGCCATATAATGTCCCCCCATAATGTCCCCCCATGATGTTCCCCCATAATGTCCCCATATGATGTCCCTCATGATGTCCCCATGATGTCCCCGTAATGCCCCCCATAACGCTCCTCATGATGTCCCCCCGTGATGTCCCTCCATAACACCCCCCACAGCGTCCCCCCGTGATGTCCCCCCATGTCTCCCCATGATGTCCCCCCATAACATCCCCCATAATGTCCCCCCATGTCTCCCCATGATGTCCCCCCGTAACACCCCCCATAAAGTCCCCCCATGATGTCCCCCCATGACGCCCCCATAACGCCCCCTTCCCGCCCCCCAATCCCAGCCCCTCATCCCCCTATCCCCCCAAGCACCCCCATTCCACCCCACCCCCAACCCCCCTCTCCTGCCCCCCGAACCCCCCGTGTCCCCCCGCACCCCCTCTCCCCCGCTCCCCGCACCCTCCCGCCGCCAGGGGGCGCTGTGTGGCGCTGTGCCCTCGGGAGGCGCCGCCTCCTCTCACTGGTTCCGCCGCGCTCCCCCCGCTTCCTCCCGGGGCCCGCGTCGGGCAGCGGCGGCCGTGCTGAGGGGGAGGCGGCGGCGGCGGCGCCATGAACCGGCCGAAGGCGGCGGCCGTGCGGCGGCCGGGGGCCGTGCCCAAGCCCTCCGGTGAGCGCTGGGGGCCGCGGGATGGCGGCGGTGGTGTTGGGGGGGGTGGGGGGGGTGTTGCGGCGGTGCTGCGGGCGCTGCCCTCACCTGACGGCCGTGCCTCCCGTTGCAGCGCACCCGCCGCCCGGGGACTTCATCGCGCTGGGCTCCAAGGGGCAGGGCGGCGAGGGCAAGGCCGCCGGCTCGCTGCTGAAGCCGGCCCCCGCCGGGCTGCCCTCCGAGCGCAAGCGGGACGCGGCCGCGGCGCTGGCGGGGCCCCCCGGGCTGGGCGGGCTGGCCAAGCGCCCCAAGCTCGCCTCCACGCCGCCCCTCAGCGCCCTGGGCCGCCTGGCGGAGGCGGCGGTGGCGGAGAAGCGGGCCATCTCGCCCTCCATCAAGGAGCCCTCCGTCATCCCCATCGAAGGTAAGGCCCGCGTTCCCCTCCCGCGGCGGTCGGGGCAGGGCTGTAAGCCCGGCTGCCCGACAGCCTTTCTGCAAGCCCCCGCAGTGCCGTTCGTGCACTGTCCTCGAGGGTTTCCTCCTCCGGTTGTGTGGCGAATGTCATGGTTTTGTCTCCTCTTCCTCCCTCGCTAAGTGGGGTTGTGCTCACCCTGTTTGATGGCACTACGTGGAAAACTCACTGAGAAGATCATTGGCCGTGTTGTGGTGTTTTACTCACATCTGTCTCCTGCAGACTGTGGATCCCACTGCTTGTTTCTTGAAGTGTCATCCCGTTGTTTGGCGTTAGATATGTTTGCAGAGGAGCATTTTAGCATGGACCAACCGAAAAGTAATCGAGGGGGTGTTGTCAGGTGCAAAACGGGATTTTTAATAGGGTGTGGATAGGGAAAAAGCCATTGCAGGGGACCAAGGTAAGCAGATCCATTCTTTGCTTTCTATGTGGCTGGTGCTGGCGGCATCCTGGGGCAGGATATTTTGCCCAGTGGTAACAAACTCACGCCTGTGTTGGTTGCTGCAGTTGGCCCCACGGTGCTGCTGGAGGAAATCGAGGCAGCAGAGGCAGAAGGTAATGATGACCGCATCGAGGGGGTGCTGTGCGGAGCGGTGAAGCAGCTGAAAATGAACAGAGCCAAGCCCGACACCACGCTGTACCTCAGCCTCATGTACCTGGCAAAAATCAAACCGAACATCTTTGCCACCGAAGGGGTTATTGAGGTGAGGGCTGTGCCGTGTGGGGACTCCTGGGCTCTCTGAGGAACCTTTCTGTGTGTTTCTGAAGTACGTTTCTGAAATTCCTGCCAGTTGTGAGCATAGTTGCAGCTGCCCTCCAGCCAGAACGTAATCAGCATGTATTTGTAAATACCACAGCTCTGTGGTAATTACTGAGACTTGTATTTCTTTCTTGGTAGTTGGCTTAATTTTATTGTATTTTTTTTTTATAATCTTCCAGGCACTATGCAGCCTGCTCCGAAGAGATGCCTCCATCAATTTCAAAGCCAAAGGGAATAGCCTTGTGTCTGTCCTGGCCTGCAACCTTCTCATGGCAGCTTACGAAGAGGACGAGAACTGGCCAGAGATCTTCGTCAAGGTTGTTGAACCCAGGGTGCTCCTGCAGGGCTGAGGCAGTGGTGGGCGCACGGGTAAAACCAGTCAGGGTTGGGAAGTGGCTTGTGTTGGGGGCAAGAGGATTTATTATTGCTGCACAGTAAGGGGGTGTCCCATGATCTATCCCTCAGCGTGGAGGAAGCAGTAAATGGGGACTGGGCTGATGCTGTATGGACAAGGGAAGAAAAACCCAGTCCTTGTTTTTACCAAGGAAAACCTCCACAGGCTGTTGAAGTGCTGTGGTCTTGTTTGCCTTTCTCTGCTCTCTTCTGGGATGCCGTTCTCTGCTCTCTTCTGGGATGCTGTTGATGGCGTTTGATAACATAAGTGTCTCAGAGACTTTGTGCTCTCTAGTTTATCTGCAAGGATAAAGGTTTTTGAAAGGCAAGATTCTATATCTTGGAGGTAGGAGTTACGGTTAGATCTTTGTTAGAGCTTAATTGGATTCCCTGACGGAAAGGGATAGTGCCCGTAGAGCTCAGGATGCGGTGGTTTGTTGCTCTGCTCTCATGTGACTTGCCTGCAGTCATCTGGTGATAGTTTTTTCATCTATGCATGGTTATGGTAGTTTCCTACTTCACAGCTGCATGTTGAAAATAAATGATAACTTGGGAAACTCAAATATTCCTGCGATAAACTAGTACAGAAAAGCTTGAGCACGGTTTGTGTTCTCTGTGGCTTTTTTTTCCTTTAGGTTTACATTGAGGACTCCCTTGGGGAGCGCATCTGGGTGGACAGCCCTCACTGCAAGACCTTTGTGGATAACATCCAGACAGCTTTTAACACCAAGATGCCTCCTAAGAGCATGCTCTTGCATGGAGAAGTTGGCCGTAGCAGTGGGGATCTTAGCGCCGGTAAGAATGTGTTTAGGAAACAGGAGCCAAGTCTTGGAGACTAGGCTTTGAGTTTCCAGCATTGCTTTTCCCTTCTTTAGTGTCACTTCATTTCTAGTAGATGTTTGAGGGCAAGCAGTTAAAAAGACTTGAATAAAGTGCCTGAGTGCGTTTTGATGTGAGAAGGTGACCAGTTGTGGCCTCCTTCAGTGTTGCTGATGTGGGTCCTTGAAAGAAGCTGAATGTGTAAGGGTGTGAGTGATTGATCTCTGGAAAGAGAAGTTGTCTCACAAAGCACGCTGGTCTCTTGTAGGGAGTAGCCCTCACCCTTCCATGACGGAGGAGGAAGACAGTCAGAGCGAGCTGCTGATTGCAGAGGAGAAAATGAGCCCGGAGCAGGAGGGCCAGCTCATGCCCAGGTAAAGTGCGTTCTTCTCCTGGTGTAGGCATATGGCAGGTCTGTCTGTGCTCACCCCCCTCGCAGTGCTGCAGCAATAGCTTTGCAATAGCTGTCCTGTGAGACCTGCTAGAGAATGTTGAACATCAGGAGAAATGAATAGAGAGCGATTATTTGGGGTTTTTTTTGTAACCTTTGTCACAAACAAGAAAGAAGGCTGATCTCTGGACACAGCATGACCCGGCTAGTTTGTGCAGAAGTGAATAAAATGCAGTTTGTGTGGCCCAGGTACGATGACCTTGCAGAGAGTGTGGAGGAGTACGTCCTGGACATGCTCCGGGACCAGCTCAACCGGCGCCAGCCCATGGATAACGTCTCCAGGAACCTCCTCCGTCTGCTGACAGCAACCTGTGGCTACAAAGAGGTGCGACAGATGGCTGTGCAGCGGCTGGAGATGTGGTTGCAGAATCCCAAGGTAAGGATAGAGAATGAACCGTGCCTTTTCTGGGCCTGGTCTGGAGGTCCAGTTCCATCTCTGGTCTGTGATGGCAGGTGGCTGCAGTAGTTCTGTTCTTCCTCTGCAGCTGACCAAGCCAGCTCAGGACTTGCTGATGTCAGTCTGCATGAACTGCAACACCCACAGCTCAGAGGACATGGAAGTGATCTCTAACCTGATCAAAATTCGTCTTAAGCCAAAAGTCCTTCTGAACCACTACATGCTGTGTGTCAGGTGAGTGAGCGACTGGGTCTGTCATGGGAAGAGAGCACTCTGGAAGATGTACTCGGGGTTCTGTCTCTAAGAAGTGTTTTTAAATACCAGGTGTGGCCGTGGGGTGTTCTGTGTCACGTTCAAATGAATTTCATTGGTCTGGAAGTCTTTCAGTAATCCTTTGGCATTGCTGAATGTAGGTGCTGCCCCACCATCTTCACTTTTTGTGTTAAATACTTTAGAGAAAAATCAGAACAATGGACCTAGCTGAAATGAAATCTTGGCTCTGATACCTCTGGTCTTCCCTTGCAGAGAGCTGCTGAATGCACACAGGGATAACCTGGGCACGACAATTAAGTTTGTGATTTTCAATGAGCTTTCAAATGCAAGAAATCCCAACAACATGCAGATCCTGTACACTGTTCTTCAGCACAGCTCAGAGCAAGCTCCAAAGGTAGGTGTAGTGTCTGGTGTGACTGCTGGTGGGGCCAGACCCCTGCTTGAGAGCTTTAGCTGAACCGAGGCTCAAACAAAATCTTCCCTCAGACAGCTGTGGGATCTGCATCATACTGGTTTGGAATTACATTGTTGCACTTGTTAGGAATAAACGTGATGGGCATTTTCTAACTCCCACATTCAGTGTGACCAGCCCTGTGGTAACAAAACTTCATGAGAAACGTGTTATAGTTCCCTGGGGTCTGAAGGACGAGCATATTACCAGCAGTGTTTCCGTGTGTCGTTTCATTCTGTGGTCGCAGATATTTTACAATGCACTGAAAGCTTTCTTTTTCTGTATGGTCTCAGTA
Source organism: Anser cygnoides (assembly GCF_040182565.1). NCBI lineage: Eukaryota > Metazoa > Chordata > Aves > Anseriformes > Anatidae > Anser > Anser cygnoides. The sequence goes on from NC_089887.1 coordinate 5,791,469, forward strand.
CCTAGCAATGGTGTTCCAGGACCTGTTGACTACTAAGGATGATTACCTGCGGGCTTCACGGGCACTGCTGCGAGAGATCATTAAACAGACAAAACATGAAATCAACTTCCAGGCCTTCTGCCTGGGCCTTATGCAGGAACGAAAGGAGGCCCAGTACGCAGAAATGGAATTCAAGGTACCACTTTGTTTGACCCATGTGCCTGCTGGATGGTACCAGTGGTGTACCAGACTCTTCTATATCTCTTTTTCTGGCAGATCTTATCCCTCCCCACACCTCTTGTTATCTGAGTAACTCGGTATTTGTGTCTTACAATTCACAGCAGCTCTTCTACATCCCGTTTTGATGACAAAACACTTTTCCAGAAGGAAGCTTTGATTTGACTCACTCCTGTTTTTTAGGAGCGGTTTGTCATCCACATAACTGATCTGCTAGCTGTCTCCATGATGCTTGGTATCACAGCCCAGGTGAAGGAGGCTGGAATTGCCTGGGACAAAGGAGAGAAAAAAAGTAAGCAGACAGCCTAGATTCCACTTGAAGATGGATAGCTTGTTAAATATCTCCTGGCAGTGTTGGAACTGGGGGAACATTGCAGCTAGGATTAGAAAGGGGGCTGTAAGTCTCCATTTGAAGTAAAGGTATGGGGTCGCTTGCTATTATCCTGAGTCTAACAGAGTTGGGAGATGTGGCATCTGTGTGGCTGGGTGAGGATACAGGCACTTTTTTTATCTGTGGAAAACATGGATGAGAGACTGGGGAGAGGGGACTCAAGATGGGGTCATGTTTGAAGGAGCAGCTGTAAGGATTACCAAGGACTTATTGCTGAGAGGGCAGAGCTTTGGGGGGCATTGAAGTGACTGCCCAGATGTCTTCTCACAACCCTAATTCATTTGTGCTACATCTCAGCGTTTTGTTGTGCTTCACTCTGACACATCTGCATGTTCTGTCAGTGCTGGCTTGCTAAAGGCTGTCAGATTTCTCTCCCCAGTTTACTGACTCTTTATGCTCAGAGTCCTGGTTACCGTCTGGTCTTGAAATGACTGCTTTCTCCTGCTTTGGTCTGTATGAGGCTCTGATATGTGAGTGGTTTGTAACCTGACTGTCTTTCAGACCTGGAAGTTCTGCGCTCTTTCCAGAACCAAATCGCCGCTATCCAGCGCGATGCTGTCTGGTGGCTTCATACGGTCGTTCCGTCTATCAGCAAGCTGGCTCCGAAGGACTACGTGCACTGGTAAGATGCTTGGGCATCTGCTGATTTATCCAGTCTGTTTTCCAATGGTTTACAACACGTTAGGAAGACCCATGCATGTGCCAGGGTTTGGTTAGATCTCTCTTCCCCTTAACAGACAGGGAGCAGAAATAATGTTTTAGAAGGGTTCAGGTTGGGACTGTCTCCCCCTCAAGAATGCCTGCAAATGCATCCTCTCACTGGAAATACACGATAATGGATAATTTCTGATTTGTATTATTTGGGTTCACCCTTTTGGGGAGTTTCCAGTTACCTGGTCAGGAATGATTCATGTGGACCCCTTGTTGTCCTGCCTGACATCCTTTTTCAGGCTGTATAGTTGAGGGCCCCGTAGATAATATTGTCTTCTCTGCCTGCCTCTGGAGATGAGGTTGTATCTTAGGGTGTGGTTCAGGCATTACTGAGGCAGGTCAAGCCAGAACTAACAGCATATGAGGTGTGTTCACTGGAAAGTATAAAAGTCCAATGTCTGTACCACATAGTCCTCTTGGCTATGGTTAGCACTGTCAGTTCTATTAGGCTAGTTTATCTGAGGAGGCTCTTGCATGTGTAGAATGGGTAGCGTTAGGAGTTTGGGCAGAGTGGACTGCTAAATGTGTTCCTGAGCTTCACACAGGTAACGTTTACTGTTCTCTTCATCTTGACAGCCTCCACAAGGTGCTCTTCACAGAACAGCCAGAGACGTACTACAAATGGGACAACTGGCCCCCCGAGAGTGACCGCAAGTGAGTGCGTGCTCCACCCATGGCTGGGAACATGGACCAGAGCTGTAGCTGGAGGCAAAGGAATTAGTGTTTTCTGGTGCTCTTTATGTAGCTCTTTGTTGGAAAAGCTTGGAACTGTGTCTGATTTTTTCATCCTCTGCTACAGTGCCTTAAAATTGGTGAATGTTCTTTCAGTCTCTTTCAGTTCCTATTCTTGATTCTCGTTCCCTTTGGCAAGCTGCTCTGTATCTTAATACTGTAACTGCAAGAAGGGCAGGCCTGCACTGTATGGTTTGTACTGCTGTAACGCTAGGGAACTCTGACTCAAGCAGGCTGAAGTGCAGAGGTACAAAGCAATGCAAACAATTTGTTTCCAGCAGCTGCACTCGGAGCTGCAGACCAGGGAAAAGTTTGTAAACTAAGCTGTGGGTTATTTTCTGCTCAGATGAGCTGTAGGGTCTGTGGAGGGTTTCGGCAGTGTTCATGCTGCTGTCAAGGGAAGCATGATTGATGTCTGTTTTCTCATGCAGCTTCTTCCTTCGCCTCTGCTCTGAGGTGCCCATCCTTGAAGACACGCTGATGCGGATCCTCGTGATCGGTTTGTCACGGGACCTCCCTCTTGGCCCTGCGGATGCCATGGAGCTTGCTGACCACTTGGTGAAGCGGGCTGCAGCTGTGCAAGCCGATGGTAAGACTGCATAAAGCTCCAATGGTAACTCCAGTGTGTCCACTTGTCGCCACCCAGGGCTGAGACAGCTCCTACCCTGTTCCAGAGAGCCTTTGCAGACTCCGAGTTTAGATACAGTGAGTTAGAAAACTTGCAACAAAGTTGAAATGGATTTTTATCTTCTGAGCCCCAGAAGTTCTGAGCAGACTCACTGCTTACCTGACGGAATGCACTTGAGTTTTGAAAAAGGTGTGGATAGCAGGTTGGATTCATTGTGGGGGAAAAAAAAATGTCCTTATGAAGAATTTAAATCAAATTTCAGCTGAAAACACGAGTCATAAGGATATTGAGTCTTTTTTTTTTTAATATTGCTGCTTTTTAAGAGTTGTGTAGTGGTGGTTTGTTGTTGTTGTTTCTAATTCTGGAATATCGTGAGAGCAAGACCACAACAGCATAGTCGCTTCAAGTTGAATTTCTGTTAGTGTTACTTTTCTTGAAGGACTTTCTGCCAGGTGGGCCAGTCAATAACTTGTTTAGTCTTTTCTCCTCTTCCAGATGTTGAAGTCCTGAGGGTAGAGAGAATCCAGCTGATCGATGCTGTCTTAAATTTGTGCACTTATCACCATCCAGAGAATATCCAGCTGCCCCCAGGGTAAGGCTTGTCAAGTAGATAATCGCTGTGTGACGTAGCTCACTTTCACCTTGTTGTGACCTAACTCACTTTCACCTTGTGACTAACAGCACTAGCTCACAGACTTCAGGATGCTTTTTCCCATTAGAATTTTTAATAACAAAATCACCAGGAAACCTTTTCAAAGTCATGTTCTGGTGGAAATTTCTCCAGGGCAAGAAAGTTCTGAGTCATGGAATGGAATTTCCTCTGCAAGAACTCTGACCTTTCTGCTTTAGAAATTTTCAACTGAACTCTGTTGTCCCACCCGTGAGAGACTTTTTCTTTTTTTCCTTCCTGAAAACCACTGAGCTGGTGTGGCTGATTCAGCGCATGATTAAGAAGAGGCGGCTTGGGATGCCCTCCAGTAACCAAATCCAACCACATGTATCTGTTGATGTCTCTTGCAGGTACCAGCCTCCAAATCTAGCTATTTCTACCCTGTACTGGAAAGCCTGGCCTCTCCTGCTTGTAGTGGCTGCGTTCAATCCTGAGAACATCGGTGAGTGTGGACGTTTCTCAGGATTCTGGTTCTGCTGCAAAAATTGGCGAAGGTGCTGGCTGAAGTGTAGTTGCCTGTGTTGAAGTCATATGCTGGGATGGCAAGATAACTGCTGTTAGCTCACTGTGCTGTAATGCATATTCCTTGTGTGTGCAAAAATGCACAGTGGGGTGGTTTGGACCAGCATGTGGCTGGGATTACATTTTCCATGCCCTGAGTGTGGCAAGATGTTCCAAAGTGAGTGTGTGTCTTCCTGTCGTGGATTGCGATAGGATCTCAATAACACCCTGACTTGTTTCCAGTATTCCTTACTACCCTTCTCTTCTGTGCTGCAGGTCTGGCTGCGTGGGAGGAGTACCCCTCTCTAAAGATGCTCATGGAAATGGTCATGACCAAGTTAGTATTGTCTAAATCCCCCCATAAATCAAATAAGGGCACCGAGCGTGTATTTCTGAATGAGGTTTGTGCCAGTTGGCTCCTTCCTTTCTAGTGGGACATGTAAAATAAGCAGGCTGGCAGCAACACTATGGTTTGAGTGGGAAAGAATCCTTCCCCCAACAGAAATATTATTAACAAGGGAATAAAACTCAGAGCATGATTGTTATGAGATTTACTGAGAAGGTCTCAGTCTTCCTGGCTCTGTTGGGAAGCTGCCTTGCATTTTCTGTGTTCCCTAATGGAAATGAGGCCATAGAGGCATTATGACTTTCATAAATTCTGAATAGGACAAGATAACTGTTTTGGACTTGTTTTCTCAGCAATTATTCCTATCCTCAATGTACCTTGACGGATGAGGAGACGCGCACAGAGATGATTAACCGCGAGCTTCAAATCTCCCAGAGAGAAAAGCAGGAGATTCTTGCATTTGAGGGTCATCTGGCTGCTGCATCCACAAAACAAACTATTACAGAGAGTAGCAGCCTCTTGCTATCCCAGCTGACAAGTCTGGATCCTCAGTAAGTAGCCTTCTGCAGTCTGGTGCTATCAGGAAAACCCAGTTAATGCTAGTCAAGAAATTCTACTGCTGATAGGGTGGTTGGTGTGGGCAAGAAGAACCCCAAAAGTTGGTTGCATGTGGGATATGTGTTGCATTTAGTCCTTGTCCTTCTGTTGTAACCTGCACGTGGCCGTCACACACTGCTGACCTGATTAGTCCTCATCAATACCGGAGTGAAAGTGTGCCTTGTCTGTGAATAACTTCTTGTTTCACAAGAAGTTTCACTTCTTGTTGACAGGGGGCCCCCACGCAGACCTCCGCCGCATGTTCTGGAGCAGGTGAAAAGCCTGAACCAGTCGCTTCGCTTGGGCCACCTCCTTTGTCGCAGCCGTCATCCTGACTTTCTTCTCAACATCATTCAAAGACAGGTGGGCTCTCCTGATGGGTTGGCTAAGTTAGGATCTGATCCCTCATCTCTAAAACTTGAGCAGAGCGAGGGACAGAAGGGAGCTGAGTGAGACAGGGAAAGGTGGTTTACTGGTCAAGGGTTAAATGATCAGTGTGCTGCGTCTGTGTTCTGCTGATACTGCATTGTCATTCTTCTGTTTCTTAGGCCTCGTCACAGTCAATGCCGTGGCTGGCAGATCTGGTTCAGTCCAGTGAGGGCTCCTTGGACGTCCTGCCCGTGCAGTGCCTTTGTGAATTCCTGCTTCATGATGCTGCTGATGAGTCAACGTCAGGTGAAGAAGAGGAGGAGGGTGAGAGTAAAGAGCAGCGTGCCAAGAAACGCCAGGTGAGTGGTCTCTTGGAGATCAGTTCTGTTACCTAATTTCTGTGCATCCTGGATTTGGTTTCACTGGAAAGGCCAACTTCTTGTTCCACAGAGACAACAGAAACAAAGGCAGTTGCTTGGACGGTTGCAAGACTTGCTGTTGGGTCCCAAAGCAGATGAACAGACAACCTGTGAGGTGCTTGACTATTTCCTACGACGCCTGAGTTCCTCCCAGGTGGCCTCACGGGTCCTGGCCATGAAGGTGAGTAAAATAAATATCTTGACTAGGGTTTATCAGAAGCTAAGGGCAGATTCCTATATTCTTGTGACTGCTGTGCAGTGAAATTTTCATGTCAATTTTCTCTAGTAACTCATCTCAGTCTCCAAGGCCCATCAAATGCACTTCTGCTTCCTGCTGCTCAGAAGCCTTCCCTGTTCAACAGCCAAGTAGTACTTTTCTTAAGATAGATCTGGATTCTGCTATGTTTCCTGTGAAGTTCAGGTGTAGACTCAGCACATCATGTAGTATGAGGAGTAATTGGCAGCAGCTGTGGCCAGTGGGGAATGTAAATCAGTAAATGCCTGGAGCTCTAGAGCATAGTCAAGGCAGGCAGAATTGCAGAGTTCAAAAGATTGTGCTTACAGAGGACTGAAACTTTTAAGCACAGTAGCTGTCAAGCAAACAAGTTATATGTTGTGAGACCTGTTGTGGGCTGTGTGCGCTGCATTTGCATCACTCCGTGACACTTGAAGCTTGATGCTGTTCTATTCACTAGTATGAAACGAGTGGTCCAGCTGTGGCTTCATATGCATGGGCTTTGATTTCTGCAGGGCCTGTCCTTGGTGCTGTCAGAAGGGGGACTGCGTGATGGAGAGGAGAAAGATCACCCCATGGAAGAAGACTCTGGGGATTCTGAACTGCTGCAGGGGTATCAGTGGCTGCTGAGAGACCTCCCGAGGCTGCCACTGTTTGATAGTGTTAGAGCAACAACAGCTCTTGCCTTGCAACAGGTAGGCCTTTGCTGGAAGGGATAAGTAGCCAGCTGTGGGGCAAATTATTCTTTGTTTTATTCGTACTAAAACAAATCTGAGCAAACTGCATGTGGCGGTGGTATCGACATGTTTATGTGCATACAGAAGAATGTTTTGCTGGTGCTTGCGTTCATTACCTCCTGATCCCTAATGAACAGAATTGTCCTTCTAGGCCATCCACATGGAGACAGATCCGCAGACCATCAGTGCTTACCTGGTGTACCTCTCCCAGCACGCCCCAGTGGAGGAGCAGGGACAGCACAACGACCTCGCTCTGGTGAGAAGGCGGGGTGCAGGGGCAGAGAGGTTAGGAGGGATACCTGACATGTTGAACTCCTTGCCCATGGCAGTGGTAGGCATGTGACTTGCTGTACCAGCAGGATGAGGTTTTTAGGAGCATGTGAATTTGATAACTGCGTGGTCGTGTTTCTGGGTATGTGTTGGAAGGCAACCTGTGTCTTTGGTTTCATATCATTCAAACAGAAAATCAGTAACAACTTCCAGTCCAGCAGCCCATCTCAGATGGCATGGGGAATGCAGGACTGCGTAGTGGTTTGAAGGCAATGCCACCATCTGGTAGTGTTTCTCAAGTAAGCAGGTGCTAAACCTGCAGTCACGTACATCAGGTGAGGGTGGGAGGCCAGGAACCTTAGTGGTGGGATATGCATTCTTCTGTAACCAAAATTGGATTTCTGATTCTTTTTTTTAAGGCTTTGGTGATTTTGGATGTTTGGCTCATATGCGATGATTATTCATCGTTCTCACTCTTGGGTGCTCTTTTCATTGCTTTTAAGTTCACTGACCAACATCCTTTGTAACAGTCTTTGTGAGATTCAGTTGTATGGATCTAGAGGCTCACAGGTTCTTTCTGTCTGCATAGATCTGTTTAAGTGTGTGGAGATTGCTAAATAATATTGTTTCTTCAGAGGAATGCCTCTTTTTACTTCATAAATACTGGCAAATGCTCCCTTTGCAACGGGGTGCATCAGAATGCAGCTGTACTACAACTGGGCACGCTGTGAGGTATCACAAGATGCATGCAAAGCACTTGAGTTCTTCCCGATTTGACAGTTTCGCTCTTGACTCTTACATGTTGATCTCCAGTGTTAACTGGGCTGAGGATGGAAACTGGAAGATGTGGTGGAATAAGGCAGGAGGACCCGTGTATGTTGCTTAATAAAGCTCCCATGGAAATTTTTCCTTTGCAGGATGTGGCCCGGCTCATAGTGGAGCGCTCTACCATCATGTCTCACCTCTTCTCCAAGCTCTCATACTGCGCTGAGTCAGATGCGGTGCTTGTAGCTCTCCTCTCCATCTTCTCTCGCTACATCAAACGCATGCGCCAGAGTAAGGAAGGCGAGGAGGTGTACAGCTGGGTGAGTGCCTCTCTGCCTTTCTTAAGCGGGTAGAAGAAGGAAGGATGAGTTTGATACAAGAGATGCCCATTGTGGGTTACTGAGTATGTAGAAACCATGTCTAGTTCAAGGATCCCTGATCTGAAAATAATTGGGAGTTGGCATAGTGTCAGAGCCAAGTGTGTGTGTACACATAGAAAGCATTTCCTTTTCCTTTTGTATCTTCTTTTTCCACTGTTGGAGGTGCTGGGGCTAGGTCAAAGTCTGACCAAACCAAACCTGTCCATTCTCGTGTTGTCCTTTCACCTGCTTCTCACAGATCTCACTTTCTGTTCTTTCCCCATCATTGTTCATGTGGTTTTCTTCTGATTTTTTTTTTTCCAGTCAGAGTCCCAGGATCAAGTGTTCCTTCGTTGGACTAGTGGTGAAACAGCCACTATGCACATCCTCGTGGTTCATGCCATGGTTATTCTCCTGACACTAGGGCCACCTCAAGGTGAGTGAAGTATGCTCAGATGTGTTCAAGGGGTTGTGGACTGGACAGAGAGCCTTTCCTCTGTCTGTATAACAAATTAGGCTGGTGTTAATTCTTCTGCTCACAGGCTTCTCCTTTGCAACGTTTGCTTGTAGCAGTAGGAATGTCAGAATAGTGCTACACGGAGTGAAGCATTTGCAGGCTTATTTGCTGCCTTGCGCAGACAGCAGGAAATATTAAAATGATGGTGTGTCCCTCCCTGCTGAACAAGAAGGATGCAGAGGGTTGTTGTAGGGTGAGAACTGGGCACTCAGATATATAGATCATGTTTCCATTTGGTAGTATTTATTCCCAAGTTGTTTCTAGCCTTTGAGCAAGAAGGTATTCTGGTGCATTGACTTGTACAGAGAAGCGTAGAATGTTTTAAGTGCTTCTGAACATAAGAGATTTTTGTGTCTGCCCTTAAACAGGGGATGGTGATTTTTACACGTTATTGGATATATGGTTCCCGGAGAAAAAGCCTCTTCCTACTGCTTTTCTGGTTGACACCTCAGAGGAGGCTTTGCTGCTTCCTGACTGGCTAAAGCTGCGCATGATCCGCTCCGAGGTCCCACGTCTTGTGGATGCAGGTGAGCCTGTGGGATGTTTGGCCTTTCAGACCCTCCCGTAGGAAAGGGAGAGTCTTCCCTGCTCAAGCCCTCTGTGTGCCCAGCTGTCCTACTTGGATGCCTTTGGCGCGGCCATCAGCCACTGCAGATCCTGCAGCTGAACAGAGAGCTGGGATTTAAAAGGCATTGTCTCTGGATTTTGTGACAGTTGCAACCTGAGCGTGCAATAGATTCTTCACTGTGTCCTTTAGGGCTGTCAAACAGATACACAGAATATGAGTTGGTTCTGGTTCTGTTAGGGGTTGTCCTGATGTTTATTCCATCCTCAGCCATGATTTGTAGCCCATGTACCATGGGTTTGAGAATGACTACAACCTTGCTGAACTACCACGCCCCTCAGGTTAATCCCCACTGCGTTAAGAGCAGAACTCGGTGAAAGCTGAGGCTGAAGGAGGTTAGTGCCTATAACAGAGCTCCTTACTGCAGTGTTGAAGGCAGGTCCTCCCACTCTGATCGAAGTGCTGAATCTCGGTGGCTCTTATAAGCAGTGTCTATTACTTTTAAAGCATGGGAGAGTCTGTATGACTACCGTGCTTTCTGTGTATTTAAAGGAAATAAAGGACTGTGAATTGGATGCCATCTCTGTTACAACAGTTCAGATTGAATTAAGCTACACAGTCAAAGACAAAGCACTGCTTCCATAGGACGTAGCATGCTTGCAATGTGGAGAGCAGCGGCTGAAGGCTGTGAGCTATATCTGTAGTTACTTGTATCCTTGCACAGCTTGTCAGTGCTGTCTGTCTTCTTGGTGTTCAGAGCTTTGTCCCTTTCTTACTAATTAAATGACAGCTCTCTATAGCCAGTGATTGAATTATTCAATAATTCCTGCCTGGAGCCATTAACAGATAGGGTGGAAGTTATTTTTTAATATGGATGATTGGGTTCCTGAGGTTTTGATCAAATTAAATGGAAGATCAAATTAGTCAGTGAGTGAATTAACTGAAAGATGCAATAAGAAGGTAATGATTTGCAGAGCAGTGAAAACATAGTAGGCAGCTGTCAGACTTCTGGCTTTAGGCTCTCTGCGTCCCTGTCATTAATGTGCCACTTGGTCCAGCCAAAAGTACAAATACCAGGTAATAAAGATGACCCTGTATAAGCAATTTGGAGGTCTGAGGACTTTAGTGTTTGTGCATTTCAGCTCTGCAGGACCTGGAGCCGCAGCAGCTACTTCTCTTCGTTCAGTCCTTCGGAATCCCAGTTTCCAGCATGAGCAAACTTCTGCAGTACCTGGATCAGGCGGTATCTCATGACCCACAGACACTGGAGCAGAACATCATGGACAAGAGTAAGAGCTCCATATGGGATTACTCATTTTAATTTTTCTTACAGTCACATCCTGTGACTTCCTTGAAAAAATCCAAACTAGTTCTGCAAACTCTGCTTTTGCAGCCTGTTGTTTCTCCCTGGCGCTTGTCTAGATGGCTCTTGGCCGTATTTCTTGAAGTAGAGAAGGATTTTTCTGGATGGGATTATAAAGAGTAGAGAGAGAATCTGGAGGCTAACTTGTAAAAGAAATAGGGCTGACTTGCGACATGTTTACAACGTTCATAGTAACAGCAAAATCTCTTCGTCTGGTAGCTACACCAACAGCAACCAATTCTGTACTGCTTTACTAAAGAGGGTGAGACAACACGTTTGTATTTTGTCCTTTTTCAGACTACATGGCTCACCTGGTGGAGGTTCAGCATGAAAGAGGAGCGACAGGAGGCCAGACTTTCCACTCCCTGCTCACAGCCTCCTTACCAGCCCGCCGAGGTACTGCCCAGCATAGCCTAAACTTCTGAATGTCAGTCTTCTTGCTCTCAATGGTTGCAGAGGAAAGATGTTTGGACCAGGAAAAACTGTTCCAGAAGTGGTTGTGATGAAATGCATTAGCAAACTACAGCTAGACACTAGTCCTTCCTAGAGTTTTTCACTCCTGTTAAGGGGAGAAATTCTGGTATTATTGGAGTTTACTATAATGATTTGTTCTGAGCAGTTACAGAAAAGGAGGTCTTGCTTTTGGCCTTGAAAGAAAGCTACTGAATTCCTCAGTAGAGACAGTAAAGCTGAAGGTGATCCAGTGCTAGGGTTCCAGATGTTAGGCAGCATAACAGCATTTTTCTTTCTTTTCTTTTATTGTTATTACAGACAGTGCTGAGACTGCGAGGTCAAAATCTAGCCCTGAGAACAATCAAGGCCAGAGCCGGATCCGAACTTTAAGCCAGGTTCGGGTTCTGGGCCCAGAAGATGACCTAGCAGGCATCTTTCTGCAGGTACTGGTGTAACCTCAAGCTGATTGTCCCTCAGCTGCTTCCCTGTGGCACCTTTGCACAAACCATATCCCTTATACTTGCATCTTTTTGCCCTGTTCCTCCTTCAGCGTTTGCAGGCAGCAAGTAAGAAAACCCTGCATAAAATAAGGCTGCACCATTACAGCCTGGTGGAGTTGATACTGGATGGATTTTTTTTCTTGTAATTTGAACATGATGTGGCTTTTGATCATGCCTAATGCTGTCAGTGCTTACTAGCTTGTTGCCATCTCTGCACATTGTTTGTTCTGTGTATAGTGCCTTTTTTCTCTGCAGTGCATGGAGGATTTGTGAAATGCTCACAGGGCCTTGGCAGCAAAGCTATATGTAAACAGCTTTTGTACCCTGGCATGTCTGCTAGCAGAGCCTCACTCTCTCTGTTGATTTCAGGACAAACCTACGGGGAGCTAATTGGCCAAGTTGGTTGCTTGTGTTTGGGCAGTGTGGTGATCCCCCCGCAGTGTTAGTGTTGACAGTTATATTGGCGTTGCATAGATGCTGTGCCTTTTCCTGTACCAGGCACTAAAAAATTGAAAAAGCTCTTTGAAGGTTCTAGTTAGTCCGCAGTCAGTATGATTGTACAAGGTAAATCAATCCTCTGCCTCAGGGATGTTTATGGTATAGCAAGTCCTTTCATTTGTTTTCTCATAAATGCGCTCTTCTCTGTATCCTTCCAGCTTTTCCCACTAAATCCAGACCCACGGTGGCAGAACTCAAACCTGCGCCCGCTTGCCCTGGCGTTGCAGCAGGCCCTGGGGCAGGAACTGGCTCGTATCCGCCAGGGGAACACACAAGTGACCGGGATCACCGCGCGACTTCTCCAGGCAGTAGCTGCGCTGATAAACTCACCGCACAGCGGAGCGCTGGTGATGGCGATGCATCGTAACCACTTCATCTCCTGCCCGCTGATGCGCCAGCTGTACCAGTATCAGGTGAGCAGCATAGGACGAGAATCTTTGTATCATTGAACAAAGAGGGGTGAGGAGGAAAGGAAAATCTGCAGTGCATCCACTCTGCTGTGCACAGACCCTCTACCCGTGTAGTGCTGGACATACAGCCTGGGGAGCATGGTGTAGAGGGACTCAAGCTGTCTCATGGACACATGGATACAGGCTGGCCTCGTTAGTCTAGCAGTGCTGAGAGCTTATGTGCAGGGTTAGGTGTACATTAACCGATCTGGTAACTCCGTGGCACTGTGGGTTGGCAGCTGTGGGTCACTGTTGGTTTTGGAAGTTCTAATTTGTGCTGTTTCGCAGCATGGACACGTCTTGCAAGCCAAGGCATTTGCAGACAATTTGAGAGTCGAAGTCTGTAATTCCTTAGAGAGCTTTGGAGCAGGCTGAGAGTTATCCAATGAAATATCTCATTCTTTTTATCATGATAGAGGAAGGCACGAAGTTACCCTTAGTTATGCTTGGAGATGTAGTCTGGGTGTGACAGAGTTTTCTGCTTTGTACATTAGAGGCTGCTGTGAGCTATGATCCAACAAAGGAGGTGTGCTCTGTGTATTCTTGGCAGTACATGCCACTGTCTGCCTCTCCTGCTATCTTTGCTGTATGCTTGAAGTGTGTATAAGCAGGTCTCTTTTGCTGCTCTCCCCAGCGCTGCATGCCACAAGACACTGCCTTCTCCTCGCTCTTCTTCAAAGTCCTCATGCAGATGCTGCAGTGGTTGGAGAACCCCGCAGTGGAAGATGGTCCTCTCCGTGCTCAGCTGAAGGCCTTTGCTGTGCAGTACTCCTCAAGGCACAGGATCAGTGACGGTACTGGCATTGGGTAGATTGTGGGATTCAGAGTGGACCAAGTGGGACAAGAAAGGGAAACAAATGAAACTGCACCCAGAGCAGAAAGTCGGGTGGGCTGCTTTTTATAGAGGTATGCTGAGTAGTGAAGAGAGGGAAAAATCAGTTTTGTACTGTGCTATAAAACTCCATGAGGATGCAAACAAGTAATATGGCTCCAGGGGTTTGGAGTAGACACCTACTAGCATCTCACCAAGCAGAGTGGATCTCAGGGAGAAATTCCAATTGCTCAGGCCAGGAATTCTGTGCTTGCTGTTGTCCTGGAAGATAAGCACACAAGAATGCTCGTGAAACAAGGTCACATCATGACTTGTAGAGTTACTGTCATCTGCCATCTGTAGAGAGGAGACCAAGAGCTTATGCATGGAAATGGGTTTGTGGTTATAGAGTATTCTCTTAAGCCATGTGTCCCTGTAACATGCAGAAGAGCTGTCCAGAGCTACACTAGGAGTGAAATGATAGTAGAGCATAGTAGGTGTGTGTGTTTGATTAGTTGTGCCCTGCAACCACCTGGTGCATCTCTAGAAGAGAAGCCTGATGTGGCTTTGTCCCTGTGATGCCAATGCTGTAATTTCTTTGCAGTTCGAGGTGGCTTCTTGCACCTCACAGAAGCTCTGACTTTCCGTCGCGACCCTGACTTGATCAGCTCCACAGTACGTGCCATCATTGCGACACTGAAATCAGGAGAGAAGTGTAACGTGGAGCCGGAGCTCATCAGCAAAGGTGTGTCTGTCCTCTCTACTTCCCCACAGCTGCAGCAGGCTGGACTTCCAGCCCTTCAAGGGAGCGCTTCGTGTGTAGGCAGTGGGAAGCTGCCTTCTTCCTGGATCAGAAAATGCAAACTGGTCTGAACTTGGTCCTGTCTTGTATCACCTCCTTCCCCTGCACTGGTATGTGGGTTTATAAACTGCAACCTGTGTCTGGGATTAAGTCTTTCAGCAAACTGCTGGTTTCCAGTAACCCCATGAGAAATAGAAGCCTACTGTCCAAGATACTTCTTCTGTCCTCCTTACTGAGCCATGCTCTAGGAAATTCGGGACTCATTGCCTTTGTGATACCCTTATGATGTTCCATAGCTTTCACCACATCTTGTAGTTACTGACACGTTTCTGCCTCTGCTAGCCCTTCAAGGTCTGATTGAAACTCACTCTCCGTACTTGGAGGAGCTCCTGACGGTCCTCTTCTCAGCTACTGTTGAGACCACTGCCAGATTTCCTGCCATGAAACCAATTGCTGTGGTGAGCTCCTTGTTGCTCCAGGACAAAGAAGAGACACCAGTGAAGAAGGAGCTGGACAGTTGCAGGTGAGCCCAGGCAATGTTGGGAACTCACCGATAGGCCTGGTTTCATGGCATCACCACTGATACTGGCTTTTTCTCCTCAGCACTGAAGCCGCTTGGCTGGGGCCCTCCTCTGGCCTTCTCAATGACTGGCTGGAGATGTTGGACCCAGAGGTGATAAGCAGCTGCCCGGATCTCCAGCAGAAGCTACTGTTCTCCTGGAACAAAGTAAGAGTTGTTGGGCAGAGGGACCGCTGTGCTGAAACCGCATTTCTGGGGTGTTGACCTGCACCTGGAGACAGGGCAAGGGAGAGTTCTGTGTTTTTCCACATTGCTATGTCAGTTCCAAAGCCATACATGCTTACTAAGAGGGGGATTCTGGTACATCAGATCAAGGCATGTTTCATCTGATCTTTATATTTCTTCAGGCCTGTTCTTTTCAGAACTTCAGAGCCTTGCAGATACAACGTAGTCCCATAATAGATCAACCAGCTGTGTTTTCATTGGTATTTTTGTGGGCAGACAAATAGCCTGTCCAGAAGTGCTATGCCAAAGCTAAGACTAAAACTGAATTTCATGGATTCTGTCATGGTCTTTTAGACAGTACTGCAGTTCATATCCTAAATCCATCTGTTGTCTTCTCTGCTATCTGCTTGCTTGTATTGTCATCCTTCTGTAAAATACAAGGTATCTCCTACATCCACCTCACAGTAATGATCTCTTTATACAAATCTTCCTCGTTTTGTACTTTCAGGCAGGGTCCCAGGTGCCTTCCTTCCGTCCATATCTCCTGGCTCTCCTCACTCACCAGTCCAGCTGGACCACTCTGCACCAGTGCATCAGACTTCTGCTGTGTAGAAACCGGGAGCAGAGGTGAGTTGTTTTCTGGGCCAAGCAAATCGCCCAACTTAAAACGTTATGTCTGAGAGAGCAAACAGAAGCTGAGAGCAAGAGCTGCTGCGTTCCACGGTGCGTCTGCCAAGAGATGTCACCTAGCCAAAAAAAGGCTTTGTGAGAGGGATGCTGATTTCAGTCATGCTGATTTGTGTACCTTGATATAAATATTACCTGCTGTTTGATGGAAGGAGCACATAAAGATTTGGCTGTGTTTTAAACAGGAAGTGCTAATCGCTGGGTAATCTATCTAGCATTGCCCTTGTTGATAATCTTTATGAACATGGGGTTTGAAAGATGGCTTGGATAGCGAACTGATGGGAGTCTCTGTACCTGGGCAGGCTCTGCTGGATCTTTTGCTTGTACTAAACTCTGTTACCAGTCTTTCTCTATCCCCCTTCCTGGCATCAGGCCCCCAGTTCTGATCTCTGGAGCAGCCCCAGCTCTCAGCTCCTGTATGTTGCTCTCAAACAATGAAGCTTTACAGCAGTTGTGTAGTACCATGTTTAAATTTGTTAAACTTACAGACCAGGAAACACTAACACTGGTAGCAAGTAGCAAGTCAGGCCATGATTTAACTAGCAGTGTGTCTAAAGCTGGCAGTATTTGTTTGTCACTATTTTATTACTGATTTCCTGCTCACTAACAATTTCAGTAATTTCTGCAATCCAGGATAACAGGTAGGATGTTCTGGACTCTGGGGCAGTATGGTCACTGGTCTGCTTGTACCAGTTGTTTATGTTTATGACAGGCTTCTGGCTTTGTGGTGCAAGATTCTGTAGCCACCGTACTCTTAGTGAATGCCATTAGTTCAGCTGCATACCCTGTGCTGTGCTTACTTCAAGAAATATTTAGTCACAATCTGGGAACAGAACCAAACCCCTTCTTGGGACTTAATGGATCCTATTTTTACATTTGCAGATGTTTTTCTTCACAGTATTTGTGATGTTTAGAGACGATACCATGTGTTTGTGTGCTGCCTGAGGGCTGCTTTGACTGTAATGGCAAATCTGTCTTCTTTTGTCTTCTGGCAGGTTTGACCCAACTGCATCCTTGGATTTCTTGTGGGCCTGTATTCATATCCCTCGGATCTGGCAGGGAAGGGACCAAAGAACTCCTCAGGTAGTGGCTCAGTTCTTCCAAGATTCATCTCCAGAGGGGGTGAGAGGTGATGTTTTCACATTGCCTGGCTTTCCATGGCCAAGAGGTGGCTGAAGTGATAGGGGTGCAGCATGCCAAGTTTGCTGCCTGTACCTCAGCTGGTTGCTGAGCTGCTCTGCTCTGCTAAATATTGCAGTGGCAATTTGGGGTCCAAAAAGCTCATATGAACACACATAAGTTTGCCCGCTTGACATCTCCTCTGCAGCTTCTGCAGAGTTGCCAGAATATCCATTAAAGATCTAGTCACAAGGCTACAGCTGTGAGCAAGCTAAAACACGGTGTGGGATAATTCCCAGTGCACCGAGAGTAGGGGACTGCATCTCTTCTCCACAGAGGAATTTTTTTTGGTTTGATGATTCAGTTATGGCTTCTGTCCCATCATGCATGCTGGGTTGGAAGTAAATGAGTTCAGAAATAGTAGAGGGGTAAAGAGGTTTCTTTGGGGGGTTGGGATACGTGCTTTCAGACTTTGGATACAGGGCTGTTCTTAAGTCTGCTCGTAAGAGATGCTCCTTTCTATGCGGGGAAGGCATAACCAGAAGGGACTAAGGATCTAGGGATTCATTGTGAATGTTGTCTTGCATTACAGAAGCGCCGTGAGGAATTTGTGCTCCACCTAAAGGCATCAGAGTTGATCAGCATGGTGGAGTTGATCCTGGCTGAAGCAGAAACCAGATACCAGAACACAGAAGAGGCCTCCTGCACACTCATCCAGTCTCGACTGCCTCTGTTGCTCAGTTGTTCTCATGGGGACCTTGAGAGCATCAAAAAAGTAACAGAGTATTTGACCAGCTGCATCCAGCAGTGGGGAAGCAGGTGGGGTTGCAAATGGAGGGCACTGTCTACTCTAATTGTAGTTATTTGGGCACAGGCAGCCAGGTAATGAGGAAACTTGCCAGTATATCTTCGTTAATAATAGTGTTCCACAGCCTATATGACAACTGCTTACACACAATATTCTCCCAGAGATTTGGGGGAAATAAGATGCCATTTTAAGTGCTACTGGAACCAGGAAGGTGACCTTAAATGAAATTGCAGGCACTTTTGCTTTCAGGAATACAGGATAAAATGCTTGATGTAACTTTTTTTTTTCCAGCATTGGAAGTACCATAGTGGTGTAGATCCGTGTGGATCCCTGTGGACTGTTGGACTGTGCATGATTTGAAAGTAGTTAAAAGAAGCACAGACTGAAAAAACACTGATTCAGACTGAAAAAAACCAACGCTGATTCAGATTAGTGGTGGCTGCACTCTTACACGAGCTTTTTGCCAAATGCAAGAAAGTTGTTCTGAATCTGATAGGTCTGGGATGTTTTTTGGTTGAACTAAAGGAGTAACCAGAGAGTGACATTTCCCATTTTTTCTTTAGCTCTGTGGGAAAATGCTGCCAGGACCTTCTGCTTCAGATGTACCTGCAACTACCTGAGCAACTTGTGTCTATGCCTGAGGTGCTTCTGAGCAGTGAAGGAGCCAGAGACAGCAGCACTTGCAAGGTAAATTTAGAGACACAGGAAAGCCCCTCTCCAGTTGTGCACCCAGATTGAATGCTACTGTGATGCCCGGACTAAAAGGAGAGGACTGTCAAATGCTGGCTTGGTCATTTTGGTTTCTTTACCTTGCTCTTCAGTTGCCCCTTCCCTGCCCGCACTCTCAGGAGCAGGGAGTTGAGGTGTAGTTTATTTTGCAATGTCTGACTATAAAATATGTGAAGCTCTGCTTATATAAATTTTTGTGTGCCAAAGGCTTCTGTAAAGCACAAGTGTGCAGGCGTCTGATCCTGCTTTGATGTCTGTAGGGACTGTGGACTTCAGATCCTGTGCCAGCTGGAACGCTGCATCTGCTCACAGGTTCTAGCTGAAAATAATTTCTGTTAACCTCATCTGTAGTTGGAATGTATTTGGGAAACACTGCTGAAGAGCCAGGGGCTTGCTTTTGCTTTCAACTTAACTGTTCACTCACTACTTTTCTTTCTAGCTTGATGCCCTGGTTCACAGATTCATTAACCTCCTTGCAGACACCAGTGACTCCAAGTCGTCAGAAAGCCGCGTGTGGGATGCCAACATGGCCTGCAGGAAGCTAGCTGTGGCTCATCCTATCCTACTTCTTAGGTACCACTCTCCCCTTTCACCCTCTGTGTGGCTGGGTTCACTGAAAAGCGTCCACCGTTGCCCTAGAAGGGGAGCGAGTTTGGAGTAATCGTGATGGTTGTGACAGAATCTGCATTCATGTGTGAAAGTTAAGAGCAGCAAAAATGGGAAATGGTGCTTGCTGATTCCATGGATACAGGGATTAAACCCGGAACTCTGGGAGAGGATGAGGGATGCTAACAAGAACTGAGGTGTAACAACCTGTAACTGTATCTAGGAAGAGGCTAGAGCTGAGTGTTGTTCTGTTTGGTGTTTCAGGCACTTGCCAATGATTGCAGCTCTGCTGCATGGCCGTGTTCACCTCAATTTCCAGGAGTTCAGGCAACAGAACCACTTGACCTTCTTCATCCACATCCTGGGGATCCTGGAGCTGCTTCAGCCACAGGTCTTCCAGAACGAGCACCAGGCGGCACTGTGGGACTGTCTGCTGTCCTTTATCCGGCTGCTGTTGGTAGGAAAAGTCCCCGCTCTGCATCCGTGTGTGGGCTGCCAGCCGCTAGAGGGAGAGCCTTTGCATGACTTAGAGCTAAAATGTGTATCAAGTACTGGGGGGAGCTTAAAGGGGAGGCCTGAGATCGGGAATCTAATCCTCGGAGCCCAGAGGTGCAGCATGGGGCAGCGCATCACTGCTGTTTTGTTGTTAACTCTCATCTTCCCTGCCCTTTCTCAGAACTACAGGAAATCCTCACGGCACCTGGCTGCTTTCATCAGCAAGTTTGTCCAGTTTATCCAGAAGTACATCACATGCAATGCTCAAGCAGCGGTTTCCTTCTTGCAGAAGCACTCCGATCCACTCCAGTAAGCTTCCTTACTCCGGTTAGCCCAGTGGAGGGCTTGGTCAGGCAGGCTGCCATGAGATAATTGGCCAGGAGACAGCAAGAGGATGTAACAATAGCTGTTAATGTGGCACTTTTTCATCCTCAGGTCACTTAAATGTCTGTTAAGATGAGCAGTCTCCCTTTTTATAGGTGAAAGCTAAGCCCAAGGAAGTCAGGTGACAATTCCAACTCACATAATGCCTTAATGCCCCTGGAAGGCGCTGCGGTGCCCTGCAGTCACTTCCAGAGAGCCAGTAGGAGGGGCTATACCCTGAGCAGTGGGTGCAGGATCCCACCTGCAGATGTAGGTACAAATGAGTTTGAATTTATTATGCTGAAAGGAGAAATCTTGTTCCTGCTTCTAAGAAATTTGTTTCTATCCTATTTCAGTGTACATATGTGTGCTGTTAGTTGTCTTCACACCCTTATTGTTATTTAAAGTTAAACATGCCACCTGTTCCTCTAGTGACCTGTCATCAGACAACAGTGACCTCGCAATGTTGAAGTCCCTCCTGGCTGGGCTGAGTCTACCTAGTAGGTGCGGTATCTTGGACAGGGGCTCTGAAGAAGAGAAGGATGGTGAGTCTGAGTGTTGGAAAGCTATTCCAGCTAGTGAAAATGCAGTACGTTTTGAAGTGCAGATGCTTTTCATAAAAATCACAGAATATTCCAAATTGGAAGGGACCCACAGGGATTCATCGAGTCCTTACTTCCAGTGAAAAGGTATTTAGAATGGAGAATAGCACTTATATACTCAACGGTTTGAAGCCAGTATCTGGGACGGGTGATAGATTGTTTTCCCCATCACTGGTATTGCTGCTGGTGTGGAATAGCTCTTAGAGTGAGTTTCTTCCCTGTGGATTTTACCTTCCTCAGCCTCACGTCAGGGTCAGCCTGTCAGGAGACCCTAAAGTTACCTTGACTTCTCCACTCTTCTCTTTACAACTTGCATGGGAGAACTATCCAGTATTAAGACAGGTCAGGAAGGTTTGCTTTCTTTGCATCAGCAGAGGGGTACCAGAAGGTGCAGTGGGGCTAGAGGCCGAGAGACAGGAAATCTATTAAGGTATTGCTGATCAGCTGATGGCTGGTAGGGAACACTGGACCTGTTTCCCTGTTAAAACTACGTAGAAGTGACTGTTCTCTCTCTGCCCCAGAGGAAGCAGCAGCTGGCTCTCTCCCCCTTGTCAACGTGTCTCTCTTCACTCCTCTCACACCGACTGAAATGGCCCCGTATATGAAGAGGCTGTCTCGAGGCCAAACAGTTGAGGGTAAGTGAGGACCTGCAGAGCTGCACAAGAACGTAAGGCACGTGCAGACAGGTGCCAGCCCTGTTACTTAAATGACAGCTGCAGGCCAGTTTCCAGTTTGTCTTGTTTGGAAGTCTCCAGCAGTTAAGCTGGGGTTTTGTTTTGGATGGACTTGTCCATAACCTTCTGGGATTCTGTGACAGAGGCTTCCCATGATGCTGTTGTCACTTAGCGTGGCAGTACTGCGACTGCCTCTGCTTTGGAGCTTTTCAGGGATCTTACTCTGGGAGGTGATATGAGTAATTCAGGACACGCTACGGTTCGTGTTCAGCCAGCACGGATGGTGACCCAGCTCTGGAGTGCTGTTAGGAGCACCATTTTTTTATGCCATAAAAATATCAAACTGATTAGAAATGGGATTTCTAACAAACTTCTCAAATGACCTTCATGAAAGAAAATCATGTTAACCTGGCATGTGGGAACAACACGCTTCATCTCCAAAGGTCTTCTGAAATCACAGGTGTCCGGTGTTCATATCAGACTTAAGTTGTGGTATTGGGGTGACAGTTTTCCTAGAAACAGGGGGAAGAAATCCTGTCTGGGCACTGTTCTTGAAAGAGGCTTTCTGTAAAGACCTTTCAGTTACAGAAGAAGGTGCTCTGGAATTGAAACGTCACACCCCACACCACTCCTTCCCCTGCCCATGCCATGACAGTGCTTGGTGGCCCCACCTTGGGCAGGTTGTTCTCATCCTTTTTGAAGAGCTGCCTTTATTACTCTAGCTGTGTGTGCAGGTAGTAAAAATTGACTGATTGGAGACGTGGGTTTATAGCTCTTTTGCTGGATCAGTAAATTTCAGTCACCCCTCTCAATCTGTGTCTTCCACCAGACATCTTGGAGGTGCTGACAGACATTGATGAGATGTCCAGGCGGAGGCCAGAAATTCTCTCCTTTTTTTCTGTGAGTATGGTGTCACAAACTGCCACTAGAAATAGAAGATTCTTTTCACCATGGTCTGTGTTGCATGGCCAGCCTAAGTGCTGTCCTTTCTCTGCTTTTTGGGAGGTTGTTACATTTCTCCGAAAATGCTGCAACTTCAGCTGGGCTTTCTGACAGCAGACAACATTTACCTCCCTACTGTCTTCTCTCTGTTGCATGCTGGGTCCATCATCATCCACTTTAGCTTTTCTGTATATCAGAGGAAGAAGTAATCTTCTGTCCCCTTCCCAGTAATGGGGCAAGAAGAGAGCAGAACAGCTCTGTTCAAAAAAAAAAATACAAATACTGAAATATAGGTAAATTTCAGCTGTCCCATGTGCCATAAGTTTACAGGAGGGTGTTCTAAAGCATTCAAAACAAGATGATCCCTATTACACAGAGGGATTTCCTGTCTCAGCTAGTGCCTGCTGGATGTGCGTAGGGCTGGGTGGATGCTGAAGGGGCAGTAACACAAGTCTGCACAGTTTTGATCCCTGGATGGCTTTGTAATCCTTACTTGTGCATCTGCTCTCAGACAAACCTACAGAAGCTGATGAGCTCATCGGAGGAGTCCTGCCGAAATCTGGCCTTCAGCCTAGCTTTGCGCTCCATTCAGAACAACCCCAGGTGAGGACCGCGGGGACTTGGCTACCCTGAGTCACTGATGGGCACTGGCTGCCCGCTCCGTGCCTGTTGATGGAGATCTGGACTGTGCTGACGTTGTGGTGTTTTATTCCCAGCATTGCTGCAGACTTCCTTCCTACCTTCATGTACTGCCTTGGCAGCCGAGACTTTGAGGTGGTGCAGACAGCGTTGAGGAACCTGCCTGAGTATACCCTCCTTTGCCAAGGTATGTTGGCATCTGCCCTCTCTGGTATTTGCGTAGTGGCCTTGCAGGGGTCAAGGCTGAGCTCCTGTTCTGAAAGCAGCCTCTCTGGGAAGCTGCTAGGAGTCAGCATTGCTTAGACCAGTCCATCAAACGTGCGGGTGCTCTATATCAGTAATAGCTTTGGTCTGAGCATCACAGAGATTTGCCAAAGAGACAAGGAAGGCTTCCTTGAAGACGATTTGTTCCCTTGGGATTTTCCTCTCTGAGTTGTGATCCCTCACCTAATCACGTATCCACAGGGCTGCTAGATGGTGGTGGATTATGCCCCGTTCTTACAGAAGGAGAGAACTTCTTGCACAGCTACAAACGTTCATCCAGGTGTTCACTGCTGGATTGCTCTTTCCGTATGTTGGAGCTCTCAGTCCTCATGGTGTCTCTCCCTTTCACAGAGCACGCTGCAGTGTTACTGCACAGGGCTTTCCTGGTGGGGATGTACGGCCAGATCGACACCAGCTCTCAAATTTCAGAGGCCTTGAAGGTTCTGCACATGGAGGCAACGATATGAACACGTGGTTCTGGGAGCTCTGCTTCCAGAGGAATTAATTTAACTGGACTCATCAGCTGCATTGAGGCCCTGTAAGAAGGCACTTTATTTCATCCCACGTGCTGGAGGATCACAGATGATGTAGCAGGCCAGACTCTGCTGGAAGAGGAGGGCGTGCTGACCGAAGATCAGAACGGGCAAGGACAGAACTGTCTGGCTGAGATGCCATTACTGTGGGAGAAAAATCTCCTGAATATTGTGCCAAACAGGGACCAGTCCTGTCATGGGGTCTTAGAGCAGTGGCTGTCACTCCTTTTATTTTTTTTCTCTAAGAGGGCAGAGCTGCTTGGGAGAGCAGAAGGGAGCATTGGCCCTTGCACTTGAAGTCTGTGTTGGAGGAAATGTGGACACGTGCAGGGGAAGAGACCATTTTGTGTTTTGGGGGGAGAGAAGGTATTTTTTTTTTCCAATTAAAATTATCTTTGTTTCCACCGTGCCTTTCTCTGCTCCATGCCGCCTTGAGTGTAGCTTGACATCCCTCTCTCCCTGTTCTTCATCCTCTTGTTATTCTAAACAAAGCTCCTGTGGATGACCTGTCTGTGGCCAGATGTGTGCAGAGCCATTTTGGCCTTCATGCGGGAGGAGCTTCAGAAAGGTCAGTGGCATACAGGACATGAATTTGGTGACAGGGTCTTGGTAGCACCAACTCCTGACTAGAAAACTTTTAAGAGGTTTCTTAGAAATCTTTTCTTTAAAAACACATCAGGCGTCTTGCTACATCTGCAAACAGCCCAGCAGCTGGCCCTTGTCACAGTGGGGTCTTTGAGTGAGTAGCTGGATTTCCTCTTTGGTATCTGCCTGTTTCTCCTGTGATTCTTCTCCTAGACCCTGCTTTTTCTGGCCCTTGTCTGCTGGGAGGTGTGATGGTTTGCCTGTCAGCTGTCATATGAGGACAGAAGAGGAGGTGTCTTCCCTCCCTCTGCTCCAGAGAAATTACTGCTGTAGATGCTCATTCTACAGTCTTATTCTACTCACTGTTTTGTTTTCACATCTTTTGTTTCTCTTTGTCACACACTCCCCTTGCTAGTAGAGAATCTTTCTAATACCCTAAAGATAAAGATCCTGGAGGAATTTTATGGACAGTTTTAAATAAGTCTCCTTACTGGTGGCAGGGACAGTTGTGAGCTCGTGGAGGGCCAGCTGGAGAAATATTGTCTGTTCTTACAAACAAGAAATACTACAAATGAACACTTCGGCTGATGTGTCAAAATATGAATGACTGTAGCTGGCTTCACGGAGCTGGAGAAGAAAAGGGGGAGATAACCTCCCAACAACTGCGAGTAGCCTTGCCTTGCCTCTAACTAAAGAGATTAGAGCTATTGCTTAAGGACGCAACATGCTTTTTTCCTCAGCAGCATCTGCTTCACATCCGAAGCCACTACTGTGGCAATTAGCTAGATATAAATTATGTGGAGGAACAGCTGAAGAAGATCAAGTCAGTGAAATGGTTTTCCTGAGGGGCTCAGTGACAGCAGGATTAACGCCTGTCTAAAGGGTTCCCGGTGAGATTACTGACTCCTCTTGTCTTAGTCCCTTATCAGACATCATTAAAACACTGCTCAGTTTGTCAGAGCAGGTTGGTGTTTCTCTCAGTGCTGCTCTGGGCCCAGAGCCACTGGAAACGTGGGATTGGCTGGGAAAGGGCTTTTCACAGGACTTTGAACCGAGGAAAAAGGAAAATGTCCAAAGATTGTTGTTATCACAGCAAAGACAGAGTCAAACAACGTAGTGGTTCTTTGGTGAAAAGCCTCCCTGTGGACAGGGGACAGGGCTTTCCAAAATCCCACTCCAGGGCTGCAACAAGAAACATTTATGGGTAAAGGGGAATGGTAATTTATGGGTAAATGGGAAATTCTGTGATATCTGGCTGATCTTGTCCGAGCAGACCAGCTCCAGGAAGCCTGGTTTGGGGGAGCAGGGGCTGCTCGTGTGGTGGCAGAACTATTTAACCACCCCTCACTGCAGCATGGCTGGGCTTTGCAGAGCAGGGGGAAAAGAGCTGGGTTGGAGAAGGTGGAAACAGCATCTCTGTCATCAACAGAAACCGTCTTTTGGGAGACGGGAAACTCATTCGAGGCTACGGAGTGGGTGGAAGTTGTTCATTAGCAGGGCATTTCCATAGATCTCTAAATATGAGAATTATCTATTTTTTCTCTGTTTCCTGCTAAATAGAAGGTTTCCCCTATGTATTTGTCATGCTACCATCCTCCGCTTGAATGCAGTGGAGCTGAGCGCGCTGCCCTGGCTTGGAGCACACCACTGAAACCAGATCATGGCTGAGAAGAGGGCTGCCGAGGGGTGTCTGGATGTGCAGAGACAGCTCGGGGCAGGAGTGCCACGGGAGCCCATCCCTCCTGTCTGCAGAGGCAGCTGTGACAGCTCGGAAACGGTTAGCGACGACATTACTGATGCCCTGACACTCGCCCGCCTTTTAATCAGCATGCTGTAACTTTCATCTCCGCCTGGCTGAGCACCTTCTCTCCTCCCATCCCCGCTGAGCTGACAGCGTTATCCTTCACAGGGCTGCTGGGCTCCTCCTGGGGGCCGGGGCCACGTCCTCTGTCTTGGAGGAGAGCTGCTGACTCGCTCAGAGGAGGAGCGGGGAGGAGGCTTGCAGGGTTGTTCCTGGCTGAGCCCGTGGGGGCCCCGTGAGTGTCTGTGCGTGTGCCAGAGGCTTCCCTCCAAAGTGGTGCAGAATCGCTGCTTGGATGGTCCCCTGCCACTGGCAGAGCTTCCTAGGAGAGTTGTGGGCTGCCAGAGCCGGTGTCTAACGGGCTGGGGAACGTGCTCAATGCTTTCAGTCTCCTAGGCCAGCCCGGGAATCCCGTCCAGCTCTAGAGGAGGCAGGAGGGGAAGGGGACACTGGCTGCAGCGTTGTTGTGCATCCTGCGGCTGCAGCAGGCTCAGAGGTGGAAGAGGGCTGGGGAGCAAAGGGAGTCCAGGAGGAGCTGAGCAGCTGCAGGGCCCCTCCAGGATGGGGAAGGGACGTGGGAATCGCAGTGCCCTTCCAGCTCTCTGTTTTCTGCTCAGACAGCACATGCCGCTGCAAATACAGCAGGAGGTGTGGGGTAGAGCCATCTCTGGGAAGGGGAGGGAGGGAGGTGGTGCCTCTCATCTCCAGTCCACACGCTCGCTCAAGGTGAGGCCTCACCACACGCACGCCATGCTGCACAGCACGTGCTATGCTTGCAGAAGTGAGAGTGGCCAGCTCCAAGCTCCCAGCCATCGGGGCACTCGGTGGCCGTCAGGAATTTCTCAGCAGCTGAGCTGGACGGAGACTGCCGTGGCGGCAGCACTGGTGCGTGCCAGTGCCCCAGGGCAGGGGCAGTGGTGCTGGCGTGGCTGTGAGCAGGGCATGACCAAGGGAGGAGGTGCCTACCTGCTCCTGACTCAGTGGCAGCTGCCTGCGGGCCGTGCGTGACATTGGGGAGCTGGAAGAGGCCCAGCACTGACCTCAGAGGCAAATCTGCCCAAGCTGCTCTCGGCAGCAGAAAGGCAGCGCGAGGTTGGGGCTCTCCAGGTAACTGCTAACGAACTGGTTTTCGTGGGTAGAGGCACCGATGTTTTGCTAGTAGAAATGAGGAAGGAAAGAGAAAGAAAAGCCTCGCTCCGCAGGCAGCACCATGCGAGAAGCACCACGCAAAAAAGGGAGAGGAGAGCTCCATCTCCATTACTTACCGTGTATGTGTAAATTGGGGGCCGTGGAGTCTACGCAGAGACTGCTCCCCAGGGCCCTGCCATCCTCTTCAGCCAATTCCATCTGTGACCTCGGTCAGTGACAAATACAATTCTGGCCCTGCCTGACCTCAATTAACTTCCCTCTGGCCATACCACAGTTCAGGACAGTATGATTCACGCTTAAGTTAGGGAGTTATTCACTAAAAGCTAAAAATGTTAAGACTTTTGTTAGCTTTGGGTATGTCGAAGCCAGCCCCACACCAGCTACTTAGCCTGGCTTCTATAGAGGTAGCATGTGCCTAAGGTGGGCTGATTTTTAAACCTCTGCATCGCCTCTCCCTGTATTTAGATAATTTGGCCCTCAAGCAGCAGAAAATAGAGCTTGCATTTTCTCTCCCTTTTAAATTCAAGAGATCTTAATAATAATAATCTGCCTGCCCTGTGTAGCTGGTGTTGTCTTGCCTTTGGCCTTGCCCTGTCTGCGTGAACAGCATCTCTAACTGAAGAAGATATTGGGCGAAAGAACGTCAAGACCCCCAGCAACAATTAAAAAATTCATTAAGCTACAATAGGCCAGTCATTGCTGGGTAATTATTAAGCTGTAAGAATTGCTAATTGTCTTATTAGCATTAAACAATTATGCAAATAATGGAAAACATACCATAAAAGTAATAAAATTACCTCTCTTTTTCTTTTTAAACCAATAATGAGATTTAAAATCTAAAGTGATGCTTATGGTTTTGCTCTCCGGGGTTTACTGGGAGACGTTTTTTGCCTCCCAATGTCTTTGGAGCCAGACCCCCAATGGCACTCGGTGCAGGGGGAGCAGGACATCTTCAGCCACATCTACTGTGGGAGTCTTCTTGGGGGGCTTGTAGTGCCACCACCCCAGGCTGTCCCCTGTTCTGCACCCACCACAGGCAGCAACGTGGGGACATGCAGGTGCCGAGGGCTTTGAGGGGCTATGTGGTGGTCACGGTGCTAGACCAGGACTGGTGAGAGCTTGAATCCTGCATTATCAGGGGCTTCCTGCAGCATGTCAGGCTTTGTGTCACCTGCACTCCCCCAGATACAATACGTGGGGCTATAGCTTTGGTCTGGGTGGAATCGAGTTGGTGGTTTTTACATCAATTCAGAGGGAAAGGGGAAAGTCCTGGCCTTTAAAGTTATTTTATTTCAAGGATTTTATCTTCACTTATCTTGTTAGTAACCCGAGGTAAGAGCTGGCCTCTCTTCCTGGTAAGGAACCAGATGGACTTCAGAGTTCAGCTCTAAGGGAATGCCAAAAAAAACAGCCTTGCCTTCCAGTGTAAGGAGAATAAAGCCTCGTTTAGCCACGCCACCACGGAAAGGAGACTTCATTTATTTGTGTCCCCAAGAAGCTTGGAAGAGGAAATGGGCTTCTTTGCTAAGAGTGCTAACAATGTTAATCACTAACAAATGTTATTGTGTTTCCAGGCTTTAAATTGTGCCCCGCTGATAAGAGAGCATTTCAAAGCAGCCCAGCCAGCTCCTGCTCCGGGGCGGGTCCTGCTCCCATGGCGATGCCGTGATAGATATGGGTCGCCTCACCCAATCTCATGATCCAGTAGAGGTTTTGATCAGCTAAACACACCTTTCACTTTCTCTTTCCGATAACAGCAGTGAAGTTTGTGGCTCTTGGAGAGCTGCATTTTGCCAGGGCTGTGCAAAGACCAGAGATCACCGCTGGTCCGTATCGGTTTTCTTGGAAGAGGAGGGGAGGTCACCTTCTGACAAGCACCATCCCCGTTTCCCTCAGCGTGCTACTTTGAGCTCCCTGAGGTTCTCTGGTGCCCCACCAAGCAGCCGTTCGTGGCCTCTTCGTTTTTCCTTCTCACCTGGTGCGTAGGCTGCAGCACGTGAGCTGTCTCCCGTCCTTGCTGCTTGGAAATGACTTCCTGACATTGATCCCCCACCTCTCTGTTTTGGGGACAGGAGAACCAACAGGCCACCTTGCCCGCGGGGCAACAGGGGACAGAGACTTTTTTTTCCAGTCACACATTCTGTTATACCTGGGTGACAGGTCACACTTTACCCCGATGCTCACTGTTCTGGGTCCTTTGAGGTTTTAGGGTAACGGATTTACCATTTATGAGCTTTTTGGAGGCACGTGTTGTGGAGAGATTTACCGAAGTGCCTCTCTCTGTAACTTCACATTTTGCTTTCATCTTCTTTCAGTGGAAATTCGTGTTCAGGCTTGAATTTTGTAATAACTTTTTTTCTGCTGCTTTACAGGTCAAACTAGCCAGACTCCAAGGAGAGGCGGGCATCACGCAGAAGCATTTCTGTGTGAGTAGCTGTGAAATAGTTGGGGCATTCTATTCTCTGGCTTGGGCCTTGCTGTCTCGGTGGAGTCAGCCTGGCTGCCTTCTGGGAAGAGAGAGCTGATGAGGCATGTTACTGATGAGACGCGTACTTTCTCCTTCTTGTTTTGAATCCCTCAATTTAATACAAGCCATTGGCAGGGGAATATATGAGAGCTCTTGGCTACAACACACACTTCCTATTGTTGGGAGTGAACAGCCCTGCATACAGCCTGCAGCAAAATTATGAAGTAGCTCGATTTGATCTACTGATTTCCCACAATAGTTAAAAGATGTGATTTTCCAGTCTACATTGTTGCGCACTCTTATGAAAAAAAACGCTAGTTGATTCTCAGCTTCATGAGGCCCCACGCTGACTGATATGAGGAATCAACCCTTTCCCTCTTCCTCAGGTCTTCAAAATAACAGACGTTGGCTTGTTTTTCTTTGGGCTTTAGGGTAGTCCTAGACATATATTTAAGTTTTTCTCTACTAATGGTAAAACCCAGGAATATTGCATATGAGAACCAGGATAAATTTAAGAGGTGATGGCAGAGAATGGTCCCCGCTAGTCATAGCAACCATCAGAAAGCACTCGGCATTTCCCCATTACAGTCTGCTGTCTACGAAGAGAACTGAAAAGGACTGGGAAGGAAGAAAAGGGGAAGCGTCTAAGTGCAGAAGAATAAATCACTCCATGTCTGTGGCCTACTGTTCTCCAACAAGCTTCTGAACACGCCGCGGGAGGCAGGAGGGCAAACAGCACAAAATGGGAATAAAGACATATAAAGCTCCTCCAAGGAAAAGATGTAAAAGGGAAAAACACAATCCAGAGCGAGGGGTTGTAAGCTTTATCCCATGAGGAACGTCCTGTGAGAACAGCAGTTGTTGGTAATGGGTAAGCAGCTGCACAGACAGCTCTGCTCTTTTCCTCCCCAGTTCCTCTCTCTAGTGCTTGTTAGCTTACCTGTTGGTGTATTAAAGACTCATCATGGCTGTAAACTCCTGCAGAGCTCTCTTTAATCACCAACTAAGAACGCTGCACAAGTCGCTGATGTCTGTATTTTGAAAAGCCATTATTGGGCCAGTAGTAATACTGTTACTGCATTAGCTAACTTGTTCAGCAATGTCATTTTAATCACCTTAGCATATAATGTGGACCTGTTTCTAATGGTATACCAATGGCTGTGTCTCCAACCTTACCCTCTCTTGGGATGCACAGCTTGGAGCCAACGACTAACAGATTCTTCTGGTGTCTGCAAGCCTGGATGCCTTTCTGATAGGATTGCCTCGGTCAAACACAGCTGACCGGGCTCAGTGCGGGGAGGAACGAGGTGAAATGTAGCGATCTGTGATATACAGAAAGCAGCAGCTGCTCTCATAGTCCAGCCTGGCTTTCTGCTCCGTGGCTCTGTGTCCCCTGCTGCCCAGCCCCAGCTGCCCCTTCCCGAAGTGCAAGGTAATGAGAACGGACTAACCACACCGACTCATTAAGCTGGGTTTGTTAGAAGACAGATTGTCATGTTAAACAAATATATTTTTAAAAAACTAAATATCATTCCCTGTGCTGTGCCCCATCTGGGCCATTAAATCTGAAAGGGGCAACTACAGCTGTGTCAAAGCGAGGCTCGCTAGCTTTCCACTACCGATTGGCAACAACTCCACTTTCAAACATCATTTTTGTCTCCTCATTTCCCAGTGCTACACTATTTAGATTGCAAGCACGGCAGGGGGACACACTGCTAAACAAAACAGTCTTTGGGACTTAAGAAAAGAAACCCCACAAATGCGTTTCTGAAGCCCGTTACATCCTTTTTATTTCTCACAAGGCCCCTTCCCTGGGTGACCTGATGACAGAGGAGGGAAGGACTGCCCATCTGCCCATCGTTAGCCAGTTTGTTTTCATAAATTCTGCAAGTTTCCTCAGTCTCGTGAAAAGGTGGCGTGGAAACAAACCAGGACAGGTCAGTTTTCAGGGTTCCAGCGCTGCTATGATGGATATTTCCGAATTGCAAGAAAGCAGGCATCTTTTTTGAACTGGGGACACGCACACACAGAACAACTTTGAGTGAATCCAGCGTTTCTTTTGATTGATCCCTTGGTAATCTGATTAATTCTGAGTGCAGATGTTTATCCCTTCCTTCACAGAATACAGCCAGTACTTGAGAGCAAGCTCTCTGTGCCATATTTCCTACTTGCCACACTGTTCTGTTATTGTTACGGTCGTGCAGCAACATATGCTAAGGCCTTATTACAAGGGATTCCTATAAATGGCATAAAGGATTAATAATGTATTTATAACACAACTTTGTTTTAGTATAAAGTGATCTATAAATTTGTAATAAATGTTTTATAATGTTTTTGTAGCCTGTTATAAATGATAAATGGGAGACTATAGATGCCACATCAAATATTCATGCTGCATTGTGTGCATTATTATGCCGTTACTGTTCAGGAAACCATTAATAATAAAGTGAATGGAGATGTAAAAGTTGCTGACATGCCCAGCAAGCCATTTATAATGAAATGTATAATCCTTACCATAAAGTAAATACATTGGCCAGTGACTGTTGATGAAATGGAAACACACTGAATTATTCGTAAGGTATTTATATATTAATGTATATTATCCATATCATGTCATAGAAATGCCATTAATACATTATATTATATGTATTATTAATTATTTTTACCTAATTTATAGGCAGCTCCTAAAGTGTTACCTTGTCTCTTCTGCAGTTTTGTCAGCCATATGAGAGCCTATCTGGTGAGTTATTTTCCGCGATGTGCGTGCTGCAGGGCAATTGTATAAATTAGCCATCACTGTGCTTTCCCCAGCTGTGGCTAGGCCACCTGGGGCAGGTCCACAGCTGACGGGCTGATTTTTGGCTCCTCACCAAGCTACCCTGCTCCTACCTCTCCGCAGGGAAAGCAGCCTAAGTTCATCCACCCCCAGATCTCCGTGTGCTCTCCTTGTGCTTGTTGGATTTTGTTCTTTCGAGGGCTGGGCAGCTCCTCAGTTCGACGACGGCTTGGCACAGCGGAGGTGGCTTCAAGTAACCGTCTCCGCACGCTTACAGTTTTTTGGGTGCCTGGCCCCTGACCCCCTGCTCTCTGTAAACCACAGCCTCAGGTCGTTTCACACGGCTGTCAGCAGCTGTACTTTGTCCTTGCTTGTGTTTTGTCCTCACGCTGGGACACACAAGGTTGCCTCGCATCCCCTCAGCACCTCTCTGAGGTGAGTTGCAAAAATGGGGAAGCTGGGGCCTCGAGCGTGGGTCTTCCCCTGCGGCCTCCAGCCTGAGGAAAGGCTGCAGAAACCGACCCTGTCTGCCCCTCAATAACGAGAGGGAAACTTGCTTTCTGACTTTGCACGGAGGAAATTTCCCTTGTGTTTGTGTGGAGCCCCCATCTTGACGCGCTGTGCTGCGAGGGGGGCGCGGGGCTCCCCTCAGCCACTGTGGAGCAGGCGGCCGCCCTGCTACCACACAGACGACGCTCAGCCGCAGCATGAGAGGCACTTTTCGTCGAAAACCCAACTTCTCTCGGCCCTTTCGCCACCCCACACGCCACGAAGCGCCTCCCGCGGGCCCGCCGGAGGGCGGCCGTGAGGGGCCGCCGCCGCCCGCCCCTTTCCCCGCCTCCGAGCCGGCCCCGCTGCCGCCCACACGGCCGGCAGCCTCCCTGCCTCCTTCCCTCCTTCCCTCCCGGCACGGCTCGGCTCGGCTTGACAGAGCTGAGGGCTCCTCGTGGCCCTCACCGATCCCCCCGGGGCGTGCATCGCCACCTCCGCCTCCCCTGCCCTGTGCCCGCGCCATGGCGGCCATCCAGAACCTGCAGCTGTGGTGCAAGCAGCAGTGCGAGGGCTACCGCGATGTCAGCATCACCAACATGACCACCTCGTTCCGCGACGGCCTGGCCTTCTGCGCCATCCTGCACCGCCACCGCCCCGACCTCATGTGAGTACCTCGGGCGTCGAGGCCGGCACATGGGCCGCCCGCTTGGCGAAGCCAGGACCCGCCATTTGGGCGCTCCGTGGGCGCTCGCTTGCCCCACAAGAAAAGGGGAAAGGGACAAAAAGTTGACAGAAAGGGACCTGTCCCGTTGTCTTCTCCTCAGGAGATGTTGCGGTCCTCGTGCAAGCTCTGCTAGGGCCAGCGAAAGTCTCTGAGCAGAGCTTTGCCCTCGTTGCTTTTTCCTTTTTTCCCCTTTCCTCCTTCTTCGGGGAGCTGTGGCAGGCTGTGGCTGAAAGATAAACATTTAAAATATGTCCTTTTCTGTTGCAAAACAAGTTCAGGCACCGTTTTGGGAAATGTTTCCTTCTTCGCTGTTTGTGTTTGTTTAGGCTTGGCTTTCCCCGCTCGGCCAAATGGCAATTCCGTGGGTTATTAGTTAAGAAGCGACCGCGGTCTGAACGAAATACAATAGGAAAGCGGGCAGTTTTCTGGAGGAGCTGTGGAGAAGAGAGCTTGCATCTTCCCCCAGCCCACTCGCAGGGCCCTGGGTGCTGGGCAAGTGCCCTCGTCACAGGGAGCCCCTTGTTGGTGCCTGGTAGCTGCTGCATTCCTGCAAGTTGTTTTCACATCCAGAGCTCCGTCCGTGGGAGGCAGAGTGTTTTCCAGTCCTTGCTGGTTTCTTCGCTGTTGTCCCGTGGGTTTTGACCCATCTCTGCCCAAATGTAACCTCTGGGTATGTAAATCGCCAAAGGAAGCTGTAAAGAAGAAAAAAAAAAAACCTATATATACAAAAAAAAAAAACTAGGCAAGTTTCTCAAGGTAAGGGAGCAGCACAAAGATCGCCCAGGAGTATTGATTTAAGCATGAGGTCACTCCCAGCCAGACGTGGAGGACTGGGGTGCGTTTTCTGTGCTGTGGTTTTCCTGCTGTTTCCTGAATTCTGCCTTTGCCTTGGACTCCCAGGACAGCCTACCACTTGTGTCTGTGTGCAGAGATCTCTCTTGCAGGTGTCTTGCTTCTGGTGGAAGCCCGAGAAGATAACCTTTTGCTCTCTCTCCTCTCAGTTGAAGCGGTCAGAGCAGCCCTGGGCAGCAGGAGGTCGTGCAGGAACTTCAGGCGCGCCCTTTCTGATGTCCCCTCCTTGCCGGTGCTTTGGCAGTCACCATGGTGCTGCAGTGTATGGCTTCCTGACTTGCTGTCGCATCCATGTGACTCCAGATATTCCCTTTCCTTCCTTTCATTCACAGTCCCATGAGTATGAAATACCAGGACAGAAAGGTTGGTGTGTCTGGGAGGTGCTCGTGGATGGCCTGGGACCGCTTCCTGGCCGATTCCATTGCTAGCCCATCCGGAGCATGGGTGTGAGCAGAGGCTCAGAAACTCCTTTAAGTGAGTTTAGTGAGTTGTTTATAATCCTTGAACTGTGCACCACGAGTTGTGGATAGACATATCTTAAGTAAACGCTCCTGTGCTGCAGAGAGGAAACAACCCTTGTGGCGTCTCTCTGTTCCCGCTGAATTCCTCTTCTGATGGAAATCCTGCCTGACTTTATGCAGAACCTTACAGAAAGTCTTTCTGACTTGCACCAGCTCAGCAAGACTGCCTGAAGGTCAAAGAGAAGCATTTATCTGTGACCTCCCTCCTTGCTGTCAGTGGTATAATACAGGAAAACACCAGCTGCACTGGGCAAAGTCCTGCTGGAAGTAAATTATACTTTCAAGTGGTTGGTGTCCAGGGTTGCCAGGTGTCACGTGTACCTCAGCTCCTGGGGCTGAATACTTGTGCAAATTCCCTGTGAATGTACAAAAATCCTTTTGGCATTTCAGGAGCCACTGACAGGAAAGGGTGACTGGGTGCACATGTGGCTGTGACTCCTGCTTCTCAGGGGCTTGAAGTGATTTATCCTGAGCTCCTCCCCTTGCTTCTAGCAAAGATCCTAGCTGAAGATTAAAAGCATCATACAGAAAATAAAACTAGAATACGATAATTGGTGTTTGGAGAACCCGGTGTGTTTGCTGCAGCTCTTGTGTATAAATCACTTGCAGAACACGATTCAGTCACTGCAGCAGGGTTTTGCAACAGCATGTTTTCCTTCTTGGTTTACATTCTTGGACTGAGAAGTACATGGTATGGAGAGGGGATTTTTCCTTGGAGGAGTCTGAGAAATTCACAGGAAAACTTCAAGCAATTACAAAACCTGGTAATAATCATGTGCTTCTCTCGAGAGTTACATGGGTCAGAGGACAGGCTGGTGCAGGTCTCTTGCTCCTTCTCATTTTCTTGCCAAAAAACATATGGGGAATGTGATAACTCCTCTCAAACTTGCCTGATGTCAGCTCGTATGTTATCAGTGAACAGGGCAGGCTGTGTAAAATTAGAAACGCATTTCCAGCTCACTTCCCACTCACCCGAGGATGCGCAGACAGACTGGGTTCTGGGGGCGTGGAGGCACACACTGAATCACCATGGAAATTCACTTCTTTCATTCCAGCTGAAGCATGTTTGGTACCTAGTCCCAGCCGGGCACGGATACATCATCAGGCAGGTCCGAGCCCATTTTCTGGGATGAGAGCAGGGCCCTGAAGTTCCTCGTGTCAGAGACTGTGAAGCCTCGCGGCAGTGTGATGTGGGCTCTGCTCTGCAGCTGCTGGCTGTGGCGGTGCTGGCGGTGCGAGCTCCAGCCGGGGGTTTTGTGGTCTCAGTCCGATACGTGGGTTAGAAGCAGCAGGGGAGCCGTGCACACTCGCTCCGGTATTAATGCCAGATGTCGAGGAAAGTTTTTGATTAAGCTCCTTCTCTTCGTCCTGGATCCTGCTTTCCCAGCCTGCTGGCGGGTGTTTAACAGCGTTCTGGGAAGGGACCCGTTGTGAAATCCCCCTTGGCAGCCGTGCGCTGCTGGGACGTGCATGTTTGGTGGCCGGCGCTGAGCAGCTGCGTGCACCCGTTCCTCCAGCCCTGTTCTTGGGGTCGCCATCAGCTCAGCCAGACGGGACGAGGCTGTGAGCCTCTAACACGGACAGGGAGAGCTGCTCGTGGTTTCCATCTCCTCAGCAAAGGGCTGGGGCGAAGCAGAGCTGCTGCCTGCTTGGCCTCTGCGGGGCTGCGGTTTGCGTGACAGGCGGGTGGCCCTGGGGTCAGGGAGTCTCCTCTTTTATTACTCGTCCTCAGCCTCGTCTTTTATTAGTTGCGGCTCGCCAGTGGGTTGAGAGGAATGTGGAGCAGGCATCGCGGAGAGGAGGAGGGGTGCGTGGGGGACATCTTCCACGTGGGGTTCCCAGCCCTGTCCCAGGTGGTTTGTACCTCCAGATAGAGCACTGCTGGAAGCTCCCATTCCCGGCACAGCGTGCTGGGCTCGAACCCTCTGTTTGAGGTCTGTGTGCAGGCAAAGGGTGCTTTGCTCTCTTCCAGTGATCCTCGTGAGTGCACAGACCTCCCTGTGTCCAGGGGAAATAGGACAGAAGTGCCTGCAGACAGGAGGTTCTGTGGAACCCTCACGGCCCGCAGTCTCTGGGACTTTTTTTTTTACCTCCGTCTGCTCCGAGGTGAGGTTTCCAGCTGAGTTAGCACCTGCAGCAGCAGCAGAGGGGGAAGCACGTGTGCTTGCAAAGGAGCGTGGTGTGCTGTGAGCTCTGGGTCTGTGCAGCTGGAGCAGTGGGTGGTCACGGAGATTTCTGGGCACGGCAAATGCTCGGCCGCTTTTGGCTAAGAGAAGGACTTTCTGCAGAGCTAAAAACTTCACTTCTATTCCTTTGCTAGCAAACTCCAGTCTGATTTATTTCCAGCTCTGGAAGCGCTCTCTTGGGTGAGATTTATGTTTCTCACCTCTTCCAATTAATTCAGTTGCCTGTGTTTTCTCAGCGGAGAACTCCTACTTCTCCATTTAGTATTAGCTTTGCTTTCTTAGGATTACATTGGTCCAGAGAGCTTTGATATTCCAAGATAGGAGATGCACCAGCTTTCAAAAGAAATACTGTATGCAAACTGCTCACCTGGCTAGCCAGGAAACAGTGATGCTGAGAGGGCAGGGAGCTCCTGAAACGACCAGGTGATCTGGCTGTTTGCACTCTCCCCGGGGAACAGACGGGGATTTCAGATATTCACCTTCAGAGCTGCAGGTTTTATGTCTCTGTTCCATGCCGCACAAGTGGGAAGCCGTACAGGTGATACCACAGCAAACAGCACTCAGCAAGGTGGGGGTAAAAGGCACGGGCTGACAATAAATAGGTCACTCCGCTGTTATTGAGGCCGGCACAGATCTGCTGCAGGTACCTCCTGCATCTGCACTTCGATGTGCTGATGCAAAGCAAAGCCTGGACTCACGGCGTTGTGTTTCCAGTGCTCGGCCTGGTTTCACTGGGCTCACCGCGTGAGTGGGCACTGCTCCTGCTGTTCCCTGCTCTCCCTGGTGCTGTGTTACTGCTCTGCACGGCCGAGGAAGCCGGAGCTCCCCTGGTCTCCCGCAGGTGTTCTCCTGTGTTCAGGATGTCCGCAGGGGCAGAACCGGCAGTGAGGCAGAGGGCTGCAACCACCTCCCTCAGCTGGCTCTTACAAAAGCTGGTTTTCTTGCCTGACACAAAACAGGATGATTACATCTGTTGTTCCACTGAAACTTTTTGTCTTGTAGTTATTTTCATCGCTCTTTCTAATCCATTGTCTCAGGGAAGGGAAGTGCCTGGGCAGGAGCAGCACTTGGAGAACAACCTCTGCGAGTCCCTTCAGATCGCGCAGGAAGGGGGATAAGATTTAAAGGTGGGATGTGCCTTGGCTTGGCGTGCTTCGTGGGGGAGTTTGACCTTTGGGTCTTCGTGGTTGCTTCCTGTTCATTCTCTTGTTATCCAGCACAACAGCCACAGATGTGGGAAACGGGGGGCAGCCCAGGCCGCGGTGTGCTGGACACCCCCGGTTGTGGGCGCCTTTCTTATTTATAATGCAACGCTCTACTTTCTCTGCGAAGCAGACAAAGGACCCGGCTTGTTCCTTGCTCTTCCAAGTCATGGAAAAAGTTCCCCTGCTGCGGTGCGGATCATGTGTTTGTCTCATGAATAGATCACTGCGAGCCGGCTTTGCCCTGGCTTTCACACCGCTACCCTTGCTCCTTTTAAAGGTGAGGCCAACAGGGGTAACGCTGCATCGGTGATAAAGGTGCCACCTACAAAAACGCAGCGTTGGTGGTGTAGTGTTTTTTGCTTGCCAGTGAGAGTTTCCTTGCTGATAAAAGCCTCTCACTGAGCTTCGTGCCAAGAAGCACAAGGATTGTAAAGTGAAACTGCCTTATCGGCAAGGAGCTGACCCTGCGTGCTTGCCTGGGCAGGAGGAAGCGGTGCTGGAGAGCGAGGCTGCCAGCCAGCAGCCCGTTTCATATTCCCACCTCAGCAAGCGACGGTCAGTTTCAAACAGGCTGGTGGTGAAGGTTTCCTCCGCAAGGCACACGCTCTGGGTGTGGGAAAAGCATGCCGTACTGCGGCTCTGCTTCCCGTGGCACAGGCTCACTCTCCCCTCTGCTTTCCTGCCTGTCTTCCGCTCCCAGTTTGTGAGTTCCCAGCCTAGCCCCCTGCAGAGGTGGCATTTGGGCTGGACCAGAGAGGGGAGAGCAAATCTGGGGAGGGGAGAGCAAGCCGTGGAGAGGGGAGGAGGGAAGTGATGTCCAGGGACAACAGAAAATGAAGAAGGGTTGTTGACTTTGGCTTGTAACTGCAAGCAGTAATTGTCTCTTCCTTTTCAGTTATTGGTTTAGATTACAAATCAAAAGTGACAGCCCCAGGGAAAGGAGAACGAGATTTTTAAAGGCAACTTCGGTGTTATCAGTCACGGGATTGTGTTGTGGGCAAAGGTATTTCTCATGCAGGCTCTTGCTCCTGGTTTTGTACAGCTATGCTAGAGAAAGAAGAAGGTTTTGAAACCAGAATTTGTGAACTGGTGGAAGCAGAAGCATCTGAGATCAGAGGGTATGGATTTATGGAGGAGCATGAGATACACACAGCGTTGGAGGTGTCCAGCCCTTCTCCGAGTTCTGTGGTCTCTCTTCGTGGAGATGACTTGGAGGAAGGGCAGAGATGGATGTCTGCTTGGAAAATGTTTCCAGGGAAAGAGTGTCGCAAGTCTGGCTGGCAGCCATGGGTTTCTCCTCTCGGGGTGGGAGAGAAGCGAGGCTTTTTGGAGGAAAAAAAAAAAAAACAACAAAAACACCAAAAAAACACGAGTTAGAATTTGCTCCTGGCTGTCTCAGCAAAGCCCCTGAACCTGCCCGGGTTGTTCTGGCGTCGGCATGTCCTGTCCGCGGGAGGCTGCAGAAGTCAGCCCTGCGAGGGTGGACGTGCCAAAAATGTGTTGTGCTACCCGTGGGCAGATGGCTGCGCCTGCTGGGCCTCCTGGCCGCTCCTGTCCCAGGAGGAGCAGCAGGTCTGCGGCCGTCTGCAGGCTCAGACGGGATCTGCCAGGCTGCTCCCTCCGGAGCATCCCTGAAAAGGCAGGGAGGGAGGAGATGCTCTGTGCCCCAGACCAGCGGGGCTCGGAGAGGTTTGAGAAGCTGGAAGCAAAGCAGGTTGCTCAACGACACCAGCCTGAGGTTTTTCTCTTCTTTGTGTTTCAGAAACTTCAACTCCCTCAGTAAAGAAAACGTATATGAGAACAACAAGTTGGTAAGTGGCTTTTAATGTTTTCTTCTGGTCTAGTCTACGGCCTGGCACCTTGCTTATGTGCTTTACCAACAGAAACCCTGCAGGTGCCGTGACCTGACAGTGCCTTATTCGGATCCTTTGGCTTATTCTGCATGCATCCAGCCTTCTCATTTGAACAGTAATGTCCAGGCTCGCTGGCTGTTTGAAAGCACCCTCAGACTGCTCACGTTTCTTCACTGGCTGCATCGTGATGCCTGTCTTTAGTGTGTCCATTTTCCCCTGGGACTGACTGTGTCACCGTCTCTGCTGTGCACAGCTCTGCTCGCTCTGCCAGCTCTTGTCTCACAGAGAGCCACGACTCCCGTGTGCTTCTTGCATCTCTGATCACCTTACATAGCACATCGCAATCTGAATGGAAGGTACTTTGGAAACGGCTGCTCATCTCAAAGTGAACGCAGGCTTTTTTTGAAGGCAAAGCTTGGGATGTTATAAAGGGAGAGCTGGGCAGCCTGGTACTTTAGAGGGGAACGTTGCTTCCCCCCCACTGCTCTGATTTTGAGCAGTGCTCAGCGCCTTGGTCAGCTAGAGCAGGAATTAGGCAGGATGGCTGATGCTCTCATGCCCCAGCCTGACAGGACCTCAGCAATGGAAATGGCGGAGGAAGGGGAGGCAGTTTTGGTAGCTGAGTGTGTTGGGAAATGGTGTTGAAAGAATTGCTGTCAGCAAGGAGAAGGAGAAGGCAGCTGGCTGCAGGCCATGAGCGTGGTCTCTGCCACCCCTCTGCCTGGCTGGAGGCAGCAGCAGATGCTGGAGGTCAAGGCACAGGCATGGGCATGGTGCGTACCTGGTGCTTCAGAGGGATGGAGCAGGAGCTGGGAGGTACTGGCGCAAGAACAGAAGCTCAGGGTTCTGCTTGCACCGCTTCTGCCTGCTCCCAGCACAGGGGATGAGAGCTGCTGGAAGGTGGAGAGGTCCTAAAGCCTCGTCTTGCCTGGGCACATCGCTCCAGGACAAGGTTTTAGTTTCTCCTGTTCTCTTCACAAAGAAAGTAGAAGCTGGACAGGCCAGCCCCTCCTGCTCTGGATTCAAGCATGGGCTTAGTGCTCCGAGGAAGGATTTTTTCTCTCCCTTTCCCCTTTGCAAAGAGAGAGGCATCAGATTATAATGCTTCTCTTCCCCTTAGCACCGCTCCACGCAGTTTTGTGGCTGCTTGGCCGGAGCTCAGGCAGTGAACACACCACTGCGGCTTACTCTTGTCCGGACTGGAGGAACAGCATCTTCTGACACAGTGAGCTATCTGAAGTGGTCTTTCCTCCAGGAGAGCTAAAAGCTGGGATCCTGCGTGTTCCTCACCTCCGTGTGCTCCCTAATTTCTGCTGCCCTGGGGCAGCACCATCTCCCTGAGCTGGGGCTGTGGTATATGAGCAGTTACTTGGGCTGCAGGGTTCAGCCCTGCGTGTTTCCCTCTTGCAGGTGAGATTCACGCTGAGTGTTTTTGCCTGGGAGCTTTGGTATTTGGCAGGCACGAGGGCCTCTTTGCCGTGGACGGTCATCCTGGCTAGAGTGCTGCAAAGCCCCGAGTGCTGCTCCTTCCTCACATCTGGCTGACGGTGTCTGTTCTGCTGGCAACTTTGTTTTTCTCTGGGAAATGAGCTGTAGACTGACCTCCAGTGCTTTTCCTAGTGAAAAGCTTCTTTGTGCCTCTCATAAAAACAGTTGCTCCGCTCTCTTATGTCAGCCTGTGTTTCCCTCCCTCCCTTTCCTCTGTTTCTTAGTTTGCCCTTTATTTTGCTTTCTTTTCTTTACTGCATCTGTTCTTGGCGCCCTTTTACTGCTGGTATCCCGCTGGCCTGGCTCTGCCGTGGGTGGGATTGTCCCCTCCATCTCCCCGTGGCACCGGGTTCCTGGGCTGGCCTCCCTCCTCGGACCGCTCTCCATCACAGGCTTTCTTCCTCTGGCTGCTCTCGGGATACAAGTGGTCTGATTTCTCCCAGCGCTGCTCCTCGGCTATTGTTCAGACCCTCCTTCGTGCCTCACTATTCAGTAACTCCGAAAAGAGGCTGTATTACTCAACAAAAAAAATCTTGTCCAGGCTGCGACTTGCCACATGAGGTCTTTTTGCCAAGAAAGAATGTGTCACTCGTCAAGTGC
Source organism: Anser cygnoides (assembly GCF_040182565.1). Classification (NCBI taxonomy): domain Eukaryota; kingdom Metazoa; phylum Chordata; class Aves; order Anseriformes; family Anatidae; genus Anser; species Anser cygnoides. The sequence continues at coordinate 5,833,278 of NC_089887.1, forward strand.
CAAAAAGAAAAAGAGGAGAAAAAAAAAAGAGAGAAATTGCTGTTGGTGTCTTTTTTTGCTAAAGATTTCAAAATATGTATAAATAAGAGAGAGGTTTCTAGCGACCTTGCATCCAGTTTCTTCAGTGCTAGTGTATGGTGGCGTGGTGTAGTGGGTACAGCAGGGAAGAGCTGTGCCTGGCCATATCAGATGTCCTCAGACCTCTTTGCCTCTTCTATGCAGGGTTCGCAAAACGGGAGCAGCGGTGCTTACCTCCTTTGTAAAGCCCTTGGAGCCGCACTGCTGAGAAATGTCACGTTACTTCTTTAAAGGCCAGCCTGGGCAGGCAGGGAGGGCAAAGCAACTGGGCCAGGTGAGGCGGTGGGCTTGTTAATCTCCAGGAAGAGCAGTTCCCAGGAACAGGAGGACGCAGAAGGCACAGGGGACAGACACTACATCCTCATGCTGCCCTTTGCATTGCTCACCGCGTCCTGGCCAAACTGGTTGTGTGCACAGAGTAAGTACCCTCCTCTTGGTGGTCCAGGCAGATCCTCACGCTTGTTGTGTGCCCATCGCACAGGTCTGACCAACGGCACCGTGTAGCAGGAGGTGGCATGGCTCTGGGAATGCCCAGCGAGAAAACCCCACTGGTCAGACCAGTCGTGCAGCCGGCGGGATGGGGAACACTCCAAAAACCATATTAAGTATGAGGTTAGAAGACAGGCAGGTGCCAGGCTGGGCTGGCAGCCGGGATGATGCAGCCAGAGGTAACTGGCTGAGCGCGTGCATAATGTCAGCTCGGTTACATTTTTACTGGGATACCCAATGGAAAAAAATGGTAATTATCTTGCTAAAAGCATAGTGGCTGTTTGTTTCTTCTAAGCAGGAATAGCGAGCGTGTACACCAGCCCTGTTGTGTGTCTGCGCCAGAGGTCAGATGCAGAGGGTTTTAATATGTGCAAGTCTTTCTTTAACCATTTAACTGTGGGTTTCAGCAGGAGCCTTCCTTGTGTCTCTGCTCCTTGAGGTGCCGTTTTCCATTGCTCTTTTTGAAGGTGATGCCCCAAAGGGGGAAGGAAAGGATTTTTTCCCGTAGGCGAGGATGGGAGAGGGCTGCGGAAAATCCGTAGCAAAAGTCCTCTGGTGAGTTGAGCAAAGGCAGAGTTGGTTTAGGGATGTTGCTTTTTTCTTTTGTCCTCTTGCGTAGTGGCAAAACAAAACGGCTTTTCTGTCCTTTATCTGGCTTTGATCCTGCAGTGTCAGAGCAAAGGGCACCACAAAGAGGTATATTTGCCCCAAACACGTTACGTTAGCATGGAAGTGGTTAAGCTGGAAGGGAGTTAGGTATCAGGAATTCTGCGTTATTCCTCTATTCCTGCTTTCTAGCCTGGGAGAAATGGTTTCCTTCTCAGCCCGAGGTTTCCCCTTTTTCAGATGGGGAAGAGCAGGCAGTAGGCAGGAAGCATTAACATTTGCACGGCGCTCAGAGATAGAAGGCTGCCTGCAAACACCTACCAGCGCACCGCTAGCTGGGGAGCGCTCCAGGTCGGGCTGGAAGCCTGCACGCCAGCCTGCCAGCCCGGGCTGCCACAAACCCTTCTGCCAGGCCTCGCTCTCCGCAGCTGTGCGCATCCAGATAGAGGCAGGCTCGAGGAAGAGCAGGGGAAACCCAGGTGAGTTCCCGTGCACTGAGCTACGGCCAGCTTGCCAGGCCAGATTTTTGGCTCCCTGCCTGAGTTTCTCAACGCGGTGGCTGGAAGCCACGACTCCGTTGGTTCCTGTAAGGGCTGGACGATGTCGGAGTTAAACTGGTGCAGCTGTTCCCCAGTAGAATTATTATCTGAGTTTGCGGTGCAGTTTTGCCTGATGAGGAGCGGCTCTGCTGCCTGGGCTGGATGAGACCCCTCATTTTTTTTTTGTTTTCTTCCTTCCCCAGGCGTTTCAAGTGGCAGCAGAGGAGCTGGGAATCCCAGCCTTGCTGGATGCAGAGGATATGGTTGCTCTGAGGGTACCAGACAGGCTGAGCATCATCACCTACGTTTCCCAGTATTATAACTACTTCCACGGACGGTCTCCAAGTAAGTGCCGTGTTCCCTGGAGGGGTGGGCAAGATTGAGGCTTAATTTTGTGCTTTTTCTTGCCCATTAACAAGCAAAAGGCAAAATAGACATAATGGAGGCCTTTTGGTACCAAAACCATTTCAGTGGGGGATCTGACCTCTTCGCTTACTGCAGCAGCACCAGTGCTTTTGGAAGGGCACAAGGGCTGTGCTTCATCTTTAAAGTGCCTTAGAATTTAAAATATAATCTAAAATTTATTATGGCCCAGCCAGGTAGGAGCACAGAAGGTTCACTTCTGTGGTCCACACTTCAGCTTTCCTTTCTTTTGTGCCTCCATCCCTGACCAGTCCTTGCCACACCAGAGGGCTGCCTTTAATATCTGAATTCTTCCCCCTCCTCCACCTCTTCACTCGTTTACGTATGCTTTCTCTTTCTCTCCATAACCTCTTCCCTCCCTCACTTTGTTTTTTATTTCTTGTTTTAAAACCCTACTGAAACAAATTCCATCATGTTTGTGCCAAGTGGTGGGAATCTGGGTCAGTTTGGGGTCTTTCCTCCCTCCTCCCCAGCTTCTCGCCTACCACATCATCAGGCACGGCACATTTTTATACTCTCTAGTGTCCCACAAAATGCTCTGGTCGCATTCCTGTTGCTGGGGTGAATGTGTGTGTCTGAAAATGAGTCCAGCCAGGAATGTGCCCTCTGACTCCAAGCGGACTCCTAATACTATCGCCGTGCCCTTTGAATGGGCTCCAGCAGGACCATGAAATAAGCAGGACGCAGAAGGCCAGAGAGGGCGAGCAGCCAATATTTTATTGAGGTCAGGATTTTACAGAAGAGTAGAGCTGAAGCTTTGTGCCGGGCTTTGGGAGCTCAATATATGGAACTAGCAGGCAGTGAGGGCTCAGCCTGAGTTTGCTGAGTCTGGTGTCACCATTCCACTGGGCTCTGTGGTAAAAGAGCCCTGGGTGTTGATTTGGACAGCTGGCCTTCTTGAGAGAAGACCACTGGGAACTGGGCTTCCTCTCTGCTCCCTGCAGCCTGCTCAGATATCCCCTGTATTTACTCAGAAGGGTATAATCTCTTTTCAGATGGGTGGTCATTTAGCTGATTGCTCTTAAAACAAAGCTACGGCTCAGATAACTGCTGAGTTCCCATAAGGAGTGCGGAGACACTCAGAATAGGAAGTGACACAAAAATAACATCTCTGCGAGACAGATGAGGAGTCCTGTCTGTCGCAGTTGTACATAAAGCCTTATATCCCCGGGAAGTCTACCTCCATTTCCCAGGACATAGGGCACTCCCACCACCTCCAGTCAGGAGCCCAGTGTTTCTCTTTTCTCAGCTTGCTGTGAATTTAGAGGGGTTGTCTTTCATCTGCAATGAAGAGAGGGTTGGGCATTTTCAGGCTTTTTGTGGTGATTCTCGTTTTGTTCACACCATCTATGTTTTGTATTTTTCCACTTTTTCATTCCCTTCTGGGGAATTTCCCTGAGAAGAAAAAAAAAATAGCAGTTTCAGCTGCCAGATGATTCCTGCATATGTTGGTGAAACTCGCTTGTTGCCTCTTTCCCCTCGCTCCACTACAGAACTGGTTGTGAAGGAAGCCTGAGTCTCCTTGTATGCTTTGCAGGTTATCCGTCAGGCACCCCGGATCTTCTTGTATTGTAAATAACTCCTAAACCCATGAATTTTCCTTATGCTCCCTTAGAATCTTCCCTTTTTCCTTTCTTCCAGTTGGAGGCATGGCTGGAATCAAGCGTCCTTCCTCTGAACCTCAGGAGCAGCCTGTTGGGAAGAAGGTGGTTTCAGAGCCTCCCAAGCCGGTGTCTCCAAAACTGCCTCCTGCACACCCACCAGCCAAAGCTAAGCCAAAAGAAACCTCCCCGGTCACCACAGTAAGAAATGGGTTTGGGGCTGTTCTTTATACCTTTAATCTGTTCAGCGAGCTAGGGAGCATTATCCTAGTTCACGGCTGCTAGTGATGGGGCCTCAGTCTCTAAACTTTCTGCTTGTTGCTTCAGATTTAATCCAGAAATCTGATTACTGCACAGATTCAGATGGGAGTCACTGGAAAGCCATCAGCCAGCTGGGATTCATCTAGTGGTGAACACGCCATGGGTGTCTCAGGATATGGCTATGTTGTTCCTAGCCAGTAGGTCTTGGGGATGGAGATTTCTAACAGAAGGGTTTTTGTTTTTGATAGAAAACATGGATTAATTTATCGGAAACAGTTTCAAAGCAGAACAGGGATGACAACAGAGTGGAAAGAAGGGAAGCTCCTCTCTCACTGGGGTAATTAGCTCACGAGCTAGTTCAATTCAGAGACCTTTGAACTTCAATTTCCCAATTGCAGGCAAAACACCCTGGCCGTCTGGCCATGTGGAATTAAGTTCCCTTTACACTATCCTCTTCCATTTTGCGTAAACTAGGGGTTAGCCACAGCAAGTATTTCCTGCATATCCCTTCCCTGTCCTAGCAACTGGCTGTGCACGTCAAATGCTTATCTGGGAGATTCTTAAGCTGTACACAGGCCACAGCGCTGCCCGCTCACCACTGCTTCTTCCCACAGAAAGGGGTCCTGGCAGAGAGTGGGAATATCCGCAGCAGCAGCTGTGGTATCTGCGGGAACCACGTCCACCTGGTGCAGCGCCACTTGGTTGATGGGAAGCTCTACCACAGGAACTGCTTCAGGTACAGCTCCTTGTAGGGGGGGCACAAACCTGTGGGTCTCAGGGGCAGTCTGGTTCCTTTGGGACTGGAGGGAGAGGTGTGAAGCATTCATGGTGTTGGAGGACATTTCTGACAGAGCGGAGGCAGCCAGTCTCTTGACCTGTGCGTAAGGGAAGCTCTTTGCACAGGTCTGTTTTCATCCATGCCTTTCCTACCCCGGGCCGTGCTGTTAGCAGTTCCTATTTTGGTGCCTAACGAAACGCACACAGGGTCTGCTCGCTGCCAGTGTGGTACCTTCGCCCTCCCTGCGTTGGCAGTGGAATTGTGCCTGCACTCTCAGCTGTGTGTCAATGGCCCCAGAGCTCTAGAGGATGTGCTCTGAGACTTCTTTATCCACAGGTGCAGGCAGTGTTGGAACGTGCTTCTTCCTGGAAGCTACAAAGCTGGGCCTGAGCCCGGTACGTTCATCTGTAACAGCCACCAACAGCCAGACAGTGTCCAGATCTCTGGACTCCGCAGCACCGGGAACAAACCTGAGAGCAGCCCAGCCCCTGCCACTGTCAGGCCATTCCAGAAAGCAGCAGAACCCAAGAAACTGGAGCAGGTGTTGAAGAAACCGAGCCAGGAAGGCCTCGCTAATTCAAACACGCCATCTGTTTCATCTTCTGGAAGCTCTGGCTTCAAAAGTCTAAATACTCCATGGTCTTCTTCAGCTGTAAATAAATCAGATGACTGCAAAGGTACCCCGCTGGGAAATAAAACAGATCTTCGTGAAGGTACCCCGTCAGATCCACTTCGGACAACCTCAAAAACAAAAACACAGCAAGCTCGAGAAAATTTTTTTCAGTCTTTAGACTCCTTCAGCAATAAAACCTCTGACACTACAAAACATGTCCCTTTTCACAGCCCTGGTAAAATTACCTCTGGCAGAACTGAAGCTGCAGCCAGTCCAGAGGATACTGAGAAGAATCAGGCACGTAACCATATTATGCAGGCTCTGGCTGGGTCAAAAATCTCTCCAAGCAGGCCAGGAAGACTCAGTTTCACTGGCTCCTCAGCATCCAGTAGGTAGGTGCTATTTCCCTTTCCCTCTTTATTCCCAGGATGACTTTGGCATAACTTGGAGAAGTCTCTGCATCTTTCTTTTTCCCTGACTGATGTTTCTGATGGGATTTAAAGACAAATAGAGTGACTCATTCAAATCTTTGGAACACCATTCAGTATAAAGCTCCGTCCTTTGAAAAAGGACAGACTTTCAAAACTCATTAGATTGTTCTTTTTTGCAGTGGCAACTTTTCTCCCTCCAGTTCTCAATGGCAGAGTCCAGCACCAAAAGCACAGTCCAGCAAAACAGGGTACACAGCACCAAAACAGGAAAAGATCACAGAGCCTCTGCCCAAGAGTCAGGCTGCCAGCAAACCTGTTGATTCTGTGCACAAGCCAGAGTCAAAAGGCCTCAAAGGTGAGGATGACTGGTTTGAATACAGCTCTGACAACTTTATGCCCTCCTCTTGGGCCAGCACAATGAACATGTCAGTGGCTCACATACTTCCTATCTGTACCACTACGTATGTGTTTTCTGCGTTCTGGGGATCAACACACTTCCATTTGTCCTTGTGCAACTGCTGCCTCTAGCAGGGCGAGTTTTTCTTCTCTGAGGATCTCCAGGTATTTGAAGTTGTAGTAGCTGTCATCAAGTGTTGCGATCATGATGGATTACAGAGGTTTAGGTACGCTTTCCCAGGCTGGAGACCTTGTCATAACTTCAGGATGATTTTGTGGCCACAACTGGGGCTTTCCCAGCTATCCAGCCTTCTCGTCTATTTTGAACTGAGTTTCCTCCCCAGTGACTGTCCAGTGGGCTAGGGTCTGATGTTCTGGGAGTGCTCAACCACTTCCTTATGTTTTTTGGGGGGCTGAGAACAGTGTCTGCGCGGAGTTTGTTGTGAGCTTGTGGGGTTTTTTGTCTTCCCTCTCCTCCACCATTCTTTGCTCTCTAAGATCTAAGCCGTTTTTGTTGTATTGCTGTCAAATATGTCTTCATTTCCGCTGTGGCTGTGTTTCTGTAGCTGCACAGGTTTTAAAACATTTGAGTTGAAAGGGGCAAAATGCCACCAAGGTTATTTATTACCTACTGTATGTGAATCTGCTCGTGTTAAACTTGAGTTGGTGCTGGCTTGCTGCAGTAAGGTGATGACATCTACCTCTGTGCACGGCTTCTCTCTTCCTCCTGAGACACAAATCTGGCTTGTGTCTTTCTATTGGATCTGATATTATCTTTCTACGTCCCTTCCTTTAGAAACCATGAATGTTGGTGAAGACAAGTCTGAGAGCCCAGCAGATTGGAGATCTCGGTTGAAGCCTGTGGCCAACAAGTAAGTTTTTTTTCAAGCAAGTGGGTCTTCATGACAAGTGAGTGGGGATGTCCATGTCTGCAGCTGTGTTTGTTGCTGCAGGTCTGTGTGCATGTTGGAGGGAAGAGCTCTTACGTTTCAATGCTTCTTTTTTCAACAATTTGAAGGAAAAGTCAAAGGCTTTCATTTCTGGGAAGGGAGAGCACATTTCAAATGGTTGAACTCTGATTAGAAGTGTGACCGTCATGGCTGGAGATCCCGGCCCAGGATGTCCAGAGCTCTTTCTGTGGACCAGTCTGCTAGAGGGATGGTTTCCTACCTTTGTCTTTCTTCTTTGCAGAGACCAAGGTGGCTCTAAGAAGCCTACTGATAACTCTCAGGTGGGAACAGGGAGCCCAACACAGAAGGAGACAAAGCCAAGTCCGTTAGTTGTGCCATCAGCAAAGCAGGACTCCGGTATGAAGGATATAAGCTTTGCCTTCATTTTGCTGGTCAGGCAGGGGACAGGCATTAGTGCTGCAAGGCACAGAGTGAGAAACATGCTGGTGGAGATGGTGCCTTGTTTACAGGGATTCTTGCTCTCTCTAAACCTGCTTTGGCCCTGCAGTGCCTTTATTTGGAGAGCTGTCATTCCCCAAGGAGAGGGTCTTGGTCCTCACAGTGTGCCCCTCTTCTGCAAGACAGCTAGCGAGATTTCGCTTACTCTCTCTTGAATAAATAAGTATTGCTGAGAAATCTTGATGATGGTTCCTGACCTTTCCTTCTTCTCCTCCACCCTTCTCTCATACTGTGGCCTTGTGACTGGTGGTTTCTCTCTGTTTTCTTCAGACTCATGCTCCTCAGTGTCATCAAGAGAGGAGTGCTAGGACTAGAAATGAAGGCAGCTAGTGATGAATGCCAGAGACTCTGGGCAATACAGGGATTTTTGTGAGACGAGGCATGAAATTTCTTACCCAAGACCTGTCTATGCTTCCTAATTCAGCTTCATCTGGTGGAGTCGTTAAGAAGAAGTTGATCCCCAGCTCAGATCTTATCAGGAGCTGTCAGAATTCAAAGCAAAGCTGGGAAGACCATGGGGGTTCTGTCAAGAAGAAGGAAGAGGGCAACCACCAGTTGAATCAAAGCACTACCACATGTAAGATCTCTTCTGCCTGCCTAAAGCCACTCTCTCCTCTGCACTGCTGGGGATGGCCTGAGTGGTCAGTGTGGGAGGCACGTCCCAGAGTTTTCTGCGGCTGTTGTCATGGGGGGAAAATCTGTGTCGTTAATTTTTATTAACCATCTTGGGCTAACCAGGAGCCAGCCAGGCCAAGGAATTCAGTGGGAAGAGAAGAAATGAAAATATAGATTTTTCAGGGTCACTGTTCTGTCATTCTTCAGGCTCAAAGCTACGAAAAGGACATCTCCTGATTTGGGGAACGGGGATCTAGCTGATGCCTCTGTTCCTCTCCAGTTGAGTGGCTTTGGGAAATGAAAGGAATGCAGAGAATTGTCAGCAAGAGACTCCAGCTGGCGGAACACACTGAAGCTCCAGCCAAGGCTGCTGCTTCTTGGACATTCAAAGATGTCCCAGCCGGTTCTGACCAGCTTGTCCCTGCTCCTAATCCAGTTTCTTATTCTTGTCTGTTCAACCTCGATGTCACTGTGTACCTCTTCTTTTTTGCCCAGTTGTCCTTGCTGCTTTCCCTCTTATATATCCTACCACAATGAAATTTCATGGACCTAACCTGATGTTTGCTGCTGTTCTGTATGCTCAGCTTGTGTGTTTTCCCCTTTCCTTACCCTGTCTGGCTCTGTCTTATCTGTCTGAACTAGAAGATCCTCAGAGCAGGGCTCAGCTCTGACTCTGATGTTTGTCTTGGAGCAAGTAGGATGGGTCCCCATGGCTTGATGGTCTCATGCTTTACTTCTTAGCTGGCTCCAGCACTGTCCTTAGCCTTCAGGTCTGACAGCTGAGAAGCATTCAAATGGCAATTATGTTGTCTGTTTTAGCAAGCCTCTATTGCCATCATTTTCCCCGAACTTTCCATCTCATTTTTTCTCAGACTCAGTCACGAGGCTCACCATTACATCATTCCCCAGGAAGTGAGCTGTTAAGATAACGGAGGCTGGTTTTATATCTCTTTTTAAAGCTTAGTGATTGCTGGTGGGAGTGCCTCCTGTGGGCAACTTTCCCAGCAGTTTGCCCCCAGTTTTCACATATGCAAGCCTGGTATCTGAAAGGCTGCTTCCTTGCTGCTGTCTCTAGGCAGCCTGTGGATTAAGGACAGACTTGGTGCTCCTCTGTATAGGTTTCTACCTCAGCAGAGAGCCTCTGTGAACAGTTACGCCCTTAATACTGTGTGTGTTTCACAGGACTGTAGATGATGAGCATTTCTGTAGATCATTAGTTTTCTTTGGTGTAGATAGTGTTTTCTGTTGAAAAAGGAGACTCTGGGTTCTTCTTGCCCCCTGTTCTATTTCCAGTTTGCCCATCTCGTGTCAAGACAGAACTTGAGGATATCAGGGGACACCAGACTTCGAGCTGGTCAGCAGAGAGTGACTTTGCTAGCTGTTCTCCAGTGACCTGGTTTTCTCCTGATCAGTGGTGCAGCTTTCTGCCCTGCTTAGAGATGCTGCAGAGGTCACCCAGAAGGAGCCTGGAAACGCAGCGCTGAGCTGGGAGAGGCAGTGGCAGGCTGCCCATGGGAGGCCAGGTCCGTGTTGGAGGAACCTTTAAGAGAAGTGTGAGTTGCAGGTAGCATACGGGGCAGCAAGCCAGCTACATCCAGAGGGAAGAGTGACCCGATGGAGGCCAGCCATGCAGAGACAACACAGCTGATTACCAAATCCCGTACCCAGCATCTTTTGCTCCTTCTCCACTCTTCTAGAAAGCCTGTTAGAACAAGGACTGAGCAATCTGAGAGATGTCCTTGAGCTCTTCCTTGAGTTTCTCATCAGCAAGTCGGCACAGTAGCAAGAGATTCTCGGGGGGCTCCCTGGTCTGTCTGTCCTGTCTTTCTCCTTGTGTGTGCCGAGCCTGCATCAGTGCTGCCTTTCTTACAGCTCTGCTCTTTTAATACTAGAGTCTTCCTTCCTATCACATCATCCACGTGTGCTTCTCTGCTCTCTCTGTGGTAATTATCCAGCCCAGCCCCTCGGGTATCCGAATACCTCACACTCTCCTGTAGTTATCCTCGCAGCACAGGTGGGCAGAGGAAGCTGAGGCGCAGTGGAACAAACACACATTGCTTAAGGATTGATTGTAATAGGTGTCCAGGGCTTAAATAATGCTGTGTAGCTGGGCCAAAGGGACTTCTCACCTAGGAAGTGTTTTGTGGAAGGAATTGAACCTTAGTTTCCTGAGGCCTATGCTAAGGTCCCCTAGACTATCTTTGTTTCATCAGTATTTACTGATTCTTCTTTGTACAAGAGCACTAGAGAGACATTTTTAACTGTAACTTGAAGTTTCTTGTGACAGTAACCCAATACTTCTGTTCTGTCCTTTGGAAGCTTAATAAGCAGTGCTTTTTGCCACGATAAATATATTTTAATTTTAACAAGATAATGAATGAACACAGAAGTCACTATTCTCAGGTGCAAGCCCCCAGGCCCCACCACGGTTAGGAGACAGCCTGTGCTTAGAGGAGGCAAGCAGCACCCCATGATCTGGGAGTATCTGAGTGTCCAGCAGCAAGGAGTAAACCAGGCTGTGATGTTTCCCAAGGACACATCTTTCACCTTAGTCTGGGCCTGCCAATGCATGTGTATTGTCAGTGCCCTGTGTTGGGTGCCATGGGCTTCTTGTGCTCTCAGTGGTGTAAGCACTGTCTCACAGCACAAAATTGTTTAAAGTTTGATGTGGGGTTTATTTTTTTCCCTTCTAGATAAATCTTCTGCTCTGATTAACATTCAGAACTGTGAAGCAGTGTCCCCAACCAAGGTATGGCTGGGAAAGGGGTGTAATGGGCACAGACTGGGGTTGCTGGTTATTCTGCGGAAGTGTTTGCCCAGATACATCTCAGGTTATCTTATTTGGAGGGTTTACCTGAATTCTCAGGGAAGGGGTAAAAGGCTTTGGAGCAGAGGCAAGAAGGAGATACTGCCATTTATCTCCTGGGCAAGGGGACAGTAGAGGCTGGAATGAGACAGAGCCATAGATAACAAAATCCTGGTGGACACAGTCTTTTCCAACAAAGGAGGGGGAATGTCTGTGGACTGACAAGTGCAGGTAGATATTATCACCCTAGTGAATGTATAACAGAGCTGTAACATTGCCATGACCACCACTCTGGTGTGACCAGCCAGCTCTGCATCTCTGCTGACTTGGCCCTTCCAGGGCATGGCTCTACAGTTGAGTTCCTTGTGTCATTTCCCATTTCTGTTGGGGCTGTGCCTTCAGGAAGCAGTCTTAGGGCACTGAGATGTATTCATTCCTACATTTGTTTTCCTAGCTGCACCCAGACTACCTCCCTGAGGAGGAAATCCAGGAGAAGGTACGTGACATTGAGAAGCAGCTGGATGAGCTGGAATCGAAAGGAGTGGATCTGGAGAAGCAGCTGCGTGGCTGCGAGGGAGGTAAAGAAAACCAGGGGGCTCTGTTACTGTAGGAAGGTGTGAGGCTCATGTCCTACCCCTGGGCATTCTTGGCTCTGTTTCTAGGAGCTCATGCTACGTGTGAGACACCAAGTTACCAAAGGTAGCTAGTACAGCGAAATAAAGCCCTGGGAATTTGGAACCCACTCTACGCTGTATCCTAACCTATTATTTGAGCAAGGTGTTTGTGTTTATTTGGCTGAGGATCAAGGAGTTTGGGAGTCAAAGGCTGCTATTTATCTGGTGGTTGAATCCCAAGCCAGACTGGCTGTCATGGCTAGCTCCAATTCCACAGGGATTAGTGGGTTCATTCAGAATGGCAGAGCTGAGCCAGCCACATGGAAAATGAGCAGGGTGCCCTGTGACAGGGTGTCTGTGAGCAGCTTCCTTCTGCAGGGAGTGGTCTGCTTCCTTTCCTTTGCATCTCAGAGTACCAAAGACAAGCTGTTTTCACTTGAGGTTGCTTATGGCTCATACAAGTTACCCTGGGCTCTCCTTCAAGTGAGAGTGTGTTTGAGCCAGGAAGAACCAAACTGATGCAGCTTTTGGAGGTGTTTTGCTCTTTTGTGGTCTTTGCAGATGAGTCTGAGGATGCCCTCATGGTGGATTGGTTCAAACTCATCCATGAGAAACAGCTGCTGCTGAGACAGGAATCGGAGCTGATGTACAAGTAAGTAGAACCAGAAATTCACCTGTCTTTCCACACACTTCACTTGTAAGCAGTAAGCAGTGAAGGAGAGGAAGCGTGGCAGCCCCCAAAATAATTTGCCAACTGGCGGGATGAGGGAGGACTTGAGGAAGTCTATGGGAGAACTGCCAGCATCCTGAGGGATGCTGGCCCATCCAGCTAATAGGCCTTTGAGCACTGAATGGACAAATGAGCCCCTAAGGTCTGTGATGAGCCTGTGGTGAGGGAAACCTTGTAAATGTGATGGGGGCAAATTTCTCACAGCCTGCCAGCTCCTGCCCAAGTGGTGGGCCATGCGGAGATGAGACTTTAGCGTGACATGAGAAAAATTCAGCCCTGGATCATGGTGGGGCGTAACTCATCACTTCTGTGGTCTCTTCCAGGATGAAACAGCAGAAGCTGGAGGAGCAGCAGTGGAACATTGAGATGGAGCTGCGACACCTCATGAACAAGCCAGGTGAGGACCAGCTACACTGAGATTTCTGCTGGTCCCTGGCTGTGCAGAGACCTACGCTCTGCGCACCAGCCCCAAGATGTCCTTCAGATCCGAATGATGCTGTCTGCCTGCCAGGGATTATGGTTTCACTGGGGAACTCTCCTGACTAAGCTGCCAGGTGTTTTCTGAGGGATGTGAGATGTAACCCTGAGTGTGAGGATAATCAAATTCAGGCCTGTGAGAGGGGCTTGCTGGAGCAGGGTGAAGGCAGGAGCCCCAGTGGGGAGGTACTGACCTGTAGCTGTAAGAGGGGCCTCTCTTGTCTTGTGCAGAGGAACTGAAGACACACAGAGAGAAGGAGCGTGAGAAGGAACTGCTGGAGTCATACCTGAACACAGTCAATGATCGGAATAATATCGTGGAGTGCCTGGATGAGGACAGAATCAGGTGAGGGCCTGCGGGTGTTAGGGGGTGAGCCAACACAAGGAGTGGTTTGCATTGTAATTCTTCTGCTGCCCAGGCTCTAGGGGTGGACAAATGGCTGTAATCCAGACTTCTGTTCCACGAGAGCTGGGTGTTGACCTGTCACCAACCATCTTGTCTTAAATGCTGCTGCTTTTGCTTCCTTGGCACCTGTTAGAAACTGAAATCAGGTCTGCAGCCATGTTCAGTGCTCTCTCAAGGTAACGTTGCTCTGAGGACAAGGACTATGAAAGTGTATAAAGCAGGAGCAAGAAAGGGAGAAGCTGGAGATGGGGAGTTGGAGGCAGCGTGTGAACCCCGGGAGGACTCTGGGAGCATGAAGCCACATGTTTGTTTGTCTGCTACGGCAAAAGAACAGCCACAGCCATTGTGCTGACAGCTGGATCTTCCCCAGGTTCAAAGGAATACTGTTGCGTCAAGTAGTTGGATACGTGCCTCTGGTTGCTGAGAACAACATCCATTTCTTGCTCTCAGGGCAGCAACTCCACCTGGAAGGTTCCAGTAATGCCCAGGCTTTTGGCTCTGGCCTTGCCCAAGCCCTAGGGTGGCTGTGATGTGAGCACCTCTGCAGCACCCGAGGCTACTGGAGTGTCAATCTTTATTCCTCTCCTGGGGTGTGGCGTTGCCTCACAGCAGGGTAAACTCAGATGATTCATAGGCCAGCTGGGGAAAGGCTCTGCTGCTGTAGCACTGGACTGCCATGATCTGGAAATCCCCGTGCAGGCCATTGCTTTGAAGGGGGGTGTAAAAGCAGATGTAATTTGCTAATGTCTAGGACTTTAACTGTTTTTTTCCCATCCCCTTTTTGGGGTGTGCTGTGGGGATTGGTCACTTCTGACTGGGGGAAGGACCGTAGCCGTGGTTTTTTGCACGTTTTGCAGCGTCTACCACCTTGTTGTGAAACAGAGCACAGTTTTCTAATGCCATGCTCTTCCATTACAGAGAGCAAGAGGAGGACCAGATGTTGGCAAACATGATCCAGAAGTTGGGTAAGGACCTGTTCTGCTGTTAGAGAGCAGCACTGAGTAGCAGCGAGGCTGTGGGTCTCAACCTTCTTTGCATCTGCTCCCTCTCCTGCAGATGGATCTCTTGAGAACCAGGAGCCAGAGAAGAAGAAGAACAAGTTCCGTTTGTCCAAAATATGGAAGCAGAAAAATAAGAGTTAAACTCAGGAGGGATGTTCCCCGGCCCAGTGGCACAGCAGGGGCTGTCAAAGGGATGTTCCTTCCTCACTGCTGCTTTCCTGGAGTTGTGCAGGACTGTGATGAAGCTTCTCTCCTCTCTGATATGAAGACTGCAGGTTTGCGGACCAAAGGGACAGTGCAAGTCCCCTCTCACTGGTGTGGGGTGCACCTTTCCCAGAAGACAGACTTTAAGAGCATTTTTTCCTTCTTTGAAGCTAGCTCAGAGCTGGCTTCAACTTTGTTGGCAGCTCGGGAGGGTAGAACTCAATTTGCACATCCACTGCTCAGGTCACTGCAGACCTGAGTGCCGGAGCATGGCACTGCATGTCACCCCGCAGTGCCCCCCTCATCTCCGCCAGGGCTGTGCCAAGGATACTGGGCTGGTTTCTGACAGGGCAGTTCTTGCTCCCTCTCTGTGTGTGCTTTGGCACAGAGAGGTGCTATGGGGCATTAGATAGATTGAGGGCCTCCCCCTTTTTACACCCGTGCAAGCTGTAGCTGCAGGCCCCGCAGCCAGGGGAAGCAGAGAGCAGAACCACCCCCTGAACTATGGGGTGGGATGTCCTAGGCCCAGAGACATTTCAGCAATAGTGCTCTGTTACCAGACCTCTCTGAGAGCTGATGTAGGCTGTTTTCTCAAAGCCATGAGGGGTTACTCACTGCTTCATTCCCTCTGTGGGGGAGATTTTTAGCTTCCTTATTTCCCGAACTGCACAATGAAGGAGGGTCTTTGTTGCCTGTGGCCCACCATACTGAAGACAAACAGAAGTATTCTTTTAACAGCCTGATGCTAACTGGGAGCAGAAAGGGATAACTGAGTTTGTCTCACCCACCAGTTTTCTCTGTGGGATGAACATTCCTCTCCTGAGTCTCTGTCCCTGGACAGCCAGCACCCTCAGGGTTTGCCATGGTTCAGCCTGGGACCAGGACAGTAGGAGCAGGACAGGATAGGTGCTGGGATGCAGGCTGTAAGTCTTTCCCCTCCATCCTCACTCCAGAGTGACTGCAGCCAGGCAGCTGCCCTGGGTGGCAATATCCTCTCTCCCCAGTCAACCTTGGCAACAGGGGTAGACGTGGGCAGGGAAAGATCGGAATAACGAATGTTGCCTCAAGCGCTGGTAAATGTAGACTCCCTTGCACTTCCTTCCTCCCTCCACGCCAGAGTACTCTGAGATTTCTCCAGGTCCTGTTCTCCGGCGGGGCCTGGGATTTTGCTGGGAGGAGGTTTGCTGCCCGCTGTGCCCTGTGGCAAAGTGGAGGCGATGCGAGCCTTACCCACGAGGTGGCAGTGGGACTCTCTGTCCGAGGCAGCCCACCCTTGGCACCGCAGGGGTGAGCTCAGTGAGGTACCAAGTGCTCGAGGCGTTTCGTGGTGCCCACAGTATGCCATGGATATGGGACACCGTGTACCTGTGTATGTTTTTGTCCAATAAAGAACTGCTGGTGCAAGTCTCAGGCTCCCAGAAAGAGTTTAGGCATGGGTTACTGGGTGTGGGCTGTCCTGCTTGCTGCGAGCGCTGACAGTCCCTCTGCAGACAAGGGTGACCCTAGGTGGGAGCAGGGGATGCAGGGGAGAGCTGGCCCGGCTTTGCACACCTGTAATGGAGGAGCTTCACCACCCGGAGCTCACAGACCAGCCACAGGTCCTGGGACAGCAGTAGAGCCAAAGGGTTTCTCCATGATTTTCCTGTGTTAAACTCCCCCTGGCTCTCAGATGGGTAAGTGCATTTATTTTCTCCCTCGCTGCTTTAGCATCACGAGCATCCCCAAGACTTGCAGGACCCCAGCATAGCCGGCAGTCTGAGGGAGAAGACAAGCTCCAGCTGGCTCTGCCGTGGTAGAACTGTCATCCTGGTGACCTGACTGGCTGAACAGCAGTTTCATCAGGCAAAACACCGATGGAAGCACTGCCACTGTGCTCTGTGCTCGGTGGTGGCCTGTGCTCACCTTAAGAGGAAGATGAGCTGGGCTTGGGGGACATGCTGACCACAGAGACTGGTGTGCGGTGCCTTGATATCCTGGTCTGCTTTTTGGGAAGCTCTTCCTTTCCTGTTGGTGTGTCAGCTAGGACTGTCACGATTGCTAGGCTTTTATCTTTTTAGGCTCAGATTCTCCAGCCTCAAGAAATTTAGTCTGTACAGGTTTGGAGGTGGCAGCACCATCCAAACTTATCCAACCCTTCCCTCTCTGGGAAATACAGGGCAGTTCAATCTTCACCTATCTTGAAGGCAGTCAGGAGCTGGGTCTACACAGGAACATGATCCCAAGGTGTTTAAGTTACAACCCCACGGCCTCCTGTAGGGTTTGGTTTTGTGAGAATGTCTACTGCTGCCAGAAAGCAGGCAGGCACTCACTAATTGGGACTGAGCGGGAGGGAGGAGTTGGGAAACTAATTCGTGCTGCCTCTCCCCCAACAGTGGTCACCCCTGAGTAATGAGGCAATTCGGGCACCTTCCTGCAATCGAACAGGAATCAAATTCCTCTCCTTTCTCCGCAGGAGGGGACTGGTTTTGCTCCACTCAAACCCCACCAGACACTGAGCCCCGAGGTCAGGCTGGCAGGGGGTTGGCTGCTCCGTCACTGTGTGCATGTGGGTGTCTGCGTTTTGGTGATGACTGAGAGCTTAATTGCTCTTCCAGGTCAGCCTCTCCACTTCCAAAATGGTTTCAGGAGGGCTGAGCTTCCCACTCATTTCCTGTTCGGGTTCGTGGCCTCCCCAGCTCCTAGATACCCGGAGTGCTGCGGCTGCTTTGTTCGTAGCTGAAATGGAGGCGTGTGGGAGGCTGCATAGGGTCTGGGGGCTGCAGCCCTGAACCTCTGCCATTTAGGAGGGTCTTGGGGTCCTCCTGTGGGCTTTGGGGTGAAGGGGAGGCAGCTGCCAGCTCCAGCACTTCATGACTTGCAGATGAAGCTGTGACTAGGCTCTGTGTGTGTGTATGTGTGTGTCTCTCTCTCTCTTCTGCCGTTTTCTTTAATTACAATCTCAGAGGTAATTTCTGACGCATCATTAACAGTTCTGAGTAAACAAGGGGAATTCTCCAAATTATTCGCCATGAGCACAAAGGGAAATTGGCTTTCATCAGCTCCCTCTTCACCAAGGAAGAAGATGATCTGGAATAGGCACAGAGAGGAGGGGAGCCCTGTGGCTGCACTCGGATGCTTCGAGTTGACGAGACAGAGCAGCAAACGGCCCCATTTATCCCGCTGACTGCGAGGGCAGCACTGCCGGCAGCTTTTTGTCCCTACTGCAGAGCTAAGTGGCCAGGGCTTGTCACAGTCGGTGCTGTAAATGCAAAGCGCCTTTTGCTTACAAGAGCTTTAGGTGCTACTTTTCAGCGTTTGCCTCCTGTTTTCACCTGGATAAATCCATACCCCAGCTGCTCAGGAGGAGACCAAAGCCATCTGCAAGGCTGGGGCTCAGCTCGGAAGGTGACAGCCTGGTCCTTGGCTGTCAGGATGAAGGGTAATGCCTGAGAGCCACGATGTTGGGAAGGGATGGATGGAGCGCTGGTATGGCAGGACGTGGGTCCTCAGGAGCTAGGCCTGGACATTTCAGTCTAGTGCAGGGCTCAGGGGGAAAGGGGCTTCATTAAAGGGGTGGCACGAGGCCAGTGCACCTCGTGAGCACCCACACACCAACCTTCCCTCGGCACGGTGGCGGGGCCCCTCCGGCAGCAACCAAGCGAGCAGAGGTTATTTATATTCATGTTGCGGCTCTGCCAGCCACGACTCTGTTATCTGCCGTGCATGAATATCATTTGAATACGGAGTTTGTCGTGACTATTCTTCCACGTGAAACGAGGGATTTGCGGTGGGATGGCAGCCCTCCCTCCAGCTGTCACTCAGGAGGGGTTTCCTTTTCCTGTCTCGCTGGAAGCCGCGTCCCCAGCAAGGTGAGGCAGTGGACACTTTTTCTCTTGTTAATATCCATGTCTAATCTTCTCTCAGAGGGGCCCTTTGTCCTATGCTGTAGCCAAGATGAGTAATTCAGGGATAGATGAGACGCTATAATTGGTTTGTGACAAATTAAAACATTTTTCCTTCGGAGCCGAGAGCAGGACTGTGGTCTGGAGCTGTCACGCGTCACAGGGGAGGGCGATTTTCGGAGTAAGCGCCTTGCAAATTGGCTCCAGATACGCCTTGGAGTCTGAAATTAAACTCCAGCTGGTGACTCCTCTCGGTTGGGGTTTTATTTTGGGAGGGGACAAAGGGAACATGTGTGGGGAAGGAGGGGATCGATAAAGAGGCTGTAACTTTTTTTTGCAGTGAGCAATGAGCTGGGGAGCAGCGCCAGGCACGGCGGGGATGCCGGGGAGCACGCCAGGGCGCGAGGGGAGTGAGCAGGCCAAAGCTGGAGCCCACCCTGGCCTGCTGCCCTCCACCCTGCTCTCAGAGGTTTCTCAGTCCCATCCCAGCGAGGACAGGCCATAAGGAGAAGCTGCAGCTCGCTCCATCTTTTCCCCTTTGCTCCAAGTCAGTACCAGGTACAGAACATCCCCAGGAGCCGCCGGCTGGTCCTTGCCCTGTCATGCTTGTTTTCGGCCCTCGCCTCCACCCAGGAGGGAAGGCGGGAAGTCATGAGCCCAGAGGTGATCGGGACGGTTTGGTGGAGCACCTGGTTTGGTCCCAGGGTGTTGGTGAGCTGGCTGTGGGCAGAGGGATGGAGGAGGGAGGAAAATGGCTTCCTGATGGAGCTGCTTGGTGCTGCTTAGTGGAGAGTGCCGCGGCAACGGCACCTTCATCGCGCGACAGAGATCGATGGGGAATGAAGAGCATGAGCAGCAGGCTTGGGAAGGACACGTGTTTGTAGGGGGGATTTAAGGGAGGCAGGAGTCACCGTGTGGGCTGGTTTGTGTGCGAAAGGTAGCGGGGAAGGAAGCTCTGAGCTGGGAAGAGTCCAGAAGACAGGGGTGTGAGGAGCTGAGCCTTGCCAGCCCGGTGGGGTGGAGGCCACAGGCAGGTTCAGTTTGGGAATGGATCAGATGAGCAAGAACAAGGCCTTGAATTGTTTGAAGTGTTTTCCATCTGATACTGAAGAAAAAGGAGGCGCGAGGAAGGAGTGCTGTGGATTTTCCAGTGGGCTCTATGTTGGAGAAGAAGGCCTGGAAGAGAAACCTGGAGGTATCAAAACAGGGAAAGCACAAAGGCTTTTGGGGTGTCTAAAGAGACCCTGAAGTGAGGCCAGGTGAGAAAACAAGGAGATCTGGGCATCTCCTAGCTGTGAAGAGTACAGCTGGCAGGCCAGGGTGGCAGGCTGATGGTGACGAGGAGTTGGAGGCCTTGGGACGGAAGATCACAGGATCTAGTTTAGCAGTGGAAAGTGCATAGATACAGCAAATCCTGAAAGGCAGGATCAGATGGCGAGCTGTGACTGGTGTCGCTGGCATTAAGATGTTAGCTAATCCGGTTTAAGGGGATAAGCCCAAGAAAAACTGTGGAGACCTAAATTGGAGCTTGTCACTCTTCCATGGAAAGCAGGAGTGTGGAGGAGGAGGAGGAGGATTTGCTGAAAGAGCCCCTGGATGGCTGGTCAGGAACGGAGGGAGGCTGGAGGAGTGCTGTGAAGATGAAGGGTCAGGAGGTATCGGGTGGGAAGGAATGAGGGGAATCACCAAAACCCACACAGGGGCTTGGTCTGGGTGGAGGAACCTCTCCCTGGGGCAAGGAGAGGCCGTGGGACATCCTCAGCGAGGGGTGGCCAGGGCAGGAGACGCTGGCTGCGGAGCACGTAAATCTGTCATCAGCTCAGATGCCAGCAGTCTCCTCCTAACTGACTGAGACTTTGGGTTGTTAAATAATATTGCACCTAAAATATTTAAGGGGTGAGGGGGAAAAGGAATGGATGAGAGAGAGCAGAGGAAAACCTGCTTAAACAGAGATTGCCTGCAACTTAGTGCTGTGCAGGGCAGTGAAATATTCGCCGTATTTCAGAGTTCATGCTCAGCTTTGACGCCTTTTCGTACTTTAAGTGTGATGTTGTTGCAAAAGGTTAGTTCAAGTTCAATCATCTTACTGATGAGGGTAAAATAAATGTTTAGTTACACGCTTTTTATCAATATTGCTGGGCATTTTTCAAAAAGGAGACGGGAGGCAGTGAGAGTTTTGAACCCAAAGCACTAATTGGAAATTGCAAGCTCTGGGAGAAATCGCTGCTCTGGTTTCAGTCCATACAGAACTTCCCTTGGCACAGCCTGGCTGGGAGCCTTGGGCTGCGTAATCGCTCTTTTAGTGGTTTGGAAGCTGACCTCCAATAGCCCATCCTGTGCACTAGGTGAAAGCGGTAAGGTAGCAGTGAGTCTGTAGACGTCCAGTGATTATGGTCTGGGAAGCTTATACGATGCATATCAAAGCCAGTGTGGGAATTGCGTAAGTGCGATGTAGGTCTGGCATTAAAATGATGAGTCATATCAAGGGAATAACTTAATTAACTGGTCTTGATCAAAGAACTATATGAATTCAATAGCCCAGTTTTCAGCACTAAATGATGAAGTTTAGAAAAACCGTACTTGACGCAATTATCAATTTTCCTGTCCAGGGAGCTTTGAAGTTGCATTAAGAAGGGACAGGCTATTGTTCCACTTAGGACAACTTTCCCCCTCCCTCAAGTGATCGGGATGCAGAGGGGCTCTCTCCTTCTTCAAGTGCTCATTTGAAATGGTCTGAGGCATAACAAACAGGGGATGCCAAGGGGAACAGTATCTCAGCTCTCACAAGTTAATTGTTTCAGATGGTGTAAATCAGGAACAAAGCGCTGTCCTTTCTCTGCCAGCCAGCAGAAATGTCTTAATTTCCCTATAGCTTTCATAATGCTCTGGAATTCGGAGGGGAAGTGGTTTTGTTTAACTTTCAACAAGCCTGGACCTTTTGGTTTTGGTCCCTCTGGCACACCTGCCCAGCTGCAGCGGAGAGACTGCGTGCTGCTCATACAAGATGCTGGGTATGAGAGCAAGGAGAGAGGCTGTTGAAAGAAGGCTTCTGGAAGTCTTTAAAATATCAAATGCCACGTGTGCAGTTCAGATGTGTCTGTATTGCCGTAGCGTTTGGCATCTATCCCTTACGTTGACTGTGCTAAATGACTCTTTGGGCCAAAGGGAGAGACGGGTGTCTGGCCTGCCATCCAAACACAGCCAGTTTGTCCAGCTGAGTGACGTCTTCTTGATGGATTCCTCAGCTGCTGACTTGCACAGGTACTGAGTCAGGTTTCCGACGTGATTAATTAGCACCTACAGAGCACTGAAATAGTCTCTGGAGGATATATGTGCAGGCGTCCCACCACAGCTCACTCAAGCTACAGGAGATGGGTTCCTCCTGGTACGGGACTAATGCAGACAACTCTGTCTGCAAGGAAGAAGGATGTGCAAGTGCTGTTTGGGATGAGAACATCACCAGTTCCTTACTTTAAATCCACTCATAACCAACAATGAAGGCAATGCTGAAATGCTGGGAGCAAAAAAATGCTGTGCTAAGGGGACACTAACACATGCTCCAGATGAAGGGACAAACAATCCCAGAACAAAGCGTTACATTAAGTCCCACGTTTCTTTATTTTGTCCATGTTTGTAAATAAAAAATATTTTTGAAAACAGATAACGAATGGTGAAAGGATGCTGTCCTGCGGTCTGTAGGCCATGTCAGAGCCCCAGCTCTTGATACAATTTTCCTGACGGCCAAATAGATGATGCTCGTCTCTGAGTCACCTGCCCCGGAGCATTTAAAGCTTCTCTGCTTGACACCAAGGTGTTCAAATCCAGCTTTCCCCTTGCTTTTAGTAAATGGGAAGGCGATGATCACCCATGTTTTAAACCATATGTAGCTTAGTGCTTTCGGTTGGCACCTTCCTGTAAGGATTAGCCTCCAAGACAGCACTACAAGTACAGCCTGTTGCCCCCAACCAGTGTGTAAAACGCACTCTTCCGTGCAATAATAAACCACAGGCCAAACATCATGGGGGATAACAGTGCGAGGCCTGTTCTGCAGAGGGGCAGGGTTTTACTGGACTTCCTGAACAAAATCAGGCCTGTGTATTTGGTCTAGGATTAAAAATGATGTCATGGCTACTCAATGAGACGTTTGTCTGATGAAATCCACCCAGTTACGGAAGCTGAGGTTTAACCTTCCGCAGAACTTCACAGCTATTTTAAGGGAGAGGGGAAAGCCTGCACCGCGCCCTGCTGCATCACTGCACGTAGCATCCCAGGATGGTTTAGGTTGGAAGGGACCTTAATGGTCATGCCCTCCTCCTGGCTGCTGGATTCTGTCCCCTTCTCGGTGTCCAGCTGGTGCCCTGCAGACTCACCTGTTTGCTCAGAGTCGCCGCAGGAGAGGGTTGCTTTCTTCACTGTCACCTTGGCAGACCTCGACCAAGTCTTCCAGAGAGCTGAGTCCATGTGTTTGGGTACACCTCCTGGAAAAGGATGTCTAAACCTCAGTCACCCATCAGGGACAGTGATGGAAGAAAAGTCCTACTGCTTCCAGCTGCTGCTACCCGTGGGCAGATTTCTCTGCTCTCTCCACCCCCTGGGCACCAAGTCCTTCCACGGGTGGGTACCTCATTCCCAAGGCAAGGAGAACGGGGGACGTGTCTTGTCTGCCAGGTTATGGTGGAGGCTTCTGTAAAAAGCTGAGAACCTCAGAAAGGCCCTTGGGAAGTCTAGAATTAATTCAATTTCCTCGTGGCTCCAGGACCTTCTGCTGGAGAACATGGACAGACTTTGGTTTTGCTCTTGGAAATGAGGTAGATCCTCCTCGTGGGCAGACAGAGGGAATGATTTCCAATGACAGCAAGCCTCAGGTCTGCTCCCTGGGGTCTTCCCCAGCACAGGACCGAGCACTGGAGGTGGGAATATTTGCACTCCAAGCCACATGCTGTTTTTTCCCCAGGCGAGGAGGGGAGATGGGTGCTCGTAGCCAGGAGGCGAAGCTGCAGCTGGCCATGCCGGCTCTGAACAGCGAGGGCAATTAGAGATCAGAAGAGCTGGGGTGGCTTCGTCACATTTCCCTGCTGCCGTTCTGGAGGTGATAATATAATTCATATCAGAAGAGTTAGTGGGCTGAAAATGAATTGGAGAAATCAATCCAGAGGGTATAAATGAATTAGCATGTAAATGAGGACACTTGCTCTACATAGTTTAATATTGCCTGCAGCTGTAAATAATTCCAGGGATGGAATCAAAAGCCGCAAACAACTTCATTTTTGTGCTCCTCCCCAGTCCGGGAGCACCTGCAGCTACGACCGACCCACCCTTGCCGAATCATCGCATTGCAAGGGAATTAAAGGAGATGAGATGTATATACATTTTTTTCCTGATTGGCCATTATTTACCAGGCTGCTGCTCCTGGTTTCGCGCATCGAGTCGCTGTTTGTGCATGCACATGGCAGTCGGAGCGGCAGGGAAGGGGGAGGCGGCGCCGGCTGGCGGCGAGATCTCGTGCAGAGCATCATGAGCTGTCCTGCCCGCCCCGTGGTGGGTCAGCGTGCCGGAGAAATAGCAATTTCTCACCAAGAGCTGCTGCTGGAAGGGCTGATCGGGGTGGAGGGCTTACCCCTCCTGGGGTGTCCCAGCGAGCCGTGGGTGGGAGAGGTGGGTGCTTGCAGAGCAGGGGCTGCACGGGGCTGGTGGCAGCTCCGGTGTCCTCATAACCAGGGTGCTCCTCTCGTTGTGTTACAGCCCTGAATGAAAGCCAGCGTGTGCCGAAATGCTGAGTTATCAGGGACTGCTGAGAAGAGGGGGATGCTCACGGGGCTGTCCTGGCTTTGACTTTCCTCCCAGCACGGTGCTGAACCAGCCAGCACGAGTAGCTGCTGAAATAAAGAGCTTGAAGGGGCTAGGAGCTACCTGGAGAGATGGCTTTTCTGGAAAACGGCAAGAGGTGCAGAGAGGGGTCATGAGAGCGGAGAAGGTATCGGTAAGTCCCTTTGTGAAAGGCAACGAAACAAGCAGAGCTTATTTAGCCTAACAGAACGAAGGCTGAGGGCTGATGTGATTGCACAGGCAGATAAACACGAGGGAGGGAGAA
The DNA here is from genome assembly GCF_040182565.1 of Anser cygnoides. Lineage (NCBI taxonomy): Eukaryota > Metazoa > Chordata > Aves > Anseriformes > Anatidae > Anser > Anser cygnoides. The sequence goes on from NC_089887.1 coordinate 5,857,727, forward strand.
GAGCTGGTTAAGCTAAAGGCCAATATTGATACCAGAACATGTAGATAGAAGCTGGTCATGAATAAATTTCAGAGGGAAATGAGATGGAAGCATCTAACCGCCGAAGCAGAGGCTGTGGACAAGCACTGGAGAGTTGTGGGGAGCCTGCACAACCAGGCTGCGCTTGCACTGGTGTTGGACTGTAAAATAGGATTACAGGAGCGGGTCCCTCAGGATCAGGCAACTGCGTGCTGTGGTTTGGGAAGTCCTGCCTTGCCAAAAGCCCCTTTAATATCCTGGCAGGGGAAGGATGCAGATCTGAGGAGGGCATATGTCTCATTGAGTGACTCCAAGAGTGGTTGTTGAGAGCTTTTGGAGTGGTGCTGATGACAGGAGGTTAAAGATGATCCTCGGCAGTCTTTTATCAGTGCTTCCCTCTTGTTTTTGACACTGACGGATCACTGAGTTCCCTCTTTCATCAGGTTGGAGTTTCAGGTTCTGCACTAACTAGATCTCCCAGGTGGACTGGAAACACTGATTAAGATGGATAGAGTGAAAGCAAGTCCATTAAATTGTTAATAAAGAATATTACACACATACCTTAATCTGCAGCTAGCCTGACACTTTATAAAAGTACATTAGGATATAATCCAATTGAAGCCACAATATCGAGAACATCTTATCTCATCACAAATTGAAATTATATCATATTCCTCATTTCTTAAATTAAAAAGCTAAAACCTTTTAGTTTGCTCTCATATGCTTGTGTAAAACTTAATCAGTGGTTTTAACAACATTATTTTTCAATATGGGCCATTTCTGCTCTCATTTATTTACAAGAGAGAACTTCCTGGTAGGAGAAGTGATTCAATTTGCAGGAGGATACATCAAGCACTTAAGGATTTTGTAGGGATTGATTGATTATTTATCGTGTTATCTTGCCTGGAGATGTCTGATATGGCTGTGCTTTTGCTATCTCTCATTCCCCCTAATGCTCTTGCTTTGCGTCTCGCTCCGCTCCAGTACTAAGGGCACTCTCCCCGTGTCCGTGTCTGCTGGAGGAAAAGGGGCCAGGGGAGGCCGGGCTGAGGCTGTCCCTGCTGAGACGAGGATGCCGGACCAGACGGAGCTGAGATATTCATTTCACTGTAAGAGAGCATGGAGGTGAGAAGTTAAAGGGTGGCTTGAAATCCGGTAGGATTTTATCTGCAGGCTGCCGTGCTGCTCAGCTATAGAACACCAAGTGCATTGAATGCGTCCTTCCTCGCGGAGGAAAGGGCACCGTGGATGCCTTCAAGTTGCCAGCAAACCCCTGGGCACCTCTGGGGACAGATTCCTGCTCAGCCGAGCTGCCCAGGGCTCTTCGTGTAGCCTCCTTTGTCCCTAAGCTGGTGATGAACCTGGTGTCCCAACAAGGTCAGGCTCGTGCCTCAAAGAAAAGTGACTCTCCTATCGCCCAGCTGTAACTCCCCGTTGGCCAACATGGAATATGTTGCCTAACTGGACTGTGGCTTTGGGATGTGGCTCTCTGTGATGGAGTTGGTGTCCCTAGTACTGAGGAGCTTTAGGAACTACCAGAATTTGGCTGATGGGGAGTAGCAGGTTTGGACTTGCTGTTGCTGTCCTGCAGTACAGCGAGCAATAAAATTTCTTGATTGTAAGAAAGAAAACAATGACAGCAGAAACTCCAACCCCACCCCAGGCTGTTTGGACCACGTTGTCCACAGCACGGATATGGTTTCTGGCATGGGCCGTGGTTGTCCCTCTGGCACTGGGAGCAAGGATGTTTGAGGGTTATTCTTTGCGCTGCTGCAGACTTTGGCAAATTGCTCTCCCTGCCACAGTTTTCCTGGAGCAGTTTGAGATCAGCTGGGTTTATTCTGTTCTGAGTGCTGTAGTGCTGGAATGGCTCTCTTCTGGTGAAAATAAATACAGAAATCCTGAAGCATGACTCCAAAGAGGCACGAGCCTGTGAAAAAGCACCACGCTGTAAAGAGAGCGTGTTTGGTTTATCTTATTTTTCTTTTGCTTTCTGGGCTTTGAGGGCTCCTGTGGTAGGGATGGCATCGCAATGACAAAGAAGAGAGCTCTGCAGAATGGAAACACAACCCCAGGACCCCAGGAGCTCAGACTTGGACAGCAACAAATGGCTCTTGGTGCACTCACGAGTGCAGGTGGAGCAGCTGACTTGGAGCACGTGGAGGTGAACGACTCCAGAGCCCTGCAGAGCCGCGTGGATGGGGTTTGCTGGGCCCAGCGAATAAATTCCTGTATGGGATGATCCATGTGCATGGCCCCTTGCAGGACTGGGGCCAACACTTGCAAAGTGCTGTGAGATGCTTGGACGAAAGGGCCTACAGAAGCGCAAAGTATTTACTTTTTCATGATTGCTGAGATTGTTATCCTTGGGGCTGTCCAAATGCTGCTGCTCAAAGCGAAAATATAAAGCCCTTTTGACACTTTTTTTTCATTGTGATAAATAGAAATGCAGAAGGAAAAAAAAGAAGTGCCTCTTCCTAACAGTGAGAAAAGGCAAGCAGTCCCTGTGTGATTTGTTACACATCTAGTGTCTCTGACTGCTAGCTGGAGAGATATTTAGAGGGAATATTTAGCCAACCCAGTGCACAGCCTCTGGAATACCAGCTCCTGCCTTGGGCCATGCTTGGTTGAGCCTTTACAGCAGCTTCATGGTTTTTCAACACAGCATTGCAGGAGAGGCTTCGATTCTGGAGGATGCCAACTGCGCCGAGTGGGGTTAAGATGATTAATCAAATTATTTGAAGGGCATTTGCCAGAACTGGGAAGTGACCGGTCTCCTTCCTAATCTCTGGATGGAGATGTCAAGCTGGCCTCTGGCCATGGAGAAGGAATGGTTGTGCCTTCCTCCCTGTGGGCTGTGGGGTTGTGCTGTGCTCCGGCAGCTCCTGACCATCCCCAGGGCGTAGGCTCTGCTCCCACCTGGAGATTTTTGGTCTTTGCTGAGCAGCACAGGGCAACAAGCAGCCCAGCAAGGAAAAGATGCAAATTTCGATCTCCTGCTGGTGTCATGTGCTCAGAGGGGCTGGGGCTTTTGTCGAAGTCTTGCTGGAGAGCAAATGGGGCAATGGGGTGCTTGGGGCAATGAGGTGGGAACGCGCTGCCGGGAGCTCCACGAGACGAGAAACGCAGCGGGGAGCAGGGACTCGGCTCCGACGATGCGCTTTTCTCTTCAGAGACCAGATGGGGCCGTCGCCCACCTGCTGGTGCTTTCAGTGAGCGTTGGGATTTAGCCGCAGTTGAAGATGAGGCCAGAGCACCCGAGAAGAAGGAAGCAGGTGCCGCTGCTGCACTGCACGGTGCCGCCTGCGCGGGAGGATGCAGCCGGCGGTGCGAGCGATGCCGTGCGTGGGGACGAGGGTGGGTGGATGGACCTTCCCTGCAGCACGTGGCCCTGATGCGCTGGGAACTGCAGGTCTCAGCCCTGCTCTCCGTCTGGCCAGGCAGTGGGTGTCTCTGTTCCATGTCACCCCAAATATCCTGGCGTTCCCCCCAGGCACGTGGGCTGCATCACGGCCCGATGACCCGGAGGAAGAAGACCTTGGGTATGCTCAATGCCTCTCCCCTGCTTCCACCGCGCAGATTTTCCTCGGCAAACACCTCCTGACATCTGTCCTCTTGTTTTCCAGCACCGAACTGGGCACCGTGCGCTCACAGAGCCCCCGCTCGCCATCTGCGTGGGCCGAGCCGCGGCAGCCCCTGGGCTGCTTCGCCCCGAGCCCTGCGCCCACGGCACCGCGGCCACGTGCGGCCATCAGCTGATGGGGAAGATGACTCAGCCGGCAGCTGTCGGGCCCCTAAAATAATGACAAAAACAATTAGCAGTCCAAGCAGTAGCCTCTCCTTAATTATCTCCTCCGAGTTTAATTAACTAGCTAAATTATCAGCAGTAATGTAGGCATTAATTATGTCAAATTACAGTGTAAAAATCACAAAGTGTGGAAAATGTCAATTCAGCTGCGCTCACCTGCCGGGCTGAGACAGCGCCGGTGACAGAGGCTCAGCCCGGCGCAGGGGCAGGGGCTGCTCCCCGTCCCCAGGGGCACGGGACCCTGCCACGGCCCCCCTGGTGGCACCGGGGGGATGCCAGTGCCAGAGCTGGTGGCACGGTTTGGGCTGGGAGCCGTCGGGGAGCGGCGCAGGAGCGGAGAGGCTGCGGCGATTTGGCTCTGGCGGAGGGAGGGGAAGGAGCGTGGCTCCCCAAACCAGATGGCTTGGATGCTGAATTATTAAATTATGAATATTAATACAAATCAGACACGGAAGAGGTAATAATTTTGCTGCCCTACAGAAATAATTAACATAATTTTGATAAATTACATGATAAGAGAATCTCAAAATTGAGGTAGATTTATCTTAATTAATATCTTGGACTTGCTCCGAAAGGTAAATTTTTCCACTGGGGACCGGGGAAGGGTGAAGAAGGGGTCCCCAGCCCCATGAGCTTGTACCCTTCCCAGGGTGCGTGTGTACAAGGGGACGGGGTGGCCCCCCCAGGCTGCACCCACCGCGCATGGGGAGCGGTGTCAGGGTTGTTCCCATCCCCACGGTGGCACCAAGGGACCGAGTGGCTGACCACAGCTTGCACGGTCTGTTGGAGAGTGACGGTTTTAATTGGCATCCCCAGGCTCCCGTGCAGAGTGCCACCCTCTCGGGCAGGCACTGGTGGGGCTAAACGGCTCCATCAGGAGCGGGTGCCCAGGTCTGATGTGGGTTTGTGCATCGCAGCGCGCCTGCCTGTTGCTTGTATCCATCAGTGCCACTGCACGCACATGGGGGTGCTGAGTAGCTCCTAGTTTCCGCAATTTGTGCAATAATTCGGGTGTCTGCCCTTGTCCACTAGCCCAGGGCTGTGCAACGGGGTTAAGCCCACGTGCTTTCTGTGCTCACACATGACTTTTATCCTTTTCGGTGTGTCCTTAGCACCTTCTTCCCCGTGCCTACAGAGCGGTGTTCGTGCCACATGTCGGTGACAGCACCGAGGGACCGGCGCAGGGCTGCACCCCGAGCACAGGGGATGGGTTTGCTTTCTGCAGGTGAACCACAACGAGCTGCACGTGGCTGAGCAGAAGTCAGCGGGGCCGTGCCAGGGTGGACGTTAGCCCGGAAAGGATGGCGACGTTCAGGTACCAAGCGATTTGCTTTGCCATCCATCACGGTGTTGTTCGGGCTGCTTTGTCGCTGCGCCGTGGCATTGTTTTCCTGCAGCTTCCAATAGTCTGCACGGCTCCAGGGGAGCCCGGGGACTTCTGCAAGTCTTTGTGCATGGACCGGGCGATGCCTTTCCCCTCGGGTGAGCTGTGGGTGGTGCCAGCATCTTTGTCTGGGTGCTGCTGCTGCTCCTGGTCAGCTCAGCCTGCCCAACAGGGGTATATGGGCAGGGTGTGCAGGTTGCTTTACGGCGTGTAAAACTTTTCACTTGAATCCGACTTCATCCAAGCGAGTGTCAGTGGAGGTGCAGCCCAGAGCAGGAGAAGAAGTGGGGATTTAATCACTGGAGCCATAGACGTCGCCCGAACGTAGGCAATGCATACGCTGGCACAGCTCTGCATGTGGAGATCGCTGATAGCTGGTGGCATCAGAGCTGCAACTCAAATTAGAGGGCTAATTGCAAAATTAAAGGGAATTACGCTTTGCAGCGACATTTCTGCAATACCAGTTCAAGCAATCGAGGAGACGACGTTATCTGCACATTAGCACTGCCTGGATAGATGTCCTGAGCCGTGGCCCCGCTGCAGTCCTGTTTGCAGCCCAGTTACGTTTCAGGCGTGTGCCTGCTGGGACGGCCATAGCCGGGTTCTGTGACACGTTTCTGACCCCGATGAGCCCGAGGAGCAGCAGGAGAGGCTGTTCTCAGGAGGCTTTGGTCGTGGTCTCGAACTCAAGAGGTTTTTAGATTCACATCCATGCGTTCGCCAGCTTAATTGGCAAAAGCTTTAATTTTTCAGAAGGGTTAGAAATCCCGTTGATCTGTTCCCACTGGCAGTGTGCAAAGCCTCAAACACTTTTCTTTCTCAAAGAGCTGTACAAATTAACTAATACAGCCCTGGTTACGTGTACTGTCTGGGTGGGGAAACCGAGTCACACGCGGTACAAGCCTGGGAGAGGGAGCTGCTGGGGGCCTGTCCGTGCCTTGTGCGGAAAGCACCCTCACCACCCTGGGCCTTGCAGCAGCTCCCGAGGAAATCAGGGGAAGAAAAATCCCAAAGCCGACAATCACAGTGAAGGCAAAGCTGGGGGAGGCAGCAGGGAGGTGGCTCTGTGGCCCCCGCACAGCTGGTGGAGACGCAGCCGGGGCTTGGCACGGCAGATGGGTGGCATCTCTTTGTCTGCTCCTGCTTTCCTCTTTGCATGAGCAAGCAGCCCCCGGGTCCAGGGTGGGCTTGCTGATGTGGCAGCGTTGGTGCATCTGGGTGAGACCCGAGGTGGTGCTCGGGATGCTCCTGGGGGACACGGAGCAGTAACCAGCTCCTCAACCAGCACTGGGAATATCATTCATGGAAAACACACCACGGGAGAGTCCCTTACTTACTGGTGGCTTTTAAATACAGACCGCGAGTGCTGCAGCCATAGGTTAGGGAGATTTTCCAGTGCTGGCGACAGAGGGTTGTGGAGCTGTGTGTCTGGACAGTGCTGGAAGTGCTGCGGGGACACGGGCACCCCACTGAGGAGCCATGAGGGGGGCTCCATCCACGTACACCACCCGTGGGTGACCCACCACTGAGCAGCCCGTCCTGGTGTGCCTGCTGATGGGCGCCCGTCCTATACATGCATTTATCTGTACATTTTCCTTGCAGTGGAAATCGGAGCCCAGGCTCTGGCTGCGGGGAGCATCCCACGTGCATCGCGCTGCACAGCCCCCGGCAGGATTTTTGGCACGGGGGGGCTGCACGCTGCATGTAGATGTATGCGTGCACACACGCATGGACAGACAGACGGACAGCGATGCCCGCTGCATCTAACGATTCAATTTAGGCTCAGCTTTAACCCCTCACCCTAGCAGATGAGGGCTGGGGATCCACCGGGATAGGGCAGCATGCTGCTGGTGGTGCCTCGGTGGGGATGGGGGGATGTGGCTGGACCCAGGGGCACCGAATTGTGCCTGGAGGCGGGGAGGAGGAAGAGAACATGAAACACAGAGGGATGGAGGGTACGAGGGAGGGAGCTGGGGAGGGCCGGGTGGAAGAGGTGTCAGATGGAGAGAGGGGCTGGTGGGGGGTGCAGGCAGTGGGGGGAATGGTCAGGGAATGGGTGGACATACACGGGGCAGGGTGGGTTTTTTTGTGTGGCTGCCCTGCTCCTGCAGAACGGGAATGGGGACAGGAGTGGGGACTGGGTGAGGGACACCTGCACGGGTGAGGGAGGCCGAGCAGAGGTGAGTGACCCACCCTGGGCGAGCGTGCAAACACACATGGGTGCCAGCAAGGCGTCCCCAACATCCTCACCCTCCTCTCACAACGCCCCTTTTGCTGGCGCCGAAGGTGGGGAGACTCTCTCTGCTTCTGCCTTTTGTGGTTGCTGTCTCCACTTTGTTTCAGGTTTCTCCTCTTTTGGGACTTTGGGCCTTTCCCTTCCCCAGTAATGATATAATTACTTCACAACATGCTGCAGGAATAGTCAGGGAGATGGCTACAGCTAGCACAACAATGGTGACAAGTAAAACATTAATTTCTGGAGTTCTTTTAATTAATTCATCAGGAATCGTGCTGTGCGGGATGATTACGTTAAAGTGTTTAATTACAAATTTATATGTAATGATGCACTTTAATTACTTTGGACTGGTACAATATTATTGGGCCCTTTTCCCAAGATTCCTGGCACTGGGTTTGGGTTGCACATAAGCAGTGCCATGGATGCTTGTGCTTCTAAATTATTTACATGGCATGGGAGAAATCCGGTCCTGATTGATGAGAGGAAATTCTGTCCTTCACTGAGCGGGAGCGAGGGCCGCGGGGAGTCAGGAGGACGGTCAGAGCAGCACGCGCGGCAGGCAGGGCATCGGGGCGCTTTTTGTTGCAAGAATCGAGGTTAATCTGGTGGAAACCGAAGTGATAGAGAGCCTGGCACGATAAATATTTATCCAAGGGGCTGGTGTGAGGATGCTGGTTCGCAGATGCAGCTCCGGCACAGGCAGCTCTCCGGAGCAGCGCGCGATGCCGCTGTGAACAGCCCTCGCCTGCCGCCTCGGGTCCTCTCCTCCAGCCCCGGCCTTTCGCTCGCCCCCCTCTCTTTGTCTTGCCTGCCTTTGTGTGCACGGGTGGGTGTGCACGCTCATTTTCTTTCCCTTTAGGCTCTCTTTCTCCCCTCGTCCCATCTCTATTTGCCTCCGTGCATGGGGAGCATCTGTCATCCCTCCTCCTTTGTCGGTGCCTCCCAGGCTGGCCGGAGCCCAGGGGATGGCCAGGCGCGGTGAAGTTGGAGGACAGCCCATCTTTAAGCTGCTCGGTGTGTAAAAGAGCTGGGTTTTGTAGCGTGGAGATATATACGGTGAAATACATCCAGCCCTGCTGCATACAGTCGTCTGCTCTAAGGCAGCAGTGCTCACACGTTGCCCTCGCCGGCAGCACCCAGCGCCGGCACCACGGAGCACCAGGGCTCTGCAGCCACCTCGCTGCAGCTGAGCTAACCGTCAGGCCTCTGTGGCGGGCACTGCAGCCTGCTCGTGTTCTGCAGACAGACAGACAGACAGACAGACCAAGTTTCAGAGCTTCCCCTCACTGCTGGGCCTCAGGAGGGCAGTAGGTGAGAGCAGCTTCAGTGGTCGCATCTCTTGGGGTGTCAGTTTTGGGACACCGTGTTGGCTTTGCCTTTGCTTGTTCTTCTCAGAGATTTGCAAGACTTTATTGGTTCACAGCAATTTTTTTTTTTTTTACCATCTTCTAGTCTTGGGCTCTCTTAGGATGCTCCATCACCTCAAAGCCACATTTCACCCCAGAGGGCAGCGTGCTCTCCCTCGCTGGGCCGGCTGTAGGGCTGGGCGGGTAACACTGGGCAGCTGCTGCAGGAGGGAGATGGAGAAGGGCCGGGAGCGGCTGCCAGCAAAAGGGCAGGAGGTTTTAACTGGGGGGGACACCAGGCCCCCACGTCTGCTTAGATGTGATCTGGAACACCTCACCTGCAGAAATGGGGTAAAACAGGATCTTTTGGTAACCTCAGGGATCTGCTGCCTGCAGGCACGTGGCTCAGGTGGTGCCCAGTGGTATCAGTTGCAATTCTGGCTGTGCCCATGGAGAGCTTCGGGAGGTGAGAGCAAAGCAGCTCCCACACAGCTGGGATGGGCAGGGGATCCCACAGCTTGGTGAAGATGGAGCAGAGCATCGTGAGCAGCTCCTCCGAGGAGACACAGAGCCAGGCACATACGCCAAGCCCTCATTGCGTGGGCTGCCTGCCCCGGGCAAGCAGGAGGCCAACAGCTGTGCACAAGTGGGCTCAGGGGGTCTGCACGTGGGCAAGCAAGTTGGGGAGAGTCCCGCGGGGAGCCCAGGTGTGCATCACCCTGCTGAGTCACAGCAGCTGCTCTCCCTGACCAGGCTATAGGTGAGGCGAGGTGGGAAACGAAACCTCCACCATCCTCTGTCACTGCATGGGGAGGGTGCGAGCACCCTTTGGCAGGGTGCTGGGGGCGCCGGGCAGCTCAGCAGGCACCAACGTGCTGCTTGCCCTGCGTAGCTCGGGTGGTTCCACGCTGGTGCGGGGCCGGCAGGGCGCTCAGCTTGCTGCTGCAAGCCTTGTCCTGGTCGCTCCCTGGCAGAATTGCTGTCCCAAGCATTGGGGCTTTTCTGCAGGGTGGGCAGGAGACGGGGCTGTGGCCAAGGTGCCAGCAAAACACGTGAGCACCACCGAGGGCAAACACACCGGGCTGGTGTTCATCCCGAATTCCCAGCACCTGGGCCAGGCCGCATCCTGCAGCTGTTTGCAGCAGCCGCAGGATCTGCACGATGCAGTTTGTTGGACTGCCACGCAGGCTTCAGGCATCTTATTTTTTTTTTAATCTTTTATTTTTCCTTGACATTAATCCAGACATCCAGCAATCATTCCAGTGCCGGTACTCACCGAGGGAGCAGCAGAAGATGTTGCTGCACAACCCCCCCCCCCCCTTTACTCTGCCCTGCGCCCCTTCTCCCAGCAGCACTGCGGCATCTCTGCGTGCCGAGCGGGGCTGGCGCTGTCCGTCCATCCGTCCGTCCGTCCATCCGTCCGTCCATCCAGGCTGCCGGTGCGGGAAGGGCTCCTTGGGCCTGCCAAGGCCAGATGGTGTTTGCGAGCGGTGCCAGGTCCCAGCTGAGCGCTGCCCGGCGAGACGCGCGCGGGAGCTGCCGCCGCAGCCGGCGCTGCCAAACCCGCGGCATATGCTGTGCTCGGCCCTACACCTGCCGGTGGGCAGCCGCCGCGCGCCGCCGGCTTGAAGGAAGGAGGAAAATCGCAGCCCCATCTGGAAGGAATTTAACGGATAAACAACAGCGGCGAAACCCCCCAAAAAAGGGAGAAAAAAAAAAAATAAAAATTGAAGAGCACGCGGGAGACGCAGCCAGACGGGTAAGGGCGCAGCGGTGCGTGGGCTGGAGTGGATGGGGCATGTCCACATTTACACCAGGACCCCCATTTCCACCAGGAGCCCCATTTCCCCATGCGCAGCCCCAGGGCCAGCTGCCCTGCCCTGCACACCGTCCCCAGCTAAAGATGCTGAGGAACTGCTTGGGGATATTTACTTTGGAGAAAACCCCAAATGACCGTGAGCAAAATTGATGGGGGAATATACTTCCTGCCTACTTTGTATTTACTTCGGTAAACTGTGCACACTCCGGGCTCGGGTCTGTAATTTATTGAAAGGAACCAGACTGGAAACCAGATTCACACTGTGAGTAATTTCCAACATCGCTGCCATCTATCACCGGGAGACAGGGCACTTTGTTTCTCTGAAAAATTATTTTTGTATTTGGCTTAGTAACAACAACAATTATTATTATTAATATTAATAACCACTTGTGTAAGGCCTTTCATGAACAGTTTAGAAAGCATTTTGTGCACGAGACAGTAGCTGTTTGATGGATCTTGTGCGTAGGGAAACCGAGGCACAGATTTGGCTGCTGCCTTGCTGAGGCTTATCCTGGTGTGCAAATTCCTTGCTCCCAAAACATGGCTGGAACCACTGGATGCCACTGCCCTTCCTCTGCTTCTAAAATAGTTGAGGCTTTAGTAATGATGAAGCAGCAAATTAGAAAAGGATTTTTTTTTTTTTAATTTGGGTCACTGTGGTTCACAAAATTATTAAGGAAACTCCAGAGCTGTCCTTAGCTCCACACTCACTGCTGCTCTTAGTAAATAACTCAGTGCCGCAGCAGTGGGATCTCCCAAATCCCCCTTTTTACAGCGAAAAAATACTGCTTTGGGGTGGGGACCAGCAAAGACCTGCTCCCAAAAACCCACCTCCCGGATGCTGGGTCAGACAGATGCGGGTGGGGACACCATGATGCCATCTTCATCACTTTCAGCTGCTTGGGCCTCCTGCAGGCCAAACGTGCTGGTTCTGGACACGTCAGCTCCTTGTAACCCAGACTACTCCAGGTGGTAAGTATGTTTTTATTCTTTCCATCCATACGTTCTTCAAGACACTATTTTATCCATAATTAGAGTCCTTAGGCCGAACTATATCCCTGTCTCTTTCATTTCTTACCTTGACGCAAGAATAGTAGTGGTTAACATTTAGGGAGCACTTTGTGCCCTCCAAGTGCATTTGCAGGTATTAGCAAATGAAGCCTGGGCTCACTCCCGTGGTGTGGAGGGGCACAGCAGTGATTCCTGCGTTTGCAGGTGGAAAATTCAAGGCAGCATCCCTCAGTCCCTCTGCTGTGGCTGCCAATGCTGGGTTTGTTTGCAAAATGTTCTCTTCAAGTAAAAAAGCAAATTAAAAAAAAAAAATCAGGAAAAAAGATGTCCATCAGCTTCCCCAGTACAAGCGTGCCCTTTATTTTATCTGTCCTGGATCTCTGCACTTGCTGAAAGCAGAGACTCGCTGACAGCTCCAGCCATGGGTTTGTGCCTTGTAGGAGGGATGGGAGGGTGATTTGGGGTGAGCTATACCCACAGCTCAAAACATGCCTGTTCTTCAGGCTGCATCTCTAACACGTGCCCAGTCCAGCATCCGAAGTCCTGCAGAGCCCACAGCTCACAGCCCTGCCCGCAGGGTGCCTCCCATCACCATCACCGATGCGCTGGGCTCCCTTCTGTCCAGCTCCTTAACGAAGGGCCAAGGCTTGCATGCCCAGATTCCTTCTCCCTCCTGTATCACCTTGCTGTGATGTGCTGCTGCTCTTCTTCCTCCCTCCCTCCCCTCTTCTCAGTGCCCCTCCGGGCCCAATCCAGTGCAGGCACGTGGCGCTTGCTGCAGGGTGCTGCGAGGACGTGCTCAGCATCGCCGCGCTGCGCCCTGCTGCTGCGACCCCGCTGCCAGCCCTCACTGCCTTCCAAATTGCTGAAGTCAAATTAGGGTAAGTGGTTTTATCAGGCTGACCTATACCTTGTCAATCTTTACATCATTCAAAGGCAATTTAGCCTATTCATTCATAACAAGAGCCTATTGATTGAATAATCTCTGTTATTAGCGTTGGGGTGGAACTCGCTCTTTGTTTTATTTTATTATTGTTTTCGCTGGCCGGCTGAAATCTGCTTCTGCTCTGCCCTGCTCTAACTGCCGCTGCAATTACAGTGAGGAGTGTGAGAAGTTACCTGATTAAGCCTCGCAGAGATTATTGCAAAACAAGGCCTCCTTCTGAATGCACGTATTTCAGAAGAAATAGCAAAAAGGAGCAGGCACGTGTGAATTCTTAGAATCTGCAAGCACAGTTTATCCTTGCAGGTCAATAGCTCATATTGTCTGCTCTGCCAAATTGTTCAAACATATATAATGCTCTCAAAACATTGCTTAATTAGATTCTAGAGAACATTGACACACAAACAAAAGATATTAATATCAAGGATTTCAGCATCGAATGTAGTTTACACAGATCAAAGAACATTTTTGGTGCAAAGAGGTTATGGATGTGACAGGTTGTTACTCCGCCAGTGAAGAATATGACAAGAGGGGGATGTGGTGATCAGGGAGCGAAGCACAAGGAGGAAGGAGTACGAACTCACGAGGGATACGGGGAAGATAAAGCTGCAGAAACAGAGAAAAAAGATTACTGGAGAGGCAGGGAAAACACCGTACAGGAAACAGGGGCAGGCTCTAAATGGACACAGAGATTTTTGGGGCTATAGGACTGTGAAGTAGGACAGGGTTTGCTCTCTTTCAGAGGGATGGCATATTAAGAGTGAGAACCAAAATCTCAAAACCTATTTGTAGGCAAAATCTTCCTCCAAATTAATGGCTATAGTCTGAGTGAAGACGTGGTCTGTAGCTGGGAGTCTTCTCTTGTATCTGCTGGTTGGTGTGGTCAGCGTTGCCTGAAACTCGGATGAGGCAGAGACGAGGTGAAGGAAGGGGCTTTGGAAACCTCCTGAAAGCCCAGACCTGCTCCTGATGAGCTGGCAGTTCAAAAAGTGATGGTCAAAGTTAGAGGTGGTTGCAGGAAAATGTGCAGTCCCAGCTGGGCCTGGCACCTTGGGGGGCAACGAGATAGAAAAGGGGGTACAGATACAGTTAACCTTTGCCTGTCTTGAGTTTCACAATATACTGGGAACACGCGACCTGCCTGCTTATGCCCAGGGTTAGGGAGATTGATGGTCTCCTTGGGGCGTCAATGTGCTGTCCCCATCCCCTTGGCAGAGCTACAGGGTCTGGGGGCAGCTCCATGGGGCCTTAGAGATCCCAAGGCAAACGGGACCACCCCAGTCTGGTCAACGGGGTCTTAAATGAGCTCATCCACCATGCCTGGAGCAGGAAATTACTCTGCTCCAGCTACCTGGAGCAGAAGCAAGGAGCTGGCAAGGAAACGTGGGCAATGTATGAAAAGGTAGGCACGAAGTAGCAGGCCAGGAACACAAGCAAACAGCTAAAAGAGCAAGCCAAGGGGAAGTCGATAAAATCGACTTAAAATACATATGAATGAAAAAAAAATTAATAAGCCAAAGCTGTATTTAATGTCAATATTGTTGTAGTAGTCTGAGAAATCATGAATAAATAAAACCAGATGGTGGATTGATCAGACAACACCAAGAAAGGCACTTGTGAAGAATATTTTCTTCTCAAGGCACACAGATTGATACATGTGTTTCTCATTTGCTTTAATGGGAATCATGTTTGCAAACTCGTGTGCGTTGAGAAACAGGTAAACTTCAGTGATTAGGGCTTGTTTTGACACAATTATTTCCTTATTCTCCCAGAAAGTATTAACTTCTGTTTCAAAAGTCTTCCCCCTTCTTATTACATGATATATCACAGCCACCTGCCAAACCCACTAAATTATTCAAAAATACGCTGACAAATCAAGGACCGACGTTTTGAAGTGTGGTTAATTTGAGGTGTTATCGAAGAGTACCCCCCCTTCCAGATTTTCCCAGCCAGCTCCGTCCCCTCCGAGCGCCCGCCGCTCCTGGCAGGCAGCCGTGCAGCCGGGGCCGAGGGGTGCTGAGTGCTCTCGGAGCCACCGCGTTGGAGCTGCTCAGCTCCTCGTCCAACTTCACATCTATTGAGTTTTCTAGGCGGATAGTGCATCGTAATATCCCATTTATAAACTTGGGAAGAGAGGAAGCGGCATGAAGATGAGCTACGTATTCCTGGCACAGAGGGCTCGCTATTAGGCCCAATTCCAGAAGATCGTTTCAGCGTGCGCTTTCTGAAACATCTTATTTTTATTAGGCTCTTTCATTAGGTAGGTCCTTAGCTATGCTGCAGTTGCAGAGGGCAAGCAATTTGTCTGTCCGTCTCTCACTAGTTCTCATTGCCAAGCTATGTAGCCTCCAGAGACTGAAATAACATCCTTAACATCCCCTTGAAAGTGCATTATTTGCCTTAAAAACTAACTCCTATTATTAAAATAAAAGTGAGAACAGTATGGAAGTGGCCAGGTATACAATTGTCAGAGCATGTTCAATTACGTGCCATTTTTAGCCCAACTTTAGCTCTCCTCATCAGCAGCAAAACCAACAGTTTTGAGTTTCTTCTCCGAGACCCAAAGGTACGTGGCAGTTGTGGCAAAGCACGGCTGGGTGGAAAATCCCACCGTCGTATGGGAAGGGTAATGGGGTAAGAGCAGGGGGGTGGCCCTCTTGCATGGGGTCATCCAGTTCATGGCCACCGTGGGGCCCCCAGCAGCAGTGGTACAAGCTGGGGGGACTGGTGCACAGGTCGGGAGCAGGGCCACCTTGAGAGCATGATGCCTGCTTGTGCCTCGCTAGCCGTGTTTTTCTGTGCCCTAAGAAATTTGTGCTTAGAAAACCTCCTCTGTAGCCTTCATGGTGTGTTGCTTCATGCTTTTCTCCCTTCCTGAAGCTGTCAGCAATACTTGGGCTGTTTAAAGTGAGGGGTTGCAGAGCACTTGTGCATGGGAAGGCCATTGCGTACTCTGAGGGATGCCGAACTGCCTGATGATGATGGTCTGATCCTGCACACTTGCTCTTTGGTCCCCAGGATGGCTCAGAGAGGGCCAAGGGCCTCTTCATTGATCACCGTCGCAGTTCGCATCTCCTTTCCAACCTGCTTGCGTAGATCACAACCCAGGTGTTCTTCTGTTTGCGTGGCACCTACGAGGGTGAGATCCAATTTTTGGCTTGTACTCTTCATGTGTGTGACAGTTCTGGTTCATCTGCCCCAGGAGATTTGTTTTTTCCCTGGAAATGATGAGGTTGCTGTGGAATGGCATGAGGCGCTATCAGAAGGAATAAGCAAGAGGAACATTAACGCCCTGCAGAAAACACAGGAGACATATCAACAGGTATTTCTGAAAGGTGTTTGGGGAGGTGTGCTCGGCACTTGCTAAGGGAAACAACTTGCAAAGCCCTCAGCCTGATTGCCAGCGGACTTTATCGCAGTTTATAAAATTGTGTATGATCCAGACATGCACGCATGCCCACGGTAGCTGTGTGGCCGGGCAGCTTGCTCTGTGCGGACCTCGTCCTGGGTGACTCGAGGGACTGCCTGTGCCCTTTGTGATGAGACCCGAAAAGAAGGGCAGACCATGTAAATCTGAACCCAACTGCAGCTCCGTGTCGGGTACCCTTGGCTGTGGAGCAGCAGGTCTCCAGCAGAGCAGGGACAGGAGACCCGTGTGTTAAACCAACCAGCACAGGGATCCAGTCTTCCCATTAAAAAGAAGATTTTGTGACAAGATGCAGACACGCGACACGGGCGGGAGAGGCAGAAAGGGGCTATTTGGCTGAGGTTTAGGAAATCCTGAAGGCAGCAGGGTGTGTGAAGGCCATCGTATGTCCCCAGGGCAGGGGACACTGCTGTCCCCACTGCCCCCTGCCACTGTCACAGCCCTGCTCCCCGTCCCTCCTGCGCCGCCACGAGCCCCTGCAACAGCAGCTGCCCGGAGAATACCTCGCCGCTCCGGCATAAGATGCATGGATCAATTAACTCAGTTGCTGGGTTTCGCTTTTGAATCAATTAACTGGAACCGAAATTAACTAAAAATATCCTTTGCTTATTAACAGACCGAACTAATTGCAATAAAAGGTGGAGAAAAAAAAAGAGAGACAAACACAGAGATGCTATTTGTCACAGTGAATCTCTGCCCTCATCTTTATCGCAAATATTTCTCATTTGCTCGGCGGACTAATGACTCCACAACCTCTGCTTCGGCGGTGTCACCCTGCCACGCGTTCTCACCACCCCCAGTGCCACCCAGCTCGGCGGGGCTGGGAGAGGGCCGCTCGCGTTGTCCCCACCGGCCTTCCTGCCCCGGCTGCTCCGCGGGGCCTGGCAGCGTGCAGCCCTTTTGTCTCGCCTTCCTTCCCTTTGTTTCTGGCTCCAGTTCTTTGTTTGCCTGCTTTCCCCCCCCCTTTTTTTTTTTTCTGTTTGTATCCATCATTCCCTTGCTCACCTCTCCCTTTGCCCCCACCCCATCCCGAGGATTTCCCTCTGTCCCCCCCCAGCCCTTTCACCCTTCCCGTTTCCACCACCCTCTTCCCCTTCCCTCCATCACCGCCCCGTCCTGCTCCTTCCCTCTCTCTTCTCGCCTGCAATTAGCGCTAATCAGATACCTGAGCAGATTCACAAAGCTATTAGTGGCTTCCCCCTCATCCCCGGGGGAGACGAGCAGAGCTGGACAATTAGGCTTTTCCATGCAGCCCCCACTCTGATAAACACAATAAACAACGCGGAGATGTGGGAACCACGCTGGGCACGGCCGGCGAGCATCCTTGGCTCCACACATCATCCCCCGGAGGTACCCGGTGCACGGGGTGCTCCTGGCCCCCCTGCCTGCCCCATCTCCTGCCCTCACTCCGGAGAACCCCATTTTTTGGCTCCTTGGGGGTGCTTTTGGCCGGGACGCAGCCTTTCCTGCGGGGCCGATGCGCGGCGTTTGTTGCAGAGAATTTCCCCGCTCACTCAGTAGCACGGCGCACCCCTCCTGCTGCTGGATCTATGAGCTGTGTGTGTGTTTTGTAATTAAGCAGTTAATTGCACTGGAGTTCTTGATTAGCTTTGGGGGATGGTAATGTTCTAGCAGGATGAGATGTTGTGTACAGTTCAGAATCATTTACAGAAATTGGAGCTAATTTTGCTGTCTGTGCTTATTACTGCATTAATTTAATTTGGGTTGCTTTTAGCTCATTAACACATCTAATTAATTCGTTGACATCACTATTAAGATGTCTCTTTGAAATTGGCGTCTCCAGATAATCAGGATGGAAGAGGCTGACAGATCAGGCGCGAAGCTGACTGGGAAAACGGGGAAGGAAAAAAAAAAAAAAGGACGACTAATGAATTTTCCATCAGAATCGCACGGTTTGGCAGAGTTGGTATCAGAGAGGCAGAGACAGAGCTAGCGAGACAGAGAAAGGGCGTGAGAGAGACAGCGGTGGTAAAGGGAGACACGTCCTCTCCAAAATATTATATTTGTTAGGAGGGCAAGCAAGACGCGTGAGAGGACAATAATTATTCTTTAGCGAATCGACATCCAGGCTGCATATTTCTTAGCTAATTTTCCTCTCTCCCTGGTTTTCCATCGTGGCCTTTTGGCTGCTTTTATTTTCTCAGCTCTGCACACAGTTTGCAATGCTGGCGCCGGGGGCTTCGGTGTCCCCATGCTGTCCCCCCTGCAGCTGTGGGGTGGCTGCAGAGGGGACACTGGCCGTGCCCTGTGCTGCAGCAAGCATGGAGTTTGGGGGGGACAGAGCAGTGCAAGCCATTTATTGTTGTCGTTTAATGAGTTAGCACATACCGGCAGAGCCGTGCTATCTGGCTGTTTGCTGAAATAAAAGAGCTCAGCTTAAACCTGCCTGGCGGAGGAGAAATGTCATATGGGGTTAGAGGAGCTCTGGTGTGCTGCTCCGGCTGGACAGCCCCGGTGAGGACACGCACGGTAACACCATGCCCTGGCCCAGGAGCTGCAGATCCTGCAGGTGGGACCCACACTGTGCAGACCCATGTCCCCGGGAGCTGAGTGTCCCTTCTGCAGCTCCAAGAGCATCCTCCCAAAATTACAGAGGTCCCAGACACGAGGGGAGCAGGGAGCAGACACAGGTACGGCTTGTGGTCGATTACGGCTTTATCCCATCGATAATCCCCATCCAACCTCTTCGTATCCCTGTGACAACGGGTACAGAAACAGGACAAACAGCCCCCAGAACTACTTCACATGTTTTTTCACTGGGTTTGGACCACTCCTAGGAGGTGGTGGTGGATGCAGAGCCGAGACCTTCCCGTTGCAGGGCGAAATCAAGGTGTGATGGGTGCAGGGAGGCTGTGCGCTGTGGCCAGGGTTGTCCATCTTGGAAACTCGTGTCCTACGTAGGTATCTACCTGGTTCTCTAGGGTACCAAAATATGAAAGGGGGAGGCTGGTTTTAAGAGCCTGTTTTCTGGCAATCTCGATTTTCCCCACCACTATCATGTTGAAATGCCCTGAAACATGGAATGCCTCTGTAGGTCTGTTTTAACTTTGACGTGGGAGGAAAAAAAGCAGAAATATCCCAACACCCTCAGCCTAACAAGTGAACCCAAGCAACCTTTTGTCCCCTGCACGGCAAGCCTGTCCCCACAAGGAGCACAGGTTGATTTACAGCCACGCCACGCTGCAGTTCCCACCTGGGGAAGGGAAGTTTGCTCCAGTTTCCATTCAATCTCACTCAAGGAGAGAATATTAGAAACTCTACTCTTTAGTACTTCATTAAACACTTTAGTTTAATAGCATCCTCCAGGGAATCCCAATCTGGACCACGTGAGCCAGGAGTAAACAGCTGCATCAATTAACCCCATAATCTCGAGGGTGCTATTAGAAGGTGAGATACCCTTAGAAAGTGCATATGCCTGCAATTAGGCTTAAAATACTTATGTGTCAATAGCTTTAGTTATTTGTGCTCTCTGCTATTGATCTTGCTTATGTTTTCCACATTAAATGGTCTTTCTTACTTCATCAATAAATTAAGTGCTGTTTAGATTTATTCACTTTTTCTATTACACGGTGCAAGATCCTGAGCTCCTGAGCCAGCTCCATCCGAGGCTGACGGCTCCAACCCTCTTCGCTGGCAGCTCCATCTCAGTCTTGTTGTCTGGAGAAAGCAGATGATGAGGACCTGCTGGCCTGGGCTGACCATCAGCATGGCTCTGATGGGGCAATGGTGACGTTTGGGATGGGTTTGCTGGATATATGCCACTTTCCATGTTTGTTTTCCCTGCCTCGGTCAGATTTCCAGGTGATCTTTGGAAGGACCAGCTGTCCACACTGGGAACATTACAGAAAGGATTGAGTTTCTGCCATGCAGGGAACTTGGGCAAGGGGCAGGATCCATGAGACCACGTAGAAGATAGGGCTTTTCTTCCCAGGAAAGGGCTTGGGAAGAACTTTGCAACCTCTGAAACGAGCAGGGAGCGGTGCCACCAGCAGTCACCTGCACCGGGAACCAGTGGGGTGGGATGAAGGGCTGCTCCTCTCCTTTTCCTCCCCTTTTTTTTTTCCACCAGCCTTTCTGTAAGGAAGCCGTGCAATTATTTTCATGGAGAATAGTTCTAGAGGTAACTGTTTGCTTTGTTTTGTTTTGTTTTCCACTGGTCATCCTGGCTTTTCTGTGCTTTGTTTAACATAAGTTGTGGTGTTGCAGGAGGAGCAAGGATGGAAATAAGGACAAGTCTGGCTGGGTATTTAAAGAACAGCTTTTCAGATAGTTTGCATTGTTCAGTTTGCTGCTTGCCTGTTCTCAGCTTCTTTAGGGCCTACCTGGTGTGGAATAGTGGATGCAGTTTTTTATTTTTAACCAGGACCAAATGGAGCCCGGCAGGCCCTTGTTGTTACAATTAAGCCATGCGCTACTTTCCGCAACTCATTAGCCCTTTAGTTTCTGGATTAATTCAATGTGCAAATAATGTCACAAATTGAATATTACTAGGCTTCTATTGAGGATTAAGCGGCAGTAAAAGCATATTTCTGTGTCTTCCTCCTGCATTGCACGACTGTGGTTTGTCCAGCATAGCAAGTAAGTGCCTAGTTAGCTACCTGAGAGCTTGCTGCCTTCTTTCCTGCACTTTTTTTTTTTCCGTGTGTGTGTGTGTATAATAACCCAGAAGAGAAAAGAGAAAATTAGAAAAGTATCAACTGTGCATATAAAAGTGGGGATGCACAAAATGAGCCTCCTCTACCACCTCTAGTTCTTTGCAGGTAGAAAATGGGGGCGGGATTGCTTAAATCAGCTTGGGCACCCCTACTGTTGCTACAGAGATTATGCAGAAAAACCAAATTTTGGTAGGCTGCAAAGTCCCATGCCAGCCAGAGATCTCCACGGGGTGCCAGTGCCTGACCCCAAGGCTCTAGGGGTGATTTTGGGACCCATGGGTGGTCACTGCAATGCCAACATGAGCCCGAAGCGCTGAACTTCAGGCGTGTCGGTGGTGCCGATGCGGGGAGGATGGCTCCATGCCACTAGAACTTCCTGGGCACTGCTGAACAAAATGGGTGCAGCTTTCTTTTAATGCACTGAAGTGGAGGCAAATTTCAATCTAATAATGTAAAGCAGCAATAACCATTATAATTAATTTATATAAAAGACATTATAAAATTACACTTGATGCATTTAAATCCCATCCAGGAGCAGTGCTCGTTTTCCAGTTAAGCTATGGGCTGTGCTAAGGCAGACGGGGAAAGAGGTATTTCAATATTTCTTATAATTTTATATTCTTTCTAATATCTCTCATGCTAATTTCATTATGCAACACAGTCAGCACAGTGATGTAATTATTGAAAAGTAATTTTGCAATAAATGGATTTAAATGTGTTCGAGTCCATTGTAAATTCAATCTCTTGGTAAAGGTGGATTGAACAGGCAAGAAAAAAGGGAGCTGGGACGTTGCTGGGTGAAAGCTGAGAAGTCCCGGGCATCCCATGCCGAGCATCCTGTTACACCAAGTAATAACATCCACTTTGGATGGAAACTGCTCCCAGAGCTGGCCTCCCTCCCCTTGGGCACCCAGAGCAGAGGGCACGTCCAGCCTTCAAGGTGGGAGCAATTTAGGAAGTCTCCTCCCGGAGCAGGGCATCACCGCCACTGGGTGTCTGCGCCGTTCTTGCAAAGCGGTCCTGTGTAGGTGTCTTAGGCTGGATTAAGGGCTCAGCTACTGGGCAGGGACATGAAGATATTCTTCTGCATAAGACATGGGAGATGTGATTTCTATTCCTGGCTCTGTCAGAGACTTCCTGCGTGAGACTGGGCAAGCGGTATATCATCTCTGTGCTTCCATTTCCTCATCCGCACAATAGGGATAAAGAGTGCTTCCCCAGCTCATCGGTGAAATTAATGTAACATATGTAAAGTGCATGTATATCCCCAGATGAAAGGTGCCATTGTAATAATATTCAAATTATTATGGAAAATAGATAAAGCGACCAACCCCTGCTAAATGATCGTCTAGCTTTTCACCAGATTCATGAGATCCACGTAGAATGCGATAAGAAAACCTCAGATGTCAAGTGGTTTAGAGTCAGACTCTTCTCATGAAACGGAGCTGGCTGTGTCTTTTAAGTGGAGGATGAGATAGGGAAGAATTTGGGACTTGGGAAGTTGTCACCCTGGTTAAGCTGGCTGGGGTTTTTGGATGCCGCCATTCACCTAGAGGGTAAGCCAGGGGGCTACATCTCCTCATGGCCAAATCCGGACCCAGGAACAATTCTCTGATGCTGAAATCAAAGTGGTAAAGCAGGGCTGCTTGTTTGGGTTTTGGTTTTGGGTTTTGGGTGTTGGTTTTTTTTTGATCCTAATGGCTGCAGACATTTGGGATATCCCAG
This sequence comes from Anser cygnoides, assembly GCF_040182565.1. Taxonomy (NCBI): domain Eukaryota; kingdom Metazoa; phylum Chordata; class Aves; order Anseriformes; family Anatidae; genus Anser; species Anser cygnoides. The sequence goes on from NC_089887.1 coordinate 5,880,120, forward strand.
AAAGGTCCTGTGTGGCAGTAGGTGGCAAAGGGGAGACGGGATGAACTGGCTCAGTAGGAACATTTCACCCTCCAGGCTCATGTTGGACCTCTACCGAAGTAAAGGAGGTTCTGGTGTCACTTGTAGGGCATGAGCTGACACTGCAATGGGATGATGTGCAGGTCTAAGTACCGGGGTGATGACTTCTCCCATGGCCTTCATGCATCTCCCCTTCCCCACAGCATCGCTGCAAGGTGTGTTTGGTCAAAGACCTCTGCTGTATAAGGAGCATCCATGTTCCTCGCAATAGGTTGTATGTGAGCAGGGATGGTAGCAGGCAGAGATGTGAGCTTTCTGTCTAAGCTGAAACAAACGGACCTCCTGGAGTCTCCTTCCATTGTGAAGGAGGTGCTGGCTTGGCCTCCGAAAGAACCAGGCTGGGAATTACTTGAAACCTGAACTCACTGGAGATTTGACTCTGAAACTGCTGCGCCCGTCTCTTCTGGCACCATTGTATAGTTGCCCAGCACCAAATGCTCAATTATAGACAAAATTGAATTTACAATTTGCTTTTGGGCAATGTGTAAATTGGCCCTTCATTGATTATTAATGAAGTGCTAATTGCTCTTTGCAACCAATTTTTATGCAAATGCTATTAGTGCTATTTGCACAATCCTGCAATTTACAGTTTTACATTTGCAATGGCCTGGTGAAAAGATGCGAAAAGATGACAGCTTGTCCTAAAAGAAAACAAGAAGGGGAGGGGGGGGACAATGGCAAAACTTGCAAAACTTGGAGTAGCAAAATAACACAATTAGGAATGAGAAAACGTTTTATAAAAAAACAACAACGAATAAACAAACCCTCTCTCTTTATTGATTGTTACAGATTCAGCGTTGACAGGGGTTGTTCTGAATGTAACAGGATCCCGTGGCAGATGTAAACCAGACTGAAGGCACTCGCCGTGTGTCTCGCCAAGGAGGTCAGCGTATGAATTTCCTTGTGAAAACATCGAGGCGAGGCTGCCAGCGTTACCCATTGCAGAGCTGGGTGCTGTTTGTGGTGACAAGTGGCGCCGTGTTAGTTTGGGAACGGAGCGTGGGCAGCTGCTGAGATGCTTTGGTGCAGAGCTTTTTTGGCCGAGCTTTGCATGACGAGTATGAAATGGTGGAGTGTGAAATCAGGCTGAGCTCCAGGTTGTCCGTAACTGTCCCCCCTCCATCAGTGAACTGCTCTGAAAGCATCTGAGGGACCGGAGTGGCCTCATCTGCTGCCAGGTGATGGGTGCTGCCAGTGGGACAGGGCTTGCCGAGTCCCTAAAAGACACATTTGGTTCTTTTAACGTGGGTAGGGGCAGGCTGCGGTCACCAGGAGCCCAGGAAGTGACAGGCAGCCCCTGTGGATGGGATAACGGGTGCGTGGGCAGGCAGGCTGAAAGCAAAACCAGCGCAGGAAGCCTCGAGCAGGGCACGGCCGAGGTGGGTGCCTGCTTGGAGCTGTGTGCATCGGGGAGAACAAGGTAACAGGAGAGTTTGTTGATGGCTGGTTTTTCTTTTATTTTTGCTTTTAGTGCTTTGAGCAGAAAGGTGCTGTTTCTGCCTGCACTCCTGTGTTCATGCAGCCAGGGATCCCGTTTTTTTCATCGGTGAGAGCAGTGCACCGGGAGGTGCTGCTGAGCTGCTCGCTCCCGGCAGCTCCTGGTCCCACCAGAGCTGTGCTTTGGGTGCTCAGGGCTCCTCCTGACATACCTGCCCTGCCCTCAGCCAGTTAATGCATTTTGCTGGGACAAGCCCAGGAAGGGAAGAGGTCCGGGTTACGCTTGTTGCTATCCCGTTCTTGTGTCACGCCCAATTTTCCCCAGCAATAACTTAAAGTTTTCTTTCCAGAGCCTCGAGGAGAGCACCAGCCCTGCCAGCCACCCGTGCCTTCAGCTCTTGGAGGATCGCTGCCCAGCTCTGCTCTGCCCACCCGGACCTTGCCAGGGGTACGTGCGATGGGACCGTACCCCGGTCTGGCAGCAAGCAGCAGGTGCAGCTTTGGGATACCCCACTGCTGCTGCAGCCCCCTCGGGCAGGAGTTTTGCTGCAGCCTCAGGGATCGCTGCCGGCTGCCTGGCTGCTGTAAGGCCCGGCACGGACACAGCGTGGCACTCTTTTCCAGAGCACCGCGCCCAGCGCCCATGGGAGCCAGCGGGCGTCCCCGTCCCCGCCAGCAGCCGCAGCCGCCCCGGGGCTCACCCAGCCCCGCTCACCCCCTGCATGCCCTACTCCAGCCCCCCCAGCTGATTTATCTCCTCCAAAGCCGGTGCCTTGCTGAGCATCTCGGCTCCGGCCGGCAGCCGCCGGAGCAATGCCAGGGGTTTGCCTCGGGGAAGTGCTCGGAGGATGCTCGGAGTGCGTAACAGGATGTGTGCATCGATAAACCACAAGTATTTTGGAGATAGAGCTGCCAGAAAATAGTTTCCAGAGGGGTAAAATTTTCATTTTTAATCCTGGGAGAATTATGCAGATGTGTCTTGGAGGTGGGGTCAGTTTGCCTTGTTTTGGGGGGATATAACCTGCTCTTTCAGAGGGGATGCGGCCCTAATCTGGATGAGGACCCCCAGGTGATAGCTGAAGGTCCAGGAGGTGGGACTGCGCTGGAGGCTGGTTCCACAGAGCCACCCCCTCCAGGAAACACCACCTGGGGAAAACCTGTCCGGTGCCCAGGGAGAAGAGATTTCTTAGCCTCGAAAAACCTGAGGAGCTGGGCTGGGCTTGGCCCCAGGTGGCTGGTGACGTTGAACAAGTCTCGTGGTGCTTTCAGGTGGGTCCAACAACACTCACAGCCCCCCAGGAGCGATGCCGTGGGTGCAAGCAGCCTGCACGCAGCCCCGCCGGGACCCCCCAAAAAGCAGACGTCAGCAGGGCTCTGGAGCATGAGGGTTGCAGCTCGGATTTAAATAATTGTTGCCAGGGTTTCAGCGGTGACTCATAGTCTCCGAGACAGGATCCCTTGTTAGCAGGGGGCTATCTGGGGAACACCAACCCCGTGTTGCCAAGGCACCTCGACCAGAGGGACCTGCACCTCCTTCTGCTCTTTCATTTGTTTTCCAAAACACTCGCCCCGGTGCAGTCGGGGTGCACGTGCATAGGGGAGAGCTGTGTGCGCCCCAAAAGGGCTCTGCTTTGGCACAGCCGTCAGGCTCCTGTGTCTTTGCTTTCTTTTAAGAGCTAGGAGAGGGTGAGAAAGATCTGCACTCAGATATTTTGCTGGGCAACCAAGAGTCTTGGGGATCAGTCCGGCTTCTTTGCCAGCAGGGTGTCACCGGCATCCCGAGGTCCCAGCACGGCAGACTGTCCTTGGCTGGGTGGGCACCTTGAGGAAGGGCGAACTTGGGATGCTGAGACAGGAGGGGAGCAAACTCACTCAAGCTATTTTAGCTTTCAAATTCCCTCCAGGCTTAAAGCATGCTTTAATCTTCCGGATTTTCTTCTGTTTTCTTTCCAACATCTGGTTTGGAAAGCTGTTTTTCCAGCGGAACAGGAACAGAGCTGAGTTTTCCCCTACACCTTGGCATTGGCTGCCTGCCATCAGTGGTGGCAGCTCTCCCCAGCCCGAGTCCCACATCCCAGGGAGGGTCTGCCAAAGAGGAGGTTTGCCTTTCTGCTGAGATACTGCAGGTTTTCCTGCCTTTGGGTTGGCACTGCTTGTCCGTGCCGAGCAGGGAGGGACCTGCTCCATCGCCCCCCTTCGAGCTGCCTCCCTGTGCCCCGCCAGCCCCAGGGATGCTGGGGGTGGACTTGCTCAACTTAGTTCATCCTCAGCCTCCAGACAGCACGGGGAGGCCCAGAAGACAGAGAGAAAACCTCTTCTCCACCCCATACAACAGAACGTCCCTCCTTGTGCTGCTGGGTTTTGGTGTCCCTAACAAAGTCCCTCCCTCCCATGGCAGACAAAGCCCAAGGAAGAAATAGTGGGACTTATTTTCTGGGGCCAGAGTCCTAGCAGGACCTCATTTTAAATCACCGAAATTTGAGGAATATGTATTTTAAATATGATGCTATAAAAACGTAGTAAATATTTAATTTTATTTTTATTAAATACTAAATTGATGATGGCTGACACTTTATTAAAGTGTCAAAGTGAGTGTTCCTACATTCTAATTACTTATTCTAACAAGGAGGCAGCCTCGTCAGGAGCTGCGCGCGCCGACGTGCACAGGCGAGGGGCGCTCCCGTTAAGTAACACCTATTAAACTATCATTTGCACCTAGAGGCATCTCATTAATATCTCAACTGGTGAGACTGCGCTGCCAGTGCCTACCTGACCCGGGGCATTGACAGGAGAAATGGCTCCAGGAGGCCTTTCTTCACTCCAGGCTCTCCTGTACAAATAATTCCTATAAAATTAATAACGACTATTCCACTTAATTGAATTCCTGATAAATGAAGATTCTTCCAAGCCCCATTATATGCATCGAAGAGATGCAGGAGGGCTGCTGCACTACAGTCTGGGGAAAGTTTTGTCTTTCTCTCTCCTCCCCGCTTTCTTCATCTCTCCATGCCTTTTCCCACCCTCTCCAGCTGCTCCCTCCCTGTCATCCTTCTCCTTCTCCTCCCATACCTGTCTGCTCTTTTCTGCAGCACTTTCCCTTCTGGCTCTTCCATGTGAATCCCTCCCACTTCTCTGCCTCTGCCTGGATCTATCTTTACAGTATCTCCATCATTTATCTTCCTTCTCTAAACTTCTCCTTCATTTCTCTCTTCCCCCTCCATCCTTCTTGCCCTTTCTTCCACCTTCCATTTTGGTTTCCATCTCACCAATAGTAGCCATTTTTCTCAGGCTTCCTTTCAGGCCCTGATCCTACTGTTTTAGAGGAATCTTCTCCCTGCTGTGAGACCTCAGTTGGATGAGGACGTGGCAGTGCATCTTCAGAGCTGTCCGGTCACCGAGGAGATGCGTCCTCCCTCAAAGAGGAGATGGCCATCACCAAAAAGCATGCAGGTCTCCTTTCATCCCATCTTCCCCATGGACGGAGAGACTACTGTGTAAGCAGAGGAACCTGTCCTCCAGACGTGGTCAATACAGTCACCACTTGGCTGCCAAATCATTACGAGAGAGGTAATGGGCTTCTGCAAGGGACACTTTGCAGTCTGAGGGGGTTTTTGTTGTTGTTGTTGAACTGCAGGGCTGTCTTTAATCTCATTTCCTCTGCTCTGGGCAGTAAAGGCGCTGCCTTTTTGCTGTTATCCTCCACAGGTGCACTACTGGGGTTTGGCTGTTGGGGTTTGCTTTTTGTCATTCCTGTAATAAATGTAAAAATACTCACTAAAAAATTCCATTCTATTTTTATTTCATTCCAATTAGGAAAACAAACTAGAAACTACACTTAGTATTAAAAACACCAACTCAAGATTCAAAGCAAGCAACTTAAAAATAAATAAATACATAATGGAAAAAAATATCATTAAATAACACATGAATAACAAGTAATGGGATTTTAATCTTCTTGCTAGAAGAGGCTACTTCTTCAGCACTAAAGGTGACTCACAAGCAGCATCACTCCAGGAAAGTTAAAAGTGATAATTCAGTAAGGCTCAAGGATTATGTGGGACTCGAGGGGGGCTAAACCAGCCTTTTGCAGGGGGCTGTCTCCTAGTGATGAATGGAGCTGGAAAACCTGGTCAGTTCAGAGCTGATGAAAAATAAAACACCATCACCTCTTTGTGAGCACTCAGGTAGGCTGGAATTCGCTGCCCCATGATGCCATGAAGTCTGAGAGCTGAACAGGGTTCAAGACGTTCAGCATTTGTATGGATAGCTACATCCAAAATTGTAGGAATCAATATTAAAATAGAAAGAACAAACAATAACACTACCCGCTGAAGTGGTCTGGAGAGTATCTCTGGGTGCCTGCACCCAGCACTTGCCTAACCCTCTGTTGTCAAAATTAGGAAGAAGCTTCCTGCAGTGCTAAGTTACTCCCAAAATGTGGTTTCTTGCACCAGCTTCTGGGGCATCCAGTGGTGGAGCTGAGACCTCTGAGGCACCTGGAAATGGGGCTGTAGTGTCCAGTTTGCACTTGAGCGGTGCATTTCTGTTCATGCATACATCTGTGGGGGCTTCCAGACCAAAGTGAGAAGGGTGGAGGTGGGAGAAGAACAGAGTGAGGCAGAGGAGGAAAAGACTGGTCTTGCAGTGGCAGTGGGAAAGCCAGTGGAGAGGATGCGGGAGACCTGAAAGGACAAAGAAACAGGTGGGAGAGGAAGAAGAGTTTTCTCCAGGGAGTGGTAGGATTTTAAAGGCCAATGCTAGGAGATGGATTTCATCACTGAAATCCAACAGCAGTTACTCGGGGAAATACTTTAGAATATCTTGATCAAAGTTGGTGTTTGATACAGGGATGGTGGGTGAGCTACGAAACAAGAAACAGGCAAATAAGAGCTGTGAGGAAGAGGTGCAGGGAAAGAGTTGGAAAAAAAAATGTGTAAGCAAAAGAGAGCACTTAGGGGTACTGGTCTACACAAACTGTGTGTGTAGTGTGTTTTTCACATTTTACTCTGAAAGAGGTGACAACAAAAAGCTGTGGAAACTCAAAGAGGACATACCTGCCGGTAGGTTCCCTTCAAGTCCAGAAAGGGACAAGTGGCAGGAGCAGGCACTGCTGACTCACAGGCACCACGCTGCCCTCCCCATCCCATGGCTAGTCATTGCCAGGCATATAATTTAAAGCGGAATTTGGCCTTTCTTAAATATTTCATTACTTCTTTGATTTTTGTTTTGATTTTAATTCATCCATTTCTGTGCATTTTAGGTGTTTCATCTGCCTGGGGTGCCTGGCGTCCCAGGTCAGAGGGAGGAGAGCGTTTTTCCCCTGCTGCCGGGAATGGGCAAGTTGTAGGTGCATGAGTTTTGTATGGAGAGAGGGCCATGAAATGGTGTTGAATATGGGAAGACCTTGCAATATTTCTACAACTGCTTTGCCTGCCTTGGTTCACCCTCCCTTTCCCTCCACCATGCCTCTTCCATTCTCTGCTTGCAGAATCTGGTTCTTTATATTTAAAACGTTTTTGGGAGCCCACCCTGCCCACCACTGGTTCAGGGTTACCACTGGCCAGGAAGGCTAAGGGGGACTTCAGCATGTCCCTTGGCTGGGGTGCTGGGACACAGGGTGCGGGACAGAGTGCCGCACCGCCCGCCGGTGAGCATCCCCATCCTCCTGGCTTGGTGGTGAATGGGGCAGGCTGGTCGGAGGTACAGCTGCCCGGCTTCAGCTTAGTGTTTATTTTCCAGGCTGAAAGGAAGCTTGTGATCCCAAAGCCCTTCTGTGTTTAGCCAGACCTCTCATTCACTTGCAGAGGAAACCCATGTCAGCCGCTCCCCTTTGTCTCCCCTGAGCTATTGCTTTGAATCTGAAAGGATTGGGTGCAGATTTCAAGGGATGTTCAGACAAAGGCTGTTTGAACAGCACTTGTGTAAATAATCCATGAAAAACTCTTTGAATAACCTCAATGAAATTTTCTCTGAATTTGCTATTCTTTTTCCATGGCAGCAGAAAGAAGTGGAAGTGAGGGAAGGGAGGAGAGGCAGAGGAAAGGAGGGAGAGCGGGAAGAAGGGGGTGGGAGAAGGACCCACACTTTTTTCTCTCTGCCAACTTCTCTGAATGCCAAGAAGTAGCTTGGCTTAAAAAAAATCTCTTTGTTATTTTCACAGCTTTAGGAATAATCTCATACGGGACCTCCGCGTCCTCAAACTTCTCCGTACATTAAATGTAAGGGGACACCCTTGTATTTAACGCAGCAAGGGTAATGTCGAGTCAGTTAATTATTAGCCGTATGGTTTAATGTTCACTTGCTGTACATATGTACGAAACAATTCCCCTTTAGCATGTCGTTTAGTTTGCATTAAAATGGAGATAATTGTTTTGATGCCAAATGGTCCCGTTCCCCCCTCTCCCCCCCCCCAGTGCTCTTCATACAGTTTATACAAATTACATCCTTAAACAAGAGGGACAAAAACTGCTTTGATTTGGTTTCTTTTGAAGATATCTAAATGAAATCCTGCACGTTGGTGGCTGGGGACACCTCCACTGAGGTGTCGCGGGTTTTGGCCTGGGATGTGTAGGGTCCCCCCTGGAGCACCCCGGGATGGGGATGGGGATGGGGATGGGGATAGGGACAGGAATGGGGACGGGGATGGGGATGGGGAGGTTGCTCCGGCACGAGGAAGGGCTCTGGGTGCTTTTGGGGCTCGCAGCGTTTTCGGGAGCCGGTTCTTTGGATGTCCAGGAGATGGAGCAGTGTTTCTGTGGCCTCTGCCGCCGGTGCCCCTAACGAGCCAGTCTGTCTGAACTCGGAATGAATTTTGTTCCCTTTTCATCACTCTCTGATGTCCAGCTGCTCCTGTCAACACCTTCTTATAGCATGTAATTCATCGCTCAGACTGACAGCTGGGGCCGCGGGCCTGGGACCAGCTCCTCCTGCCATCGGCTGCACCCAGAGAGGGTCCCTGCCCTGTGCGAGGGCTTCCCTCGCCCCCCTCCCGCACCTGGGGCTCGTGAACTCTCTGAAGGATTCCCGAGACAAAACCAGGAGCAGCCCGGCTCGCTGGGGAGCCACCTGGGGAGGCCGGGGGGGAACACCTCCCTCCCAGGCCCCCTGGGGCTGGAGGAGGCTAATGAGAAGGCAGGGAGGTGGCCGAGGCCTTGCAGGCCGGCCCCCGCAGGACGGCGGTGCTGCCTGAGCCACGGCACCCTGTCCTTCATTCCCTGGATTTGGGCTTATTCTGGCTGTGGGATGAAGCCAGAGCGACCTCCTGCCCAGATTTCTGGGCTCACACCCCAATAACAAGCACTGTCTGTTGCCCCACACCACCCCCAAAGTGCACCTAGCAGGGCTTGCTGATGCCACCGTGCACAAAAGCACACAACTGCCGTACAGCCCCTAATTCCTCTGGTGCCAACCCCCTGCCCAAACCCCCTCTTCCCTTTGGTCTACCAGCCAGTTTCTAGTAATTATCCTTTAACTCAGCACTTCTGCCTTCAATTCTCCTCCCGCACCTTCCTGTCTCCCTATAATTTATTCTATATTTCACCCATTTCTTGTCCTCATTTATAATTCTTCTTTATTTTATTACTTTGCATAATTTCCTTTTAGGATTTGTCATAAAATAAATTCTGCCACCTCGGTCTTCTCATTTCTGCTCTCAAGTGTCAGCGCTGCACTCTTTTGCATCGGCTCCCGACGCCTTCCCAGCCCTGGTGCTGCAGCTACCCCAACCCCAGATGACCTGGAAGGGACCCCGGTTTCAGAAGGGCCTTTCCAAATGAATCAAAGCCCTCAATGATCTCTGGAAAGGCAATAGTGAAGGTAACTTCAGGGTGAACCTCCAGTCAGATTTTTTGCTGTGGTGAAATTCTGGCATGTGTGGAATCATGATTGCCTAAATCTGAGTTAAAAACACTGATGACCAAGTGAATGAAGAAGCCGAGGAGAAAAGCTGCTGTTGTACCTGATGTGGTCCATTGTGGCCATATTGATGCATTTCCCATTGCCTTCACTGTCCAATCTGCCCTGGGAGGTTGGAAAGCAGATGGGGAAACTGAGGCACGGAGCTCTAATCCAGATCCTTTGAGTGCCTTAGATGCCTTGCTCCCTTTAAAACCAATAGGAATGAAACATGTGACATTTTTGATGGTATGAGTCTGAGTCAAGTGCTCAAAGTCACACACGACATTAGTAGAAAGGTGGTACAGAAGACCGAATGAGAATTTTCTGTGATTCGTCCCAGAACCTGAATATTTACCTGAATGGTGGCCTGGCAGGAGGGAGAGCTGAGCACGTGGAGGAGCTGCTCCATACCTCAGTGCATCCCATCTCCAAGGAAAGTAAAAACTATTCATGGGGAGCTGGAGTCAAAACGGTGTTTTCTGCTGGTACGTCTCCTGGAGCAGAAGGTAGACCCGGTGCTTCCAGGGAGCAGCCACAGGAGCATGAACTTCCAACTACCTCTGTGGTGAGGAAGTGTAAAATCTCTTCCAACAACTTCAATGCAGAGTCAGTAACTTAGGAAAAGTGTGAGAATCCTGATTCCTACAGAGGTTCAAAGCAATCAAATCCCAGCCCTGGAAATGTCCTCCCTTCCAGAAAGCCCCATTTCCCTTGTGGAAATGACGAGGTCCCACTCCTGCACACAACTGGAGCAGTTTTGGGCCATGCCCAAAGGAGGCTCTGCAGGGAACCAGGAGGCTGTGGTCCATTTCATTTTTACATAAGATTCCTGACTGGAGAAAACAGAAATGAATGAAAGCATCCTCTCTGTGCCCAAAATTTGTCGTGGTTTCTTCAGCTGCAGGCATCTTACCTAGTTTGAAAATTTTCAGGTTATGACGCAGTCTGGTAAGGCTTGTGAACCCTTTCGAGGGATATTTTTTGAATGAATCCAGGCCAAAAGATGGCTTTGTGTGTGAGAACCACGCAGTCTAATTTGCCATTCCTTTGATTTTAAGATTCACTTGGATTTGAAGTTCAAAGTGAGACCTGTGAGAACAAACCCTCGGACAGACTGGGGTGGAAAGCATCCTCCTGGTTCCTTGCGCTGGAAGAAAACCTCCAGCTTCATCTTCCCAACACATTTCGGTTTGTTTTGTTTTGTGCTTTTTTTTTTTTCCTTTTTTTTTCTTTTTTTTTTTTTCCTAATATGGAGAAATCCCTGTGTGGTTTGGGTTTGCGAGAAGGATTTTCCCTTCATGCGCTGCCACAACAACTGAGATCAGCTGAGGCACTCAAGTGAACGGATCCTGGATGTAATTGTCTGAGGGCCAGCGGCCAGGTTTTGTCAGAAGAGGGTCCGGTTGGCCGGCTTTCAGTCCCACCTCTGCCTTGACAGAGCCTGTCTCCTTTAATCATTAGAGTTCAGTGCACGGCTTTTGCCTGGCACGAGTTGGGATTTCATTTGTTTTGGAGGAAGATTGCTTCTTTTGTTAGTTGAGGTCTTTTGGTTCCAGTTGTGTAAACTGGGACAAGGCGATCCCATTGGCTCCGAGCAGCTTACGGCCGGGGGAAGTCTGGCCTGCTATTCACTTTTGGGGGTTGGTTTTAAATCTTGGAAACGCCATTCTTGTGCCTATGGAAGCATTCTTGTGTCTGTAATGAGGCACGTTTTATGAACTGAGAACAAAATGAATGTGTGTTTCTCCCAAACTCGGAGCAGTGAACACAAACTCAGCAGCATAAACCGAGTTCCCGAGTTTCTGAATTTATTCCGATGAAAGTGAATGTTGCATTATTACAGCCTTGCAAAACTCCAGTTAATTTACGGTGGTGTAAAATCCATTTTTTTAATGACTGTGACACTGCCAAAATCTTTGCAGATGCAGAAACAGCTTCGCAGGAGAATTTCAATCTAACATCAACAGGAGATTTGGAAGATGAATTGTGCAAGGGTCTCCTTCCTCCAAAGATGCTGCTTTGTTTTGCTTTTTAGCATTTGGTTTGGCTCTAATATTGTCTGTTTTATGATGTTTTAATTATTGTTGTTTATTTATTATAATCATATTTTAATTGTTTGTGTAGTGCCTTGAGTGCCTTGGCAGGGGGGCACATTATAAATTAAATTATTATTAAAAAGTTGTTATTATGTGTACCTACTCCAAACTGAGCTAGAGCAGGGAACGCATTCAACTGCCTGGAATTAATTTACCCCTTTTATTTTCCTTTGTCTTCTCTCTGCTCAGGAGCATAGTTCAAAGGGTTGGAGAGAGAAAATGAGGTTTCACTGCCGCCTCCCAGGGCTGGGAGAGGCGAGGGGAGCTCTGCTCTTGGCTCCCTTGGGTGCTGGGGATGAAGTTAGGGAAACGGTGTGCTCTGTGGGCTAGGCAGGGAGGGCAGTTATTTTCTAAAGCTTTCCTGCCTCTTCCCCCTTCTAGAAAGCAAGTTGCTGGAAAAGGCTGGTTGATATTTGCTGCGTTATAGCAGAATTTGCTAACTGTTAAGTGAAAAGGGGGCTGTCGTGTGCTCATAGTGTGCTTGCAGGGAAGGAAGGGGCTGCCAGCTCTGGTGGCCAGGTGAGGATGGCAGGGAGGATGAGGATGGCTCACGTCCAAGCCCTGCTTCTTGTGTCCTGACCTTTCTGGTTTGCTGCAGATGTCACCGTGCCCAGCTGCAGGGTCCCCAGCAGCCCGGATAAATCCCAGCTGGGGAGGCCGCAGCTCTCAGAATGGCAGCCAAGGACTCAGCCATCCTCTCACGTTGCTGCTGCACCGGGTAGAGGCCACAGCTCCTCCACTTCTGCTCTGACCTCAGAGGGGTTTCTGTGTGCCACAAAGCATTGACCAGAGGTTTTCTCAAGGCTGGTGATGGGGAGGCCACAGCAAAACACCCTCACCCCAAGACCAAATAGGTCCCTTTTGGGATGAAGCCAGCGGAGAGACAGATTCCCTCCAATTTATTCTCATTTATCACCCACAGGTTTTCCTAGTGTACCAACACAGCATGGCTGTTGGTGTTGCGGCACAAGTGCAGGTAACCCTCCCCTGGGACAACCAGCTCTGGCAGGACTGGGATCCAGCTCAAAGGTCACCAAGTGCTCAGACCAACCGGTCCACCAGGGCTCCCCGCCCATGGAAGAGAAGAATTTTCCCCTCCCTCAGACCTCCTCCCCACTTGCCCGTAGGCTCAGCTATGGATTATGGATCATTGTCCAGGAATAATCATCCTGCTGCTCCTCACAGATGTTCTGCAGGGATGCTAGAGCTGGGGAGGCGCTCGGCGTTATGATGATGGGAGCCACACAAACTCCGTTAATGGCTGAGTGATAATGTGAAGGTCCCTGCTACGTTAGCTGTCAGTTTGCTAACGAATATTAAGAGACAGATGTCATATGAGCATCTCTACACTTTGGAGCTGGTGGCAAACTTCACACCTCCAGCTTTCCTAATAAGACAGTATTTCATCCGGCAGTACCCCACTCAAAATGCTTATTATAGCTAGGCTGATAAGTACTGTAAGATCTCATTATTTATCTATATGCTTTATTTTGAATAGATAATAGAAAAAATACTTAAAAGGGCAGCAATATAGTCCTAACATTCAGGAATAAAACTGTGATTTTGATTTATTCCAGTTCGTGGGCCCCTGAACAAAGTATTCCAGCAGAGGCCCAGGCTTCTTTGTGCTTTCTCTGGAGCATAAAAGATCTTGCTTTATTTCATGGCCTTCTACAGACCTCAGTTCACAACCCACAAGAGTTTGGAGGCCACAGTTTGGAAACCACAGGGATGGAGAGAGAAATGGGTTTGGTGCCTGCTTCAGGTGCTGCTGTTCAGCCTCTGATCTCCATCCTCCAGGAGGAGAGAGCTCCCTGGGGAGCCCCAGCCGGGGCTCAGCTGCTGCCCTTCTCCACATGCACTCCCTCATCCTCATCCCCCTTGACGGGGAGGGAGCTGCCATCGCCCCCCACCCCTCCGCAAAGCCCTTGTAATCCTGCACCCAGGGGCCATTTAGCCCTGTCTGCCTGGTTTGTGGCTCAGCATTGAAGGGTCCTAATTTGGTGTCATGTACACAGTGGGCACAGGGGCAGGGCAGGGCTCCCAAGGGCTGTGGTTGCCTCTTGATTTTATGCCAGCAAAAAGGTTGAGCCCTTTCCCGTCCCTGCCTCTCCAGTCACCAATGTGGAGGAAAAAAAAAAAAAAAAAAAAGACTGGGAAAGGGTATTTGAACCCAACACCATCAGCCGTATTGTTATTGTGTTATTGTTTGTGCATCTGTTTTCCTCCTCCCAACATCAAGGCTTAAGGTTATTTTGTTTGTTCATGGTCATTATGTAATTGATGCTTATGTGGCTTAAACACTTTGAGCTTGTCTGACTTTCTGGGTCTGTAATAGGGCAAGTAACCCTGTACCTGGATAAAATTAGCTTTAGACTCTCTACACTATGTGCTATGTATTTTCATGTCTTTACATCTAAGGAGAACATTTGGGTGCATTTGGCTTTGAACACGATGCAGCTTCCTTTTCTTGCCCTCTGCACCTAGCCTTGCTGTCTTACCTAACACCACTTACCTCGTCTCTGCCCTTCCCACTAATCCACCTCCAGTGGGACTTCTTCCAGGATTGCAGACCCCCTTGGGCATGGGAAAGGGGTCTTTTTGAAACCATGCGCCCAGAGGTGGGCTCCCTACACCCACCTGCACCAGCTCCCTGCCCTGCCCACGGCCCTGCACATGCAGGTGTGGGTCCCACGTCCCTCTACCCAACCCTGCCGCATGGGAGAAGCCACCTCCCATGTGCCGTGGGGACTCGGACCTGGAGATTTGCACCTCAAGTCCTTCCACGGATTCTCCTGGATTTATAAGAGGGCAGGATGTGGCCTGCAGAGTTTAACAATGGTTGTTAACCTTGGCTGTGATCAAATTAGACCGGAGCACGAGCTGGCTGTTGTATTGTGACCTAAGTTGTAAGCTGCTTGGAAAATGATATGCATTCTTTTTACTTTTTTCCTACGAGCTCTGGCTGTGTCTGTGCTGGGGAGGGATCGGCAGGATAACAGGAGTTTCTGACCCAGATGGGCTCCATCCTCTTCTGTCGTCAGGCTGGAGCCAGAGGAGCTTTTAGCTGAACGGAAATGTTTTTCAGGCCCTCTCCATGCTTCTACTCTTCAAATATGTTTGAAAGTGTTTTCCCCAATGCCTGATGTGTTTGTAACGTGTTTCAACTTCAATGTGACTAAACGCTCGTCTCTTGCAGGTCTGCAGCACAGCTCCTCGTTCGCCTGGCTGAAAACCAAACCTGTACGTGCATTCGTGTACTGGAGCTGGGCTGAGATCCTGCCAGCCATTCCCAGTGTGGAAGGGTCCTCTGTGTGTCTCCTTCCAGACAGGAAAGCCCTGGTGGCTGAGATGCTAAAAATAACAAATGTGGCTCCATGCCTTGAGCAGCAGGGGCCTTGGGTGGGCACAGCCCGGCGCTCGAAGGGTTAAGGAGGCAGTGTCCTTGGTGACATGCAATTTATGATCTTGTGAATCCTTTTTTAATTATTTTGCTGTGACAGAGGTGGAAATATCCAACTTCAAACGACTGGCTTTATTGATATGCTGCTATTTGTGCCTCTGTGGAGGAACAATCCCATAAAAGCAATAAATTAGAAAACCCCTTTTCTCATCAGAGAGAGACAGACTTTCTGGCTGGGAGCGAGAGGCCCGGTGCAAAGGCGTTCCAGCTCCACGAAGGGGCTCCCTGTGATCTGTGCTGAGAAGCCCTCTCCCTCTAGCCGGGCGCGTTCACATTTTTCCGCCAGACCCGCCGTAAAGCCCCCACCTGCCCGGCTGCTCGTCCCCTCCGAGCCGGGCCAGGCTCGTTGCGCGGGGCCGGAGCCTGGGATTTTTGTCTGCATCCACGGGCATGGGCTTAACAGCTGTAAAATGTTTATGGCCTTGTGGCTGCTCGCATTGGTTGGTTATTTACCATATTTGCACTGAGAGGATGATCAGAAAGCGCATTTTAGGACAGAAAAAAGGATTTTGAAGTACAATTAACTAATGCTGCTGGAGATGGGCTGGTTGAGGCCAAAACAGCAGTGTTTATCTGCAGACATGAATGACCGCTTCTCACCACAGGGAACGTAACAAAATCCATCTCATGAATCCAGATGAGAGCAAATATGACGTATTTTTTTTTTTTTTAAGTGTAAATAGTCACCCGTAACAAAGATGTGCAGGCCTGGCCACAGGAGTACCCCGGCGCAGCCGTACAAACACCCGCAGTTATGGAAGGATTTCTGCTTCCAGCTGGATTGGCAGGTGCCGGAGCCGAGCTGGGCTCTGCCACATGCAGGGCACATCCCATGGGGTCCGACCCACTCGTGGCAAGCCCATTCCCTTCTGTTTAGACAGGCACAGTTGGACATGGAGCAAAAGGCCTATGGGGCCTGATTCTGAGGCCCAGGGGCACCCCTGACCAGATCGCGAGAGCCCTTGGTTGCATGAAAGCCGCTCAGCCCTGCAGCTTTGGGGCTCTTTTTCATTACAGGGAGACAGTCATGTTCCCATTCAAGACCCACCCGAGACTGAGCTTCCTTGCTACCTCTCTTTGCCATACAAATGACCTGGTCTGAGGTGCCCCGAGGTGCTCGAGGGACCGGCATCCAGCACCCCTGTGCACCATGCGGGTGGGGGTGAGGACCACTTCTGGTCTGTCCCGGGGGTTTCTGTGCCGGTGCAGGAGTGTGGCTGGGGCAGTAGCAGCAAAGTGGAGATGAGGGCTTGGATCCAGTGCAAAGCTGTTGGTGTGCTTGCATTGTGCTCATGGTGAAAATCCAGGTAAATCACCCCAAAACTTTAATGTATGCCAGTCCTGAAGAGGGCAACACGTCTGGAAGGTGAAGTCCTTTCGGGTTCAAAACAGGAGTTGTAAACTCCTCAGCCCAATTCTGCAAAGAGAGGGAGACTTTACCAAGGCAAAGCTCACACTTTTCTGCCAAAGTAAAGCATCAGCCCCCAAACCCATCTTTACCAAAGGGGAGGCAGCAGTGTGCCCTGAGCTGGAAACTGCCACTGTGTGGGGACGATCTGTGAAATATCTGCTGGTCTTCTACGGTGGAAATTTCCATCATAACCAAGACCTTGGCTCATTTCACAGAGGCTGTCCTTCAGTGATGATTTTCAGTATTGGCCAGCCCAGACCATCCTCAGGAACCAGCACAAAGCAGAAGGCAGGACCTGGTTCTCCCTTGCACCCTGCCAGAACTCAGAAATGCTTTCGTCGAAGTCCCAGGCACTTCACGCACTCTGGAGGTGATATGAGAGAAAGATGAATTAGTCTCTGAGTATTTACCTGCCGTTGATCTAATTCTGAGATGCCGCAGTAAATGGGATATTGCTTTTGACTTACACAGATGCTGGATCAAGCCTACAGCGATTAACATTCAACACCTGTGCTTCAATCAAGCTACTTTTCTGTAGTAATATCATTTATGCTGAAACTTCGTCTCCTTCAGTCACTGATCTTCAGGCTTATCTGCCTTAGCCTGGTGTAAATCCAGGGTAACCCTGTTCTTATTGGAGTTATTCCTGATCAGCACTGGTTTAAATGAAATCCGGATGTGACCCACAGATGACATCATTTCGGCGCCCTGTAAAGATCAGAGCCGTATTGGGTTCACTGGTATCGATTGCCTCATTTATGCTGACAAGAACAAACAAAGCAAGGTGCTGGAAGATGCTGTTGTGTTTTAATTCACTGACACGGTAAAATCTTAAATGTTCATTGTTTATAGGACAGGTTTTTATGGGTTTGGGAACCACCCACCTCCATGCTGGCCCATTCCTGGGGTTTCTTCTCTGCTACAAATCCGTAAAATCCCCAGGCTTGGCATGTGTTGCACCGGGAGAGATTGATTGGAGCCAGTCCGATGGAGATCATTTCCCATCCAGGGAGAGAGGGCCTGAGCAGGAAAGCAAACCTGGCGCTGAGAAACTGCAGCAGCTGATCAATGGAGTTTGTCATCTGCATGGAAATCCCATTTTCTAGAGGGGGAGTTATCCCACGGCACCCCAAACCTGCAGCTCGGTGTTTCCCTGGGCTCACACCCCGCCACGAGTGGTGCCTTCGGGCGGGCTGGGCACCCAACCCAACCCGGAGCATCATCCAAAAGAGTCCTTTGCTGCTGCTTGGTCCCATCCTGAAGGTCACTGGTGAGGCCAGGCAAGGAGAAGGCAGTGTCTGCCACCTCGCTGGTCCTCCGGGGTGTGTTCACACCTTTGACCTTGGGACCCCTTAGGAAACCATCCCACTTAGAGGGCACTGGGAATCGATTTTCTGTCCCCTCCTTGTAGTTTCTGCTCTTTATTTGAGTTTCTCCTTGCTTAGTGTTCTCCCCACCTCTCCCTCCTCTTTGCTGGCCAGCTCAGACTGTTTAAATTGGAAATTATTTGTATTACTGTCTGTAAATAATAGATGAGGGAGTGAAGTGGAGTTGGTGTCCCTTCCATAAACTCCTCCTCACTTTAATTAGTGCGAAACAGCCTGGTGAGAATGCGAGCTGCCTTGATGCTGGTAATTAAAATTGAAACCACTGAAAAGCTGCTCTATTTTTTATCGGAGCTGCTGTTCGGAGCCGGGAGCCTGCGGACGGCTCTGCAGTAAAGAGTGATAATGAAGGTGTGAATTCCCGGGGGGAGGAGGGGCAGCTGTAGCGATGGCTGAACTTACACCAGATGAAAATGCAGGAGCAATTAGAGGTGGCTGTGTACAAGCTGGGCATCGGAGATTAGTTGGCACCTTGGGAACGTGGCAGGGAGGGACAGGGAAGGGGGAGGGATTTTTTTTTCCATTTTGAAAAAATTTAATAACAAAAAGGGGGGGGGGGGAGGGTTGGAGGTTGGCAACTTAAAATAAAGACAGACCTGTGCAGTGTCCTTGGCTGGCTGCTGCTGGCCTGCAGGAGAGAGGGATGGAGGGAAGGTGGAGGACGGATGTGGCTGCGGCACAGAGCACGTAGGGCGGGCAGGAGGCAACGGGTCCCCTCGCCTGGGGGCACGCTGGGTTTCTCGGCAGCAAAGGCATGGCCTTGTCATTGTCCCTGGATGTGCTGCCCCTAAATGTGGGCTCTGTGTGTGTGAATTGGTCTGTGTGTCCTTGCTCCTGCCCACGGGACTGATCCAAAACTAACTGCTGTCTGTTGAAATGTTTCCTCCCATCTACAGTTAGGTGTTGGATCAGAGCCCATCGCTGGAGAATAATAACTGTTAACGTAGGCATCTGACAGCGTCACAGCAGTGACGGGAGATGGAAGAGCACAAGCAGAGGCCTTTGTTACTGCTAACCAAGGAGCGGTTTGGGAAGGGCTGCTCCAAGTAATCAGGCGTAGTTATTAATTGCTTCCTGCCCTGGTGCATCCATCCTAGAGTGGGCTTCACCACACCGCTGATGGTCTGTTCAGCAGCAGGAAAGATGTCAGTTAATACAATGCACTTGGTCAGAGCTGTGAGCCTGCAAAAACCTTCTTCTGTCTACAGCCACCTCGGAGGAAAACACTCCCTGTGAAGGAGAGCACGTGAGACAGGCACCTCCGCCCAGAGGGCAGCTCGTTCCACCCTGCTCGTTAGCTGCCCGGGGTGGAATTAGTCCTGGCCCTGGGGATCACCTGAATGTGCCAAACTGTCTTAATTTAGATGGAGGAGAAGTTTTGGAGAAAGGAGGTTAAAGAGGCTGTAAAGAGAGCTTCCGCTTCAGGCTGTGACGCCGTCCTCCTTGTGGCCTTGGTTTCAGAAGTAGGAGAAGCCAAGACTTCCTGTAGGAATTTTCAGTGTTGGAATAAAAAGCCAAAAATTAAAACCTGACTATGAAAGGAACAGTCTTAATTAATCTTGGCTTACCAGGTTTACTACATGAGGTTTAAATAGTCTGTACATTATGATCTTATACACCAAAAAAATGAAAAACAGTTGCTTAATTTGAAACATACACTTGGACCTTACCAGAATAAAGGATTCTGACCAGTTTTCACTGAAAAATCCAGTGCACTGGTAATTCCTTGAAAACTCCATTTTTTTTGTGGAATTAGCATTTTCTGGCAAAAGACCGTCCAATTCTTGCGCTCACCTCTGATATATTTCTTTGTCATTGATTCACAGTAACAAAATTCTTTTATACTTTACATTAAATCATTTGATCTCCTGATGAAAGACTCTGAGGGGAGACCGAGGGCAAAAGAAGAAGGTGAGCTGAGATGCCCATGGGAGGTGATTTGATGCTTTTGTTTGTTTTTAGTTAATATGATATTCTCAGGAATACGTTGATCCAGGTATAATGGACTGTCCACAATGCCAATGAATGTTCTAGCATATTAGTGAGATCTCAGTAATTCATATTTATCTCCTGTGTCTGCTCTACCTGTGAGTTTCCAAGGTTTCTCCGTGACTTCATTTGTAAGGTATGCACATCCCTTGGAGAGACCTCCCTAAGCTTTCCAGAGTTTATAAACTCTGGCAATTTATAAACTCTGGAGATGGGCAAGTTTAGATTCATGTGGGGCTTACAGACTCTGATGAACTGTATTTTTCACTTGTTTGTTGTAATAAGGCTGTTTTATTTCATTATATATATATGTTATATATATAACTGGGCAGGCCTTACAGCTGGATTAAGCATTTGTTCACTGTTGTATATGTTATTCAACGTTATTTTCCTGTTAATAGGTTCTATTTTCTCACCTGTTAGGCATGATACAAAAATGTGATTGAGCAGATTTCAGAACTAAGAGTGAGTTTACTCAAGTCCATGGGACACATTTATTTAACAACTTGTTTCACACTGATCAGTGGCTGTTATTTAAATCAAAATAAAGAAAGGACAGTTTTGTATCACCTGAGTCAGCTTTTGTACAAGTATTTAGGACCTGCATGTGTCTTGATGCTTTTCCAAAGAACTTTTTCAAGAGAACGGAGCTGTCAATATGTTAGAAGGAAATAAAATAACTCTTTAGAAATGCTTATTTCCTTTACTGAAAGTTAGAAAATTCCCAGGGAAAAAAAAATCTTATTAGGATAGAACTAAGTTAGAAGATAAATTGAAATCCTTTGATTGAAAGTAATGTTATTAAAAAGTTTTAATTATTGAGACAAAATTGTAGGAAAGGCACTCAGAGCTAACATAAAAATGATTGGAAACTGGTAATTAAAACAAAATGCTTGAAAATTAAACATCACAATATATGAAAATGCAAACTCAGTTCTGATTCATTGAGGCACTTAAAACCTGGGATTGATGTTGAATTTATGGATGATTGGTTTGGGTTCTGCAGGTCTACTCTGGGCAACTGTGGCTGCACTTGGCTGACCAAGAACATCAGGTTTCACATCCTGTCTCTGTTCTCCCTTTTCCCACTTGTCACCATCCTCCATTTAAGTTTCTACTTTAAAGGCAAGCTTCCTGCTCTCTCAGAGAATACCTGGATGCTAGGTGTCTTTAAGCCACTGCAGCTCCACTCATTCAAATCTTTCATGTTTTATTTTGCAATACCGATACAATTATTTTCAGCGGAGAGCTGTGTCTCTGTGTAGAGCACCAATTTCTACCCAACAAAGGCTGTAGATTTGTACACAAACTTCTCCAGAACATGCTCGGGATCTTCCAGGACCAGCTCTGCATTTCCTCAGGAGCCCTTCCAGAAGGCAGTTGGCATCAGAGAGCTCCTGTGGTCAGTGAGCTGATTTTGGGGTCTGTGCACTGCCAGATGCCACAGGGAGCCCTGCACTAGGTGGGAAGTGCTAGCACGCCCCTGTTGGCATTTGTGTACCAGAAGAGCCATCACCACTCTGCTAGCCAAGGCCAGACAGGACACATCCCACCATCTTTTATTACCAGCATCTTGTTTCTCAAAATCACTCCATTTTCCACATTACCAAGGCAGTGAATGTCACCTTAGTGACATTCTTCTGAAGGAAAGACCGCCTCATCCCTGCCTGGAGGACAGCTGGGAGAAACGTCCCCACACAGGGCAGCCCTGGCTCCTCTCTGCCCACTGGGCTCTTTCCCAGGAGAGACCAAGAGCAAGCAATCTTAGACTTGGAAGAAGGTAATTTGAATTGGATGTGAAGTTGTTACTAATTTAATGTTTATCCAATAACAAGGACTTTGCAAAACCCCTTACCTTTTCATGAGCCTCAGGTAACACTGTCAATTCATAATTGCTATGATCCCTTTATCCTGTGGTTTAATAAATAATTTACCTAAATTATTAAAATGAAAATTTCAACATTATTAAAAATTAACCAGGTTAAATGAGCAAACAGTAAATAGTGCTGGGCTTGTCCTGCGTGACAGGAGTCCGCAGCTTTTATTGTCTTTTTCCCAGGCACAGAGGATACGTTCCTCCCCCCCTGCCCTCCCTCCCCGTCTCTACTTTCACTGCTCTGCTCTTGCCTTTCAGAAACTCCTCTGCTGCACCCCCTCCTTTCCTTGATACTCGTCTTCTTCACATCCTGCTATTTCATCGCCATGTCCTCTTCTGCATTCTTGGTTTGCTCTTCCTTCCCGTGACCTCCATCCCATTGCACCAGTTGTCCGTCTCCTCTCTGCACATGTCATTCTGCACACACATGTGGCACGAGACGCCTGGTGGGCCTTTTTGTGCTTTCTCGCCTTGATCAGTGGCTGGCAATCCCCTCTGGTGCCAGGAAGGCATAGATCTAGGAGAAAACGTGGTCTCCAAAGAGCAGAGAGTTTGTCAGGTCTTCAGGATATGGGCTGCTTCCAGTCATGAAAAATTTATTAAGATCTGACTGCTCTTAAAGGATCGCATCTCTGTCATTTTTAATTGAAACATTCAGTTTGCCCAAAATGAAGTGCTCCATCTTTTGTACTGTATCTCTTGCCAGATTTTTTTTTCTTCTCTGTAATTCCTGCTGAACTGCTCCTTCTGCTGTTTTCTGGCATGATTCCTCACTGACTTAAAAGGGTTCTCCCCCAGGCTTCATCCCACCCATTTTCTCCTTCAGCACATGGCAGTCCTGGAAATGGCCTTTCCTCATGCCTGGCGTTTTTCACCCCGAGCACATATGTGCACAGACGTCAAGGCACACAGTGGATCCTTCTCTAGAGACCAGGAGAACTGGAGAATTAGGCACCCAGCTCCTGCTGAGGTTGAGTGAGAGCTTGGCGTCTGCAGGAACACCAGCCAGCCTTCTGGCCCTTTTCCTGGGTGCCCACGACACTATTAAGCATCCCCTGCAGATATCTGGGCACCGACAGGCTTCTTGATGTGTTCTGATAACATTCATGTTTCCTTTCTGCTGCTAAGAAACCACAAAGTGAGCAAGGATCTTGGATCTTGCACCCGAGATTTAGCTGTGAAGGCAGAGGTCCCCTGCCTATCCCTTTCTGAGCAGCCCTTGGGTAGTACCCAGCACTGTTATGGCCCTGCTTAGGGTGGGAGGCGAAGAGAAATCCCACCCGCATGCAAAAACAGAGGCGATGTGAGCTGGGAGGATGGCTCAGCTGGGAGGTTTCCAGGAGGATGTATCTTGAGTGCTTGCTCTTGTGATACAGCCCAGGAGGTGAAGCCCAGAGAGTCCAGTCAAAGTGAAGGCAAATGGATGCACTAAGGCAGCGAGACCCAGAGCCTATAAAGCACAGGGGCTCTGTCCATGGGGACACGGCCGTTATTGACTGCACCATCACATGGCACGGCCCTTCCCTTCCACAGGCAAGGCTGGTATCTGAATTACTTTGGATTTTAACCACAATTAAAGAGCTAATCAAGGTCAACAGCTCCTTTCAAATACAGTTTAGTACAAAATCCTAATGCAGGAATTACACAAATTGATATTGTCAATATAATGGATTCAAGCCAATTGTTCTAAACAAGGTTGTATCAAGTCTGTGCTCTGTATTAGGTGAGGGCTAATTCTGTCTAGCAGCAATGGAGGCGAACGGAAAAACAGATACATCAAGTCTTCACAGTTCGGATTTATTACTGAGGTGATTTTTACCCCTCTCAAAGAATTCATTAGTCTAAGAAAACAGTGCAGTTCCGAGGATTTCGTTCGATTCAGAAGGCAGAATGTGTAACATTGAGTGCATGCAATGTATTGGTCTGATACACAGGAGATGCAGGGAAGTACCTGCTGAGAGAAAGGATGAGCCTGGAGAATAAATCTAAGCAGCAGCCTTTTGTGAAAACACATGGGGACAAAGGACTTTGCTCAGGTACCCAAACGTATTGCACTTCTTGAGGCATCCTAAAGCATCCAAGACAGCAGGCATGGCTGCAGATGTGACAAGAGACCTGCGGCAAACCCATGCTCCTCCAGCGTGGCAGGTATTCCAGAGCATCTCTGACGGACCCTGAGAGGTCTGACCCTCTCAGATCAGGAGATGGCTCAGCAGTGAAGACAGCCTCTTATTTACCTTTCCTCTGAGACGCTTCAGGGTTTCCCCAACAACAGCAACTGCTTTGACATCCCAGGCAGCCCCTCTTCAGTAGGTGTGAGCCTCACTGCTCCCAGTTAGGCGTGGGGATTTACAGATGTGTCCGTGGTCAGTCAGTAGATCAATGATGCTGGATAGTTTTTTGTTTGTTTGTTTGTTTGTTTCTGTGTTATTTCCCACCCAGATTCCAATTTTTCTTCTGTGAAGGGGTTTATGGAATGGCAGGGTGGCTTTATTTATTTATTTACTTACTTATCTATTTGTTTTTATATTTATTTTAATTGAAACTAATGGCAACCCCAAAGTGTCAAGACCCAAGAGGAGAGAAGGGCTTTCTCCAAGGAAGAGGGGACACCCAGGGCTACAGGGCAATGCTGCTCAGGAGTGAAGAGCTGCAAATGGCAGGGCTTCTGGAGGTTGGAAGACCCCAGCTCTGTCCATGAAGCTGCCAGAGGAGGCCCTGGGGGCAGCCCTTGTGGTGTCCTTTCCTCTTGGCAGAACAAAGGCAGCCTGACACCCTGCGTGAAGCAGAAAGAGCCCTCTGTATTTTTGGCAATACATGGGGAAGAGACAACCCCTGTCTGAAGAGCCGCTGGTGTGAAGGACAGGTTGTTACGGGTTGGGAAGTGGCACCTGGTGAAGAATCGGCCTAGTGCTGGTGGGGAGGGTGGTGGCTTTATCCCTGCGGGTAACGGGGCATTAGATTCCATCTGAAGGTTTCTTCCCATCTTTGCAGACATGGGCTAGCTCCTTCCCTTCATCTTGGCTCCCACTTTTTGCTTCCTCTCCTCATGGGAAATGAGTGGAATGACCCCAGCCCATGCCCCCACCCTCGGGGCTGCTTTGGGAGGGTGGGAGACGGCCAGCCTTTCCGGGGCCCGTGTGAAAGAAGCTAAATGGGAACATGAAGGTGGTAATAGAGTGGAAGCAGAGCAAGGAAAGCCTTGCTGATGGATTATTAGGCACTGTCAAAGTTTCAGCAGAGTGGAAAACTTGGAGGCTGGAGCGAGTAGTAACCCATGAAAAATCACCTCTTCCTTTTCCTGTTCATGGCAGGGCAGCGTGTCCAGATCAAAGCCGCACGTCACCGCTTGGCCTCAGCCGCACGATTTACGAGGCACTGGGGCACCAGCCCATTAACAGCCCTGGTAATTCATTGCAAGGGCAACAGAAGGTGTAAATCCCCTCCCCTCCAAACTTACACATTTACCTAATTGTCCCCCGATTGCGGGCCCTGGACATCAGAAGAGTTGATGTTATGAGTGTGGAGGCCCATGAGAGGTGCGACGGGAAGGAGAGGGGGGCTGAGGAGAGAGTCTGGGGTGGTCAGCATGGTGG
Organism: Anser cygnoides; assembly: GCF_040182565.1. Taxonomy (NCBI): domain Eukaryota; kingdom Metazoa; phylum Chordata; class Aves; order Anseriformes; family Anatidae; genus Anser; species Anser cygnoides. Next base: position 5,905,347 of record NC_089887.1, read on the forward strand.
GAGAGACATGGCCCAGCAGGCAGACCCTCTTTCCTTTGCACCCATTAAGTAGCAGAAAATCTCATTGGTTTTAATTGCGTTTTGACCTTCCGGAGTTCCTCTTGGCCATTTCCCTTGGGATTAGTGTTGGAGAAGGAGCACGCTTCGTGCTCACGGGCAGCTGGGAGGCCTCAGTGTTTTTTAAGGCTCCTGAGACACTGTGCTCCACGCACGTGGCAGTCCCTCCTGCCAGCAGCTGGTCAGGGGCTCAGCACCACCAGAACCACTGATGGCACCAAAATCATTAACACCAGCTAAGGGGAGATATGAGGCCCCAACTTGCTTTGGGACCTCAAGGTCCAGCCACCCCTGGGGGAATAACATTCATCTACTGCTCCCTCACTTTACTGGTGGTGCTCAGACATCCTGCTTTCTCTTACAGTCTTCTGTGCCATCCCCACATCCAAATATATGTGTGTATATATATATATATACTGCAGAAAGCAAATTCTTTGTTGTTCTCTAAAAACACCAAAGATCAGTTCTGCTATTTGTTTTCTTGTTCCTGGCTACTCTGTCTGCACTCGCTTTCTTTCTCTCTGTCTTTACCCTCTCCTCAATCTACCAGGTCCCCTTTTTGATTCCCCACCACTTTTCTCACCTAGTTCTCTATTTTCCCTGCACTACTGTCTTTCTGCTCTTTGTGCTTGGCTCCAGGCATTTCTGGCTTTCAAAAAGGTCCCTTTCCTTTTGCTCTTCCCCGACTTTGTTCATTTTTCCCTGTGTAAATGCTCAATTCTGTAATGTTAGCTAATATTTGATATCAGAAAACTTCCCCTCAGCTATATGAGGATATTTAAAATAACCATGCATTTACAAGAAAACTTTGAATGTGAGCTTTCCACTCCCACAATCTGTAAACTGGAACTAAATCCTCATCAGAGGTGTTTGCCTGTAAGGGCAGCAGTGGAGATTAACAGGCTCTAAAGCAGAAAAAGGAGGCTTGCTGGTAGTATTCAATAGGTGGAACAAGATGTCCAGATCAGTGGAGTAGTCTTGCAAAAATCTATCATTTTCCCCTAAAAAAAAAAAAAAAAAATGAACTTCACTGCAGTTACTTTCATTTCACTTTTTATTTTTTAGGCAAAACTAGAAACTGATTTCCATGAGCAGTTTCCCTCAGAAACCCATTTTCTTTCCCTCACTCTGAGGTTCACAACAAATAGGCTTGACCCCCCAGCTGCAGGAGCAGGCTGATGTGCTCGCTGGCCAGGAGAGGCCAGGTTTGGCTCAGCAGGGGACAGGGCAGCCACCAGCTACATGGGGACGAGGACTGAGAGCTCCCTGCTTCTCCTCTCAGAGCAAACGCCAGTCCTTAAAGCATAAGCAAGAATGAGAATCGGGCAACGATCCTTGGTTAAAAGATAACAGAAAGGGGCTAAATGGAGAGAGAGTAAAGTGCAAATGAGATGAGACTGGGCTAGCTGAGAGAAAAGGACATTGTTAGGGTAATGGTTTGTAAGGAAAATCTATGAGATTTGGGTTCACAAATGCTCTTGATTCTTGAACAATATGATTTAGGCACTTTGGTGTTGTTTAGGTGCAGGAAGTTCACTGCTGGTTAGGAGGAAGGAACACAGAACTGTAGTAATTCCGTGAACTATTTGTAGTAGGGCAAAGAAAAGTTCAGGACACTTTGCTAGTCCTGACTTACTGGAAAGCAGACCTCAGCACCACATGCAGCTTCTCCATGGTCTGTCACCCTGGGAGGATACCAGGAGTTGAGGAGAGGTTTTGTTGGCTCATCTTGTTATTTTCCCGGAAATTAGCTTGGTAAAATTAGCTCGGTTCTTGGATGTTGCCATGGGAGTTGCAGCTGATTTGGGACTCTGGGTTATGATTCATCCCCACCTCTGAAGGCACATGGCTTGTCCTCTCCAGTCAGAAGGGAAGAGGAGGGATGACACGAAGTCCTTCAGCAAACAGTGAGAAACGACACGGGGCGATGGGAAGCCAAACCTTTGACACTGCACAGTAGAGAAGTCCAGCGTGTGAAAGGGCAGAGCCTCCACCAGATCTTGCCACACATGTGAAATCCATCAGGGTCACTGTTCCTGCGGTGCTCTGTTGTCCGAACCATAACATGACATCCTACGGAGAGGGAAAGGCGTCTGGTGGGCAGGGGGGAGAGCTATCCGTGGTTTTAAGAGGTTGGCTGGGAATTAAGAGAATACTTTATGGTGGTTACACTCTGAATTTATAGTTTCCTTCTCTTGCTTTTTAATGTTCTCCTGCCAAATTACCTATGGTTTGTCCTGTAACTTCAAGCTGCCCTGTGGCCTGACATGTCCCAACACCACCTGGGAGACATAAAAGAATAAAAAACAAGCAATCTGTCAACATTTCAAAGAAGAGAAAGGCTGCACTGCAAAATGTAGATTATTTCTGGACCTAAACCCTAATTCTCCAGACTCGGGTCAGGATTTAATACATTTGCCCTCTGTCCTAATGAGACAATGGTGACATTTAGGTACAGATCAGAACTTTCTCGTTCAAAAAATGTGACTTGGGCACCCTGTTTTCAATAAACCTTTGGCTGTGAAGTTCAGAAAATATCTACAGTCTATTAACCTCTCTGTTTTACCACCTGGAGATGTGAACCATTCCACACACATCTATTCTCATGAGATAGAAGAAGAAGGTTCATCATCAGTATCTCCCAGAGCTTCAAAGCACAGTAGGACACCCGCTCAGAGCAGACGTTCTGGTACTTCCCATTGCTTTCCTGGAGACACTAAAATCAGGTCACACTTAGCTGCTAATAAAACTTGTGCTGAGCACTTGCCATTAATTACTTGGAAATGAGAGATTGCCCCAGAGTCAAGGGTTTGAGAACCTATGTAAAATATTTTTGGAAACCTGGCCATATTCTGTGAGTGACTGGAAGCTTGGGTGGCTTTTACAGAGCTGTCTACGGAAAACCCAAAAGGTAGCAGTGGACTTCAGAGAGTGAGCCGGCGTTTATAACCACCTGTCTGCGCGTCCTGGGGTCTGCCTGGGCCTTTCTCTTTGTGAAGGTCCTTCCTCATCACCCAGGCTGTACCTCCACCTCTCTCTATGCAAGTGACCTCCTGTTCCCTTTATTCCTGTCTCCTCCTGGCAGGGAGCTCAGGACCAGAGGCCACCACGTGTGGGCTCCCAGCAGAGCTGTTCCCTGCCACATGCACACGCACCAGGAGCAGTAATGCGAGCCCAGTGGTGGGAATGATCTGCCTTTTCTCCCCACTGCCCTCCCAGGTGCCGTGCTCCAGCAGCTCACCTCGGCGGCCCTAAAACAATTAGGGGGTTTGAAGTTTCACACGCCCCAGCAGATACAGACAGGACAACTCATCCGTTATCGCAGCCCCAGCGCACAACGCTTTGTAATACCAGGCAAATGATGTGGGGAACGGTGAACTTGGCAGCCCCTCCTTGACCCTTGTCTGAGCGTAGGGTCATCCCAATATCCGGGATGGATGCTGGCTGAGCTCGTGTACCCGTCTCTTTCAACTGCGGTGTGGGGGACCCAAGCATCCCGAGGCAGGACATCGCCTGCCAACTCAAGCATTAAACATTAATCCCAGCAGGACTTCCACTGCTCTATCTCCGAGGCAGAAGCAGATTAGGGATTTGCTCTCCTGAGCTGACTGCGTGAAAGTCAGGCCCTGGAATCGGCTCCCTGTAGCTCCTCCATCTCTTGTTCGTCACGTTGGTGCTTTGTCTGTCATTAGATGCTGCTGCCCTTTGAGTATTTTTTGAGGTTTTCTTCCCTCACCTCCTGGGGGCTTGCAGGGGAACCAGGGGGGCACTCAGGGTGTCTTGCCTCCAGGAGCTGAAGCTCTGCTGCCTGCCAGGCCTGGGCAAAGACAACTACAGCATCTGAGGTTAGGGAGAGGCAGCGAGCTGAGCCTGTGTTGAAATGAAAAAGGGGAAAAAGAAAAAAAAGTAATTCTTTCCAAGGTCTGTTTTCCTTGGGATGAGCAGACTGATGATTTAGCAAGACTGCTTGGTTGTTTTTCCATGCCACTGCCTTTGGCCCCTCATTCAGAGCAGCTGAGCCAGCAAGACAGGAAGGCAGCGAGCTCTGGGTCTGGCGCTCGCCAGTGTGGGCTCACATCTGCAAAACTGGCCAGAAAGAACAGGGCACCACAGGAACCTCCCGCCTGGGTCTCTGACCCTGGGACCCAACACCCACCAGCTCAATGACAGCATATGAGGTGTCCTACTGCACCTCCTGCTCCATCCTGAAGTGCAAAGGGAACGACCAGCCCAGGGAAATGGTGCCCCAGCCTGAGCTTCTCCCACCAAATTCCTGACCTTGTAAGCTCTCTGCAACCCCAGACCATTGCTGTGGCCTTCACCCCACAGAGGTCCTGCAGAAGATGAAGTCCTCCCCTACCTGCCCAGCACCTTGTGCCCAACACTTTTGTGTTGTGTCAAAGCAGGCAGTCACCAACCCTCCAGACCTTTGGTTTGGTCCTTCTGTGCTGGGGGGAGTTGGCCAGGACCTGAAAATCTCTTACAACATTGGGTCAGACCCCCTGGGAAGGGTCTCCCCAGCTTCTCCTATTGCTGTGGGTCACTCTACGAGTGGAGAAACCCTTTCCATGCCTGGCAGGGAGGTGGTGGTGCTGAGCACGATTCTGCACTCTCTGCTGGCAGCACCTCTCTCAGGGATTGCAGAGTAGCCAGTGTGCCACGGCTGGATTGAGCAGACAGATTTAATTAAGTTGCGATTTAATTACCTATCAGCATCCCTATTTAATAAAGCTCAGGAGGATTTTAATTTAAAAAAAAAAAAAAAAAAAAAGAGGAATAAATGATACGGCCTGTCACAAAGCAGCAGGAGCAGCACAAGGTCCAGGTGCAGGACCCAGGCAGGGCAGGATGGCATCCCTACGGTGTCCCTGTCAGACTGCAAAACCAGGGTGTGGATGCTGGGAGAGATCCAGTTTTATTTTAAATTTGAGGTTTACTTTTGACTCATGAAGCCAAAGCCAAAGTGCAGACCCAGAGTTGGGTGTGATCCTTAGCCACCGGGGTGTGGGGAGGTTTGGAGAAGACGTTTCGCTTTGGCTTCTCTCTCAGAAGCAAGTTAAGATATCAGCTAACAGCTGAGTCTGGGAGAATTTCCACAAAACAAGATTTTTCAGCCACTTTAGCTGCTATCTCTTTCCAAGCTCCTCCCAGTCTCGTTAACTTCTGCACAACATTCATCTCACTGCTTTGCTGAGGATGGTTCCTAAGGGCTCAATTGTGCTTGAGGTTTTATTTCTGCTGGGCCAGACCCAGCCCTGCAGCAAGCAGGCATTGTCGTGGTACTGGGTGAGCCTCCCCGGGCTTACGTGAGCTCAGATGCTGGCTGGGGACCTTCTGGCCTGTTCTGCTGTCTGCATTCATCCTGTTTTCTGTTTTAGAGCTTTTCTGCAGTGGAGACTCACCTGGGACCTTTGCATTTTGCAGGGTCCCCTTGCATCTCCCCACTGATGAGGATGTGTCAACACCAAGTTTAACACCTCTTGAACTACGATAACTGCAAACACACCATAAGGGAGACAGCATTTTTAAACAATGAAAATGAAGGAAACCCCAAACCTTTCCCCAGTCACCAGCACTATGGCAGCAGAGATCTAGCCTGAGCCCTAAAACACCTCCAGGGGGACTCCATATCCATATGTGCTTCCCACCTGCATCACGTGCGGTTCCTCAGCTCTTGCTCTGTTCTCTAAAAAAACAGCTGGATTTTGGGCACCACCTTCAGACACCCCTCAGTTAGGGCTCTGTGCCCCCTCCCTCCATCCCCTCATCCTCCAGTGGGGACAATAGCTGCGCCAGAGAGAAACAGACCTTGATATTTCTATTGTTTCATGGTAACAGCGCCTGTCCTGAGACCCCAGGCCTGACAGATTGACATAACAGGTTAATAAGTGTTTTCCACTTCTCCTAAAGGCTAATTAAATATTAATCCACTTGGTGAGGTCAGCAAAAATAACAAACAATTGGCAGAGTGAAATTCATTTAATTAATTCTCCTGTGGAGGTTTTTCAAGCATCTTCCTCCCCTGACACACGCTGCCTCGGCTGCAGTAACCTACAGTGAAATCAGGCCTTATTGGTTCTGGGCCTGCTTTTCTCAGATATTTAGTTTTGCTTCATATTTTTGTTGGTTTTCTTTTTGTTTGTTTGTTTGTTTGTTTGTTTCTGCTCTTTGTTTTTTAGTTTCTGTTTGTTGGGTATTGCCCAGGGCCCCTAAACAGAGATGAGAGGTGAAGAGGAAGAAAGGAATGCAGAAATGGGGTGAAAAGAGGAGGAAGAGGTGAGCAAAGCCTCCTTAGAAGGCTCCAACCTTCAGCTGCCAAAGGCGTGAAGCTCTCTTAGTCTTTGCAAAATGAAATCCAGGCACAGCACGCTAATATTAATTTTATTGCTGGAAATATTAAGAAATTGATAGTCTTGCTCTTTCTAGGCAAATATTCCTTGCAGAGACCAACAGGGTCTAATAGCAGTCCAGGCTACCAGTGTAAGCCAAGTGTGCCCTTGCTCTCTTCTGTGCCCACCATCCTTAGCATGACCATGTAACTGACTTGAGCAGTTTTATTCTCACTTCCAAAGCATCTCCCCACGAGTGCTGCCCATTGGTGTCCAGCTCCATTTTGAACATTTCTGGACGCAGCACTTGGCTGCACTCTTGAGCAAAATAAACAACGTAGTTGTGCTCGTGCACTCATCCCTCCATGCCACAACTGATGCAAATACGGCAGCTGGAAAGAGGCCAGGAAAATTGTTTGTTTGTTTGTTTTTCTGTCTCTGCCAGGGGACAGACCTAAAGAAATAATTTCTTGAGTTCCCAGGCCCTTCACGCAGCAGTGAGCCCAGGCACAGGCAAGGAGCTATGGGACGCTGTTGTTTGTTTCGAAGAGCAAAATAACAGAAACCTCCCAAGGAAAAGGATCCAGGAAGAAAAAACCTCCACACAGAGGAGCTCCACTGGGTCTGTCTCCGGCTATTTCTCCAAGCACCTGCATGTCTGGAGGAGGGTGTCCCCATGGACACTCCATGGCTGAGCTTCCTGTGGCCAAGCTCACCCTTCAGCATGAGCGGGGAAGGTCTTTGGGGGCATTGAGGCTTCCAGGCATCAGCCCAGACTTGGAGAGAACTGAGGGAGATTGGGGAAATGTTCTCTGGGTTACTGCTTTAGTTCCACGCTAATTTTTTATTTATCTGAAAGTGGCACTGGAAGGGTTTTCAAAGTGAGTCTAAAGTAATTAGGCGCTCCTGCTGATGGATTGCACTGGAGAGACATGTGGATTATTTATTACAAAGTCACTTGCTGGAAAGGTTAGAGGCTGAGAAGTAATTATTTTTTCCCTTTCTTCCCCTTATTTTTTTTTTTGTGGAGGAATTGTCAGGGGAGAGCAGCTAGAGTTCCTCTGTGAAATATTCCCTCCCGGCTACGTCCCCCTTCCGACCCTTCTCCCACGGTGGCAAACAGGGTCCCCAGGGAGGATGTGAAACAGGAGCTGATGAAGTTTCAGCAGCTAAAAGTGGGCTTTGGGCTGAGATCCCAGCCCTGCACCCACCCTTGTGCAGTGGGGACATGTAGGATCTCCCCTCTGACCTGAATGTGACCAGGGACAGTTCTGGAAGCCACCCATCTCTCCTAACCAAGCCCACAAAGGTTGTGAGGATCACTGGTGTATATGATGTGTCTGGCTTGTGCCTGGTGGACATGGTGAGCAATACTAGGAGGACTTGCTGCTTCCAGCAACCTCAGCTGCCTCCTTCTCTGCTGCCTGGTAATCTACATCTAGGATGGGAATTGAATCCAAAGAAATGCAATCCTCGACCTTGAAAAACAAAGCCAGGCTTGGCACAGTCCACAGATGAATATGCAACAGCTCTAATCAGGAATCCTTTGTCAGGAAGGGGATAATTGTGGCTAACAGCGTGTTAGCGCAGTGCTGGATCTTCAAGCTCCTTACAGCTTATAAAATCAGGATCCGTTTTCGGTGGGAAAGGCTGAGCGAAGAAAGACACGCTTGAGCAATTAGTCACCAGAGAATTCAGCTCGTGCTGGACAGCTTTAGCATTGCATGAACCGCACCAAGTCCTGTGATATTCGAAGGGGCAGTGTGGGCTGGGGGCAGGAACTGGAGGCAGGCCGCAGGGAAATTGGGAAAATTGAGCGTGAGCAGCTCTGCTCTGTGTGCAGTCATTAAATGGGGCCCATCACCGCGGTGTCTGGGCACGTATCACCTCAGCTGTACAGGGGCTTGCTATCTGAGGTCCTTGCCAAAAAATAAAATACTGAATAACCCTTGTCGCCTTGCAGGGGGAGCATCAATCGGGTTTTGGGTAAAGGTATCAGTGGTGGGACTACTGCTGAGGACCCCCAGCCCCGTGCTCTCTCCCCGTCCCCCACTGGCCATACATCTTCCAGGCCTGGGAAGCCCCTGCCTGTGGTGTCACCAGCTCACCCTTGTCACCTCTCCCCGGGCACCCATGCAGGGACGCAGCCTGCATTCCCGGGGCCCGTTGTCCACGCTGGCCCCAGGCCACCCAGGCAGCAGCAACCCCTGGCTCGTGGTATTTATAGACCCGTCCATGTCCTCGGCTAGGAAGGCATCCGTAATCTCTTACAGATGTTGGCGAGAACAAAGCCAGCCAGTGACTCGAAAGGACCGCCCGGCAGCGTAATGGATGGAGACCTATTTCTGAGTCACCTCTGACATTCCCTGCCCTTGCCCGCTCTCCTTCATCCCCAGGAGGCTCATCGGTGCTGCCTGGTGCTCCCTAGTGCCTAAAAGCCTTCCCTTGGGCAGGGACTTGTCCCCATCCCTAGCAGGGGGAGCCTCAAGCAATTGTTCTCCACCATCCCCCAAAAGTATGGGTGTTCTCCTGGAAATCCCAAAAGCCACATGAATGCAAGAGGAGGATCAAGGGAGGAAGGTCCTCCTGCACGTGGCCCCTGCCTGCCCCAAGAGTACAGCCACCCTATGGTGCTACCAGCTCCATCTCCAATTTCTCTTTCACGCCTGGGTCAAAGCCCAAGCCCAAATTTTCCCTTCTCTCCCCTTTCCTGCCTCCTGACCTTTTCTGTGCCTTCCCTCAGCTCCCCCCTCACCCTGCCCCAAACCCCACCCTGCCTTCTGCAGAACAGGGCTGGTCCTTGGCAGCACTGGTGTAGGCAGAGTGTGTCCCGTGCTCATTTTCAGGTCGACTTCCCATCTGCCAGGAGCCCAACTGTTCGCCTGGCAAAAAACAAGGTGCAGGATCTAATGAGGAATTTGTTTGTCTGGATGCTGCCATGTCCCCTTCTGCCGCTGCCTGCGATCTTGGTCCCTTCCCTGGGTTGTCCCTCTGGGAGTTTCTGGGGAGCTTTGGGAGCTGGTGAGCATCCAGAAGCTCCTGGACTCACACCTCCAGCAGGTGAACTCCAAACAGGGCTGGCAAGAGGGACGAGACAGCTCAGTGGCAAATGAAGCTCTGGACACAGCTATGGCTGATTTAATTTCATCTTCTGTAGCACCTTGTGCCATCCCCAAAACCTACCATGGGGACCAAGGCAGCAGGCAGAGGGAAACCAGTTCCTCCTCTGGCTTTCCCCAAGTCTCAAACCTTTTGTCCCAAAAGCTGGCTGAGTCGATGGCTCCCTCCTTGCTGTAGCATGGCCTCTGGGGCTGCCGTGCGGGGATTTCCACCCAAAATTCACCATGAGGCTGAAGTTGCTGCAGTCCAGCTGTTGGGGAGAGGATCCCTTTGGGGAGCTGGAGGCAGGATGGACGGACAGACGGGCAGGCAGTGTGTTGGCAGTGCTCACAGAGCGGTGCCTTTGTGCTGAGCCACAGCAACACCGTCCGAGAGCCCTTTAATGAGCTACTCTGGTGAGGGCAGCCTGTCTTAACCCACTGAGACAATATTCACATTGATGCTGGGCTAATGGCAAAACCGGCTTCCAACCCGGCCGAGGGAGGGAGAGGGGGAGGCTGGAGCAAGGAGATGAGCGGGGAAAGGAGGCATCCCCCACCCTGTCCCCCTGCGATGGGACAGACCCTGGCTTTCAAAGCCTTTTCCCTTCTTTCCCCGTCCCTCTGTGCCCACCCGGTGGGTGCAGGATGGAGCTGCACCCATGGGATCCCCCGGCTCCATCCCCAGCCCCACGATGATGCAGCCGTGTGCGGGGCTTTGTCGGGAACCGAACACAGTAACTGTTTAACGATTTAACTGCACTAATGAATATTGGGCCAGATATTTTCAAGGCCTGTTCAGACTGATTACTTGGAGAGCTGAGTATGTCTACCAATTACCCAGGCAATTAGGCAACTAATTAAACACTTACCCTCAGCTTCATAAACAGAAGAGAGAGAGAGGGGGAAAAAGGAGGGAGGGAGGGAGCTGGCTCCGGTTTCTGTGAAATATTAGCTGTCAGAAATTGCCGCTTGCGAGGAAAGGTGCACAAAGGCAGAGGGATCCAGGCGGACAGAAAGACTGACAGCCCGCACCAGGAGTGCAGCCCTCAGCCTCTTTAATTTGCCAGGAAGGGTGCAGAGTGCTGGGGTTTGCCCTCCTGGGCAGGGCTTTGGGACACAAGGGGGTGCCCCAGCACCCCGAGGCACCCACTCCATGCAAAAACACGTATGGTGAAAGGAGAAAGCAGCAGCAACGCAGAGAGCTACAAGCCAAACCGAGGGGGGAAGAAAATAATAAGAAATGGCCCCAGAGTGGGCACGCAGTAGGGCTTATGGCCAGTTTAGGACACCTTGGGTTTCATCCTTTCAGAGGTTTTTAGGACCCACCCGCTGACTGGTGCTGGCTTGACGCCTCGCCAAGGGTGGAGGCAAGGCGCAGATTAAATCCCACATCTGGCATCTGCTCAGGACACTGCTACCAGGGAGTTTTGTGCTAAAGCCAGAGCTCGGATGGCCAAGTGAAGCCACACGGCTCCCCGCAGGCAGGGCAGCAGCAGGGGCAGCTCACACCAGTGGCAGGACCCCGCCAGCTCCCAACCTCCGCAGAGACGTGTGCTTTCCTAGAAATAGCAGGCTCGGGAAAGAATGTTATTGGAGGATGTTCAGAAACACTCATGGCTTTGGAGCAAATTTGGACAAACAAACCTTGCCTGGAAAAAAAAAATGAAAATGTTGGGGAAAGGTGGAAATGTTTTGATTACTTTTTAATTTATTTTGCTATACATTTTTCTTTTTGAAAATAGGTTTGCTGCTCCATTTTCAAAGATGGATTTTGAAGAATTCGAAGACATCCTGGTAGTTTTCTCCTTCCTGGTGCATCGCCAGCCCTGCAGTCGTGATGAACCTGCTTGGATGCTCAAGACACCACCCAGCAGACCCTTTGCAGCACATTACAAGGACATCTGTCAATTTTTAGATGCATCAGGTCTTTGTGAGGTTTGTTTACCTATCCAGGTATCAATCTGAAATCAGAACACGATCAGAGAGACGCCTGATGATAGATTACTTCCACATCAGAGCTGCTGGGGTCTCTGCCTGTCTAGATGAATCCTGCAGGGGTACTTTCTGTGTACATTTGGGATACTCTTAGAGCTGCAAGGATGGAAAGGAAATCCCAAAGTCCCTCTGAACTGAGACATTCTGGCACTGTGGATCTGTCTACTCTCTTTTGGTACCGTTTGTCCTGAAGTGGTGTTGACTGCTGAAGACCATAGTAAGGTGGGCCAGATTGCTTTGGGGTAATTCTAAATATCTTAGAGGACGAAATCATCCCCATGAATGTGGGATTATACAGGAGCCATCTTGACAAGCTATATGTCAGTAGTATGGGCAGATGGACTTCCTCTTGCTCGTGAATATTCAGAGAGAGATAGACCTTTGCTGAGTGCAGTGATGGAGATGGTAGGAATAACTGGATGTGACACACGGCTGATAATGCACAGATGGCATTTGACAGTGTAAATGAGTGAGCTGACGGGCTTCACTGGAGCCTTCAGACAAGGTGGAGGTGGTGTCTGCATAGCCATGGAGTTTGAACAACCTGGAAGTTATTCACTAAAGGGCTCTCACCATATGTGGTCAAATGGTACGGCAGGGTCCAGGGCAGCTATAGCTGCTTATTTCCTCTTTCCAAGCTCTCCTGGGCCTTTTCACTTTATTTGGCATTGTGGTCCTTGAAATCTAGCCCCTCTGTTGCCAAGTGCTGTAGGAGGGCTGGATGATGATCCACCAAGATGTGTCTTCTTGCTGGACTCCTGTCCTCCCATTCAGTTCCTCCACAAAATCCTTCCTCTGGGCTCCCTGCTTGGGCAGCTGACAGTGGCTCCTGGATGAGCATCCTGAGTTAGCAGGACCACATCTGCCTTGTTCTGTGGCCCTTTTGCAGCTCACTTCTCCTCCACATCACTGAACTTCCCAAATGCACTTCACTCACCACCCTGGCCAAAACAACCCAACTTTGCATAACGCCCATACGGAACATAATAATTACTGATGAGCTGGTTTTATTCAAATCCCATTCACTAAATCCATTTATTTTCTTAGCGTGCATCCATTTCCAAATACTGAAGGCTTCCAGTCTCTTTCTGTCTCCTCCCCCCTGCACCCTTCTGAGATGTAGCCCTGCAGAGCTGCTATTTCCAAGACCCCAGGGACTGGAGCTGCTGGCTTACAGATGTCCAAGTGACACGGACGAGAGGTCAACCAGCTGTAGGACCCCACGAACCCTCGGTGGTCTGCCGTCACCGCTCAGCCTGCAGCAGCGTCATCTGGTGATGCCAGCTTCTGCCTCGCTTTTCATTGGGAAGCCACAATGTCTCCTCCTTCGTGGAGGTGGAGCTATGGCAGAACTTGCTTGAGCTGGTTTTGCTTCCATAAGGAAAGGCAAAATACTCTGCTAGTAAGTCTCTAATGTGCCGTGGGGCTCTCCTGGACTCAGGCCCGCTGGGGGAAAGGAGACTTTTCTCACTGGCACCGCCAATGCGGGATGGGACCCTTAGCTGTTACTCCAAACAAAACAAGCTGTCCTGGTAATTGGGGTAGGTCTGCTCTCGCGCCGGAGAGTTGAAATGTTTATTGTGTGAAACATCAGAAAAAGGAAAGGAATCTGCTGGGAGCACTTGGTTCATTCCCGTCCAATACGCCCCGAGTCACTGTTTGAATGCTGGGTCTGTGGCACGGAGACAGGAGCTTGTTTTGATAGTTTCCCTGCATTCAGAGGCATGAACACTTTACAGTTTTCTGTTTAAATGACCCATTTCTGAGAGCGGAAAGCACCAGCCAACACGCACCCGGGCCCCTCCGCATGTATCCGGAGTTTATAAACCATCCCCACCGATCCGTGGTGCTTAATGGACACTCCTGCTGCTCGGGGGGGCTGGAAAACTGTTCCAGGTGACTACCGGCCTCGGCTGGAGGCAGCGCGGTCCCCAGGGGCCTGGGGAGACACATGAGAATGAACTCAGGGTCTCTCCCGAAGCCTGACGTTGATTAATGATGGGACACAGCCCCGTCCTGTCGGCCAGCAGCTCACTTGATGCGACCTGCGGGGAATAGCCGCATATAAAGGCACCGAGCACCACCAGTGCGCACAAGGAGCGAGGCGCCGGCTGCCCGCACAATGCTTTCAGACACGAAATTGGCAAGCGGCGGGTAGCGGCTTCAAAGCTACACCTTGTCTCTGCCTGCTCATCACCTGCCTGCCTGCTTTCACCTGGCATTTTGGCTTCGGCCCTGGACAGACACCCTGGACACCTCCCTGCCTGGGGACTGACCTCTTTTTGAGCTGGCTCTGGGTTTGGACACAGCAGCGTGCTGGCTCTTAGGAAGCTGGAGCAGTGCTTCTGCCAGAAAAGCTGATTTTCCTTCTTCCCTTTGTTGTTTCAGCTCCTCCCTGGGCTTCCACAGGTGATGGCTGAGGCTAGAAGAGATCATTAGTTGACCCAGGCCATCCTTCTGCATGATACCAACCGCAGGAGCACAACGGTGGGCAAGGAGCTACAGGGGAGGGGGCAGAACCTAATTCTTTTTGGGGTCTAACTGCTCACATCTGTCATCCTAAGGGGATCTAAACACATCCTGGAGATCTGTGCATCCCCAGCTTGCTCCTTCGGGTGGACAGAGGAGGACACGAAGGTCTTTGCCCCCTGAGCCCTGTGCAGCGAAGTGCAGGCACCTCAGCATCTTTCGTCCCACGTGCTCTGCATCTGAGGCTTCCTGGGAGCTCCTTGTGCAAAGCTGAGAACATCTGCAAAAGCAAAGGTTAAGAAAGCTGCCAGGGACTCATGTTACCCCTCTCCCTTGAGGCCTCTGTGACTTCCATTCACACCACTTCCCGCGTAATCAAAAAACAAACCCTGAATGCCCAAGAATGTAACTCCTCTCGGAGGCAGGACCCACTGGTGGTAAACCCTTTGTAAAACAGCAGGTTTCCTGGTAAAACATGCTGGCTGCCTCCAAGGGGGGGTGACGCTGTCTATACAAACCGGAGCACGATTCCCAGCAAGCAGGTTATGCAAACAGCTGCCGGGGCAGGAGTGGGGAAGGGGATGGGGAAGAAGAAGGCAGCCAGCTGTGTGCTCTTGCCTGTTGAGGAGCCGACCAGCCACGCTTTCATCTCCAAGGCCAGCAGGACAGCAATGGCTTGGCGATGACTTACCATAGACCAGAATCATAGAACCATAAAATCATAGAATATCCCTAATTGGAAGAGACCCATGAGGATCCCCAAGTCCAGCTCCTCCTGCCCAAAGCCCACCAGAGCCCAGACTCACCCAAGCCACCACTGAGGACCGGCTATGCCCCTTCCCGAGAGCTTTCTTCTGGTGCAACCAGAAATTACCTGCAACGGGAAACCACACTCTCTTGGCAAGGGCAGAGATGAGGAGCTCCCAGTCAGGGTACCAAACCACACCAGTGCTACTGGGATGTGCCTGGCTCTGCTCTCACCAACCCTGAGTTTTCTGCAGCCATCTGGATTCAGCTCCCAGGGTGGGGCCTATGTGGGAGCAAAATATTAGGGCTTGGAGGATGCTCTGTTAAAAGCTGCATACGCTTTTGGGTGTCTGCCATCATTTGGGAGATGGAAATGTAACAGAAGTCGGTGTCTGTCTGTTTAACACAGACCAAGCTGTGTCTGCGTGTTTATTTATACCCAGCACACATAACATACACTTGGGTTCCCTGCGCCCTGGCGGCACAGCTGAAGATGCAGTGTCCCCGGCACCCTTAGTCCAGACAATGCTGGGAGACATCTGTGGCTTTCTGTGACAAGCAGAAGGAAAATGCCTGCTTGTTTCTGGGTGAGCAGCAGGTCTTCTCCAGGATATCCAGGTTGATTCAAGGGGGATTCAAGCAGCAGCCTGGCTGGACACAGGGTGCCCAAATACGAAATGGGGGGGGGGAGATGTCCTGTGCCCCCTCCTGTCAACTCCAGCCTCAGAAAAAGATGCTGGCACGGTAGCTGCGACCTTCAGGCTTTTTAGCAAGCCTTCCCCTGGCCTTGGTCCCAAAGCTACTCTTGGGATGTGGATGATTTCTGGCCGTAATGCTGCCCCCTCCCTCTGTCGCAGCTGGTACAGCCATGGCAGATCGGCAGCACTGGGGGAAAAACACTGACTTCAAAAGAGCCAGGTGTGGGATGAAGGAAACCTGGCTCTTTTTAACACCTGTGCCCATGTTTATTCCTGTGATAGTTTTGCAAGAAACCCTGATGAATCACTAGTCAGGACAGGAGGGCAAAGTGAACGTGGATGCTGCTCCCTGGAAAACCACTGGCATAAAATAATAAGTGAGAAAACAAGGCAAAATCAGGTAAGAAAAGTGAACGTGCAAAAACTCCTGGGCAGGATTTTTTCTTCCCTCTCCAGGAGAAGCCAACTGCAGGAGTTTTGGATCTGTTTCCCAATTTCTCTGCAGTTTGCTGGAGGGGGAGGTCCCTGCTCCACGCCAGTCCATAACCAGCTGCCAGAAGAGTCACCTGGATTTTATTTTTGTCCCTGCCCCTCTCCCCATCCCATACCTGCACTGAGGTGTTTCCATTCCTGCATCCCCCCCATGCCAAAGGAGCACACCGGAGCCTGGAGGTGAAGTATGGCAAAGTTTCTGGAGAGCAGGAAAGGAATTCCCCTCGGAGTCTGGAAAGACCCTATCATTTAAATTAAATGTTGGCCTTTGAGAAGACAAAAAGAGCACTGTCTCCAGCAGGGCTGCCTGGCGACATGGCTGATATTTATTACAGTGCAGGTAGTTTAAGAAAACAGAGGCTTTTCTTTGGAGATTTGGGTCTTCAGCCTAACTGGGAGCTTGGGCTGGAAAGGTTCAGTTGCTAATTAAATCTAAGTTGGACACTGTTCCATAGAGGGCAGATTGTAACTATAAGAGGATGTTAATGTGGATTTTAAATATTTATTATAACTGAGGTAGGTTATAAAAACAGACATTCTTCCTTTCAACACTCTATAATGTCAGATTTAGAGGTTTGTCTCGGGCCGTGAGTGATTTCCCAGCAGCTGTCAGGGGCTGGAGGGCAATTTATCACCCTCCCAGTGAGAGACCTCGCCGGACAGTGAAAGATTAGAGCGCTGATTTATGGAACGCGAGGAAAAAACAACGTTGTTGGAGCGGGTGCCTGGGTGCTGATTTTCACACACCTGTTCCCAGCCACACCAGTAAGTGATTTCCCTTCTCCTCCTCGAGGAATCGAGGCTTTTTAACACCAGCCCCAAGAAGATGGGCAGGCACCTCTCTTCTCCCCAAAAGCACAACCCCACGAGGGTTAACACCACTAAAGCCCCCCTGGGGGCTGTTGCAGTGCTTCAAAATACCTGATCCGTGCTCCTCATGATCCACAGGTTGGCAGCCCCAGTCCTGCAGTCCCCCCAGCAGCAATTCCCCCTCCCAGGCAAGCCAGGAACCAGGGCTCAATGTCCCCTGCCTTGCATGACCACAGCAATTGCTGCATAATTTAGGCTCTGCTGGGGAAATGCATCTATAAGGACGCCTGCTCTGTTTGGCTTCTCCTCCTCCCTCCTCATTATCTCTCCCCCCTTGTCCCCTTTTCTCCTCTTTCTAGAGATGCTTACTAATAAGCACATCTTCAACACGTGTTCGGGAGCTTGAAGGCCTAGCTGTAAAAGATGAAAGGGAAGAGGCAAGAAGGAGCTGGGACAAGAGGACAGCAGGAAAGCCATGTAGGCATTAAGGATGCAAGGAACCAAGGCTTCTGTTTAACAACTAATGATGCCCTGCTCAAAAGCAGCATGGGGGGTCCTCAGTCTTCTCATTTCAAGCCCAGCTCTTGGAGGAAACTCCAAATGCAGGTGGCTTGGTGAACTGGGAGAGGCCACCAGCACTTGCTGGTGAAATGCTCCGTGCTATACGCCAGTTGTGGGTGCTGCAGGTCCTGGCTTCCTGGCCATGAGGAGGAGCAGGGATGGGAGAGGTGTGCAGCAGGGCTGCTGACCTCCTTAGTCCCTGCAGCACTGAAAGGGGTGACCCCAGCGACAGCACCACCGGAGCTGAGATGCGCTTGGTGTGGCAATGTCTTGGTTTTGTCTGCCTTGGCGTGCCTGCCTTAGGGGAGATGGGTGGGCACCGAAGGCAAGGGCGAGAGACAGCAGAGGGAGGGGTTTCCATTGAGCCCAACAGAGTTTGGTTGGAAAATACATTTTTTGGGGGGGGGGGGGAACGGGACCTAAATCCATGTCTTTGGGATGAAAATAACTTTTAAACTCAGATGAACCCCAGCTCTTTTCAGATACCTCCACAAGGCAAGCTGACCTGTTCTGCATGCAGTCCCAAATCCACGTGGGCCGGGTCACACTCTGATGGCTCATCTCCCCCCAGACCCCACACCTGGCCTTGGCACGCAGAAGGCACCCAGCCTGGTGTCCCCCACAAGCCACACGCCCCATATAGAAGCCCCCAGACCTCGACACCCAGGTCTGGTCCTGCCTTCTCTCTCCCTCCGCCTGGGATTTGTCAATAGCTCTACACACTTTGCCTTCCCCGGCGTAGCAGGGCTGATGGCCACATCCTGCGACATGGCTACGCTCGTGCAGCTCAGGCAATTAGAGCCGACCGTGCCGCCGTCTGATTTGGTTTGTTACTTAGCAGAGGCAAAAGTGGAGACAGGATTGATCCGATAGTCTAAGACGAGGCTTGGGATGCTCGAAGGAGGGGCTCCGTCTAAGTGTTAGTGATTGGTTTTAAATCAGCCTCCCTTCGCTCTGGATTTCACGTGGGGGGGTGCCGGGACTGAAAATCCTCTTGTTGGAGAAAACGTGCTAAAAGGGCAATTTACTCACTCCCTGCATTGCCATCCAGGCTCAGCAGGGCTCTGGAGCTGTAGGAGGCCTTCTAAACACTTGGAGTGGAAAAAACAACTTTCAGGTGTGGTTTAGGATGTACCGAAAACAGTTCCTGGGGGTCCACCCATGTGCAGTGCTTTCGGAGAGGTGGCAAAACACCCGGGGCACCCAGAGCCTGTCCTGGGTTGGGCTGGCACACACTGGGTGCCCCCTGACTGGGAGGAACACGTTGGCAGCCCCCTGTGGGCATGGGGGGAGGAGGGCACGGGGGGCACATCGTGGCATTTTCCCATGAACAGGGTGGGAGGAAGGCCCTGTCATCTGTGTCCCAACCCAGGACGGGGGGGTCAGGGGGGAGAAATTCTATTTCTTGCTGAGATTTGTCTCCACTGAAGCTCAAACCGCCAGATTAAAAGCCTTCGTGAAAACATGCATTTAAAGGAGTGAATCTTGCTGGGCAAAATATGACAGAAATTCAGGGAACAATCTGATTCCCCCTTCCAGAAATGTCCTGGTCACTAAAGCAAAATGGTTTTAAATCAAAGCTGCCGAAGAATTCCATTAAACAGGCTGAACGGGAGAAAAGAGGCTGTGCGCAGCAAATAACTGCATTAGCCACACGACAAAACAAATATAACAAAAGCCTCCAAACAAAATTACATTTCACAATTAGGGAATGAATAACTCTTTAGACAAAAGCAAGGCAATGGAAAAAAAAATTTAGCATAGACTAACGCTTCTAATTGTCTTTCTTTTAGCTCCTCTGTTCACTGATCCATTGAGCAATGATAAAGGCATTAAATTTGGTGATTATGTTCAGTGTTTCTAATGACAGCGAGCTGCCTGTGACTTTGGCTGTGCTCAGGTGCGGGCTGGAGCAGCCGCGTGCGTCTCTGCACCGCACTGCAGCGTGCAACTCGCTGTGCAGGGGAGGGGAGGCAAGGTAAGGCAGCCAGGCACCTCGGTCCTTAGCTGCTCCAACAAGAGTTAAACCAACAAATGCAAAGCCCCTGAGCCAGGGCAACGCATCCGTGTGTGAATGTGGAGGAAAAATCCTGCTGAAGATGGCACTGGGTGCATTTAGCTTGAGACGGCAGCGATGTGCCCAAGCTGGAAGCCCCTCGCTGCAGATGTTTTGGTGCTGAGCACTCTTGAGCTGAGCTGTTTGGTGCTCCCGCACCACATTCCCCCTTTAATTTATTTATTATATGAACTGCAGGAGCTTGCTTTCCCAAAGCTACAGCTAGCTTGGGCTTTCTTCCGATTCAGATCAAGTTCATACTTATGGCTTTGATTGAAATAGGCATGTGATCTTATTATCCATATGTCCGCCGGGGTGCATGTCACAGCTTGCCTAGCACATGGTAGTGCTTATAATATCATTAACAATGTCTGAATAACAACTGTTAGTTAGAATCAACCTTTATTATCACATGGGGCTTCACCGGGTTTTCTTCGATTATTATTTTTTTCCATCTTGTTGTGAACGTCTCTCATTCTGCACTAATTAACGGCAGCTGCCTGCAGAAGGATGCAACAACACCTTCCGAAGATGCCTGGGATGTCTTCAGTGCGGCTGGAAGGTGCCGTGTGCCTTAAACCACTCCCCCTGTCCCGATGCCACTTCTGTTACAGGATCCAGCTTTTCGGCATTTCTGCTCCTTCCAGACAGGATTAACGCAGAACAAGCCTGGTGACCAAAAATGGATTTCTCTTTGCAAGGTGCTGACATCCCTGCTCAGAATTTACTCTCACATGGATGGCTCTTCTGGGGGAACACACGATGGAGCAGCCCATGGGGACATCAACATTTAGCCCTGGGGTCTTCAAGGACCATGGGAGCACAGGAGTGGTACCCAGGGGTTTCCCTCAATGCTCAGATTGGTCAATCCCCATAAATGTCCAGAGCTTGGGATCCCCACAGCCTTTCGAGTGTCTCCATCACGTGGGGAGAGGGAGCAGGGAAGGAGCTGGTCCCCAGCCCTTGGGAGTGGGCGAGGGGCCGGCCGGCAGCGCGGGGGGTGGGAGCGGGGCCAGGATTGATGGGGCGATTTACATTCCTGGAAAGTCCTGCAAACCATGATTTACCAGCCGTGATGGCTGGAGAGAAAAATGATCCCTTTGCTGCCGCCACAGCTGTGGGGAAGGATTGTGGGAAATGTTTCTCTCCTGAGCCTGTCTGCTCCTGCCCTGATTTTCCTTCCCGGTCGCCTCGTCCCTGCGGTGTACCAGGACCGAGGCTGGTGCCAGCCATGCTCCAGGAGCATCCTCGGTCCAGCAGGCACCAGGCAGGGCAGGGCATTGACAGCCATCCCATCTCCAAGCTCCGGCCATGCCTGTGGGTACCACTGGTCACAAACTTTGCTCTGGACTGGGTTATTTCACTTTTCCTTCACCTCCCTCCGTGCTCTAGCAAGGCTCCGAGCTACTGTCAGCATCCTCAAGCTGAGAAAGTTCCCAGCCTTGGAGATGTCCCGAGCATCAAGGGAGCAGGGTTTGCCCTGCATCATTGACATGAGTTTTATGCCTCTTCCCTTTCATGTGCGTGCCCCGTGATGTATTGACCTGCTGTGTTTTTTCAGTTGTGTTGCAGCCTCCGGCTGGGGCAGCCTGAGCTGGGTGAGCTCGTAAACCTCAGCTGCGAGCCTTGAGAGAGGGATGGGGAGGAAGGAAGCCCCCACAGCAAGGGGGAGGGTGTGGAGCCAGTTTCCACCGCTGTCAAGTTGAACAGGCACAAGTTGCAAGGCAGCCAACAAGCTGCTCACAAGCCCCTTCCTTCTCTCTCCTGTGCTTTGCATGGGCTGGGTTTGCCATCGTCCCGGGGCAAGGGCCAGGCAGGACAGAGGCTGAAGGGAATATCTTCCCTCAGACACCACTGCCTGCATTGCCCCTAAACCCTTGTGC
This sequence comes from Anser cygnoides, assembly GCF_040182565.1. Classification (NCBI taxonomy): domain Eukaryota; kingdom Metazoa; phylum Chordata; class Aves; order Anseriformes; family Anatidae; genus Anser; species Anser cygnoides. The sequence goes on from NC_089887.1 coordinate 5,926,545, forward strand.
TCACTCCAAAGTGCATTTTCACGGGGCTGCTGGACACAAAACATGTGTCTCCACAGCTTAAAGATAGGAGCCATGAGGAGCCATGCCAATGCAGGGAATCCTTGGCTTCCCTCCTCCATCCAGGCTTGTCCCCTGCATGGACAGACAGACTGACCCCTGGACCACACGGTGTTAGGAAGGTCTCACCTAAATTTGCTGCCCCACTACGCAAATCTCTTGTGGACAAATCTTTCCAAATTTTTCTTTCAACTATTTTAATTTTGCTGTGCTGCAGGCACAACACGGAGAGCATGAGAGCACCTCGGCTCACACGCTGTGTGTGCTGGCCCTGACCACGCCAGCCACGCCTCTCCAGTGAGCAGAAGGCCTGCGCTGTGCACTTAACTAATGAATTAAACAGCACTAGTTAATTCCATTTATAAGATGCCTCTAGGTGTATTTACAGCAAGGACAATAACAACAATAAGGCATTGCACGATGCCAAGCAGCATCAGTTAGCGCAAAGGAGAGCAGCCACAGCTGCTCCACGGCACCAGCCTGGCTGAGCAGCACCGCTGCCATTTCTCAGCCTGATTCTTCTCCCCTCCACTCGTTTCATGTACTCATCACCTTTTATTCTAGCAGCCGGGGAGGTCTCTTTAGCCTAACAGTGGCCAGGGTTGAGATGGTTCTTGCCCCCTCAGCGTGTAGGAGGAGCTGGAGGGGCTGTGGCAGCACGGTGGGGTGGCCAGACATCCCTTGGGATCTGCAGGGAGCATTCCTAGTTCAGGTTTAGGACCACATCCTTCTCCTGTTGGGATCAGAGGGGGTTGTGGCTGTAGCTGGCTTGGCTTTGGTCATTTGATCACAAGGCCGGGGTGGAGCATCACCCCCTCCCCTGCACGCTGGCTCTCCAGGGCAAGAGAACATGTCTAAACCTTTTGATGGCCATTAGCCTTGGTTAAACCAACTCTCTTTTTTATTATTTTTCTGGCAATAAACATATGGGCTGTAACTCTTTTTGACAGCACTCCAAGAAGGATTTAACACCTTCCCCGTAGAGGACAGCCTACTGATTACCTGCTGCTCTGCTGGGATGGCTGCAGCCTGCCGTCCCTCACTCCAAACTCATTTACAAATGCGGCATGGCTAATTTCGGGCAGGGCTGCAGTGAATTCCTTAGCGTAGGCACACAGCGATCCAGGAGATACTGCACAGAGCCAGATCGCCCTGGGGTTGCTCACCCTCCACTTGCTGGAGCATCTGGGGAAGCGGAATGGGGAGAGCAGAGGACCAGCACAGTCCCAGGGCTCTGTGTGATCCTCCATGGACCGTGCAAAGGGTGGTGAGCTCGGTGAGGGTTTGGCTGTCAGAATCTGCCTTCACACAGTTTGGGGATGCCCCAGGCTCCACACACTGTGTTTTCCTCTCCTGCAGTTCCTGGGGCTGCCAGTTATTGATACGTTGAATGGCACGGGGCTTAGTGGGCAGCTAATAATCAGAGACTCCCAGGATTTGTTGCCCCACCTGCTGCTGTCGGGTGTGATCTGTATGCACAGGCACTCCTGAGAGCCAATTTCCCCTGACAGAGATATGTGTTGAGACAATTTTGGGGTCCAAGGCTGGATTATCCAGACCAGCTTACCCTGTTTCAATGCCCTGGTTCACTTCTGGCCACAAAGAGCAGCAGAGGGACACTGGGGCTTCTTGCAAACAGTGCCCGGGGTCAGACCCCGCTGCCCTGCCCTGCATCCCCCCTCCATGGAGGCCATGCAAGCTCCTTTCCCTGCTTTCTTTGGCAGAGATTTCCTTGAGGCTTTCGGGTTTGAGAGTCCCTCCTGGCCTGCAGCCAGCCAGGTCCACGTTCCTCTTTGCTCATCAATCTTTTCACCAAAACGCGGTGATATACTTCATGATATACACAGATCAGTGTCCCCACGGGCTCCCGCGACAGCGGACAAGTTACCAGATTATTTGTGAATTTTATCCCTACAATGGGAATCCGATGTTTCGACTGTAAATGTGAAATCAGCCACTTCCTACAACTTCAAAACAGGGAGCTGTTAACAAGTCAAGTAAATTAAGCAGCAGACTCACTCCACTAACAGGCAGAGCTGTCAGGAGAAGACAGATGCCTGCAATCAATGCTGAGCTCAGCCCAGCTCTGCAGGGTCCAGGCTGCCCCGTTCCCCATTCGAGGAAGGAAGCACAGGCTTGCTCCGGTCCCAGTGCTGGGGAAGGAGCTGCTCTGGGAGCAGATTTACCCATGGCTTTGCTAGCTGCTTGCTGGGGTGCTCTTGCACAAACCCAATTTGGGCAGTGGTACCTATCCATGCCATAGCACCCAGCATCCTGCTCCGTTTTGGAGCTGGCACTTGCAAGTCCTTCAAGATCCCTTAGCACCAGGAGTCCAAGAGCTGCTGGAGAATAACCTCCAGAATTTACACTGCCAGCACAAAATGGCTTTAAAACCCCACACTGTCAAAGAGCAGATGAAGAGGGGGTACCAAAGTTTAATCCAATGCAAGTTGAGTGTATCACTTAAGTGAACAAAGCCATTTTCCCCCAGAAAAGCCATCTCCAACACCTACAAAACCAGGTCACAGTGACTGGTCCTCTGCACTGGGATGCCCTAAGCCAGAGCACAGCTCTGAGTGCTTGCAGCCAGGGGAGCTCTGACGAGGGGGAAGTGCAGCTACACTTGAATTTGTTAGGTAAATTTATTATGGATAATTTAAACACACAGCAGAACTTAGCGTGCTGTATGCACCCTCTGATAGGGCTCCACAGTGCAGTAATCAACTAGTGCTGACAATGGGAAATGCAGATTTATTAATTCTCATTTTTGTGTTGGGTTAAATACCATAGAGTTAAATAAGCAGATTTTTTTTTTTGTAATTCCCCCTTCTTGCTGCATGGCAGATCAGATTAAAATTCTTAAGAAGAGTCACTGGCATGAACCATTTTATATAGCACTCTTTTGAAATGTGAGAACTATTCACCAAAAATAATATTGATCTTCTTTTGGGTGAAACCAGGAAAAAATGTCAGGGCAGGGGATTTCTCTTTTTTCTTGCCTGACTGCCTGAATGAACTTGCTACAGAGAAGCATCTGCCATCCTTGTACCTCCCTTGGAAAATTCTTCTATGGCTTGTTTTAAATATTTATGCTGGTACAGAAGGAATTACTCTCAGCTTTGTGTCTGCAAACAATTCCCAGCAAAATCCTGCAGGAGGCTTTCAAGGTTGGGGCCTTTTTTTTAAGTAGTTCCGAGTCCTTTGCATAAAATGTCATCTGGTTTTATTGTTTTGACACTTCCGCAATGATAAATATTGTTACTGAAAGTCAGCAAAACAGATGGATGGCTGCCTTGGCGAATTTCATAAAATCTCATGCTAATTAAGGGACTGTCAGGAAAAAAAAAAAATTGAGATACTGCATTCACTTCCCTGACTTGACACACGGGGAGAAATGCAGCAGCCTGCTGAGCCAAAGTGCCAGGAATACAACCTGACGGGAGCTTTGCTTGCTAAGAGGGGCGCGCGCATCTTCGCCCCTTTGCTCGCAGATCAGAAACTTTGCGAGTTTTTGGAGAAATGGTTCCTTTCTCTGAGTTTCACAGGGATGGGATATCCCACGGTGGAGGGCAAAAGGTGCTGGGAATCAGCACTGAAATGGGATTACAAAGGACTTCGCTGTGCATCCTTCTTGGCTTGCTCATGTGGACCTGCAATTACAGGACAGTCGCAGGGATGGAAATGGAAAAGCAGCAGTGGAAAAGAAATTCGAGGCTTCGCCCATCGGGAACCCTCTGGGTCTGGGAGAATGGGGGCAGGAGCGGTCCCGGTGCTGGCACCTCGTCCCCCCACCCTGCTCGCAGCACCTGGTTGTCTTTAACTGGAACAGCCACAACATCAGTGACAAGTTACAGGCTGGCACAAAATCGATTGGTTCTAGGAGGTAAAGGCTAAAAAACACCGGTGGATGCCAAGGGCCGGTGGGAATGAGGAGGACCTGCCCAGGGTTTTGTTTACCCTTTCGGGTTCCCACCATTAAGTAGAGGAGCCGCGAGGGTTGTTTTCCTTCCAGCAGCTTGAACTCATCTGTTTGTCTTCATCTCTGTTTGCAAACAGCAGCCGAGACCCAGCTTTGCTTTCACTTCATCCTCAGCGGAGAGAGGCAGAAATGAGAGCCACAGCCCATCCAGAGGCATGAGGAATGGGAAGCAGCTGAGGGGGAGAGCTCTGAGCCCCCGAGGAGCCCGGGTTAAACAAGCTGAGCACGGGACCCACGGGAATCCACAGGCCTTGCCGACAGCTTGGGAAAGGTGATGAAAAGTGGCCAAAAGCGTGCAGTCGCAGCAGGCTCCGTGCCCTGCAATCCTCCTTCTTGTGATCGAGCAGGAGTGTCCTGGCGACATCCTTGGGGATCCTGGTTATGGCCTTGAGGATCCTGTTTACATCCTTGGTGCTCTCCCAAACACGATTTTTTCTGTGTAACGTGGAACAGCAAAATGCAATGGACCAGTTGCCAGTCTGGGACCGAGGAACAGCCGAGTTTCGGTGCCAATCTGTCTCTAACTCATTGACTAAGTGATAGTTTATCAAGGATATTAATAGTCTTTTCCATCATTGCAGCCTTCAGCTGGTTTCTCCCAAGACAACTTTATATACATCAGCTGGGAAAAACAAAAAAACAAACAAACAAACAAAAAAAAAAAACCCTCATTTCCCAAAGGAAAGGGACCGTTCATCACCAGGTGCCTCCACTCTTCTGGGGAGCCACATGGGTGGCTATCAGCAGGCCATGATTCATCTCCCATTGCTCCCAAAATATTTCTGAGGATGTTCTCAGGATAGTGACACCAGGCCTGGATTCGTCTCAGTACTGGAGAGCTTTGGGAGATTTTCAACACCCCAGGTGTCTTCTCCAACCAGGGCAGAGAGCAAAGGGTTCAGGGAGGGATTCCCCAGCCCAGGCAGCAGCGGGTGCCCTGGCAGCCCTGAACAAGTCCCGTGGTGAGCATCCTGCCCCATGGTCCTACTGGAGCAAGGCCAACGTGTCCCCAGCCCCTTCCACAGCACTCAGCTATCTCCCCATCTGCTGTGGGAATTTTGCATGGCCAAGCAGCCCCATACTCTGCTTCCTAAAGACTTCCAACTCTTAAAAGACCTCCCCAGTGACACGTGGGCGTCCTGTGTCACCCATGGTTGGATTCCTATTGCTGGCTGCTCAGCAGCACTGCCCAAACACTCCCAAAACGAGCACCAAGAAAAGAAATCTCACCCACTGCTCCGTCATTTATCAGTAAGCAGCTCCCGAGCCTGCAGCCCTCCAGAGGACCTGGCCTTCGTAAACTTGGCCGGACCCTCCTGGCCTTCAGACTGATATTGGTGCATTTAAGGCTTCTTTGTAATTTTAAAAATCTCATTGATATTTTGCATTTTTCTTTTTTGTTTTTTTTGTTATTTCCCAGGGTGCTAATATTCCTTTCAACAGACCTTGATTAATGGTCAAAACCTCAGGAATATTCCTGGTATTCACTTAGCCAGAGCAATTACATTGCAAAGAACAGCATGAGGACCCCGGTTTGACATGCAAATAGCCATGTTATGCAATTAGTTGATGCACAATTAATTGGAATAACGACAAATATAGTCAAATACGGCTGGATTTAGGCTGTGTAAATCTGAGGCATACCTTGGGGTTATACAATTAAGAGAAGTAAGGAGACAACAGCAGAATCCTTCAAGGACAAAAAAACCATTCCCGAGAAAAATGCTTTTCTCTTTAGATCCAACCTGGGAAAAGCCGGCAAAACACCATGCAAAGTGACCTGATCATGAGCAGATGGACACACATCCCTCACCTACAGGGTTTTGCACCGAGTTCCTACCCGGGCAGGGCACATGGCCACGGGGATGATAGCAGGGGACAGGAGGAGGGAGCTGGACGGGGACGTCCCCCTGACCCTGTTGGGTGCAGAGAGGGATGCACACCAGCACGGGGCCCTGCCCGTCTCACATTCTTGGTGAGGGTCAATTACCCCAAAACTGCTCAGGCCTAGCAGGACATTTTACTTGTGCTTCTCTTCCCTTTTCATAACCCCAAACCCACCGGCATTTCTTGCAAAGATGAAAAAATCCCAAGAACATCTTGCGCAGCATTGACGCAACGGTCTCTACTACGACCCACTAAAAACAAGGATAAACTTTGAATGTTCATCTGTCAGTTTTATTTCCCTCCCATCTGTTTCCCAGTGGTTTGCAAGCCCAGAAATGGGGAGTGAAAGTGGGATGAAAACACTTTTTCCTGCAGCTGCTTCCAAGCTTGTCCTTCTGTCCTGCAGGCTGTCGGTGGTCGGTGGTGCACACAGTAACCAAGCCTGCCTGGCCCCACGGTAAGAAAATCATTCACCAGTGGGCAGGGAGAGCTGAGGGCTTCCTTTCCCTGAAAAAAACAGGACACGTTTGTCAGCGGACTATGTGGAGGGCAAGTATGCTTCACAGTCCTTCCCACATTCATTTGCTTTTATTAATACTCTATTTTCCTGTCCTTTCAAAAACTGCTGTGTTAACCCCCACATCATAGATATTGAGCTTAGCCTGTGTTTAAAGTTTAATTATTCTTACAGTTAATTACAACACCTGCAGAGAGCATTTGCCATCCAGTCCTGGCAAGCTCTGATTCCCTCCGTATTTCTGATGGTGGGATGTATTTTGGGGGAGTTTTATGCCCTTTGATGAGAGATGTCTTTGTCAGAGGCTGGGTGTAGGGACACCGGTGTCAGACACGGGCTGGAGACAGACACAGCGATGAGGAATTTCGGGATGTTTGAGAGCATCTGGGAACCCCCCACGTCCTTCAAATGCAGCAATAAGGGGAGGTATCCTGGAGGTGCCCTGACCCTGTCTACACATTTTTCCCCGTTCCCGGTACCCTGATCTATAGGGTTTGATCATCACTTTGTTTTTTCCCTTGTCCACATTTAACATATCCTCCTGCTGTTTCCTGCACATCTTCTTGAACACTTCTCTAAGTTCCCTTCAAATGGATTTGTAGAATGGACCCCAGCATAGCCAAAGCAAATTCACTTAAAGATTAAAATAGATTTACAGGAAACTTTTTGGCATGTTTCACTATCTTGTGATATTCTGGATACATTCACAGGCTCTAGATATCCACTGATTCTTCCGCCGTGACCAGTATTGACATGCCACAGCCTTATTCCATTGGTGGAAGAGGGAATTAATCAAGCCCTATAAAACACTCACCACGTTCAGTCTCTTACTGGGGTTCTATTGAGAAACAAATGATCCTTTAGGACTTAAATCAATGTCCATCGAGCCAATACCCTCCGTGTGATTTCAGGGGTCCGTATCAGCTCTTTAGCATGCACATTTTTTACAGTATGTGTTATTTATCTAGGGATGATATTTAGCCTTGAAAAACGATCAAGAAAATTTTAAGCAGCCAGAGACAAATTCTACTTGATCACACATACAATAATGATTGATGGTAATGGAAAAAAACAAATGCTATAATGATGATTTACTCGCCTGTCAAAAAAAATTAGTCATCCTAAGTGTGCAGAAACATGCCCAGCATATGTGTATGTGTGGGTAGGTACACAAACACATGTGCACAAGCGCACACACAATATTGCACCTATACCACCATGTGTGTGCACGTGCTCTGGGGCTGGGAACGCAACAATTAGAGGTTTTTGCACAGTGGAAAACAGTTCACAGCAGACTTTGCAAAGGGATGGTGAGAGGAAACACTTAATTCTCAACATGTGCTATAGGAACTCCTCTCTGACATGGAGAACTTACAAAACACGTATGTGGAGGCCTCATTTCACACCAGAGGTTAAGCCTAGCTGTTTTTAAGCATGGACGATCTGACCGTCTTTCATCCCAGGGACTGCTGTTGATACAGAGTGGGGCTGGTTTTGCAGGACTCTGGTGTCATCTATATTCCATCACGTATGTGAAATAGATGTACGATTGTATTTGATCCAATATTTATCTTTATCAGTTGGGTTGTAGGTCTTGCTGCTATCAAACATTTGGGTTCCTTGCTATTGATTTGAAGTGGTTTTTGGGTTTGGTTTGGTTTTGTTTTGTTTGGGAGGAATTTGATTTCCCCTCCCCCCAGCCCAATTTCAGGTGGTTTCAGGCCATTAAAGCTGGGCCCAAACCTCCTCTCCCGTTTGAAACCAGCCCGAGAGCGCCCGAGCAAACAAGACCATCCCAAGATTTCTGTTTCTTTACATAAATCAAATTCTTTTACAATCCTTCAACATAACACATTCAAATGTGCCTGTCTCACTTGCTCCCTCCCAGCAGCGCTCTCCCGGATTGCCTGCGAGAGGAGCAGGCACCCCCGGGAATTGTTTAGCAGCGATTCACTGGGTCAGTGTATTAGAACAGACTCAAGTCTATCAGCCAGATGGTGACTTCAGAAAAAAATTGACACACCATTTCAAACTGATTTCACGCAAACCCTCCTGAGGGGAGCCAGTGGGAATCCAGCAATCAGATCTGTTGTGAATAAATATTACAAAATTGTCAATTACAAAAGGGATGTTTAAAATGTTTGACTGATTTAGAAGCCTATTCATTCCTTGCCTTCTACTTTGATGACGGATCTTTCGATATCACTGACTGATGGTTTCCCTTGGCCAGAGAAACCTCAGCTTTTAATTTTTTGTTGGAAGAAGTTACTGTGGTGCCTTTTCCAGGCTTTTATGGTAAGCAGGCATCTGAGATAAAAGCTAAGCCAGGTACAATTTGGAGCATGATGTCTCCAGCAGATAGTGGCTTAAAAATGAGCATCGGGCTTAATAACGTAATCAGGTTTGAACACTTTCAAAGTTACACAGGACGGAGATCTCTCATGGGTAAATTTAATCGATGTGCATGTAAATGGCTGCCTTTGCAGAGGGGAGAACTTGAAATATCCTTATGGTCCCAAGGCAGCATCACCAGTTGTCTCCCTCTCTTTAGAACTTCGCGTAATAAACAGCAACGCTCACCTCCAGCTGAAACTTTTATTCCCATGGCTCTTGGTTCGTCTGTACTGGTCAGTCTTAGTGGTCCTTTGCTCCCACAAGATGGAGATATGATCACTAGGAAGGAAAATGAGGCATGAGTCAAATTTATTCCAGAAACAGAATTTCAATGTTTTTTTTGAGTGGAAATGAATTGTATAGAGCTTTATTAGTGCAGTATCATCTAATTGCACCCAGACTGTAGTAAAGATTGTATGTATGTGATTTATAGAAATTTATATACTGTATTTCCATCCTAGATTTATGTCCATTTGTGAAGGATTATAGCACATCCTAGCAGTACTAACATTTCTTCCGTAAACAGATAAATCTCTCTTTTTTTTTCTTTTTTTTTTTTTAAATCCAGATCCCACGCCTTGCTGTTCCAGATTGTACGTACAATTCAGCCATCAGCCTGAACCCAAGCCAGGCCTGGAAGAGCCTTTCTCAGCAAATATTTGTCCACCTTTTTAGAGATTTGGTTTGCCTGACTCCGAGGCGCTCAGGATGCAAGCGGCGACGCGTGGTATTTATATTGCCTTTCGCTGGGCCCTCGCTCCCCGTGCAACCGTGGTGGGCAGCTCCAAAGACAAAAGAGCCAGAAAAGCTGATGTCTCTGCCCAGGAGGGATAAGAGGAGCCCTCAGGTGTGGGTGACACCTTAAACACCCCCACTGCTCTTTGTCCCCATCCCTGTGGACCCCCAGTGTCCCACCACTGCCAGCTTCTTGGGATAAAGCAACAAACCAAAGAGCAAAAGCTCTCCTGATCTGTGTGGCTGCAGCTGGGGTTTCCCCACTGAGCTCTGAGCCCCTCTCCAACCCCCCCAAACCACAAGGTCCCCGCTAGTCCCTAACGCCCTTCCCAGGCACCGGAGGAATGCTTTGGTTGCACCAGAGCTCTGCCATCCATCTTCTGCACAGCTCAGTGGCCACACCACTTGGAGGTTTCCCGACCCCAGGAGCCCCCCGCACCCCACAGTCGCCCCCCAGCCATCCCCAAATCCCACCGGGCCCCACCTGCTGGTCTGGGAACCTGCCCGCCAGTGGCCCCGGTGGAAACAGAGACCCAGGGACGTCAGATTGAGTTGCACGGTCATTATTTCCAGGAGGCTCTTGATCGGAGGTATGAAAGGCAACAACAAAGGTCATCCTGAACTTTAAACTCAACACCCTGCCCCATCACCCCACCCCGGCCATAAATCTCGCTGCAAGGAGGGATAGCTCATCGTTTCCAAAGACCAAGTCCTTCCCAGGCACTGACTTCATGATGCCTGCTGTATCTTCACTATTTCTGCTCATTGCACACCAAGAGGCATCGGTTGTAGCAAAGAGAAACACCCAAAGGACAAGAAAATATGTCTCTTGCTCCAGAAACTTCCCCACCCAAAACACTGAAATTCTGGGGAATTTTTAATAAAGTTACTCAGAAATTTCCGTCTGCATCATGGCCATCTGCAACCACTTTTGTCAGCCACTTAAATTGCCTTGCACCCTCCTAGGTTGCCTCTGAGGTTTCACACTCTTGTGTGCTTTTTTTTTTTTTTCCTCCTACCCTATAATAAGATTTATTATTGGGTTATTCTTCATGGTATATTAGCCCTTAGCCAGAGTCAGTGCTGACAGAAATGTTAGTCATTTGGGCTCTGCTTAACCTGCTAAGAAGAACTGAATTTACAGAACGGGACGAGGCTTTTTATGATTTCATTCCAGAGCCAAATCAGATAAGAATAATTATCCTCTCCTGGGATATTAGGCAGCACCTCCCCAGGACCGGCAGCTGACAGCTGTTTTATTGGTTGAGTCACTTGGGTCTGGAGTCGAGGATTAATTGTTCGCGTGTCCTGGTGGCTCCAGGAACAACAGCGAAAGGTTCTTTTTGGAGATGGGAGATAATTTATTTTCAATTGTTTTCATACACATGATTTCGGTGGACAAGGAGAATTAAAAACAAAATCGCATAAATAACCCTGCTCCCACCACTTTCTATGTCCATTGTTGAATGCCGGCTCATACATTTCCAGCCTGAGCATATTTAGCAGAAAGAAATGTCACATCAGAGGGGAAATACGCTCCTTGAAAGAGGGGTCAGTCCTCTTTGCCACCAAACCTCCTCTCTGACCACCTCTGACCAGCCAGCGAAGGCAGTGCCCAGCGCTCACCCCTGCCTTTCCCTGCCACCCACCCCCAAACGCCTTTATTCAGAATTAATTTACTCCTGCCTATCACCTGCTGGAGATTATTCTAATGATAATGGCCACGATCCAAAGCAAATTAAAACCCAGTGGCGAGGCTCGCTCCGGCTCCAGCAGCTCCGCATCCGGCCGTGAGCAGCCTCGCGCCAGCCGCCCTCCTTCCCCCGGCAGCAGGATCTGGCCTCCCGTCCCTGTCCCTCAGTGGGGACACACGCTGTGCCTAGCTGCCGGGCAGAAGGGGCCCGAGACGGGGAGAGGAAGGTGGTTGCCTGGAGCAGCAGGGGCTCGGGAGCAGCAGCAGGGATGAAAATCCCCCCCTTCTCCGGGGATTTGCTGCCAGCTCTCTGCCCAGCATCCCTTCTCCTCCGCCTTCGTGGCAGGGATCGGTCCGTGGGCAAGCTGCTGGGTGTTTTGTCTGGGTGCTGGGGATGGGGAGCTTCTCCAAGGAGGTTTGGGGTTGTGGCTTTGCCAATTATTGGGCCAGACCATCCCTCGGCTCGCTGGGCAAGCAGCAGGTCCCGCAGCACAGGAGCTGGAAGGGTCCCTGCAAAGCCCCTCAGGCCAGGTCTGAGGATCACACAGAGCCACAGTGACCACAGGCAGGTAGAAAATGCACCAGTTGCTGTTTTTTTCACACAAAATTAAGAAAAAAACACATGGATACACAGCAGCCTCTGTAGGAGCCTCAGCCCATGGCTCAGGTGCTGCCCCAAGCAGACAGCCCTTCCCTTCTCTGCCATGGCCTCCATGCTGCACTAAGGACCTCGTGGAGGTCACAAACCTTCAGGAAAATGTTTTCTTCCTACACTGAAAAACTTTCTAATGCTTGTTTAAACCTTTCCCTGCAAACGTGGCTGTGTGGAAGGCTGGTGTTTCTCATGGAAGATTTACCATGCTCAGGCTTTCTGTGCTTCATCAATAATTCGGCTGCACTGTGCCAGCCTCAACCCCACCCTGCCCCAGGAGATTTTTCATTGTTGTCTTCATGTGAAATATGAAGGAAAAATATGGATGAGCCTGCAGACAGGAATACACCAAGACAGACCACAGCACAATAACCGTGGAGGGGCAGCACAAGTCCTGCATGAGCTGGGGAGACACCTGCACACTGCAGCAGCCCCTAAGACTTCTGCTATAGAGCAAAGCAAGGAGCTGGGGTCTCTCTGTGCATGGAGGAGAGGTTGGGCACTGTTCTGGCCTGGGACAAAGTGAGCAAAACTCCCACTGAAGCCATCAGGCGTCTTTGCCCACTTCTGCCAGGGCTAACTTTGTCCCTGAGGCTATTACCCGGGGGCTCTCAGGCGGTTCGGGTGCACAGTGCTGATCTGTCAGATGAGGAAGTTATGAGGAAGCAATGGAGTGTCACAAAGGGATTGAAGAGAATTGATACGTGAGCCCGGATAATTATGAGGTTGCCAGTCCGGTGTCATTTCACGGCTGGGCTGGCTCTTTGTGGTGTATGATACCCATCAACGCAAAAATGGAAATGAAGATAAATGGGGCAATGGCAGAAGCAGTTAGATCTATCTCGCAGGCTGATTGCCGAAGCTCTCTGTTGATTGAGGAACGGCACCCTCCGTCAGCAGCGAGGGGTGAATTCCTGAGTCGGAAAGTGTGATTTGCTACAATCTGCTGTGGGATCCACAAGGAGTCATAGAGGACTACAGTCACCAGGCTGAGCGGGTTGAAGAAAGTAGGCTGCCAAGATGTACTTTTCCAAGGGAAGGTTGCTGCTCTGCTGCGGCTGTGTTGTGTGTTAGGGCGAGCATCGTGGGCAAGGCTGAAGCAGGGTGGTGATGCAGCCGGGCTGGGAGGACACAAGGGAGTGAGGAAGCTATGGGATGGAAAGTTTAAGGCAGTGAAAAAATAACATCAACTAAGAGTGCTAGAGGATGTCGTGTAATAACAAAGAACAAATGTTGGAGAAGCAAAGACTTAACTTCAATGGAAGAAGAGAATAAAGAGAGAGAGAAGTGGGCTATGAAAAGAAGGAAACCTGATTTGCACCGGCACTTGTTGCACCGCCTTGAAGCCAACCTACATGCATTCCCTCTGTCCCTGTGGCAGGTGCAGACAGACACTCCTGAAAACTCAGAGAAGCAAAATTTTAGAGGAGGCAGGACATTTCTTGCAGAAAGGGTTGTAGGGATTACAAAAAGAGGAGGGAGAGCAGAAGGAGCTGTACATTAAAAAAAAAAAAAAAAAAAAAGTGGCTATAAATTTATTTAGACAGGAAAACTGTGATTGCATGTACATAGCTATGCATAGCCTGACAAACTCACTCCAGGAATGACAACGAAGATCCTCTTTGGAGGCTCTGTCTGAAGAGAGGTAGCTGTGGATGGCTGAGTGATGGAGGGGGAAGCTTGAACAGTGGTTCTGAGAAAGCAAGTGTTGTGTTTGTGTTGTGATCACCAGCCCTCAGCAAAGGGGAATGATGCTAAGCAGATGATGACATGATTTATTTGCGAAATGTGGTGCCCTCACCATGCTTGAGATGTCCAGGAAATAAAGGCTCTCAGACCTCAATTAACGATGAGATTCCAGTGATAATGAAGCGCTGATTGCTGCCCCGGCTGGAGAAGAGCAAGACCTGATCAGGGGAGTACTGGAGGGTGTCTCTGTAAACATAGCCAAATCCGGGGCAAGCTGTTGGGCTGGAATTACCTGTCATCCTCCACAGCTCTCCCTGCTTCCTTGGGCTGAGAACATGTCAGAGCACCCACCCCTATTTGTTGCGTTGTCTCCACCGAGAGGAAGTCCTTTTAGGCTCAGGAGATGGAGATTTGGGGAGCATAAAATAAAGCAGCGCTGAAATCCCCACCGCACCCCCATCCTGCTCAGGATAAGGGGATAATCCAGCGTCCCCTATGTTAGGACCCGCAGCTCAGTGAAGAGCACCTGGGGTCCCATCTCCCTTCTGCAGAGAAGAGCTGCTGAGAACAGGAGCCATCTCTGTACCACAAGCCTAGCAAACATTTAATACAAGGGCTAGCAGCTCCAGATGGTTCCTTCGTGAAGCATAACTAAGACGTTGACAAGGGATTTAAAAACTTTGCCACATCAATGCAAGAAATTGGAACTGGATGTAGCTTTATAGGAAATGTGTGGGTTTTTTTTCTTTCAATTTCCAGGTTCAATAGAAAACTTAAACACTGGAAGGAAAGCTCTTTGGGGATAGAAAACCTCCCCTGGTTCACCCCAATGCTGACAGTGGGGAAGGTGGCTTTTCAAACCAGAGCTGAGACCTCCCCGGGGAGGAAAAACCCCAGGAGTGAGGTCAAAAGGTTAAAGCTTAAATTTAGGAGACTTGTTTTCCTCATTACTTTTTAATTTCACACTTTAAAAGAGGAGTTTAATAGCATGAATTGGGGGAATGTTTCAATTTTCCCCCTTAGGAGGTCATTGCCTGCAGTGAGTCCAAGCAGTGCTGCAGGCTTGGGCTCCCTTCCTGGCACAGCAGTGATGGGAAGACAGTGGGCCAAGGGCTAAGACACTGCCCCTATGCCCCATGACCTGGGAGCAAGTTATTTAACCTTTTATGCTTTTTCTCCCGTGTAAGACAGAGAGCAAAGCAAGTAAGTGTAGCTGAGAAGGGCTGGCTGGATGAGGACACCAAGTGGTCCTCATCAGTGGTACTCAGGACTGTGCCATGCCGTTGTTTTTTGGGGGAGGTGGTGGGACATGTGCCTAAATCAGCCAGCTAACGGGGCTCGGAGCTGCTGTGACAGGAGCGAGAGAGAGAAAGTTGGGATCCCCCCCCCCCCCCCAAGTAAGATGCTCTGCTCAAATCCTCTGCTCTTAATGTGGGACACTGCCAGTTTAAGAGCGGGGCAAAGCAGGGATTTCTGATGCAAAATTCAGGACAGTTGAGAGGCAATGTAATAATTGTCAGTCCAGAGAGCATCCTGGTGCACATGTTCGGAGGATAAGAGTGTCACCAGAGTCTATTGTCTGTCCCCTCTCTGTTAAAGTAGAGATAAGGCTGGGATAAATCTCACTGGGACATTCTGCCCTATGATGTTATTTCATGCCACATCACCTAATAGGTGTATTTTCACACTGCTTGCTACTGCTGTGAGGCTCTGCAGCTCCTAGCCAGGCTGACAATCTCACTATATGGAGAATGGAATAGTGACGGCTAATTGATTTTACAGCAGTACCGAAGGACAGACAATGAAAGTACCATCAATTTAATCCACTATTTAATGGTTCCAATTTAGCCTCTGTAAATGCTCACTAAACTAATTTCTCTGGGTTCAGCAATCTGAAAAGCTATCATATCTCTAATCTCCTTCAATATATTCATCTGGAAAAGGGAATTTAGCCAATTCTGATGTGCGGAGATGATCTGTTAGCACAGTGTAAATGTTTATAACACGGCAATCTAGTTCGTTTATAAGGATATGAAAAGTTTTATTGGGGAGGGCACTGAAGTGGAACCACGGGATAATAGGCAGTTACCCAGCAGTCTCTGGGAGCCAGGGAGCGGGCAGGCATGCAGAAAAATACTAGGATTTACTTTAATCCCAAATTGTAAGCTAAAGTTCTGCCCAGTACATGATGCACCTGGGACTGCTGGAACAAAGGATTGTCTCCCGTCCCCCCGTGACCCAGGCTTTCACGCTACACCATGATAGCAACAGTCATTTTGTTTCCTCCAAGAGCCTGAAAATTAGTTTAGTTTTAGCACATACATATCTCCTTGTCCAACCAAGTTGCCAGTGGGGAGCTAGTCTTGAGGGTTCTTTCTCTCCTGTAAGGTTTTGGGGATTAGGGTTTTGGCTTTGGGGTTTTTTGTTGTTGTTGTTGTTGCCCCAGGCCCTGAACCCAATGCTGAATGTCCCCTCCAGCTGCCAGTGTCCCAGACAGCCCACAGACCCTCCTGAGGTCCAGGTGGGGTTTTTTCCCCAGTTTCAGTACGAATAAGCCCCAGTGCCCTGTCTTTAAAAGGGAAAACTCCCCTGAGCATGAACGTTCATCTCCAGCAACTCAATTCCCGTCCCTCGGAGCAGGGTCTGTCCTATGCCCAGGTCCAAGCTTGAGCCCAGACTCAGCTTTGTATCACAGCTCATCACCTTCAGAAACCCAAACACATGAAAATATTTCTGTTCTCTCCTCTAATAATTGCCACGTGCCACTATGACCCCAGCAGAGGAATCACCCATGTGGAGGCACACAGAGCCCATCCTCTGCATGTAGACATGCAGGAGCAGCTCACAGTGTGTCACAGGAGCACTTTGTTCCCAGGTTGCCACCACCGTGCCGGGGTTGTCACTCCCTGGCATTTCGACAGGACCTGGCAAACCCGTACAGGCATCCAGGAGCGGGGCTGGCGTTAGCTGGCCGGTGCTGTCGAGCATCTTTTATGGGAAGAGCACTTCTGGACTGCAGAGGCTTTGCAGTTTGACCATCCTTTTCCCCTTTAAATTCAAAGACAATTCCACAAATGAGCTTCTGCTTGATTAGTGTTTTAATGAATATATCTGGATACACCACAAGTCCACCAGCCGTGACTCCAGAGCCACAGGCTATGCTATCCAGATGCCGCCTTTGTGCTGTCAGTTCGGGGTGTTAATGTCAGATCCGCCGGGGGAGAGAGAAGGGCAATAAGCAAGGAATAAGCATCCTGCGAGACCGTGATTTTCCCCGGACCGAGCTCGGCGCAGGCACCGCGAGGTCCAGATGGGCAATGAAAGGCTGTGGGATGCACCGGTGTGGAGCCCGACCCACGCTCCCGCTCCGGGCAGGCCCTTTGCTGGAGCAGCATTGCGGATTAATTAGCTCCTGTTCGTTGGATGTGGCTTTAGGAAGGGCTGCTCGCTCACCCAGTGTGGTGGCGATGAATTTGGACAGGGAAATCCTGAGTGCGGTGTCGCAGCGCGCATTCCCTTCTGCTCCTGGACTGGTCCCTGGAAAGGGACACCGCGCAAGACGCTTTATGGCAGCAGGGCACATTTTTTCCCTTGTAAATTATATTTAACATTCCAGAGAACTTTATTGCATTTGGTGTTAGGGTTTATGAAAAAATCTGTATTTAACTTCAAGCCCTGGTAAACATCTTTGCTTATGTTGTTATGTGATTCCTTATTTGAGTATTTCGATTTAATTTCACAGTTCATATACCTTAAAGTTTTGATTTTTTTTCCCCCCTCCCCTCTCGTTCAGGGGCTGGCCAGGGGCTGGCTGCTCTCAGGCACTCTGCTCTCCCACAGGACGCATGATGTGGGGCTGCCTCCTCCCAGCCCCACCCCATGAGATGCTCCAGGGTGTGGGGGGCAGCAGGAGACCCCCAGAGGCTGGGAAAACTCCATACGAGCCTTCTGCTCTCCTCAGCAGCTCATGAGAAGCCAGTCCTCCAAAATAAGACAAAATGAGGAGCTCTCGGGGCTTTCTGAGATGGGAAATACAGAGGGTTGGGGATGATGGGGGCTGTCCTGGGGTCAGCACCCAAGCCAGGTTCTGGCACCAGTGGGCTCTGCAGCTCTACAGCAAAGGGAAGAGAATCACAAATGTTTGTCCTGCTTGGGTAATTCGTTAAAAGCCGGTGATGCTGTTGCCCAGAAGGCAAGAAATAGTGATCTTGGATGATTATGGGGATTTCTGCACTTCTTCTTTTATCTAAAAGTTCTGCATGTAAGGCCTTGCTTCTCCATTTACCCACTCTTCCTGTAGGATTTTCTCCCTCCAGATCCAAAAGGCAACAACATTTTGGTAGCTAATATTGCCGTGGCTGTATATTCACTTCCCAATGTAATTTATGGAATTCTAGCTTCTTCTTGAGCTTATGTTTAAATTGTTTGACTGATGATCTTGGAAAAAAAAAATAGGAGGTGTTTTGGAGATTTCCTTTCAATGCACAAAATTTTCCTTGGATTTTTTGCACCGAGAGAACTCAATGCAACTTTGTTGAGTTAAGAACAGAGAGTTTTAAGAACATCTTGGGGAGAAGTGACCTTGTAGGCAAATAGGCCACATAAACAGGCCACAGAACCCTGGCATTTGGGGCCAGATGTATGTGGATCCTGTATACTGGAGTCTTCTTCTCTGGCTCACCTAGTAATCACTATTTGCATTTCAAAGGACTTGCCCACAAATGCGTATATCATATGATACACAACTTCATTTCCTTTGGATGCTCTAGACTATAAGTTCTAGTCTTGAATATGAAAATTCTATCCTAGAATGCCAAAGGTCTCAATAAATGCAGCAAAAGGAAAACATTTTTTATTATTCTTAACCGAAATCACTAAGACATAAGTCTTGGTCAGAAAATAACCTCTCCAAAGAAGACGGGGTTAACCCACATCCAGAAAGGGTGAAAAAATTGTATCTTCACCTTTCTAAGTGTAGAGTCATACTATAGTGCTCATCTTTGTGCAAAATTCTTATTGACACCAATTTCACTTATTTATTGATTGTTTTTGTTCGTTTGTTTTTTATGTGCTCAATGCCGTATCAACAGGCTGCATTCCACAAATCAGTGCAACATTGCATTAAGTTAAACTTCTCGCAATGGATAGCACACACAACACCCGATCCTATGCTACTCCAATACACTAGTAAATAAAACAGCAATTCTCCAGAACAGAGGAGGTGCTGGCAATGAATTGTGGAAGGCAGTCACTTTGCACTTCTCTTGGTGGATGTGCGCATGCATTGCCACAGCACACCCGTGAAGGCAGAATCGCATCAGCTGCGATAGATACAGCACAGTGCGGGGCCCTGCGTCTGCAGGCAGCGGGAATGTTGCTCGGCTGGCTGCTGGTGCTATCCTATTTAGCTCCAAGCTACTCCTCACATGTGTAAAATTAAGCAAATGAGCAAAGAGAGAAGTCCTGGATCATCAGAATAACTACAGCTCGTCTGCATTTATGGGTGTCATTCATTTTAGTGACATCATTGCTCCATGGTAACGAGTATATTTTAGATTAGAGAAATAGATGGCATGAAAAATAGATTAGTTTTATTTAGATAGATTATATCATTATATAAATAGATAGACCACTCTATTTCTACTCATCTTCCACCTCCTGGTTAATAGGACATAGTTTTATTTATAGATAGAAATGCAGAAAATGTTTCTGCGTAAATGTTTCATAACTCTGGCGTATCTTTGTGTTTTATTTTAACAGGTTGCCCAATTGTACCAGTCTGAGATAGGTGGTAGGTCAATGCAAAGGGGAGAATATTTTGGGGGTTGCCCAGTTGGACCCAAAGTCAAAGAGCTCAGAGAACAGATCCTTCTCATGTGTCCGACGTGGGAGAGTAATGACTGACGCTGGGTCCTGGAGGGACACTCGGGCAGTGCCACCCAAGGAATTTGGCAGCACCCAAGACCCCCTTCCCCAATGCCCCACCCCAAGCCCCTCCAAAAAATAAAACCCAACCCCCACAAACCCGCACAGCCAACGGCAGCACATCCCCACGCATAATGATGAACCCACAGAACCCCAAACCACCACCTGTTTGGGGAGGATTCGGCATTTATTGCCATAAATAAAGCAGCAAACAAGCCCACCGCCCCGCCGGACCATGCTCATCCTCCCTCCTCGCAGGGCGTGGGGTGCGCGCGACGCTGGCGCGGCACGGCTCAATTACAAGCAGACAAGGCAGTGTCACATGTGATTCACAATGTCGATTTCATGCTCGCCGTAACCACTTACGAAAGAGCTGCGGAGGTTTTACATTTGATAAGAAATCAACAGTGTTTGTGTTTGTAAAAGACTGATCACAGAGTGTGACAGCTCCGAGAGATTGCCGCGGAGCATTGACTGCACGTCTGTAGTCTGTCATGGACCCATAAGTATTTATTTCAAATGTTGGTGGTTCTTTCTTTTTTTTTAACCAGCATGTTAGAAAATAAACTGTCAGTCTCTATTTACAGCTGAACAAGTAGAAAATACGAGGGATTTTAGGTTAAATTGTCAGTTAACAGAACTCAAAATAGAAAAAAATATGTACAGCGCTTGCTGGTTTATTACCTGCTGGAAAGAGAGTAGCGTTTCTAAATTTAGAGATACAGATGTCTCTCTTTCAGGAAACACAGATTGTCTATATAGCATATTTGAGGTGTCTTTATCTTCCCAAACCCCTCCACACCTTGCCTACCCCAGTGGGTTTGCATCCAATTACCAGAGCATTAGCTGGCTGGGACATGAATTCAACCCCAGCTATGCTGGTGTAAAGCTCAGCATTTCACTGGGAATGCTCTGGATTTACTGGCAGAGCTGACATAGGGGTCTGGCCCCTGCACCCAAGGTCTGACATGGTTTTGGAGCTGGGTGACTGGGGCCAGATGCTCGTTTTGGAGAAATATGGGTTTCTGGAGAGAGCACAGATACAAAGATGTTCCCCACATTTTTTTCTGCTTACTAAATGGCTCGCCCCTTCCTGAATTTTGGAAACTCTTCTCCAAAACAGGCAGAGCCCTCACCAGTTCTCGGTGACTTTTCCCACAGCTTCGTGCTGCAAGCCCAAGTACCTGCAGCAGACACACAGGTTTGGGTGCAAATCCTCCTGCAAGTTTTCCTTACCTGGGTCCCTCAAGTCTAAAGTCAGCATGGATCTGCTGAATATAACCCAAGTATGCCAGAGAACTTCCCAGGCCCTTAACAGAAGAAGCTACTAATATATACTGGGACTCGTGCATTTTATTAGAGTATAAATAAGATTAGGCAGGAGCTTTCCTAACTATGAATGTCCAGCTCCAGAACACAATTAGGAGCCAGATTTGAACTAAAACACTCATGTATTGCCTGTTACTCAACCTCTGGCTGCACTTCAAGCACAAGCTTTCTCAGAAGCACAGGAGGACAGGTGCTATTGCATACTAACAAGCACTTCATTTCTTGACAGGCTTCATTTCTTGATGGATGCTCTGCGTTGCGAACAGCATCAGAGGAAAGAGAAGAGGAAAAGGGAAGTGTAACATGAAACATATATATTGGGCCAGGACTTGGCTGGAATAAATCTGAGTATCTCACAGCTCAGTGGAGCGGTGTTGGTGAGCCCTGCCTGAGGATGTCTACCTTTTAACACGCATTACAGTCTGCAGCGGTGTCATGGAGAAAACCACAGACCCAGAAAGGAATAATTCTCTAGACCATCGGGTCCCGAAGGTCTTAGATGACACAGTGGAAAACCACTGGCTTTGCTGGAATTTCCCAGGCTGCCTGCAAGGCCTGGCCCAAAGTTTCTATTTCAGATTTGGGTCCTCAGTAGAAGGGACAGATACTGCATGGCCAGCAGAGCCAGGCTGCACTCCCATGCTCCGATCCGGCCAGGGATGCAGGATGGAGGCATCTCTCCGGGGTGTCAGCATGGCCAAGCATGGCTCAGCAGCCCTGGGGCAGAGCCTTTGGCTGCCCCGTGGCTAAGAAAAGCTCAGCTGAGAGAGAATTTGTCAGCCCTAAGCTGCTGGGTCTGTGCAATGTGAAAGCTCCCCACTTCTCAGCAGTGTGCAACCCCCTCTTTTCTGTAGCTGGGACATCTCTTGTGGAAGGTAAAGCTGAGTCAACCAAGGCAGGGCTGGTGCTGATCTTCTGCTATGTCTAATGAGGGAATAAATTTATAAATGCATTTATAAATGTATCTCTGACAACATCAGGCTAATTTGTACAGGCCAACACATACAGGACTTACAGTTGTTGCCCACTGATTCAGGAAGTCCCAGCTGGCCCCTATGGTCAGCATCTTCCCCAGATCTAGTGCTGACATCTGGCTTTGCAGGGACCCGGGCTGAGAAGAGACAGAGAAGCAGATTTCAAAACGTCCAAGGGTTCATCTGTAATGCAACAAAACTGTTACAAAAGCCTTCATTTTACTTGTTTGGGGATAACTGGTATCCAATGTTTGCACGGTGGAAGAGTGGTAGGTTCCTCTGTGAGGTGCTGGGAGCCCACGCCGTGGAGCTGCTCAGCTGCTGTACAGCCTCACCACCTGCCAGGACTCTGCTGTGAGTGCTGCAAGGACAGAGACAGCTTTTCCCAAAGCTCCAGCTCCCAAACTCTTGTGAATAGGAGAACAATCTGGATCGCTTCAAGCAAGCTCATGCTTACAGAGAAAAACTTGAAAATGCAAAGCCTGCAGGCTAAGCAAAAATAAATGTATGTATTTAGGAAAAAAATAAAAATAAAGAAAGCATTTCAAATTAATTTCTTAACATCTTGTACATCTCACGTCTGTGCCATGAGTTTCTGTCTCCAGCTGTCAGCTGCCAGAGTTTCGCAGCACCGCAAACTCCTCTGCAAGCTCAGGTGCCTCTGCTTTTGAGCTTTGCCCCAGGCATGCTCCCAGCCTGCAGCAGCCCTGCCTGGGCCCTGCTCCTCCTTTCCTCAGCTCCATGCACCCCACGGAGAAGAGGCATTAACCCCTGTTAGCCCCCAGACCCCTCACCTCTCTGTGTGTGCCCCCAGGTGCGCAGCTTCAGCCCGTGCCCCCTGCTCCCCGTGCTCCACAAAGACCAGCCCTGCCACAGTGCATTTGCTACTATCAAAGCCAAAATTGGAGCCTGCTTGTTTGCAAGCTGTGAATTTTCTCCATGTTTATCCCCTGGAGGGGTTGTTTTGTGGGTTTATTGACTAAATAAGGGTATTGATTTGCTAAGAGCTTTTCCTCCTCCTTTCAGTGGGGAATATCGCTCTCTCTTCCCTCTTCCCTGTGCTCTAGGTGAGAAGTTCTCTTAGTGACACCATAAATTTCCATCTCTGCGAGTCTCTGCTGTGTAAACAAGTGGTTGCCTGTCCACGGGGGTTAATTTGGCTGTGTTAACGCCCTGCAGCTCCCTCCTGGGCTCGGCTCCTGCAGACTCGTGCTCCGGGGGAGAGCCCCGTGCTCACCGCGCGGTGCCCTCGGCCACCGCTGCCTTCCTCCCACCGCCCGCTGAGAGCTCCACCTGTGCAAGCAGATCCCAGCCTGGGTGTTGCAATAGCTCTTCTCTCTCATCACTTGTTACATCAGCCTTCCTTTCCCAGCACCTGTGCAAAAATCTCCCCCTGTATCACTTCTGGGGGTTGTTGAGACACTTGTGAACAGAGCCGTCCATGCACGGTCCCTGCTCAAACACCGCTGCCTTGGACAGCCACCCATGTCCACACCGAAACATTGCTTCCTCAACTGACTTTCCACTGGGAAAGGTTGATCTTAAGACACTGGTTTGGGGCTAACACACACAGTAATTGCTGTTCACGATGAATGAAGGTCATATTATCATTCCCTCACGTCTGTTTTATAGGGCGAGACACTGGTTATTACCTGCCATTAGCATGCAACACTTGGATGTGCTGGTGTCCATACATGCAAGAGATTTTCCCTTCCAGAAATTCACCATCTCTGAAAGGCTCACAGACTTTCTGGATGAGCTAGGCTTGAATTCAGTGCACCCTTCCTCACAAGGAGAAAATGCAAATCTAAGGGAAAATGCATGGAAAAATCAGCTGTTTCTGAGCTTTGCAGAGGTGTCTCCATTTTACAGCCTCCTCATGCCCACGGATGGGGTTTGTTTGCATTTTGTTTCCTTGAAATCCATCCCAAGTCCCAGCCATAGAGGGGAAAAAGGAAGAGGTGGTTTGGTTGGCAGTGGATTTGCAACTGCCAGAGGAGGGTCATCAGCACCCTGGGTCTGATGGACTTTCTAAATCCCACTGCCAAAGACCCTTCACCACGATTCTCCTCAGGCTAGTTCTCCCCTTCTCAAGATTATGCTCCAGCAGTGAAACTAACTGTTTTAATCTCTGGGGATGTCAGCAGAGATTACAACAAGTCCCATTAATCTTTTCCTTGTCTTAAGTGTGAGCCATAGCGGGCTTTGGAGGGCTGTGCCAGAGCCCAACTCTGAGCTGGGACAAGGCTGCTTGGCCAGCAGGTTGTCCTAGCCCCCAGCCCCACGGGGCAGGATCCGTCCCCCTTTTCCCTGGGCAGCGTGATTTGAGCATCATGCCATAAAGGAGTTAATTTTCCGAGTATCGTGGCACGAGTCTGTGGAGTCAGCAGGGAGCAATACAACCCCAAGCCCACGCAATACTTTGGAAATTTGCTCTTGTTTGCTGTATCCCTCAAAAGCCTCCTGAGCTGTCAGCGTTATAGATCACAAGGAGGCTGGCTGTGCCGAGGCACCATCAGGCAGTTACTGAAGGTCTTATGAAACTGTAGAAAACACATCCCAGAAGGTGCTGTGTCAGCTCCATTATTTATGCAGCGGCAGATCTCCGTCGGCAATGGAAGCACAGCTAACACAACGCGGAGGCTGCCATACCTCTTGGGCTCTCTCGGCATCTTGGCTGTGATCTTTGCTCTGCTGGAGTCGGGGAGGGGAGGGCTGCCCTGCATCCTGGCAACACCACGGCATGGTGCTGTGTATCAGCAGCAGGAGAGCTGAATGAGACCCCCCCAGGGACGAGGAGGGGACCTGGACCAGGCACCAGGCTCTGCTATAAGAAGTACTGGGGCTGTGCTTTGGTGACCAGAGCGGGTACACATGCTGAAACACCACATGCTGCCGAGAACTTTTCCCCACATGTTCTCCACAGCAGAGACTTCACCAGAACTGATGTGGATGCAGCCCAAAGCCTTTACCCCAGCATTTACATCAGTCACCAAGGGGCTGAACCGTCCAGCTGGGCTGCATGAAACACCCATCCCGCAGCCAGCAATTCCCACCCCACTGCCCCAGGAAGTGTCCCTATGTCTGATCCTGAGGGTGGCGGTGGGAAACAGCAGCTAAAAGCAAGCTCAGGAAAACTGCTTGCACCAGCAACACAACATCTGCTGCAGCAAACCTGCCTCTGGATGCCCGAGCCCGCTGCTGAGCTCGCGCACTCCTGCCTTACGTCAGTGCGAGAGATGGACCGGGCCCTCGGTGTGCACCACGAACATATGTCCCAGCAGCTGCCGGAGAGCCGTGCTCGAGCCCAGTTGCACGAGCAGCAGGTTCGGCTGGGTTTCCTCAAACCCGGAATGTCACAGAAGGCGTTAATAGGTTGTTCGGTGCGTGTTTGGAAGCACCTAGAGGATAACTGAACCGTGAGCAATAAACAGCGCTGGTTTGTAAGGAACGAGTCATGCCAGACCAACCCAATAGCTTTTTTCTTTCTTTTTTGGGGGATCAAATTACAAAATTAGTGGATGAAAGGCTGTACAGAAGAT
Source organism: Anser cygnoides (assembly GCF_040182565.1). Lineage (NCBI taxonomy): Eukaryota > Metazoa > Chordata > Aves > Anseriformes > Anatidae > Anser > Anser cygnoides. Next base: position 5,951,918 of record NC_089887.1, read on the forward strand.
GTAATGCATCTAGACTTCGGCAGAGCATTTGATATTGATCCTCGCAAAACGCTACTTGAGAAACTAATCCAGACTGCCTTAGATATGAGCATTAACAACAGTGCGGATCGAGAGGCATCCGACGGGCTGTAAACAGAGAGCAAACGCTGAGGGGCAGCGCTTTGACGCACGGGAGCTGTGTCACGGGGCTGTGCTTGGCTCGGGTCCACAGAGACATCTGTAGGAACACGGGGGTGCTGGGGATGGGGACACTCAACCACAGGTTGACCCCGAAAGAACTTGAATGGAGACCCTCCTGAAAGAGGTGTCCACTGCCCGCGGGAAGCAGTGCCATCGTTGCCGAGGTGCCGCTTTCCTCCCTGGTTGGAAATGAGCTGATCCTGCCCTGGTGCTGCTTTGGGGCAAAGACAGGAGATGGAGGACACGGGGACCACTTGTGCAAGCAAGTTGTTCACCCTGGCTGAATCCCCAGTGGCAGAAAATCCTACAACCAACCTCCTCTGCCTTCAGGCCTGCTTTCTAGTGTATATATATGTTTTAATGTTGTTTCATTTTTGTGATGAATTCTGCTGCTGCTCTCAATGAGGGCTGCCTCCAGCATCCTCCCGTCACCTAATTGCGGAGGCAGATTTGAAGGAGGCAGCTCAGGTTTTGGTGTCCCAACCAAGGCACTGCTCTTTCCCTTGAGGTCCAGCCTTGCTACACCAACTTTTATGGAAGGAGCAAGCTGCAAAAAGGGGTTTGACCTTCACAGTCCTTCACAAGTCTACTGTTCTTCCCTCCTTGCCCCATCAAGCAAGGACATAGCACTCCATAGAAGATCCCTCATGGGTAAAACCTACCTAGAAGAGAGGGGACGGGGACATCCCAACAAGACATTTCTTCATATGTACCCACCTGCTTAGTCTCTGACTAGACTCAGGACCCTGGGTGCCTGCACCCTTCCCTTGGATCATGGTCCTCCAGCCCTGCAGCAGCCTGTCCCTGCATGTGATCCGGCTGCATGAGCCCTATCCTGCAACAGTGATGCTGATTTCACCAGAAGCAATCCCAGGCGCCAGCAAGTCATGTCCCATCATGCCATTAATCTGATTATTTACCCTGTGTGTTTTTAAATTCTTTGATTGCTTCCACACCTACAGAGATGTTGATAGGCACATTGTTAAAAAGGGAGGGGAAAAAAAAATCAGCCACATCAAATCAAATAAATAAATTCTTCGGCAGCCTGTTGTAAGGGTGTTCGATCCAGGCACGCAAACACACTTAGCAGGTCAAGCACTCAATCAGCATCCTCTCTCCATGCTGGAAGCCAGCGGCCGGGGTGAGCAGGGCTTCGGTCTCACCGAGCCAGCTGCAGCGGGCGGCAGCTCAGGGCTCTTGTGCTGGGAGCAGGCAGGGTCCCACCAGCCCGGGCTGAGCCTCTCTGCAGAGCTGGAGGAACCACCCCTGCAGGGGTGTCCGTGTTTCCAGCTCCAACAAGATGTCTGTTTTTCTTTTTTTAACCGAATTGATGGAGAGCATCGATAAACCCCAGTTAGCATCATCTCCCAGCCTGATGTCCCTTCCCAAAGACACGCCAAGTCTTTGCCTCACCAAACACCCAATTTGCACAGCCCTTTTGCACACCCACGGGGTCGCAGCACCCATCAGACTCTTGTGCATCCCCTGCTGCAACCCAGCCCCTGGTGGGCTCACCACAATCCTTCCTCGGTTCGCACATGCCACAGATGTTCACTCCACTCCGCTCCCCATCCCAGGGCCAGAGCTGGCACGGAGGCGGGGGGCAGCTCACGGGAAGCGGGGGCCAAATCAGGTTTGCTTCCCCGATAAAGCCCAGCACGGATTATGGTCTCTTTAAGCCTGCCTCCACAGCCGCACCGGCTCCCCGTGCGCTGACCCAGTCGTGTGCTGTATTAGAATTGTAGAGTAATAAATGAACAGTGGAGGGGTTTGTAATGATGATTAGGGACTGAAATTGGTTCAGATTTACAGTGTCACTCAGGAGCGGAGGCAGAGGGGGAAGGCATTCTGCGCGGCCTAATGGATCCATCAACTCGTTTTGGCTGCTCGGTGGGCCGCGCAGGGTCACCAGGCTTTCCGCTGGCAGCACAAAGCACTTCAATTTTGTTAGGAAATGTATCAATTTAACCGACTTGAGCAGCGCGCGGGCAAAAAAAAAAAAAAAAAAAAAAAAGGGTAAAAAAAAAAAAAACTAATGAATCTGGACTCAATTTTCCGCCACACTGCCTCTGCGAACTGTCGGAAACAATGTCTGCGGTCGGGGTGAAGGCAGCGCGGATAGGCTGCCCGTGCGCCCGCCGAGCCGCCGAGCCCCGCTGCCTCCCGCCAGCCACCGGCCAGGGCTGCCACTCTCCTAACAATGATGTCATTAAAGGTAAATTGGCCTCTATTTCAGCAGGATGATAGTGCTAATTGAGTGGGAAAATATAATATAGGGAGCTGTTGTCTGCAGTTAAAGGGAGGAGGGGGACAGATTAAATGGCCTACAATAGTGGGTGTCAGGCACGGCAGATGTTGCTTTCCGCTGATAACTGCGCTGACATATCTCGAGCTTGTCAAGGCTGAGGTTTTCAGAGAGACTTACAGCAAAAGGCAGCAGATGGCCCTCCTGAATGGGAATGAAGTGCTTAAACAGCCTGGCTGCTGAAGGCAGCTAGTTTGTAAATAGAGGAGTCGGAGGTGTCTTATTGATCCCGCGCGCTGCCCGCCAGCGCAGCGGGCGGTGGGGAGCCGGGGCAGCGGGATGGGGGTGCCGGCGGGATGGGGACGGGGACGGGGCCGGCAGATGCTGCTGGATGGCAGCCCGGGGTGGCGGGGCCGGGCTGGGCGCTGGGGATGCGTCGCCTTAAAAGTCACAGATGTCAAACGGCAGGACAAAAGTCGGGGCTGGGGCCAAGCCAACGCTCGGCAGGGCTCGGGCGCCAAAGCGGGACAAAGGGGCACAGGTGGCCCTGCACCCCCGGCACCCCACGAGCAAAAATGTCCTGAGGATGTGATGCCGAAGCACAGGGAGATGAGGCCAGGTATGTCGAAGGCAGATATTTCTTGGGAATGTGTCTGCGCGTGATGTGCCCGCTGCAAGGTGCAGAATGTGAATCCGTGCGTGGAAGAGGCTCCGTATCTCCTGCGCACACACACAGAGTGTTTGCTGCAAGGAGAGCCTCGAGCTGGATGAGCTCTGGGTGAGATGGAGTTTGCTGGACTCACTGAAGTGGTGCCTCAGCCGTATTGGGACATGCTGGGATGCTGCCTGGGACGTGCCACATGCTGCAGGAATGGGTCAGGGCAGCACAAAACCCACGTACGTGGTGGGGTTACAGAGATCCGTAATACACACTCATCTGTGCATGTATGCCCACATCACCCGCACTATACAGAATTTCACAGGGTAGAGAGGGGTACTATTACAGGTCCATAAACATCATTCTTTTGTGTCCACCCACAGGAAATCTTGCAAACGCGTCCTCCCAAGGCATCCACCAAAATTAAACAGCACACGTGCTTGCCTGACATCCAGCCTGACATCAATCCTCTTCCCCTGTGCATGGGAGCACCACGGCCGTGGGGCGAGGAGCAGCCCAGGCAGGGCAGAGCCAGCCCCTCGCTGCCCACCGAGCTCGAGCACCTCCTGCCATCCTGCCCAGCCCGGCCACCCCACTGCCACCGCCTTCCCCGCGATCCCGGCTAAATATAAACCCAGGCACACACATGCTGTTATTAAATCTATCCAAACATGTAAGCATGCCTTTCACAAAATCGCATGGAGTCTGGCACAAACACTTATCTGCTTACAAAATGACATAAATTGAGTCTGTATACACAAACACATACACTGACGCAGCTGGGGAAACACACTGCTAATATCCAGACAGACAGAGATTTACGCTGATAAGGTTGCGGCCCTGCTCCCTCTCCCACGCACCCTCCCGGGCCAAACCCCCCATCCCGGGACTGATCCTGCTGCTCTGGCTGTGAGTCCCCGCAGTCGGTGCGGTTCAGGCTGCGATCTCACGCAAGCAGAAACCAGGTGCTCAGGCTGCTGACTTGCACGGAATTAAATTGAGGTTCAATTGTCAATTAGGGATGTGTCAAGCTCATATTCCCAGGCTGCCCGAAGCCGAACGAACCGGTGCCAGCGCCGAAGCTCCCTGCAGAGACCTGGCAAAGGATCAGGCCTGGGACCGGCTGGGGACGGACGCTGAGAGCTCTGCACATGTCGCAGACGTGCCCCAAAGTACCCAGCCTCTGCCATCGGTCCCCCCTGCTGCTGTGAACAATGTGACAACCCTCCTGCGACCCTAGCAGTGTGACTTGGGCAAAGATTTCTGGGTTTGGGGTTTTTCCTCCATGGGAAGGAGCGTGATTTATGCCAATGGGTTATGCTGCATGGGATCAAGGCAATGCTGCATGGGATCAAGGCAATGTTGCATGGGATCAAGGCCATGTTGCATGGGGTCAAGACGATACTGTGCTGCTCCTCCTGCCTCTTTCCCCTCACCAACCACAAGCACAAGCAGGAATCCCCAAAAAAAGCCACCCTGAGCTGTGCAGGTAACCAGATTTAAGGACAGCTTTAGTCTGAAGACAGCCCCCCACAGCCCTTCCCCAGCTGGTTCCCCCTCCAGCTTTTCCCAGATCACGTCTTTGCTTTGCTCAGCCTGCTATCTCTTGACAGTCCATTTTCTCTCTTCTTTAATGTGTTTCTGCCTTCACTTCTGTTGTTTCCGAGCTGCTGTTATTGACAGCAGTCGGCAGCCTCCAGCCCTCTCGTGTCTCTCCTCTGCTCCCCGTGTTTCTCCACCGCCTGCTCTCACTCAATTACCCCCTCGACCCCTGCTCCTTTGCCCTTCGCTTGGATGGCTCCGGCTCTCCACACCCCAACTCCAGGACACCGCCAGCCCCAGGCAGCACCAGCAGACAACCCCGGCGGAGTTTTACTGTGGCTTTGCAGGCAGTCTGGGATCTGGCTGCCATTCTCCCGTGAGAGGAGGTCTCTAATTTTGCACAGGAGGCTTGGGCACGCCATCAAAGCTCAAGCACCAAGCAGACACTGGGCAGACAGACGTTGAGCCAGGACCTCCTGCTTCTCATCCAGCACCCTGATTGTCATACAGCACCTACAAGCCTCCGTAACCTGCTGCTCTCTGGTATCAGCAGCTCTCCTGCCTTCAATGCGATGTGTTTCCAGTTTTCTCATCCTCCGTGTCCTCCCACCAAGTGGGAAGTGACTGGGGCAGGTGGGGGTGTCCTGGAGGGTCTGTGGGATTTTGATTCATTCTGTGACCACACTGGTGCCAAGGAGAAGCCTCCAAGGGAAAATGATACAATCTGTGCCATTCCTAGCTTGGCACGGGATGCTGTATATGCCGACCTATCCCCAAATGTGTTGTGCACCCTTTGAAAGCCCATGGGACCTTCAGAGGTATAACGAAACCACCCTGGAGCTCTCCAGCACCCCAAACCCATAGGCTGAAGGCGGGTGCACCTATGGGTACCAAAGGACCCTCAACCTGGAGGCCAGGGCACGGCTGCCCCAGTTACACACACGGTACATACAGAAACTCCCTCTGCACGGAGGGAGAAGCTCCTTAACGGGTAGCCCAGCATTTACAGTAATCAAGAATGATTCAATTGACAGGTTTGTGTGGTGTTTGTTAATTTACTTGAGATTCATTCCTGGGAACAGCTGGCTGTATCCCAGCAGGACTGTGACTCTCACTAGCCCACCTGCTGCTAGACAGACGGGCTTTGGGTACAGTTGTAGTTAAAGTTTAGCAGGCAGATATTTCTGGCCATTAAAAATGGAAAACTTCTTCAAAGATTCACGTGCAGAGAAGGTTTTGGAAGCAGAGGCATTGGCTCTGGGCTCTGCTAAATGGCTTCAGTTGGGTTTCCAGGGTCACCAAGGAGCGGAGGGTTTGTTTTGTCACTTGAGCATTGCCGGTTGAATTACCAGGATGAAGGTACATAAGGAAGAATTCATGATGAAATCACTTAATATTCAATTACAGGGTCTGTTCTGGAGACGTTTCACAGGAGTTTGAATTGTAAGGCAATTAGACACCCAACTCCTCCTGAAACTCGGTTGGAATGGACACGTACCTCCCTGCTTTGGAAAACTCTGGCCAATCAATTTATATAACATTAACATTTGTCTTCTTTTAAATTACTCTTGTTCTCTTAAAATACCATTAGATTTTCCTTCTAGTACCCATGTGGGGATGGGCCTTTAAAGTGTATGACAAAGAGACATCTAGAGAGTATTAAAAAAGAAAAAAAAAAGAAAGAAAAAAAAAAGCAGAATTACTTCTCAGAAGAATCTTTTAAAAAGCCGTGACTAGGTTTTGTCAAAAGGTACTCAGAGTACAGATTCCTCCCACACACTCCACTCCAGTGGGTGACACGATGCTCAGAAAAGGCCACTTTGAACCACAGGCCACTGGGCCCTGCCTGGTAGCCCAAGCCTACACGAGGGCTCAGCAAAACCTCATGCGGCTGAGCTTTGGGTCCCCACTGGCCTTGGGGGCTGTCACTGCAGTCCCCTTTGCTGGCTGTGACCTCCACCACCCTCCCCATCACAGCAGAGCGGGTCCCCTCCACTGCTGAAATCTACTTCGTATTTCCACTTTGTACCTAAAAAAAATAATAAAAATAAAAAATGGCGTGTTCCTCCATCCCCACCCAGAACAAGGGGCAGACGTCACCAAACCGGAGCAAAATGCCTGCAGCCCTTGGGGCAATTCCCTCTGCTGGGCTTTCCTGTCACTAAACTATTGATTGGGAATTGATTAAAGCATCTATTAATCTTTATAAACTATTTATAAATGGAACCTTAGCATAAAGTGTGACCTGTACAGTATTGAAATAGAAATTATACTTAATATGGATTTTTAAGTAAGTTCCGCGTGCAAATGAAACACCACATCGTATCCCCTGAGCGTGGTTGTGGTGTTTCAGCTACAGAATGTGTTGGTCGACGCACACACTTCTGGCTTGGTTTCAGGTCCTCGCAAATGCTATAAGAACACGTAAAAGCTCTGAGGAAGCATCTGCCCTCATGTGCCCTCTGGGCTCTGCTCCCAGCCACAGCAGCACAGCGAAGCCCTGCATCCTGCCCCGGCCCTATTTCTAACCTCAAAGCGATGCTGCTTGCTGGCTAAACCTCAAACAAGGAGCTTGCCACTGTGAGATCTCCGTCGACTCCATTTGTTACCTGGTAGATCCAGGAGGGGTAACCAGCTTGCAATATATTAAACAATTAATCATTTCAGTCGCAGCGCTCTTAATGCTGCAGGCGTTCCCCACTAAACGCGCAGCACGGGTGTGGGTGTCCTGCAGGGGAATCCTGCCCGCAAACTTTGGGGAACAAGGACACGAGCAGAAAGCCAGGCTGGAAGAAGCGTGCCCTCCAGGTTTACAAGGGTTTCCTGCTCATCCCACACCTCCGTGCCCTGTGTGATTCTGTACATTGACCAAAAACCCTACAAAGCCCCACTGTGACTGGCACAGCTCAGAGGGAAGTGCTGAGCCGAGCGTGTTTAAGGCAGGGATGCTCTCCACAGGCCATGCAGGGCCCAGCCTGGACTGGCTCGTTTGCGCTAATGAAGACGTGCGTCACCAGCTCCTCGTTCGAAACGAGGATTTTGATGCTCCTCTCTCATCGACTTCTCTCAAGCTCTTGACACCCCTCACTTTGCAGTGCTTCGGTCCCTATTTCCAGCCCAGGGACAAAGCAATGTGGCAGAGGAGATGCTGCCGATGCATGAGCTGCGACTACAGGGTTTACAACATTTACATAGGGATTTTGCCTGTCCCTTATGGATCACACCTGAAATTGGTTCAGTGAGAAAGGAAGACGGGCTTGTTGCAGTGGATTAGGAGCCAGGGCTCTGCTGCATGTGTCTCCCCCAGGTAATGCTGCATCCAGCAAGGGGATAAAGGTGTCTGGATGGGACGCTGCACGATCTCAGGCAACCAGCTGGACTAACTTTTTGTGCCTCAGATTCCCCGAAAAACAGGATGCTGGGCAGCGCAGGGGAAGCCGAGAGCAGTCGGAAGGACCAGCGGGAGGTTTTGGGGTGCAGAAAGGCTTCGTGCCACATCTCCTCCCCGCACGCTTCAGAAACATCGCGGGCTGCTGGTTGTTTTCCAGCCCAAGCAGCTGTAAAGCTGCTTGCACCTCTGGCCCTGACTGTGCGGTTGCGACAGATTTCCCGGTTACGGTAATTTCTAAGTTTTTTTTGGAAGGAGGACCCACGGCGATAACTGCACAACCAGCTCCTGGGTGAGGGCAAGAGAATAACGGCACCCCGGGAGGAGCTGAGGCTCCTGAAAACATCCGCGGCGCACGGATTTGCCCCACATACTGCTTTCCTATTAATAACGCATCAGGCGCTCCTGCTCCACCAGCAGCCTGCCCTGCACACGCCGGAGCTGCTCCGTGCTGGGGAGTGGGGCTCTGCTGTTGTGCGGCCACGAGAAATTCAGAGAAATCCTTCCCCAGGATGGAAACCCTCCAGATTTGCGCTCCGCGGATCCAGGAGCAGGATTCGGCCCCACGACTTCAGCTGGTGTCTCGTGAGCCGTGGGCTGGATGGGAACTGTAATTGGTGCAATTCTACATTTTCAAGGCTATTAGATCCTTGTAGCTCCCCATCATGCTGTGTTTGGAGTAAATAGAGAGTGTTTAGCCAAGCTGAGAGATCCTCTAATGGAACAGACAGTTCTTCCTCTCTTCATCCGCTTGTCCCCACAGCTTTGTTATTTAAAGTCAGGTTAAAAAAAAAAAAATCAAAATCAAAAAAAAAAAAATCAGCAGACAGGTTTGGTTTGGAAGCCGGAGGACAGGAAAAGTTAGAGATATTTATTTGACAGGGTCAAGGTTGCTGCTTTTCTTTTCTCTTTCCCCAGGTCCCATAGGTGTTAGACTGAGAGACATTTAATCGAGGGAGTAGCGGTTTCATATCTATAACAAAAATCAAATAATGCAAGATGATTTACTCCCCCTAGCAACCAGGGAGCTTACCCTTAGCAACCAGCCTAGCCTCAGGCAGCGGTGTAATCAGCTTGAAAATATTTCAATTATTGTGTTGATTTTAGTGGATTTGAGAAGCGCTGTGCGGAGAGACCAGGCACATTCTGCCCACGACCTGGAGAGGAAGATATTGATTTAAACAGGTGTCAGAAAGGAAAAGTGGAGTAAATTTAAATGCAATAGGAGAGCGGCGCATTGAGTGTGGTTCAGTGTGGGGGTGACATTTTGCTCATCGCCTTGAATGAAAGTGACTCAACTGAACTAGAAATTTCACCTTGAAAATCATCTCCCATCGACACAATCAAGAGAAAGCCGTTCGCCATCTCTGTTCCGTGGGCCGGGGAGGGAGGGGGGGGCCAGCACCTGGGTTTCCGAGGCTGCTTCGGGGAAAGGAACTATCAGAGGGAGAGAGGATTAGTGTACGCCGTGAGAGAAATGAGCCGAGTGGCGCTGGGGGCAGTGGGGACCCAGGAAGGGAAAGGTCCGTGGAGGGTGGGTGGCGGGAATCAGGCAGAGCTCGGTCCACAGAGTGATGCTGTGCCTGCTCTCGGAGTGAGGATTTGGGTATCAGCACTGGACCAAGCAGCAGGTACTGGACCCCAGACCATGAGCTCTGCATGACACAGGCCAAATCCTATATGCAGGAGCAACAGCACAACCCCATTGAGCAGCGTATCGCCCATAGGTGCTTGGCATGTCCCTGGCCTCCTTCAGCCTCCACCAAGCAGCTTGTCTTGGCTTGGCACCCTCCAATCTGGCACAAGAGAATCAAACCAGACCCTGGTCTTGGGGTGACCCCTCCATCCCTGCCTGCCCCCTTATATGTAGGATGCCCCCAGCAAAGCCCCAAGCTGCTCCCTCACCCTCTGCTCCTACGTGCCATGCTAATCCCACAGCGCCCACCACTCGCGTGCCGCTCAACAGAAACGGGTGACACCTTTGTACACACTGCACTGACGAGCTGCTTTCTGATGCAGCGGAAGCCTGTAGACGGTGTACTGATAATAGGGTTTCATCTGCTCCCCGTGACGTGACAAGTGACATGCCGTGTTCTGACGAGCCTCCTTCCAGTAGGGTGACACCGTGCGTGGAGTGTATTAAAGCCCCGCTTCTCAGGGCTGTGACAGTCCGCACACAATGCCAGCGACAGACGGAGTCGTATCAGAGCTGAAATTCCCGTCCAGTTCAGGAGGATGTTGCTTCTGACAGTTTGTATGGGGCCACTTCTCAACCACAAGCAAGCAGCACGATGATGCTCAGTGCAGGGACCAGCACCAGGCTGAGCTATCCACAGCTGCAGCACCCCGTGCCTTGTCATGGATGCTTCTGATGCACCCCGAGCTCTGCCACCTGCTCAGAGCCACCCTTCCCATCAGAAAGGGAGATGTGCCACTGGCCAAGGCAGCAGCAGAGGCTCTGCAGGGAGCAGAAGGGCTCCTTCCCCACCGGAGCTTCATGGTGGGCCAGGTCACCTTGGTTTTCTTCCTGTTGTTGGAAATTCCTCCTTCCCTATCGAGTGACCAAGGTGAAATACTTTTGGCTGAGGCAGTTCACACTTCTCTGGGTTTGATTTCAAAGTGGCATTTCTAGAGCTTATCACACGCTCTTTACAAATGTATCAGTGCCTGCTCAAAGGCTTGGCAGAGAGGGAGGGATGCCACATCCCTCCTCTGCTTCAGGAGGGCACGAGCCCCACACAGACCTCTGGCAGCAAAGGGCACTGCCTTACCTCTGGTTGCAAAGGGTGTATCTTCACATTGCCAAGCTCACTTGCATGATGTAAGAACAACAACAAAAAATTAGCCTTATTCCTGGATTTTGACCCATTTGGAGACTTCACCGTGCCATAAACCAAATCAATTCCTAGATTGCAGTTGCTGGGACAGGGACCTCCAGCTACGTGGGATTTGGACTGAAGTCATGGTGATCCTACCCCAAACCAACCCAGCTTTGCCTTGCTATAGATGTGCGGTGGCTCACCCAGCGGCCTCAGGGGAAACTGCCACACATTCACCCCAGGGAAAGAGCTGCCCTGGGCACTCATAATGCCCAGATGCACATTACAAGTCCCTGCATTAGCTTTATCCCCCAGTAAATTTCTGCTGCCCACGCTCTGTCTGTGTTGGACTGGGAGGGGGCAGGGGTAAAATTCAGATTATTTCTAAGCCCATTTGCTGCCTTGCTCTGAAATATGCAGTCCCTTCCCTGGAACGTACCTTCGGTGTAATCCGCTCTTTACCAGAGTCTGCAGGCGCTCATTCACGCATCCCTCTGCCTTCCCTCGTTATAACCTGTTGCTCGTCAGAAACCTTAGCAGCTTAAACTGGACTGCTTCTTCGCTTGATAACCGTAATCAGGGCTTTAGCAGGCAGCTTTGCAGAATCAGCCTGCCTGTACACCTCCCACTCCCAATTTCCTGATGGATTGCCGATCGCCCAGAGAAAAACACGTGTACCTGCTCACCTGGAGAGCCACAGTCTGCACATTTTGGGGTATCACTGCAAAAAAAGAGGTATTTTGCCAGTGCCATGCAAGCTTTCCCAGGGAATTCCTGGCTTAAATTCACAGAACCTCTGTCCTGGCTTTTTGCCTTGTTAGTATCTGTGAAGTTATTAATAATCAATTGCCAAATCAGAGTAGGTAAACACACAGGGGCATCTCCTGCCATTGATTTTCAGGTAGGACACCCCTCTGAAATCAATGGAGAGCTTTGCTTAAAAACCAATGGCACGATAAGGGCTACATTTCTTAAACAGAAGGAAGCCACAAATCCAATATGAGTTTATCTACCAGCTCAGTCTCCCGAACTTTATGTTTCTATCTTCTCAATCCCCTTCTCCTGTAGTACAATCCAAGCAGCTCCTGTTGACTTCTCATCAAAAATAAAGCCCGATTTTCTATTGCTGCTCTTTAAAGGGAATTAGGCAGTTGTTGTTATCTTCCACTTTGAGACACAGACCTGGAGGTGCAGGTTATTCTCTGCCTTTTGGCTTAGGACTGATATGTTGGGCAGTCAGTCGGTATGAGTTACAGATCAATTCACACAATTTTGGAAACTTTTTCCTCTTGAATTTTAAAGGCTTCTGTTTGGTAATGGTTGTATTAAGCCAGTATTTGTAATTGAAATAAGAAACTGAAATAGGAAATGCATCATCCGGCTAAACTACATTTACCGCTCAATGCCAACACTTTAAACTGCAAAAGCTGTCCCAAATCGTAAAGCCCCCCTCAGCTATCCAGCAGCTTAGGGATCAGGCACTGATTTCACTCTGGACCCCATCCAAAGCCTCTGGAAGTCAGTGGGTAGCTTTTCTTGACCTAGCAGATGCCAGAGAGCCGCTCCAAGGCTCTTTCCTGGGTTACCTTCAGCACACAGCACTGCCTTTTGCTGGCCGCTTTCCTTACGCTGCCGTGTGTGATGACAGCTTTCTTCGTGTCTGAATTATCGTTCACATTTTTGGCTTGATGCACAGTATCATAATCCCTTCTTTTTCTTTTTTTTTTTTTCAAACTTCCCAATCAGCCATAAAGTTGGAGACCCATTCCTCAACGCAGCAGCATCTCTGCTCCAGAGGCTGCCAGCTCCTGCAACCCATTGCAAACACTGCACTTAAAATCAGCTGTGCAACAGAAGCTTGGACAGTGGGAGCAGACCTCTGAGTACAACACCAAGAATTTCACTTACAGAATTCAGGAGAGGTGACATCAGTCCTTCCCGCGGATGCTTGCCTCTGCTGCTGTGCTGTGCAGGGAAGAGCCAAGCAAGTCAGCGTAGGCATCTGCACCAAGCTCCGCCACCAGCCACAAACATCTTTTGGCACATGGAAAAAACAAAAACAAAAAACACCACCAACAACAACTTTATCTCCTTAGCTGAGTTGCAGCGTTTTCAGACTGGAAGCTGAGCCCCAGGTGAGTTTATTCTCCACCTGAACTCCTAGTTGTGTTCACGGGCTGCACCTGGAGGGGAAAACAGGCTGGGAGCTGATACCGACCTGCTGCCTTCATCCTGCTGCCTTCATCCTGCTGCCTTCATCCTGCTGCCTTCATCCTGCCCTTCCACCACGTCTTCGCAGCCAGTGTCTCCATGCCAGCTAGGTTCAGCCAGCTCAGGTGTGCTCACGTGCATTAGACCCACATTTCCTTTCCTGGGAATAAATTTTGTGGCAGCAGTGTTGCAGGATCCACTCAAGCTGGGTGCTAAAGGTGATCTGCCCCATCTCTTCCTCTCCGGGAGAAGGTCTGCACGCAGAGCAGCGGGATCTTTCATCTCTAACGTGGAGATAGCACAGGAGCAGCTTCTTCCCCTGCGCTCCCTCCCTTCCCCAAGTGGAGAGGTAGCCTTAAGGGAAAGAAAAACAAGGAAACCACAAGCTGGAGTCCTGGGCGCGGCCAAAGGAAGCCGGTGGAAATGTTCCAGCCAGAAAATAAATCCAGCCAAGCCATAAAAAGCTTCACTCAGACACCTTCCCCGACACCACCGTGGGCTCCCGCAATACATCCCACGCTGCCAGGCTCGCCACATATAAAACCAAGGCAAGTGACCACAAGCATAAAAAAGAGTTATGCTTTGCTGTGGTGCGACTTGGATTTCAGGCACTCCAGCACCGCCAGGAGGAACAGGGTTTGTCCATGGTTCTGTAGGAAGAGGTTTTGACCAGCAAAATGCCAGTGTTACACCCATGGGGAAGTGGTCGCTATGTAGTGAAAGGAGCCCAGGGGACCTTTTGCAGAGGTGGACCTGGAGAGCTGGTCCTTCACCAGGTACAGACCCATTCCTCGCCCATGACCTTGCTCTCGAGTCATGGGTACACCGTGTCTCACATGTCTGGAGGTTTGGCTGTTGGGTAACCCCAGCCACACTCTCCCTGGACTTTCTAGTTGCTCTCTTCTTTATTGCTTAGCCCAGGTTTTCTCCCTGACTTCCCACCGAGTCTAGGTGTGTTTCCTACGATGCACAAGGAAGCTTGGCCAAATCTACCTTGACCTCTGTGGTTTACAGATGGCAAAGGGGTCTTCTCATCATTTCCCACTGCCCTAATCCACCCAAGGGAACCTTCCCTGGCAGTACCTGTGAGCCTCCGGAAAGCCAGAAGTGTTCTGTGTAAACTCCAAGTCACTTTCTAAATAAATAAAAATTAAAAAATATATATTAAAAAAATTAACCCCCTCTCCAGGGTTCAAATGATAAATGCACCCATAAAGGACCTCTCTCCAGATCTGTGCACACAATATATCTCCCCTCTTCGCTCAGTAGCTGCAGCAAGAGATGAAAGCTGAGCTTGAGCAGAGTGATGACCTTACAAAATCCAAAACAAGAGCAGTTTCTCAGTTATGTTTCACCAGCAGACCTTTCCAAATAACTGATACATCTTAGACCACTCTCGTACACACCCAAAGCTGCTCAGAAATAAGCTCTCGCTGCCTTTTTGCTACAGACACATCGCCACTTCAGAACACAAAAATAAAACACCCAAAGCTTCAGAAACGCTTATTGCAAATAATCTCAGGCAGCTCCCCAGCCAGAAGAAAGGCAGCGCGATGTTTATCAGAAAACTGGGTTGATATCTAGGACCTTTAGCACCTCCAGATGAAAGCAATCGCTCCACAAAGACCAGCGAGCCTTCGGTAGGAAGGTATTTGCCTTCACCACAGCACAGCCCCGGCTCGGTTTGCCTCAGCAGGCTGCCCAGTGATGCAAAACTGGAAAAAGTCTATTCACCGAGTCCACAACGGGTTCTTGTTCTGCCGAGGTTTTCCATTCTTGCCTCATTGCAGGAAGGAATTTGGGATCGTTCAATGAAAGAAAAAAAACATGCCTGCTCCATCAGGTCCTGCAGCAACTTAGCAAGGAAGAGAGAAACTTTGTGTAACCTGAAGAATTTAGGATATTAAGGCCAGTTTTGGCAATGCTCAGGCCGCAGCTATGCCATGGGATCCAGGAAGCATCACATCCAATGTGTTGGTATGAAGCTTCAAAAATAAGCAGCCCTCACAGGTGGATTAAACCCAGACTTTCTCCTGTGGCCATCAGAAAAATAACTGCGTTTTCTTAGGAACCAGATGTTCCCCGTGCAGAAAATCATCAAAATTTGTAACAGTTTTGTCAGGCTCTACAGACCTGTAATTGTCTTTGGTCAGAGGAAAAATAGAGCAAATAGAAAACACATGCAAGGAAACAGAAAAAAAGCTTCATTCCACGTTCCTCAGTTGTAGAAATGCATTTGGAGTAAGTGGTGAAGGCTGCAACTCCTGGAGGAGACTGCACCACCTCTTGTTGAAAACAGGACTGGTATCAGTGAAATTATGTTCCACATCAGCTGTCAAGTAATGGTTTTGAAACCTTAAACAGAGAATAAATACATTTACAGCTATTAGCACAATGTGGTCATGGTTTGCATTTGAAGGTGAAACCAGCTTGTAAGGAAGAAAAAAAAAAAAAAAAACATTAATTCTATTCATCTTGAAAGTTACTCTAACTTTTCAAAATGCTATGGTAAATTTTGAAACTTTAAAATTAGTTTCAAGATGAATAGAATTAATGAGTGAATTAGAGCTGGTACAGAATTGCAATAAATAATATTTGAAACCTTTTAATAAGCTTTGAAATGATGAAAATGAATGGATTTTTTTCCTTTTGCTATAAAACTGGAGCTCTTTTAAGTATAAATTGCGATAACGACTCAAGAATTTCCAGCACCAGGTTTTTCCATTACATCTCAGCTCCCACAGTTGATCTAAGGCTTAAAGAATAACATTCAAGCTTCACTTTCTAATGATGAGGTGTTTGACACAGAAAGCAATCCTAACAGAGAAGGCTGCCTGCCCGGTGACTGCTGGCACGTAGAGCCGACGAAGACAAAGGAACACTTTTCTACTGAGCCCCCTCGTACCGAAACCTCCTCCTCAGACCTGTGGCTGCGAGCTATGAATGGGCGTCCTGCAGTCAGAAGCACTCACCAGACCAGCCCCGTGTCTGTAACACTGCCTGCATTTGTTATAAAACGTACTTTCCACGATGAAAAAAGCACAAGATTTTTGTTAATGCTGATGGATGGAGCGCTAATACAATTAACGCAGCTATGCTGGTTTGTGGTACTGGGAATCGTGCTGGTTCAATACAGGAAAACCCTCCTTTGAGTCCAGGTTTGGAAATTTTTAAACTTCCTTGCCCACAGCTCTTGCCAAACCTTTCAAGCTTGCCTCCTTTCTGAGTTTTTCCAGGATGGATTTCCATCACTGCTGAGATGTCTGCATCTGGCCAGTGAGCAGTTCTCCAAAAGCCTTGCACCACGTTCTGCCCGGACAATTTCCTGAAAATTCATTTCTCCTGATGCTGGGGGAAAATTCATCTTGACACCAAAAAGCACAGTAGCAAAAATGTCTTGTTTGTTCAGCCTTTCTCTGTGTGCCTTGGGGAGAGGTTTTGCTCATAGATGTGCCCACTCTTCGTCATCTGCAAACACAGCCCATGCCATGGCTGGCTTGAGGACACCCTCAGAGACTGTTTCTCCTCCCGTCCCTCTCAATACCCTTCATTCCTGCTACTCGAAGTAGCTCTGTACCCCCATCACATCAGTATTTCAATACTGCACATCCCAGGGTGGATTTTTCTCTGCTGCTGCCCCTCTGGTGACTCCTACCAGTTCCATTTCCCAGCTGGGAAGAAGATGCCCCAGGCTGGCCACCACTTGGGCTACCCCTGCTAACCTCCTGCCTCCAGACAAGGTCCCTTCCTCCACGTGTAGGGCAGCAGACTTGATCCCCATCCCTCTGCCCCTGCTCCATCTCCTAGCAGGGCTTGGCATGACGAAGCAGGTGCCGCCATCCAGCAGTAACCATGTCCTGTAGACCTCCATGGCTCAGGGTGCTGAGATCCATCACACCCCCATGGCTTGTGTTTCCTGCTCCCTCCAGCAAGCAGCCCCATGCTCCTGCCCCCATCACGCACTTCCCACTTAGTTATCCCTCTGATACAGTAAATTCAATCCCACTCTTGTATCTCAGCTCTGCTTCCCCCACCCTGGATCTGAGGACGCAGCCTGCGCTGCGCTTTCTTTCTTTCTCAGTTTTCCATCAGAGCCCATAATCCACTCGGAAGCACTTTGTAATAATTCTGCATGGGAACTCGCCTCTAAACAAATTGCCGTTGGTGAACTGGCAGGGTGCTCGCTGTGCTGCAAGCCAGGGAAGGACGGAACAGGCTTCCAGGTGCATTTATTTCACTAGCCTGGACAGCTCGTAATCGCAGACAAACTGTTTGTCCTTGACTCCTGTCTCAGCAAAGGAAGACTGAACTTCCCACAACACGATCCGTATCAGATCGGATTTGATATATTTCATAACAGCCTTTTATTCTCCTGTCTTTGTTCATTTATTTATCAATCTGACACTTTGCTAGATATGTCGCTGTCTTTCTTTTTATTCACCTGTCATTATCTCCTGCTCACATGTTATGGTACTCACCTTTTTATGTATATTAAAAATAAAGGGCTCTTGCCCTGTGCCTTTTCACTGTGGATTTTCTCTGCTGCACTTACATGGCAGCAGAACGGATGGTTTGCAAACCTTTTCTGACCCTTACTGATACAAATGGTCGCTATTCAGAGCCCTCAGCCTGCCTCGAGGCATCAAAACCTCTGTGCAGCCGAAGCCACTTGTGTGACACTGCCCAGGCTTTCAGATCAGGTCCATGGAGAGGGAGCTCAGGAGCGGAGCAGAAGGACCTCATAAACACCCAGGCACTGTAAATAAACATTTACCAGCTCCCCATTATCTAATCTGCTGCGTAAATCCAGCAGGAGGGAGTCCGAGAGCTCTTCCCCGCTGCAGCTCGGAGGGTCTGGGCACTCAGCGCAGAGCTCAGCCAGCACTTCTCACAGAAAAGTTGGCCTGAAACTTGCAGCCAGGCAAAAGCATCCCCTGCTTTTCCCTGAGCATTTTACCAAAGCAGGCAGATTTACTCCATCCTCGATTTTTACTACCATTGCAGAAACAACTAAAAATATTTAACTTGTTTGTTAAAATATTTAACGTGATTTTGACAGTTCACCAGCTGTTTAAAAGTAGCTAAAAAGGATGGCAAAGGCTGTTGCTGAGTTTAATAAATATGTGTGTGTGTAATGTTTCTTATCTGAGAAGTACATCTAGATGTCTGCTTAGGTTAGCATCACATATGCTAGAACACATGTTCCTATTCTGGTACACATCTATAATTGTGCCCATTTATCTTATTGTAGTTTAAAGTACCACCAGGATAAATAAAGGCACTGTCTATTTTACTTTGAGAAAGAGAGAGACCAGGCTATTTAAGCCGGTGAGAAAATAAAAAATGCTGTAGATAAAAACTTTCTGGGGTGGGGAAAATTACTTTTTAAAATAACACAATCAAGGACATCTTTGCTGTGCAAAGACTTTGTTAGAATGAAGCAATCCAAAAGCCTCTACCAAATGGATGGTAGGAAGAGAATAGCAGCAGAAGCAGGGAGGTATTCTGCCTGTGTCCTTTCTTACACTCATTTCTAGGCATTAATTTTCCACATCTATTAAAACAAAATGTACTCGCAGATCTGCTGTCCCAGGGCAGGGGGATGCCAGCGCTGCAGGTGCAGGCAGATGAGGGTGAGGAAGGCACGGAGGAAGCATGGGCAGGGCTAAGCCTGCAGCGTGACACTGCCACACACTGCAAACCCAGCAGGACAAGTCACACAGGCCAGGGCACAAGTGACTTCCATGCAGCAATGCCAGCTGCGGTCCTTCTGGGATGCTTCGTGCACATCCCAACCCGGGGCTGGGCGTGCTGCCTGCATGCAGGGTCAGAAAAAAGCTACCAGGACTTGGCCTTTCTCCACGTTTGCCTAGTCTTTGCTTAACACAAGGCATGAAGATTTGTCACGACAGCACTACAAGCCTGTCCCTCACCTGCCTGTGTACATCCTGAAGACACACAGCACCAGGGTGCAGTTTTGGGTCTTCCAAAGCAAACCTCCTCTGAGCTGTACCTACCCCAGACCACCCTCCCACTCTGGGTTTCCCTTATATCCACCGTGTTAACCCAGGTGTGGGAAGAAGCAAGCAGCCCACACTGGAGGCAGAAACAACGGTCCCAACCCGTGGCAGAAGCTGTGATGTGCAGGGCGAGGAAATAAAAGAGATCTGGAATCCAGCACTTTGTGGCTGGGGTTTGTGAAAGCAGTGATAAATTAAAACGGATTTAGGAGAACTCTAATTGCAGGAATCAGTCTTGAGAGACAGAGCGAGACTCACAGACTTCTTTGATGTTCAATCCACAGAAGTTCTCAATTTACAGAAGGGAGAATCACTTCACAGCTTGGAATAAACCGACAGACCAGAAATACAGCAAACACCAGACATCGGGCTTCGGCGAGAAGCAAAGAAAAACCATCAGTGCTGAGATGAACATTAAACCTGAGCTCGCCGGACACCCACAAAATGCTTTTGAAAGGAGGAACCAAAGGAGTTTGCCTGTATTTGTGACTACCCACAACAGCTCACAAACCAGCTCGGCAGTGCTGGGTTTCCCAGAGGTGATTTTTCTTGCCCTTTGTTCCTGTGGATAAGGTTCATAAAGGGAGCCTTGGCAGGATGAATGAGGCTACTGAGGTCCCCCAGTTCTGGTGTAAGCTGTTTAAAATCAAGCAGAAATGACAATGAATAGGGTACTACTCTGACAACCTGGGATGTGCCATTGTACTGAAACATCTCTAACCACAGCTTGGGAAGCTACACAAGACACAGCAGTGGTCATCAGTAGTTGGATATGCTTAAGACTTGTAAGGCCTCCAGTCTTTTGCTGCCTAAACTGATCAAAAATAAATCAAGTGAAGCATTAGGGTTATTTTCACCACACACACAGTCAGCATCAGGCAAGGCAAGAGCCATCCTGGAGCACGCCTCGTGCTCCAAGAACGCTGAAACTATTTTTTGTGCAACAAAACAGGGTCCTACAGGAGCTTCACGTGGCCTGAGTTATGCACCAACCCTGGATGACAGTTCAAATGACACTGGGAAGAGCAATCCCAGCCTGGGTTTTGGGTTCCTTGGTGCAGCAAGAGCTGGAAGCCCAAGGAGCACTTCCAAATCACCCCACGCGTTACGGATCATCACAAACGTACCAGGGCTGATGGAAGTCCTGCAAATGGCAGAGGCTCAAAGGAGGGCTCTATCCTGCAAAATATAGAGCAGTGCCAAGACCACAGCTATTCCTGCGCCGTGCCAGAACAAACCACCTTGTGAGAGCGAGCCCATGGCTGCCAAGAGAAGAGCAGGTCCTGGAGATGCGGGGATGGAGAAGGGGCGGCCGCACCGGAGGAGCTGCTGGAGGCTCCCCTCCTTCCAAAAGGCATGGGCAGCAGGGAGAAGAGGGATGGGAGGATCGAGCCTTTGGCTTTCTAGGCAAAAAGGAGAGAATTTCCAACGCCTCTATGTCCCCAGGGCTTTGGGGTGTCACCACCAGGCTGGGGCTCGCGCTGCGGGAAGGGGAGGGAGGGCAGGGGGAAGGAGGCGGGAGAGGGGGGCGGAAAGGAGGAGGAAACGGTGCCGTGTCCTGCTCTTATGCCAAAAAAATGAAAAGGAACTATAAACCCCCTGTTTTCAGAATATAAAAAGGTTGTGAAAATAGGACTCCAAGGGCTCTGCAAATGATTATGCTAATTAGATCCAGGGCTATTCAATAGCACTGAAGTGATGCTCAGGAATTTTGAACTACAGTTTTTAGTGTGATTACAGATCATATTAAAATTCTATTAGTCTTCACTTCAGACATGAGTAAGTGGGATGGAATAACGGGGTCCATACGTTCATGAACCCAAATTCTTTTAAAGTAACAGAATTCTTAGAATGAAAATACCCCTTTTTTAAACAGAAAAAAAAAAAAAAAAAAAAAAGGAAAATAGAAAAAGAAAAAAAGCATTATGTATGTAACTACATGGAGTGAAGCACCAAGCAGTGAAATATTCAGAGATCGCTGATTTTTCCACAAGGGCCCAAGTTTTGAGGGCTGCTGTAAGCCAGTATTTGTAATTGTTTTAGCTTTGCGACACAGAATAATTGAGACACACAGAAGAGAAAACTTTGTAGCAAAATCTCTTTTTGTTTCTGCCTTGCAAATGATGAATTGTTAATGAGCACCTGTTACAATGTTAATGAAAGTAAGATCTGTATGTAAATAAAGAAAATTTAATAACTTAACAAGGTGGATTAAAATTCCCAACCTGCTTCTTGCTAATCTAATGCCAAACACCAAATAGTTGCTATCTAAGCAGGAAACTAGTTAATGTATTCACCTCCGTGTACTTTTCAAACTATAATTAATATTTTAAAAATTTATAAAACCAAAATCATAGGTTTGATTGTAACAAACAAAATATCTGTCTTTAATCTACTACAAAAGGTTGGCACAAATCCCCTTAAATGATACTAAAATGTAAACCACAAGGCAGCACTGAGGAATTGATTATGTTTAACTTCTTTTGCACTTGTCCTAATCACATTCTTTATAATTGTATTTAAAATTACTCCAAAACAGTTGATTGGTAATTCTGTGGCGCAGAAGAAATATGGAATGAGAACACTGTTTCCTTGAGAAAAAAAAATAAAAAAATAAAAAAATCCTGTTATAAATAACTTTCAAGGTATGTCCTCTGGACATTGGGTGAATATTAACACTTGACAAATGGACTTTTGTTGGTTTAAACTAAAGTGAAAGTTATTGAAAGGGAAGAAGGAATGCTCCTATTTCCTAGAAAAGAAACTCGCTCCCACGTGGTCTCTCTCTTCTCAAAGCCCCAGTCAGGGTTTCACAGCAATGCCCTTTTCCCCTGCCCCTCCTAGCTCACATCCCACCAAATCCATGTCCCCAGGCAGCCCCCCTTGGTTCTGTGATGGTTCTGGTGCAAACCTGGAGGGCTGGAGCTGCTGGTGAAGCCCCACAGCCCACATTAGCCCCAACCCCCCAAGCATGGCTCCGCTGAGACCTGGGTTGGCATCCCCGTGGCCACATGCCCAGCTTGCCCACATGAAAAGGCTGGTATCTGAGCCCTTCCTACCTGCAATCCATTATCTCCTCAGCTCCAGTGCTTTTGTCACTGATTTAGGAAGGCAGCCTGAGCCAGAGATAACAAGGAGTTTGTCCAAGACCCCAAAAAACTCTACAACGAACCTGTAGGAAAAAAGCTGTATGGACACTTAGGAGTGACACCTACCCCTGGCTGGGCTCTCACCCCCTGGACCATCCTCTTCAGTCACTCTGAGCACTGAGACCTAGCTAGAAGAAAGCTGGTGCTGGAAGCCCAGGACCACCGGTGATGGGTCTGGTCAGCAGCCTCCAATGTCAAAGCAAACACCGCTACCCTCCGTGGGGGAGTAAGCCCCAGAGGAGACACCACAAATTACTGTTTTTAAGAATTTTGGATAACATGCATGCCTACTCTGTCCTTTAATTGGGAAGCTCTTCACGGGTCTGCACTTAATCAAGATGGATACCTCATTAGGACATCTCCCAGGGAACCAGTTTAGCCTAACAACAGCAAATCGCAATGCTGCTGCTTAATTGGGACAATTTTTGCAAAGTCTCCACTTAATGGAGACATATTGGGCCCGTGCCAGGAGTTAAGTGGTGTTAAATGAAATAGGTGCAAAATTCCAACTTCCTGTCTTTTCATATAAAGATTGCCAGCTAAAAATGTAAATAAATAAAAGCTAAATATTTAGACATAGAACTTCTGTTTTCTTTGTTTGTTTGTTTGCATACAGTGCTACAAAGAAAGCTGGGCTTCTCAGGGCTGCACTTATCCCAGCCTGGATGAGCTGGAGCTTTTCTCCTGTTGAGCCTGGGCAGCACATCGCACCTGCAGGTCCAGGGATGTGGTGGAAGGTCCTGGGTTTGCCCATCATACCCTAGAAAAATTGTCACTCTCTCCTTAGCCTTTCTGTACAGGTGTGTAAGAGAAGACCAATGTGGGAGCTGATGTCTTAGCCCTAGAGCCCTGTAAATGGAAGCCAATGTCCCCACTGAGCATCGCAGGCATACCATCACATACTTTTGGATGATCTGCCACCCAGGGACCTTAGTGTTCTCCCTGACAAGTCAGAAACATGAAACTTCCAGCTAAATGACACAGAGGACCCAATAAACGATGCAGTCATGCCCACCATCAGAAACTTTTCCCCATTTCCGTAACACAACAGCGTTGCACAGTTTGTCTTGAAAGATGCATGCTAAGTGCACCCCATCTGCGCGGCAGGAAGGCTGGTCTGGAGGATGAGGGTCTTGCTGGAGACTCTGGGCACCCCAATTTTTGGCAAGAACCATATTATAGGGTCCAACCTCCCACTTTCCTTACCAGGGCCTTGTTTCTGGATCCTGCTCCCACTCAGGTCAGAGGCCTCCTTCTCCTGTCACTGGGTTCCCTCTCTGCACATCAGGGGCTGCTATCTTCTCTTGCTCCCTTCCCAGGTTTTCTTTAGAAGTTCAGCTCTCAGGGCAGCACTGTGCTGTTCGGTGTAGGGCCATGCTTGTGGCTAAAGGTGCTGACAAATAACGCAATCACACTAACGACAGGCGCTTCCCCAAATCACTCGGGGCGACCGCGCTGGGAACAGACACCCAAAGCATCTTCCAGCACATAAAACCAAGCTCCCTTCAAAATACCTTTCCCGTGATGTCTTAGATCCCCTTAGATATTTCTGAGTGTTAACATAGCTGACGAACAAGCCTGAGAGGCATCAAAGCGGGTGTTTCTTCTCCCCTCGTCATTAAGAGAATCCGTTTTGCAGGTAGCTGAGCAATCTGAAGGAAATAAAAGGTGTGTAAAATCTGTCTGCTCAAGCCATTGACTCAGTAACCTGTAAAAGATTTTAGTTAAATACATTTCCTCGGGACTCTTACAGTTTGTCTTTGACTGAAAGTGTTTTGTACATAAACAAACAACAACGCTCCTTCCATCCATTAAAACCCAACAGCCACTTTAATACATCACGGCGTAACCATTTAGCTCAGTCATTTTTCATTGTTTGACCTCACTTTTAATTAGAGACTAAATTATTAATGCCATTTGATAGGAGACAAACTACTTGGGAGTGCTGCTGTTCTCTAGGCCAGCTCCCAGGAACTACACACTCAGATTTTGTACATTTCAAATAAAACACATGTGGCCAGAGGAAAAACAATTTACATTTACAGCTCCTACAAACCCAGCATCCATCAAGAGTTTGGTGCTAAAAAATCTCTCGCAGTGTTAACAGTAGACTTTTAAAAATCAGCAAGAAAATATAAAGTTCCCCCAGAGAGAAACTCCCTGGAGATTTTTCACCAAGTTCGCGAGCTCTGGAAAAGTAGTTGCCAGATCCTCTAATCACAGCGCCGAGGATCGTTTAAAGAAGTCGGCGGTGTGTTTTCCCCGGCCTGGCTTTGATGTGGAGGTTCCCAAGGCAGGAGGATGAGCACGCAGGAGTAGGAAAGCTGTAGGTGATTTAAAGCCGTGGAGCGAGAGGGCAAGGCTGTGCCGGAGACACGGCGTCTGAGCCAGCTTAGGTGACACCAGCAGCCCTGAATCGTTCCCAAGCCGGCGGGGTCAGCGTGTGACGTGCCCATCACCGCGGTGCCTGATCCCTCGTCAGCACTGAGCTGGTTTCTCCTCCCCTGGGGCTTTCTCCCAGAGGGCAAGGAGTATAAGGCAGCAACGGCTCCAACGCCGGGGCAGAGGGAAGGCTGACGTCCTGCTTGTAGAGGTAAGGACCTCGCATGAGGTCCTCCTCGATAAAAGAAATACGTCTCTCACAGCCAGCTTTGTGGAAGGAGAGGGCAAATCTGGGGTCTCTGGGACAACTGTAAGGACTGGATTTGGTCTTCACAGTTAAGAGCCCCAGCCCTGTTCCCCCACTAAAGCCAAGTCTGGGTGACCCCTATAAAAACACTTCGAACCATCACTTTTAACAAAGATTATCAACCTCCTCCTGTGGGCGACTGATGAATTCATGCCCCAGGGATGTGTTCAGTCAGCTCCTTAATTTGGGGTGTCTAACACTGCCCAGGACCAAGCAGTCCTTGACCGCAGTGCAGGGGCTTGCAGGTGCCCCCAGCTCCAAGACCCCACAGAGCAGCCCAGGGGACATCCACCCCTTCCAGAGCATTTAGGGGCTGCCAGGAGCAAAGCAAGGGGCTCGTGCTGCAAAAAGTGTAGAGGTGTTAGAAAAACCACACTAAAACCCCATAAAATCTGCAAATCTGGAAGCTAGATAAGGATCTGGGGATGCACTGGGGGAACAATTTCTCCTACATGGTTTGCCACAGCAAGACCCCTTGCTGTGTCAGACAACTGCGAGTTCTTTCTGCATGACTGTAGCACTGCTGAACAAAAATGTAAGTTTTCTGCACCGCTGCTAGCCAGCAGAGCCACCAGCAGCCCTTCCCACACACAGCTTGCCTTGGGGTGCTCTGAATCAGACCCAAATCTCTCCCGGCTCTCACCGTCCCGCACCCCCTGACTGCAGGGTGGGAGAGGGATGCTCCTCGGCCGCTGCACTGCGTTCGCTGTCTACACTGAAAGCACAATGCAATTAATAATAATGTTTCTCCTTATTTGATGGAGCGGAAAACACGATCTCCATGTTGTTTAAAAACAGAACAAGAAATCAGTTTTTCAACTGGGTTGCCCTTTCCCCAAAGGATGATGCCTGGCAAGCCCATTTATTTGGACCCTTAATGTTTCCCTGGCACAGATTGGAAGATTTTTGTGTCCTTCCATTTAAGGCATAGGTTTTAAGTTCTTTGCAATTCAAATCCAATCTACAAAAACTCACCGAGTTAGAATTTAGCCTGCAATCTTATTGCTGTCAAGTCAGAAAGTGGCTTTATTTCCTCAGACATGTGTCTCTTTTTGTTCTAGCAGGTCTCAGGCAGTCATTTTCACTTACTCCTGAGGAGCAGGAAAATTCCTCTTCCACGCCACCCCCACCCTAAGAAGGATACAATCTCCCCTGTATGTTTCTTGTGTAAAATAACCAAGTGCATATGAGGACTAATGGCCCTAAAGGAGCTAGCTAGATCTACTCAGTCAATAATCCATGCTTTCAAAAGGCCTGATTTCACAGTTACAGAGACACCCCTGAGCAGTTTTGCTGTGAGAGCGAGCGCTCGTAGCATCTCCTCTTCTCTCGATATGCTTCAGCAGCTCCTGTTAATGTCAGCAGGGACCCCCATGTGCAGCTCCGGGAAAACGAGACAGCTCCGGACCACGTCCTGCCCTCCGTGCACATCCGCGGCTCGCAGCGGAGGTAATGAGCGCCTCGCTGCACCCTGAGGGAGCGAAGCTGCTCCCTCCTGGCACCCCGAGCTCTGCAGGGTGATGAATCCTTGTGCTGCTGAGTGGGAAGGACCCCAGGACGAGAGCCCCTTCCCCCTGCCACGCACCCAAAGTCACCCATCCCAATGCCACGGGGGAGAGCTGCAGGACAGGGGCTCACCCGAGTCCTTGAAGGCGCCCCCTGTCCACATTCACTTCTAATCTTCCCGTGCCCTACGTCCAGCAGTCGGCATTTTAAATTGTTATTTAAACGTCTTTGGGGGGATTATAATTTGTATGCCTGATTATACAACGGATATACCTATCTATCTCGTGGTATCACAAATAGCCACACTATAATGATGATTGAAATATATAATCCCCCCAAAGATGGTCAGAACAATTTAAACTTCCCTCTGCTTAATTAAGAGAGTTAGGGGATTAGGTACATGATTTAAATGGAGGGGATGGTTTGGTTTATGTCTAAAACCTGACAGAGGCAAAAGGAACTGGCGAAGGAGAAGTTCGACAGCCTTGTCTGTCCTTATTCCGCCTTGTCTCGGGCAGACCATCCTGCCTCTCGGCCTGCCTGAACACCACTGGATGGTTTTTCTCCTGCAGTGAGAATAGAAGAGCTTTTTCCCCCATTCCCACTTCCCAACGTCTCCAGTGGCTCCCCAGTGTCCCCCGGAGCAGCCTGATGGCACCACGAGGGTGCTGTGGCCGCTGGACACCCGGCTGGTTCACACCGCTGGGAATCCTCCGGCCTCTCATGGCCACATCGAGTCACCGCCTGCAGCCCCCCAGCACAGCCCAAAGTGAGTGAGGGCTTCTGTGGGTGAGCTTGGGGGAAACCAGGACCCTGTGCACGAAGGACAGAGGAGGGGTGGTTCAGAAGAGGGTTAAAACCTAAGCCGAACTCCTCCAAGTTTCCCCTCCTTCAGCAGATCTTGGAAGTGCCAATACGGCGCCGAGCAGAAGTGATCAGTTTGTCTTCTTCCCACTGACAATAAATCCAATCTCGCTCCGGATGGGTAAATAGAATCGATCGGGGCCCTGCGCAGCGCCCTCCCCTCCGCTCGGTGCCGGCCCCTCTCCCCAGTCAGCCCTGCTAACAGGGAGAACCAGGCGGATTTCACTCCCCGCATGCCCGCGCTGATTGCAGAGCCATCTTTGTCATTAGGGGTAAATTAATCAGGAGAGGTGAGCGTTTTCGACAAGCCACACTGTTTACTTGGGAAAAAAAAACAGAAACAAAATTAGGGCGATGCAGGCAGAGCCAGACACTTCTGGGCAGAGCCAAGAAGGAGGAGAAGCAAAATCGCTCCCAAACCACCGCCAACCCCGACATGGGGGCAGGGGGCTCGGGGACAGGACCCTACACACTGCACCTACAGCCAGGGCGCCCACCTGGCAGAGCCCTGGTGCCCCCCAGGCACGGGGGTCACCCTGCTCACCCCTCTCCTGGCGTGTCCCATGGCACCGAAGCCATCCAAACCCTGTGGCCTGGGAGATGGGCAGCGGAGAATTTCACAGCCATCCATGTCCATAACCCTCCTGCTGAGCCACAGCGAGTCAAGAGGAGAAGATGAGGCCGGATTTAAGAGGCGGTGAGGCCTCCAAAACTCTCCCTTAGAGCCCAGCGTGGCTCCATCCATGCCCCACAGCATCACAGCGGGACCAGCACTGCCCCAGCTGGGATGGGGGCTACGTCCCAGCCCCTTCCCACAAAGTTTTGGGGCCGCTTTGGGGCCCAGCACCGGTCCCAAGGCAGCTGAGCAGCTCCCGGTTCGCATCCGCGGCGCCAGTGGCGGGGAAGAAATTTTTGTATTATTTTATTTTTTATTTTTTTCCCCTTCTTCTCCTTTTTGTCTTTGAAATCTTGTCAGTATATCAACACGCTTGATAAGGGCAGTGTTGTAGTTACACTTCTTTAATTAAGTGAATAATTAAAAAGGAGTTGATCATCAATTAGTTAATTAAATAATTAATCCATTTTACTTTCATACCCTTTTTTGTTAATCACTCCGGCTTCGGTAATGAGCCTCCTCCGGGTTGCCAAGCAACCGGCTCCTCGTTTAAACAACCGGCAGCTGCCGCCCGCCCGTGCCCGTGCGAGGCGAGGCGCGGGGGCCGCCCGCCCGCCCCCCCGGGGCACCCCCGAGCCCGCCCGGGGGGCGCGGAGCCTCCGCGGGGGCCGCGGGTTCGAGCCCCGCCGCCGCCACCTTCCCTCCCCGCTCCTCCTCCTCCTGCTGCTGCTGCGGGAGGAGAGCGGGAGCTCGTCCCGAAAATGGAAAGCGACGTCTGAGCGCTCTGGAGGTGCCCAGGCCTTGATGCTTTCACCCTGCCCCCCCCCCCCCCCAGTGCCTCAGTTTCCCCCGACGGCAGCCGAGCTTTTGGTGCCTTGTAGCCCGGGGGGAGCCGGGCTCGCCCCCCACCACAGACGGCAGCCCCCTTTCCCTCCTCTCTCCCCCTTTATTCTCTCGAGTTCTTTTTTTTTTTTTTTTTTTTTTTCCCTCCTCTGTTGCCAATTGTTTCTCTGCCCCGGGGCCAACCTGTAAATGAGATGTTACATCTGCACCGAGCTAAGTAAACACTTTATAAATGAATAAATAAGTGAATAAATAACGAAATAGTAATACCTGCTCCGATAGGAGCCCGGCGCGGAGGCTCGGCCGGGGGAAGGGAGCGGAGGGAAGCGGGGCCGGGGGGCGAGACGGGGCCCCCCCGGGACCCCCAGGGACCCCAGCTCGGTCACGGCCTCTCCCCGGGGAGAAAGACCCCAGGGGGGGCTTCTGAGCCGGGGGTCCCGGAGCCTCACCGCTAGCAGCAATGTCCTGTCCATGCTTCCTCCCAGCACCATGTCCCCGGGGGGGGGGCTCGGTTTGTGCCCCCCGGGCTTCCCGGTGGCACCGTCCGGCCCGGGTCGCCCCCCTCCCGGGCTGAACTTCGTAATTAGACCGGCTAACGAGAACAAATGCAAGAAGCACTCATTGAGTAACTGATATCAATTATGGAAGCAGGCTTTTGAGCCTGGAATAAATGATAGGGGAATTGGCCTGAGAGGGAGTGGGAACAGCCATGTTATTATTTACGCCAGATTAAGAAAAGTATCCAATTTGCTGGCCATCTCCTTCCGCTGGGAATCGGCATCAATTTTATTATTGTTCCTCAGATTTTAATATTCTCTAAATGAATTACGAGCGAGCCAGGTAGTTAGTCAATAGTTTAATGCAATTAATTAACTTCCCATCGCTTGGTTATCTCCGCCCCGGCCCCTTTCCCCGGCCGGCCCCACGGCGGGGCAGAGCTCTGGATGCAGAAACGCGGGTGCGGGCTGCGCTCCCAGCCCCGTGTGCGCGTGTTGACTCTTTGGTGTCGAGATTTTTTCCACTGTTCCGTGCATTGTACGACATAACTAGAACTGAAGCAGTACATTTCTTCAAACAATGCCTCCCCGATTCCATTTGTAATGGAATTGGAGGGAGAAAATGTAATTGTGTGTTAAACATGAGGCAGCCATACATGAAGATAAGCAGGGCTGAGTGACTGGATATGGAAATCCAGCGCGGGGACTAGATACTGAAGGTCTATTTTGGAGTTAAATGGATCATAAAAATAGGAGGTTGGCGTTTATTTATTTATTTGCCCGGCCATCTAGGGCTGCGCCTGTGGCACGGCGTTTTGGGGGGGGGGGGGAGAAAGAGTGCAAGAGGCTTGGAGGGCGGCTGCGGGGGGCTGCCGGGTGCCCCCATCCCTCCTCCATCCCCCTTGGGGCGGGTACCCCTTGAAGCCCACCCCTCTGGAGCTACTTCTGCGGCTCAGGTCAGGACAGCGCTGGCCGGGCCCCCCGACCCCCCCGGGGGGGCGCGCAGATGGGTGCGGGCAGCAGCCCCGAGGGCGTGCACGGGGGGGCAGCATCCTCGCCCCTATACAGGGCTGAAGGGGGGGGGGGGGGGGTGCAGCCCCGTCCCCCAGCCCCGTATAGGCTGGCGGGGCCGTTCCCAGGGGCTGCCGGTGGCCGGGGAGCGGCGGGGAAGGGGCGGCCCCGCCGCACATCTGGGAACGTCGTTAGGGCCGCCCCGCTCAGGAAGTTTTTCACACTTCACGTCTCATTAACCGCAGGTCTCGGATTCCTTGGGAAAGGAGGGGGGGGGGGGGGGGGGGGGGGGGGGGGGACAGGAGGGAGGGCGGCCGCCGGCCCCGGGATTTTGGGGAGGGGGGGGACCGCAGCTGCCCGGAGAGGCGCGGGGCCCCCGGGGGCGGCCGCACCGCCCGTGCCTCGTCCCGCAGCCAAAGCTTGGGGGGGGGGAATAGATGGGGACCCCCCCAGCTCCAGGAGCGCCGGGGAGGTGGCCCTGCCCCAACCACCGGGGGCTGGCTGGGGGGAGCACAAACACGGCCCCGACGGGAGCCCCGGGCGAGCAGCGACCCCCCCACCCCCGACCACCCCCCCCCCCCCGACGGGGCTCAGCCCCTGGTGGGAAAAGCTCTGGGCTGCCCCGACCTCTCCTTCTCCTCCTCCGGGCCCCGCGGGGACAGCCCGAGGGTCCGCAGGGGCCGGGGGGGGGGGGGGGCTGCCAGCTGAAATCACAGCCCCCTCTCTTCCCATGGACTCGACGGCCCAGCCTCTATGGGAGGAGGCCCCCCCCCCCCCCTCCCCGCCCAGCATCTTAAATGTTTAAAAAGGGTTTATTCTGTACTTACAGTGAGCGAAATTAAAAAGAAACAGTAAAATATTTGAAAATGAAGTGCATTATGTTTAATAAATTTAAAATGAACAAAGGCTGCTATATTGCCAGCAATATCATTTCTTGCCCAGGGGCATTAATAAAGACTGAAAGGTTTGGAAAAAACAATATTTTCTATTAAAATTCTACGGTGCGTTTCAATATTAAAAGGATAGGTGATGAATTTTCAGTGTTACTCAGACGGGGTCAGCGACTAATTTCATTTCTTTCTGGTCAGCATTCTGTCGATAATTAATCAAAAGCAGAGTTTCTTAATGAAACACTTTTCATAAGGTGATAATTAGCAGGAAAGACGCGGAGTGCAGACAGTCACTGGTAGCTGTCTAATAACCAGAATGAAATCAGGGCTGGGTCCAGGGAGTTAAGCAAGAGCTCGGAAAAAAAAATAATAAAATAAAATAAAAAGGGTGAAGAAGAGGAAAAGGGAAGGGGGGGGGGGATGCCTTGAGCAGAGCTCCGGCAGGGCTGGCATCCCAGGGCAGGGCAGGGATGCTCTCGCCCCGACCCCAGCTCCGAGCTGGGGGGCTCCATCCCTGCCCCTCGCCCCATGCGCTGAGCTTCGAGGGAGAAACCAGCGCTGAGGACACGGAAAATGCCCGGGCCTTTCCCCTCAGGAAATAATAATAATAATAATAAAGAAAAAATAGTAATAAAGCAGCGTGGAAACAGTAAATGAAGTCAATGAAGAAAATTAGCAGCGATTAGTGAAAGCACCGGGGTCTGGGAGAGCCGGTGCTCCGGCCAGGAAAGTGTCTGGTAACAATTACAGGGATACCCCGCGCATAAACAAAAGAAATTAGCCCCTGGAATGATATTAAACAGTGTAAAATTAACAGAAAGTTGTAATAAGTGAGGGATTAAAAAGGACCTGGCGTTAATTCGTGGGTCTGAGGAGAGCCCAGCTGAAGGGGGGAGAGAGGTGTGCTGAGCCTTTAATTAATATTTGGCTGGAGCATACCTTATTCATAATATTCATTGATGTAATTACTCCACAAACAGACAGGGATAATTTGTTTAGATAGATAAAAATAACCTTCAGGTGAGATTTGAAATACAAAACCAATCTATCCCTTGCATCTAGTCTGGCACTTAAACAGCAAACCTTTCAATGGGCTTTTTCTTATATTAATATTTTTTTTTAATCCGAACATGAATGACAGGTACCGCTTTCCTACGATGTCGGGTTTTTTATTATGAAATTCTCCTGAAATGCTGTAAACTTTCAGATAAAGCTGAGAGGCAGGAGGCTGTTGAGTAGATGAGATTATTGATAGTTATTGAAAGTATCCAAATAGGATTTAGAAATCGGGCTCCTGCGCCTTTAATAGAATTCCAGATAATCTTTTATCACAACAAGACACCCATAGAATTATTTAAACAGATTGGGCTATTCCAGCAGCAAATTTCAATTATTCTAATGCTTTAATAAATGTGTTGTGTGTGTATTAAATTCAAGCTTCTTAATCCAAATTTTACGATTTAACTGCTCTGATTTTTCATTACAGCTACACCCACATACAGCAATTTACATTTTTTTTTTTTCCTCAGGAAACTGATCCCTTATCGAATCGGGCCCGCAAATAAAATACGAAATAAACTCTGACTTGAAAGTGAGCTCCGGACGCCCCCAGACAGACAAATAAACGCGAGGCTCCGCCAGCGCCTGCGAGGAGCACGGGACTGGGGAGCCCAGGTATGAAACATGACGGGGGAAAAAAATAAAAAAAAAATATCAAAACGCAGGAAAATTAAGAGCGGAGGATTGAATTGATGGGATCTGGGGGCTTTGTGGCTGGAACCTTTTGTTTCAATATTTATTTCCTCGGAGGTTAATACCTTTTTTTCTTTTTAAACGTAACAGCAGGTGAGAGGGAAAAGCGTGGCCTTCAAAATCTGTCAGCATCAAACCAACTAAAGGAACAGGATTATCAAACAGTGGGAGAGAAACAATATTTTAAATTATCATTAAATTAT